>NC_140592.1:306916458-308116458 GCF_964204655.1 Triturus cristatus
TAAAGGCATGCGTTGCAACGGAATGCGTAGTAACGATATATATTCCCCCATAGCTACATAGCTAGTGAAACAGAGAGTGAATTTTACTTGCCCATGTCTTCTGCACTCAGAGGATGTTACCACAAAGAAAATGTCCCTGGCTGTGCTCATCACAACAGTCTTTAAGTCAAAGTACATTCCAGGACAGGACTTGGATAGCTGACACTTTAGTACTACCCTCGGGTGTGACACTTAGCTCAATAGGGTCTTCCCGAGTTCAGGGAACTTTGACATCTTTCCTTATTCATTGCACAATTCGTTTCCAACATGGTATCAAATTGTGCATGTACTCATTATAAATAACAACGATTTTCCTATCTTTCCTTTTCCTTACTTTTCACAATTTTATTCTCTAAATCTAAGATTTCAGAGGAGAATGTAGTGCTCGTCCACTATTTCCATCTTGATGGTTCACAAAGCCAACAACCTGCAGATCTTTGACTGAGGTGGTTTAGCTGAAGGGCCATCTTAAACAAATGAAGTAACTCCCATTGATACACTCATGAAGGAGAATGCTGCATTATCACCATAATGTCAGAGCGCGGATTAGGCTCACATACTACTCTACCTTTTTTTTCTTTTTCCCATCTTTAAATGTGGTGTTAAACTCTCTCTTGTCCAGTACTAAATGTGTAAGCTCCTAAGTGCTGAGGACTTACTTTTGGTCAGAAGCCTACAGCTGGCATTTGCAATGGGCGCATTGCCAAGTACCGGGGCTGCGCAGTCCTGATTCCACTTCATGCCTCTGTAACACTCCACCAAATACTCTGCTTTTTTATTTCACTTTTGCAGGTTATTTTTCGGCTCTGGTTTCCCCTTTGTTACAGTTTTTTGTCTTTCCCTTCTCACTGGTTGGCAGGACTTGACACAGATCATGGCTCAAGCTACACCCATCACTCACTCTGATCCTGGGCGCAAATGCTTTTTATACATCTCACTATAGTAGCTGGTGTTTCATCGACAGAGACTGTCCATATGAGATTTAGGTGATGTTGAAGAAGTCCAGCTCTCATGCCCAGTGTTTCTCTACAACACTACTCCAGAACCCATAAAGGATTAGTGGTGAATTAGTATAGTGAAAATATGAAATCAATTTGAGTGGTGGGTATGTTAGTCAGTTATTTTGATTGAGAAAGCTAGTGGAGGGATAAATGAGGGAAAAAGGTTTGCATTTGATAGCGCTTGCTACCCTTGATGGGGTGTTGAAAAAGCGATTTGACGCCTCGCCATTAGCAGTGAGCGCTGTATAAATGCAATTCCAATACAATATAATACAATGCTTCGCTGCTCTTCTACTGGTAGGCTGGGCAGTGTGAGAACAGCAGACCATGCTTTCAATCTTCGTGCCCTCTGATCGAATCTGACACTGCATCTTACACCCACATTGACAAGATGCGGGATACACATATCTTGAGGAAGACAACTTCATTCGGAAGGCTCATTCCCCTTATCCTGTCCTCTCCTTTACCCTCTCTTGGCTCATCTTTTCCATCTACCACGATCACCATTCTTCTCTCTTCTGTGATCATGTGTGACCTAACTGCAATATCTAGATAGATTTCATCACAAATGTTTCTTCTATCTCATCCGCTCTACCGACTAAAAGCTTCACTGCTTCCATCACACTTTCCATTTCCTCTAAATCTCTTTATTTTCTACTATCCTGCAGAAACCTCCCTGGCTGAGCCTAATTAAGCTTGGCATTGACCCCTCGTGGATGAGCATCACTTTCTCAGCCTTCTGCCTCGTCATAGCAATGAGAGTTGGTCTTAGTTCATCACTCTCAGGCAAAGGCCTTCACTGAAGCTGTGATATGACTGTAAAGTCTGATCCTTGGTAACCATCATCAATATACTGTGTTCTAACCAGGGACACTGGAATTATGAGGTTCAGCGGCTGCAGCGTTTTTTATATAATTATGAATTTGATGCAATTGCAATATAATCCATCATCTGCTGCATTAAGTACAGATTTTAACAAAACAATTTTGTTTTAAGCTAAAATGGTGACGTTTGAGTACCTTTTTTTGTAGTTTATTGCTGTATTTTGTGCATTGAAGTGGTAGAAATGAGGTAAAACAGTTGGACAGTTTTTAAACCTATCACCTCTCACGTCACTAACACTGCACACTCAGTAACATACCCGCTCCGCTGTAACACAGGCGTTGAAGCATGCCCGGGACACATTCGGTGTCATCGGGTAGGGCTGATGAAGCATGCCACCACCTAGGTTGGTGGGTGAGGGCTTTATAAAAAGAAACAAGACTTTTTCTTTAAACATACATCATCAACCATACACCTTTGTGACTCCTATCACGTCTAGGTAGACTAGTTCTTCTTGATTAGATACATTACTGTAGGGGATCAGGCCTAGTTCTCTCTTCCTCTCTCTCATTTTGATACATAATGAAACAGTGTTAACATTGGTAAGACTGACAAAATAATGAAGTAATACTGTCACAAAATGTGCTGCATTATGCCACATAATTTGCCTTTTCTTGCTGCATAATTAAGTCAACTCTACCACATAATTTGGTCCTCTCCTGCAGCCTAGTGCCACTGGTTATAACTATAAAACCCGTCACTTGATAGTAATAGGAGTCCCAAGTTCAGTGTACGTAAATCCTTTTGGGCCTGGTATGCTCTAAACAAAACTGTTTAAATGTAGTAATAAATTAATAAAGAGGAGTCTCCAAACTCACTTGCCACCTATATCTTTCAAACAATACCCAGCTCCTCAGTTTTACACCCGCCTGCTTCTCTCTCCTCCCTCCTAATCTGTATCTATTTGAATAGCCTCTGTCGCCCCCACCTTCCTGTATCCCTTTAAATCAACCTTAACATCACTCCACTCCTGTAACGCCTTGAACACTCTCTGGCCTCACTTTACTTCTGCATACCCTTTAACACCTTCTGACCTCACCCCACTCATGTAGATTCTTGAACACCCAAGGAATTCAATCCACTCCTGTAAACATTTGAATACCCTCTGACCTCGCTTCCCAAATGTATCTCTTTGAACACCTTAGGCCCTCACCATACTCCTGCAGCGATTTCAATACCCTCTGGCCCCCCTTATTTTCAATATCCGTTTGATCACACTTGCCTTTCTTCACTCCTCTATCCCTATAAACACCAGCAGGCCTCTCTTCCCCTTAGTATGTCTTTGAACGCCAGTTCTTAATTTGTAAAAACGTGAGTACCAGTGCCCAAATATCTGCTTGAAAGTGACCCAAATACCAAGGCTGTGTAATCTTGAATCCACCTCATGGCTCTTTAATCCACTACCAAACACTCACTAGCCTTTTATCTCACTGTTGCATGTTCCTGCGTTCCTCATTTGTGATGTTTTTTCTGTCTTTCTTTTTCCTCCTCCATTCCCCTTGCTGTGTTTTTCTCTCTCTTGCTCTCAGTAAATTTCTGATGAGGAAAAATAAATAATGGTCCCCAAAAATGAGTGTGAGTTGGCCCCACTGGCTTCCATGCACTAGTGAAGTCCCTCTGGTCTTACTCCACTCCTGTCCCTTTGAACATTCTTTACCTCATTTTACTCTTGTATTCCTTTGACCACCTGCACCCCTCGCCTTCCCAAGTCTCTCTTTGAACACTCTCTGTATCTGACTTCTGTATTTTAACACCTCTTGGGATAGTTGCCAGCCCATATCTCATGGCTTAACTCCAACCTCCTGGGAGAGATTACAATAACACCAGATGCCTGATCCAGGTTGAGTCTGGTCCAGGAAAGTGGTCTTTAATCATCCAATCACCACCAAGTTCAAGGAGCACCCCTTCTGCCCCTCTAACTGAGAGGAGTATATAAATATGGGCCTGCCTCTCCCATCAATCGCCACTTCTGCTCCTACAAAGCAAAGATGAAGCCTGCTCAGCTCACTGTGCTTCTGCTGCCCCTTTTCCTGGCCCTGGCCTCTGCCCAGTGCCCAAACCCAGCAGATATTAAGGATGCTGAAGGGGTGAAGGTCTGCGCCCGCATGTTTGAAGACAGCAGCCCCTACTATGACCAGTGCTGCGGTGGTGAATACCTTGATGCCCGTCCTGGTGATGACATTCCCTACATAGAAAAGAGCTGGAACAACCGCATTTCATCCCTGGTGGTGGCAACACGCTGCGAGCTCACTGTCTGGTCCAATTGGGGCAAGGGGGGCAACATGCGTCGCTTCACCAGTGGCATTCAAAACCGCCTGCAGGAGGTAAAGAATGGTCTCTTTGGGAACTGGGATAACGCAATCTCATCCTACTACTGCAAGTGCAACTAGAGGCAGAACATGGGGGATGTACCGCATGCAGAAACTGTTGAGGACCACAGTGACAACAAACAACATGAATAGCAACTCTTACATGCACTACAGAGAGCATGAGGTACACTAAAATGCAAGAACCATAATGATGAACGTCAGCAGAAATGCAGTTAGGGTAGCTGCCCCTGATTCAGTGACAGCTACACCAAGCTTGGCGACTATAGAATAAGAAGTGGTAGCAAACGCCAGAACCCCAGAGAAGATCTATTGATCTAACATGTAAGAACTGAATATGGCTAGGGGTCACCTGGAGGGCGTTCGGCAACATGTAAGAACATCTTGAATAAGATCTGCAGGAATATGACTATAGAGTAGGCTCAAATCCTGAAGTAACTACAATAAACAGTGGTGCAAGTCTAAATTCAGGGGCAGTGGTGCAGTAACAGGCAGAAAGCCAAGGCAAAGAGTGTTCACATGTGAAATAACCTCATACCAAGCTCCATAAGGAACAGACTCCCAAAAAGTTATCTCGCATGTTTCAAGGGGCCATTTAATAAGCAGGAACCCTCCTGCCAAGCCTTCTGCCCATTGTGAACCACTATCCTGTTTAGAGGCCTTGCTGCCAAGACTTCATACTGCTTGAGGCACGTTCCTGCCGAGGAGACCTAGAGACCATCCTTTCAAGTCAACTGACCGTAGTGCAAGACCATCCTAGACTATATTCTGCCAAGCTTTCTGTTCATCATGAAGCAACATCCTGCCCTACTACAGCCTTCATGTCACTTCTAAGCACCATCCAGCCTCGAAAACATAATGTCCATGTTGCTGGGTCGTCATACTATCATGAAGTAGCCATCTTGCCCAAAGATGAGTGTCACTCTTTGCAAGCCTTTAGGAAAAGACTGGAGTCCTACTAGAGACAATAAAGACAGAGCATGTACCTTTTGTTCTGAAGCCAGTGGCTATCCATATCATGTTCATTTGGCATGTCTCTCTTTTCTCTGATGATCTCTGTCCATATATCTTGGCTCTGTGTTGCATTCCTAGAATGAGGTGGCAGTCAGAAATGAAGCAATCCACTTATGTTCCCCTTTAATGTTCTGCATTAAATCTCATGTTCTCATGGCCTGGTGCTCAGTGGAATGTCTGTTCTCAATAAATGGAATGGGGGGGGGAGAAAGATTGTTTAGAAAAGAATTGAAGGAGTTGTGCATGTGGACAGTGGTGTGGGGTGGAGAAGGTGATTCCTAGGAAAGACCAGACGTGGATTAAAGGGTGGACCATGCAAGGGAAGGGTATACCAGTAGCTGAAATTAGAGGAGAGATAACTCAAATATAAGGCTTGGATTTTAGCTGGAAGGGAAGGGGGAGGCAAAGAGTGGACAGGATGAGGAATTGGGGCTTTCAAACAGAGAAGAGGTACCAGATATAGCAGCTGTCCCTGCCTTTGTAAGGCATCTCCCAGACATAATATGTATGGAGAGTGCATACTGCAGCATGCTCACAATATGCATTGCTGCTTCTGCCAGATCTGCACCTCTGTCCTCACCTCCCAGCCACTCTTGGTTAACGTACCGAGATAGGGTCAGAATTCTGTTCATATTTTAAAGTATATACGGCCAGTATGGAGGCCTATTTAGTATCATTGACTCTGGAAAAAGTGTGGTTGCGCACACTACATAAAACAAAGTATAATAATAATATTAATAATAATAATAATAATAACAATTATAATTATTATTATTGTTGGTACTACTAATAATATTGATCGTAATAATCATAATAATAATCATAGCAATATTAATATATAGGATAAAGTACCCCCCTGGCATACGTTATAAGGATATTGAAATCACCATGGAGTTTAGTGACCACGTAGAGGAACAAGGCTGAAGCTCCTTTTTGAGGCCGTGAAACTCTGAGGTGACCTACAATATCCTTTTAATGTACGTCTCTCTTCTGTACAAACATTGTCACACCATAACCCTTCCAACAAGCCTCTTAAATTATTGGTATGTTGCTCTTTCATATTAAAGAGACAGTACGATTGCCGACATGTAAAAAAAAGTGAAATCTGTAGTGAAAAATTTAACACATCAAAAAGCAATTAGTAATTTGTTGCAAAAATATATTTTAATCAATTTAATGTAAGATTGAAAAATGCTTCAGCCTCGCCGCTCTGTATGGTAACGGAACAGCTCTGTGGCTTGTAATATTCGTAGATGATTGCAGGCGGTAAATATCCCAGATATATGATGGGTCTTTCACCATGGCTGCGTGTTCTCGCAGCAAGCATTAAGGCAACACAACACGATTGTAATAACCTACTCCAGCAGAGCAGCTACTTTATTTCGTTTACAATTGATTAGAGTTGTCACAAGTCACAAAATGCCCTGAAATACGGAAATTAGATACAGGTCTATGTACAACAATTGTGGGCTCCTAAGCACAATAATAATAGCAATAATGATAGTCACAGTTGTAATAATGATACTAATAGTATTAATATGATCATGATTATGATTGTGATTATTATTATTATTATTATTATGATTATTATTATTATTAACCCTTTCCATGCTCATGAGGAGCTGGGCTCGTCATGAGTCACAGTGGAGCTGTGATCATGACGAGCTGGGCTCGTCATAATGGCCGCAGCCCACCCATGCGCGATTGATTCCCTGCCTGAGCGGGAGAATTAATTAGTGGGCGGGGTCGTGACAAGCCCAGCTCGTCATGAGCACAGCTCCACTGTGACTCATGACAAGTTGGGCTCATCACGAGCACTGCGGCCCCCCACCCCCACGCCGTGGGGGAATTACCCCCGCGGCAAAGGGGTTAATATTATTATTATTGTTGTTGTTGTTGTTGTTATTATTATAATGATTGGTGTTGTTGTTGTTATTATTATTATTATTATATAAAACGCAACCAAGCTTGAAATTATTTTATTTAGGTTTTTCTATAGCATGGACATAATTCAAGATGATGTTAGAGAAATGTATAAAGAGTCAATGAATTGTTACATTGGATGCTTAGTATTTATACTGGTCATAAATAAGTAGATGTATGTGGGTTTCAAGCAAGCAGACTCAGCATGAATGCAAGACTGCCTGCAAAAAGGACATTCACAGTTCGGTATTTGAAAAGGCTCTTCTAGGAGCCACTTTCGGAGTTACGAGGTTTTGATATTGCGTACCCTCATGATGGGTTTCTGTCCGCATGCAGAGTGAATGTAATACCGCTGCTCATGAAGTGGCTGTTTCAGAAGGAAGTGTGTTTTTCAGATTGTTTTTAAGGATGTGAAAGAATGGTCCTGGATTTTACTAAAGGGGCTGCAATTCCTGATCTCTGGAGCGACATCTGGAAAGGAGAGAGTTAATGCAGCTGTTTTGCCTCAACAGTGTTCCCAGCTGGACAGTGTCAGTGCTGCGGATGTGTCGCGCTCTGCAGGAGATTTCTAATTTTCTTTTCAGATAGTTGTGTGTGTTAAATTTGAAGGTTTTCAATGTGCTGTAGACAAACATGAAAGTAGAGCATGCTTTGGCAGGGAAAAGTAAAAAGACAATAGTAATATGGCACACATAACATAGCAAAAATATTGTCAGGTAGTGCTGGGGAAAACTCTGGATTTTTTAAACCCCCGTCCACGTAGCCTGAGATAATGCTGTTTGTAAAGCTATTCCATTTTAAATAAGGACTTAGCTGTGCCAGTCAAAACAGTACAGTGAGCACGAGAGGCTTGGATGATGTGAGGTGATTACTGTGAATAGTTATGGCTCTATATTAGGGACAGTTTTACTCCTGGAAAAGCAAATAACCACAAAAAAACTACAACGAACAAAATAAAAACTAGTGTAAACTCTTCGACCTCACCCATAGGCCACACTTTTAAGGGGGCGCAGTTGAAAAGTGATTTGGTAAAAAGCAGTGGCTGCTCCTCTAAACCCCCCCCCCCCCCCCGTTTTCTGGCCTATTTGTTTTTATTATACCAGTGGCAGAGATAGAAGTGAGTGAAAACAAGTTTGGCAACTGTGATCCCGAGTCTCTTGCGGGTGGGGTCAATAAAGATAGGGACGGGATCACATGTGTAGCTAAAAAGAACAAAATATTCTGTAACTATCTTGTTGGTCTTTCATCTCTAAGTAACTGCATATAAAATAACACACAAATTAAATGTAAAGTAAGTGCAAATTAAACTAATCAGTGAGAAATGCATTGTCAAATCTCTATTGGTTAATGGGGTCACTGCAGCTATCAGTGAGTGTAACCACAGCGCCTCAGAATTGAATTCTGGTTGGTGCATTGGGGAATAGTAATTTGTGTGTTTTCAGTGTTACAAGGTCCAGCACTGTGACTCCGAGTGTCATTATTTTAAACTTGCATTACACACGGTATAAGGTAGGCTGTCACAAAGTGCATAAAAGGTTTAGATTCCTGATAAAAAAGTGCTTTCAAAATATTGATCTGAATAATTTGCAGACTGCACCTAATGCAAACATTTTTTATACCTGTCCATTAAGAATATGCATTCCACGTCTCACCTGGTCCCCTTACAATTCTACTCAAAAAGAATACTCAAGTGACTCCATCAATTAGGGCCATTACCGGCTCCCAAGAAGCCTTTACATTTGCATGTTAATCAAATGTGCACATTTGCATTTCATTGAGGCAGCAGCATCCTGGCAGGAAAGTTTCTTTCTTGTTCAGCCGTCTGTCGCTCCCTGGCTTCACAGAACCGAAGACTCTCTCCCCTTCCACTTCAGCTGAGGCATCTCAAATGTTGGAATTAAACGTTCCGGAATGATTACCTTTTAACATAAAATAAGGGAACAGTTTTTGTCAAATTAAAAGAAGTATGGCCATGCGGTGCCCTCAGATACCACTCACCTAGACCTCTGCTAAATAATAATCTATTATTCACTCTTGGTATTATAAAATGCTGACATCCTTTGGTCTCGCAACAGCCTCTGTCTGATGCCTGACAGAGGAACCCAAAGCCACCTGCACTAGCCTTCAGAGAGAGACCGCCAGAGCCGAAGAAAATCCATCCCTGGCCTTGTGGCCGCCTTTGGGGTGCGCTAGGTGTCACAGCTGAGGGTAGACATGGATGCTGCAGGCTTAAACCCTGTGGAGCCCTTGGCTACACGCTAATCAGCCTATCACCCCACCCTCACTCAACTCGTCACAGAGTTGGAAAAGGGTGGGGTTTAAAAGCTGAGTCCAACGGGGCATATTATCAAGAAACGGCGTTAAATTATCGCCACTTTAGAAGAATTCTAGAGAATTCCCATGCAAGCCCATGTTCTAGTGTCAACATGGGCTTCTAATGGAATTCTCTGCGGCATATTATCAAGCCCATTATCGCCGCTTTAGCGGCAGTTTTTTGCCGCTAAAGCGGCGATAATTTTAACGCCTTGCTTGATAATATGCCCCTTACATCTCAAATTGGTTTGAAGTTTCAGTTTCACGTCCCAGCGCTGGAAGCTGAAAGGAGCAAGAATCCAAATGGGACCTGCAGCAACGTGAGTGACAGGTTTGAAGCTTTTATATGTTGTGTGCTGTGCATATGGGTAAGTGTTTGTGAGTAAAAGTGTGTCTGTGAGAGACTGCAGATGCATGTGGGGTGTGTAAGTCAAAGTGAAAAAATCAGGGGAGGGAATCAGTGAGTGTTAGTGAGTGATAGAAAGAGTGAATGAGTCTGAATGAATGATAGTGAGCAAGGGAGAATGACAGTGAGTGTAACTGAGGGAGAATAACAGTGACTGCAACGGTGAGGGAGAATGACAGTGAGTGTAACTGAGGGAGAATGACAGGGAGTGCAACTGAGAGGGAGAATGACAGTGAGTGTAACTGAGGGAGAATGACAGTGAGTGCAACTGAGAGGGAAAATGACAGTGAGTGTTGCTGTAAGAGATCATGACAGTGAGTGTTACTGTGTGTAAGACTTAGTGAGTCACAGTCTGAATAAGTCATAATGAGTGAGACAGTGAGAATCAATGAGACTGGTCTTGTCAGAGTGAGTCTGAATGAGCAGGACTGAGTAGGAATGAGTGTTAATTATTGAGACTGGGTGAGTTAGTCAGATTGAATGTATCAGAGTAAGATGTATTGACTAAGAATGAGTAAAAATTAGTGGGACTAAGGGAGACTGACTGAGAATGAGTGAGACTGTGTGAGTCCCAGTTACAGTCTGAGTGAGACAGAGTTAGTCTCAATGAATGAGGCTAAGTGAAAATGAGCGAGACTGAGTGACACTGAGGGAGTAAGAGTGAAATTGAGTGATAGGTAAGTCACAGTGAGATTGATTGAGTGAGAGCGAGGAAGTTGGGCTAAGTGAGAATATATGAGATTGAGTGAGACTAAGTGAGTGAATCAGAGAGTGAGTAAACAAGAGTGGGAGTGAGTGAGCTCCCCTCGAACCCACTGAGAAGTCAGGTTCGCTCATTGGAATTCAAGCCAAAAAATATGTCCACCGCTTTTAAATGTCACCAGCTGCCACTTGGTAAAAGTCATTATTAAGATCGTCTTTGTAACATCACAGCTTCCTCTGAGATGAGGAATGTTGAAGACAGCCGACACAGGGTGATCATCAAACAGCTAAAAACAGCTCACTCACATATGGGATTTTTTTTTTCTCACAACGGCAGAGGTCAAAGTAAGCAAGTATGGGAAGGGCAAACAGAACCACAACGTTTGTAAAGTCAGCCAACCCGTGTCCAAGTGTTCTCTACTGAGTAAATGTCTTCTTAAGTAGAGAAGGCAGCACAACGAAGTGGCTTGGTCTACTTGAGAGAATCACGTTCACCCACAAGGTCGTTTCTTGGCACTTGATAGATAACGGATGCTCATTGTCACCTAACAGAACTCATTGTATTACCATTTGAAGGATGGAAGGCTGGGGGAGGGCTAAGAAAACATTTCGGGGGGGGGGGGGGGCTGAACTTTAAGCAATAGGCAGAGTGGAGCTGCAGGGCCTCTTAGAAGGGGTGAAACAACAGCAAGGCCTCATTAACATGCAAATGGTCTTTTAAAGATCTGTGAAGTGCTCGGATGCGGCTGTGTGTGTGCCCGGGAAGATGTCTCATCCAGGGCTACCACACACGACGGGGGGCTGAAGCCCTTTGAGTCCAATGGGTGTTGCGCGCCTGCCAGAGACCACTAAGCACAAGGGCTCTTTTGTGTGTGTGATTTGGAAACCTGCATCAGTTGGTGTCTATAAGAAACAGAAAGTTATGTCCGTGACATTTTGGCGTACCAGGGATTCCTGGAAGTTTGGAATAAACCCTATAGTCTTGGATCTCAGGATTAAGGATTTCTTGACGTGGTGGACTGGGAAGCATGAGGAAGAGGTGTGGCGCTGCGGTCGGGGCGACTGACTCCGGAATCTGGGGATCACGGTTTGATCCCTGGCACAGGCGGCAGATTAGCCCAGCACCATGTGATTCTGGGCAATAGTTTGCTTAATCTTCCTGACGGCTCCCAGCGCCTGGACACCCTTACGGGTGATTGTTCGCGCTTTACAAATGTGGATTATTATTACTATATTTGCTTCGATTTTTGTAGTGCAAGAATATGATCACTGCCCAGCCCAAGGATATCGTGCAGCAGAGAGTTTAGGCATTACAGCACAGCACAATGATTGTGGTGGAAATCATAGGACGCTGCACTGAGGTAACCCTAATCAATAAGAAAAATTATGAGAAAGTGCTAATGCACCAAAGCAACAAATATGAATATGGCACAAAATTCTGTTCGCTGCTCAAACTCCTGTTTGCACAAGAATAGGTATTGCAAACCCTGCAATAGGGTAAAGAGCAAAGGGGATACACATTTCACCTTTGCAATTTCCCCCAGGTCAATTTTGAGAGATCAAACTTGCCTAAATTTACTGGGGTGAAAATGTCTGGAGACATGCGGGATTCGGTATGGTAGGCACACAATTCCGCATAATATGCCACATTTGTAGGTGAATAATCAAAATCAACAACGTGCTCCTCGTGCATTAAATACATCTATTAATAATTTTACATTTCATGTTACATAATTTACAGAAGGAGGAAATCATTTTGATTAGTCAATTCTTCAATGTAGAAAAAGTTTTTACTCTACCAGTGCCCTATTTATGTCCCTTTCCAAGTGGGACAATTGACCTCCATCACCACTCCCTAATAAAACACATAAATACAACAAAACAAAATATATGGACACGGTCTAATGGATAGAATGTCCAAGCAATCCAGCCCTGATGGTTTTGAAAAGTGGAGCTTGGATATCTTCCTCCCTCCAGATTCAGTACCACCCTCAGAAGCTTGTTTTGTGTTGTTATTTCGGTCCCCTCATTAGCAGTTCATGGTGCCCATCCTGGGTACTTGATGGACCATTCAGGGGTATTACAAACAAGAGAGTGGAACAGAGCTCAAAGCACTGGGGGCATATTAACAAGGAACAGGGAAAATTAACGCTAAGGGCGCTTAGCGTTTATTTTTTTAACGCCTGCTATCGCTGGATAATATCTCCTGGTTATCGCGTCATTAACAACGCTAACCGCCTAGGCGATAAAAAATCCATCGATAGCGGCATTTTGGGAGGTTATCGCTGGCAATGCAGCGATAAAACTACAAGGATAGGGATATCCTTGTTGATAGCCCATGGTGGACTTAGCCATGTAATCCACCTCCCATTGGATTACATGGCTAAGTCTGAAAATTAGCAGACGTAAAAAAGCAGCGTTAACCGTGGTTAGCGCTGCTTTTTTTGTCTCTAACAGGGTTATCGTAAAGCTTGATAATAGGAGAAATGTTGCTTAGCGACATTTCTCATATTATTTTGCTCTGGAACGCCCACTTTGCATCTCATTAGAGATGCAAAGCGAAGCGTAGTGAAAAAGGGTGCTAACATGCGATTTTGCATGTTAGCACCCTGCTCTTTGATAGGGCGATATTTTTATCTCCGCTTCTTTGGCTTTTAAAGCCAAAAACAGCGGAGATAAAGCCCTTGTTAATATTCCCCGTAGTATTATGGTTAGTGCCAGTAAATAGTATATCTGGCCCTTGATTCCTTTTCTAGACACATTAGACAGCTACTTTGCCTTACTTTGAGGAAGGGGAAAACATTCTGGGTCAGATTTTTAAAAAATACACGCAATGCAGCGCAGCACTCAAAGAGGCTGCGCTGCATTGCATGACAGGCACGAGCAAGAGAGA
Source organism: Triturus cristatus (assembly GCF_964204655.1). NCBI lineage: Eukaryota > Metazoa > Chordata > Amphibia > Caudata > Salamandridae > Triturus > Triturus cristatus. Next base: position 306,929,959 of record NC_140592.1, read on the forward strand.
GCCATATCTACAGAGAGTTGAGATGGCACTCTCCTCCCCTCTCCCCAGTGCTAGTGCTGATTTCAGCTACCATGCACACACCTTAGCGCCATAGCACTAGCATGTGTGTGTGTGTGTGTGTGAGTCTAGCATAGGTTTTGCACAGGAAGGATACCTTCCTGTAAAAAATACCATGCCTAGACAAGTTTAAAACCTTTTCCCACTTTGTATGTGAGCTGCAAAGTGCAGCACACATACACAGTCAGAAAAGGATGGAGAAAAAAAAACATTTCTCCAGTTGGCACCTCCTTTGAAGTGGCGTTAACATTTTGTGCTAAAACCAGTCTGCAATTCTTTGTAGATAGGGGTTTGAGTCAAAAGGCCTGAGTGGTTTCATGAGAATGCCCAAATACATTTTGTGCTGGTTAGTGTCACTTTTGTGATGGTAACCCAGTGCAAAATGTTTTAAAAGATACCCCTCAATCTTTAAATCATTGTGCTTTTTATTTTGCATCTACAACAAGTCTGTAGTAATCAAGCCAGGATCCAAGATGTAGTTTCATGTAGTTTTATTGAGGTTGGTTACAAGTTGTAATTAAGCCAGTAATTAAACCCCACCAGGAGCAGCCTTCCAGGTGCTCAGCCCTTCTCCAACTGTCCATTCCCACTCCCAACATTCCATCCAGCATCACACTGTCAGCATTCCACTGGCACATCTTAACCATACCAGACCAGGATACTACATATCCTCCTTTGTTCCAACAAAAACAAAAAGGAACGCCAAGACCTAGAATGACAAGAGAGAAAGAGAACAGAAGCTAGACACAGAAACGAGAAGACCGGAAAGCACGAGAAATTAGAGGAAGAATATACTGAAAGAAGATGAGAGAGAATAACACAAACCCAACCCATCTTCCCTTCCAAGGATAGCAACCAAACAAAAACACCAAAGAGAGACAGAGCTAAGATATAATGAAAGGACATGAGAAAGGAAAACGTAAAACACTCATCTTCCCTTCCACAGAATACAAGAAGAAAAAAAATCCATTAAGGACTGTCCTCTGTAAAACCACTGGCCAGGTAGAAATACAAGAAAACAGCTCACATCAGGAGAAAACAAGACGACAGAGAAAAAGCGGAAACCTAATGCTCACTCTTCCCTGACGACAGCAAGAAAAAGAAATTACAATAAATAGAATACAACTGGGCTACAGCGTGCAAAACAAAACTAAGACAATTGAAACGCCCAGAGTAACATGACCCATGCAGTGTGGCGACTTAAACCACACACCCACCAAGGGTAACAACATTTGCATCTGCATGGGCAAGCTCGTGTGGAGGCATATGTGCACTATTGAAAACAAAACAATTGCCAACACTAAACACCTTAAGAAAGGTAACCCGTGCACTACAGTGAAGGCAATAAACAAATGATATGATGTCCACCTGCGGACGCACCTCGACTAGAGGTAAAAAACATTATGCACCAGATAATGGGGAAAAACCCCACAACACACCTCCGGAGAGGTCAAGATATTGTGCATAAAAACACGGGACACACGTCCGTGCGACACACCTCAACTGGAGGTCAACTGGCATGCACATGAACTAGGGACATACCCCTAAACACACCTCACAGAGAGGTCCTTAGAATTGCATGTGCGAGTGGGACAGTAGTCCACACATAACATTGTATACATTAGACACTGTACACTCTAACGCTTGTGAAAGCAACTCGAGGAACAGACCTCGTATGCGGAAAACAAAATAGTACACTAGTGAAGATAAAACAAATTGTGCACTATACAAGCTTAAAAATATTGTGCACTGTACAAAAGGGACAACGCCCATTTATCACACCCCGCGTGGGGGTTGGAACGTTGTGCACAGATCAGGAAACTAAGAACCTGAAAAAAAACAAAAGGTAACATGCAGACCTAATTAATTGTTAATCCAATTTCCCTACCCCTAAAAAACGTGGTTACAACAAAACCTAAACAAAATGCAGTCTTACATAACACTATAAGGCAACAAATCATATGCAGCGTCAGCGACGTCTTGTAAATGAACTGAACAGTCTCGAAAAATATTTCCCCACCAGAAGGCATCATACTCTGGCAAAGAATACAGAAGCATTACCTTTACACGAAACAAAAACTCACCCCACCTTTCAATATTGACATTGCACTAGAACCCTTGTTCATGACTAATTATCACCACTGCACTGGACCCACTGTTCATGTCTAATATTGCTGTCGCTCTTCCACGTCGATTCAAATCCTAAATAAAAACTTTATTGCTCATCTGTGAAAAAGAATTGAACAAGACAGATCGTGGTTGGCCAGTGCGATCAGGAATTAAGTCTCTTGGGCCAAAATGAACAGCATGAGGTGCACGGAGCTTCAAGTTCCAGCCACAAGATGGCGGGACGTTCATCACGTTGGGCCGGGTGGCTCACGGTGTCGGCGTGCTCTTAGGCATCCGTGTGAGGAGATCCGAGCAAGGCGTCACAAAGAAGTGATGAGGAACCTCGAGACGGCACAGGTAAGGCGGCGCATGCAGAGGGAGACACGTGCTGAGTTTGAAAAATGTGGTAGAGAATGGCAGTTTAAGCGTGTTGAATATACGGTGAAAAAAAACTTTTGAAATGTCTCTCCAACAGCCACAAACTCCACGTAGACTGCCTGAATGCTCCCCATACATACATAGCATAAACATGAAATGAAAAGATCACTGCCACTTCAACCTGAGGTACACATGCAGGGAGCGGCGCAGTCTGTAATAAGCAACGTTGAGGGCAGAACAAGATAGCAGGCAGGTCGGAAAACTTTAAACAATTCCACAAAACAAACCGCAAACTCTTGAAGAATGTCAATAAATCAATTTAGCACTTGTATAACGCAGCACATATAAATTTAGGGACATTTCTAGGCTTGCAGAAATTCTAATGCTCACGAGGGGTGCCGGTTTCCTCATTATGCCATACACTGCAGCTTGCCTTTCACTGTTGCCAAATCCAAAATCATGACGCTGGTTAATGGGGAGATAGCGCAGCGCTAAAAAAAAAATGTCACACATCCGAATAAAGATTAACACCAAGCTGACAATCCTATGTAACAGCGCACTTTGCTCCTCTGAAAGTACAGCACCGGAAAACAGGCTTACTCTCTCTTGAGGGCACAGCAGAGACTTACCCTCTCTTAAGGGCACAGCGCACAGCAGAGCAGAGGCTTACCCTCTCCTGAGGGCACAGCAGAGCAGAGGCTTACACTCTCTTGAGGGCACAGCAGAGGCTTACCCTCTCTTGAGGGCACAGCGCTTGAGCAGCAATCGAACAGTCAGACGCTGTAGGGACAGCAGACAGAGACTTGAGCTGCTGATAAAATAGGAGCTGGCACTGTAGCGTTGAGGGCGACCGTTGTAGAGGTCACTGGTGGGGCTATGGTGTGCCAGTTAGTTGAATAAACGCAGCTGTAGTTCCTTGAGTTGCTTTAGCTTGATAGAAGGTATCCCATCCTCGTCGCCATAAAATTGTAGTAATCAAGCCAGGATCCAAGATGTAGTTTCATGTAGTTTTATTGAGGTTGGTTACAAGTTGTAATTAAGCCAGTAATTAAACCCCACCAGGAGCAGCCTTCCAGGTGCTCAGCCCTTCTCCAACTGTCCATTCCCACTCCCAACATTCCATCCAGCATCACACTGTCAGCATTCCACTGGCACATCTTAACCATACCAGACCAGGATACTACATAGTCCAATCTCAGGGGCATATTAACAAGAAAGTGGTGAAGCGTGTTGTTAAGCCAAGAAGGCTGGCGACACGCTTCGTCACTTTAGAAATGCAGGGCTGCACCATATTTACTAGATTATGGTGCAGCCCTGCGTTTCCCCCCTGCGCTGGTGATAAATTAAGCGGCCTAGAGCCAATGCAGGCACCCTTGCACCATAGTGCAAGCACCACAGTGCCTGTGTTGAGTGGAAGATTGTTTATGTGCAGGAAGGTCACCCTTCCTGCACATAAACAATCTTTAAATGCCGTTTTGTAACTTCTATATGTGCCGCTTAATGCACCACACATAGAAGTTGCAAAACTTTTTTTTAATTTTTTTTTTTAAATGATTGTTTATGTGCAGGAAGGGGGACCTTCCCGCATATAAACAATCATTGGCGTTTTGCTATTTCTATGTGTGCTGCCCCAGGCAGCACACATGGAAACAGCAAAAAAGAGGAGAAATAAAGCATTTCTCATTGTTTCGCCTGTTTAAGACCAGGTTTTCCCTGGAGGGGATATGTTGGTTCCTTACTGCCAGGGGAAGGGATGCCTCAGTTCCTTACTATGATGCGTCAATCTCCGAACACGCGGACTTGGTTCCTTACTGCTGGGTATCGTCGTTGAAGAACTTGCCACACAATTGCAATGAGTCAAAATTCCGGACGCTCTGGGTCGATGCGGTGGTTTAAACCCAGATCTGTGACTGGGGGTGAATGTTTTGCCAATGTGCAACATTCCGTCCATCATCTTGTGTGTTTTGCGGCGAAACAGCCGCTACATCAATTGTTTAGCCACGGAGCACTCTGCAAATCCAAATTTTTCTGTAGGTCCTGTTGCTCAGCTTGTGATAGTCTTAGATTCAATTGAAGCTGGTTTTCATTAATCTTTCCTAGCTGTGTCTGCACTTCTCTGTGGGCATTTTCTTGTGCGCTCTTCATCTCCCTAATTTCTCATAGGATCACCTGAAGCGTTTTCCCCAGCTGGATGGTATTTGGTAGCATTTCTGGGGGTTCTCTGCCACTAGCAGTATCCACCTCTATGACCTGGGCTGTATGCTCTAAGACCTGCGCGAGCTGAACAGTGAGAGCTCCTTGGCATGAAACGACTCCTTGCGTACCGCTGTTGACTTAAAACCCCCGGAATGCATGATTGGCTCTGGAGCCTGGGGCGGTTGGAACCTTCCTATTCTCCTCAGCTTCCACAGGCATTGATGGTGCCTTACTTTCCCCCAGTAATGATTTCACACCTTTTAGATCGAATAAAGGTTATGGAGGTTTGTCACCGATGCTTGCAGGGGCCGAATTGCAGGCAGGAAGTGTGTCCATAAGTGGTAACGAGCTTGCTCCCGCAAGAAGCTCTGTCCCCTGAGCTGGTGTCCCGCTAAGGGGAATTAAAGGCCGATCACTAGAAAGCGGGGTAGTAGGCGGGGGAGCTCAACCCCCATGCAGAGACATGAAAGAATCTCCATTGACGCCTATGGTGCATGGAGTTCTTGGAGAATAACCCTCTGAACTACTCGAGTTGGTCGTTCAAACACAGTCCCCCTTTTCTTCTACTTGCTGGGCATGATCCCGTTGCCTCTCTGCTGGTTCCATGCTATTGGGACCCCCGGGCCAGGTAGGTTATGGCAAGCCCTTGCAGTTTTGGCTGCCTTGGATAGTTTTGCAGGAGTGCAAACTTTACCCTCTGTCTCCCACACTGAATGCCGCTTCATCTGGAAAAGACGGTACTCCCAATAGAGAATCTATAAATAACTTGCAGTCACTTGTGGTCTATCCTCTAAGAGCGGGCCAATAAATGTCCAAATGCAGGTACCGCAGGGGCAGGTCAGCAGCAAGCTTCACCTGCACCCAGGAGGGCTGCATCCACCACCAACCAAGCACCACCGCCCGCGGGAGCACCTAATGTTATCCTCCAAGGGTGCTGGCTACACTGTCACCTTCGCCTGGAGGCCACCTCACCTTAGCTCTGCGTCTCTCCTGTGACGCTTCTCCTGCAAGTTGTGCCAAAAGCACCACCTTTGCTTCCAGGAGCTGGAGACGGGCTAAGGCTACATCGCAGCTTAAAAGGAAATACAGTCCCCTGCCCTTCCCCTTCGATATCCTCGCCTCAGCCGAGAATAAGGGGCATATTATCAAGAAGGGCGTTAAAAGTTATCTCCGGTTTAGCAGCAGAAAACTGCCGCTAAAGCGGAGATAATGGGCTTGATAATATGCCTTTGAGAATTCCAATAGAAGTCCATGTTCTGGTGTGAACCTGGGCCTCTATTGTAATTCTCCAGGGCATATTATCAAGCCCATTATCGCTGCTTTAGCGGCAGTTTTCTGTCGCTAAACCGGTGATAATTTTAACGCCGTCCTTGATAATATGCCCCCAAGTTGTGTAGCGAAAACCTCAGTGTTGCCTGTCTGTTGCTGACGCCATTCCGTTGAGCAGTGAGCCGCCGGCTTCAGAGGGGACTCTCTAGGAGCTGAGCATGACAGGAGCCCAAAGCACCGTCAAAGTGGCTATATAAGTAGTTAGAATGAGTCCAGACATAAACTATCCCATTTGAAATTTAGTACCTGACTGAGTAGTCGGCCTCTGGCATAGCACTGGCTGACTTAAGCAGTCTACTAAAAAGTTTAATTAACCCGATTACATGTTTATGTATTGTATTTTACACTTTAAGATGAAAGGGTTGTTTGGGGCTTCAACAAATCAATGAGGATTGTTTCATAACTGGGTGGTTTAACCCACCTTCTTAGAGATGTTGGGGAGGAGTAGGAAGGCATGAGAGCAACAAATGCCTACTGCTTGCCCCATTTACTGCATACACTGCACTTTTATGTCACACATACTCACTGCACAGCACTCTACTGGTAGTTTGTACTCACTTCTACTCACACACTGTGTACACATACTTTTTCAGACACATCTATCTTCTGCTCACACACTGTGTATACCGCGCTTCTTTCCCACTCTGTGGATAGGGATTGTCTATCTTTCTTGCTTTGCTCTATGTACCTCTGTCCCACTCAGTGACATATGTCTCACCCACTCACTGGTGACAGCTCTACTCTTGCACTCACTGTCTGCACAGTGCGTCTCCCTCACTCACCCACTCGTTGCCTGTGTTGCTTCTCTCTGCCTCCCTCAAACTCATTCTGCACAATGTTTCTCCCTCTCTATGTCAACATTCCATGCAGGGCTTTCCCCCCACTCATACTCACTCTGCACAGTGCCAGGGAGACTAGGTGCATAGTAGATTGTGCTGGGATGCAGTGGATGATGACTCTGAACCTGAGACTAGATTAATCCCTGCTTGTTTAGCAAAAGATGCATGCTGCATCAAGGAACCTCGAGTGAGTCTATTGACAATGGATGTAGGTCAGCGATGTCTACACTCTAGAGCAGTCCTGCCACTCAGTGTCTCTTTTTTCCAAACTTATCTCTATTTCTTGGCATTGCCTTCAGTCTAAGGCGTGTCTTGTTCGAAAACTTTCTGCGCACAACAGTTACTCTATAGTTCAGTTGTCCTCTGTCAGTTCCCATGAGTTCTCATTAGCCCAACTCAATGATCCAATCCCTACCCCATCTGGTTACTTGAGATCTACACTTGTGATCATCAGGGGTCTTTTTGTTATTGATTCTAAATGCAGTCCTGAAGATGCTCTTGTTTATTTACTACACGAGACCGAAACGTCAAAGAAAAAATCCACTTCCTTTTTTAACGGACTGATCCCCTAAAATCATTTTGACGACTGCTTTATTTTGGACCTTTTCTTCTGACAACAGTGGAAAATCATACACATCTCAAATTACCCAGATTGATACAACAATTGATTTATTTGTATGATGCCTGCATAAGAATAAAACCAGTGATTATAGACTCATTGATTTGTTGCTTTCAATATACATTCTCTGTCTCATAATTCAAATATGGGTACACGTATGCCTTATGATCTATTCTTCTGTGTACCTTTAAAACATTGAATGTTTAATGAAGCAATTATTGGTGATCACTTTTTGGAGATATTGTTACTGCATCAATTTGATTAACTCTTCGTCTCAATAGAAGAAACACATGGTATATTTCTAACTAGTTGTAAAAGTATTTGTAGATGATCCACTTGTTGGCCATATATCTCAGTAAAGGGAGAGAAGGGCAGCTGTGAAACTTCACCTCTTGAGGCAATGTGGAAACAGCCCTGGTTATGGTCAACATGGGATCTGGAAGTGAGTTGGAAATCATGCCATGATGGCATTGTCAGAGAAGTAGGACAATTCTGGTGTTGCTGTACCAGGGCAAAGTTAATGAAATATGCCTTCTTGGGTAATGACTAAACAACAGTTGATGAACAGAATGCAGAACAATGTCATACATTCACCCCAGAACAGAGATCTGGGCCTAAATTCATTGTTTTTTTGCTCACAATGCCATTCCAGTTTGAACCCAGCTATATGCAAATCAGTATTGACCCTGTGCCTCATGGGAACAGTCCAGCCCGAACTGCCAAGCCAGGTCCTCCCTGGACTGGATACAGCATCCTAGGACCGGTTTTAGGGTTTCACCCCTCTTCAGCCAGGATAGCTTGATTCTAGTGGCATGGAGAGCACGGGACTCACGCCTGAGCATACCTGTCCCACTCAGGGTGACAAATGCAAAAACAACAGTTGATGGACAGAATGCAGAACAATGTCAAACATTCACCCCAGTACAGAGATCTGGGCCTAAATCCATCGTTTTTTTGCTCACCTTGCCATTCCAGTTTGAACCCAGCCATATGCAAATCAGTCTTGACCCTGTGCCTCATGGGAACAGTCCAGCCCGAACTGCCAAGCCAGGTCCTCCCTGGACTGGATACAAGCATTCTAGTACCGGTTTCGGGGTTTAACCCCTCTTCAGCCAGGATAGCTTGATTCCAGTGCCATGGAGAGCATGGGACTCACATCTGAGCATACCCGTCCCACTCGGGTAGACAAATGCAAAAACAACAGTTGATGGACAGAATGCAGAACAATGTCAAACATTCACCCCAGTACAGAGATCTGGGACTAAATCCATCGTTTTTTTGCTCACCATGCCATTCCCGTTTGAACCCAGCCATATGCAAATCAGTCTTGACCCTGTGCCTCATGGGAACAGTCCAGCCCGAACTGCCAAGCCAGGTCCTCCCTGGACTGGATACAAGCATCCTAGGACCGGTTTCGGGGTTTCACCCCTCTTCAGCCAGGATAGCTTGATTCCAGTGGCATGGAGAGCACGGGACTCACGTCTGAGCATATCCATCCTACTCGGGTGACAAATGCAAAAACAACAGTTGATGGACAGAATGCAGAACAATGTCAAACATTCACCCCAGTACAGAGGTCTGGGCCTAAATCCATCGTTTTTTTGCTCACCTTGCCATTCCAGTTTGAAACCAGCCATATGCAAATCAGTCTTGACCCTGTGCCTCATGGGAACAGTCCAGCCCGAACTGCCAAGCCAGGTCCTCCCTGGACTGGATACAAGCATTCTAGTACCGGTTTCGGGGTTTAACCCCTCTTCAGCCAGGATAGCTTGATTCCAGTGGCATGGAGAGCACAGGACTCACATCTGAGCATACCCGTCCCACTCGGGTAGACAAATGCAAAAACAACAGTTGATGGACAGAATGCAGAACAATGTCAAACATTCACCCCAGTACAGAGATCTGGGACTAAATCCATCGTTTTTTTGCTCACCATGCCATTCCCGTTTGAACCCAGCCATATGCAAATCAGTCTTGACCCTGTGCCCCATGGGAACAGTCCAGCCCGAACTGCCATGCCAGGTCCTCCCTGGACTGGAAACAAGCATCCTAGGACCGGTTTCGGGGTTTCACCCCTCTTCAGCCAGGATAGCTTGATTCCAGTGGCATGGAGAGCACGGGACTCACGTCTGAGCATATCCATCCTACTCGGGGTGACAAATGCAAAAACAACAGTTGATAGACAGAATGCAGAACAATGTCATATATTCACCCCAGTACAGATACCGGTCCTAGGATGCTTGATTCCGGTCCAGGGAAGACATGGCTTGGCAGTTCGGGCTGGACTGTTCCCATGAAGCACAGGGTCAAGACTGATTAGCTTATGGCCATGTCTGAACTGGGGTGGCGTGGTGAGCAAAATAACGATGGATTAAACCCAGATCTGTGACTGAGGGTGAATGTTTTGCCAATGTGCAACATTCCGTCCATCATCTTGTGTGTTTTCTTGGGTAATGAACCACCCCTAATTGGTACAGACACTGCAATCATAACTATGCCAGCAAGTAAATGTACCAAGAAATTCAACATTTGGTTTAAAATGGTGATATATGTTGCCATTTTTATTATTCATAGGAAATAAATGATTGTGTGTTGCTACAGTATCATTATAACATATTGAATTCATATAATAAAGTACTTTGTTCTGAATAGTGAACCCGTTTACATTCATGATGCTTTAAATTAATTTAAAAAAAGAGATATTCTCCTGCAACGTCAATTCAAATGTTTTTTACTATGGCTCAAAATATGTATTATTTTGCGGATCTATATTTTATGTTAGCATACGTCTCCCTAACTAGTACCAAGAACACCAGGAGGCATATTTATGAGAGCATTGTGTCATGCTTGCACCACGCAACGTGGTACATGCGTGACGTAAAACTCTAAGTCAGATTTATGAGTCAAATCGCTGCGTTGCCTTACTCTGTACAAGGGAGGCGTTCCATGGTAATGCGGTGGTTGTTCCCACACAACATCCATGGTTTTTGACACATTCCCAGATTTACAAGGACTTGTAAACCTGGGAATGCACCAAAAAGATACACCTCCCCAGGAGAGGTGTAACGAGGAGAATTGTCTTTATTTCTCCTCGGTTTTTTTCCTCTTTCTTTGTGTGCTGCAATATGGAGAACACAGACAGGGGAAAAAGCAGGCTCTTAGGATTGTTTTTGTGCAGGAAGGTGTCCTTTACTGCACAAAAACAATCCTACCTACAACACAGGCACCCTTATACCACGGTGCAAGGGAGCCTGCATAGGCGCTAGGCTGCCAGCGCAGGAGGAACGGACAGGAATGCACCATATTGGATAAATGCAGCATATTCCTGGCATTTTTCCCTGTGACGCACAGCAGCACTGCAAGGTGACTTGCTGCGCTGCCGTGCGCCCCAAATTTCATAAACATAGGCCTAAATTTACATAGGATTTGCATTGGGATTGTGTACATTTTTTAACGCATATCAGGAGCTAAATTATTTTGGGATTTTATAAAGAACCGCAAATGTCAATAATCTCCAGGCTACACTTAAGAATACTTAAATCTCAAGCGCCTAATTTCCTGTTTCTTGAAGAACTCAACTGAGGTAGGTTCCTTTACAAACGACGCACACGTTTTGCTCAGTGGACGAAGAAACCACCTTGTGGGGGAACTTGGGGGCATATCAGCAAGGGCCGGCGATAATTATCGCTCAGCGCTCTTAGCATGAGGATAATTATCGCCGGCCAACTCTGAATTTTATCACGGAGATAGCGTGCTATTAGCAATGCTTATCTCCAAAGCGATAAAATTCAGAGCGCAAGCTGCCAAAGTGCGATTATCTTTGGAAATCCAGCGATAATCACACAACTTTTGGCGTTAGCTTGTTGATAGGGCCTCACATACTTGGCCATGATATCCACCTTCCATAGGATATCATGGCTAAGTCAGTTTCAAAGCAGGCGTAAGGAAAGTAGCGATAACAGAGGTTATCGCTACTTTTCTTGTCGCTATGCTGCGTTGCGTGAGGCTTGATAATAGGAGAAATGTCGCTTAGCGACATTTCTCCCGTTATCCTGGGAAGGAACGCCTACTTTGCATCTCATTAGAGATGCAAAGATGGGCGTTAAGGGAAATGGCGATTAGGCAAGGTTTCACGCGATAGTGTGACCTTGCTGATCAGGCGATAAAATTATCGTCGCTTTTCGTCCGAAAACGGACGCAAAAGCGGCGATAATTTTTTATCGCCTTCTTGCTGATATGCCCCATAATTCTCTCAAGTGGAGTGATGCACTTCGCTGCGCCGCATGCCATGCTTGAGAAACCTTTCTTTCACTCAGGATTAAAAACCTGGATACAGTTTGGCTGAGTACAGTAACGTTGTTGCACGATTTAACTGTTTGACGAGCGCCCTCTGTTGGCCAGATGGAATATCCCTAAACTCAAAATATTTCACAAGAGAATTTTGAGAACGATTTACACCAAATCGCTATTTAGCTGCTCCCCCTTTAAACAGTGGCTTATATGTGAAGTCCAAGAGTTTATCCCGGTCTTTAGGTTTTTTTTTTGTAGGTTTTTATGGTTCTTTGATTTCAGGAGTAAAAGTTTCTCTAATATAGAGTCATATTTATTACAGGCATCACCTCACATTAACCATGCCACCCGTGCTTATCTGACCACCACACCTGAGGACTTATTTCAATAGGAATAACTTTGACCAGTTCGACTAGTCTAGACTTTTTAGCTCGGTTAGAAAGACGAATGACAATATTTTCTTAGACTGTGTGGGTAGGATTTCAAAATTTGAAAGTTTCCTCAGAAATCCCTGACAATAATATTGCTGTCTTAAGTGTGACATATGTTTTTTACTTTCCCCGCTCAAAGACCGTTCTACATTCATGTCCGTCAGCCTCATTTTCAAAGCATTTAAATAGAACAGACCAATCTGTCTGACAAGCAAACTAGAAATCTCCAGCAGAGTGTCGCACTTCGACAGCACTAACCCTGCCAGTCTGGGAGTACTTTGCTGGAAAAAGGCATCTACATTGACTAACTTATTTTCAGACGGTCTGGGATGACATGGACTTAAATATAATGCAGGACCTTTCTTTCATGCCCTTTAAAAACATTAGGGGGCATATTATCAAGAACGGCGTTAAAAGTTATCTCCTGTTTAACGGCAGAAAACTGCCGCTAAAGTGGCGATAATGGGCTTGATAATATGCCCTCGAGAATTCCCGTAGAAGCCTATGTTCTGGTGTCAACATGGGCATATTATCAAACCCATTATCACCGCTTTAGCGGCAGTTTTCTGCCGCTAAAGCGGCAATAATTTTAACGCGGTGCTTGATAATATGCCCCTAGGTTCTACAAAAGATAGTTACTTCCTAAGCAGCACTATTGCATTCACTCTTCATACGAACAGAAACACATTATGACTGAATAGAATAATGAAACCTCTCAAATCCCAAAATTTCTAACTATAAGAGACTCCCCAAAAATCAAACTGTGAATGTAATATTCCAGGCTTGCACTCGTGCTGAATCTGCCTGTTTGAAACTGGCATACATGCACTTATTTATAACCCCTGTAAATATTAAGCTGCTGATGTAACACGTTCATTTACTCTTTATAAATCTTTCCTAAATCCTCTTAAATTATGCCCGTGCTGTAACAAAACGAAATAAAATCAATACAAATGTTGCTGTGTTTATTATCATAATAAGGATTGAGAGCCTGCCTATAGTCCTTGTGCAAAAGCTACTCTCTAATTTCCTTATTACAGTCGAGCTGAGACATCTCTAGTACAGTGTAATTAAAAAAATTGATTAGGCTGCTCAGCTGTAATTAATTATTAAAGTTGTATTTTAATGTCATAATGCCTGCCCCCAGATCCAGCAGCCAAGCCAAAAGGCAGGTTATATTTATGGGCTAAAGTTTCCCCAAGCTGTATATTATAAGGACAGTGGAGTTCCATGGCCAAACAGCAGATTTAGATCAAAGGTCGAGTTCCTTTATAAGGTCATGGAGCTCTGAAGTTACTTGCAATAACACTTTAATGTACAGCAGGGGCTACTTTATTTCTTATTTCACTTGCTCACACCATCACCATTTCCATAATCCTGCAGCTTTTATTGTGCTCCATGGCCTGCCTTTTGCAGTGGCTGTTGGCTCTGGCAGGATGCATTGTGTGTGTAAGAAAAGGGTCAGCCCATTAACAATTGGACCAGGGTAATCTAGAAATGAAGCAAAACTGTGTTCGCTAAAGGGGGACATGTAAACCTCTAATTCCTTGGAGAGAGAAATTTCAACCATCAAGAGATTTATTCAATTTCTTAATTAGGACAGTTTTATTTTAATTTTTAACAGATAGAAAAAACATTGCAGTTTTATACTTCAATCAATTTATAAGTAAGAAGATGATCAAAAACGGTGCAACGACACAGTGCAAGTGAAAATAAGTGAAATAAAAAGAAATACCACAACATAGATACCCCCATATAGTGAGAGTAGTCACGTATAAGCAACCGTCACCTCTTTAGCGTGCTAAGATATGCTTTTAGAGCCGAAGCATTAGCTTTTAACAATTACAACAGGCTTATGAAAATACATACATACATTTTGAGACAGAAGAAAATTAAACATAGGTTGAAAGTATGAGATGAAATAAATGAGGTTGTTCAAAGTAAAGACACAGTAAAATCATGGGAGTTGGAGACTGAGGGTCAGATTTATAACGGACTTGCGCCACTTTTACGCCGCCATTGCCTCACTTTTGTGACGCAGCTGCGGCGTAAACCCTGTGCCATGTTGCACCCCATTTACAACGTGACGCATCTAGGGAGATGCGTCACGTTGTAAAGCTTGCGCCACATGTGGGCGTACCTGCACGGGGGGGGGCGTTCCGGCGCAGGAACGCCTCCGAAAAGTGGCTGAGTGAAATCTACAAGATTTCACTCAGTCACTTTTCTGGCCATGCTGCGTCAAAACCCTGCGCCTGCTTGAAGCAGGCGTAAGGATTGACGCAGCATTGTAACAATAGGGCACCCCCGAGCCTTGCTGGAGCTGCGTCGCACTTGCGACGCAACTCCAGCAATGCGCCAACCTTCCGCCATCAGATGCGTCACGCATCTGTTTATCCTTGCGTCACGATGCGCTGCATTGTAAATGCGACGCATCTATTGTGGCGCAAGGGTAAACTTTCGTGACGCATCTTTCCTGGCGCATCCCTGCTGATTTGCAGGGATGCGCCAGGAAACATAAATCTACCCCAAAGAGACTTGAAACGTAATTTGTGGAATAAAGTGAGGTTTGTGTTTGTGGCATTTGTTCCATGATATTAGGTGGAATCCAAGTTAATTTATACAAGTGAGTATTCATCATTCAACAGATACCAGGGCAGGTCAGAAAGGAGTCCTTGAAGATGCATAACTAAATCTCCTTCTTCCACTGCCTCCTCCACTGTCCCTGTCCGCTCTTTCCAGCCACTGCCCCTCCTCTCTCCTTAGTCACTGCCCTTCCTCTCCCCTCAGTCACTGCTGTCTCTCTTTCCCCTCCGTACCCCCTCTTTCCTATTACTGACCCCTCTTTCTTGCCCCTACCCCCATCTCTTACGTCACTGTGCCCTCTTCTGTCACTGCTCGCTCTCCCCTGTCACTGATGCCTCTCTCCTGTCACTTTCCACTGTCACTTGTCACTGCCCCCCTTCTCTTTGGCCACTCCTCCTCTTTACTGCCACTGTTCATTCTCTCCTGTGAAGGATGCTCCTTTCTATCACTGCTCCCTCTTTTATGCCACTGTTGTCTTTCCTCACATCATCACTGCCTCTCACATGGACGTAAGCAAACTGATCTATTGGGAAATTGAAAGACTACTCATCTGCAGAGGAAGTGGGAAAAATAAACCACAAAAAGCCCACAAAATAAAAAATATAAAAACCTGGAAGCAAAATGGAGCAAGCTGGACCCAGTTCAGCAGGAGATACCAACCTACCTACCCCCCTAACACCGAGGATGACCAGCCAGAGTCCCAGGGGAAGAGTAAGAGGTACACAAGATTCAGTGAGCAGGAAAATGAGATCCTGATTGCGGAGGTGACTGAAAATCAACAACAGCTCTTTGTCAGCTCCAAAGTGTCATTGGGGACCAAAAATGCCATTTGGCAGTCCATTGTCAGCAAGGTGAACGCAGTAGCAGAAGTCAAGAGGACAGTCACCAACTGTAAGAAGCGCTGGCATGATGCCAAGCACAAGACTAAGAAGAAACTGGTCAGCAATCAGCAGACAACACTGCAGACCAGAGGTGGGAGTCCAGTGCCACGGGAGGAGCTAGATGCCTTGGAGGAACAGGTGTCCACAGTCATCTGTGAGGAGTCAGTGGTTGGAGTCGAGGGGCAGGATAGTGCTGAATATGACCAGCTATATCAGCAACAGGGTAAGTAACAACCAGGGACATGGGGACGGGGGAGTAATTTTGCTTCTGTCCATCTAAATATGTCTCAGTGCCCACCCACACTGTGTGCAGACCAAATTCTAGATACATAGGTACTTGGGGGTACATTCACATGTCACTTGAGCTGTTGGCATAATCAACAAATACATCGAAAGACACATAATGGTGCTGTAAGTGACTTGTAATCCAGCACACATTCACATACATAATGACAATTGACCACTCATGTGTCTCCTAACTCTGGGCTATATTAACAAGCAAAGGGGCATATTTACCAGAGAAGTGGCAGAGCATTAGCCTCTTTGGCTTAACACCAGGCTCCGACACTCATGAAACGACACGCTTCAACATAATTGCAATATTATGAGGCAGCCATGCATTCCACTCTGTGCTTGTGCAAAAGTTAGCAGCATAGTGCAAGGGTGTCGGCGTTGAGGGGAAGATTGTCAATGGGTAAGAAGGTCTCCCTTCCTGCACATAACCAACCAATGGCAGTTTGCTGTACCTATGTGTGCTGCATAACGCAGCACACATGGGAACCACAAAAACAAGGAGAAATAAAGCATTTCTCATTGATCAGCCTGTTCAAGACCATGTTTTCCCTGGCCTTAAATTTGGCATTGACTCCAACTTATGCTGCCTTTGTAAATATGAGGCTTTGTCAAAAACAAATTGTTTTGTGGTAAGAAAAAAAAACATGCAGAACCCATTGGCCTCACCTTATCCGCTAAGTACAGAGTGAAAGGGTGCCTCATATACAAGGCAGTGTTAAGCTACGTTCAGTGGCTTAACATTGCATTGCAAATAAGGCAAAGCACATATTGCCACACAAAAGTCACTCAGAATGTTACTAAGCATTGGGTCAGCCCACTAGCCTCAATGCAGCCCCCTTCCACTTTTGAAATGCAGAACGGTACTGTCTGTATAATAATATAGCCTAGTCCTGTGTCACAACATGCCCTGGTGATCAATGTAGTTGCCTAGCGCACAATGGTGCAAGAGTGTCTGCATAGGGGCTAGCCAGCTACATTTATTGCATGCCAAAATTCCATGCCTCAACATAATTTAGTGAATAGATCTGAGCACCGCTTCACAGAATTGGCTGAGCGCCTTGTCAAGCCAAGAACACTAACACTGCGTCACGTTACAGGTTTGTACAAAGGACCCGAGGTACCTAATGGAAGTGTGCCAACCTTACAATGTCCTGCCAATCCACATCAAGTGGGCCAACACTGCCTTGTAAATATGGTGAAGCTTGCTTTCCCTCAATACATAGAAATATGCCACAAGCAATTGTAATGGCTTAACTACTGCTTTTATGTGTAAAGCTGAATGAAGCACACATAACCACATCTAAAAATGTTTGCAAGCAATTATTAAAGTAGACTCACCCATGTTGCCCACATCAAAAGCTGCACTGCTCTTGCAAGCACCTTGTGTCAATGATGGGCACATTCCATATTGTCAAAAATGAACATACTGGAGGGCCAAGGTGCTGTTTACCTTTGAGTAAAAGGAATATGCATTTCAAAGTACAGTATAAGGCCTCAGCATTGTAGGAATATGTACCCTAAAATCACAACATGCATGTTCTGTTTGCAATGCTCCTAGAACCACACATTCACCGTACATGCATGGTAAGTGAAGTTTGAGAATGGGTCTCATTCATGATGCATGTCATGTGGGTGCACGTTGCCTTGACGGTATTCTTCAAAATGTAGTCATCCACATTAACGTATCTTTTTGTGTTGTTCAGTTAGCAGTATGTCATTGTCATCATGTTCCTGGATTTTTAGGTCCAAGACACCTTAACATGCATGGAAACTGCCTCTTAGGTTAAGTTAACAGTAGGAGTTAACAACTGCATAACTATTGATGTCTGTAAACATCCTTCCAGTAACAAATCCATCCAATCTCCCTGCGCACAACAGTATATATCATCCATGTGCCCATCCCTGTGAGGTCCAACAAAGGTCTGCAGTGCAACAATGCACCAATCTTAGAAGCCTGCCTCAAAGTCATAATAATTTAAACATTGGCACTGCACCAAAGTGCAAGGGTGTCTGGATAGAGGGAATGATTGGCAATGAAGAGGAAGGTGCCCCTCCTTGCGCATCAGCATACATTAATGGGGTTGACCTGTGGCAATGTGACTTGCCAAAATTAAAAAACATAGATACTTTTCAGAGTAGCGGAATTCCAGCACATATCATTTTCATCTCAATACAGACATCACTGTATCCTGATCTCAAGTGCATGAGTGTCCTCCTCTTGCCACACTACAAAATAGGTGACAGAGCCAACATCAATGGGGGGTGCAGTCTAATTTCAACATCAAAACCTAGTGACTAACACCCAAACGCCAAACCCAAACAGGTATAAAACGATGATGTAACAGACGCAGCAGGGGCCTTTAAGTATGCGAGGGTCTACTAAAACACAATTGAGAGCTAGTGGGAACAACCCAACAAGTGCAAAGAAAAAGTCCTCATAAAGAGGACAAAGTCCCATCACCCACCAATGTGGCATGCTTCATCATTTGGGACCTCCTCCTAACCGCACCTAGTGCAGTTAAGGAGCTATAACTCCTTTGCTAGTGTCGGAAAAAGGAGGAGCTCACGGATGTTTTGGAGTGTAACAGCAGAGGTGTGGTTCTCCTAACGCTTGATGAAGCTGCCTAGGGTGTGATGTAACTATGTGTAAAGAAAGTGCAGTGTATATAAGCAGTGTGTTAAAATTGACTACCTGGAGAAAAGTATGCTTATTGAATATCTCCAGGTGTCAAAAGATAAAACAAGCGTGTGCTTGAAAAATCTCTGAGCACACTAATAACAGACATGGTCAACATGTTTCAGCCAACAGTGATCTGGCATTATGATCATGGCTTTCTTCAGGACCAAAAGTGGTACTACTGCATCAGAAATAGACAAGGTGCAAAGAGTCACAAAACAAAAACTAAATTGAACGATACAACCTACAGATGTACCTGCTGATTAGAGGGTAAGCAAAACTGTAGGGATACACAGAAAACCCCCGCAAACAGTCGGGGATTGTCAGGACTGTCTGGCCTAAAGTAAAAAATAAACCTTCTGTGAGGATAAGGGTCCTAAAAACTAACAATCAAAGGAAGAGGCGCTGAACCCTGAGCCCACCTAAAAATCGAACTGAATCTAAGATGGCCGCTGGTACTGGAACTATGGAGCAGCAGGTTAGCGCTCTAGCGTTCCACAACAATCACGATGATCCAGGTGTTGGATCGTTGCCGCATCGCACTTCACCACGATTCTGAGGAGAAGAGGTTGCCCTGAAAAGCATCACGAAGTTTAGTCAGAGAGAATACAAACATCGTCGCGTTACCCAGGGGTTTCAAGTATCATACGGAGCTGATGAGAGAAACGACTAAGTAAGACTGTTTTAAGTTTTGGGTTAAGGCGGTAGCAGCGCTAATTTAAGTAGCGTTATAATTTTTAGTCATTCAATTATTCAAAGAAGTATTTTCTGCAAGGACTAGCGATTTTTGTGTCGCGCATGCACGCGGCAAGCACAGAAAACTGTGCAGTAGATATTTTTTAAGCGCGCTTTATTTTATGTAAATATAAGTAATCTCCAGTTGGCAAGGAGCAGCTTCTGACAACTCAGTGCTGAAGCAAGTGCAGGTTGAATTAGAAGATAAACTACTTATCCAGAAAATGCAAGAAACTTCTAGTTGGTGAAGAGTTACAGTCAAGAGAGAACAGGAAAAGAGGAAGAAACGAGAGTAGCGAATAAAAAGGAATTACAATACTTAAAGTCAGAACTGTGATATTAGAAGATACTTACCATCCCAGAATCCAGTTGAGGCGCTCTTCATAGTCTAGTGGGTGAGGAGTCTGAAAGAAATAAAAGAATAATCAGAAGTAGATTAGAAGAAGAAAAGAAAATTAATACATTTAATTATTTAGTTACAGCACCACAGAAGACATCACACAAACAAGACTAGCGAATAGAAGAGAAGCATTGGTCACTTTAGACAGGGTAGGTACACAGGAAAGGAATTCACAATAACGTAGTACAAGAGAGTTAGAGACAGAAGGAAAATAACTAATGTAAAAAACGTCTTTTATGTTTTAGTTTAATTTCACCTGTCCAGCCCACAAGAAGATAGAAAGAAAATAGAAGGGCGTCAACACAGAAGAAAGAAGAAGACGTAAAGTGGCTGTCTCTTCTCTGTCCCATCCCTTTTCCCCCCCTTGGATTTCCTTGGCGTACTAGCTTATTTTAAAAGAGAGCGTGGCGCTGGGAAAGCTAGGAGAGTCATTGGGAACTTGCGACATTCTGCTCCGGTGTGTGAGGGAAGAGCTCTTGACCTTGACAGAGTGAAGTGCCCACGTTTTAAATTCGCACCTGAGCAGAATGGCAGAAGTTTTGGATTTAAAGAAGTTAGGAGAAATCCTTGAAGGAATCCAAAGGGAGTTGATTTCAGTTAGAGAGGATAATAGAGAGCTGAGAAAAGAAACTACAGATTTAACCTTAAAAATGAGTAGTTTTGTGTCTGGCCCAAGTTATATATGCCCAAAATATTCGGCATATCCTGAAGGGAGTCCTAGTGATGCACAAGTTTCCCAACCTAAGGTTACGACACAAGTAATTCACTCTCTGTCACCAGTAATTCCCTTGGCACCCCCTGAACGTTTCAGTGGAGATCCCCAAAAGGCTCAAGTGTTTCTAACACAATGCACATTACACTTTATGTGTTGTCCAGCACATTTCCCCGATGCGTAGTCTCATGTGGCATTTATTCTTTCTTACTTAAGTGGGGATGCAGCGTCTTGGTCTATGCCTTTGGTGACCAGCAATGCTCCGATATTATATGATTTGGATGAATTTAAAAAAGAATTTCTTCGAATCTTTGACAGGAGAAGAGTTTTGCAGGCAACAGACAACGAGTTATTAGAGATTAAACAGGGCAATAGAGATCTGGTAGCTTATTTGGCCCAGTTTAATAAACTGATTGTGGAGATGGAATGGCCGGAGAATAAAAGAGCTGCTGTGTTTTATCGAGGGTTAAAGGACGAATTAAAGGATGCATTAGCACAAGTGCCCAACAGACCCACAGAGATTTCGGCATTAATTGATCTAGTTTTAGAAATTGATTTCCGTCAAAGTGAGAGAAGAGGAGAGAGGAAGCGGGATTATGGTACTAGTGTGGCCAGATTTGATCGAGTAAGGACAGAAGGCAGCAAGGAAAATGATTCGACCCGTGGGGTTGAACCCATGCAAATAGGAACAATCCGAGGACCGCTTTCTAAAGAAGAGAAGGAAAGACGGAGAGTGAACAAGCAATGCCTTTATTGCGGAGGTAATGGACATTTTGTCCGGAATTGTCCTAAGAAACCTAAGCAGAAAACGTCGGAAAACGCCTCGCACCACCAGTAAGTGGAGCTGAACTGGTGGTTGCTAATTCTAAAACAGCTCCAAATGCACATACCTTGGCGAATACCTTACAGTCTGCAGCTCCACATTTGGTTGTGATGATGACACTACGGGACGGAGAAAGAATATTGAAACAAGTTACTGTCATGATTGATTCAGGAGCTAAGGGCAATTTTTGTGATTTAAAATTTGCGGAGAAGATCGGATTGAAGGCAATCATGAAAGCAAGAAGCGAGGCTGTCCGAGCTGTTGATCGAACAATCCTTTCATCAGTACCCATAGTAAGCCATACGGAACCAGTGGAGTTGGAATCTGAAGAAGGACATCGAGAAATCCAACAATTCAATTTGATAGATGCCCCGCAGTTCCAATTGATATTGGGACTGCCATGGCTCACTGAGCACAATCCTACCATCGATTGGGAAGCTCGTTCAGTAACATTGAACTCAAACTATTGTAAGGAAAATTGTTATAAGGAATGTCAGAGAGATCAAAAGAAAACGCCGGCAGTTCATTTAAGTGAAAGAGAATCTACAATTTGTGTGATAAATACGACTGAACTGCCTGAAGAATATACTGAGTTTCAGGATGTTTTCAGTGAAGTGGAAGCTGAGAGGCTTCCTCCGCACAGAGACTTTGATTGTAAAATAGATTTGGAACCTGGATCCAATCTTCCCTGTAGCAGAATTTATGCCTTGACAGAATGTGAAGATGAACACTTGAAGGAGTATATACGAAAGTATCTAGAGAATGGATTTATAAGACCGTTGCAATCTCCAGTCTATTCTCCACTTTTTTTCATTCCGAAGAAAAATGGAGAATTGAGAACCTGCATAGACTACAGGGCGATAAATCGGATAACAGTAAAAAATCGATATCCCTTGCCTTTAATCTCAGTATTATTGGATCAGGTGAAGGAAGCTAAAATTTACACCAAATTGGATTTGCGAGGGGCATACCATCTAGTCCGAATTCGAGAAGAAGATTAATGGAAGACGGCATTCAGAACCAAGCATGGGCTCTTTGAATATCAAGTAATGCCTTATGGCTTATGCAATGCCCCGGCCGCTTTTCAACATTTCATCAATGATGTGTTGAAGGAATTCATTGACCGGAACGCAATCGTGTACATAGATGACATACTCATCTATTCAAACACCGTAGAAGAACATGAAGAACACGTTAAAAGGGTCCTGCAGAAACTACGAGAGAACAGCTTATTTGTAAAATTAGAGAAATGTGCATTTAGCGTTTCCTCTGTGGAGTTTCTGGGTTTTGTGCTAGCCCCGAGTGGAGTAACCATGGATGAAAACAAGATCAAGGCAGTGTTGGAATGGGAGTCTCCGAAATCAGTGAAGGAAATCCAAAGTTTCATAGGATTCGCTAATTTTTATAGGAGGTTTATTCAAAATGTTTCTCAGAAATTGATTCCAATGACAAGATTACTTAAGAAGGGTGTCAGGTTCGAATGGACTAAAGAAGCAGAAGAATCATTTCGCCAACTAAAAAAGGATTTCACCACAGCACCAATATTACTTCATCCCGATCCATCAGAGCCATTTTTTGTGGAAACGGACGCCTCCAATTGGGCCTTAGGAGGTGTATTATCCCAAAGACACAAGACCACAGGACAACTGCACCCGGTGGCTTATCGCTCTAGGAAACTAACTGCGGCGGAAGTCAACTACACCATTAATGAGAAAGAGTTGTTAGCCATTAAGGATGCGTTCAAGGAGTGGAGACACTATTTGATGGGGGCTAGGCATGTGGTGACCGTCTATACTGACCATAGAAATTTTAAATTTTTGAAGTCGGCCAGAACCTTAACTCCTAGGCAATTACGATGGTCATTATATTTCGCCGACTATGACTTCGTCATTACCTACCGTCCGGGTTCGCAGAATGGTAAGGCCGATGCCTTGTCCAGAAAGGGATCTGAAGGAGTTCTTAAAGAAGTCAAGGCTCAGACTATTTTACCTGCTGAAAAGGTGATTGGAACAGTGTTGCGTGAGTCACAGGAAAGAAGAAGTCAGATCTCGATGTCTTTGGCTGAAATGGAAGAATGGGTGAAGGAAGATCCTGGGCGAGAGATTCGAGAAGGTCTACCGTATCATCATGGAGCTCTTTACCTGCCAACGCCAGAAATGCAGCAAAAGGCCTTGAAGGAGAGTCACGATGACATATTGGCTGGGCATAAGGGCATTACGAAGACAGAAGATCTAGTGAGGCGACGTTTTTGGTGGCCAAGTATGCTTACGGATGTACGTCATTATGTAACCACTTGTGAGGTCTGCGCTAGGGGAAAGTCAGAACGGCAAGCTCCCATGGGGTTATTGCAACCCCTGCCCACTCCACCTTATCCATGGCACACTATAACCTTAGATTTAATAGTAGATCTACCATCTAGTCAAGGTTTTGATACAATATTGGTGTGCGTTGATGCATTTACTAAAATGGCCCATTTTATACCTTTAAAAGGGGTTCCCACGGTGGCAACTTTGGCACATACCTTTAGTCAGAATATAGTTCGAGCCCATGGAATACCTAAGGTTTTGATTTCAGACAGGGGTTCCCAATTTTTATCTCATTTCTGGAAGGCATTTACAAAAAAATTGAATATAGATTCCAGGTACACTACTAGTTATCACCCCGAAACTGATGGCCAAACTGAGCGAACCAATCAGTAATTAGAGCAGTACCTAAGATTGTGTTTGTTAGAGCAGGAGGGTGATTGGCCAGATTATCTGTGGGCTGCTGAGTTTGCGCACAACAATTAAAAAAATATGTCCACCGGTTACTCACCTTTTTACCTGAACACAGGAAGACATCCCCATCAATCCCTAAATTTCCAGGAAGTAGACGTACCAGCAGTAACAGATTTAGTTGAACACATGACACGAGCGCATAGATTAGCACCGAAAATGTAACCAAGGCAAAGGAAAGTTACAAATTTTATGCAGATAAGAAAAGGAGAAGAGAACCAGAAGCGGGGCGATCCAGCAGCGTTGTGGCCTCTCCACCTGCTGTGCAAAAACATCCAGCAGGCACCACCTACCACCACAGTTGTCAACCTGGACTCTGAGGACCCAAAGTTACATTTTGAATGTAGTGAGGTAGGAGTCCAGCATAAGATGGCAGACCAGGTGCAGGTGGGGTTGGACAGCCTGGTGGCCAAACTGGATGGGATCCGTGGGTGCCTCAGTCCCACCTAGAAGCCATCAGAGTCACCCACAGTCGCTCCATGATCTCCAGCATTCCATGGGTGACATCGCTGGAGTCCAGAGACAAGAACAACTGTCCTGTCAAAGTGGCACCAACCATGTTGCCAAAAAGTTGGGAGAAATGCGTAAGATCATGGAGAACAGGGAGCGGAAAGAGGATTCACACTTTCCTGCCATGGCTGCCTACCTCTGAGACATTGCTGGAGTCCTGCAAGCCCTGCATCACATCATCACTGCAGTGATGCCTCATCTGGTGGCACAGATGAATGCTGCTGCACCTAAACCATCCACCTCTTCCACCCCTGATGTGTCTGTGCCTCCCAGTGCTGCCGCAAATCCACCATTACCCTCACGGGATGCACATGGCACATTAGAGGAGAAAGATGTGGATGAAACAACATTCTTAAGGAGAAGGCTGCAGTAGCATTCATCTGTGTCAAATGGTAAATTTCTGATTAGCCTTGTGCTTACCATCATGCCTCGGAACATCATCTGTCACTGTCCTCAGATTGACTCTGCCACATTCACCTTGGACTTTTAATGGACTGTCAATGTGGCCATTGATCCCCAATGGCACTGCAATCAGCCTCCTGACTGAAGTCTACTTATTCCTCAACATGTCTCTGGACATGTCCCTCCCTCCCCCCAAGGACTTAGTCTGGCCCTCCACTGGCCATGTACACAATGTGGGGGCTGTTATCCAAAGAACTGTGCCAGTTTGTTAACTCCTGATAATCACTTGTAAATAAAAGCACTAAAGTTACAAAGATGTGTGTTGCCTGTGACTATTCAAGTTTAGACGTGTCAACAATGCATGAGCAGTTTAGCCAGCACAACTAATCCAGAAGGCCATTTGAAAAAGGGGGGTTCTGCTGAGTCTGTGTCCCTGATAGGAAGTGAGATGACAGGATATGTTTGAAGCAGCCAATCCTTCAAATCTCAAAGACAACATTGTTGCTGGAACTTCACATTTCCCTACATTCAGGATGGGGATGGGACTTGGTTCAATATTCAAGTCAGTGACAAGCCACAAGAAGTGGCTTTACCTTGCATTGCTAACAAGGCATACTTGGCAGATATACTCATTGTCACTGGTGTGGACAGTGGTTGTTGTGATGGGTGTCATGCTATACCACATCTCACGAGAGATCCATCACCATATTCACAAAGATGATGAAGCATAATTTGTTTTACAACTCTGTCAGTTCCTCATAAGATGCAAACTTAATGCAAACTTAATAGGTAGACTATCCCTATGCAAGGTCAAAAGTCAACTTTGCTAGCCTATCATGCATCTCTTCAAATCACAATCCAACAGCAGTATGACAGTAGCCGTTCCCTAGAAGATGACGTAATGACCATACTTAGACATTCAAAAGATTGTATGGAGAATGAATCTGTTGTATCCAACTTCCAAATCAACAGTTCATTAAATCACTTTAAACATAAGTGGCACCACAAATCACGAACCAATAACAATGTATTCCATAAACAAATACTACCTAAACTGAAACTAATACTAATAACCTATCCTAACCTACTCTAATCTAACTTCTGCTAATGAAATACTATACACATAACATTAAATCTTAATCCACCTCCCCCTTAAGGCACATCTGTAGACTGGACAAAGACAGCTTAACCTAAACATGAACAAATTATACATATATACTAAACAAAAATATATATATATATACCGTGATGGGTGGTTACTAGTCGCGTGTAACAATGAGTTACCTGCCGTTGGTTTACGGTATAGTGACACATGTATTTGGTTGTTGTCTATACTGATTTTAAGATCCAAAAAGTTCACTGACTCTGAACTAATAGTTCCACTGAACTCCAAATTCACTGCATTCTTATTTAGATCATCAATGAATTGTCTGGCTGATTGTTCCGTACCATCCCAAATTATACAGAGGTCGTCAATATAACGATGCCAGGAGATTACCTTTCCCATGGTGGCATCGTTAGACCCTCTGGACACCTGCTCCTCCCACCAGCCCACGAATAAATTCGCGTAGCTGGGAGCAAAGCAGGTGCCCATCGCTGTACCGGAGATTTGCCGGTAGAAATCCTCACCAAAAACAAAGATATTATTCTTCAGACAAAATTCTGTGAATTGGAGAATCATAAAATTATGCTCAGTGAATTTTAATGGTTTCTTTTTCAAAAAATGTGTCACTGCCTCCAGGCCATGTTCATGTTGGATTCGAGTGTACAAACTAGTAATATCTAGTACAATCAATTTGTATCCCGGACTCCACAAATATCTTTGCCTTTCATGCCACCATGGGAAAGGTAATCTCCTGGCATCGTTATATTGACGACCTCTGTATAATTTGGGATGGTACGGAACAATCAGCCAGACAATTCATTGATGATCTAAATAAGAATGCAGTGAATTTGGAGTTCAGTGGAACTATTAGTTCAGAGTCAGTGAACTTTTTGGATCTTAAAATCAGTATAGACAACAACCAAATACATGTGTCACTATACCGTAAACCAACGGCAGGTAACTCATTGTTACACGCGACTAGTAACCACCCATCACGGTTAATTAAAAGTATCCCCTATGGGGAATTTTTAAGATTGAAGCGTAACAGCACTAGAGAAGTGGACTTCGAAATAGCTGCTCAGGCTAGTGTTACTAGGTTTCTTGCCAGAGGCTATAATAGCGCTCTTCTGGACATGACCCTTAATAAGGTGAGGAGTATGTCCCGACGAGATCTATTTACCAATGAAAGAATGAGTAAAAATGAAATGGGAATCAATAAATTTAGGATGATAACTACTTTTTCGAGTGATGCCAACGAATTAAGAGCTATTATGAGAAGAAACTGGCATATCCTCAAAACTGATAACATCATAGGTCCAGATATTCCACCCACTCCCTTGCTAACTTTTAGAAAGGCCAGATCGTTAAAGGATGGCCTTGTTCAAAGTCACTTTTTTCCTAAACCAAACACAGGGGGGACCTTGAGGGATCTCCGGGGTTTTTTCCCCTGTGGTAAATGTAAGGCCTGTGTTTACAGTAGAAGAACTCTAACGTATCAAGTCATGGGTCTTAAAAAGCCCAAAACCATAAAGAAGTTTCTCACATGTAATAGTGCCTATGTGGTCTACTGTCTTGTATGCCCATGTGGACTGCGTTATATCGGCAGTACCATTCATTCAGTGAAGATAAGAATTCTAGAACACATGAGGGCAATAGCTAAAAAGGATGCAACCTATTCAATGGCAAGACATTTCTCTGAGAAACATGGTAGCGACAGGGAGCTGCTAAGGTATTTTGGGCTAGATCAGGTACCTGCCAATGTAAGAGGAGGAGACAGGATCAAACAACTACGTAGACTTGAATCGAGGTATATCATTGACCTGAGCACTAAGATACCAAACGGATTGAACATAGGAGAAGAATTGGCTGTGCATTTGGGTAATTAATTAATTTCTGTGTCAACACAAAAATGCTATGATTATCAGATATTTTTTAATATTGAAACTGTAATTGATGTACTCATGTTGATTGGTTTTATGATTGGGTCTGGATGTACAATAGAAATGCGAAATGTAAGCCGATATACGGCAGGAGAAAAGCATTGAACTCAGGTCTCAGCCGATACACGGCATGATTATTATTGAGATGAGTATGAGGTTTAATATAACCTCTTATCCTTTAAGAATGTATATATACATTGTTGGCCTCGCTCTGTGAATTACCTGGTGAGGTTTGTCCCGTATATCGGGCGCATTGAGGAATTGCATACTCCAATATGGCGTTAAGACACACGAGTTCAATGGTCTGTCTTTGATTTCCATGCTAATTGTAAAATGCATCATGTGACCTATACCGTAATTTTAAAGGTGAGCCGTGTTTGAAAACATAGATGAAGGTTGTTACCGAAACGCGTCTGTTTGTTTACGTGTCAGTTTCCAGTGAATAAAACTTTGGGAACGGCCCCCGCGAGTGCTGTCTTTCTCCAGTGGATGGTGAATGCGAGAAGGAGAGTGGTAGCAGTATTTGAATGCGGGTACACCCCCGCACTAAGAAGCACCCGCCTGCGAGTGCACCTGACTGGTGTGTCGTAGCAGTAATATATATATATATATATATATATTGCACAAAACTTTCTGAGAGCAATAATAGTCAATTACTCAAAATCCACAAATGATTGGTCTTCTCCTTCAATTATTTCAAGATGTTTATTTTTTCTTATTTCTTTTCACCCTCGTATGCAAATCTATTCATGGGACACTATGAGAGGGAACATGCCTGGAAATCAGGTACCAATTTTGAAGACAGCATTAGATATTGGGCCAGATTCATAGACGACATTTTTCTGATTTGGAATGGTAGTGAACAAAATTTAAAACTGTTTCACAAGTACTTGAATAACAACAATTATAACATCACAGTCACTCTTGAATACAGTACGGAAAGAATTGTTTTTTTAGATGTGGAAATGTATGTAAGTCAGGGACGCCTTGAGTCGAAACTGTACCGAAAACCCACTTCAACTAATTCTATTTTACATGCCAGATCAGGACATCTTAAAAAACAGATTGATAATATTCCCTATGGAGAATTTTTGAGAGCCAAGAGAAATTGTAGCGAGGACCAAGAATATTTAAATATTAGTGAAGACATCACTAACAGATTTCTCAGAAGGGGATACGAAAAAAGGGTTGTAGACAAAGCCAGGAAGAGAGCGCAGAAAGTTAAGAGAGACACACTTCTTCAAGAGAGACCAAGATTGGTCAATGAACAAAAAGAAGTAATCAGATATATCAC
Source organism: Triturus cristatus (assembly GCF_964204655.1). Classification (NCBI taxonomy): domain Eukaryota; kingdom Metazoa; phylum Chordata; class Amphibia; order Caudata; family Salamandridae; genus Triturus; species Triturus cristatus. The sequence continues at coordinate 306,959,337 of NC_140592.1, forward strand.
GACCTACAGTGAAGGCAACAACAAGGTCTTCACATCCCTATGTAAACATTGGGAAGTATTAACTTTAGACAAAGATATCATAGAATATTTGGGAGATAAACCTAACATGGTTTACAAAAAAGCTCCCACATTGAGGAATATCTTAAGTCCTAGTGATACACTAACCTATCCCATACAAGAAGATGATCAACTGATACGGACTGATCATCAATTAACACCAGGTTCATATAGATGCAGTAAATGCATCTGCTGTAAACATGTTGTTGACAAAACCAAAACTTTTGGTTGCTGTGCTAACAGCAATCAATTTAAAATAAAATAATTTATCAATTGTAATACTAGTTATTGTATTTACCTGATTACATGTGCATGCAAAAAGATATATGTTGGCTCATCAACAAGAAAGCTGAAAATTAGATGGATGGAACATCTTAGAGCCATAAAAAACTGCGATCCCAAATATCCTATGGCAGTTCATTTTAAGAAGCTACATAACCGTAATGAATTGAGAGAAATTAAATTTATGGGTATTGAGCAAGTCACCCTAGATAGAAGAGGAGGTGACTTAGAAGCGAAACTGAGATGCAGAGAAACCTTTTGGATAAATAAATTACAGGCGGTACAGTTTGGATTGAATGTGGATCGGGAAATTTATACTCTGTTAAGTTAAATCACAACCTTAAATAATTATAGACATTAAAAAAAAAAATTCTCAGATCACATGACTGAGTAACTGAACACATGCAATGTGTATTCTGTTCAGAAATCTCTGACCCTCTTACCATCACAAACATATTGACTCTAATAGCAATTAGAGGAAATTTAGGTTAAGCCACAGGTCTTTGAGCTAGTGTCTTTTATATGTCTACACATGGGTAGCTGTATCAACTTTGATAGTATTTAGAGTAAAATTTAGGTCAAGTCACAGGACTTTTTGAATTAGTATCTTCTTACGTTAACACACTAGTGGCCTTTGACTACATATTCTGAAGGGCATAGTACGCGACCCCCAGCTTAGTTACTAATTTATTCTAAAAATCTTTTTACTAAGGCAAGTTTTTGCTCTTAGGTTGAGTAAATATTGTATCTATATTATATCTGCAATCCTCGAACCAGACAGCTTAGCTCACATGAATCAGTGGGGTTTTCAATGCTAACAAAATACGTGGTTCGAGCCCTATTCTTTTGGAATCCGAATCTACACTTTAATATTAAGTCAAGAACTAAACAGCTTTCTGGTGTACCACACCGGCACTTTAATTGATGTTAGGCAAAACTTAACATCTCTCATATTTATACTTTAAATACCAATTCTTAATAAAAAGAAGAGTATGTCGTGGTTTTTAAGCCGTTTTGTTTCTTTCAATATGGTGCTTAAGTTAGATTCTTTTTGACCATATAATCTAGCTCATTCAAGTGAACGAAGTTACTCCGTGTAAATCTAGACTGGGGTTTGAATCTTACCCCGTTATAAGAATATTGGTATTTTATTTGGTAAAATCTAATTACATCTCACAATTATACTTTGCAATACTAATCTAAGAATAGCGGATGTTGTGCTCTTTAAGGCGTTTAAATATCTATCTATAAGATATTTAAGTCAGAATCTTAGACCATACAATTTAGCTCACTTCAAGTTAGCGATGTCACTCCATGTAGTTCCAGACAAGGGTTCGAATCTTACCCGGTTTGAGAACTCTAATAATAATTTTTTTTTTTTTTTTTTCTATATACGAACGCATAATTTCTATACACAACTCTAATAATTCAGATAACGATATTAATATCTCAATCCCTGATCAAAATGCTTGTGAACTGTTCTAAATGACTAATAAATGGTCACCCAATAGGGAACGCTGTTTTTCTTCCCGCCGCATTTTGAAAACAGCCAATTGAGACGTAGAGTATATATAATGGTCGGGGTTCTCATAGATCCTCACGGGTGTATCAAGACGGGAGGACTGAATCCAAGCCAGATTTAGAACAAATGGTAAGGAGATCTGTGGTTCTTAACCTTAGTATATGTCCTTGTCAACTCGTACGAGTATATTAAGATAGGATGACTGAATCAGAGTCTTAACTAATCAGTGTGATGGAGATAAGCTTGGTAAATTGAGTCATTTTTACTAATACTGAATTTGATCAGACAATGATTATGTGAGACTAGAACAAGTATAGATTGAGTATTGAGTGAAATTAACTACATGCTCTTGGAAACCTTTATTAGTGTATTGAGATAGGAGGACTTAATCTAAGTGTTAAGGAACTAGCGGCATGGAGACAAGCGTGGCAAATCCAGTCATCTATACAAATATTAAGTTTCGATCATGTTAATGACTATTTGAGGCTAGAATAACCATAGATTGAGTATTTGATATACATGGAACCTTTTGCTATTCAAATAAAGCTTGTCTGACATAGTGTGTAGGTTTAGTATAGATGTATCTTCAGTATTGTCTAAATTCATTTTCGGTTTTTAAATTAATTCATTGAAATTTATTTTTGTAGATCGTATCATGGATCAATAGCTGAACTATCATCATTGATTAATAATGTTCTATTTCATGACCATTTGAAATTAAAGATATAATAAGGTGCGATTTCCTTTTATAAAATAGCACCTATTATTAGGATTCTACTCAATATATCAGTTAACTTTGGATTATCTTGTCTCCAGGAATAAGAAATTGAAAATATAAGAATAACTTATCAAGGATGAAGTATGTTATTTAACGAGTCAATTAAACAGTAACAAAGGAAGAAGAGGTAATCCCTGCTCCCAAACTCAAAAATACATATACAATTAAGAGTAATAGAAACCCTGGTATATAAGATAGCACATAAAGATTGTTAATGAGACAGGCCCTTTGTTCCTATCTGCCTTTTTCTTTTGCACCTTTATACTTTAATTGACTATTTATTTATGTATGTATAAATGTTTACTCTATTGTATATATTATGATCATATCACTGATGGCTATAAATGAAAAAAAAAAATTCCATATTGTTTAAACTTTGTCTGTATATCAAAGATGTACGAGTATATTCTAAAATATACCTAATTTTTGTTTATATGACAGCCCTGAAGAAGCGCAGTTGGCGCGAAACACGTGTTGGCAACTTTTGTGACTTTGGCAACTATTTTGTGATTGTCCTTTGTGAATAAGTTGACCATTGAAAAGAAATAAGAAAAAATAAACATCTTGAAATAATTGAAGGAGAAGACCAATCATTTGTGGATTTTGAGTAATTGACTATTATTGCTCTCAGAAAGTTTTGTGCAATATTTAAATAACACTGGTGGGGACTGGTGTCTGAGACTCTAAGCGCCGGGCTATATTCCTGCAACCCATATGTTTTTTTGAATACATATATATATATATATATATTTATATATTTATATATATATATATATATATATATATACATATATATATATATATATATATATATATATATATGTGTGTAGGTGTGTATATATATACATTTTATTATTTTATTATTATAAAAAGACCAACTCCCACCCGAAGGAAAATGAAATTTAGCCCATAACACTATATGAATTGCATAAAATATCTAAAACCTTATCTACACCTAACACTAACCTATACCTACTCTAAAACTACACTTAATACTACCTAAAATCATACAGTAAGTAAATGAAAAATATGCAAAAATGACTAGGGGGACTGTACAAAGGGGCAGGATAATAAAGTTGAGGACTCAGAAGGGGAGCCCCATGGCACGCTTGATGTCCTGGAGGTGGGAGTTCATCTCCGAAACGTGAGCCAACCTAACATTGAGATCTAAAAGACATCTACGACGGTCCCTGTTGGTGTACCCAATAACCTGTGTCAGTGGAGCAGTTGGCAGTGATGCAGTGGCTTGGGGAGCAGGTTGTGAGATGGGAACCTGGTTGCGAGCCTGCCGCTGGTACAGCAGGATGCCCCGGTGGTGTTTGTCTGGGAGCAGCAGACTGGTGAGGATTTTTGGCACCACATCTGATACCTGAAGGGTCTGACCTTGCTCCTGTGTCCCTCTGATGAGTTGAAGATGCAGACAAGGCAGCACGCCTTTCTCCACTTTTTAAAAATAATTCTGGAAGTGACTTCCACCGTCCGGCTGCCCTCTCCACCCGGTACCTCTTAGCCCTGTTATTGTATCCCTTTGCCACCTGACGGATATTTTGGTACAGTTCCTTCCTAAGTTGGAACTGCTGAACTTCCTTAGGCAACATGTTGTTTGAAAAATTATACACATGACAATATGCAAGATCCAAGAGAAATGATAACGTTCACTGTGTAATTCTCTCACAAACAAGTGTATGAAAACATGAACTCTACACTCTCATCAAATGTTCGGTACTTCCAACATGACCTAAACAATGCAATGTGAATGAAAGGACTAATTACAACCTGATTGTGATACCAACATGTCAATGTATGGCATGGGACATAGCAAGGGCAGAGTAGAGTTCCAACATTTGCAGATTAGCAGAGATCAATGATGGTGCAGACAGAGACTCCGGCTGAGTCTAGCAGGGGAATGACCTCATGGAGTGACTTGACAGTCCCATTTCAGAGCCAGGCCATAACATTCCAACAAAGAAATAGGGTGCACATGTTGAAATAGTGGCAGACCACTAAGCACAACAGTGGTACTGATGTATAAAAGTATAACAAACCAACATGCATTAATTCACCAAGTTGGATGTGTCTACACAGCTACACATCCATGAGTCATGCTGTATACATCAACTAGAGACATCTGAACAAATGTTGCTTACAAATCTGCTTATTGAGAGACAATGGGGCATATTTACTAGGAAGTGTCGGAGCGCATTGTTAGTCAGCTTGGCATCATGCTTTGCTCTGCCACTAGGCAAATGCAGAGCTGCACAATAATTAGATCATAGTGTGGTAGCACTACATTTTCCCTTGTGCGTGTGCAAACGACATCAGACTAACACCAACGCAGGCACCCTTGCACAATAGTGCAAGGGTGTATGTGTTGACCCAAAGTTAGTTTCTGTACTGTAAGACTCACATTCCTGCACATGAACAATCAATGGCCTTTTGCTTTTTCCATGTGTGCCGCACAAAGCAGCACATATAGGAACAGCAAAGATGATGAGAAAATAAACCGTGCTCATAATTGCGAATGTTTGAGTACATTTTTGCCATGGTCTTACCATTAGGCACTCCACCATATTTACGCTCTGCTTGTAGTTATCGGCCAGACTACCAAACATTTGGCTTTGGAGGGTGACATTTCCCACCACTTGCACCCAAAATGTGGTGTGAAAGGGGATCTAAAGTACAATTGGGCATTAATCAAAGGTAAGTGGCTTAACGCTGCCTTGTGACTAAGGCTTAGCCACTCTTGCTACCACAATCTTGTGGCAAGTAACATTGTCCTTGTAATATGCACCACCATGTCAAAGATTCCCTAGATTTGAAGCAAGACAGTGATTTTTGTCAGGAATCGAATGTGGGCACCTAACTATGTCTTACAGTGATATCATCGCATCGAAAGAAGGTGTGACTCTGGGTCATGCCATTCATCCTAATTTCTCACATACACCAGCTCTCATCTTGTGTGTGACTCTTTGGACTAATACCTGTCACTGACAACTGGTGCTCCAATGAACTGATCATCAGGACAGCTATCTTAGTCCACGGTGTACAAAGATTCCATGTCTGGTCATAACCATCACCAACATTACTCACATGTTTCCTCTTCTGTATGTACACTGTGGAATCCAACTGCATCAGCTGGAGTGACATACCCCTTCTTAAGTTATGGCCTCAGTGAAAGTGTAAGTGTAACTTCACAAGTTTCAATGACTAAATTAGTCAATACAGATCGACTCAATAATATGTCATGTAGCTGTGGCCATGCAATGTAAACTTAAGCTGCCACGTACATATGATGCAATATGTTGGAAGGCGTTCTCCGGGGGGACTTCGGAATATGTTCCTGACCACCCGTTGACCCACCTCTCCCAGAGTTAGGCCGAGCAAGGGCGGGGAGGCCCTTCCTGGAAGGGTCTTGTACCTAGGTTCGCACACACTGAGCTTGCACTATCTGACAGAGGGACACTACACAGTCGTTCTTCGTAAGATCGTATACTTTATCGTAGACGTAAGGGATCTTTATGATCCGAAAGGCAGGTATTGAATCAGTGCCACAAGCGGCGGTGATCTCGGGATAGGGGTATGGGGGTAGCGGGACAGTCTTTGAGTTCAGTGTCTCTGCGGAGTATCCTGCACACAGCTCTCAATCCTCGAGCTGGGGGGTGTTGCTTCTCTCGGCAATCTCTGCTGATTCTTTTGGAGGAGGGTGCCGCGAGTCACTCAGCAGGCACAGGTGGTTTCGGAGGCGGGGAGCCGCGACGGCGTCAGCAGGGCTCGGATGGTTCAGAGTTCGGGGAGCCGCGACAGCGTCAGCAGGGCTCAGATGGTTCAGAGTTCGGGGAGCCACGACAGCGTCGGCAGGGCTCAGAGGGTTCAGAGGTCGGGGAGCCGCGACAGCGTCAGCAGGGCTCAGATGGTTCAGGTCATCTCTGCCGCTTGTCCCATCAGCACCCCTTGTTATACTCCCCCTCCTCTTTGAAGTCCGGAGTCTTCGCCAATAGGGGTCTTGGTGCCTGGGGGCGGTGTGTCAGGACTTCCTGTCGTTCGGCCCTTTGATCTGTTCAGGTGGGTCTGGGAGGGACTCCAGACACCCAGCAGGCGAGGCGCCCGCTCACCGGGGGCCTGGTGGCCGATCGAGACCTTCCTTGGGGAGGAGACCAGAGGTGTGAGAGGGACGGCGCCTCCCGGTCTGGCTTGGGGGGGTTTCTCTCTCCCTCGGCCGGGCATGCGTGTTGGGGCCTTGGGGGGTTGCTGGGGCCTGGCCGGCCATCGGGATGTTGGGCCATGGTGGCTGGAAGTCTGTGACATCGGGGATCGGTACGTTTGCAGGGTGGCTTGCTGGTCGGGAGGGCCCACGCCACGAGGCCGGTCTCACACGTGCCCCCCTCAGCTGAAAGGCGGGGAGAACTACCCATCCACTTGGGGGTTCTCCTCGCTGAAGCGGAAGAATCGGGACAGGCCGTCCGCGTTGGCGTGGTCAGTCCCGGGGCCATGCTCCACAGTGAAATCCATCCCCTGGAGGGAGATGGACCATCGTAGCAGCTTGGGGTTTTCTCCTCGCAGTTGCATCAACCACCGCAAGGGTCGGTGATCCGTTTGAACTCGGAAGTGGGTTCCGAACAAGTAGGGCCGTAGCTTTTTGAGGGCCCAGACTACTGCGAAGGCCTCTCTTTCAATGGTGCTCCACCACTGTTCTCGAGGTAGCAACCTTCGGCTGATGAAGGCTATGGGCTGATCGATGCCTTTGTCGTTGAACTGTGAGAGGACTGCCCCGATGCCGTGTTCTGAGGCGTCCGTCTGGACCACAAACTCCTGAGAGTAGTCGGGGGCCTTGAGTACCGGAGCAGTACATATAGCGGCTTTAAAGGCGTCGAACGCTTTTTGGCACGGGTGAGTCCATTGTATTTCCTTCGGGTGTTTTTTGGAGGTTAGCTCTGTGAGGGGGCCTGCGATGCTGCCATAGTTCTTAATAAACCTCCGGTAGTAACCGGTGAGGCCCAGGAAGGCCCGGAATTCCGTTTGGGTCGTTGGGGGTTCCCAGGCCAGGATGGCGTCGATCTTTGGCTGGAGGGGGGCGACCTGCCCGTTTCCCACCTGGTGCCCCAGATAGATCACGGAGCCTTGTCCAATTTGACATTTGCTGGCTTTGATGGTTAGGCCGGCCTGGCGCAGGGCCAGCAGTACTTGTCAGAGGTGCTGGAGGTGTTCGGTCCATTGGGAGCTGAATACGGCTATATCGTCGAGGTACGCTGAGCTGAACCCCTCTAGTCCGGACAGGACCCTGTTCACCAGTCGCTGGAAGGTGGCCGGGGCATTTTTCATTCCAAACGGCATCACCCTAAAGCGGTAGTGCCCATCCGGGGTGGAGAAGGCGGAGCGCTCCTTGGCTCCCTCAGTGAGCGCAATCTGCCAGTATCCGCAGGTTAGGTCGAAGGTGCTGAGGTAGCGAGCGGCCCGAGGCGGTCGACGAGCTCGTCGGCGCGGGGGATAGGGTGAGCGTCCGTTCGGGTGACCGCATTGAGTCCTCGGTAGTCCACGCAGAATCTCAGCTCGGGGGGCGACACCCGGGGCAGCCGCTTTCGGGACCAGGACTACCGGGCTGGCCCAGGGGCTGTCGGAGGGTTCAATCACCCCGAGGGCCAACATCTTAGCTACTTCGGTCTGGATGCAGGTTCGGACTCAATCAGGAACCCGGTAGGCTCGGTGTCTCACTGGCGGGCTGTCGCCGGTGTCTACGTCGTGGACACACCAGTCGGTGACCCTAGGGGTTAGGGAGAAGAGGTCCGTGAATTGCCTTAGCAGGCGGCGACAGTCGTCGGACTGTTGGGGGGTGAGGGTGGTTGACAGTCTCACTCCCTCCACGGAGCCATCTGTCTCTTTAGCATGCAGGGGGTCTGGAAGGGGCTCTGTGTCTTCTTCAGTTCCATCATCGGTGGCCAGGAGCAAACTCAACTCCGTCCTCACAAAGTGGGGTTTTAGGCGGTTCACGTGGAGGACCCGGAGGGGGTTCCGCGGGGACTGCACATCAACTAGATAGGTGACTTGGCTCTTCCGCTCGACCACCTTGAAGGGACCAGTCCATTTGTCTTGGAGGGCGCAGGGTTTCACCGGGGCCATGACCCAGACCTGTTGGCCCGGCTGAAACTCGACCAGCGTGGCATTCTGGTCATACCAGCGCTTCATCTCTTCCTGGCTAGCCTCGAGGTTTGTCTCTGCGAGTTCTCGGAATTTCCGGGTCTGGTTGCAGAGCGCCAGGATATATCGGAACACATCAGGAGGAGTCCCCTGGAGAGTCGTTTCCCAACCCTCCTTGACCAGGCTCAGGGGTCCCCGGACGGGGTGTCCGTACAGAAGTTCGAACGGGCTGAACCCCAGAGATTTTTGGGGAACCTCTCGGTAGGCGAACAGGAGGCAAGGGAGGAGGAGGAGGACGTCTCATCTCCGGCGTAGGGGTTTTTCGAGGCCCATGATCATCCCTTTCAGGGTCCTGTTAAATCGCTCGACTAGGCCATTCCCTTGGGGGTGGTATGGGGTGGTGAACTTGTATGATACCCCGCACTGCTGCCATAGGGACCTCATGTATTTGGAGATAAAGTTTGTGCCACGATCACTCACGACTTCGCGAGGGAACCCCACGTGGGAGAAGATCCCCATCAAGGCCCGGCCTACCACGGGGGCCGTCACGGTGCGGAGGGGAATGGCCTCGGGGTAGCGGGTGGCATGGTCCACCAGGACGAGGATGAATCGGTGGCCCTGAGCGGTCTTGGGATCCAGGGGTCCCACGATGTTGATTCCCACCCTCTCAAAAGGGGTACTAACAACGGGGAAGGGTTGTAGCGGAGCCTTGCGTTTGCCCCCACTCTTTCCGCTGGCCTGGCACGTGAGGCATGACTTGCAGTGGGCCTCCACATTTGCTCGCATCTTGGGCCAATAGAAGTGGGTAACGAGTCGCTGGTAGGTCTTATCTTGGCCTAAGTGTCCTGCCAGGGGTACATCATGGGCCAGGCCCAGGAGGAGACTTCGGAAGCGCAGGGGTACCACCAGTACTCGGGCCGATCCCAGCTCGGCCGACTTCTGTTCGCTGTACAGGAGGCCGTTTTCCCAGTATATCCAGTGGGTTCCGGACTGGTCGCCTGCTGCTTGGGCTTCGGCCTGTTGTCGGGGTCCAGTGAGGGAAGGGCAGGTGGCTTGTTCCTGGCAGAATTCTTCTCGGGAGGGACCTCCCTCGCAGTGCCACTGGGCCATTTCGGGCAGGTCCCCAAGCTTGGTCAGAGGCTCAGGGTCTGGATGCACTGACCCGTCATCGGGAATGGTTGCTTCTTCCGAAAGAGGGTCGTCGGGCTCGGGTAGTGCGTCCCGGACCTCGGGGACGGCGACTGTGTTCAGCGGGATGGCCTCACCTCCCTCGGAGGAAGGCAATCGGACAGTCATAGAGCGCGTGGTGGCGAATACCCATTCGGGTAGGCCCATCATCTCTAGATGGGCTCTTCGTTCCACTTGTCCCCACGGGGAACTCTCAAGGTCGTTGCCCAGGAGGCAGTCCACGGGCTGGGAGGTTCGGACTGCCACCCTCAATTTACCGGTGACTCCCCCCCATTCGAAGGGGACCAGGGCCATCCGGCATAGGCTCTCGGAATTGTCTGAAGATATGACTGGACAAAAGGCGTCGGGCAGGATCTGGTCTTCGGAGACTAGGTGGCAGTGGACCGCTGTGACACTCGCCCCGGTGTCGCGGAGGCCCTCGACGCAGTGACCGTTGACCGTCACCTGCTGTCGGTACTTCTTCGTGTTGGCGGGCAGGGGTGTTCCGGGGACCATCTCTCGGTCCCCTAGGGAGACCAGGGCCATGGCGGCTGGCTCCCATTCTTCAGAGTCTTCCATCTCTTCTCCTAGGGCTACGGAGGCCATTTGTCGAGCCGGAGGGGTTGTCGTTGCGGGTCGTTGGTACATGGGACACTGGGGGTCACTGGCATAGTGTCCGGTCTGTTGGCAGCGGAAACAGGTGATCTTGACTCGGGGTCCCGACCTCCCCGGTGGCCCGGTGCTGGCTGGAGGTGGTGCTGGAAAGTGCGGAGGTTGTCCTCTGGGGGGACTGTGCTGGGAGCCCCCCGGGAATTCTCTCGATCGGCCTTGGTTCCCTCCGCCTCTCTGGCGGGGGGGTCCCTGACTGTGGCGACCGTAGTCTCCCACGGGACCCTGGGAGGCCCGGGTGTTCACCCATCGGTCAGCCTCGGTGGCCAGTTTTCGAGGGTCAGTGAGCTTGCTGTCCAGGAGGTGTTGGCGTAACTCCACAAAGCAATTGGCGGACAAGTGTTCCCACGCGATTAGGTCGAACAGCTCCTCAAAGGTGGAGACCTTGCTGCCCTTGATCCACCCGTCCAAGGCCCGGCTGTAAAAGTTCACGTACTCCACCCATGTGGTACCGGGTATCTTTTTGCAGTCTCGAAACCGTTGCCGGTACATTTCGGGGGTGAGCCCATATCTGGCTACTAGGGCCTCTTTCATGTGACTGTAGGAGTTCAGCACCGCGGAGGGCAGGTCTAGCAGGGTATCTCTCCCCTCGCTCAGGAACCGGCCCCACAACCCAGCCCCCCAGTCTTTCTGCGGGACTCGGTGGGAGGTCATGGCAACTTCGTAGGCCTTGAACCATTGCTGGATGTCGTCGTTCTTGTAGTATTCTTTCACCACATCCTTGGGGGTGTGGACCTTTGGTTCCACGACGGAGGAGAGGGGTTGATTTCCCGAGGGTCTGGCCTCCTCACTTTTAGCCTTGAGCTCGATCTCTTTCAGGCTGCGTTCGTGTTCTAGTTGGAGTTTTCTTTCTTCGTGTTCTCTCTGTCGTTTCTTTTCCTCGAGTTCTCCTTGTAGGCGTAATTGTTCTACTGCCAACTTTTTCTCGGCCAGTTTTAGCTCTCCCTCGATTTTCAGTTTTGCTAGCTCTAGTTCGTGGTTGTGGCCCCTTTCTCGGTCTGATAGCTCCTCCGGGGATAGGCCCCCTTCTGGGGCGCTGCTCCTCCCCGGGATGCTTCGTGGTTCGTTCGGCGGCTCTCCTTCTATTTGGGCCCGGGAAGCTCCTGCCTCGACCCAGGTCTTCAATGCTCCCTGGAAATCCTCTTTTGTGCTTAATCCGGTGGTAGCGATTCCCAGGTCTTTGTAGAATTGTTTTAATTCTCGGTGAGTATAATATTCCAACTGGTCCTCTCAGAATGTCGTGCTTGTGTTGGTACCTGCGGCACCTAGGGAGGTTTCTCCTTCCATTTCTTTTCGGTAGTGCGTCAGTCGTTTACTGCACGATCTCTAGGTGTCGGCTCGGATCCCGTCGTCTGCCACCAAATTTTGGAAGGCGTTCTCCGGGGGGTCTTCGGAATACGTTCCTGACCACCCGTTGACCCACCTCTCCCAGAGTTAGGCCGAGCAAGTGCGGGGAGGCCCTTCCTGGAAGGGTCTCGTACCTAGGTTCGCACACACTGAGCTTGCACTATCTGACAGAGGGACACTACACAGTCGTTCTTCGTAAGATCGTATACTTTATCGTAGACGTAAGGGATCTTTATGATCCGAAAGGCAATATTGAATCAGTGCCACAAGCGGCGGCGATCTCGGGATAGGGGTATGGGGGTAGCGGGACAGTCTTTGAGTTCAGTGTCTCTGCGGAGTATCCTGCGCACAGCTCTCAATCCTCGAGCTGGGGGGTGTTGCTTCTCTCGGCAATCTCTGCCGATTCTTTTGGAGGAGGGTGCCGCGAGTCACTCAGCAGGCACAGGTGGCGACGGCGTCAGCAGGGCTCGGATGGTTCAGAGTTCGGGGAGCCGCGACAGCGTCAGCAGGGCTCAGATGGTTCAGAGTTCGGGGAGCCGCAACAGCGTCAGCAGGGCTCAGAGGGTTCAGAGGTCGGGGAGCCGCGACAGCGTCAGCAGGGCTCAGATGGTTCAGAGTTCGGGGAGCCGCGACAGCGTCAGCAGGGCTCAGAAGGTTCAGAGTTCGGGGAGCCGCGACAGCGTCAGCAGGGCTCAGATGGTTCAGAGTTCGGGGAGCCGCGACAGCGTCAGCAGGGCTCAGATGGTTCAGGTCTTCTCTGCCGCTTGTCCCATCAGCACCCCTTGTTATACTCCCCCTCCTCTTTGAAGTCCTCGCCAATAGGGGTCTTGGTGCCTGGGTGCGGTGTGTCAGGACTTCCTGTCGTTCGGCCCTTTGATCTGTTCAGGTGGGTCTGGGAGGGACTCCAGACACCCAGCAGGCGAGGCGCCCGCTCACCGGGGACCTGGTGGCTGATCGAGACCTTCCTTGGGGAGGAGACCAGAGGTGTGACAGGGACGACGCCTCCCGGTCTGGCTTGGGGGGGGGGGTTTCTCTCTCCCTCGGCCGGGCATGCGTGTTGGGGCCTTGGGGGGTTGCTGGGGCCTGGCCGGCCATCGGGATGTTGGGCCATGGTGGCTGGAAGTCTGTGACATCGGGGATCGGTACGTTTGCAGGGTGGCTTGCTGGTCGGGAGGGCCCACGCCACGAGGCCTGTCTCACACAATACCAAAAGGCATCTACACTTAGTGAATTGGACATGAATTCACACCTGATATCACGATATTAAGCAAATTGCTGGCCCATTGTGTGACAGTTGCATACAGCATATTTCTTGGCATGAGCACCAACAGCCAAATCATCCAAAGAAAAATAAAGTTTTGGGCACAATGGATACCATAGGATCAAACATCTGATGAAATATATTTAAGATGGGCACCCTTTGAAAATGATGTTGTACTGTATTGACATACCAAAATCTTTGCAAATCGGCTCTAACATGTTGCTAATTGTTGGACTTGGCCCTTCTGGCAGGTTCACCCCGAAACTTTTTGCGTTCTCCTAGCCTTTTTCTGTAACCTGGTGTTGGTAATTTTAGGCCTATGAGCACTTTAGCACTGGGGTCCAGTGTAAAGTGCGTGCACTCTGTGTATGTTTTAGTGAGACTGACCTGCCCTTCCATAGGAATGCATGGGGGATCTGAGTGACCGTGTTAAGTCCTGATGTGAGAGGAGTGCAGGGTCGAGTTTGGTATGTGCGAACTCGTGAGATTGAATGCTGCGCGATGATGTGTGCGGCGTTACGGTGTCTTGTGTAGAAGTGCCACTTCTAGAAGCTGACATGTCTGTGTAATAAATGTGCAGTGACTGTCTGGCTTGTGATTGGCTGGTGTGTCTGGCTCCAGGAGTCAGGATGGGTCTGCCCCGGTGGTGAGTGGAGAGATCTGCATGTTGATGGCAGGGAGGAGTAGACCTGGGACCTGAATAGGGCTGGGCTTTCCCTACACAATGCTGGCTCCAACCCCTGTGGTGCGTCTGATGTCCCTGGCCTGTCCTGTGAATAGGGAGAGGGGCTGAGCAAAACAAAGTGCTCAGGAACCAGTTGCATCTGGTTCGCCCCTTCCCTGCACCTTTGGAGACAAAGGATTTGGTGTATAAAAGAGGGGCTGTGACCCCATGAAAATGTTCTTGTTTTGTGTACTTGAATCTACCAGGGGCGTGCTGCTGCTGGGGCTCAGGGGAAGGCTTGCCTCCCTGGGCCCTGCCCTACCCCTGGATACCTGGAGGACTTTCCCTTGCTGGGAGCTGCTTTGCTCCATCTTCTGATGCCTAGGACTGCTTGGACCTTTTCCCTTTACCAAGGCTTGTGACAGCCTGCCAAGCGCCCTGGGAGCGCGGGGGCCTCGCAGCACGGCGCTGCATGAAGAGCGAGAGGGAATCCCCAGCGTAGGGATTTCCCCATGATGCTGGCCTCGCGGGTGCCCACCCCGCTTATTTGTATATTTACTGCGGGTGCCCACCCCGCGTTTCTCTGATACTGCGGGTGCCCACCCCGCTGATTGGTACCTTGGATTGATCGGGTGCCTACCCCGCTTGTTGCTTAAACTTTAAGAGGAGCCTACCCCTCATTTCACCGCCGCGGCCCGAGCACCGGATGTGGCAGCCCGGCGCCTGCCTGATTGTGGGCGGGGCGCCAGGCGGAAGTGCAGTGGGACGAAAATGGTGGCGTGCGGAGAGGACGGGAGCCCACCCCGCCTCCGCAAGTCGTGAGGAGTGGAGCCCCGGGTCCCAGGAGGGGGCCCGGGTGAAGAGGGAAGGCAGCAGAGGCCGCCAATGCAGCGCGGGGCTCCCAAGAGTGAAAGGGACGCCTCGCGCCGCAAGAGAACTGCCGCCGGTCCCGCAGCACAGGAAATAGAAGACCGGAGCCTTGCGGGCCCCGGGGACTGCAGCAGGGAGTCTCCCCAATGAGAGAGAGCCCCGCGTCGCACTGACCGGAAGAGTCCCGCCGCAGAGAGGAGATCCTCGACAGAGAAGCGCCCAAGTGAGTGGGGCACATGTTCAATGTTGCCTGGCAGAGGCACCCGGTCAGAGCGGCCCCGTTTGTGCAGCGGGCCGCTCCAACATGGGCATGCTCCTTTTCCGAGCCTAGGTGGCTCCAACGATGGCCATATTTGTTTCAAGGGCCCCGTGGGGGTCCTGAGGTCCCGTGGCCCCATACTGCCCCAGTGTGGTCAGTATTCTCCAGCTGCCCCACTTTGCAGGGGTCAGCTGCAACGAGGGGCATCATTATTCCTAGAGCCTACGTAGCTCCAACGGGGGCACAGTTTATTGAGAGCCCCAGCCAGGCCCAGAGGGCACAGTTGTGCCAGGACCCATTTGTCTTATCCCCAGCTGCGCCGCACCAGCGCGGGCAGCTGCAACGTTTTTGGCGCAATTCTTGAGAGAGTCCCTGAGAGGGACAGAGGTGGCACAGAGGTGCCAGGCCTTCCCCATTATTTACAACCGTGCAGTACGTAGTGCCAGCTGCACCGTTTAGGCGCACAGTTCTTTGGGGGACATGTTGAGTAAGGAGTGAGATGCACTCCTTTGCCCCATACCTTCCCAGCTGCCCAGCAATTAGTGGGCAGCTGCTACGTTTAGGTTCGCGCTGTTGCGCACCCTTGACTTTCGCTGCTTAGGCAGCGCGCCCTGACTTTTGGGACACCGGGCATTTGAGCCCTTTTTGAGATGGCCAGTTGGCCAGGGGGGCTGTTGGGATTGTTAGGTGTAGGGCGCCAGGCCCTAATGTGATTTATGATTAGGATTTCAGTGTCTAATGCGTTTAGACTTATAATATGATCTATGTGCTAAGAATGCTTATGGTGTTAGGGAATGTACTGTGTGTAGTATGTTTTGCGCACCCTGTGTTTTATACCTCTAGATATGATTGCTTCCTAGGAGGTCGTTTTACCTATTTAGGTTTATGTCAGGGAGATTATACTTCCCTGTGTGATGTACGCCCCTGGTGTAATTATACTTAGGAGGTAGGGTCTAATGCGTTAGACTTGTGAGAGATTGCATAATGTGTTTATGCCCCTGTGATGTATACAGGATAGGTTTTATACCTGATTCTATTGTTATAATGCTGAAGTCATTATTACGCCAGTAGTTACTGGTTGTGCTCTACCGTTATAATGTGTGTTACAGTTAGTATATGTTCTACATTTACAATTGGTGATTTGTGCTAATTCTGACAGTGGTCCATGTGGCCCTTTCTTGTGTAAATAGTCCCCTGTAAAATTCTGCCCAGTGCCAGTTGGCACAGTGTAAATTATGTGATTATCATCTAATGTGTTTATTATAATACAAAGGCTATTTAGGTCTCGCCTAGCTATTGCGATAGCAATAGCAAGGCGAGACTCTAGTAAAGGGGCTCCCAACAGGGGCTCCCAAAAGCGGATTGCATGGCAAGCACGTGCACAATCACGTGCATCGTGCCACCATGCAATCCGTTTGGCATCGTACTTCAAAGGGTCCGCTCCCCCGCCTGGAATGCGCTCCCCCGCCTCCGCCAAGCGCGCGCGCCACGCTCCGCCGGGCTTGTCTTGTTTACAATGTCTGCTTGGTGACAGGAACTTTTCTTTGTTGCATTTCTGCTTTGATCCCAGTTTCATTTGTCTTTTTTGTAGATAACCTTGTGCCAGCTTTTAAACTTTTTGGTTTGTGGGCAGGAGCCACCGGCCAGAGTTTTGCAATTTTCTAAGATGTACCTTTTTTATGCCGAGTTGATTTGGGCAAATGAAGGGGCAGGCCATTGCAAAAATAAACACCGGCTTTTTGTGCGAAATTCACAATATTTAGAGGTTGTTAGAAAGAACATTCCTTGCTCTGTTCGCGCCTTTCACAGTTATTAGGATTTCCACACCATTTCTCTGCTTACAAAAACATCATCTTCCTCCCATTCGTGCCATGGAGGGCAGAATGTCTTCCAGATGTTCCCTCCATTTCTGATGCACGCCACACACTGCTGCACGCCACATACTGCTGCACGCCAAACACTGCTGCACGCCTTACACTGCTGTGCCTCACACTGCTGGACGCCGCACACTGCTGCACGCCGCACACTGCTGCATGCCGCACACTGCTGCACGCCACACACTGCTGCACGCCTCACAATGCTGCACGCCTCACACTGCTGCACTCCGCACACTGCTGCACGCCGCACACTACTGCACGCCACACACTGCTGCATGCCGCTGCATGCCACACACTGCTGCATGCCACACACTGCTGCACGCCTCACAGTGCTGCACGCCTCACACAGCTGCACACCTCACACTGCTGCACGCCTCACACTGCTGCACGCCGCACACTGCTGCACGCTGCACACTGCTGCACGCCACACACTGCTGCATGCCGCTGCACACCACACACTGCTGCACGCCGCACACTGCTGCACGCAACACACTGCTACACGCCACACACTGCTGCACGTCTCACACTGCTGCACACCTCACACTGCTGCACGCCTCACACTGCTGCATGCCTCACACTGCTGCACGCCGCACACTGCTGCACGCCACACACTGCTGCATGCCACACACTGCTGCACGCCACACTGCTGCACGCCACACACTGCTGCATGCCACACTGTTGCACGCCACACACTGCTGCACGCCGCACGCTGCTGCACGCCACACACTGCTGCACGCCGCACACTGCTGCACGCCTCACACTGCTGCATGCCCCACACTGCTGCACGCCGCACACTGCTGCACGCCACACACTGCTGCATGCCGCTGCACGCCACACACTGCTGCACGCCGCACACTGCTGCACGCCACACACTGCTACACGCCACACACTGCTGCACGCCACACACTGCTGCACGCTGCACACTGCTGCACGCCACACAATGCTACACGAAACACTGCTGCACGGCACACACTGCTGCACGCCACACACTGCTGCACGCCACACACTGCTGCACACTGCTGCATTACTCACAGCTGCATGCTGCACAACACTTCTGCATGCAGCACACTGCTGCACGCAGCACACTGCTGCACGCCGCACACTGCTGCACGCCACACACTGCTGCATGCCGCTGCATGCCACACATTGCTGCACGCCACACATTGCTGCACGCTGCACACTGCTGCACGCTGCACACTGCTGCACGCCGCACACTGCTACACACCACACACTGCTGCACGCCACACACTACTGCATGCCACACACTGCTGCATGCCACACACTGCTGCACACCACACACTGCTGCACACTGCTGCATTACTCACAGCTGCATGCTGCACAACACTTCTGCATGCAGCACACTGCTGCACGCAGCACACTGCTGCACGCCGCACACTGCTGCACGCCACACACTGCTGCATGCCGCTGCATGCCACACATTGCTGCACGCCACACATTGCTGCACGCTGCACACTGCTGCACGCCGCACACTGCTGCACGCCGCACACTGCTACACACCACACACTGCTGCACGCCACACACTACTGCATGCCACACACTGCTGCATGCCACACACTGCTGCACACCACACACTGCTGCACACCACACACTGCTGCACGTCGCACAATGCTACACGAAACACTGCTGCACGCCACACACTGCTGCACGCCACACACTGCTGCACGCCGCACACTGCTGCACACTGCTGCATTACTCACTGCTGCATGCTGCACGACACTGCTGCACGCAGCACACTGCTGCACGCCACACACTGCTGCATGCCTCACACTGCTACACGAAACACTGCTGCACGCCACACACTGCTACATGCCGCACACTGCTGCACACCACACACTGCTGCACACCACACACTGCTACACGCGGCACACTGCTGCACGCCTCACACTGCTGCATGCCTCACACTGCTGCACGCCGCACACTGCTGCACGCCGCACACTGCTGCACGCCGCACACTGCTGCACACCACACACTGCTGCACACCACACACTGCTACACGCGGCACACTGCTGCACGCCTCACACTGCTGCATGCCTCACACTGCTGCACGCCGCACACTGCTGCACTCCACACACTGCTTTCATGCGAGTTTATGCTACTGACATTGTAAATGACAATGCCTTTTATTTGTTTTAAAACCAAAACAGAAATAAAAGGCATTGTAATTATACAATGCCAATAGCTCAAACTCTTTTAAATGCGACCCCTATTGCATTGCAAATACTTGTATTCCTTTTGGCTGGTGAATTTCCAACAGGAAATCTTGCCAGACCTTTAAAAGTAGTTGTGCCACATATAGAGATTCTTCACTACCGAGTGCTTGGTGTTTGCTGCTCATTGATAATATTACTGAGCTAAGTGCATGTGCTCCTGGTCCCAACCCTTTGAAAACCAGTGAATTTTAAGTGGTTGAGTGCCTCTCTCACTCCCAAAGTTTCAAAGAAGTGCTTCTCGCCCAGGTGATGATCCTAGCATCCAGGATGTGTTATTTTATCAGAACTTTGTATTATGGAGTCCATTGATCTTACTTGTATATGTTGGGGCTATACTTACGCAAACCTCTCCATTTGGTGCTTCGGAGTTTCTCCCTATTGGGCAGGCCCGCATCTGTAAATTCATTGTTGCACCCTGGCAACTTAGAAGTGAAGCATGCATTTCACAGTATGCAGGTTTCCTTGCTCCTTGTGGAAACAAAGTAGACATGGGCAGCCTATGATCCATTTTACTTAGGTAATAGTCCCCTACAAATCTCCACAAATTCTGAATCCCAAATACACACCAACAATTTTCAGTCTATCACCCATTATTTTTCCCTGTACCTGCCTGTGCACTTGGTGATTAAACCACGTTTTTTAGGTCTCGCCTGGCTATCGCGTAAGCGATCGCACAGCGTGACTTCTGTAGGGGCTTCAGAAAATGCTCCCAAAGGCTTCCCAGGCGGATCGGGTGGCGGTTATGCGCACAACCACGCGCATTCCATTTGCCACCAGCATTCAGAGAGATTTAGTAAGGGGCACAAGACCTTAGGAATGCGGTTTATGGCCAGTGCATGTGAGGCATTCAAGCGCGAAGCTGGCATCTGGCATCGGACTTGAAAGCAGCAGACTGCTTTCGCCAGCGCGCGCTCGGCCTCCCTTCCTGCATCCCCTCTTACAACAATTAACTTTTGTTATAACTCACACCCCATATGCTCGTTCCCTCCCACCCTTCCTTTAATATCCGCTTTTCTTGTTGTTTACAAACCATGCCACACACTGCTGCACACCACACACTGCTGCACGCCGCACACTACCACACGCCACACACTGCTGCGCACACTGCTGCATTACACACTGCTGCATTACACACTGCTGCACGCTGCACACTGCTGCATGCCTCACACTCCTACACGAAACACTGCTGCACGCCTCACACTGCTGCACGCCTCACACTGCTGCACGCCTCACACTGCTGCACGCCGCACACTGCTGCACGCCGCACACTGCTGCACGCGGCACACTGCTGCATGCCTCACACTGCTACATGAAACACTGCTGCACTCCTCACACTGCTGCACGCCTCACACTGCTGCATGCCTCATACTGCTGCATGCCTCACACTGCTGCACGCCACACACTGCTGCACGCCACACACTGCTGCACGCCACACACTGCTGCACGCCACACACTGCTGCACGCCACACACTGCTGCCCTCCTCACGCTGCTGCACGCCTCACACTGCTGCACGCCTCACACTGCTGCACGCCGCACACTGCTGCACGCCGCACACTGCTGCACGCTGCACACTGCTGCACAAAACACTGCTGCATGCCTCACACTGCTGCACGCCTCACACTGCTGCATGCCACACACTACTGCACGTCGCACACTGCTGCACGCCGCACACTGCTGCACTCCGCACACTGCTGCACGCCGCACACTGCTGCACGCCTCACACTGCTGCATGCCGCACACTGCTGCACGCCGCACACTACTGCACTCCGCACACTGCTTTTATGCGAGTTTATGCTACTGACATTGTAAATGACAATGCCTTTTATTTGTTTTAAAACCAAAAGATAAATCAAAGGCATTGTAATTTTACAATGCCAATAGCTCAAACTCTTATAAATGCGAGACCTATTGCATTGCAAATGCTTGTTTTGATATAACCTTGTGTGGAGTTCCTTTTGTAGTGTGCCTGGGATGTTGTTGCTGTGTGCGTGCGCAAATGCTTTACACATGGCCTCCGGGATAAGCCTGACTGCTCGTGCCAAGCTACCAAGGGGGTGAGCAGGGGTTATCTTTGGCGTGTGACTTCCTTGCCCTGACTAGAGTGGTGGTTTCTGCCTGGCTTTGGTGCAAGCCTTAGCCAACCAGAAATTCCATTTCTAACACTAATGCATGTTGGCAAAAAAGGTGCCATGATAACGGGCAAAGACTAATTTGCATACACAAGTGTCCATTTGCTAGCACCAAACCAGGCCCCCTTGGACATTTGCTGCAGGTGCCTAAATGTTTGAGATGCTTTAAAAAAGGCCCAATGACACGGTGAAACTCAGAAATAAGCCGGATATTTGCTAATACGGTGCAATGATGAATTTAACCAACTGGAGCTGTGCAACGTTAAGTTAAGAAGGCGAATGCTGTGCTCCATCACAACATCATAAATATGTGCATACATCTCAATTTACTGCTGGCTGTTCACACTAGAGGTGAGGTCCATGTAATACACACCCAGGCTGTGTTCAACTACATACAGGAGCATTTCCATTAAATCTCCACATCTCACAAAAATCAACATATGTGAGGAAGGCACTCACCAGTGATGTGTGGCTCCATGAAGTCATCAACGTCCCCCTGAGTTATCAATCGTCTCCCAGCTGTGAGACATGTGAAAAACATAAATTTGTATTAGACGTGACTTTTCACATGTGTCATGTTCATCATTGAATTCATCTACATTCAATTGGATGGCCTGTAACAGTCTGTCTCTGTTCATGTTGCATACATGAAGGGATCTGCTTTGCCTGTTGGACTCACAACACATGACCATTGCAGCCCTGTGGCCTACAAGACACTCCTGCTGGTATACGTAATCATTTTGCACATACAACTTGAGTGACACATTCACAAGGCACCATTTCCAGCCACAGCATCATTTTTCAAGACTTTGGGTAGTCGATATGTGCTTAGCATATTTCACAAGGGTGTGTTCAGACAATTGACGTGGTTTGATCCCTCATTGTGTATAAGGCAGGCTTTCACACAGAATATTGCGGCAAGTGTTCCTATGGGAATGGGTGTTGTGATGGGCATAACACAACAACACCCATGTCATATTGCAATGGAGCAGATTTAAAAGTGTGGCATACATGTGGTGCTGCGCCTACAGTGAGAACTGTTCACAAATGCTTATAGCCTTACACAACGGGGATAGACGAGTTAGTCAATCAGGTTGTGTGTTTTGCCATGTGTGCTGCATTGTGCAGCTCACATAGGCACTTCATGCACATTGCGAGTCTTTACACACAAAATATCCTTATAAACTATCTATGTATGCTGCACTGCGCAGCACACATCGAAACATGATACAACACTTCATGATTTTTTCCTGCACATGGTCAATCATTCACATCAACACAGGCACACTTGCACAATGGTGTAAGTGTGATTGCTTTGGAGCTAGGCAGCTTTGCTTTAGTAAAAATGTATGGCATGATTCTGTAGCATGTATTAAATTGTGTCACTGACTATAGTTGTTAGAGAAAACACACTGTGATTTCATGAAACTTTTGTCATGTACTTACCACCTTGCCTGCCAGTGAGGACTCTTAGGTGATCCAAGAGGTCTCCATCACGTCCCACACAATTCTGCCATCTGTGTTTCCATTGGTGGAGAGTCCTGTGCACCCCAAAGATCTGCATCATGTGGTTGCATATGTGCTCCCACCTCCTGGAAATCCCGGGCAGGGCCGAGCTTCTCGCGGTGGAGGGCGGCGTTTGCGAGATGGGCAGGCGCGGAGGGTACGCTCCGGTTGCAATTGGCTCTTCGGAGGGATGACGAGAAGGCTCTGGCGACGGCCCGAGCATGGGAGGCGCTGGTGGTGGAACTTCAGGGGCTGATGTCTGACGCGGGGGGGCAGGGAGCACATCTGACAGACAGGAGGATGCGATGAGTGGGGAGTAGGAGAGGAGCGGTGGTGGGCACTGGACGCATTAAAAGTAGTCAGCCTTGGTTTTCTAGGGACGGTTGAGCACCCATACAGGACTTATTGTAGGGGAGGGGCACATAAAGAGAGGGGAAGGCAGAGGGGGGCACACTGACATGGGGTGGGAGAGGGTGGAGGGGAGGGTCTGCATGGGAAGGATGTTTATGCTCCTGGATATTTGGTAGCAACGATAACTGTAAGGTTCTCCTTTCGATGGCGGAGGTAGCGGGGCTGGTACTGTGTTGTTGTTATGAAAACAATAAAAAATGTTTCACAAAAAAAAATATGTGCTCCCACCTCACCTTCCTGACCCGGACATCATAGCCCTCCAGGACCCATCACCCACTCTTCACTATCAGTGGTGAGAAAAACTTAACAAGCCAGAGGAAGCCCCCTAATGCCCCCTCTGACATCCTACCCACCCTGCCCACACCCAAAATCTCCAGACACACAATTATACCCACTATAAAAAAAGAAAACCCAAGTAAATATCCCGAAAACCTTAAGAAACACAAATATAGTCCTTGGACAGACACCCAACAAGATAATCAACAAGTCGCTAACAATGCATAAAGACTAAGACATAGGATTTAACAGAGACGCTAGGGACAGTGTACTAGACAAAAAACCACTCTCTTCCACAACAAAACCAGCACACAACTCCAAATACCTCCACAACTCTCCACAGACACTAACAGTATGGTTAAAAGAGAAAGTGAAAGTGTACAGTACTCCTCCATGACACAGAATGCAGACAGACATCCCTTCCTGGGCATTTGCAGGACGTTTTTGGACTCAGTGAGAAAAGTTTACCTGCTAAGGGCTAATCGGGAATTTTCACTGTTGTAGCATGTATTTAGCTAATGTTTTCAATGGCGGTTATGAGTAAAATTATCGCTTCCGTGTTAATGCAGCAATTTTGTTTCACGCTAAGTGCTAGTTGATCATCAAATGTACCATATTGCATGATATTGCATGTCTAGGAACACCATATGGCTATGGGATGTGATCTGTGTTGTGTAGGTGACTCCAGTCATTCTGATATGTCATGATATCAGTAATCCTGAGCTGTCAACATGCATTCGTCCCTCACATTGATGCCTATCCACATCTAGTCATGTGTGATTGTAAATGCATGCATCAGTGGTAGGCATAATGGTTAGTATAGGTTGTATGTCTGACTACATATGTGACTGTTACATTACACATTGCTATGATGTCTGTACCAGTTTAACGGGCTTGCAACACACATGAACATAAACAACAGGCATTCACTACTTCAATTGCGAATTTATGATGCAGCATACAATGCGAAGGATTGACCATAGATTCCCATTTAAGTATGTGCTTAGCTGGAGGTAAAGCTGTGCACATTTACGATGGGTTGTGCAAAATCACTCATGGGCATGATTTTAAGAGGTTGTGTTATGCATTTGAGAGGTTGCAAAGCTGAAAATATTTTTGGACGGTGTCTATCAACCAGATCCATGGTCATGTTAGCGACGTATGTACAATACGTCATTACATGACGTAAGGATCAGCTTGTGTTAGACACAATTGCCAATCAGTCTCGCATGACTGCGATACACATCTTGAAGCTAGAAGAGAAAATGATATGATGGCTGGACAGGTAGCGGTCAAAATATTTGTTGTGAGTAAGCACTGCGTCACTTTTCAGCCTCTGAAGGCTACAAGAGCTTATAGAGACACCCTTGATGATGTATTATGAAATGTATGCACCAGAATGCAGAATGGAGCAGTCATGACCAAATTGTGCAGAGGTCAACAAGCCACATAAAGCCATGTAGAAACATCTTGTAGACCCAGAGTCCCCAGGTGAACAGGACATTGTTGGCTGGAAACAGCAATACAGCACTTTACACTGCGCACTCCTTGCAACAGCATGGCGTCCAATGCCAGTAAGTGCAGACAGTCCCCTGTGACTTGAGACCACACTGTGCTTTTGTATGAAACCCTGAGTGGCAGACCAGTACTGCAGAGTTATTTGCTGACTTACGTTGAAGGCGGGGCCTGCGTTATGCGCAAGCCTGTGGACCCTGGCTGTAGACATTCATGCATCAGCAATGCCCTTTACCTGGTGGCAAAGTCTGGCATGTCAGATGTAGACACATTGCTCACATGAGAAGCCCACATGGTGCGCCTCTCAACATCATCATGCCGGAGGAGGCTGTGCTGCCCATTAACTGTGGAGGGTGAGGCCCCTGACCTAGACAAATCTTGTGTGGGAGGGGACCTGTGACTAGGCAACTAAGGTGCTGATCATGATCCGGTAAAAAATATCCCCGTGCGACTCGTATCCGGTCTTTTTACCGTACGAATCGTACAAGTGCCGTACGAACTGGCAATCACGATTCGCATGGTAAAAAGTCCATACGAACCGCATTGGGAATATTTCCCCACACGTCCTCGGGTCGGAAAATGTGTCCGACACGTCCTCGTACGATTCACCGTACAAACGTGAAAGGTGAAGTCCGACCGGGGAATCACGATCCATCCCGGGCGTCCGAATGTACAACCGTATGGTGAAAAGACCGTCCGCACCGAACTCCCATAACAACCATGGAGACGTCCAAACAGGTGCCCGGTACGTGCCGTACCCCCCCCCAGCCCCCGTAGGTACGCGCCGACCCCCCCCCCAGCCCCCGTAGGTACGCGCCGACCCCCCCCAGCCCCCGTAGGTACGCGCCGACCCCCCCTGTGTGTACACCCTTGTACGCGTCGTACCCCCCGTGTACGTTCGAGTCGTACCCCCCCGTGTACGTTCGAGTCGAACCCCCCCGTGTACGTTCGAGTCGAACCCCCCGTGTACGTTCGAGTCGAACCCCCCGTGTACGTTCGAGTCGAACCCCCCGTGTACGTTCGAGTCGAACCCCCCCGTGTACGTTCGAGTCGAACCCCCCCGTGTACGTTCGAGTCGAACCCCCCCGTGTACGTTCGAGTCGTACCCCCCCCGTGTACGTTCGAGTCGAACCCCCCCGTGTGCGTTCGAGTCGTACCCCCACCCGTGTACGTTCGAGTCGAACCCCCCCGTGTACGTTCGAGTCGAACCCCCCCGTGTACGTTCGAGTCGAACCCCCCCGTGTATGTTCGAGTCGTACCCCCACCCGTGTACGTTCGAGTCGAACCCCCCCGTGTACGTTCGAGTCGAACCCCCCCGTGTACGTTCAAGTCGAACCCCCCGTGTATGTTCGAGTCGTACCCCCCCGTGTACGTTCGAGTCGAACCCCCCCGTGTACGTTCGAGTCGTACCCCCACCCGTGTACGTTCGAGTCGAACCCCCCCGTGTACGTTCGAGTCGAACCCCCCTGTGTACGTTCGAGTCGTACCCCCCGTGTACGTTCGAGTCGAACCCCCCCGTGTACGTTCGAGTCGTACCCCCCCGTGTACGTTCGAGTCGAACCCCCCTGTGTACGTTCGAGTCGTACCCCCCCCGTGTACGTTCGAGTCGAACCCCCCCATGTACGTTCGAGTCGTACCCCCCCGTGTACGTTCGAGTCGAACCCCCCCGTGTACGTTCGAGTCGAACCCCCCCGTGTACGTTCGAGTCGAACCCCCCGTGTACGTTCGAGTCGTACCCCCCCCGTGTACGTTCGAGTCGAACCCCCCCGTGTACGTTCGAGTCGTACCCCCACCCGTGTACGTTCGAGTCGAACCCCCCGTGTACGTTCGAGTCGAACCCCCCGTGTACGTTCGAGTCGTACCCCCCGTGTACGTTCGAGTCGAACCCCCCCGTGTACGTTCGAGTCGTACCCCCCCGTGTACGTTCGAGTCGAACCCCCCCCCGTGTACGTTCGAGTCGAACCCCCCGTGTACGTTCGAGTCGTACCCCCACCCGTGTATGTACGGTGCGTACCCCCCCGTGTACGTTTGAGTCGAACGTACACGGGGGGTACGCACCGTACATACACGGGTGGGGGCACGACTCGAACGTACACGGGGGGGTTCAACTCGAACGTACACGGGTGGGGGTACGACTCGAACGTACACGGGGGGGTTCGACTCGAACATACACGGGGGGGTTCGACTCAAACGTACACGGGGGGGTACGACTCGAACGTACACGGGGGTTCGACTCAAACGTACACGGGGGGGGTACGACTCGAACGTACACGGGGGGGTACGACGCGTACAAGGGTGTACACACAGGGGGGGTCGGCGCGTACCTACGGGGGCTGGGGGGGGGGTCGGCGCGTACCTACGGGGGCTGGGGGGGGTACGGTGCGTACCGGGCCACCTACTCTGGTCGATTCGCGCCGTACTTCGCTTTTGCGGCACTTTTTGGGTGCCGTGAAAATATTGCCGTCCGGACTGCTGTCGGTTCGAATCGTAATTCCTGGTTCGTGAAACGCTGCCTGAAAGCGTCCCGACGTCACGTCGCAGCATTCCCGGATCACATTCGTATTTATATTTTCGTCGGTCGGTGTTTTTTACGAATCGTACGGAAATGGTGTTTCCGTGCGAATCGTAATTCCATGTTTGTAAAGTTTTACGACCGGGTACGAGTCGGACGGGGAAAACGCTCCGACCGACGGTTCGTACCCGGTTTTTACCGGATCGTAATCGGCACCTAAGAGGGGCCAGTTGCATTTACGGCATCTGTAGGCTCCCCTGCATACTCGGAGTACACTGCTGTGCCCAGGCTTGTGAAATCTAGACTGACAGAGGATTCAGCTGACTGAGTCACTGATTTGGAGAGGGCGAGGCAGTGTGAGGCATGGTGTCGATGTCCAGGTTGGGAGATGGTTGGGTGTGAAGCGGGGGAGGCCCAGGGGTGGTATCTACCCAACAGTCGTTGACACACTGCTTGTACCACCAAGATTTTCATGGGGAATGGGGAACATGTAATCTGCTTGCCAAAGTTGGCATTCAGGAGGCAACCAGGTTGTGCAGCCTTTCTTTAGCCCATGTTATTGAACTCTTGTGTGTACGATGTATTTCCCTTGGCTCTATCCGGGCGGAGATTTCTGTCTTGCATACACCTGATGATACATGCCATACATGGTGCCTGGCCATCTAGCGCAACAATGATTTTTCAAGAGTATTTGTTACATTCCTTGAGAGATACAACAGTATGTGACATTGCTATTTCATTTTTGATGCATGGTCGCATTTTTGTTCAACTGTGCCTGTAGATGTGGGGCTATTTTGCATGGTATAGTTGTACGTAATCCCTAGATTATACACATCACACAATTGACATTTATAAACTTGTAGTGTCCGTCCAGATAGACGTGATGCAACTTCATGGTACTACCATGTTTTTTGTGGTCCATCTTATCCAATACAATGACCATTTCTGATGTAATTGGTTGTATGTTACTTTCATGTTTTGGCTGTACTTACTGGTTTCCCTTTTGCACTTCACTCATGGGTATGTTGGTTCTCTGTCTTAGGGGTGTCAACATGTAGTAAGTATGATGGGATGAGGATACAGCCAATTATCCACATCCATTGCCATGCCACATACATGTTGTTGTGCATGTGACGACAACTCTTCTGGCCATTGCATTGCCATGTCTATAGTCCTACATACACATTGTTGATTGCTGATGCCTTGCCAGTTGTTCCATGGCTGACCTATGTGTCATTGTTTGTGGGTATGAGGCTATAGCATTGTTAGATCAGTGCAGTGTTGTAGGATGAATCTTGCACAGTGTTTGTGATGCAAGACATGTGCTTATTTGTCATTGCAGTGACAAATGTGTCAGCTAGGGAGTTAGTGTCCCTTGTTAATGTTGAATGAATGGTTATGTTTGTTGTTAAAAGCATTCCTTGCACTGTATTGCTACATCCATTAGTCTGGCTCTACTATCCTTTGAATCTTTATCCTCCACACCCGCAAGTTGATCCAGTCCTCCATTGTCATGTATCTTTGTGACATTTGGCAGTTACCTTTTTTCCTGTGGCACAAAATACACAGAGATGTTGTGTTAACAAAATTTAGAATGGATTAGAACTGTGTGGCCCCAGCTACAATTATGCATCAGACAGACATTGTATGTTGTATCTTGTGTGAAAACTGACCTGATTGTGCTCAGGAGAACACACAACATGCCCTTTATAATTCTCAGAGAGAAAGCATACACAGTTAGAAGTTCAGATGCCCAAAACATTGTCCCATTCCCAGTCTTACTTTAGTTGATGTCATATCCCCTGCTTGGTGAGTGATCTGTGTGACACTGTTGTTTTTCTAACGTTACTTTACATGATTGTTCCCCTTCTGAAGTCACAAACCAAGCAGACAAGACATTGTTATAGTGATATTTTATTGTGAAAAATCACAAGGTGGAACCTTTTGTTGAAAGAAATGTTTGTAACAAGACATTTGCTAGTTGGGATTAGGAAAAAAAGTTCCTGGCGATGACATCTCTCCTTGCTGTTGCAGCTGTAGAGACTGTGGTGTGTCTTGCATTGCCTTCTTCATCCTGCCCATCCTCTGGATTATCCAGCTCTTCCTGTTCTTCTGGCAGAGGTGTGTTGGTCCGTACACAGATATTGTGCAAAATCCAACACACCAGTATTATTTTGCAGACCAGGTCAGGCCTGTACAGGAGTCTCCCCGCGAAATGTCAATGCAACGGAACCTGGATTTGAGGAGTCCGAAGTTCCCGACTTTTTATAGAAGGGAGACCACTTCAGTGATAGATTATATAATAACATCTAGTAACAGTAAGATTCATCGAGCGGAAGTAAATGTATGGCTGACAGAATTTAGCAATCATGCTAATCTCTCCTTAACGCTCCCCTGGAAAGAACAATTTAACACTAAACAGAGTAGAAAAACTCCTAAACCAGTTTTAGCTAGACGAAATGATTACTCCTTAAAATGGAGTAAGATCGACGAAGGGCCCTTCTTCTCTCATCTGATACAGGCGAACTATAATGAGGTCAGTTTCTGCTTAAATCATCGAACAAACAAACCGCAAGTAGTTGCAGCATTTCTGAAGATCTTAGAAGGCATTAGGCAGCATCTAACTTGCCCAGCGGGTGAAGGTAAACAGCCGCAAAATCGCTGGTTTGACATTATCTACTCACAAGCTTCTGCCAACCTCCGTCATACGCTAAGAGCCAATCCAAGGGATAAATTACAAATTAAAAATTTGAGACAGAGTTATGAAAACACAATAACAAATCGGAAAAAACAATTAAGATCTGAAGCGTGGGAGAAATTAAGGTCAGCATCCAATGATAATGACTCTAAATCTTTTTGGGAAGTGGTCAATTCACCGTTCCTATTAGAAGCAGGTGGCCCATCCAGAGACGTATGTATAGAGGAAAACACATGGATAGACCATTTTCAAAAAATCCTCCAAAAGCCAAACATAAATATCTCTGTAGAAAGTTTGCACATGATAAAATGTGCTTCCCCTCTAGTTTTTGATCTGGACGAGATAGAGTGTGTACTGGCGCAAGCATCTTCTTTAAAGGCAGCAGGACCAGATGGGGTACCTGTTGACATATTCGTGAACAATGGAACCTTCTGGGTCCCTTTACTCACATTAGCATTCAATGCCATAGGCACTATGGGCCCTCCATCGTGGAAACAGTCCACTTTTGTTCCAATATTTAAACAAGCATTGGCATAGCCAATAGGTCTTGCCTTTGGGACCTTATAAGTGTTTAGCCATACAACAGTTGCATAATTAAATACTTATAAGGTCCCAAAAGCGAGACCTATTGGCTATGCAAAGCGGCTGTGCGGCCGCGAAAGTGATCGTGATCACGATCAAACATCAAAGCGGCCGTGCGGCTGCGAAAGTAATCGCGGTAAAGCGTGGAGCGCGTGCCTGCGCACATGCACTGTAGCTCCAGGCTGGCCTGGTAGCACTTTTTGGAGCCCTCTCAATAAGTCTCGCCAGACCAGCGCATGCGCTGGGTCAGGCGAGACCTAAAAAAGAGATGGCTCAGATCCCGCAAATTATCGGCCAATTGCACTAATTGAAAGCACAGCAAAGGTAATGGGCGGAATATTATTAAACAGATTGGAAAACTGGGCTTGGGAGAAAGGGATCCTGGCAAAGGTACAATGTGGTTTCAGGAAAGGCAGAGGGACCGTGGATCAATGCCTGAACTTGGCACTACTAGCAAATAAGTACACACAGGCCAAGCAAGGAAATCTTTATATGGCATTCATGGATCTCTCTGCCGCATTTGATCGTGTTAATCACAACAAGTTGTGGCAAATCATGGAGCAAATGGGGGTGGAGGTGGCAATAATTTGCTTTATAAGACAACTATACGCAGGCACTACAGCGAAGGTTCGCTATTGTAGGCTGGGTGGATGCACCAGGGGGCATATGTATGAAAGCAAAAATTAGTCGCAAACGCTGCGAATTGCAAAAAACAGCATTTGCGACTGATTTTTCGCAATTTCATATGTATGACACACATCCCTAGTGAAAATTAAGAAATCGCTAAATTAGAGATTTCTTAGGCTGCGAAACATGAAAACTGCGATTTTCCTTGCGAATACTAAATTTGCGATTTCTTAACTTTGCGAAAATCGCAAAAATGATATCGCAAAATAAGAATTCCCTAACACATGTATGAAAAAGTCGCTAATTGCGGTTTCACGAAATTCGCAAATTAAGAAATCGCTATTAACAACAATTGCATGCAGGTGGTAAACTGGTGCAAGGTACTTAAACCACCCCACAATGCAACAGACCCACCCACAATGGCAGCAATGTTCGTGATAGCCAGGAGGCTGCGTATTCAGGCCCTTGCACAGAGGAGAATGAGACAGGAACGTATATTCAGGCTGTGCATCACTCTGTTCCAGCACACTGAAGAGGACATCTATGACAAGTACAGACTGCACCCACAGACCATAATGGACCTGATTGAGGAGCTGAAACCCTACTTGGAGCACCCTGCACGCAGGACACAAACAATTCCCACACATGTGCAGGTCCTGTGCTCCCTGCACCTCCTGGCGTCAGGGAGTTTTCAACGGGTAATAGCGGAGGTTGGTGAGGTGTCACAGAGTGCACTTTCGCGCTTCTTACATGCCTTTCTAGATGCAATGCTACAGAGGCTCTCACATCACATATACTTCCCCACCACCCAACAGGCATTACAGCAAACAAAACTGGACTTCTACCAGATTGCACGTTTCCCCCACGTCATTGGCTGCATCAATGGGACCCATTTGGCCATCACACCCCCATCAGCAACTGAATATGTCTACAGTAGCCGGAAATGCTACCATTCCCTCAATATACAGATTGTGTGCAACGCAAAGTATATCATCACTGACATTGTACCCAAATACCCCGGCAGTACACATGACTCTTTCATCTTTAGACACAGTGGAATACACAGACGTCTGAGTGCTGGAGAGTATGGGGAGGAATACCTGCTAGGTAAATACATGGCACACATCAATACATCCACTACATCACTTGAAGGGGGGGGACATTGACTTACCTATTGTGTCTGTCCCTGCAGGTGACAGTGCCTATGCAGTGCAGGACTTCATCCTGACCCCATATCTGGATCCTGCAAATGCAAGTGAGAGGAGCTACAACAGGGCACACAGATCTACACGCTGCGTCATTGAGCGTACCTTTGGAATCCTGAAGAGCCGCTTCAGGTGCCTGCATAAAAGTGGAGGCGCACTGCAATACAGCCCTGAGACCTGCTGTAAAATCGTGGCAAGCTGTGCAATGCTACATAACATGGCAATGAGGAAAGGCACCACAATTGATGTGACCGATACAGACTGATCGGATGACGAGCGCCCTGCTCCCCCTGCCAGACCTGCATCAGGAGTTGGGGCAGCTGCTGGACGCCAGAGACGGACTGAGATAACACAAAACTACTTCTAGGTGAGTAATGATGAAATGAGACAAAAAAGCTTGATAATGTGTGCAGTGTTTATTCACACTTCACAATAAAGAAAATTGTAGCTGTCCCCAGCACATGTTATGCACACAGTGCAGGTAAGGCACAAGTAACTGTGCAAACAGCATTGTAGGGTTCATTCACCCGTGTTGCAGTTACTGTCACCGCACATGTTCACCTCCTTCGGTGACGTCCAGGCTGAGTGCCCCCCATGGTGTTCCCTTGTCCTGCACCCTGTCTGGCACTGCGTCGTCTGTCCCCTGGCAATGTAGGAGTGATGCTGCTCCTACTGGAGGTGTCTTCACTCTCGGCAGAGGCCATAAGTGCGCTGCCACCTGCTTTGGCCGTCTGCAGCTGCTCCACAGCAGTGGTTACCTGTGCAAGTCCTCGGGCTATATCCTGGCAGCAGTGCACCATTTCGACCTGCATAGTGACGCTTCTGCGTGTGAGGGTGCTGGTGGTGGTGCAGAGGCGGTTCACGGCCTTTGTATAGTTGTTGAGGCGTGCATTGGCACGTCGGCCAGCCCAATCACTGGCGGCTTGGTTGTGCCTCAAAGTGTCACATAGCTCACGGATCGCCCCTGCCATGGCCATGAAGCCCTCCCCCATGTTCTTCTGGTCCTTGTGTATACGGCATAGCTGCCTATTGATTGACCTCAGTGCTTTGCTTTGCAGGCGCTGTTCCTGCAGCATGCTATGTTCCAGGCCTGAGAAGACGGATCCTTCGGCTTCAGTGGCAGTGCTGTTCCTGGGCCTTGACCTGTGTGTGTCCTGTGGTCTACTCCTTGGCCTTTCTGTGTCCTGAATGGGCATGTGTGACACACCCTGACTCCCCTCTCTCCTGTCACTGTCATCCCCTGTGGCAGGTAATTTGTCCTCAAATGAAGGCAGTGGGGGCACATGTGCGCGCTTCCTGCGCTGGATTGGATTCTGCTCAGTCTCGTCACTGGTGTCCTCAGGCTGTGCAGGCTCCTCTCCTTCTGCGCTGTCTTCCCGTGACCTGGATTGTGCTGTGGATGTAAAGGGGACTACATGAGTTTGTGTCTTTGTCTGCATTTGGCAATCAATAAAGTTCCTACAGTTTGTTTTGGCTAACCTCTGACACTGTATCATTCACTTATCCCCAACCCACATGTTGCATTAAATTTCCTTTATCTCATGGACACACTGTCAGACATAGTACTACGAGTCCCATGATGCTTTGCTGGGTGTGCTGTAAGACTTGGACTGGAATGACATTTTGGGAGGTTACTATGCGCATTTGGGGAAGTGTGCATGGGATGGGGATGAGTGCAGATTGATTTTGCATGTACCTTACTTTGGCTGCTGGATGCAGGGTCGGAGCTGTCTATGTCAGCCACACCACCAACGCTCTCAGGCAGGAGAGTTGACTCCACAAGCTCCTCGTGGGGTGTTGGCTGTTCTGCTGTGGATGGTCCTCCTCCAGTCTGATTTGCGTCCTTCAGTCTGGCTGCTACCCTCACCATCGACCTCTGGCGCATGTCGTACCACCGCTTGCGCAGTTCTTCAATGGTACGATTGGTCACCCCCACTGCATTCACCTTATTTTGGATGTCCAGCCAAATTTTCCTTTTCCTCGCCTCTGGGACACGCAGTGCCTTCTTTCCAAAAAGGAGCTCATGGCTGCACACCATCTCCTCAATGAGGACCTCCTGCTCCTTTTCTGAGAACTTATGCTTCCTCTTCCTGTTCTCTGCATCCTTGCCCTCCTGTTGTTTGTGGGAAGCCATTGCTGTTTGCTCTCTCCTGGGATGCCTCCTCACACTCTCCAAGCAGCCTCTGGGTGTGGCTCAGGTGAGCAGGTGCAGGAAATCACTCCAGTTTCCTGTTTGTGATGTCATCAGGCTGCACCTGGATTGCAGATTCCCGTTTTAGCGATTTCTTAATTATCGAATTTCGCTATTAAGAAATCGCAAATGGGGTTTCTGAGAATATTTTGCGATTTTTAAGAAATCGCAAAATATTTGCGATTTATTTTTTACATCCCGTTTTGCGAATCTCAATTTGCTAATCGCAAAATATCGCAAATTGGGATTCGCTAAACGGGAGTTTGATACATATGCCCCCAGATCTTTTAAGATCACAAATGGCGTAAGACAGGGCTGCGTACTTGCGCCCTTCCTATTCTCACTGTATACCAATAAACTAAATGACTACTTAGTAGGACAAGTAAATAGACACCCCGAGCTCTAGTAACACACGATTTCCCATTCTGCTGTACGCAGATGATGCGGTCCTGCTAGCACGAACCCCCTTAGCCTTACAAAATTGTATCTCTAACTATATAACTTTTATGGAACATCCTGATCTACATGTGAACAAAGCGAAGTCTCTTATTATGTGTATGGGAAAAAGTAAAAAGAAAGGAAACTATGATATCACAGAGAGATAAGTTGACATAGTATCTAATTTTTCATATTCAGGCATCATCTTTGTTAATAGCTTAGATTGGAAAATGATGGTGTCTACGAAGGAGTCACAGTTGAACAAAAGCATCGCCACAATTTTCAGGTTTGCATCGTCTATGAGTAAATAAACCAATACCAGAGATCGTCAAAATTTATCTGGCAAAAAGTGTATCAGTGGCCACATATGGGGCAGCAATATGGGGTATTTCCAACGTGGATTCCATCCCAAAAATAGAGGACGGGTTTATTAAAAGGTTACTGTCTGTTCCCAAGGCATGCAACAAGGTAATCACACCCAAAGAATTAGGCTTACCCTATATTTCTGATACAATCAGATTGGCCCCTCTGTTACTTTGGCTGTCAATCTGGAAACGGGAGACGGTACAGATACATCAATGCATTGTAAATGATGTGATGAAATTGACTTATGGGCACAAACACACGTGGTTAAATTATATAAGGTGTACCCTGGACTCTCTGGGGTTGGGGGGCCTGTATGACCACCCAATGCAATGCGAAACCTTCTCAAAGGCAAAATTAATACATCTTTTCTGAGAGAAATGCACACAAGAAAGAGAGGACAAGAATAAAGACAAAACCACTGTAACTGCCTATAATGAGAGACCATCTTTAGCGCATGGGCTACCTTCATATCTTGGCTGTGTGACTAACAATGGTGAACACCCTAAATATCGATTCAGAAATATCGACTGCCCAGAATATCGAATTTAAAATATAGAGTGGACAGAATATCGAATTATCAAAATATAGATAGGTCAGAATATCGAAATTGGGGTACGAAATATCGATTTCCATAATATAGAATTTAAAAACATAGAATTCCATAATATCGAATTTTAAAATATAGATTACCATAATATCGAATTTAAAAATATAGATATCTATAATATCGAATTTTGTTTAGTGTTATGTATGGTAGTATATGTGTTAAAATTATGTATTATTTTTGTAATGTATGTTTAATTTATTTAAACTAATGAATGTTATGTAATTTAATTTTTGCGTAATTTAATTCCGTAGCAGGTTGTGGGTTTATAGGGGAATAGGGTGGGAAGTAACTTAATTATGGTTAATTAAATATTAATTATATTTATATGTTTTGATCATTAATTGATTGATGATTAATTATTAATTGGTAATGAATTTTTATTAATTGGTAATTAATTTATATTAATTGAATAATTGATAATTATGTTAATTGTATTTTTTAATATTAGGAGCGGGTTGTGGGTTTGTAGGGGAATTGGGTGGGAAGTAATTTAATTGTAATAAAGTAAATAATTATTTTTTTATTTATGTGTATTGATAATTAATTGATAATTAATTGGTAATTAATTTGTATTAAAGGGTAAATAATTTTTATGAATTGCTAATTAATTTTTATTAATTGCAAAATTATTTTTATTAATTAATTAATTGATAATAATGTTAATTGTATTTTTATTATTGGGAGTGGGTTGTGGGTTTATAGGGGAATTGGGTGGGAAGTAAATTAATTGTAATAAAGTCAATATTATTTTGTTTATTTATGTGTATTGATAATTGATAATGAATTATTAATTGGTAATTAATTAGTATTAATTGGTAATTAATTTTTATTAATTGCTAAATAATTTTTTTCAATGGTAATTAGTTGTTATTAATTGGTCATTATTTTCAATTAACTTTTTATTGGTATTGATAATTAATGTAATCTTATTTTAAAATTAAATCATTACTTTCCCTACTTTTGCACTCTCGGGAGTTAGAATAGTATTTTTTACCCTTCCGCTATCCAACTCTTTCCCTACTGTTGCACTCACTGGAGTGGGAATAGTAATTTTTACCCCTACGCTATCCAATGCTTTCCCTACTGTTGCACTCGTTGGAGTGGGAATAGTAATTTTTCTCTTCCTGCTATCCAATGCTTTCTGTACTGTTGCACTCTCTGGAGTGAGAATAGTAATTTTTACCCCTACGCTATCCAATGCTTTCCCTACTGTTGGAGTCACTGGAGTGGGAATAGTAATTTTTCCCTTCCCGCTATCCAACGATTTCCCTACTGTTGCACTCTCTGGAATGGGAATAGTAATTTTAACTCTCCCGCTATCCAATGCTTTCCCTACTGTTGCACTCTTTGGAGTGGGAATAGCAATTTTTACCCCTACGCTATCCAACATTTTCCCTACTGTTGCACTCACTGGAGTGGGAATAGTAATTTTTACCCCTACGCTATCCAATGCTTTCCCTACTGTTTCACTCACTGGAGTGGGAATAGTAATTTTTCCATTCCCGCTATCCAACGCTTTCCCTACTGTTGCACTCTCTGGAGTGGGAATAGTAATTTTTACCCTCCCGCTATCCAACGCTTTCCCTACTGTTGCACTCTCTGGAGTGGGAATAGTAATTTTTACCCCTACGCTTTCCCTACTGTTGCACTCACTGGAGTGGGAATAGTCATTTTTACCCCTACGCTATCCAACGTTTTCCCTACTGTTGCACTCACTGGAGTGGGAATAGTAATTTTTACACTCTCACTAGCCAACAAATGCTCTACTTTTTTTACATTACTTTTATTATGTTTACATTTTAAGCTTTTTTATATTATATTATGTATGTTTTATTCAATTGTTTTTAATATTTAATTACTTTAAGATTATTTTTCATACATTTAAAAAATTCGATATTTTAGCTAACTATATTTTAACATTCTATATTTTGGAATCGATATTTTAGTACTTACCTGTTTGTAGATAGGGAGTCGATATTCTGTCCTTCTATATTTTGTCGTCGATATTTTGGGCATTCTATATTATGTCCCTCGATATTTAGTCACTGAACCACTAACAATCACCACTGTTTACTTTTAACTAGATTTAGGTTGGGATATGTAACGCTAATGCTGGGATATCCAGCGAACGTGTTCTCTGAGACCTTACTTGGACGATGCCCATGTGACTCTCGATCTAAACAATCAATTGTACACATATTGTTTTTCTGCCATTTTTGTGAAATAGAGAGGAAAAGATTCATTGTGCCACTACTGAAGAAATTCTGTCTGTATTATATCTCTGCACTGTGTGCCATGTTACAAATAGAGACCCCGTATGTTTGCCAGGCGGTGGCTTCGTTCCTCTGTGAAGTTTTCAAAACCCACAGATTAGCAAACATCTGATTAAATATTTAATCACTGATAATATGCACAATATGAATAATTTTTAAAATATATGAAGATACAGATAAATTAGCAAGATGATATATACACGTTTTTACCTATACTTTATTAATATTTCTCATTTAAGAAAATGTTATGAGAACTTATTGACATGTCTGTACATTTTTTTCTGAACTTTTTATGCATTTGACTCCAAATGCGAAATAAAGTATTAATTGAATTGAATTGACTCCCAAGTTCCGTTCCACGATGGCAATTGTGTGTTCCAGTGCCACATTATAGTCTCTCTGGGCCTGTGTGTGGGGCACTTTGATGGGGGTCATCACCCATGGTGACAGTGCATATCCTTGATCAGCTGAAACAGAAAATGGAGAGAAGTGTCCATTAGTTTTTTGGCCAGATGTGTTTGCAGAGTAGGCTTTTTCATTTTGTGTCCATTGTGCAGCTTTGTACTTTCTACTTCAGCATGTTGTGGTACATACAATTGACCTGCATCACTAACATTGAATTGCCTATACTTTACAGCCTACACATCACTATGATTCCATTGGCCAGGTCCAGTGTATTGCCTCCATGTTGTAACTGTCAGAACACCTTTGGCGTTATTTGCAAGCCCCTTGCGCCACTGGTACATCACTTTTGCACATATTGAACATTACACACCGGTGGCACAAGGGGCTTGTCAGAAGCTCCCTGGACTTTTTGCACATTGCTATGTATGTGCATCAGCAATATCCATCATTGTGAGTTATTGTACTGAGGGTACCTGGCACTGGAAGTACTTGAATGCTAAATGGTGTACTCATTGTGGGTTAGTTACAACCCCCTTGCAACCCAGGTGGGTCACTGTTTGAGGCGCAGAAGCACTGCTACCTGCTGCACTCTACTTCGTGGGACGTGTCAAAACAACGCACGTCTACTAATGTCCTTGGGCATATGGTAACTTTGAATCCGCTTGAATGTGTGTTGGGGGCAGGCCATGGATATTGCTGTGTGTGTTCACACACAACACACATTTATTTGGCTACATTTGTGCATCTGGTATTAATTTTACACCTGGAAATGCATCAGATTCATACACCTCACCAGGGGAGGCATAGGGATGCGCAACATGGAGTGAAATTTTCATTTCTCTTATTTGTATGCTCTTTCTTTGCATGCTACATTCTGACACAATCCCATCCTTCCTCTTGAATAGCTAAGTAAAGCATGGTTACTACTCCTGAGGAGGTATTTGTTCCCTCTAGTGGGCATCAGAGTAATTTACTTGGGCTAACAAGGGGGCAACAAGGCTTTGATACCAATCCTGAGCTGAGCAACAGAAATATGAAAATTCTGCATGACCCATAAAATATGCAAGTAGGATCTCGGGACCTGCTTATTCAAACTGGGAACACATTTTTCTCCCCAGCTCCATACCTTATGGGACTTTGTAGGCCTAAGGTAAGTGAAACTGCATTCTCAGGCAGATTTCCCTCATGTTTATAATATAGTGTCACTGTACACATAACAGTAAACTATACTCACTTTACCTTTGAGTGCCCATGATTATTGTAAGGCCTATCCCAGGTCAACATCTAACCCTTCAGATTCAACTCTGCGCCAGGCTGTTTAAACGTAGTTGCCAGGCTGTGTACATTGCTCATACACGCTCAGCCTGCACATGTGTATATGCTGGTGTGCAGACGTCTTTACATGTAACCAGCCAAGTGCACCTTACCCTAGCTATATCACAGTGGCCTTGCCTTAAAAGGTGGACACTGGCATTAAACACATTTACCATGTGATTACCATTGATTAGACACCAGTAGTGAGATGCACTCACAGAAAAAAGTCCAAAACCTGGTGATCAAAAAAATCCAAAAGTCTGGGCGTACTAAATGGGGGGAACGCAATAGCAACAGTCAGCATCCAAGCTTATCTTGCAGAAAGGCTCACCATCTCTGGTACATCTCGGAACACCAGCCGCCAGGCCACCATCAAACTGGAAACTAAGAAGTGTAAAAAAGAACAACCAAGGCAGTAAGCTTTTTCTACACTAAGGATCTGGACCAAAAACTCCTGCATCTATAAGGACCAAACCAGTGCTGGTCCAGTTTTGAAAAGAGTTGTAAAACTTAACTCTATTAAGAACACTACTTCACAAAGCTTTACAATCTAATAACAAGCTATCTCTCTTATCACTCACTGACTTGATGAAGCATTATGTAAAAAAGTGTGTTCACATAGTGCTTCATACCAGATATCTTCAATTTTTGCAAATAAGAGGTGTTACTGTTATCCGATTTATCAGCCTTGTAAGAACCGAAGGGTGAGTTTTATACTCATCATCTGCAGGTCACTTTACATGTCAGCAGTGATCATTGAGCTCCTTGGCTAGCTACCCTGTTGGTTCTATTCAAACTTACTTCCTGTGCATCAAACGCAGGCCTTCGCAGCAGGTGCATAGTCTACTGGGATTTATTAGCTGTATTGGAACTTGTAACCTGTAGGTTACACTTGCATGTCTGCAACAAACGCAGGCTCCCACTAAACTGCCTGTAACCTATATATTATTCACACACTGTTCTTCAGCAGGCACATTAACCACCTGAAGCTATTTTACCAGTGATGGAAAATCAGAGTGCATAAAAAATTCTGCAAAAGGAGCCTTAACCAACTGAGCAAACTTACCTGCTAATACACTTAGTAAATGGTAGTTTAAGTGAGAAAGTAAGTGAGTGAGTGTTGTGCCTGTGGGGACAGCTGAGAGGTATAAAGTAGTACCTTTTCTGTCACAATACCCAGATGTTACTGATCCCAAGCTAGGTGTGCTTCTCTCTGAGCCCTTCTTTGAAAGATCAAAGCCCTGATGGCTCTGGCCAATTCAGACAAAGATTTTAAATCAGCCCATCCCCGCACCACCTTCAATGTCTTTTAAGTCTGCTGTTTCATCTCAGTATCTTTGTTAATTGACTGACAACTTGCTCTCATCATATGCTTTGTTGATGGTTCTTTTAGAATTCTGAGGTGTAGTAAAATACCTAAAACGGTTTTGTTATCTTTTTCATTTCAGAAATTGGTTGGTCCTGAAGAGAACCCTAAAAGATAGGGGTTCGAAACGCGTCGACCAGTATGGTCCTTTTTTGCACCGTCCTGTGATTTTCTATCAACTAACTCTGGAACTTTATTGTTTCAACAAAAAGACAAAATACTTTAGTTGTAAAAATTGCTTGGGAGTTAATCCACCGGAAAAGCAAAGGTGTCATTAGGACTTTGTTTTCAGTATGTGTATTTTTGTGTGTATGTAAGAGTATAATGGCCATGAATGTCTGAAGAGTGTATGTGGGTTTATATTGTTCATTCAGGGGATCAGGATTATTTTGTTATGTTGTGAAATGTAATGTCTGATATTGTTTTTGACAAAAGATAATTGCGCAATGAAGTAATGTTGCAGCGCACAATTGTATAGAAATGCGAAATAAATCATAATCTCTTTCTTCTGACTAATAAGGAAATTCGTAAAACCCTCCTCTCATGTTTTATTTTTTCATGTTAGGAGCTATAAAAGTGAAAGGTGTAGTTAGTCTCAGCTTGGACTATTTGTTCTGTTTTTTCAGTGAATTGGGCTCAGTCCAACTGAGTGTTTCTTGAGCCAGGACCCAGTGTTGATTTTTTGCTTTGTGAGCGGGTGGAGGCTCGCGAGGTCGTTTGGGTGGCAAAAAGGGCCGCTAGGCTTCAGGGATCTTGTTAAGAGAAACCTGTATGTAGGTGTGTTGCATGAGTTAATGTGGTGAATATGTGGTTTAATGTTTAGTTCGTTTTTGTCTGTCAGAGTCTTTGTCATCCCCCATCTTAGTTTGTTATGGCAGAAAAAGATGCCTTCGCCTATAGCGAAGAACACATTCAGAATTTAATACGAGAACCGCCAGTCTTTGCATCTGCCACCTTAAGTGTCACAGCAAAAACACAGAATGAGTCGGATAAATTAACGAGATTAAGAAAAAAACAAATACGTACAGACCTTCATGGGCATTTTTTATTACAACATCTAAAGGAAGGTACAATTCCATCGGGACTTCAGATACGTAACATCCCTGCCGTGTTTATTGATGATCCAATTTATAAGAAAGGATACAGCTGCATAGAGACGAAATGCAGCCGGGACCTCATGGTCCTAACGGTAGAGACAGCACATAGACTGTCGTTGGTACAACTACAAGAGATCGCAGACTTGGAGACTGAAATCAAAAACAACCCCAATCTAACTGATGCAAAAGCCCTATTAGAAAAGGTTGAAAAGGAAATTTTGTAGTTTAAAGACTACACGGTAATCCAAAAAAGTAACAAATTTGAGCTGGATAAAAAGAATTTCTCTTTGGAGTCCACTTACCCTTACCTCAACAAAGATTTTTATATCAATAACGATTCAAGAAACTACCTCCAAAACTACCGAGGACGGTCACGAAAGAAATTCATCACTTTTTCGGAGTCATCATCATCCTCGGGCGAGGCTACGGATACTAACACTAGGGCTAATCAGAATCTAAGGGTAAATCAACAAAATCAGGACCCGCAAACATCTAACCAGGAGGCACGTTTTTTAGCCCGAGGCCAAAGACAAGGCAGAGGTCGGTTGCGATACTCCCAACCATGGGAAATGAGGACACGCCGCCAGTATTACAGGAGCTAGTTTCCTCGCCGATTTTTAACCTGTCTGACAAAATCCTAACAGACGCGGAAATCTCAATTTTGGAGAAAGGACTAAGTTTTGTCCCTTCTAGATCAACGGACTTCGTGAAAATGAAGTTGAAAACCATGGAGTTTTGTCGCAAAATCCGTTTAAAAACGTTTTTTTCGGACTCCACTGAAGTTGTTACAACTGAGATTACCGGACTAAAGAAAAAATCATCTTTTTGTCCAACAGGCCCCAAGGTCCCAAAAGAAATTAACACCTTTGAAAGAACCGTCCTATCTGGAATCCAGGCAATGGAAAGTAAAAGAGGTTTTGTCAAGCACAACTTAGCTAAACAAGAGAAAGATGCCCTGATGGACCTGCAGAATGATAGATCAATAGTGGTGAAACAGGCGGATAAAGGCGGTGCAATTGTCCTCTGGGACGTGAACAAATATAAGAAAGAAGTACTACGCCAGTTAGAGGATGCCACATGCTATCGAAAAATTTCCAAGGATCCAACAAAGGAATTACAAGACCAACTATTCCATATCATCGAAGGAGGCTACACACAAGGCTTTGTTGGTCCTAGAGAACGCATCTTTCTAAAGAATATGAATCCGAGGATACCGGTCTTTTATGTTTTGCCCAAGCTGCATAAAAGTGAACTTGATCCCCCAGGACGGCCCATAGTGTCTGGGTGTGAGTCACTAATTGAGCCAGTGGCCCAATATATTGATTTTTTCCTTAAACCATTCATCAAGGAAATCCCGGCCCATTTGAAAGACACTACTGCCTTCCTCAATAGAATAGCATCCGTGGGATTTGATAAAACTAAGCAACTGATGGTTTCACTGGATGTGGTATCACTCTATACCCAGATTCCTCAAGATCAAGCATTGGAGACTTTAGAGTGGTTCTTAGGTCAAAGAGAGCGACCAGTCCAAGTTCCTACGGAATTTCTTTTGACATTAGCGAAGTTTGCATTATCTAAAAACTACTTTTCATTTGATTCACAATTCTTTTTTCAAACAAGAGGCATGGCCATGGGATGTCCCTTTGCCCCAGAATTAGCGGTGTTATATATGGGTTTATATGAAAACAGTTTTATATAGAACAACAACCCTTTTTTTGCAAACATCTCCAGCTATATGCGATACATTGACGACATTTTCCTAATCTGGACAGGCACACAGGGAACACTTGATGAGTTCGTTGGCTGGCTCAATGAAAGATCAAATGATATTAAATTCAG
The DNA here is from genome assembly GCF_964204655.1 of Triturus cristatus. NCBI lineage: Eukaryota > Metazoa > Chordata > Amphibia > Caudata > Salamandridae > Triturus > Triturus cristatus. Next base: position 307,003,811 of record NC_140592.1, read on the forward strand.
CTGCGCATCGTCAAACGAATCGATCACATTTTTAGATGTTAAAGTGGTGGCATTTGATGGACATCTAGAAACCACACTTTTCAGGAAGCAGACGGACAGGAATAAGGCATTACATTATACCAGCAACCATCCTCGCAGTCTGAGACAAAATTTACCATACGGTCAGTTCCTGCGGATTCGTAGGAACTGTACAAAAAAAGAGGAGTACTTGTGCATGCGAATAAACTAAGAGATCGCCTTCTGGCGAGGGGATACCCCAAGAGATTACTCAAACACTCTCTCAAGAGAGCTTGGTGGACGCCAAGAGAAAAATTGTTGGAGCAAAGAACTAAGAAAAAGGGCAATAGACCAGTCTGTGTAACAACATTTTGCCCTAATACCCACCAACTCCGAAAACTTATCCTCACCAACTGGCATTTGATTAAGGACCTACATGAGGAATTCTCCACCCCTCCTCTGTTTGCATATAAAAAAGAGAAAAGTGTAGCCAACTATATAGTACGGGCGGCTTTACCAAAACAGGAGCATCCGACTTTGAGAAGCATGTTTGATTTGCCACCGATTGTGGGACATCACAAATGTGGAACGTGCACATGCTGTGAGCAAACCATAGAGGGTGATGTCTTCACGTTTAACAATATCCACTGGAAACACAACACGTTTACTAATTGCAAAACGAAGAATGTCGTCTATGCAGTCACCTGCCCTTGCCCAAAGCTGTACATCGGGAAGACAACCCAGGAGGCGCGACAACGCATCACCCAGCATAAGTCAAGGATCAGACGACGAGTGGAAAATGCCCCATTAGTCAGCCATTGGGCGACAATGACACACAGTGAGGAAGACTTTAAATGGACAGTATTGTCCAAAATTGAGAGAGACCCTCGTGGAGGTGATTTGGAAGGTCAGTTAAGCCAACGCGAAGCACTACTCATTATGAAATTTAATACGGCGATTAATGGTCTAAATGAAATAGCGGAGATATTCAGACCATTGGTCTAGGCTGCTAAGACCATAACATAAAGCATTGTGCTGCTATTCCTGTCTGATTGTTTTAACCAAATGAAATAGGCCCCGCACGGGATGCCTTCCTTTTGCTATAAAAGTTTGCCGTAATACTACGGTAACACTGCGCGGACACAAGCTTCGAGACATTGCTAGTTGGTGCCCTAGCATTCCAATTATTCACCATTCGTCAAATGATTGACATGTTAAACTACATCCCCCAGCAGTCATCTGACTTCGGGACTATATCGGATGCCTGCTTTTTGTTAAACAGTTTGCTGAAATACTGCGCAGAGAAAGCTTCGAGACATCGCTAGCTGGTGCTCTTGTTCCCTTCGCAACACATTGAATTTCTCACCCTTCATTAAGCGATTGCCACGAAAAACTACATCCCCCAGCAGTCATCTGACTTCCGGGACTCGGGACCATTTAGCAGCCATCGACTCCGAGAGTGTCGAAGGAGTTTCACTGACGGATTGAAGCGGAGAACGAGAAACCAGAGGAGGAACCCGGTAAGCGTTTAGCCTTTTAAGGAAGGGTCACGAAGGATTGAGAAAACTTTGAGAACGTGTATGCAGCAGGCGGAGTAGTTTTCATTGACGACTTCTACCGCCCTTTTGTCTTTAGATGCCGGCGCAGTTCTCCTACGTGAAACGAACAAGCGAACTCACTTAGGTAAGCCCCCCTGTTTTCCGGGGAAGCATCGTGACTCAGCCCAGCCCTGTACGAGTATATATATATATATATATATATTTTTTTAAATCACGGACGAGTGTTTCCTTCTGCTTTCAGCAAAGAAACATTGAAAGATGTTGGTCAGCCGGTAAAGAAGGCACCCTTCTCCTATTCCGGTAAGCTCAGACTAAGTACAGATTTGGATTTAGTTTTTGTGTTGAGTAAGCTGTCAGCACCCCATCTGTGTAACAGTCTTGTGTCTGTCCAGTTTGTTTGTCTATAATGTTGTGATGAGGAAGAAACGATAATAGAAATGGTTTTTGTTTAGGTTCCACAGCGTTTGGGGCAAGTCGGACCCATTTCAGACAGCTAAGACTCCATTGTGGAGGCACCTTTCTAAGGTGGGTTAGGTCAGTTTCTGGCGGTTCTTTTAGAATTCTGAGGTGTAGTAAAATACCTAAAACGGTTTTGTTATCTTTTTCATTTCAGAAATTGGTTGGTCCTGAAGAGAACCCTAAAAGATAGGGGTTCGAAACGCGTCGACCAGTATGGTCCTTTTTTGCACCGTCCTGTGATTTTCTATCAACTAACTCTGGAACTTTATTGTTTCAACAAAAAGACAAAATACTTTAGTTGTAAAAATTGCTTGGGAGTTAATCCACCGGAAAAACAAAGGTGTCATTAGGACTTTGTTTTCAGTATGTGTATTTTTGTGTGTATGTAAGAGTATAATGGCCATGAATGTCTGAAGAGTGTATGTGGGTTTATATTGTTCATTCAGGGGATCAGGATTATTTTGTTATGTTGTGAAATGTAATGTCTGATATTGTTTTTGACAAAAGATAATTGCGCAATGAAGTAATGTTGCAGCGCACAATTGTATAGAAATGCGAAATAAATCATAATCTCTTTCTTCTGACTAATAAGGAAATTCGTAAAACCCTCCTCTCATGTTTTATTTTTTCATGTTAGGAGCTATAAAAGTGAAAGGTGTAGTTAGTCTCAGCTTGGACTATTTGTTCTGTTTTTTCTTGTTGATGATGCTGGCGCCAGTGAGGTGATAGTGCAGCGTGTTGTGCTTATAAGGAATCCTACCCGTTGATCACAAGTGTGTGATCCAGTAAAGAGTCTGTGAAAGGCAGAGACAGGGGCCAGGAATGTGCCTATGGGAGGCCAATAGCTGGACTTGGATGTTGGAGGAGAGAACGCAGCTAGGATTGTGGCAAAAGATACATGTGGTGTGACAGGTGGTCATCAGGGGGCAGCTTGTCCTCACTTGAGAAAGTACATTGTGTAACAGATGCCACCCAAGGCCAAGCACGCTTAGGTCAATAGCAGACCATGGAGCTTGGCCAGGAAAATTAGACCTGCTTCCAGGTGTGAGTAATGAATATTCGATATGTACCAGTGTATCTTGGCACATTTCCCATAGTGGCAGCAGCTGGCGCCTGATCCAGGCTCTATGAGGGCACAAAGATGGTGATTTAGCTATTTAAGACATGAATGTAATTTCAGGTCAGACCAAGTCTGACCTGGAGCGACATTCAGGGACCACTCTAAGTGCTGTCTCTTCTGAAAGGGTTGCATGTCAGAAAATTGTGTAAATAAATATTGTCTGACATAAATAAAGCAACCTAAATATTGTTTACAAAAATATACCATTTTGGTGGAGATTTTCTATTGTTATCTCTAGTGGGGTGGTATTTTTATAAACAATATTTAAGACGGCATATGTATATCACACTTGTTATGACCACATTCTTGCGGTACTATATCCGTGAAAGACCAGTAGGGTCTGGGCAGACACATCCATATGCGACAGACTCTGCAAGGATCTACTGGCCTTTTGGAGACAGAGTCATGTGTTGTAGTCTTCTATGTATCTTCATGTGTAGTATTTATATAGTGAAAAACTGTCTGAAAGGCAGTGAAGCACTGCATACTGTCAAAGGCAAGCATACAGTCAGTGAGTGATAAGAGAGATAGCTGGTTATTGGATTGTACTGCTTTATGAAATAGTGTTCTTTAAAGAGTTGATTTTTCAACTCTTTTTTTAAATTGCCTGCTTTTTATAGATACAAGTTTGTAGCTCCAGTTCCTGGGCATATTGATGGAAAATGCTTATTGCCCTGTTTTTTCTTTTGTACACTTCTTAGTTTCTAGTCTTATGGTGGCTTTGCTGTGAGTCTGCCAAGATCCACCATTGATGGTGAGCATTTCTGCAAGATAATCATGGATGCTGGACAGGATGGCTTTGTATATGCTACAACTGGTTTGAAGATGATGTGAGTCGTCAAGGAGAACCAATGAAGCTCTGTCAGGATGGGAGTGATGTGATATATTGCATCTGGCTTTTAGATAAGAGACATGCTGCATAGTGTAAGATGCCCTTAAGGGGTGCTAGAGTAGTATACAACAGACCGTAATCCCCCACTCAGATGCAACTGTACGAGGAATTGAATTGCCATCCTTATGTTGCTTTCTGGAAGAAATAGTTTCACTTTCTGTAGAACAGAGAGCTAGAGTCAAGCCATCTTTGGTTTTCAGTCTGTTTCTTGAGGATGAATTTGGTGTCCAAGGTGAATACACGTGACCCGGTATTCAGTGAAAGTTGGGAATCGAAAATGTCAAGGTTTGCATCATTGATGCTGGTTTACACTATATCTTGCTTGTTATTCTTGGAAAATAACTGTAATTAGGACTTGGTTGTGTTGAGCGTCAGGTTAGCATTGGACATGCAGGTCTGAATGAGGTGCAGGCAGTGTTTAAGGCATTGTATGTCTGAAGATAGGCGACTTTCATATAGAGTTGTGTATCATCTGCATGCTAGTGAAGCTTGATGCTGGTATCTCTAAGTAGAGCCCCAGGCGGCTGACGCAGAAGTTGTGTGAAACACAATGGAACCCTGGAGAACTCTACTGGTGATAAGGAGGATAGTTTGAAACCATAGAGGTGCCCATGTGGACAAACTGGTGAAGATTGGAAAGGTAGAAGGAGAGTAAAGTATATTACCAGTGGACCCCATTTGAAACTCCAGGCTGTGGATGAGGGTTAGAAGGTCAATTATATTGAGGAAAGCTGAAAGGTCCAGCAATATTAAGGCGGGCTCATATCTGATTGCAGTCCAGAGGGCATCATCCATGAAGTGTAAGGTAGTGGTCTCCAAGCAGCTGATTGGCAGTCATGCAGGAGATCGTTTGCCTTTATATGATATAGGCTGCTTTTCGATGACCTTGCCAGTGACAGGTTTGTGAGCGATAGGGCTGTAGTTTTAGACGTCATCAGGGCTCTTTCTTAAAGAGTGGGAGAATCGAGTCTGCCTTGAGGGTGTCTGGGAATATGCTTCGAGCGATGAAGGTGTTGACCATTGCGAGTAGGGTGAGAGAGCATCCACAGAGAGGGCTTTGATAAAGGTGAGGATAAGACATCATTTTCATAGGAAGTGGCTTTGAGGGAGTTGATTATGTCAGTGAGATCTGTGAGAGACAGGATTTTAGAGGACAACCATTGTGGGTGCTACTTGGAGTGGTGGGTGTAAGAGAAAAAGCAGCTTGGTATTGTCGATGTGCTTTCAGACCTTCTTTTTTATTGCAGAAGAGGTTCAAGGTATTGCACATGTCTGTGGAGTGGGATATTGAGGGGCAGTCATGGGGTTGGATGTACTACTTCTTTGTCTTGAAAAGTTGTTGGTAGCTTAGTTGATTGGGTTGGTATAGTTTTTTGCCTTAGCTGTTGCAATAAGCTGTCTGAGTAGTGGACTTCACTATGACGAGGTCATCAGGTACCTTTCCTGTCTGTGGTGGTCATATCTATTGTCTGGGAGGTCTTTGGAGAACCAGGGTGCTGCGGGTTTGGGCTTGAAATTGTGTGTTTGTATAAGAGTGTGGATGTTCTCATGGTTTTCCCAAAATGTATTTAAGTTATTTAGAGGGGGGCTGGCATTGGGTATAGAGTTGACAGGAAGAGAGATGAGTTTTGCCAATTTTACCAAGTCCCATCTCCATCAAATTGTCCTCCTTGTAGGGGACTCTCCATCAAACTGCCATTTCACAACTCTATTATGAGCATCATTTAATATACTAATTTGGTACATTATATGGTAGATCGATATCATTCAAAATTAGCTAAACAGAGCAGGTACAATTTATCCAGCAGCGCCATTTCAGCAGTAAAAGCAGCGCTCCCGATGCTCCTGTTCAGCACCATGGAAAGCCAAGACAACTCTGCACCCGGGTTCCATGGGCCAAGTAAAATTGAACTGACTGTCATGGCTTGGTGCTGGGACCCGCATCATCTTTATCCTGCAAGGGTTCCACGCAACTCGACCTGCAAGTGACCGATTGTCACTAGTGGTTTTTCCTATTGACTGCAATGATAACGTTTCTATGTAGTAGTTTGCACTGATTTTATATTGCTTCTAAAATCCATACCTCTGGTTATATCTGTCAATCTTCCGGTCTTCTCTCCCCGAAATATGGTAGGCCACTGCTCCTTACGCCCCTATTGACAAACCACCTATGCCTGTGAGATTCACATGTTTTGGAGAAGACAACTTAATACACAAGGCGCATTTCCCCTTTACTGTTTTCTCATTTTCCTCTCTCATGGAGCATCTTTTCCATTTACAATCATCAGCACTTAGAAGGGACCTTATGGTGACATAAAACACTATATAAATGTCCTCAGTGCAGCCGTCAGTCTGGCCGTTATCTAGGGCTCCAACATTGTCTTAAACTGGCGCAACAGGTGCTGTCCCTAGGTAGTTGGTCACTGATGGACCACTGGGTGAGCACTTTTTGTCAGCAATGAGCTGCTGACAACCCATGAGGGTGGAAGTCCTGATCCCAAACCTAAGTCTTGGACTTCTATGCTGTCTTATGGTTTAACTGTCTGCCTTCACATTCAGAAGTCACTTGACTAATCGCATTCCTTTCTCCCTCATCTCCTCTCTGGTTTCCTTCTCCTGTGAACATGTATGGCCAAAGAGCAAAGTGTGGAGTCCTCCGGTCATACAGTGGACTTGCCAGTGAGATTTTGGCTTTTAAGCTAGAATTTTCACACTGAGGATCTGATTTAAGAAGCCTTTGCATTGCCATTGCATCACCAAAGGGGGAACAAGGCAACGCAAGGACTTCAGTGAGACTTCCTAAGCCACGCAAGGCCACTTTTCTAGGCTCTGCATGTCTAGGAAATCCAGAGTAACACAAGGCAGTGGCTTGTATTACTCTGCATTGTGAAGGCATTCCATGGGTGGAGCTCAGAGAGAGACCAGAAATGCACCACATATTAGTAAAGAATGCGCATTCCTGCTCTCTCCATTTGATCCAACGCAGCAACCTGTCTTGCTGCGTTGCACCAATAATAGTAAATCTGGTCCTGAGCAGTCGTGGCCCATGCATGTAAGAGCGGTGGGGCTGGGTGGGGGTGGGATTTCAACAGATGACAGTGAGGGGAAATTTTTATTTAATTTTCCCTCTTTGGTGTCTATCGGAATTCCCCCCACCCGGCCCCAATGCTCTTACCTGCACTGGCCGCGGCTGGTCCTGAGTTGCCACGGGTTGTGCACCCTTCTCAATAACTTCCTCTTCCCTTAAATTCACAATAGTTATGATGGATGGATTTCTTCATTGACGGTTCTTCTACCTCATTCCTTCCTTGACTCACATAAAGCTTCAGTGCTTGCAACACACTTTTCATTTTCTCCCCTTTGCTTCCTCTTGTAATATCCTGTACATACCTCCACTGAATAAAGTCTAATTAAGCTAAGTCCTTGTTTACCAACGTACCCAACATTGACCCCTTATGGACGGGCAACACTTTTTCAACCTTCTGTATGGTCCTAGCAATTCGAGTTGGTCTCAATTCCTCAAGAGCCTTCATTGAAGCTGTGATAAAACTGCAAAGTCTTCTGCTCTGTAACTGTATTCTAGATACTGTGTTATAACTGCAAAGCCTCTTTCTTGATAGTCACAGGAGTCCAAAGTTCAGTGTAGACAACCTTGTGATCCCTGTTTGCTTTAAACAAACATATTTAAATATAGAAATAACCACATTCAAAAGGAGTACATTAATAAAGAGAGCCCCCAGACTCACTTGCCACCCATATATTTCTAAGAAACCACAGCACCCTGGTTTTACACCCACCTATTTCTTAATAAGCACACCTTAGCATCTCTCCTTATTTGTATCAATTTGGACAGCCTCTGGCCTCCCTTCTTCCCGTATCCATTTGATATTTCCCTGACCTCACTCCGCTCCTTTAACCCTTTGAAGATCCTCTAGCTTCACACTACTCCTGCATCCACGTTAACACCTTTTAACACCTTTTGACCTCACTCAACTCCTGAATCCCCTTTGAGGTCCTTTTTTTTTTAACACTGTGACCTTAATCCACTCCTGTAAAACTTGTGAAGGCCCTCTGACTTCGCTTTCCAACTGTATCTCTTCGAACACTTTGGGCCCTCGTACTACTCCAGTATCGCTTTGAACACCTTCTAGCCCCACTTCACTTCAATATCCATTTGAACACACTCTAGCCTCACTTCACTCCTGTATCCCTTTGAACAACATCAGGCATCTCTTCCCATCAGTATGTATTTGAAGCCTTCTGGCTCCACTTCACTCCTACAACACTATATATGCCCTCTGGCCTCACTTCACTCCTACAACACTATATATGCCCTCTGGCCTCACTGCACTCCTACAACACTATATATGCCCTCTGGCCTCACTTCACTCATATACCCCTTTAAGCAATCCCTGATCTCATTCCCCTTCTTAACTCCTTGCATCACCCGCAGAACTCACCTTCCTCGGTATCACTTTGAGCTCCCTTTATCTCTCTGCCGTCTGGATTTATACACCTCTTGGGATTGTTCCAAGCCCATATCTCCTGGCTTTTCTCCATTCATACAGTAGAGATAACAAGAACACCATATGCATCGTCTAGGTTGACTCCTGTCCAGGAAAGTAGTCTTTAATCATCCAGTCACTTCTAACTACAGGGAGTGCAACTTCAGCCTCTCTAACAAAGGGGAGTATATATAAGGGGCAGTCTCTCCCATCAGTCGTCAGCACTCCAAACCAAGGATGAAGCCTGCTCAGCTCACTGTGCTCTTGCTGCCCCTATTCCTGGCTTTGGCCTCTGCCCAGTGCCCCAACCCAGCTGATATTATGGATGCTGAAGGGGTCAAGGTCTGCGCCCGCTTGTTTGACATCAGCAGCCCTTACTACGACAAGTGCTGCAGAGGCCACTACCTGGACGCCCGTCCTGGTGATGACATGCCCTACATGCCAGAGCTCTGGAACAAACGCCCTTCATCCCTGGTGGTGGCAACGCGCTGCGAGCTCACCGTCTGGGACAGGAAGGCCAAGGAGGGCAACATGCGCCGCTTCACCAGCGGCATTCAATACCGTCTGCAGGACGTGAAGAATGGTCTCTTCGGCACCTGGGACAACGCAATCTCATCCTACTACTGCAAGTGCAACTAGTGGCAGAACGTGGGGGATGTACCGCGTGCAGAAACTGTTGAGAACCACAGTGAAAACAGTCAACACAAGCAGTTGCAACACCTGCCACCACCACAAAGCACAAAAAAATTCTAAATCTACAAAATAGAAAACATTTACCAGCAGCTGCACTTCAGGGAACAGTGACTGCACTGAATCAAGTTCAATGACTACCGAATGAGTATATACCAGAACCCAAGAGAACAGCGGGTGAACCAAAATGCAAGAACAACAGAGGGCCAGAAGGTCATTGAGAGGAATTACAGAGACATGGAAGAACTACTTAAATAAGACATGCAGGAGTATGAGCATAGAGAAATCTCAGCTCATATAGTAATCACAATAAACAGATGGCGCATCAAGAAAAACCTTATAAGGACAAAAGACAAGCTGAAATTCGGGAGAGGTGGTGTAGCAACAGGGAGGAAACCAAGGTAAAGAGTGTTCCGATAAGCAAGAACCTCAAACAAAGCTCCATGAAGAAGACCTTCCTGCAAGCCTCCATACTACCTCTGGCACAATATTGTCCAGAGGATCCAGAGTCCATCCTCCATATGAGCCAATGCCAACACCATCCAGGCCCGAAGAGCAGTGTCCATGTTGAAGTCTTCATACCATCATGAGTCAGCCATCTTGCCCAGAGGATGAGTTCCTCTTTGCATGCATTTAGTAAATGGGACAGGCATGGCAGAAATCTTATTTATGAAATCAGTAGTTACCCAGGTGTAAGCACCGTGTGTCATTCTCTGTGTCTGTGTGACCTTTGGGTCTGGCTTGATGTCTGTCTCTTTGTCCTGTATCTACATCTGTCTGTCGTGGCTCTCTGTTTGTCCATTCTGGCTCTCTACGAATATATCCTAGCTCTGTATCGGTCTTTGCTGGCTCTGTGTTGCCCGTCTAGTCTCAGGTGGCAGTCAGAAAGGAAGCAACTCACATATGTGCCCTGTAATGTTCTGCAATAAACCGCAAGTTGTCATGGCCAACTCCTCAGTGTCATGTCTCTTCACATTGAGTGGAATCCGTGGTGGAGGAAGATGATTTAGAAAGCAATTGAAAGAGTTTTGCCCGTGGACAGTGCTGTGGGGTGTGGAGGGTAATCCCTGGAAGAGAAGATCAGCAGTGGGTCAAAGCAGAGACAGGGACAAGGCAAGAGACCGTCTGTAGCTGGAAACAGGGGTGCAATGACTAAAAGGTAGGACTACGACTATGGCTGGAAGCAAAGGGAAGACAGAGTCAAAGAGTGGAATGGAAAAGGCGCTGGGGTTCTTATGGAGAAGAGGTACCAGGTAGAGCTGCTGTACCTTCCTTGGCAAAACGCCTCTCGGGCATAATATGCACAGGTAGTGCAAGCTACTGCATGCTACGATATTTATTGCCACTTCTGGCAGAACCGCTCCTCTGAGCCCCACCTCTCTAGTCACTGACACCACGAGGGGACTATTCTTGTGCATAATTTAGCGAGAGACGGTCTGAATTCTGTTCACATTTTGAAATTATAGGACAAGAATGAAGGCCTAGTCAGTACCATTAAATCTGGAAAAATCGTGGTGACACGCACAAACACATAAAAATAATGTATTATTGTGAGTATTATTATTATTATTATTATTATTATTATTATTACTATCATTACCGTTGATTAGAGATATAATATATTTACAGAGAAACAAGGCAAATAAATTGTGACTCGCTAAATAGGTATTGTACATGGCCCTTTTGTATTTTGCATGCGCAAACGTGTCCCAAACCCGTTTGTCCATGCAAAATAGGGTTGTACATATGGCCCCCTATCTCTTATATGAAAGACCAACACACCATGGATTTATGGGGTTTGGGGAAGTGTGATGGTGTAACCATGTAGTATCAGGAATAACATGCCCTTGACATGCATTATAATGCTACTGCAAGTCATCTCAGCGCTCCATGAGCATAGACTAATTCAAAGTCAAGGGTAGGCCACCTGCAGGTCATGGACAGAAGACTGAGTGCTGCCCAGTCTGTGACTGATATTGGGGGTGCTCCGAAATGTTATGCTTGGAGAAGCTGCTGGCCCCCTGCCATTCCAGGTCAGTCCTTCCAAACATGCTCTTTCTGATGATCCCACATAGTGTGCAATCTTGTAGAAAACTGGAACATGCGCACTGTATCTGTTTGAAGCATGTGACACTGATGACACTGATGACACCTGTCACATGCTTAGTGATCAATCCTCCAATCCTACCTCCCGTCTCCAACTCGTCAGCGAGTGGGGTGAGGTCAGTAAGGCTTGCTGGTCCACTCCACACTCTGACAAGATGGAAAGAAGAACCCCCGCTGATTGACATACTTGGGAACCACAAGCCGCAGCCTGAAGCAGAGAGTTAAAGTCAGTCAGCAAGGGTGGGACAAACCGTGGTGGAGGAGTGGCCCTATTCTCAGGAAGGCCACAGAAACTAATGCTGAAATCAGATTAGCCCTTAAAAACCTGCGGCATGGCACATGCGCACTAGGTGGATGTGCCTGCCAGAGCTCTGATGGCCTGGCATTCGTTCAAAGAGAAGGTCAGAAGCTATGCTCAGATAGAAATACTTACTGCAAGTAGGATCCATTTACTTAATTCAAACAAGCATTTGCAATGCAATAGGTCTCGCATTATAAAAGTGTAAGCAGTTGCCATTGCTAATAATAATGCAACACTAGCTATTGGCATTGTAAATGATAATGGCATTTATTTATGTGTTTGTTTTATAAAATAGATAAAAAAGGCATTGTCATGAACAATGCCAATAGCTTAAACGTTTGCAAATGCGAGACCTATTGCATTGCAAATGCTTGTTTCAGTACTGCAGGCTTATTTAAAGTTTTAGTCACTACTCAAAATGAAATCCATTTTATCAGCGTTGCCAGTGCTCCTTTATGTTTAATGTCATAAATGAAACACAATGTTCTAAGCAGATTGCTAAATAGCATCTCCAGCCCCGATCACAATGTCTCACTTCATGCTGGACAGAGGGCACCCTGTTTTCATGCAGTGCCAAGACGGGGTGAACTAATGCACAGACTGAGGACTTTCAGCCTCCGAGGCTCAAAGCATTCCTTGCAACAGTCCGCTGTGTCAAGGTATTGCCATGTGTACAGCACACACTCTGCAACAGCAAGTGGTTTCAAAGTTGGGGGTGACTTCCCAAACTTTTCCGAGGTGCTCATCGTGTTTGGTAACAGCGTATTTATGCTGACAGCCCAATAAACTGTTTGTGGTTGTGCGTGTGTGTTGTGTGTGTGTGTTGTGTGTGTGGTTGTGTGTGTGGTTGTGTGCATGTGTGGTTGTGTGTGTGTGTGTGTGTGTGTGTGTGTGTGTGTGTGTGTGTGTGGTTGTGTGTGTGGTTGTTTGTGTGTGTGGTTGTGTGTGTGGTTGTGTGTGTGGTTGTGGTTGTGTGTGTGTGGTTGTGTGTGTGTGGTTGTGTGTGGTTGTGGTTGTTTGTGTGGTTGTGGTTTGTGTGTGTGGTTGTGGTTGTGTGTGTGTGGTTGTGTGCGTTTCTTGTTGTGTGTGTGTGTGGTTGTTTGTGTGTGTGGCTGTGTGTGTGTGGTTGTAGTGTGTGTTTGGTTGTGTGTGTGTGTTGTAGTGTGTGTGTGGTTGTGTGTTTGTGGGTGTGTTTGTGTGTGGTTGTGTGTGTGGTTGTGTGTGTATTGTTGTATGTGTGTGTTGCTGTGTGTGGCTATGTGTTTATGGTTGTGTGTGTGGTTGTGTGTGTGTGTGTATGGTTGTGTGTGTGGTTGTGGTTGTGTGTATGTGGTTGTGTGTTTGTGTGTGTGGTTGTGTGTGTGGTTGTGTGTGCTTGTGGTTGTGTGTGTGTGGTTGTGTGTGTGTGTGGTTGTGGTTGTGTGTGTGTGGTTGTGTGTGTGTGGTTGTGAAAACTCAGGATTAAAAACATAACACAGTGGCTGGTGAAGTCTATACTAATGAGAATTTCTATACTACTTTTAGAGAGTAAGGAAAGATTGACGAAAAAAACAGTACATTTCTCAGCCCGTGCATTCAGTTTTTACATGCCTCTTTCTTGCCACTTCATAGCTCAGTCAGCCCTGAGTGGGGTGGGCACCCCTCAATGTACTTTGCAGGGGGGTCTCGTCAGGTTTTGTTACGCCCCTGGTTAGCTGAGCTCCCCATTCCTCAAAAAATGTTTGTCTAGTTGCTCCGCTGGTTGACGGTCCTTTTTTCGTGCAGATCTGGCCTTCAAGCAATTTGATTCACTTTAAGTAGAGCATGTTCTTGCTGGTGTTTGTGGGCGTCTTATGGCTTATGTACATGTATAAATGTTCGTGTCTGTGTGTATATGTGCCTGTGGGTAGGAGTCTTTCTTTTTGGCAGTGCTTGCGTATTGGTTTTGTCCCATGTGTCAGTTTGTACATGAACACATGGTGCCAGTCTGTATCAGCTCTAGGTTGTGTGTGCATCAATGTTTCTGTCACTGTGCGTGCGGAATTGTGCTTGGGTGTTATTTTTTGATTGCATGTAAATTGGTGTGTCCGCTTGTACTTGTATATGCTTGTTAGTGTGTGTATCTCAATCTGCTCGTCAATGTATGTATTCTTGGGTCGGTATGTGTTTATAAATTGGTGTATGTGTTGCTGTTAGTATGTGCATGCATAATGAAATGTGCCAGTGCGATTGTGTGCATATCTTCATGTTGAAGCCTCGGTGTGTCAAGTGTGTTAGACGGTGTCAGTGTATGCAGTTGTGCCTGTAAGTGTGCTTCTCCGCTTTAGTCGGAGAGGATACGTGTGCGTTGTGTGGTAGTTTACGTGTACGAAGATGTGTCAGTACTATGTTACCAACCAGCCTTCTCTTGGCGCTAAAAATAAACTGGAATTGTGACATAATTCACCCGCTAACCTTACGAAACAGGGAAGTGAATAGATGGGTTTTACGGGGACTTTCTGGAAGCATCGTAATCAGTGATTGCCCTCGGGCTAGCTGGCAAAGCGTTCCAGGCGTTCGGGGGCGTACAGAAAAGCTGTGTGATGGGCTTCCAGTCAGTGAGGCCATGTGGGCCGGCCCTTTACACCCCAGGGCATCCCCACAGACGCGCGAGCCAGAGGGAGCGGCCTCAGCTGTCAGAGAAGAGGGCAGAGCTTGCCATGCACGCCGTGGAACAGGCAGAGAATGTTTACAAGAAGAAGCCTGTAGGATAAGAGGGTTAAAGAATGGGAAATGTGCAGGAGAGGCTGCAAAAAAGAGATCTATGCAATGAAGGGGGGGAGAGAAAGAGAATATGTAGACGAGACAATGCTGAGAAAGGAAGGAGAAGGGTGTAGCGGGGCAATATAAAGGACGTAACGTAACTGGTGCTCATGTAAAGCGCTTCCTTCGGGTCGAGTTCGCGCTATATAAATCTGCAATAAAAAAAAATAAAAAAGATTAGAGTGTGCTGTTGTAGAGGGTGAGTAGAAGAGCTAACCATGAGTAGGGGTTGACACTATACATGGGTCATGTGTAGGGGAGGTGATGGCGAAGGCGGCATCGTATGGAGAAGGATTGTAGATACGGAAACGGGCAGTGGGCTGGAAGGTGAAGCAGTGTAGGGAAATATGTTGGGTGTAGAAAAGTCAAAGAAAGGGTATATAAACTAAGCTGTACAGAGAGTTGTAGAGGGGTAGAGCCTAAGACGTGGGTTACTGAAGAAGAAATGTGTTGGGGACAGAGGTGTCATGGGAGGGAGATGGTGCATAGGCAGACATGTTTAGAGGAGTAGATGTACTGGAGGAAATGTCTGGGGGGTGCTGCATGGCACGTGCAAAGGACAGTGCACCAAAGAGGTAGTGAATGGTGCATGTAAATTATTTCGGGCTATGATATAGAGTGAGACATAGATATGAAAGGCAGGGACTCTAGAAGGAACAAAATGATGAAGGGGGGTGAAGTTATTGGGGTACAGGAATGATAAGGAGTGTGGCTCCAGTGCAGGGAAAAGGAGGGCACATGGGTATGAAAGGATGAGGTGCAGCAGAGGGCCGCGCTGTATAAAATGGAAGGTTAAGGAAATAAGGAAGTTAACCGCGAGGCCAAAGTGAAAGTGATCGCGGGGTAAAATGCTACTGCCGGCCACAGCTTGCAGTGCATGTGCGCGAGCAGCAGTAATCACGCCATATAGCGCCTCTGCTCAAGCGCATGCCCGCGCACATGTACTGCAAGCTGTGGCCTGCGGTAGCATTTTTTGAAGCCCTTACTTAAAGTCTCGCCAGACCAGCGCAAGCGCTGGGTCAGGCGAGACCTAAAAATAAAGGAGACAAGAACTATGGAGGGGTGGTGGAGCCCCACACCCTCAATAAGAACCCAGCCCTGCCCTCCTGCCATGGCTGTATTATGTGGCCCCAGTAATACAAAAGAAAGACTCTAACAGTGTGCTCTATATTGTTCACAAAGTCAATAGGTTTGTTTTTTATATTTATATGGTTACCCGTTTAACAAAGCTAAAAGGGCTGTCTTCATATAATGATGCGGTAAACCCTTTGCAAAGAAAATAGCCTTGCATTGTATATTCATGTGATAATCCTCTGAAAAAGCCAATTGGCTTATTTTATATATTGATGTGGTCACCCATTGACAAAGTCAGTAGGTTTGCCTCTATATAATAATGAGGTCCCCTATTGAAATAGCCAATAGGTTTGTCTGGTTTAACAATGTGGTCAACCCATGTATATTGATGTGGTAACTCTTTGACAAAAACCAAAAGGGTTGCCTTCATATAATGATGTGGTGACCCTTGACAAAGCCAAAGGCATGCTTTCTATATTGATGTGGTCCCCCTTGACAAAGCCAATAGGTTTCCCTATATATAATCTCTTGCTGTAACACTTACAAATCTCAAAAGGAAATTGACAGGGTCTTCACTGGCACCCTTTCTTTGAGTAGTACAAACCAAACTTATACCGATGATTTCATACGGAGGGGCAGAGACGCTATAGTTTTGGATAACATAGTGGCATGCTCATATAGAATCATCTTTCCTCTTTCTTGCTTTACCTCCCCGGCACAGATTTGTCTGGGGTTTGGCTTGTTAAAACAGACACTGGCCAGGCAGGGTGCCTGCCTAATATGCTAGAACAAAATCAGGAAAGCAGAGCCCAACACATTGAAGTACCTCCTATGGAAGAAGCTACAGGATCGTAACTTGTCGCAGGCAAGTGCCTACCTTCAGAAATCACTATGAACCATTGGTCTCACGCATCTTTGGGAAACACCTACTAGCTATCAGGTCTTCAAGAAGCTAGTTTGAAAATCCTGGAAAATCTGCTCACTTGCAGAAAATAAGGCTTCACTGATGTGCAGAGCTCACGGATGGATGATTCTAAAGAACTATAAGTCTCTTGTGCCGCAAAAATATTTCAACACTGGGTCCCAGTCTTAACCAAGAAGCTGTTTTTAAGGTACTGGTTAGGGTTGCTGTCCTTAAAATTTCATCTGGCCCTTTGGGAGGGCCTACATGACACTTCCAGACTATGTGGATCTGAGAAGGAAGACTTTGCTCCACGTGGTCTGCTCCTGTATAGGGCGACTAAACAAAAGATGACAGCTGTTAAAAGTCTAATTTAACCCCTTGGGTTCCTGCTCTCTCAGTGCACAGCTCCTCAGCTCACCCAGGCAGTGCTCTGCCTCTGATCACCACAGACCACAATTTGAGCCCCCGTGCCTTGCCCATGGACTGTTCTCTTTTATTTTTTTGTGTTCCCACGTCCATTTCCACATCCCTTTTTAGGTCTCGTCAAGAGACAGCCAGGCTGTCTCTTCGAGACATTTTGTAAGTGGGCTTTTAAAAGTGCCACCAGAGGCTTTTCCTAGCACGAAGCTTGAGTGCATGAGCACGTGCACGCACGCAGCAGCCATCTGGCCGTCATGGCCCATAAAGCACAGCGCTCTCCCAAGCCCTCGCTCTGCCCCTCCACCACCTCCTCGTCTGCTTCAAAGGGTTTCATTATTTTTTTAGACCTTTATGTTGGTTGCAGCTCGGAGCCGGTCGGTCCGTCCATAAAACACAGAATAAATAAGAATGCACCAATTCATTTCAACAAATTCCCTCCCAGCAGACATGAGGTGAACGTCCATATCGTTGGCTGTTTGTGCCTGCTAAAAACCTAAACGAGAAATAAAATCTTTGCTGTAGATTCAGATATTGCCTCGGTGCAGTATTTGGGAGAACCGTGCAGTGGCTCTGCGCCTTTGACTCTTAATTGTCACACTCGTTCCAGCTCCCAACTCTACCTCCCCTGCTCTGTGCAGACATTTTATTGAAGCTGATCCGCTTCTCTATCTCTCAGTACACAATGTTTCCCTGTCTCTCATTCACTTTCTTACGCTCTCTTTCTAAGTCTCTCTCTCTCTCTCTCTGTCTCTCTCTCTCTCAATCTCACTTTACCATCCTCCCTCTTTCTCGCCCAATTTACCAGTCCACCCATGTCTCTCAATCTCCTCCCTCTCACGTTTCCTATCCCTTGTCTCTTTATCTCTCTCTCTCCCCCTTTCCGTCTCTCTCACCTTACCCATCCCCTTGTCCTTTCATCCCACTCTCGCCCTCTATCTCTCTTATTTAACTCACCCATCCTTGACACGCAATCTCTCACTCCTTCCCTATTTATCTTTCATCTTACCCACCCTGTTGTCTTACCTCACCCCCCTCTATCTCTTTCTCCCCCGCCAACTCCTTCACCCAAGTTGTCCCATCTCTCTCCATCTCTCCCTTCTGCTCTTTCTTTCACCTTACCCACTCACCTGTGTCTTCATCCCTCTACCCTTTCTCTCTCACCCTACACACTGACCTCTGTCTTCGTCTCACACCACTTTTTCTCGTTCTCTCTGCTTACCATCCATGTTGCCCCATCTCGCACTCTGTCTTTAACATTTCTTGTTTGTTTACATATGTATCTCTATTTCTCGTGTCTGTGTTTTACGCTTGTCTCTCCGCTGTCTCACACACTCATCTCAGTCTTTTGTTTCACTGTCTGCCGCCCTATCTGCCTCTTAACTCCATCTGTCCATCTGTGTCTCGTTTCTATGTCTGCCACCCTATCTGGCTATTATCTTCATCTGGCCCCTGCCCCTTCAAAGCACTTTAAATGCTTACATTTTTCAAACATATTAAATAAATATTTAATTCAAGCCACATCACGGAGGTGAGGCAAGAGACACAAGAGTATGTGTGTGTATATGCGCACGTGCATGTCTGCATGCACGTGTGTCCTAGTCGGCACAAGTACGTAGGTATATAGGAGTGCCTGTGTGTGTGTGTGCTTGTATATATGTACATGCTTGTGTGAGTGTGTAAATGTATCCTGTCTTGGTAATGCTGTATATGTATGTGCATGCTTGCTTATATGCATGTCTATGCGCGCGTGTGTCTGTGTTTGCATATGCTCGTGCCTGCATGCTTATGTGTGGATGTGTGTGTGTACGTATGCTTATATGGTTGCATCTATGTGTGTATGCCGTTGAGGTTGTCTGTTGCCAAATATGTGCATGTCTACGTGTTTGTTTGTATCTGTGTATGCGTGTTTCTTTGGGGCTGTGCTTGCACGTTTGTATGTGTCTCTGTGCATCTATGTTTATTTTAAAGGTATTTTGTATTGCACATAAAAGGGCCAGGAGTGGGTGAGAGCACTTTACTTAAAACAATATCTGTGACAATAACTACTACTGGCTGGAGAAAAGATTAACCAACCTCATTAGTACCAGTTTATTACTTGAATTCAACAATCAGCAACTGTACAGTGACAGATTAAACTTTGGCAAGAACATGCCAGTGCCCAGCACCACCTGTCATTTTTGTGCTGCTTTTGTTTGAGCTACGATGTGTTTGTTGTAATCTGAGATAATGCAGAAGGTTGTGAATTATGTGTCATGTTTGTGTAATGCATAATCCTGTTGAATATGTTGTAGCTTCAGGAGCATATAATTCTATTGTTGTGACATTTTCTTTTGCCCAGGTAGCAAATTACTCTGGTCTCCCCTCCCTCCTAATCTATTTCCCATTTTCTGGTTTTCCAGCGCGGCGAGTTCATACACATGTCAATAGCGCAATGGAAATATTACTCCACTACATACAACAAACTAAAGTAAAACACTTGTCATTTTCAACACCAAACGCTCAAGCTTTCAAAAACGAGAGACATGTTGCATTGCAAATACTTGCTTAGTTTGGTTCAGCAATAAACTTCATTCTCACATTCGGATGGTAGCATATGAAGCTTTCAGCTCACATGCCGTCAGGCTAGCCAAAACAATAGGTACACAAACCTTTCAAAACTCTACCTCTACAGCAGCAGTGGCTGACTATCCCACTCTAAGCGGATGGTTATTTATGCGTGTGCCATTGAAGCTTGTTTGGGGTATAAACCGGGATCTAGTGAGTCTTCTCCACAAATTGTACTGCTGTGCACGTGGGCTGTGCCGAGCAGGCTGCTGAGGAAAAACGTTCAAAGAGATAGCATTTATAGTTTTTAAAGTTAGAATAGTAAATAACGCAGGGGTCTCAAACCTTTTCTGTAACCGGAGCTACTTATGTTCAATAAAAGATTTCCCGAGCTACTAATATTGTTGGCCTTGTAATAGCAACCACATCAGACAAGATTATATAGGTGGCCACGCTATTCAACATTACTCAGTGCATAAGGCAGTGTTGCCAGAAATAACTTTAAAAAGTCTGTCAATTTGGAATTTTTTTACATAGGAAGTACATAAGAGCTGTAGCTGAAATGCTCATGGCACTAAGGTAACAGTATTATTAATATGTCTCCCCAATGCTACATGTTTTATCACTTGACTTTAAAAGTAATTTGAAATTCAACCATTTTTCTCCAAAAATCTTATGACTTGAGCTCTGAAAATAATTTTTTTTCTCGAATAAACACTTTTTCTATTTAGTAGAGTACGCTGCACACCGGAAAGCTACTCAAAAGGAGCTGGAGAGCTACTGGTAGCTCACAAGCTACTTGTAGGAGGAGCCTGAAATAACGCTATAGTCCAAAAAGTTTCAAGAAGACACCAGGTTATATTTTGATTGGTGTTTGGCCTTGCGTATTGCTATTCCCGAACAGGAAAGATAAATGATTATCAAAAAAATTATTAGTCTTTTTTAGGTCTTGCCTACGCAGTGTGCATGCGCTGCATAGGAGGACCTTTAGCCGTAGTTCTGCTCATTTTCGAAGCACATACTTATGCTTGTGGCGGTATCCACATTGCGGGAGCGAGCAGGTGGCGCACCACAAGCACGAGTATGTGCTTCGAACAAGAGCAAACTGCGCGCGCACGCACACACACATGCATCATTTCTGGGCCAGCAAACACATGATTGCAGTGCCAGCAGTGTGTTTTTCTTTTACTATGACAAGCACACGTGTGGCGCACGCACGCACCGCTCCCGGGCTTGCTAGAGTTATCGCTTCTGACATAATTCCAGCCGCTTCACGTAGATTTACAGAAAGGTAGCAAAGTCAGACCCTTGCAAGAATTGAAATGCTGACATAAAATGGGCCCTAACATAACCAGAAAGGATATTTTCAAAGCACTGAATCATTAGAATGCTCAAATAATTTGTGATCACCCTGGAGGGCACCAAAATGTGCAAGTGGGATTTATACAGAACATGGAGACTTTTGAAGCATTTGTGTTTTAAACAAGCTGATATTTTATAACATTCCACACTCAGTTGCCCTATCCACTCCCCCTCTTTACCCATTTTTATTCTTCCATCTTTCGGTATCCTTTCATCCCTCTTGCTCACTTATGTCTTCCATCTCCTCTTTATCCCCTCCATTCCTTCCTTCTTTCTAGCTCATCTTCCTTAACCTCTCTTCCGCCCTTCTTTCACCTCCTTTTTTTCTTTCTCCTTCACCCAATCTTTAGTCGCTCACTTGCACCCTATACTTTTTACTCTCTTCTGACTCAAATTCCCACTCTCTCTTTCTATATCCTTTCTCTTTCTCCCTCCTTTTAGCTCTTCCTCATCTCTTGTTTTAACATTTTTAGGTCTCGCTTGAATGATCTATTGTCTACAAAACCAATGCTTACAGAGGGCTTTGAGTCAACTTATTTCTTATGATTGTATGACTTTCTTGCCTCTTTTGCGTGTTTCTTACTCAATGGCTTTCATTCCTTTTCTTGTGTTTGCCCATCCTCTTGAGCATAACTGTTTTACAGTGTTTCTGACTGGATGAGCTGCATCCTTCCACTGTTTCTATTAAGGGAACAACTTAAAAAAATGTTTTTTTAAATCACCCCATGGAAGTGCATGTGTTTTCTTGTTGCCTTTCCCGTGTGCTGCTTTCCCCTCACATCCCCACCCTGCACTCTCTGTGTTGTTGCCCCAAGCTTGTCCATTTTTTGCTCTGCCCCACTCTGTCCTCCACAGACTTTTAAATGTTCTTCCCACCTCTCCCTAGCTCCGACGTTGTTTGTCTCCCTCACCATTTAAAAAAAAAATATAAAGATTTGTTTTCGAAGGGCCCGGAGCTTTAATTTGCTACTGAGCTGCTCCTTTCTCTGTAATGCATTTGCACACACTTTAAAATATACAGTAAATTAAAAGTAAAGAAAACAAGCATTGGGATAGCCAATAGGTTTTGCCTTTGGGACCTTATAATTGTTTAGTTATCCAGCACAATATCCTTGGTGCAACAACATCAAGTGTTGCATGGCTAAATACTTATAAGGTCCCAAAGGCGAGACCTATTGGCTATGCCAATGCTTGTTCACACTGTTTTCTGGCTTATCTAGTTCCTCTACTTGTCTTTTTCCATTCTACTGGTTCATTTTTCTACCTATTTGTCCATCCCAGCATCCTCCCATTCTGCCACTATCCCACTGCTGTTACCCCCGCGGCCCCTCCCGCTCCTTTGTCTTTCCCGCTTCCGCCTCCCAGCTGTCCCGCCCTCCCATGACCTTTACTTAATGGAGGCCGCTGCACGCTGAGTTGAGCAAAACCCCTTGGGTTCCTGCTCGCACAGCTCCTCAGCTCATCCAGGCAGTGCTCTGCCTCTGATTGCTGCAGACCACGGTTCGAGCCCCTGGACTGTTCTCTTTTTTTTTTACTCATTCTCTTGTCCGTTTCCACATCCCTTTTTCACACTGTTTTCTGGCTTATCTTGTTTATCTACTATTCTTTTTCCATTCTACTGGTTCTTTTTCCTACCTATTTTTCCATCCCCGCGTCCTGCCCCTTCTGCCACTTTCCCGCCCCTGTTGCCCCTGCAGCCTGTCCCGTTCCCGCGTCCAACCTGCTCCCGCCTCCCAGCTATCCCATCCTCCCCAGCCCTCTACTTAATGGAGGCCGCTGCGCAGCGGACACACCCAGCAGGCGCACCAAAGGCAAGCCCATCTGCGCTCGTCTGCGACGTGACCGTGACCAGCATCAGGAACCCTGGTCCTCCGACCTGCCAACATTAGAGTCCCAGGGCCCTCCACACACTCAACGTCAGCAGGAACAACAACTGCAAGCTCTCCTCACCCCTCGACACACATGGACCTTTCTCCTACCGAAACTGCCGCCACTCCCTCATCCACGACCAGACCCAGGACCCACCTCCACCCACTGGCGACATCCCCACTACAGCCCAAACCCTGCAATGCATCCTCCTCAACGTCCGCTCCCTCCACAGACACGCCACGGAAATCTGGGACCTTCCTGACAGCACCTTTCCTAACGTCGCCTTTCTTACCAAAACCTGGACAGGCACCACCTCGGGACCAGAAAATGTGATCGCCATCCCCGAAGGATACAAGATCTCCCGAAAGGACCGCCCAACACTCCCTGTAGGTGGCATCGCCATCGCCCACAAGGCCAACCTCCGCCTGAGCACCTACACCGACGGGCCCACAGACCTAATGGATCACCTCCACTTCAAGATACAGCTCAACCCAACCACCACCCTCCGAGGCACCCTCATCTACAGACCTCATGGACCCCATGCACCTTTCTCCGTCTCTATCACCGACATAAATACCCTGCATGCCATCACCTCCACGTCTACACTTTGCTGGGAGAACTCAACTTCCACCTCGACAACTGCCAAGACTCCATCTCCATCTCGCTACTGGAAAACCTTCACATCATCGGACTCATTCACTTCGTACCAGGACCAACGCACTCAGAAGAAAACACCCTCAACCCCATCTTCACAGCAGGAAACTCCATCTCCTTCATCCACACCTCTGAACCCCCATGGATGGACCACCGCAGCGTCCACTTCACCTACGAAGCGAACATCTCCCGCAGACACCCACTCCAGCTCCAACGCAGGAATTGGAACAAGATCCCCGACAAGCCGCTCGCCACCACCCTCAGCTGCTCCGCTCCCACCATCTCAGACGACGACCCCACCACCACCGCCCGTACCCTACAAAATTGGACCACGGACTGCCCCAACACTGTTGCCCCCCCACGAAACCCTCCATACCTCACGCCAAGAAGGCCAGCTGGTTCTCCACCGAACTCTGGGAATCCAGACGAACCTGCATATTTCTCGAAACACTATTGAGGAACTCCAAGACCCCAGCGAACCTCGACAACTACAAAACAGCCTCCAGTGCCCACCACAAACTCATCAGACACTCAAGGAAGAAAGCATTCCAGGACAGGATCTCCACCAACGCGCGCAACAGCGAAGAACTCTTCAGCATGATCAAAGAGTTCGTCCAACCCAACATCGACTCCAACAGCATCCTACCCTCCCAGTACCTTTGCGAAAAAATTAAGACCATCTTTGACAAATTCGACAACAACCCCCACGAGGAACCCACACCCACCACTTCCTGCACCACACAGCCGGCACTGGACTGCCGGACAGTCCTTAGCATCGAAGACATCCTAAAGACTATGAAGACCACCCACTCCGGGGCCCCCACGGACCCCTGCCCCCTCCACATCTACCACAGAACCGCAGACATCATCGCCCCTGAGCTACAAAGAATCATCAACCACTCCTTGGAAACCCACTCCTTCCCCGATGACTGGAAACACGCTGAGATCAACCCTCTCCTAAAGAAACCCTCAGCGGACCCCACTGACCTCAAGAACTTCAAACCGATCTCCTTACTTTATATCAGGCGAAAGTCATTGAAAAAGATGTCAACAGCCAGCTCGCCTCCTTCTTCGATGAGAACAACATCCTTGACTCCTCCCAATCAGGCTTCAGGAAGTCCCACAGAACAGAGACCCTCCTCTTTGCTGTGACTGACGAAATCCGTTCCATCCTCGACAAAGAAGAGATGGTGGCCCTCATCCTCCTGGACCTCTCTGAGGCCTTCGACACAGTCTCACACCACACCCTAGCCCGCAGCCTCCACGTTGCTGGAATACGGAACAAAGCCCTCGACTGATTCCGCTCATTCCTCTCCAGCAGAATGCAGCGGGTCAGACTCCATCCTTTCCTCTTGGAGCCCACACCAATCACCTGCGGAATCCCCCAAGGATCCTCCATCAGCCCCACTCCGTTCAACGTCTACATGGCCCCTCTCGCGTCCATCGTCAGATAACACTGATGCAACATAGTATCGTACGCAGACGCCACACAAATCATCCTCTCCCTATCCAACTAACCCAACATCTCGAAACACAACTTTCAAGAAGGAATGGAAGCAGTCACCAGGTGGATAAAGAACAGATCCTACAACTGAACACAGTCAAAACCAAAGTACTCATCACAGGCCCTCATCCCGAGATGTGGAACGACACCTGGTGGCTCCCCGACCTTGGGAACCCACCCCCACCCAAGAACCATGCACGCAACCTCGGAATCATCCTGGACTCCAAACTCAAAATGGACCGACAGATCAATGCTGTCACCTCTTCCTGCTTTCACACCCTCCATTTCCTACGTAAAACTTTCAACTGGATCCCCCTTGAACACAGGAAAACCGTCACCCATGCCCTCATCAGTAACAGACTGGACTACGGCAATGCACTCTACGCCGGGATCAACAAGCACCTCACCCGCAAACTCCAGAATGCCTCCACCAGACTGGTCCTTAACCTACCGCACCACTGCCACATCACCCAACACCTGCAGGCTCTACACTGGCTACCCTTTAAGAAGACAATCACTTTCAAGCTTCTCACCCATGCCCACAAAACCCTCTACAACACTGGCCCCGCCTACATGAACCACTGCCTCTCGTTCCACGCACCCCAAAGATCCCTCCACTTAGCCCAGCTTTCCCTCACCACGGTGCAGTGCATCAAGAAGAACAGAACAGGAGTCCACTCCTTCTCCCTTCTCGCGGCCAAGGCATGAAATCCCTCTCTCTCCACCTCCGCCAGACACCTACCCTCTCCAAGTTCCTAAAGGACCTCAAGACCTGGCTCTTCAACGGCTCACCATGAGCGTCAGGCACCCGCACGTACCCTGGTGAGCCATGGAAGTCCTATGGAACCACTTGGCCTTCTAAGATACTCCGTGAGTGCTACGGAGCTGCACGCCCCCCTCTTCCCCCCAACACCTTGAGACCCTTCTGGGTGAGTAGCTGCGCTTAACAAACCCTTGATTGATTGATTGATTGAAAGAGGCATACGCATGCTGAAGTAGACGGTGCTGGCCTGCTTCCACCCACTGATTACACAGCTAAACTGTAATTTTGTTGAAGGTGGGATAAAAGATGCCTCACAACTCACCTAGTCCCCTTGCAACGCGTGCGCTAGCTTGAACTTAAGAAAGAGCAGCAAGATATCTCACATGAAGATGGCCCTGTCGTGGCCTGCCTCAAACTAATCAAGTGCACTTCTCTTTTGCGATCAAGGGCAAAGGTTGCTGGGCATGGAATCCATGCGAGGACATCCCTCAGAGGCCTGCAGTCCCACACCACGCCCTGGGGCATATTATCAAGGACGGCGTTAAAATTATCGCCGCTTTAGCGGCAGGAAACTGCCGCTAAAGCGGCGATAATGGGCTTGATAATATGCCGCAGAGAATTCCAATAGAAGCCCAGGTTCACACCAGAACCTGGGCTTCTATTGCAATTCTCTGCGGCATATTATCAAGCCCATTATCACCGCTTTTAGCGGCAGTTTCCTGCCGCTAAAGCTGCGATAATTTTAATGCCGTCCTTGATAATATGCCCCCCTGTTTGCCCCCGGGCGCTTGCCTTCTGTCTTGCACTTTGCACTTTAACTTAGGGGATGTGTTGGTCTCTTGCGATCTCACTACTTTGAACAGGAGACAAACAACATTTGCTTCATCTGTGGGCTGAGTTTTAATTTGTTTTATCTCCTCTGTAGCATTCCTTTATTATCTGTGGCACTTTATTCAACATTTTTTTATTGCATGTTTTAGGCATGGGGTCTGGTTGCATTTGCATGGGGCTTTTAATTAAGAATAATTAATTTGAGGTGGTTAGTACTAGTCATTATAGAAATTGTATTTTATGTTTGAAGTCGTATTTTATTGCAAAGGTTTTAAGTAACTATGCAATTAATATGTACATCTGAATCTATCTATAATGATGTGATGACCCCTTGACACAACTAATAGATTTGCCTTTGTAAAATGATGTGGTGACCCATTGACAAAGCCAATAGCCTACTTTTTATATACTGATGTAAAGACCCCTTGAGAAATTCAGTAGACCTCCATTATTTAAAATGATACCATTCTGTATTGTGATGAGTGCTCTCATTGGCTGGCTGTGTACCGGTATATATACAAGGCAAGCCTAATAGCTTTGTCAAGGGATCACCACATCATTATACAAAGGCAAACCTATTGGCTTTGTCAAGGGGTGACCAAATCGTTATAGAAAACCAATCATTTGGCTTTGTCAAAGGACGATCGCATCAATGTGCAAAGCAAGCCAGCTGGCTTTGACAAGGGGTGATCACATATAAAGACAAGCCTATTGGCTTTCTCAATAGGTGAGCACATAAATATAGAAAACAAACCTATTGTCTCTGTCAAAAATATAGAGCACACATTTAGAGTCTTTCTTTTACATTCCTGGGGCCACAAAATACAGCCCTAGCACAAGGGCAGGGCCGGGTTCTTATTAGGGGCGTGGGGGCTACACTGCGCATGTGCCCTGTCACAGGTTTTTCAGGTGTCGTCTGATTTCAGCCCTAGTTTCTGTGGCCTGCCTGAGCGTCACACCCTCACTGACTGACTACATTTGGAGAGCTACAGGCTGCAGCCTGTGCTTCCCAAGTGTGCCAATCAGTGTGAGTTCGCCTTTCACAACTCGTCACAGCGTGGGGTGGAGCAGCACGACTCACTGGCCCACCCCACTCTATGACTAATCTACAATATACATAGGTATTTTGAGAGATAAGTCCTGATGTACGTAGCATTACAGAAATGAATGGTCTGCAAAACATCTTTATGCAATGAATCATGCCAGATCCATGTGGCATGTGTCCACCTATGCATCTCATAAATAGAGACGCCAGTGATTGCAATATTTTCTACTTTAGACAAAATGCTATTTTTCATGCTTTATTATGTAAATTTCGGTAGTGATTTCAGTATTTGCTGATTTGTAAAAAAAAAAAAAAACAGTGGTTATCTGTAGAAGATCCTGGGTCAATGTTTTCAAAATCTTACAGAGAAGTTTGCTTTTATTAATGTTTGCTTTATGCACCAACGTTCCATAAGTTTGAGCTTCTTACTACTCTCATAAGGCAATTTCAAAATCTCCAGCAGAAGACCATCAGTAGGAAGGAAGGAAAGTGAGAATGTCAGAGAGAAGGTGGAGGAAATTGAGAGAAGAGGCAGCAAGAGGAAGGCTGGGACAATGATGGAGATAAAACAGGACAAGGAGAATAAGAGAGGAATAAGGTGTGATGAAGAAAAAAAGGATAAATGGATACATAGAGGGAAGACAGGCTCAGAAAAACAAAATGGGAGAAGGTAGGGTAAATGTACAGTTGAATACAAGAGTTATAGCTGGCACAGGATCACTTGAAATCTCTGAGGAAAGCGGATGGGAGCGACGAGGGAGGACACAGGAATGGAAAAATTGAGGGAATGATGGGAGAGGGAACAGATTGGGCAAACAAATCCAAGAGAACAGAAACAAAAGATAGGAAGAGGACAAAGAATATGAAGGGAGAGGAAATGGAATTTTGGTGGTCGGGGATAAAGAGGAATTGAGTAATACATGAAAGAAGAGAAGGAATTAAATGGAAAGGAACAGAAGACACAAAAGAGGGGATTGTGTTTCCAAATGTCATCCACAAAAATAGTGTCATTCAGAAATATTATAGTCAGCATATCAAATGGGAAAATATACTTCATGCAACTATATATAGCTAAATATAAATTTACTATTCTTAATTTACACACCTTGAAACACGCACCCATGAAGTCTCATTGTGACAGTTGCGCCAATTGCACTCGTTTGCATGGTTAACTCAGGATTTGGTCATCCACCCCACCACTTTCAAAATTCACCAGCCGTCACTGCACAACGAAACCCTGCAATCCTTGGCTGTCCAGCTGATGCTCCAGCCCAGGAAATGCTTAGAAAGACAGTCCATTATTCCCGGGATCATGTTGTGCACACCCCAGAAATCAAATGATTACTTTTAATAAATGGTTCCCAGGGAGATGCTGCTCATTCTGCAGCACCCACCACACTTTTGTAACACGTTGGTGGTGATTGGGACACCACCATGCAATATGCACATTAGCCCCCAAAGGGCATTACTGGGTGCTCCTGGCTGGAAGCAGTGAATAATAAATTAGCCCCCTCAGCCAATCAGAAGTCTTGACTCTGAGGACCCATCCCCCAGAATTGTGTCATAAAGAAAGGGGAGGGGAACGCATGCCCTTCTCTCCAAAGCCTCTTAGAGACCCCAGGGACCCCGTCACCTGAGGCCAATTTTATGATATAGAGAAGGAGGTGCCCCACCTTCCCCAAGCTTCAAAAAAATGTTTTGTGGACCACATCGTCCCATTTTAATAAAGGGGAGGGAGACCGCTCCCTTCCAGAGCCATACCATCACCCCAGGGACCGCATTCCCTGGTGCCAGATCAGGGACGGTGTCCAGGGGTCCCCAACCCCCAGGACACCATCTTTTCCCTGCCCTAGAGTGCTGTAGGGAAAGAGTATTGTTCTCTCAACAGGCAGGAGCACAAAGCTGTTCCCGCCTGTTGTTTTCCCTGCCTGTACTCTCAGAGAGGGAAATTGCCCAGAATTGCTCTCACCTTGTGGGAGCAAAAGAAAACTTGTCCTGTGGGGCAGGAGCAATGTCAGCTCCTGCTGCACCCATGATAGGTGCAAGCAGGAAAGCTGCTGGGGCTTCTGGAGCCCTCGTTCTCACGCGCAAACCCCAACGAGGGATGTGCTGTGAGGTGCAAACCCCAATGAGGGATGTGCTGTGAGGTGCCCTTGATGGGCATCACACTTTTTTAAAAACAAGCTGACTCCAGCAGGAGCGTCGCGCCCCTGAACAAAAATAAAAGTGTGAGGTGCCCCGGGTGGGCACAAGGGAACCCCTTCATATATATTTCTAAAAGTTGCCTGCTCCTGCTCACCCTCGCCATACACTGCTAATTTCCCTTCATATTAGATCACTCACAACATCTTCTATGACGTCATTGGTAATATCACTGCAACATTTGCAATGAAATTATTGGTGAGAAAATGTGTTGCAGGGATTCTGCTCAGGAACAGAACTATGCTTAGGACCATAGAACATCAGTATGTAGGGACTGAGTCACCATACCACCTCAGTATCCATGAGCCCAAGTCCGACAAGCTATAGTGCCTCACTTGCCCTCCTAACCTTACCAGAGAAGCAAGTGAATAGGCACCCCAGAACACAACACTATTGACCCTCTCAGGAATCTCGGTAACGGGACACAGCCTTTCGCTCCCTCACTTGTACTCGTCCACAATAAGATACAGGAGACAGGAAGAAAGTTTAAAATATTTATTTAAACTATCGTGCTCTGAAATGCAGTATTCGTGACACAATTAGAAAAAAAACACATACAAAAAATACAGGCACCATTCACAAAGGTAAACTGAGACGAAAGTTTAACTTTACGACTTTCGGTATTTACAAAGGGCATTTACACGTAGAAAAGTTAGACTTTTGTCTCAGTTTAACATACGTTTTGGTCTTTAGTTTAACTCCGACTAGACTTTTGGTCTCAGTTAAGCTTAAGACCAAAACTTAAGTTTAGCTGAGATAAAAGTCTAACTTTACTACCTGTAAGTGTCCTTTGTGAATACCGAAAGTCGTCGTTAGACTTTCATCTCAGTCTCAGTTTACCTTTGTGATTCAGGCCTACTGTTAGCATGGTTAATAAACTGCATACCATGAAAAGAACTTTAAATACATAGGACAGAGTAGCCTAACCTCCCCTACCCTGCTACTGAATATATATATGTTCTCTGGGATTAGCGGCAGACCCCGTACCTTATCATACACAGACAGAAGCTCTAAATATCAGCAGCTGCAGTGGTTTTTTCTCAGAACTCTCGTTCCATGTGGGTGTTATTGGCTCCTATACTCGTCTACATGACAAGACATGTGTGCACATAAACAACAGCTGCATTTCTGTGTTATGTCTATGTGCTAGTGCCTGGCTAGAAAGAACAACAAGGGACATTGTTGTTTGACTTTGTCTATGATGTTCAAACTAATTCCCAGGAAAAGAACAGAAAACATAGGCAGGTACCATGTGAAGGTACAATGTGAAAGCCACCGTGTTTATATAGCAATGTGTGCAAAAAGAAAATGAGGCCTATAATGTGCACAGGTAGGCTAACACAGGGAAACAACAATGGGCCATGCAGGAAACACATGACAATGGCAAGGGTGCACTTTTATTATAGTTACCTTAGGGCGCAAGTTATAGTTACTGGTAAAGTATGAAAAAAGGGCAGTGTCAATATTTACCTGCGTATCAGGAAGAATCAATAAAAGGGTTCTGGCCCTTAATCAGCAAGGCTAGGCCAAATATATACTCAAAAAACAAAACAATGCCTGTACTGATACTACTTGTTCACTCAATTCATACAATCACTCGTGCCACTCATAGTGATTGCAACCATATTTCTTAGAAAAGCTTTTTATTTTCTTATTATTATTCAATTTGGTTTTTCTTTATATTATTCACTTTTTCTTTTAGGACAAAGATTACAAAGAACACTCATTTACATGGACCAAACAATAATATTTACATTTCATAATAGTGAAGAAACATATAAAACAAATGTTATAAAACATTCAATAGATATCGACAAGCTCAACTCCCCAACCAAAATAATATAAATAAGAGAAAAGTAGGAAAAAATGAGTAAAATAGGGATTATTTTAAGAAAGGAGGGAGATAATCCCAAAGAATGTTGGTCACAAACGTGTGGTGTTCAGGTTCAGTGACCTAAACAAGTCAACTAAACAATATTTTTAATGCCTGACACCTTTCATTTAATGACAGCACTTGTTTTGACCAAACAACAAGGTCTACGCGTTTCAAACCGTATACTGATTTGTGGGTTATCCTCAGGACCTGGGAGAGTGAGCTGATAAAATAAAACAAAAAGTGCACGTGTTACACATTTATCTCTTCCAAACATTCCCATACCCCTTAATCCACTGAAACCAATCTGTACCTTTGCTGTTTCCCTGTGATGGCAGCCAAAGTGCTTCACAGCCGGGTTTTATTCCAGACCTCAATTTAGCCAACTGAAAAGAAAAAATACAGAATGGCATTTACGACCATTATGGCGATTCTTTTACTTTTGAAGAACACACTGCAAGTTGACAGTCTTCTATTACCTTTAGAAATTGGCCAACTGGCTCATTCTCAGTCGGGAAGAACTATTGTTGACAGCGATGGTGGACAACAGCAATGGACGGAAAAAGCTCTTACTACAGCGCCGGCTCAATTTAAAGGGGCTTCTTATTACTATGCCACAAAAAAGCGTACCTCTTCAGCCAAAGGCTTCCCAATGACAAAATGTACATCACAGGCCAGGATTGCCCTGTGACTACAGCTGTAGTGAATACATGTTGGCTAATATTGATGACTAATATCTTTGCTGGTCAATGAACAAATTAATCTTGTAAAAATTCTTGAAATTATCCAACCCTTTTGTGAGTTAATGCATGATAATGAATTTGCAGTTGCCCGCGTCCAGGCCTACGGCAAACACGCGGCTGCAGCTCTTGTCTAGCCCTCCAGCAATCATGCATGGCAGCAATCACAAACTTGCAGTCATTGTCTGGCCTTTAACAATCATGCAGTTGAAGCCCCAACTGGGTCGGTGATGAGCACAGTGTCTCGGTTCCTGCCAGGAATCAGGATGGGAGACTGGGTGAGTAGGGGGCACAGAGGAAACACGAACCTTCCCCAGTTTGCTGTTTTGCAGTAAGCTCTCACTGGACATCTCATACAGGCACATGCATCAAAGCTTTTTATGATCGCAAACTGTGCGATTCGCAAAAATAGACCATCTGCAATCGGAAAAATAGCTTTTGCGATGCATGAAACAACTTGCCACTCGCAATATAAGAAATCGCAAATTTTTGCAATTTCTTAAATGGCGATTGCATTTAAGGAATCGCAAATTGCGATTCCTTAAATGTAATGCAAGATGCCTTTAAAAATAGCAATTTCGCTATTTGGGCCCGCTATTTACCGTGGAATCATACCACATGGTAAATAGCGAAAACTTTGAAAAATGCACTAAAGTGCATTTTTAAAAGTTCTAGGTTACACACACACACACATGTCCTTGGGACATGTGTGTGCGCAACATATGTGCACTGATCAATTTCAGGGGTGCAACAGGGTGTCCTTTTGACACCCTTGCACCCTTGAAATTGCATGCGCAATTTGCGAGTACCTATTAGTACTCGCAAATTGCGCTTGCAATTTCCAATTCATTCTCATGGGCCTGTAGGCCCATAGGAATAAATGGGAAGCTATTCCTTATTTACGACTCGCAATTTGCGAGTCGCAAATAAGGAATGTGTAGGAATCGCTATTATTGCATAGGATTTTGCGAGTCCTTAATTGCAAAACCCTAGCTTGATGCATGTGCCTGTAAGTCTCTTCGCCAGGACAGTCTCTCCTCCTGTAGTGCCAGGCCTACTCCTCCCCTCCCTCAGCAGCCAGGCTTCAAGGTGTTGCAGGGCAGATTTAAAGCTCTTCCACTAGAAAATACAGACTGCAGGTGATGTCCCTTCACTTCTGGGAGCCTGGCTGTCAGGGAGAGACCAGCCATGCTTGCTGCACAGAAGTCCATTCTGTACTATGTGGAGCGCTCACTTCCTTGGTTATAAAGGACTTGGATATAGAACAAATAGAGTGGTTAGAGTCCAACTTCTACATATAGCCTCTACCTAAAGGATGTGATTTGACTGTCTCAAACGTTGATACAGAACATAACCTCTTCCAATGGATGTAAATCCAATGTCTCAAACTATAAAACCCGGTTTGGGAGGTTCTTCTCTCAGGTTCCTAAGGCTGCTCACCAGACACAGCCTTTGTATAGAGTGATGCTTCTTACAGCAAGTAGCACCAAGACAGTCACCATCTTGGAGTATGCACAACAAAGGCGCAATGGGGAGTGAGGTTTCTGTACCTGGCTGTCATCAGTCCACCTGAAGGAGTAATCATGGACAGGCAAAAGGACAAGTTCCACCAAGAAACACCCTTAACTCTCGCAACAGAGTCTGCAGTCTCACAACTTATGCCAACCATCCATAAACATGCAGTGCTCAAGGAGACTAATCAGCATCTCCTTGCCAGCAAAGTGTCTCATGGAATTTCTAAAGGCAGCCCTGAGTTCATCTCCTTACTTCAGTGTCTGGATCTCCTCACTCCAGCTGCAGGAATGCAGGCAATTCACCACCAGAGTCTGAGAGCACCATCCTCGCCCTCCATCTTGTGCTGTAACCCAGGCCAGAGAGATCCAAAATGGTTCCCACTGCCCTTCATTACTCGGACCGACTCATACAGCAAACTTATCACCACGCGAGACACACTACACCTATACATACACATGACACGCATGAATGTGTTAACACAAGGGTATGGGTATATACATATTAGCAGAGGTATTTACAGGTGTACCTAGAGGCCTATACCCAGAATGGCACAAGTAAAAAGAGATGGTTACAATGTTGATTTCCTCTAAATGCTGCCATCACGGCATTAAGTGCTATACCCAGGATAGGGAAACTAGTCCACAGCACACAATGAGGGTCAGGTGTGCCCCTCCAGGTCACAGGACAGGTCCTAGCTTGTGGAAGGCCCAAACCTCAGCTCACACACTCAGGATAGAGTGACACCAGGGCCAAAATAAAAGACAGTATATCAGATGTGCATGCAGTTCGGCAATCAGGGCAGGGGACACTCATATCCCATGCATGGGACATTCTCTCCCCAACAACTACTGAAGCTGATGTTAGTCCTTCTTTGGTCCCACCAAGACAATTGGGCATTCTCTCATTTTTCTTTTCAATATGTTTACATTTTCAGCACCTTCCAGTACTGTGGAGCAAACTATTTTCTATTTCTATTTACCTAACGCTAAAGACTTTTCTCTTTAAAAATGTATTATATATTGCAGAAAGCACAGGCTTGGTTTTTTGGTTGCATGACTAATATATGCATATGTAAAGTCTGCTGCCTCGTTCATGGATGCTGCTCCAATTTGTTCCTGGGAATGCCAGCTATTCTCTCTCATGAAAGATATTGTTTTTCATTTATGTGGTAAGGCAACTGGTGGCGAGTTTGGCACCAACCCTCCCTTCCTAGGTGCCTGCGGCTCTACTGGAAAGAAATGCTACGGTTTCCCGTCAATTATGAAAAACGCCCTGGCGTATCCCGCAGAGGGACGTTATATTAACTCCCGACAGCCTTGTTTTGTGTTGTCTTGTGCAATGACTCTGTGAGTACCTGACACTGTATGGTAGGTGTGGCATCGAATGTACAATGATGTGGCAATTGCCAAGCGCTCTGTGAGGTGTACTTCATGTCTCTGCTCGTCCATCAGGTGAGAAGAATAAAGTTTCAGTCTTTGCTCCTTCCTTTTAATTTGCACCTTGAATGATTATTTATTTTTGGAAACTAGAAGCATGACTTGGCTCGTAGTTCCTGGAAACTGACTGGAGGGGAGCAGAGTCATCCACATCCCTGCATTAAAAATCATCTACACAGTGGTCCTTAACCTTTTGCCTTCTGTGGACCCCCACTTAATCATTACTGGAACCCAAGGATCCCCACTAATCATTTTTGGAATCCAGAAACCTCTAATGAGTTATTACTACAAGCCGGGGACCCTGGCCTAATCATTTTTGATGATTTCGGCCACAAGGCTGTACAAATACATTAAAAAACCCAGAAACCAGCATTCATCAAACAAATACACAAGTAGGTTAAGATCCACTTTTCTACGATATTGGGGCAAGTCCTGGTTCTGAGTGAGCATGATAAACAAGCATTGAAAACGCCAATACAGCTCGCCAATCAGAGAGTTATTGGCCATGTCAATGTCTTTTAGCTCTGTTGAACAGCAGCACAGCTGCTGTTCAGCATGGCTGATAGTCATGTAAAAAAGTGCTATGACCCAGCCTGCGCTGGATTCTGAACTCACATATTTGTAAGAGCTTTTATGCATGAAAATGGAGAAACAAGTTTTGGTGAAATAAAATATTTGGGGAAGAGCACACATTTTAATTGGGACGCCACAATTTATCCAGGTTTTCTGGTTTCAGTTCATACAACTCAGCTAGGAAATAAGAATGTATTTGTCTTTCCTCATGGTAAGGCTTTGTTTTTACCTGTTCCTCCATTTTGCTGTTTTTGGTTTTTTTTTTTAAGTACAGCAGACTAAATAAAGCTGATCTGCTTTTAATAATAAAACACCATAAAGCTGATCTGCAAAGGAAAAGAAGCAGCAGGGTTTGGGGTGGGTGGAAGGAGACAGAGCGAGTGAAAACACAAGCACTCATGGGGATCCCTAAAAGACAAGGAAACAAGTCGCTCCTAAAACAGGAACAGTGAATGGACACATGTACTTGGTCCACGCACTGGGAGAGGGCTAAACAGAGATAGAGGCATGACTCATGCATGCCATGGACAAATGGGAATACTAGAGTAACATTGGTGCGAACAAATGGTAAACATATGGGTGGGCTCAAGCCCACTGAATTGTAAACAACATGTCTCTGCGAGACAGGGCATGCGCTGTCTGGCCGATACCTAAAAACGGAGTATCTGGCAGTGTGTGTCCCATTTTTGTTGGTTCAGGGGCACATAGCCAGGTGGGTGCCTGATGTGCCCATCACACAACCAGGGTGTAATGAAGGAACATCAAGTGTCACGGAAATTTACACATAGAAACAGCGTCAGGAAGAAAACTGTCTGCAGTAAATTGTAGCTGGCGAGCCAGTATGCCATCTGAGCATAATCCAGCAATACCCAAATGCATTTCAGGCCCGGCTTCAGAGGGTCTGTATCATGAGTAACGCTAATCAACTCTACACCACTTCGTTCAACACCACTCCACTGTAAGTCACTCCACTGTATGCTAGTTCACTGCACGTAACTCTACTGTACACCACTTCACTATGCCACTCCATTTCACTCTACTCCACCGCACAACACTTTACCCCACTCTACACCAATTTTCAACACTACCACACACCCCTCTACCATGCAGTGTCCTAGCAAATAATGGGATTTACGAGGGCATATGTGCTGCTATCAAAACTATGGTTTCACATGGTATAAGGAATGTAATGCACAAGGATATAACCAGTGCATGGAAAAGGCGTGAGTTGCAGCTAATGGAGTGTAGCGAGCGAGGTGACAAAACTGTGTATGGAGGTGCATGACTTATAGTAATTTGAAGGTGTTGAGAAATGTATAAATATAAGGCATAACTATAAGTTTAACATTTATTAACTTGTGCAGTTTAATTTTGGTTTGTATATAAAGAATAAATAAAGTTATAGTAAACTAAAGGTGGTGGTAAATAATAAATCTACGATATAACTATAACTTTAGAATTTCTAATGTTTGTTTTGTTAAAGCTTTGTTTATACAGAAAAAATTATGTTTTCCTAACTATAACAATGGTTTAACCTTTATCATTGAATAAACACATTCTACAGTCATGTACAGGCAACAATTACTACGATTAACCATGTTGGTGCATAAAATAGTAATACGGTATACACTCTAGCTAAGCATAGTAAAGGTATTGTGCCTGCTTTACCTACCAGTAAACATTTGGGCGCAAGCCATACTGCCTCTAATACAAGGTAAAGGATGAGGAAACTTGGACCTGTATTACTTATAGGGTACGGTCCTTGTTTGCGCTATGTTGCAGCTTTTTAACAAGTGGATAAGGTGCAAACACGGATAGTGCACCTTATTATGATGAATTGTTTTCCCTCAGGGCAGCCGCAAACTAACGCTGCTTTGGGTGCCGTGCCGTGCAGTCAGTAAAATACAGAGCAGTAACTTCATGTTTCTCCGTGCAGGAGGCAACCCGCCAGCAATTTAAAGAGGGGTTATAGCTCACCATACATGCAGGAGCACAGAGTGGCTGCTTCGGTGTGCTGGGGGACATCTGGGGTATCCATCGAACCTCTTTTCCCCTTCCAAAAGGCTGCCCTTAGGGGGATGCACTGACAGTGCAACACGTTTGTGGCACACTTACAGAGCGCCTCCTAAGGTCATGTTTGCATCCCTATGGAAATAAGGGAACACCCTCTAAAGATAACGCTGGCTCTATATGTGCGCCAATGCTATCATTTTTGAAAAAGGGACTGCACAAGCTCCTGGGGGGCCATAGCACCCTGGGGTGCAAAACGAGGGCACACACGTCTATTTCACCCTCAGGATATTATCTGTAATACATCCCCTCTTGTGGGTTGCAAAGGTATGTTTAAAAGCATGCTCTGCCTTAATAGCAAACCTTTTCATCAAAAATCTGAGACAGTCAAAGAATGTTTTTACAAAAGATTATCTATTTGTGCACAGCTGGCCACAATCCCTTGTGGAAAAGTTGTTATACACAGCTATAGACAAATTGCATGTTAAATAAAGGTTTATAATGTGTTCACGTTTGGATGCAGTACCTCTGTCAAGTTTGTGAGGAATTGCTTATTCTTCAAGTAAGTATAATGTAGGGATTATCCCTTACACATTTTAACACACAGCATTTTAAGCATGAGTCTAAAGTTGTATGCCAATGTTCTCATCTCAACAAGGTATGTAGTGTGCAAAAACAGTGGATGGTTGTCCAATGCACCTTTCAGAAGATAGCTTATCATCCACTAATGCATGCATATCAACCTTTCTACTGTAAATTCTAAGTCTTGTGACTTGTTTTGGTGAGTATCACAATTAAGGTAAATTACTAATAGTTTTGGCATTGATGGTCAAACTTTAAAAAGTGTGTAAACCCATTAAAATCATTCAAAGCTATTTCTTCTGAGACAAGTGAATATGAGTAAAAAGAGAGTTAAATTTACTGAATGTGGGTGAGTTGACAATAATGTAAATTATCTGCTAGTTACTTTTAATGGACTGGTCTGATTCCAACTGGTTCAATTACTCTAGGCCCACAAAGCATGTAGCACACAGACACAATCACTGGATGATGTCTTCAATGATGTTATTTGAGATTTCAGCAGTACATTTCTTCACCAACCCACCCTGCTCACAGGTTCTGTGCCCAACATTGCCACAGGCACCTAATCACAATCTACGCACAGCCTTCTGCCATGCACAGTGGGGAGCTGGCTGAAGGTTGACTGCTCACGGCTAACATCAATGATGTCTTTTCAGATGTTATCAGTGATACTCGCACAAACTATAGTTAGTTCAGTAATATATAACCGGTGAATTTCGGTGATTTGGTATTTTTGAAAGTAAATTTTTATCACTTTTCAAGACCTAACTGTAACGTCACTTTAACCTGTGTCTTTTTCAGTAACTTTCTGGGGTGGTTTTAATGCAAGGTAAGATCTAATTACCAAACCTCACTATAACGTCACTTTAGCTTTTATTTTTTTCCAGTATATACACGTATAAAAATATGGCTCATGTAGTCTGTGAAAGGTGACACACTGACTGTTATTATACAATTCCCAAACCGCTTTCCCGCTAGCAGAAGTCCATGATTTCCTGAAATTTACACTGATGCAATGATACAGGTTCACAAAGTTTCAACAGACCATCACTACAAGCATGCAGCATAAATCTTTGTTTTTCTGAAATGGTAGCAATTTAACATATATATATTTTTAATTTAAACATTCTAGTTTTTGTTGCATAAAATACTTATGATCAATTTACCTAGTTTATTTATATGTTTTATATAGCGCTAGCTAGACCCGAAGGTATCAGAACGCTTTACATAAAAAGGAGAAATAGCATAGCGTAGCTTAACATAGGATACATAAAATAGCAAGCATAACTCACTAGACAGTATAAATTAAATGATTGAATGATATATAGGATAGTTGAAACAATCAAATAACCAACTATCCCAAATGGTCGAGTCATGAGAAGAGTGAGCTATTGGAGCCTAGTTTAATTGGCTTGTGCGGTAAAGTATCTTTTGAGGAGAAGGAGTTGCAGGTTCCTTTTGAAGCAGGAGAAAGAGGGGTTGCATCAGAGGTCTCTGGGGAGTGTGTTCTATATCCTGGGTGCAATTCAAGAAAAAGAGCGAGTCTGGGTGGTTTTCCTTTTCAGATTCGGAGGAATGAGAAGAAGTGAGTTGGAGCTCCTCAGAGTTCTGGACCTTCCTGCTTTCATGAGTTTGGTGTTTAGATCGTTAGGGGTATGTGTCTGAAGGGCTTTGTGTGGGATGCAGGCAGTCTTGAAAATGCATCTTCCTTCAATGGGAAGCCAGTTTAGGAACTTGACTGCTGGCATGATGTGTTCAAACCATTTAACACCTGTTATTCTAAGCAATGTAAAGAAGCAAAACAAAATGCTTCTGCAACAGCAGTGATCAACATAAAAATAATAAAATATTCTCTACTCCTTTTTTCTTGGGTTTACACTTTCCAGGAGTTGGTAAACATTTAGCCATATATGCTGATCCTAGTCTACCGCACGGGTTTGAAGACCTAAGGATTATGAAGCACTAGTTCATGGTTCTCCAATGTCCGTCCTGGAGGATGCATGCCTGATTTTTAAGATAACTACATTTATCTAAATGTGGATATGCTAAAAATGTACCATGGATCCGACCCTCCAAGACCGACATTGGAGAACCCTAGTTGAGGTGGGGTTGATGGCATATTGTTGTTTCTTTTTGCAAAGTGAGTCATCTGAGACCGGGTCATGTCTTGCCTTTCTACTAAATTAGCTTGTCCGTCAAATGCAGAGGGGTGTGTCCTTGGATCATTTGATGGCCCTGGGTCTAAATTGACGGTCTGAAGATCTTGTAAGATGATGGTCCACTTCGTAGGAGCTGGCATGTGTCTGCTCCTGTGGTGTTAGATGTGGTGCATTGAAATATTCTGGGACAGCTGATTATGCTGTTGCCTCCACAGTTTCTACTGTCTCCTGCATCCATTCACATGGGTTAGGAATTACATCAGAAGGCATGATTTGTGCCTCTGCTTCAAGCGCATTTCAACCTGGAGTATACCTGTAGAGAGGACAGTGCACATAACTAATATAGTTCTAGATGTGGTTTTACTAAGTTATTGAAACATTTGAGAGAGGCATGGATACTTTTGAAAGTACAGATTTTGGTATCTTGCGGTTTGTGGTTTTTTTTGGGGGGGAGAGTGTCACTTGTTGGAGCTTGATGCCTGTTGTTGCCAAGGTTCCTTGTATG
This sequence comes from Triturus cristatus, assembly GCF_964204655.1. Lineage (NCBI taxonomy): Eukaryota > Metazoa > Chordata > Amphibia > Caudata > Salamandridae > Triturus > Triturus cristatus. The sequence continues at coordinate 307,044,786 of NC_140592.1, forward strand.
GCGGTCGTAAACATTCAGTGCCCTCAAGTTGTGAATCACATGCAAAAAAAGTTCATCACGTCATTAAGACATCCTTGAATGGCCAGAGCCAATGTTAGAAAAAATCTTTATTAATAAAAATCATTGTTTACAAATTATTGCGCATTGTATGGCTATATTATTGTATTTCATTTATAAACGCAAAATAAAAGATTAACCTTCTTCGAGCATACCTTGTTTGAATGCCTTCACAGATGGCATTTCTCATGCATCCAATTACAACACAAATACATTTGGAATTCATAAATTTTAATACTGCACATGCCGGAATGATAAGTTTGTTGCCTATCAACATACTCCCGCAGTTTTCCCTAAGTAAATATCAGCAGATTGTGGGAGTCAATGTTTGCCAACAGAAAAGACCTATTCATACTTTGAGATGTAAATATTTGTGCAGCAAGTACCACATTCGGCGTCTACCAGTATTTTCAAGGAATTTTTCCACAGGTAAATATTGACAGGTTTGACCAGCCGATGTTTACTTAGGGAAAACTGCAGGGGTTGCTGTTTTACTGTAAAATCATAGTTCCAAGATTTTGGGTAACAGGAATTACCACACATATGTCAGTTTACTAAGCCACGCTTATTCAAGCCCTTACTATGCAGATCTTCCTTGCTAAATTTTACAAAATTACATTTGTATACATACATATATTTTAAGTATTATAAGCACATACCTGAAGTGTATGGAATGCCCCGAAATCAGCTCCAACAGCAATGTCATCTATCAAGGAAACATCTAGTATAGAGAGTAACTTTCCTTCCCAGGAACTCATAAATACTTGGGTGGGCGTGCATCCTTCAGTGGTCAAGGGTTCATGTTTATTAGATAAAATGCCCTTTACATGTCTTTTATGGTCATCATGGCATCTTTCTCACATCCACTTCTTCCCGTGGAGTAGATGATACAGCATAAATATATTTCCCTTTTATTCTTGACAAATTTGTGTGCTCGTTTTTGGAGGCATCTGTAACGTCAAGTCGCTTGAGCGTCTGTCATGCTGTTTAATGACCTCATTAGAAAATATATTTAGCATCACTAAACCTATACTTGCGTACCTTGCTGGGGTCCACAATATACCTTTTTCCCACTCTGTCAGATGTGGAGAAGAATATGTAACACAGAATGCTAGTGGATTCTGCAGGATCCTGTAGGCAGTGAAGCCTTTAACTAGGAGCTCTGAAAATTAAGTTTTCTTCTCAATAGTCCTTCGAAGGTTGTAAGAATGATTTTGAAATAGAATTTTGTTTTTTTGCAATCTCTCGTTCATCCTGGGGATTCCTCCTGCCTTTGCTGTGCTGAGCACACAAAATTGCGATTTGTGATTGAAACGGGCATGAGCAGTCTATTGGATCCGGTAAACATTGAATGTTGATATTAAAGCACCCAATTAAAAAAACATACTTGCTGTTTAACATATGCAATAATAATCAGCTGTAGACATGTACTGCACTCTATAAGATGCTACTCCACAGGGTGAGTAAAACACTCACAATAGCTCGGTTTTCACTGCGAGGAATTGCTATTTTTTTTAGTTCTGTAAATTTCGATGATTAAATTAAAAACTTGTAAACAGAGCCCTAGTAAGCTCTCTCAGTGAGGTCTGCCGTTTACATTGTACAATAATTACTCAGTAGTAAGATCTTCCGCCTCTATTTCACAATGATGGAAGCTGGCCACATATTTTTTTAAATCACTGAGGAATCTAAGGCAGTCATTTACTGACACTTTGACGATGATAGACTGAGGGTAACAAAATGAGAAAAAATAATTTTCCACAAATCAATGTAGCTCTTGTTCTTTCAGTATAGGAGATGCTTCTTGGCGTGCTACGCATGTTTTTTGGAAGGACCACAATTTTATCCAGAGCAAAGAGAAGGATGGCTAAGGCATAACCAAAAAGACCATCTACTAGCTCTCAGGTTGGCAGAACCATACATGCTGAAAGTGCCTAAAAAATGACCGATGCACATCAACAAACATGGCCAGCAGCCATATTGGGACCTCTTGTCACGGAATCTACAATGAAACAGTTAAATAAGTGTATTGTTGGTCTTTGGAAATATTTTTATTGCATAGTACACAAAACACATACTAGGTTCAAGGCAGGTTCTTTATAAATAGAGAGACACAAACAGTCTTTAAGGTTCCATTTCCTCCTCTACAAAGGCTTGGTCACTCTCTCCATTTCACAAAAACAGCTGTGTTTGTCAAGCGGGTGCGATGGAACCCCACCACAAAGAGGTCCTTACTCTTGTGCAGGAAATGGACGTGGCGCACCCCAGGGCCATATGCTTTGAAGACGTGGGAAACCTTGAAAGATAAAAAAAACACAGAATGCGCAATAAGACATTAGATCAAAGAGGATGAGAAAAAAAACGAGATTTTTTTCAGGGCGCAAGGACTCAGATGAACATAGAGGTGTGGAGATTTAGAGAAGGACATTTTGCATCACAAGTTGAAGGGCATTCAGTCAGCCATTGTTAAACAAAGGGAAAGTATGTAATACAAATGGCAAACAGAGTTAGTGAGACTGTGTCACACGTTTGAGGGGTGTCAAGCTCACTGACACAAGGAGTCTCTTCCTTAAGACTGTGAAAACTCAACTACTCCTTCCCCGTACTTCATCTTAGAAGACTGAGGAATGCACCATCTTATAATATGCGACGGGTACAGACTTAGCGGAGGTTAAATCACTTCTGTGTTCATCAAACAATAGTGATGGTGCACACTTAATGAATGAGCACCTTTTGCCCCGTGAGATACCATGTTGTGGATTACTCTTCATGTATTCAAACACACATGGAAAGACACAATGGAACCCTTGACAATCTTTGGAAAAGAGGCACAATTGAATTAAAAATATTTTAAAGTTCTGTCTTCCATAGCTTGGTTTTCTAGTAGCTTTTAATACAAATAGTATATTCATAAAAAATGTGCACACTGAAATACATAATCATTAGTGGCTGTATACAGTGAGTCCATATGGAACTATACTTATTTTAATTCTTCAAAACGTCGTTTTGACTTGAAATGCCTACAGTGAGTTAAAAAGTATAAATGCTTCCTGACTGGCTACAATATAGTTTATATACAAATTATAAATATATTCTTTTCAGCTAGGGATATTTTTTTGCAAAGGATGCAAGACAGGTTGTTTGCAATCATCCAAAGGGTGGACATGAGTGAAATTACACAACTACTCGCCTTGCAGGATGACGTAGAAGGTGAACATCGACTTCATGTATGCACACCGATAACAACTTGAACGATAGAATATAGCAAGATATGAAGCGGTAAGGGTCTATTTTTTAATATGAACCCGATTGGGGGCTTGGCTAGTTGAATCATGGTGTGGTCTCAGCTAGATCACTGGACAGTTTGACTTTATAGTTATTTCTTTTTCTACAAAGTATTAAGCTTAAGGTCTACCTTAACTGATATTGGCTATAGAAAAATGAAGTTAATTCAAAGCCTTTTGAAGACTGCTGCGATTCCTAGGAGTTTAACTAACTATAATGCCCACCCTCTAGGCAGACATTAAGGCTTTGATACATGAACACGCTACAAAGAATTACCAAAAAGAGATGGGGTATGTCTTAAAATTATTCTGTAGTCTGGACTTGAACAATGAATCCTTTTCCAGCTCTGTTTTACACAATGAGGAGGGACAGACACCATCAAGCAGAGACTGCCTTCTGTCTATATCGCTCTCCTTAAAAACAGGCACAGAGTGACAACCTTCCTATCTCTGCAACGCCATGTGATGGGAATAAACATTCACATCTTGGAATCTGTTTTCAGTGATCAGGAAACCACTTGATGAACCACTTGATGGTTACTATATTAAGTGGTGGCATACTGATGGACAAGTTCCTTCCATACAGGTTACACAATGCATTTAGGAAAAACTCTTTGGACCATTATTCCCTTCTATCTCTTTTACACCATACTGTGGGGATCTCTTTGATGGTGTAAGAGACCTCTCCATATCTATATATCACTATTGGATGTGTAAGGGCTCAACCGCTGGCCCCTAAGTATCCCAGGCTGCCTCCTTACATTCTTCCATCCTGTAGAGTCTCCGCTCATGCTGTCTTCTGGTGTTAGCGAGAACTCTTGAATCACTGTGCTCTTATCGGCTCCAAGGAGTTTCACGTGCAGCTCATAGACAAACTGATGCAGTTTGCTGTCTTCGTACCTGGAGTTAAAAGGCAATTGAGAATGTGTTAGTGGGCCCCAAAATGCTGGAAATATGAGAACTTCTTTAAATTGTCTTCACTCAGTACCCTTCTCCAGCTCATCCCTCACCCTAAAAAGCAACCTGAACCCTTTTGATTTATATGGGCATAAAGAAAAAGTCCGAGAAAATTCAGGTGACAAATAGTGACTAATCTAAAGAATTCACTGACAATCCTCAATGTCAAAAATATTTTTCATTAATGATGAAAAAACGGGAAACATCGGTTACAACGCGGTCTTTACACTGCAATATGTTTACAACGTGGCCATTACAACGCAAGTCGTTACGACGACTTGCGCTGGATGGCGCTATACACTAAGGAATAGTATGATTTACTATTCCAACACCTTCCCTACTGTTACGTAGGCTGAAGTTGGAATAGTAAGTCATACTATTCCTAAGTCCAGCGACCTCCAGCGCAAGTCATTGTAACGACTTGCGTTGTAATGACTGTGTTGTAGACGTATCGCGGTATAAGGACCGCGATGTAAGGTCATACATTCTGAAAAAACTGTTTGTTCCCTTACTGTTTCAGACATTGGTCATGAAAAGGGAGTTTGTGGTTGACTGCTCTGAATAGAAGAAACATGCCATCACGGGACATAGCAGTGCATGTCAAACCTCGTTTTGGAGGCCACCAGGGAGGGGTAGGGGATACTGGGCAACAACAGTGATGTTTAAGGTAATTTGCCATCAGTGTGATAGGGTACACCCTACAACGGCTCTGGAAGCCTGACCAAGTCCAGAACTTTCTACACTTGACTCTCTGGGTAGCAAGGATGAGCAGTTACAGCCTTCTCGGGGAGGTAGTGTGACGTGCAAGAGCTCAGAACTCCCCCAACATAAACAATAATGTAAAGTCCCCCCCCCCCCAGCTCACGGAAAATACTTTTGATCACACTGCAAGCCCAAATACTACACAAAACTAAGAGAGTGTAATAAAGGGTTGTGATCAGTTGCATCTAACAGTGAAGCATTACCATCCCACTTCTCCCTAGCGCCCATCTCTTTCTCAGGATTGTCAAGAGAAGGTCTCTACAGGTCCAAATGCAGTAGGCAAAGATTGCGCACAGGTGCAGATAACTTAAAGCAGCCTCACTTGTTATTGGAGCAACTGGGTTCAATGTGTTTTTTCAACCCTTAGTTTAAAAAATTGTAAGCGTGTGGAGGTCATGCTAATGCATATCATTCTCTGGCACCATATGCAAGGTAAATCCTGTATTTGCAAGCTATTGGCTGGGTTGCACTTCAGGCTGTACAGAGAGCATGGCATGTGCACCCACCCTTGTGGAGCTAGTCCTTTCTTTGTTGGGGTCCGAGCGGCAGTGCTGTTCGAGTCACCGTTCACTGAGTGGATCCACTGGGCAGGACTGCACAGTCACACCTCTCTAGCAGCGGTGGACCTCCTCAGTGACTCCTGACCAGTGATGGACTATAAAAGTGGCAGTCTCCCGGCTGAATTCCTCTGTGGCAGTTGCGGTCTCCATGCCGATCCTGGCTTTCCACTTCAGCAGTTGTGTAACTTTCACTTTTGTTTCTTCACCAACAGCGATAGCTACAATATTTCAAGCCCACAGCAGACTGACAAGTACGATCATGACATAGTTCACTCAGGAACGGAGCGGAGTCTGTGATGAAGGGGCACTTCTGGCTTAAACTCTTCACACTTCACCTATCTCCTGGTGCTCCACGTGATATCATTATGCTAGGCTTCTCTTCCTGGACAGCATCTCATACTGCAAGCCCAGCCATACTACTTCCCTTTCTTAGCAGGCAGGTTTCTATGCGATTTACGAACATCCTACAATTTTACAGCAGACAGAGCAGAATTCAGGTGATGTTCCTTCACCTCTGGGAGGCCAGCTGCCACCAGACAGAGACGTTCTTTGAGTATTCGGCAGAGAACTCCCTTCCTTGATCAAGAAGATGTTGGGACTAGAACAAAGTGGGATGGTTTGCATCCCACTTTTATACACATTTACCAGGTAGGGGTTATTGCACATAGAGTCTCTTTTCTATTTTCAAAACAGAAATAGAAAGTGTTCAGCAGGAATGCAACCACCTGCCTGCTGAGAAGGTGATCTGATTTACGTGGAAAAACAGAGAAAAGATATGATGGTTGGATGGCACAGGATTAGGGGAAGCAGGGCACATGTGGGGGCATCACCCAGGAAGGAAACGTTGCCTCCCCAGTTAACAATACCTGTCACAAAGGGCATTTCTCATTACAAATTCATCATGACAGTCATCACTTAAGATGTGCATGCCACTTTCACTAGGACATGTCTTCCTAATCCTATATCTCATATCTAACCTCCTCAAGCTGACCATGATCACTCCTACCTCTAAATCGATCTTGATTGACAACTTTTCACTCTTCCCCTTGACCATGTGATACTGATCTGACCTTGACATGACCTAAGTCAAAGCCTGGTCTTTACTATCAGTTAATTCTAACAGTGTGCACCCAGCATATTTCTATTTTGCAGGTTGAGCCATTCTGGAATCAGCAGTCCTTAAAAATATGCATGCACTGCCTTTGAAGAAGACATTACCAATCCAAGACGCAGATCTCCGGCTGAAGGGAATCCAGTAGGTCTTCCCAAAGGCCCTCAGACACCAGGTCGATCCATTGCTCCTTGATACACCAGCTGCAAGGAAGAAGGATAGAAGGACAGTTAACAGAGGTGCTGCTCAGAGACATGGATATGGGTGAGAGGCAAGCTGAGACAATCCTTGAAAGAGACCAGGGGTCGTATTACATAAAGTGCCCTGGGGTGCAAAGGGTGTTTGTGCCCACTTTGCAAGCCCCGGGGCACTTTGGTATTACAGACAGGGGTGCAGACGCTTTTGTAACTTCTTCTGTAATACCAATAGCACTGGTGCACATAAAGCGTGTCCCTTGCAAATGAGGGAATCCCTTTGACTCCGCACCCGCGCCATATTACCGACGCTGGCGCAGAGGCAAAGAAGCCCTCAGGCGGCGCACAGACAGTTTGCCACCTAAAAGGAGGTTGCCAGGCGCAAACAGTGATAATGTGTAATATGGCCCAATTGGCACATGAGGTCCCCGTTGACCTAAAAGATGCAAGTTGGGAGAGTGAGAACCTGAAAGGTCAGCCATAGAAGGAGAGATAGGTCAGCAGGAGACAGAAGAAGAGGTCATCTCTGCGAAATAGAGACACACAACTGCTCGGTTAACTGAGGGAGGCGCATAGAGACGCTGACTAGGGAAAGGGGAGGAGTTTGTCTATGCAAATACAGAATGAATGAATGAATGAATGCAGACTTTGTGGAGTACCACAATATATGCCACGGGTTGTCCTGGCATTATTACTAATCAGCACTAGAGGAATCAACTTCGAGTGAAACTGCAAACATCCGCATTTAACAGTTTACAGAAAATAAGATAGTTCTCCTGGAACAGAAATGAGTGAAGTTTCCAACGCTTCACTGTAAGAAAGGAAAAGAAGCGGCCTGAAAGTAGAAGATGAGCCTTTTGGATCTTTGGCAACGCAAGTAATAAAACAGAACACGAGATGGAGACTTGAAGCAGCGCAGGGAAAAAAGTGACGCTGCAGCAAATTAGGCCTTTTGTTAAGAAACATACCAAATGTGCCACCTGGTGGTAAGTAATGGAACAAGCGAAGAGTGCTAATCGGGAAGAGGTGGGGGAAGGAAGGAAAAAGAGGATTCTGGGGGTTTAAAAAGAATGCAGCCACTAAAATTGATGACAATTGAAATTATCAATGCAGCTGCAAACAATTTCTCGTTGAACTGCCCGTTGAATAAATTGTTGTTTCATGTGCCAAGGTATTTAAAATACTCAAAAAGCTAAAATGTGATTATCAATTTTTCATTGAGGGGAAGGGCACATTGAAAAACTGGCGGGGATGTAGGGACTGGAATTGAAGATTTAAGTAGCACATGAGAAGAATCATGGAAAGAAGGCAGATTGTAATGGTGGTGAGACTTAAGTTGGTTTGGGACACATGCAGCATGGTCCAATCACTGTTTCAGGTTCAGTGGGTAATGATTCTGTGTGCTGTATAGAAATTGCTATATCTCCTGAGGAAGAAGCTAGTAGGGTTTGAAATGAATTGCAGTAATTGTTATACATACGCAATCTCAAAACTGAAAATAATGAAGATTAAATTTAAAAAAAATATTCTATGAGACAAATGTTAAAATGAAGAAAAAGGAAAAGCTTTGAAAATGGAAGGAAGGTGGACCAGGTATAGCAGCATACAACATTTAAAAAATGAATATTTCCAGAAGAAAAACGTAGGTTTTTCTTTTGCTATGCAAGATGGCACCCAAGCAGTAAAACAAGTGGAGCAGCAGGGACTAGACTCTGCCATTGAAAGGAGTGGTGTGGGTGTTGACTGTGGCAAGGAGAGCAGATATGGAGAAGCGCTTGTAGGAGGTACAGAGGGTAGACTCTGCTAGTGAGGGATGCAGATGAGGCACTTACCCAGGACATAAAGTTCTAGAACAATGCCATCAGGTGGCGAAAAGAGGGACGAAGTGCTAACGAGAACCTGCACAGCAGAGCAAAGAGGAAGGAGCTGGTGCATGAGGTGCAGAGAGGTACTACTGCTAGAGAGTGGTGCAGAGGAGGAACGGATACATGGCATGCAGTCAGGGGAACACTGCCAACAGGAATCTTAGAGAGGGAAGTCAGGATGCCAGTTTCACCCATTTACATGCAGGCTAGCTTGTGTACCAGTCCTGGCAAAATGTGTAAATATTGTTGATGCAAATACATAAAAAAGCAAGTGCATGGTAAACTGTCCAATCTACGTGTTCCAACCCTCCTCTCTGATTCTACCCCCTCACATCATCCTACTTTCTGTAATCTTATCTCAACAGGATCTACACACTACAGTGTCCCACCTCCACCACTTCACCCTGCAGATAATCTTGCTACAGTGAAAATGCTGTATGTACAGCACTCTACTGCTCTTCAAGCTAGAGCTGTACGAGACCATATACATTAATCTGATGTGGAGAAAACAGACAAAGTGTTCGGTACTAGCGACAAAAACAGTGAAAGGATTTTAGTGCTATAAGCAAAAGGTTATTTCGCACTTTGTCCAGGCACCATAAAAACAAATACGGTCCATTACCAAGCTTTTGGTGCTATTCTGCCTCTCCACTCATGGCTACTGACTCTGCCTTATGGAAATACTGAACACATTTGTTGACTCTCTTAGCCACAGCAGTAGCTCAGTCTTCAGCTCATATTGGTGCAGCAGTGTGATTAGTTAGGAAGTAATATATTATACCACTGGATGCAATAATCCCGTGTGCTCAGCAGTGGTAGCCTGTAATCTTTAAAAGTGGTGGGTGTAATACTTGCCCCAAATTTGTAGCGAGCACGCACAACTCCCTTTAGAGAAGTTCAGGGTTAGGGGTCCTCCCTCCATGCCCCCAGAAAAAACAATCAGGTAAAATAGTGTATTTTAAAGCACAATTTTCACATAAATTTGCTAAAACATAGGTTCTGTTCTGAAAAAGGCACTCATTAAATATTCATGTCCTTTCATGGTGTGCCAATCCAACGAAACATTATGTTCCCCGGGAGCTGACCTCAAATGTACTATGTGTGCCCCCATATGTCAAAAATTACCTCAATTGTGCCATGGCCAGCAATATATCATAGATGCCCTCCACATGCCATGTGTGCCCCCTTATGCCATAAACTACATCCAACACAAAGAACCAACATCAAGAGCCCACACGCCACCCCTACATGACACCCACATTTACGGAGATCAAGCTCCCAGGCCTCCTAAGCCTCAACGGCTTAGCACGACCACTACCCCTATCTGGAACCTGACACAGAGACCTGAAAAAACAAGAGCCACTTTGTCCTCCCAGGACGCCCCCACCCACCCCTCCATAGAGTCGACCCAACGACTTGCCCTGCTAGAAAGACAGCTAGAAACGGTAATACGGGGCCTCACCGAAATCCTACTGAACCTCCCCTCACCCTGAAAGCCCAACCGACACCCACACCTGACACTCACACTCACACCAAATAACAGTTATCACAGAAGGCCCCTCAAGACCCAACTGCTAAAATGGTCCACAACCCCTCTTCGGAACCAGACAGAGAGACCCAAAAGAACAAAACCCGCAATGTCCGCAAACGAAGCGAGGGATCTTGCCATCTCGTATGACAGAGCCACAACACTCACCTCTAGTTCCAAGATCCAGGTCATTACTGGACATGGAAGAAACCGCTCCCCCCTCAGATCCTCAAGACTCCCTGCCTCCCTCACTAACATCCCCCGGGCTCCCTTAAAGAAGAAACTCAAAAACGAGGGATCCAATACCAAACAGCATGCTCATTAACTGCAGATCGGCCACCAAACATGCTACAGAACTGGCTGAGACCATCCTTACCCACGACATAGACATCACATTCATCACCGAAACCTGGCTAAACGAGTTTTCTTCCCCAATCATGGATATGCTTATGCCCCTGGGCTTCGCAATCATCCATAAAGACAGAGAAAACCAACGTGGAGGAGGTATAGCAATCATACACAAAGAGAACATCTCCGTGACAGAGACTGACGCCCTTAAATATAATTCTTTCAAATGTCTCACTGCCACCATTAAGAGGAACGACAAGAAAACATAATTTTAGGACGACCTCAACCTACACTGGAACGAGGAAAACAACTTGCTAATCAAAACCTTAAACGATTTCCTAATCAACAACGATCTCACCCAAAACTGCACAGAGACAACCCACAACAGAGGCTCAATCCTGGATGCCATTATCACACAAGCAGATATTGTCTCTATTGACCTCACCTTGCCTGTTGACTGGTCTGATCACCATATCATTCTATTCCACATCAACCAAACAATCCAATGCCAGCCCGTTAAGCAAGACCCTCCCCCGCTGGGCAAGAAATCTGTCAGATTCCCCTTGCAGACCTGGAGGAAAGGGTAAGCTCCCTCCTCCCTATCCACACTGGTGAGCTCTCAAGACCGGAACTCACTGCGCACTACAACACCACTATGACTTCCATTATGGACCAAGTAGCCCCCCTGAAACTAAAAAAAGGCAGAAACATACCATCTAGATCATGGTTCAACACAGACATAAACTCTGAAAGAAGAGAACTAAGAGCGGCAGGAAGACTCTGTTGGAACAACCCCTCCACTATCCTTCGAGACAGACTCAAGTCAGTGCACGAGAAATACAACAAACAAATAAAGAGTGAAAAAACGTCCTTCGTTTCTAATGCCCTTAGCAATGCAAAAACAGGCCCAAAGAACTCTTTAATCTCATCAGGCAACAAACTTCCAAGCCCTCCTTGACCCCTACTACGGCCTCCCTAAGACCTCTGTAATAACTTTGCCGATTTCTTCAATGACAAAGTCACCAAGATAGAACTCTCCTTGAACGCACACCACAGTCCCCCTGGCAGTAAATCACCCCGGTGATAGAAGACATCACACCCAAGCTCCCCCCTAACCTATGGAATTCTTTCAACCCCATCTTCGAAGCAGAGGTCATCAAAATGATCTCCAGTGCCAAACCCTCAATACACGTTCTGGATCCCATTCCTGCAAAACTTGCCAAAAAACTCAATCTCTCTCTAGCCCCACACTGGACCAGGATCATAAATAGCTCCCTGACTACTGGAGTCATGCCTGATTGTCTCAAAACCGGCCAAGTCACACCTCTACTGAAACAAACGGGCTCCGACGCTACGATCTGAACAACTACAGACCCTTTCCAACCTCCCTCTCCTAGCGAAAATACTGGAAAGATGTGTTCTTCTCCAACTTACTCCACACCTGGACAACACCAACCTTCTAGACTCCTACCAATCGGGTTTCAGAAAAGGCTGCAACACAGAGACAGTGATACTAAATGTAATTGATGATATGCACAAATCTCTTGATACGGGCCAATGCTGCCTACTTATACTGCTGGACCTATCGGCAGCCTTTGACACGGTCGACCACAAACTACTCATCAAGGCACTGCAATAATGGGTTGGAGCGGATGAGGTGGTCTTACAGTGGTTCACCTCTTTCCTACAGAACCGCACCCATAGAATAAAAATCAAAAACTTCATGTCGGACTTACTCGCCATTAGCAGGGGTGTCCCCCAAGGATCCGTTCTCTCGCCGCAACTCTTCAACATCTAAATGGAACCCCTCAACACCATACTAAAAAAAAAACATTCCCTTCCACCTATATGCAGATGATACCCAGATCTATCTGGAAACCTCATCCATGGAAGACATTCAGAGACTGAACGAAACTCTAAAAGAAGTCCAACACTGGTTATCACGCAACCACCTAAATCTAAACCAAGACTAGACTGAAGTCCTCCTCATCTCCAACAAGGAGAGGAACCCCCAAATAATAGAATGGCTCAAAGCTATTAATGCTCTCAAATACAACCCCACACTAGCTGATGATGCAAAATCGCTGGAAATCACTAAGGACCCTAAATAATACATGAGCAAACATATTAATAATAACGCAAGGAGCGCCTTCATCAACCTTAAACTACTCAACAAAATAAAACCCTTCATCCCCCCGAACGACCTCAAACAATTCACTCAATCCCTGGTGCTGTCCAGACTGGACTATTGGAATGCAACCCTCACAGGATCATCAAAGAAACTTTGAACGCAGCAGCCAGAATGGTCACCGGAGTTAAAAAATATGAACACATCTCACCGGCACAGAGAACTCAAATGGCTCCCAATCGAAATGCGTGCCAACTTCAGAACTGCCTGCCTCACACACAAAGCGCTGCACACAGGAAAACCTGCATACCTGGCCTCCAAACTCCAGAAGGCTGGCCAGACAAGAAGCCTAAGGAGTACCAACACTTTACTCCTTATCCCTCTGAAACCCACAAACAAAAAAATGAATCCCGTTCCTTTGCAAGAAATGCGCCCAAAATCTGGAACTCCATACCAGTCCATATCAGGACTAGCCCCTCCTACTCGGAATTTCAAATGGCAGCTCAAAGACCTCCTCCTCAAGCGATCTCTCCCGAATGGATAGGTACAGCCTAATTGCAGGAGCCGGGCCCTCCCGCAACAGCACACAGAGACTTTGACATTATGACCTCTACCTCACTCTCCTCAGGACTACCTCCTCCAACCCCCCCCTACCGGATCCAACCCCATCATAAGTCACTGTATTTTTGCGGCGACAACACGTGAACCGACTTGAGACAATGTACAGACTATTATGATTATTTGTCTCACGAATGTCACTGTGATCTTTATGACGAGACTATGCAATGAGTCTGAGGCACTGTATGTATTACTGTATTAATGTATCATACTAATGTTAAGGCTGTAAAGCGCTCCGATACCTCAGAGTCTGGCTAGCGCTATATAAAACTCCTAAATAAATAAATAATACATTCAAAATGCCCCCATTGTGCCGTTGACATCATGCAAAATACCCTGATTGACCCTTATGTCAAAAATTACTTCTAGGGTATCAGGCCCAGCGTTTTCTCACATGTGACACTTATGCCAACATCTGAATTTTTTCCCATTGGCGCCTCCATATGTCAAAAATGATCTCTAGTGTGCAAGGGCCATCATTTTGTCATGGTGCCCCCATAGGCCAAATAATGACATACAATATACCAGAGCTAGGAACTTTACAATTTATGTCATTTTTATACCACAGGTGACCCTTATGTCAAAAATTAAACCGCAAATCTGCTGAGTCATGGGTTTAAGATTTCAGCCTCTAGCTTTTCACCCTATGTTTTCCTCTATTTGTGACAGCCTGGGAAAGGATAGGACGACAGGCTGACTGGAGGGTAGCCCAGAGCGCTGCAGGGCTCAAGCCCAAAGTGCCAGGATCCATCTTTCCAAGTGATGCTACTGTCAGTAATGGGCAGATCCCTGAGGCCAGGGCTGGACCTTCACCAGACTTAACCAATCTGTCTGATGGCAGAGGCAAGCACCTCTATGTGCCTGCGCCAGCCACTAGACAGATGTCTCTGTCTGCTTAAGGGTGCTTGAACCTTGTTCTTAGAGAGGTCATCGGTTTTTGTCACATTAACAGTAAATAATAAAACCATTATAGTTTTTTATTCACTATTAGTGTTAAGAAATGTGGCAGAAAATAAGGAGGGCAGAGCCTGGACACGTGTGTGGCTAGATGTGGCGTGTGTCCCAGTTCTGTTGGTTTCCGGCCCCACTTGGACCCCACCACCAAAGTAGTTGAATGTGCCACGAAGCATCACAGGAAGGAAAGCGACACTGCACCTTGCAGCACACATGTATTTGTCTATCAACCTCTCACTGTAAAAGCAGTGTTTGAGGAAATACACAAACCTAGAGTTTGCTTAATATGCCTAAATCTGACTTTCTACTACAACCATGGTTGCAGCACACAGAAGAGGTGGATAAAAAAATAAAATCAATATGAAAAAAATCTCACCACATATTTGTGAGAAAATGCCGGCCATGGATAGATCTGCTTAACACATGTGCAAATCGGTTTTGCGGGTGAGCTACTAATCTGCTAAACATCATGTACTCCAGATTTGGCCTGTAAATTGATTCACCAATTGCCAAGCGAAAGTGACATTGAGCACCCCTTGAGTTGATGTAACAGAATGTAAACGAGGCTCTTAAGAGTTTTTTCTCCTAACCTCCAGAGATCTACAATGCCAATGTATACCAAAGGTCAAGCAAATGGAAGCTGCTCCTACCCATGGCTACCCCTACATTAGATGCATGTACTTCTTTACATCATGGTCTCAATGTACTTCCAAATCTAGCGGATTCTTTATGGACTTCCAAAAATTATCTCCTGAAATCTATGCCGCGCTGTTTAGTATTTCGTAGTAGAACTTTAATTCACGCTTCGACTTACCTGTAGTTTGGAAGATAACATACCACTACTCCAGGAGGGATCCGGCTCGTATCCACAGGGATGTGATCTGTGCTCACTTTCCAGCCGCTAAAGTCACCTAAGAGTCCAAGAAACTATTTAGTCCACAGCAACAATGAGGAGACAAGAATAAATAGAAATGCATTAGATTTAGTTCAAGCTATCCTTGCCTTTTAAAGTTAAGTTGTGTGTGACAAATGTGTATATGGTGTCCTAAACTATACATAAAATAAAAATAAGGAAAAAGAATAGGGAGCGAGAAAAACATGGACAACTCATGTTATGGTGAGGCAGGTAAGTCCGATGACCCATATCTGGTCCTCAGAGAAACTGGTTGTCCATTTCATGTATGGCAATGGGCCTGAGAGGATGTAGTCTGTACCTGACCCACGTATAGTATGCTCTAGGAATTATTTGGGTCCATGGCCTTTGACTTTTATCCGGATGACTACGTTCTAGTGGCATAATATAATGGTTTTGTCATCAAGTCATTTTCTAGCTTGCTATGGTTAATGGTTTTATCTCTGGCTAGTGGCGCTTGGATTGCTGATTGTTCATCTGGTTGGGGTTAATGTGCAAATGGAAGTTAATGGACCTCTGACATATCCTGTTGTCCTCAGTAGATTGGTTGTTACTCGTGTCCTTTGCTGGTAAGTTGCAATACCAGCTGATGGCTAAAATCCCAAGGCGATTCGATTGACATTTACTCCATGAATAATTTCAAGTGCCATTAGACAGTATCTCGGACATTTAGGGAGTGAGCTATGGGATTGGTTGGGGGTCTGTCTCACGTCCACTGTCCTAAGGGATTTCTTCGCTGTCTGAACTGTGACCAAAAGAAAATTAGTGGGGCCTCCCATTGGCTAGTATACATCATGAATTTGTTCAGTCTCTTTTCTGTGGATAGTGCCCTATGTAGACTGTTCGGATCTCTGGGGCATGGTTTGGGCCTATCTTGCCTTTGCATGTGTCATCAGGAGAGTTACTGGCCCTGTAAACAGAGGCTAACTTCTTGACAACATTGCTAGGTCTCTGTTCTGTGGCTTGTGTAATGAGTTAGTGGGTAAGAATGGTGTCATGCCAATAAATAATATACACATTTTTACATTGAAGTCCTGTCCTTTGCTGTAGTCCAAACTCAAAATCTTACCATATGATTCCAATGGCTGCCTGGGGGGTGGAACATCGACTGGGCCGGGTGGGGGAGGCTGATTGGTTGATAAACCTAAAAAAAAGGGAAAAGGAGTGAGAGACAAAGTTAATGTTGTTGCTAATAAGAATCTATGTAATCAAAAGGGTATGCAGTTCCTAATAGGAGAAGAAGCGGTCGGGGGAAGCCTGAAGCGTCAGATTGTGGAATCTGATTCCTTAGGAGCAAGTGCCCTCACACGCCCAAAAGGGTGTCATGTTTCTTTATCGTGCAGCTCCTCCTTAGACTGTTGCTACAATGCCCAATAGGCCCCCGCAGGGGGGGAGCTCTTTGGGCAAACCGGTTAGAAACATATAAAGGCCTGGTGCACAAAGGAACATACAGTTAACAACACACTTACAAACATACTCCCTTTGCCTACACAACTCCTCCAACCAATCAACAATTCCTGTCATTAGTATCACCAGGCTCACCAGTTCAATGTCCATTGCAGCGGGACAGTGGTATGCATTATAAGCCCTGCCCTGTGGCACAAGCTGCGTCTACACGCCTTCCTCTGCCTCCACTCCCTTTACTGGCTCTGGCGGTTCTCAGGTAGCAATGGGATCTTAAAGCAGTCCTGGCAAACGTGTCGGTTCCAGTTAGATATTCTATCAAATGACTCAAACCCACTCGAGGACGATATTTTTACACGTTAATTGTTGAAGTCAGTTCTGAGAATAAATTCCTGAAGTGTTCAAATATTTCACACTCACGCATGGGCCTGTCAGAAAAGTGTGTACTTCTGCCAATCTGTCGATTTAAAAAACGACAATCTCTTCGACCAGCGGATTTTAATCAGTGGTCCAGGGAACCCACTGGGGTCTGCGATACCTACTCAGGGGCTCCATCAATGCTTAGAAAATTGAATAATATTAACATATTAATAAAGTGTACATAAATAAAGAAGCAAAATGTAAAATTGAAATGCTTAAAACTTTCTGTAAATGTGAAGGAATTTGAAATTGGAGGCTAAAAATTAAGTTTGTATCCTCGGATAGATTTGCGGGAGTAGTGCAAGTGCATCAAACAGGATATAGTATGTACGATGGGTGTACGCAACTAAATTTAAAAAGGTGCTAATCTTCCCATTAAAATTAAAACTTTAATTTTTTTTTAATTTGTTGGTGAATTTAATCAAATATTCCATTAGTTTATATTTGTTAGATGAATGCTCATTTTTGTATTGTTTGGCAATTCAAATCATCAAAATGGATTAGCCTGGGGGTCCTGGGATTCCAATAATGAATCAGTGGAGTCCCCAGATACCAGTAATGATTAAGTGGGGGTCCAGGTTAAGAACTACTGTTTAAGACCAGCTGATGCGGAGCATAACCCTCTGTACCCCAGCCTCCGGAGGAATTTTCCAGTGCCCGGCTTGGCCAAACGGGCCCTAGATTCTCAAACTAATTTCAAAAAGCCCTCCTAGGCACATCAGTTTACCCCTCAGACTTGACAACCCATTGACGTCATAGCAAAATTGACAAAAAGATGTAAGCATTCATTATCATTTGCATATGCTGTGATCTGCCCATATATTGGCGAACATAGCCAATAAATTACAAGCCTCACAAAGATTGTCAGATATGACAGGTTTTATACTATATATTCATATTTATGCAAGTTAAGACATATAGCATGGTAAGCTTGAGTTCACTACAAATATTTTTTTTAAACAAAAAATTTGCATTAACTAGGGTGCAAAGCTCTGTAACTTTATGTGCACTATCGAGCACGGCCATTCCTCCTATGTTACCGGAGTGTCCACTATCACTTTTTGGGAAAACGCTTACCGTTATCTGCAAAATCCTAGAGAGGTTAACAATTTCATGTGTTGGGTACCCACCTATTGAACCTCCACAGCCATTTCATCAGAATAAAGCCATGCCCCCTTTATTTTGGTACTTGGAGAGGGTGAACTACCATCTCATTAATTACTAAAGCTTGACGACAGTCACTGGCGTTATTCTGACTGGTCAGCGCCAAGGTGTACTTTAGTCTGCAATACGCACGTTAAATGTAAGCGTCCGCAATCCACAAGGGACCTAGGCCCCTTACCTGGTTCACGCTACACAAAATCGTAAATATTACTTAATGCATCGTAAGCTAATGCAGTATGGTATTTCCTTTATGGATGTCGCTCTCAGTAGCGATTCAATGGACCCTTCACGGAGGTAAAATGATAACTCATCTATTCATTACTCCACTGTCAAACACAAGCAAATGTTAGCTTAAACATCTAAACAAACACACACACTGCATTTCTCACGCTTGAAGAAAACTTTTTCACATATGTATGTCTCTTGAAGACACTCATGTATGCCCACACCTAAGACATTGCTTAAACAACAAGAAACCACACCTATATTCGAACATCTGTCACGCATTACCTTCAACAAAGTCAGCCACTAAGCCAATAAAGATGAAAGCCTCATCAGAAGCTGGAAATGTATTTTTGCTTGCATGCTATCCAACAGGCCACATGGGTTTCAGGGTTGTGGGAGTCAGTGGGGTGTAGATCAGGCTTGGCCTTTGCCCTATAGATTTGGTTTCATCACCCTGGAGATATAGGGAGCAACCAATGGTTGAACACAGCTATACTGGCAATACAATAGTCTGGCTTACAAATTAAAGTGCCTGTTGGGCCACTGATGGGTTTAGGCACTCAGTAAGCCATCATGTATGGACTCTTTCACTCATCTTTGCACTCATGCATTCCTTAGCCCATCTTTTGAGTCATTCTTGTATTCAACTTCTGGAACAACCATAATAGAATAAACACTAACTCAATAAGATATTTAAGATACATTAGAAGATTGCAAGTAGAAAAAACAAACTGCCACCTAAACCTAGCCGGCATATGTGTGCAAAACTGAAGTTAAACATAGCAGTGGGTGTCTGTCTTGCAGCGGTATTGTATCTGGTGTATCATTGTTTTAAAGTTTCTGTATGTCAGCCACGTTTAGAACCAATGTGTTGGCCATCTTGGAATGGTAAAACAATTATATACTATGGAAAGAAGCCTCCCATAATGGTTGACTGGCTTAGACTGAGTAGCCATGCAAGATGCGACGGACTGCAGTTGAAATGAGCTGCAAGCTAGCAGCATGTTAGCACTGCATGGGGCGCTATAGTATGCTCTTAAGATAAATATTAATTTTAAAAAAAACATAAAGCAAAGAAGTGAAAAGACAAATATAAAGGGAAAAAACTGAAAACTAAAGGAGTGGCCAAACAGCACTGACACTGAAGCACACCCAGTTCCAGGTGATGAGAAAATGTTGCCATTTACTGGACGAGAGAGAGAATGACTGATGTGGACTGAACTACAACACATTTAGTATGCCGTCATGGATGGAAGTAGAGTGTAAATGATGCTCCTCAGACAGACCAATGTAGGTAGAGGCCTGACCCAAAGGCTTTCTATGTAGCTATACATATTCACTGGAAGACAAGGTCTAAGGGATGTTATAGTTAGGAAATAGAATTAAAAAAAACGTTAGCAATTCATTGAGAAAACCAAAAGGTTACATGGAGGTTTTAGTTAGGCTCACATTTCACTTGTACAAAACCAGTAAAATTCAGCAGTTATAGTTACCTGAGCTAACTATAACTTGCAACCCCACAATCCACTGCTTATGACCTCACATATTATATCACTCATGAAATGATCAGTGACATGTCAAATGACATCACTGATGACATCATCCAGTGAGTGTGCGTGACTTATAAAACGTTTATGAGTGCTAAACATATATACCAACGCGTTACCCAAGTTAAAATAGTATACTTTCTATACTACAGAGTGAAACTGTTTCTAACATATATTATGTGAGTAGCTGTGTGAATGTGTGTATCCATCTGTGAATGGGTGTCTGAGTGCTGGTATGAGTGTGTAGTGAGTGAGTGTGCAAGTGGCCATATGGGTGTTTAAATAGGTATGTGAGTAGCTGTGTGGGTGAGTGAGTGACTATGTTGGTGAGTGAATGGGTGTGTCAGTGGCTATATGGGTGAGTGGCTGTATGCATGGGTGAGTGGGTGAGGGTATAACTGACTGTATCAGTGAGCGAGTGGGTGTCTAAATGGCTATATAAATTAGTGCCTGGCTGTGTAAGTGGCTGTATGGGTGAGTGAGTGGCTGTTTGAGTGGCTGTTTGGTTAAGTGAGTTAGTCTATAAGTGGCTGTATTGTAAGGTAAGTGCCAGTGTGAATGGGTGAGTGAGCAGATGTGTGAGGGCTTGTATGGATGTGTGAATGAGTATGTAAGTGTTGGGTGGGTGTGTGAGTTCTAGTATGGGTGAGTGAGTGGCTGTGTTGAGAGGCTGTATGGGTGAATTAGTGGGTGTATGAGTGGATGTATAGGTGAATAAGTGGGTTTGTGAGTGGCTGTACGAGTAAGTGACTGGCTATATGAGTAGCTTTATGGGTGATTGTGTGGTTGTGTGAGTGCCTGTATGATTGAGTGAGTGGGTGTCTGGTTCTATGGATGTGAGTGTGGTTGCAGGAGTACTTGTATGGGTTTGTGAATGGGTATGTGAGTGATTGTGTGGGTGTGTGAGTGGGTGTAGGAAGTTGTATATGGGTGTAAGTGGGTGAGTGCTTCTGTGGATGATGTCATCAGTGAAGTCATCAGTGATGTCACTAACCATGTCATGAGTGATGTAATAGGTAAGGTCATAGGCAGTGCATTGCCAGGCCACACAAAATAGTTAGCTCAGGTAACTATAACTGCTATAGTTCACTGGTTTTGTACGATTGAAATGTGATCCTAACTATAACTACCCTGTAACCTTTGTTTTTTTCAATGAATTTCTATGTTTTTTTAAATTCTGTTTCCTAACTGTAACCTGTAACCTTTGCAAATGAGTGTGGGAGTGAGTGCAACAGCATCTCAGTGGATGTGTGACTGAGTGTGTGAGTGTCTGACTGGGTGTGTGAGTGAGTGTTTCAGTTGGTGCATGAGTGGGGGTGTGAGTCTGAGTGGGTCTGTGAGTCAGTGCACAAGTCTCTGAGTAGGTCTGTGAGTGAGTGAGAGAGCATATAAGTAAGCGGGCGCATGAGTTTCTGATTGGGTCTGTGAGTGGGTGCATGAGTATCTGAATACGTCCGTGAGTGGCTGTGAGAGTGTCCGAGTTGTTATGTGAGTGGGTGCATGAGTACCTGGGTGGGTTCTGCTCGTTTTGGACCTTTATTTTGCCTCTTTGTTTGTGTCTGACCTCTATTTTGCCTCTTTCTGCTCACTTCAGACCTTTATTTTGTCTCTTTCTAATCTCTATTTTACCTTTTTCTGCTCGTTGCTGGTCTTTATTATGCTTCTTTCGGCTCTTCTCTGACCTCTAGTTTGCTTTTTTCTCATTTCTCACCTTTATTTTGCCTATTTCTTCTGACCTCTATTTTGCCTCTTTCTTCACATTTCTGAGGTTCCGTGTGAATCGGAACGACATTTTCTGGGTGTGTTCGAACATGGATGAGTTTGGTATCTACGAACCGCAAATGACGAGTTTAGTGGGTGTACGCGTTTTCGCTACACTACTATGTACGGATCGTCTCATTTCTGGGTATGTCCACCTGAACCCTCGGGTTCCATTTTAGATACGGCATCCATTTTGTTTCTTGCCCTCAAGTAGCCAGCGAACGGACCTTGTCCGCTCTTTGACCCTGGGATTCCCAAGCTTTCACGAAGGACACGTGTTTCTTTGAGGGTGTCTTTTATGATAGGGGAAATGACACGGCAGAGGCAGATGGCCCCGCTCAAGGCTCATCTTGCCGTGCCCGTTTATTGTTTCAGTCATACATGCATTAGGCACGAGGTCTTTGATCCTGTAATCAAGTTCCTGTTATTACTCTCTACACCCTTTTTCAATCTGTCGTGCATCTTTGTTCTTCCTTTGCATCTGTTTCTGTCCCTTCTCCTGAATGTGTTTACAGTCAGAATGGAATGTGCTTAATGTGGGGATAATATACTTTTACAGTTGGGAACCGGCAATGTCGTTGTAATCATGTTTCAGGCTTCCGAAACATGAATGCGACCCATTTGAAGTTTATTGTGGGAACTGAGTCGTAACCTTTGTCTGCCATGTTGTGCAATGACCAAAATGTGTATAAAAGGAGCGATCCACTTTTGCAATTCGAAGCAGTCTCCCAGAACCTACACGTTGTGTACTTCTTGTGATTTCTGTATCCCTGCAGTAAATAAAACGCTGATCTTTGACGTCGCAGGAAGTGTCCCGTGTCTCTGTGTTTTGTACGCCGGAACAGGTAACCCACGAAGGTTTCAGGTGTTGTCCCCTGGCACCGCTGGGTCTTAGAATAACCCAGTCCTTCAGTTGGCGCCCAACTTGGGGCGACATCAGCGGTACCGGTCCAAGCCCGACGATCGTGAGGAACTTCGTGTGAAATCTCCGAGGGAAGGTGCACCCCGCTTCATCGATCCAGTTGTCGAAATAAGTGGCCCGACGACTTTTCCCGCGAAGATTCCCGCCTTCCGACGGCTGCGACGGACTGATGCCCTGACTGTCGACCTGTTTTGGCGCCTGGCGTAGTCCTTTGTACGGCGAGACGATAGACGGGCCTTCCTGGTGACGCCATTGCTCTTTTCAGTTAAGTATTTGTGGGTCGCTCCCTGAGTAGACTTGGTTGTTTGCATGGTTCCATTGCACTTGTGGTTCTCAGTTGTTGATTCTTAGTTGTTGGGTTTTATTTGACGATTGCAATTGCCAAAAACCGAGGGTCTTGCATGTTTGCGAGGACATCATAATTTGATAGCCCTTGAAGTTTGTAAACTCGGTTAGCGTGCACGATGCCTGGCCGTAGTACATTGCTTGGTTTCCTTACATGTTGCAGCACGGATTCCCGACTGGAGGATTCATGCCCGATACCTCCAGTTGGAACTCCAATTTATGAGCTCTATAGCCGCCACGGCGTAGGTCCTATTGTATATAATGAATATTGGATTTGTTACACTAAAAATGATGGTGTTCTTAGTTGGCCATCACATGGTAGTTTCGAAACTGCAATCTTAGATAATCTTGAAGCTAAATTATTTAAAAAGAAGGCTAGGCCGGCCATGTTTGATTCTTTTCAATTATGGCGCAAAGAGGCCAAGCAGAAGGAAATCAAACAGACTAAGAAAAATAAGAGAGAAGGTGTCATTACGGTGATGCGAAATGCAGAACAGTATCAGCGAGACAAAGATGAGAAGGAGCAGGAAGTTAGTGCTCTGCTTCATCATATGGCAGTGGATAGATGTTATCCGGTATTACCGTCTAGTTCTGACAAGACGGGAGAGGAAGTGATAGAGGATCCATTATTGTCTTATCTATTGAAATCGCCACCTCCCTATGCTCCAGATACCGTGGGTCCTTTGATTCCTCCTGTTCCTCCACCTGTTGTAATAGCGGCTGCTGGTCAGCCCGCCGTTCCTCCTGTTCTTCCGAATCCCCTTGTGCCACAACTGGTTCATCCTCCCTTACCGGCCCTTTTTCCTACTGCTCCTTTGTCAGTGTCTCATCAGCCTAATCTTACTACTACTCCTGTTATCCCGATTACTGCTACTGTTTCTACGCTTACTCCTAATATTGTTGCTCCTGTGCCTTCTTCTTCTTCTTCTTCCCCTTCTATTCGTAGTCGTATATTTAATGCTGCCGCTACTCTCTATTCTCCGTTTTTTGGACCAGTACTTGGGTCTAATCTTTCTGATGTTGCTCAGAGGCGCAGTCAAATTCCTGATGGGAGGGAACGTGAGTCGTTGGTGACAATGGCGCGTAGATGGATTAGGTATCCTGCGAAGTATGCTTCGCGTATAGTTTTTGAGACGTTTTCTCAGTTTAATGAGCCCACTCAAAGATTCGTGTTCGAGGAACTGTGTAAATCTTTGAGAGAAGAGTGGGATAATGATGCAGTGGATAATGTACCGCCCGAGATCTCTGAGCTTCAGAATCAATTTTCGACTGGTACGATTGTAGGTGATAACGTCCGACGTGCTCTAGAGCGTCTGTTATCCTTTCGATCTACAGTGCAACCTCGAGCATTGTTTAAGGATGAAACTGAGGAGTGGATGGCAAAACCTGGTCAGTATCCTATGCGGGAAGTTCCCCCAGTATGGATGCCAGGTGATCCTAATGCTAATCCTGCTATTCTACCACACTTTCAGAGAGTTTGGATACACCTCCCATGGAAGCGATCGGAAGTTTTACAGGTGAAGCAAACCTTGCCCGACCCTCGTAAAAATCCTGCAGGATATTATAAGGAGTTGTCCCAATTAGTGGATGCTACTGTTATGAACCTTGCCGATATTGACATGTTGTTTGGTAATGTGGTACCTCAACCGATTTGGGCGAAAATCCGTCAAGAGAATCACGCAGCTGAGTTAGGCGGTGATTGGGCTGCTCTTGCGGCGGCTGACGGACGACAAGTTGGTGGGGCTAAACCTGAACAGCTCATTGAGAATTTGCCCCAGAGGATAATTACACTTATGAAGACACTTATGCCAGCTATACGCGTTAATTGGGACAAATTGTCTGCGTGCAAGCAAAAGAAGGATGAGAGTGTCTCCGATTTCTTTACGAGTTTTGAGGAGGCATTTATTGATCATAGTGGTCAGGATATGAGCTCTGAGGGAGGTCAGCGATTGTTTGTTGATAAATTTGTATCGAATTTGTTGCCTGAACTAAGCAACAAATTGAAGAATTCTGAAAGTTCGTGGGCCGTTTCCACCACTGCTCAGATATTAGCCACGGCCCAATATTACAAAAATAGGGAGAAAGAAGAAAGCGAGCGCGCAGATAAGAAAATGAAGGATCTTAAAACAAAGGTCTTATTGCAGCAAGCGTATCCTCCGCGCTTGCCTCAGAATGACTCGCAACAGCCAAATCGCTTACAAACGCAGTTTTCTAGATCGCAGTCGCGTAATGACTCCTCTACACCTCGCTTTGTGTTGGGGTACAATCAATGCGCCTATTGTAGAGGTGAGGGGCATTTGAAGTTTAATTGTCTGGTGCTGCGTGACCGCAACAATGGTGTTTCGGCCCGGGGAGGTCGTAGTGGTCCTCAACAAGCGTCACGTGGTAGAGGTCGCGGTGTTACTCAGAATCAGAACAAGCGTCTTGCCTCTTCCTCAGATTCGCAAAATTGTTTTGACCGACGCGCCCCATTGTCTGGTAGATCTGCACAGTATCACTTGGACGACTATTATGTCGAGCATGATGTTGGTATTGATGGTAATTACTAGGACAGCCGTAGACAAAGGAAGGGAGAAGTATCAGTTCCGGTTGATCAGAGAGGGCCTTATGTCGCAGTTGCTACATTGGGTGTAGTTGAGCCTTTTCTGTTGGACACTGGTGCAGCGAAAAGTTCCATCATTCATTCGAAACTCCCTGGCGCGCCTTTGTCTGGCTTGACAAATGTTTCCGTTGGATTCTCTGGCGCCCCCGTTAGCAACCCAGTTTCTAGCCCTTTGCCCCTTACAATTGGGTCTTGTGAGTTAGAAGCACCCTTGATTTTGACTACTGGGTGTGGTGAGAATGTTTTGGGCCTGGATTTATTGAAACGGTTATATGCGACTTTGTACTGTTCTCCTGCGGGAGTGGAGCTTACATTAGGTCAGAGAGTGATCTCCCCTATGTATCTGTCGACTGATAAGCTCCCACCGGAATTGAGTTCTCTTCCTGATTCTTTGTGGGCGACAGGTCCCAATGACGTGGGTCTGCTGGATATACTACCTTATGTTGTCCAATTGAAATCGAATGTGCGACTACCGCGTATTCCCCAGTATCGTATTTCCCTTGATGGCGAACGAGCGCTATTAGCGATCATTTATGATTTGATCGATAAAGATGTCATTGAGGAAACACGAGGTAACGTGTGTAATAGTCCTGTGTTACCTATTTTGAAACGAACTGCTCCATCCCAGCCTCCCGTGTATCGTTTTGTTATTGATCTAAGGGAGGTGAATAAAATTGTTGTTCCACAGTTCCCCGTGGTGCCTGACATTACGGCTTTGCTGACTCTGATTCCAGCTTCTGCATCTTGGTTCTCGGTGATCGATCTGAAGAATGCGTTCTTTAGCATTCCGATTGCTGAGGAAAGCAGAGATTTATTCGGTTTCTCATTAGGTGGTCGCAGTTTCCGGTTTAAACGTGCACCTCAGGGCTAATGTGAGAGTCCATCGATCTACAGTCAAGCTCTTAAGAGTCAACTTGATGCGTTTGTGTTGCCGGCTGGTGCGGCTTTGATTCAGTACGTTGATGATCTGTTGGTAGCTGCTGACACCGAACAGATTTGCAAAACCGCTACAGTGTCACTGTTACGGCATCTATGTGACTTACACCACAAAGTGTCACCTTCTAAACTACAATATTGTTGTCAAGAAGTAACCTATCTAGTTCACTTATTGTCAAAGGCGGGAAGAAGGTTGACCCCTGAAAGAATTGCAGCAATTGCTCGGATGACTGTGCCAACAACTCAGAGAGACGTGCGTGTCTTTCTAGGTATCACGTCATACTGCAGACAGTGGATTCCAAATTTCTCACTGTTAGCGAAGCCATTGATAGCTCTTACGTGCAAGGATGTCTCGACTCCTTTGCCATGGACGGAAGAATGTCAGAAAAGTTTTTCTGAACTGCGTGATGCGTTGTGTTCGGCTCCTGTGTTAGGTACTCCTGATTACAGTAAACCATTTACACTATACGTTCACGAGAGAGAAGGTTGTGCGTTGAGTGTTTTGACGCAACAATTCGGTGGTAAGCAGCGTCCATGTGCGTATTTTTCCTCGACTTTAGACCCGGTAGCTAGAGCGTTGCCAAGTTGCTTGAGGGCGACAGCGGCAGCTGCGGTGTCTATTCGGCAATCCGCAGGTCTGGTCATGGATAATATGCTCATAGTGATGGTTCCCCATGCAGTTGACACTCTTTTGAATCGGACAAAAACTCAACATCTGACGAGTGCAAGATTGTCCGGGTATGAGTTGACCCTTTTGGCAAGTCATATACAGATTAAGCGTTGTAATGTGCTGAATCCGGCGACATTGTTGCCGACTACTATGGAATCAGATGATGTACCACCACATGATTGTTATTTACGAACTGAGGAAGAAACGAAGGGTCGTGTGGACCTGAAAAACACTCCGTTGACGGATCCCGATGGCACTCTGTATGTTGATGGTTCATGCTTTAAATTACCGAATGGTGATGTGACGACTGCGTATGCTGTAGTAACGTTGAGCACGGTTGTGGAGACCGCGAGATTGAGTCAGAATTCAGCCCAAGCGGCAGAATTGATTGCATTGACGAGAGCATGCGTTTTGTCTAAAGGAAAGCGAGTGAATGTGTTTACCGATAGTCAGTATGCATTCGGTGTTGGGCATAGTTTTGGTCGATTGTGGAGAGAAAGAGGATTCATGACATCGCATGGTACGAAGATTCAACACGGGCAGCTCGTGAATGATCTTTTGGATGCACTTACATTGCCTAAACAGGTAGCGATTGTTAAATGTGGTGCGCATCAAAAGGTTACGGATGATGTTGGTCGTGGTAATGCATTTGCGGACGAGATTGCCAAGGAAACGGCTAAGAATCTTGCGTCCCGAATGTATGTTACGAGTTCAGTGAGGTGGCCAATGGAGACTGGTATGTGTGAAGACACTGTTGAGAGTGTGAAAGCGATTCAGA
Source organism: Triturus cristatus (assembly GCF_964204655.1). NCBI lineage: Eukaryota > Metazoa > Chordata > Amphibia > Caudata > Salamandridae > Triturus > Triturus cristatus. Next base: position 307,072,839 of record NC_140592.1, read on the forward strand.
ATGAGGCCACTAAAATTGAAAGAACCAAGTGGAAAGAAAGCACGGGAAAGTTGGACATGCATGGATGTTGGGTTGACTTGTCGGAATGTCAGATGTGGATGTTACCGGATGCTTATGTATTGGCTATCATGACTATGGCTCATGGGTTGTCACACATTAGTGCGAAAGGTATATGCAAGTTATTGTCTCCTGTATGGAAGAACGATGGTATTGCTAAATGTGCTGAGAGGGTGGTTAAGAATTGTATGGTGTGTTTGATGCATAATCCTGGCAAGGACACCCCCACTCCACCTGGTCATTTTGCTCCTCCTGTCTGTCCCTTCGAGGTTATCCAACTGGACTTCATTCATATGGAGAGATGCAATAATCTGAAGTATGTTTTAGTTGTGGTTTGTGCGTTCTCCAGATGGATTGAGGCTTATCCTCTTAAGGATAATACTGCCCTGTCCACAGCGAAAGTCCTACTGACGGAATATTTCCCGCGGTATGGAATGCCACGGATTGTGTGGTCAGATAATGGAAGTGAGTTTGTGGGTAATGTGATGCAGAGTGTGTGTAAGGGCCTTGGAATTCGACAGAAATTCCATAGCGCCAATCATCCTCAGGCAGCAGGTTTGGTCGAAGGGTACAATGGTACTCTGAAGCTGAAACTTGCAAAGATACAAGCTACGACTGGTTTGTCATGGCCCGATGCCCTGCCTCTGGCTCTCTTATCAACCAGAGCGACTGTACACTCTCGAGTAGGGCTCAGCCCATATGAGATTGTGTTCGGCCGCCCTGCGAATATTTGGGGAGTCTCGAGACCTAAGGCCTTTGATAGTCTTGAATATCCCATGTTAATTGATTATCTTTATGATCTGACTGCTAAACTCAGGTTAATTCATCAACAGGTCTTTGAAGCTTTACCGGCACAGACAGAGGGTCCTGGACATCGGCTCCAACCGGGTGACTGGGTGGTTACCCGAAATTTTGCCCGAAAACGCAACTTGGAGCCAAGATTTGTGGGACCCTTCCAAGTGCTATTGACTACAAGGACTGCAGTTCGGTTGGAAGGCAGGAAAAATTGGGTACACGCCGGCCATACCAAGAAGGTGCCGATCCCCTCACCAACAGATAGTTGGGTGAGAACTGGTATAGCGGCAACGGAAACTGAGACCCCTCTATGCTTTGTGCCGTTCAGCGATGCCCAACCTGTGAGAGACGATTCATCGCAGTCAGACACACCTGTTGAGTTGCCAGTTGACAAAAATTCGAGGTCTGAATTGTTATCCAATCGACGGAACATTGTTTCACCAGCTGAACAATTGTTTGAGGAACAGACTCGACCTGGAAGAGATCGATACTTTCTTCGTACACGTAACAAAGACTAATAAAAAAATTTCTTACATTTTCTTCTACTGTTGCCACAAACATTATGAACAATTACATCTTTTCTTGAGGTTTTTGTGTGTGCCTCTCACAGCTAAGGAGATTTGTATTGAGCTGAGCATTTAGGAAAACCTATCATCCTGGTTAACCGTAGGGCCGTGCGGGTACTTCCTTCTGTTTGGCAGGTTTCTGACACTAGGTCGGTTACTTTTTGTCGACTCCTGGGAACTCCTGGGAATTGATAATCGCTACTCAGAACGAAGTGCGTCAAGAACGTACGGACGGTTTTTAGGGGATGGCGTTCTCTAAGCTGTTGGAAGTAGAAAGGATGTCGGCGCAAAGATCAAAAGTGCACAAGATTGTACGAACAAAATGTTTTTTGTTTCAGGTATTTCTGCTGTTTCTGACTGTGTCTATGCTATTGGTGGGTGGAGTGTATTTCGGAATACAGTCGTTATTGCCTTCCATTTCACCTACTCTTCCCCCTAAATCAAGCTCTATTACCACTGTTTCTCCACATTCCTTTCATCCTCTGCCCCAACATGAACAGGTTAGACGTGCGGAATTCATGAATAACTCCTTTGTTCAACTCCTACATCAGTACCAGTTGGTGATGAATACTACCAACTGTTGGGTGTGTGGGTTAATGCCACATACCATGGATAGGGGTATTCCGTATCTGGTTCTTCCTTATAGCTCCCAAGGATCAGCTCGAGCATTCCAAACTATGTTCCGTAGTGCACTAGATTCCTACCCCAGTCGAGAGCCACGCTCTGCAAACTTTGGTCCTGGCCCGTACCATAAACCTTTGGCGATAGCGATTGCTGATTTGGATAGAGATGTTTTTGATGCGTCGCTTATTCCAGATGAAGAGGTGCAAGCCTATAAAGACCTGAGCGAAGCTGAGTATAGTGCGTCAGTGGGTGATAGACAGCTCAAGAGCTCGTCTCCAATATGGATCGTACCCCACCTCGGTAATTTCTGCTTGAAAGGTTTGGGTCGAAATCCGAGAGCACAATTTGGGAACAGTGCTTGTACTGATACGTATGTTCTCCCGATGCTCTCTTCCCCTGTTTTTCTGACTGCCAAGGGTACCTATTTTGTGTGTTACGAACGTGCATATACATGGTTGCCCCGTGACTTCTCGGGTACCTGCTATATTGCGAATCTTTTGCCACCGACTTTTACAGTCGCCTCAGACTATCACAAGACTAGAATTGTGAGAGGCGTTGTCAGCAAGGAGGACACTGCGGGTCAAGAAGCAGGAGACTTCTTTAAGGGTTTCTTGCCGTTTTGGGGACCTATGGTTAATAGTAGGAACCTAAGACAGTTGACCCGTGTGGTAGAATCGACTGCTAACCTAACTGCGAGTGCTCTTGGTAATTTAACAGCGGAACTTCAGGCGGATAGACTTATGACGCTGCAGAACCGTATGGTTCTAGACGTTGTTCTCGCAGATAGAGGTGGTGTGTGTAAAGTTATCCATTCAAGCTGTTGCATTTTCATTCCTGACAACGCTCCAACCGTTTACCAAGCCATCTCGAAGTTGCATAAGATTTCCGAGTCCATACACGTGGACGAAGGTAATTGGACACTATTAGGATGGTTTTGGGGCCTGATATCAACTTGGGGTTGGAAGATTCTGATGATTGTAGGGGTTGTTGTAACGTTTCTGTTCACGTGTTGTCTTTGTGTGCAGTGTGGCCCTGCCTTATGTAGTCTTTGTGCTACAACGTGTATAAGACGGCCATCTGTTACAAGGAGACATTGATGGATAGAATGATGTTCCAGCAACAGCTGAATGATCTGATGAATATCGAAATCGATTCTGATCTCGACTAGTGCTTGCCTACATGAGGGCAAAAGGAGCGTCTGAGGTTCCGTGTGAATCGGAACGACATTTTCTGGGTGTGTTCGAACATGGATGAGTTTGGTATCTACGAACCGCAAATGACGAGTTTAGTGGGTGTACGCGTTTTCGCTACACTACTATGTACGGATCGTCTCATTTCTGGGTATGTCCACCTGAACCCTCGGGTTCCATTTTAGATACGGCATCCATTTTGTTTCTTGCCCTCAAGTAGCCAGCGAACGGACCTTGTCCGCTCTTTGACCCTGGGATTCCCAAGCTTTCACGAAGGACACGTGTTTCTTTGAGGGTGTCTTTTATGATAGGGGAAATGACACGGCAGAGGCAGATGGCCCCGCTCAAGGCTCATCTTGCCGTGCCCGTTTATTGTTTCAGTCATACATGCATTAGGCACGAGGTCTTTGATCCTGTAATCAAGTTCCTGTTATTACTCTCTACACCCTTTTTCAATCTGTCGTGCATCTTTGTTCTTCCTTTGCATCTGTTTCTGTCCCTTCTCCTGAATGTGTTTACAGTCAGAATGGAATGTGCTTAATGTGGGGATAATATACTTTTACAGTTGGGAACCGGCAATGTCGTTGTAATCATGTTTCAGGCTTCCGAAACATGAATGCGACCCGTTTGAAGTTTATTGTGGGAACTGAGTCGTAACCTTTGTCTGCCATGTTGTGCAATGACCAAAATGTGTATAAAAGGAGCGATCCACTTTTGCAATTCGAAGCAGTCTCCCAGAACCTACACGTTGTGTACTTCTTGTGATTTCTGTATCCCTGCAGTAAATAAAACGCTGATCTTTGACTCGTGTCTCTGTGTTTTGTACGCCGGAACAGGTAACCCACGAAGGTTTCAGGTGTTGTCCCCTGGCACCGCTGGGTCTTAGAATAACCCAGTCCTTCATTTCTCACCTTTATTTTGTCTCTTTCTGCTTGTTTCTCACCTTTCTCTTGACTCTTTCTGCTCATTGCTGACCTTTATTGTGCCTCTTTCTGACCTTTATTGTGCTTCTTTCTGCTCTCTTCTCATCTTTATTTTCTAATATTTTTTTAGGGGAGGGTGCCATGCGGCCCCCTCTCCGGGCAAATTTTGGCCCCAGGGACCCCATCTCCTGGGGCCCGGTCATGTCATCTGGGTGCCCCTAGGGCACCAAATGTGCAATTGGACCATAGGGTCTCAAGACCCCTGCGGTCCCAGACGGCCCCTCACCTCCTGCGGGAGCCGGCACTGCTCTGGCAGACAGGGGGCTGCTGAAAGGCACGTCCTTGTCTGTCAGAGCAATTTTTCATCTGCTTCCCTGCACACATATTTAAGTGCATGGAAACAGATGAAAATTCCGCTTTCTTCAAGCCGGAGCAGTTTGACAGCTCTGACTTGCAAAAAGCAGAGTTATGTTTGCTTTTGCTTGGTGAGAGCTGTCAGATCACACCAATTAAAAGCAGACAGCTACCTCCTGAGGGTGGTCACCTCAGAAGGTTGCATGAGCAGGCCCTGGGGTGTACTGGCCCTCAGGGCCATAAATGGCTCCACGAGGAAGGCTGCGTGGTCCCCTTCCAACGTAAAACTTTGCCCAGGAGGGTGGCTGTCCCCAGGGTCTGCGGTGGACCCCCACATTAATTTTTTTCAGCCTCGGGTGGTCTCTTGGGCTGCAGGGGATTCAAGCGGACACCCTGCATTGATTTTATGTTTTGCTCTGGGGAGGTGGTGGTCCAGCGGCTGCAGGGGACCCTCGAGAGCCACCACATTCACATTACTTCATTTGCCCTGGGAGGTGGCGATCCCTGGGGCTTTCATACGCCGTAGGACCTCCTTTATATATTTGCTTACGCCCACAGGACCTGGCACACTTGTGGGTCCAACATCACAGGAGCTTGTGCTTTTTTTCCAGCAGGAGCCGCGGATCCAGCAAGACTCTTGCTGAATGCTTTTTTTTAAAAAACTTTGTGCCCCAGGCGGGGTCCCAGCTGGATACCCCCTCCCCCACCTAGAGACCTAGGTAGTATTCCTACCCTGCCCCCTTATCTTTCTGTAACTTTTTTTTCGGGGTGCCAACATTTCCTGGTTTGAAGTGCTGGCAGCCAAACAGACTTGAACACAGGGACTGTGGTATCCCGGGAGGATCCAGGTCCCTATACATACAAATTTGGTTTTACTTTAATATTTTCAAAACTACTGCATGGATTTACGCCGGTTTACAAAAAAGTCGCTTTCTGGATCAAAAGCTATCTTTCTGCCAAATTTGGTGTCATTCTGTTTAGCAGTTCAGGCTGTAGTCGTGTCTAAAATATCTATGGGAACTAACATCTCGGCCTCTGCTTGACGGATCACCATGAAACTTTCAAGAGAGCAGCTGGAGTGAGCGTCATACTAGTTTTGAAATGTTTGCGAGAACTCGTCAAACGATGGTTACAAAAAAACGCTCTTACTATGGAAACTAGGTCCTAACTATAACTACCTACTGGCGACTGCCAGTAGATTATATATATATTTAATTACAAGAGCCTGGCAGATAGCTAAGCCTGTCAGGCCTTCCGAAGAGATTCTAGCAAGAATTATTACAATTCAAATCCTCTAACCTTAGGGTTTATCAACGTGCGTAACCAACACTAAAATTCATCCCTACAAAGGTAATCTGAGATTTCATGTAACAAAATACCTGACTGCCGGCTTAAACACAGTACAAAATCAATCCAATCATATAGGCCTATTGGCTTTAGCATAGATGTTACATATGTCATAACGTTTTTATTATAAACAGATTATACCCAACAAATCTGACATAACTTTTCCCATTGAACCTATAAGGCCTATAGCCTTTAAAATTGGTTTGATACTATAAGCACCACACGCTTATTGAAATATGCATAAACTGTTAACTATCATGCGTAAACTTAAAACATTACAAATATGTACAAAATTACAGTTGGCAAAACAATATACGACTTCTGTGAATAGGGCCTAACAAGAATCACCACTGTGAAAATCTTCTACCCCTAGGATTCGTCAGTGAGTGAGCAACACCAAAACCCTTGCCTGCGATTGTAAACAGTGGGATCACGTGTAACAAAATATCTGTCTACAGTCTGTAACACAATACAAAAGCTATTCACCGATAGCAGGCCCACTTGCTTTAACAAATGCTTTTCAAAATAAATCAGCCAGACTTTCTGACTTTGTCATAACTTTTCATAATAAGCAGACCAGACCTATGGCATCTGGTATAACCTTTCTACGCACATCAGTGAGCTGTTATTTGTGCTTTGCCACCACAACCAAATCAGTCCTACTGTATAATCTTTCCTATTTGGCTACCATCAGGCACAGAGTCATAACATTACAAATGTATACAAAATTACAGTTGACAAAGCAAAAAACTATCTCTTCTAAAATAGCCTAACAAAGATTCTCACCGTGCAAATATTCTACACCCACAGTTTTTCGGGGGGGGGGGGGTCTTAACCAAAACCCTTGCCTACTACAGTAATGCGTGAGATTCCACATAAAAAACTCTTCTCTGTAGACTATCATACAGAGTAATAACAATCCGCCATTAAATGTATTGATGATAACATATGCTTTTCACATTAAGTACACCAAGCCCATTGTCTTTGTTGTAACATTTCAAAGTAAACACAAACCTACAGCCATGATCCTTGCCTCCATAACCAACTCTGTGTGCTGTATAGAGTATAAACTTTACCACAAGCCCAAAAATGCAATACAAGCACTTTTTTCAGTGGACGCGCACAACGTATACCCAAGCAAATCTATACGCATAAGAACCAGCATGTGATTGGAGCCTAACTCCCCTCTCACATGAGTACTCTGAACGCCTTTTAGGTCGAGAATTCGAGACCTGTTGTATATACTTTAGTACAGGGCTCTCCAACTTTTTCTGTAATAAGAGCTACTTATATTTTGTGAGAACCATCATGGGATACTAATATTATTTGTGTTGCAATAGTGATCACATCAGATAAGATTGCATAAGCATGTTTATTACCAGCAGTGATCGCCTTAGTGCATCAGGCATGGTTGCCAGCAGTAATGTGGAATGCCTCTACCTGGATCATACATAACAGCCATAACTGCAATGCCTGGGTACCAAGTTAATATTAGTAATAATTCTTTACACCACATGATCTTTCACACAAATACCAAATTTGAGAAATTCAACCATTTAACTCCAGACATCAGGTTATGAGTTCTGAAAACACACACATTTTTGTCTCAAATACACACTTTTCAATTTTGGTATGCATATATTCATTCAAACAAGCAAAAGCTTCTAATTTAGCAGGCTGGCCTACACACAGGAGAGCTACTTTCAAACAGGTGGAGAGCTACCAGTAGCTCACAAGCTACTCGTTGGAGAAACCTGCTTTAGTATATACTTTATATACTGATTGATAGGCTTTATTTCGATACATAAAATATCTTAAAAGCAATTCAACAGTTAAAGAAAACAACAGGTAAAACGAAGAAGGTAAAAGACAATAACTTAGTAAATACAATTAATACAGTTAAAAATCAGAATTAAATTGATACGGAAAGCCTTTTTGCACAAATCAACCAAGTCCACTTTAAAAATTTAGACACACCACAAACCACCAAAGTGGATGTGTCGGACAATAGAATGCGTAGAGCTACTGTGTGATGGCGAGTTCCCAACTGTCTACAAAGTGGTTTGAGCCAGCGCCTCCTGGGAGAGCAATAGTCAGGGCATTCAAAAAGAATATGTGCCACCGTCTCGACCTGCGTGGAGCAGAGGGCACAAAAGGGGGAGGGCTGGTGGGACAATTTCCACCGGGATACCAGATCACCTACAGGTAGAATCCCTACTCTAAATTTACATAGGCGTGCATCGACAATGAGTTTGGACGAAACCCGATCCCAATACAATTTCTTTAAAGTGGCTTTAGGAGGGGCAGATCGAGTAACCCAAGCTTCACCTAAGCCCAACTCCCCCAGAAGATGTTTAACGTCCCTCAACCATTTTATCCTATACCAGCCCCCCATTGACATCACCTCGGACAGTCCCTCCGCATAGGAGGCTAATTCGGGCACCCTCCACAAGCGGGCCCACAGGAGCAGGGGACGAAGTCGAGCTTGGTCCGCAATTGATCTGCAGCCTAGATCCAGCAACACTGGAACTGTGGGTGTGCTCAAAGGGAGAGCCATCAATTCTTTCAAGAATTTGCTCTCCGATTTTGCAAGTACATCGAGATTGCTTGTGCCCCACAACTCCGCCCCATACAAGGCAGCACTAACCCCTCTAGCTTTATAGATCTCCACAGCTGGGGCAATAAATTGTTTTGTGGAAGAACGATGTTCCCTAAGCAACACACCACCCACCCTTTTATGATTAAGGAGCATCTTATGAATGTGCGGAGTCCAACTCATAGAGTCGCTAAGGCGGATTCCCAGGTAGTCAAACTCTGAAACCCTCTCCAAGTGAGCAGAGTTCAAGACCGGGAGGCGCCCCATTTCCTAGGAGGATTCATGATCATATATTTGGTCTTGTCAACATTGATCACCAATCCCCTAAGGGAACAGAACTCCTGGAAGCGGTTAAGAAGTTTTTGGAGGCCCTGGGGGGTCTTTGCAATGAGGAGGGTATCATCTGCAAAGAGCAGTGTGGGGATCCGAGTGCCCGCCAGGGAGGGTACATCAGCAGGTTCTTGTAGCAGATACTCAACCACACCATTCACATAGAGAGAGAATAGAGTGGGAGCTAACACACATCCCTGGCGGACACCCTTGCTTACTGGAATTCTGTCAGTTTTCTCCCCATTCTTACCCCACCTCACCTGCGCATAATTGTCTGTGTGTAGTTTTATCAGGAGTGATAGGATATAAGAAGGCACCCCCAACCCCTGCAAGACCCTCCACAGTTCCTCCCTAGGTACCAGGTCAAAGGCAGTCTTGAGGTCGATAAAGGCCAAATAGAGACTGCCCTTGCCCAGCACCACCACCTTCCAATACAGGAGCGCCAGTCTGAAGGCTTGCCCAATGGTCCATGTTCCAGAGCGAAAACCAGCCTGGAAATCTGACAAGATCTTATTTTCATCCACCCATTGGAGGATCCTCCCCAGAATCACCTTCCCTGCCACCTTTTGGGTTGAATCAATAAGGCTTATGGGCCTATAGTTAGCGGGGTTGTCCCGACATCCCTTCTTGAATATCGGGACAACCTCCGCCCCTTTCCAGGATTCAGGTACAGATGCTCCCCCCATAATAGCATTCAGTAGAGTGGAAACCAACTTCCCCCATTGCTTGGGATTGGCATGTAACAAGTCACCGGGTATCCCGTCAGGCCCAGCAGCTTTTAGGGGGACCAGGGACTTGATTACGACCTCCACTTCTCTGTCAGTAAAGGCATCGGCTTCAGTGTCCCCTGCCTCGACCAACAGAGCAAAGGAGTCATTAAGGACCCACTCAGCAGGGGTATAAAGGGACAAGAAGTGGCTAAACCAATTCTGAGCTGGGATATTACATGTCAGCAATGTGCCAACAGGCCTATCCCTGGTTCTTACCAAACTCCAAAATCCCCTAGCATTCCTGTCCAAGCTTGCTGCCAAGAGGTCCGCCCAGAACTTCTCCTCCCCCTCTCTTTTTGCTAACCTTTAAGGTCTGGGAGTAATCTTTCCTTGCGATCCTAATTGCAACCTGGGATTTAGATTTAACAGCCCCTACCAGCGCTTTTTTCTTAACTCTGCATTTTTTTGTAAACCAACCCTGCGTTTTGGGCAGCAACTTCCTGTTATTAGCACGCGTAGCCATGCTAGGGAGAATAAACAGGTTGCTCAGCGCCCTAGTTAAGTCGCAGAAGGTCAGCGTGACCTCCTCTGGCAATTGGGTCAGCAACTCCAATTTGCACTGTGCTGCAGCCAGGAGTGCCCCCATACCTGCCACTTTCTCTTCGGACATGATAAGCTTGGCCCACTTCAGTCGTCTACCACAATTGGATGGGAAAACTTTGTGGGGGTTTGGAGCTATATAAGATGATACTCCCCCCTTATCTGTTAACCACTGGGGATAGAGGGCGAGTGAGAGGAGATTATGATCGCTCTCAGTTGTCGGTATGATCACCATATCCGTCAGGATGCTCCATAGACTTACGTCAAGAAGAATATAATCTATTCTAGACATATGATTCGGCCTATTATAAGTATGAGCTCCCACTAAGTCAGACTTTGACCTCCCATTAACAGCCCTAAGGTCAAATTCCATGTTGAGGGAATTAATCTGTACCACCACTTGGGTCCACCTCTTGATAGGGGGCAGCGCTAGGGCAGGAATCCCCCTCCTGGAGTCCTCCTCACCACTTCCCAATGTATCGTCCAAGCCCAAAGGCTCGAACGTACAATTCAGGTCTCCTGCCACCAAGATGCGAGATTTATTGGGGCGCTGCCTGAGCAGACCTTCTAATAGGGATATTGTGGACGATTGTATGCCACCCTTCGTCCCTCTGGTGTGGATGTTAAAAATATCCAGGAGGAGGCCACCCCGTGCACCCTTTATAGTAATATTAAGGAGATCGGGAGAGTTGGTGGGGTGCTGAACCGCCTGACAATCGAGAGCGACATCAACCCATATGAGGAGACCACCCGAAGGGCGTCCCTTCCCTAAAGCAGGGGGGACAGCGGGAACAAAATATGTCGAATATCCTACCTTATGGCAGAGCTCCCTGCACCATGTCTCTTGAAAAATGCAAATGGAGTAACCCTCCACAAGGGCGTTCCAGTCTGGTAATCCCAGCTTCCTCGAGATACCCGCAACGTTCCAGCTAAAAATCTTAAAGCCTGGATCCGCCACAACCGGCTCCCTACGGGGCTCGGTGTTTGGTGCCCCCTCCGTCAAATCTATAAAACTTAATCTACTGCCCCCACTTAGTCTACCAGCGAGCGGGTTAATATCCTGAGGTTGGTTAGTGGCTTCGTCTAACTGAGAGGGAAGAATGGCATTGCTTTCACCCAACTCTTTTGGCACAGGAACATCACCTGGGCTAAGGACCCTGAAGGCCACCCTATGGCAAGTGTCGGTTCAATATCCCGACAGCCCCCCGTAAGACCCGGGCCAGACTACCGGTTGGAATAATTGAGGGATGACAGGATTCTCGGGATAAATAGGGTTATTACTCCAACCCCCACCAAAATGTAAACCATTATAGTTTGCTGCAGTCCTAGGTTAAAAATAAGTTAAATCTACTACACCAATGCTTGCCCCCCCAGCAACATACTTTTGATTGCAAATAGTTTGAGCTCCCTATTGTCTTTGAAGTTTACCACCACACAGTCTCCTTCTAGGTGCTTACGACCATAACCTATCCACCCTACCCTTCTCACTCCTAGGATCAACCCATCTAGACCCCTAGGAAGAGGTCTATTGGTCTTTAACCAGTGCATGGTTTTATTTTTTAAAGCCTGGTGGGATTCATAATGATCATCCTTCAAGGTGGGTACGTTAGTAAGTATGGCGACATACGGGTGGCACTCGGGGGGCAAATTCATCGGTGGAAAAGTTGGAGCCGCTTTGGGGGAAGATTCTTCTGGCTGGGTTTCTCTGAGGAGGTTAATACAAGTTCTGGGCGAGTGGGCTTGATCGGGACCATTGCCTTTGGCAATCCCATTTGAGGTTCCCTTATATTTAGGAGGTCCCTTCCTACCCGGCAGCTCAGCCCGGATAGGCTTCTTTACCGGGACTTTAAGAGGCTTAGGTACACTCGGTTGTGCTAGGCCTAATTGACTAGCACTGCCTGAGGTATCCGCAACCTGTACAGCAGGTACATTAGCCACAGCCAACATATTTACAGAGTTTGCTGTGTTAGAGGCGATAGGTGTGGCCTGTGTGGATGCAGGAAACATCCGGGTGCCACTATCCCCTCCCTGTCCATCCTCCCTGATTTTAGAGTGCAGTTTGATAAGGGTTTTTAGAGAGAAGAAATTATCCAAGGTTGCTTGTTCGAATCTATCCAACCTCTCTCCCAACCCTTTTACTCTCTCTACAATTGGGGACAATAATGTTATCATCAGATCTTCAAATTGTGTAATTGTTACAAGGTCATTAGGTGGAGCTAAATGACAGTCTGATGTTAGATCTACACATGCTTCCTCAATCATGAGGCCTAAGTGGTCACCCCCCTTATCCATCCCGGGGTTTTTCATGCCCAACCCCTCACCCGCTTTAGTTCCTATTCCCCTGGCACCATACTTCCTTGGTCTCTTAAGAAGTTTTGGGAAGCTGCCTTTTCGTGGGCTAGCAATCCTTTTCCTTTTGGTGTAAGTTACATTCTTGGATACCGTCAGTGGTATGACAGGTGGCTGAGGGATATTAACTTGGATAGTAGGAGTGATAGCGCGGACAGGGAGTTCACTGGAGCATGGGTCAGAACTACTGCTATCAACAGGAGGGGGAATAGATATGGCTGCCAAGCTCTCCAACCTATCTATACTGGCCCTCAAAGATGCAACCCGTAAATGCTCCAGTGGAGGGGATGTAATTGAGAGGGGATCTGAACTGCATACAGGCGGGGTAACAAACGCCAGGGAACCCAATGAGGACCGTTTCGATAGAGGAAGTTCTTGGGAGAGACGCCGCTCTGTCATTACAATCTCCTTCTCTATGACAGCAGCTACCCGTGTAATAAACTGATCCATAGTGCCTACAATACAACTGGCTCCACCCTCACCTCCTCTCCTGAGGCTCTTCCCTGAACGGGTGGACATTAACACAGGCTATAGTGGTAGCCAGATAATAATGATAATAATATTAATAAACCTCTATATGTCTGACAATAGAAGTGTTGTTGTCAGGGAGGTGGCCCGACCCGGCCCAGGACAGCCCCAGACTGCCACAGACTGCCCGCCCTTTGCCCGGGCTTCGCTCCGGGCTTCGACCCGCGCGCGACCCGCGTTCGCAGACGTGAGCGAGATTAAGTACGTATACGCTGGGGGCGTGGCTTGCAGGGAGAGCGGGCCAGGTGTCAGCTATTGGCCAGGCAGGGACTCCTGGGAGATGGAGTCCCTGCGGTAATGCTCGCAGCCCTGCTGTACTGCCACAAACCTCCCCAGCTGCCGAGCAAACTACAGGTACTCCGCTGATTTGTCCGTGAAGCGGGACCGGGTCCGGCGAACAGTGGTGGCGAATACAGCGATTAGGTCCAGGCACAAGATTCCTTAGGATAAGTGTCCACTTGCCCAGGGTCCAAATTAAAGCGCACAGAGTCCCACCATCACCAGGGAAAGAGGATGTTTTTAAATGCAGCCGGTACACTGGGGGCGTGGCTTGCAGGGAGAGCGGGCCAGGTGTCAGCTATTGGCCAGGCAGGGACTCCTGGGAGATGGAGTCCCTGCGGTAACGCTCGCAGCCCTGCTGTACTGCCACAAACCTCCCCAGCTGCCGAGGAAACTACAGGTACTCCGCTGATTTGTCCGTGAAGCGGGACCCGCGAAGCGGGTCCGGCGAACAGTGGTGGCGAATACAACGATTAGGTCCAGGCACAAGATTCCTTAGGATAAGTGTCCACTTGCCCAGGGTCCAAATTAAAGCACACAGAGTCCCCATATATACTTACTTTGTGGGCTTAAAAGCCTGCCTCTGCTTTTCATTTGTTTGTTTCAGAGTCCTTTAAAAATCCCTGCTTCCTAGTGGTCAGTCCTTCTTCTTTGTCCCTCCTTTTTTTGGTTGGTTGGTTTCCTCCCACAGAGTAGGGACTAATTACTGTATTTTTACGTCTTGCTTGTTTATCAGTTCTTGGGGGATTCTTTTTTAAAATTTCTTTCCTACTCGTGGTACATTGTGGGTGCATGCTCAGCTGCGGCGCTGTTTTATTATTGCATCTTCCCTCCCACTCCCTCCTTCCTCTGTTGTTGCTGCATGATGCTGCTTCGGTTGTAAGATTTTATTTTGTGTTAAACAGTGTCTTTTACTGCTGGTTTTCTTCACACTCTGCTCGTCATCTAGTACGCACGCTTTGTTTAGTTTCAAAGGTTTGCCACTGTGACCAGCAATGATTGTAACTTTGAAACCTTAATATTGCAGAGGGCTCAGAAACGTTTAGTGGTGATGAAACTAATCGAAGTAAAAAAGCAACAACTGTAGGCAGCTCCAGTGATTTAAATGGGCGGAGTACCGGCACTTTTTAGGTCTCGCTGAGCCAGCGCATGCGCTGCTCTGCGAGACATTTAGTAGGTGAGTTTTCAAAGTGCTACCCCACACTTTGGCTGGCCTAGCGCTTGCGTTCACACGAGCGTGCACTCACGCAGCCGCCATCTGTCTTTCACGGGTCATTAAATGCACCACTCGGCCGCACGTCTTGTGGCTCCTGCCATGTCTGCTTTTGACGTGCGCGCACGCACCACTCGACCGCACGTCTTGTGGCTCCTGCCATGTCTGCTTTTGACCCTCGAGTGCGCGCACCGCTTGGCTGCACGTCTTGTTAATTATTCCAGGTAGGGCTGCAAGCATTCCATAGCCTCGTGCTGCCAAGGCCTTTCTGTGTTGCTGGAGGAATTGCAGCCAATATGTTGTATAATGGCATGCAGTAAACATTGCTCATGCATACCCCTCTAGCTAGGGTGACCAGATGTCTTGGATTTCCCGGGACAGTCTCGTTTTTTCGAGGACTGGTCCGGCGTCCTGACACATTTCAATAAATGTAAAACGTGTCCTGGTTTTTACCGAGGGCTGGGTGCTTTAATCCTCTCAAATACCGGTCTGCATTATGAGGCAACTCCGTGCATCTGAAGAGTTAACCACGGACTGCTGTGATGCAGCCAGAGATGGCATGGGTGGTGAAAATGTGAGAGTGCATCACATTTTAACTAATGTGCTTTCTAATGTGCTTTCTCGCGTGACACCGTCTGGCACAATCACGCTGTAGACATAAGTTAACTCTAGGGCTGCACATACACGCCTCACGCAACACAGCAGTATTTAACTTCACCACAGCATGAGCGATAGGGGAGCGGGGGGGAAAGGACAAACGTGTTTAGCTTAATAGTCTTACACATGCTTTGCGTAATCCTAATAACTATACCGATACTGAAAAGGGGTTCTAAATGTGTTTTCTTTTCTTATATGCTTAGGGAATTTAAAAAATTCCCATTTCAGATTCATGTGAATCTCAACACCGCTGACGTCCCACAGAAACTCATCCGTTTGCTTATCCAGCCTGGCTTTTGTAATTTTCTTTGTAGCATCTGTGGCTATGTTTTTAATAAATAAAAAGGAAAAACTGTAAATTCAAGGATTCAACACAAACCAGACAATGCTCTACTCCTGTGGCATAGAACAACTTGAAATATCCTTTAATCCTTCCATGAGCTAGACAAAACTTTGTGATTTCGAAGAAAGTACACAGCCTCGGACTGTTGTCCTCCTCATGGTACGGGCAGTCCTGTGCGAGTGAAAGGTGTCACTAAAGTCCCTCTGTGTCCACGAGTAACCGCATCTAGTCGTACTTCTATGTCTGGGCCCTGTCCCAGTTTATGGTTTTGAAAATGTAGCCACCCTATTTCTACCTGTGCTGGTAGTAGGAGGCAGGCATCCCTCTTCCTGCACAGCTGCCTGATGCCTTTCCGCACACCTCTGCCAGGGTAGAGGTATCACACGTGGCAATGCTCGTTGCAGCTTACCGCACTGTTGTGCCCGGACCTCTGCCTGTCTAAAGCACATTTGTAAAGTTTTTTTGTTGATAGGTGCAAAGTGACACATTCCTTGAAAAAAGCCCAGTGGTGTGCACACAGGCCAGGTAGGTCAAGAAGCATCACAGAACCAGCTGTTACCAGAGTCCCAGGTTCATAACCCCAACCCTCTTATCGACGACTCGTTGCCACGTGTTTGCAAAAGTACACAAGTTTAAAGAGCATCAAAAAACCCTTTATTTTTACCCGTGATTTTCGCCAAAATGCACATACTGGTTACTTCTGTTGGGGGTATATTATTGTATGGTTTAAGAGAAGTGCATATTGGAATGTCCTTGGAACTCCCTATTAACTCATCCATAGATATGTGGCCCCATGCGACAGTGACAAGTTGTTGTCCTACTTCTGTGTCTAAAGCGTGTCCCGGTTTTTGATTTTGAAAAAAGCGATCATTCTCCTGTAGGCGTTAACATTGTTGAAGCACACTATTTTTGCATGTGCCATCGGGCGCTTTCACACCGTTCTGCACCGTGTAGTTGTATAATATAATAAACATATTAAAACCAAATTGCATGTTGGCTGCTCCTCTAAGGACTGATAGAGTACAGGCAGCAAGCACGTGCCCTGTGGACAGCAGACAGGGTGCACGGTGTCCACTCCACTCGCAGTGCAGCCCTGCAAACACCTTGGAATGTGTGATTTTTCCAAGTGACGCCACTACCGACAGTGTGTTCTGGGCTCCACTTTCTGTATGGAATATTGACCTAGTGACGTTTTTGTCTGGGTTTGTTGGGAAACTGCCAACGATGCAGAAATGTGGACGGACTGGTTACACCTTCTCCTCAAAGGGCAGACCTGCTGGGCCCGCGGATGGACTGTCAGCATGACAAAGGGGCTTGTCTGAAAACAATCTCCAGATGTGATAACCCGGGATAGGACTGCAATTTGCTCCCTGTAATTCTTTTCAAGTGCAAATTCCAAGCGTGTGAAGGTCTTTGATGCAAGGCCTATTGAGACAACGAGATGGAAAGCGATATCATTTCTCCCGGTGCCGAAGAGCACAGGCTGTGAGCTGTCTTCTTGTTCCATGGGTGTCTATGTGTTTCACCCGCACATCTGCCTGAAGGGACCCACACACAAAACAAAGAGGACACCCTCAGACCACCATCCTGCCCAGAGGTCACCAGTGCTTCAGGGAACCCAATATTCTCCCACACTACCCAGGGCGCTCTGTAAGGACAAGGGTGCTTTCAGGAAGTAGGAGCGAGGCCACAGAAAGAGGAGCAGAGTTACCTACATATTCCGCACCGGAGTATATTTTAGGCGTTCCAGAGCACTGGGGCACAGAAGCCCACACTTCGAGAGTTGTCGCACATTCAGTCCCTCTGGTATAGGTCATCGCCCACTCTATCCTTGCGAAGGCCACACTTCAAGAGTAGTTGCATTCTTGGATCCTCTGGTGTAGGTCTTCGCCCACTCTCTCCTTGCGCAGCCCACACTTCAAGAGTAGTTGCATTCTTAGATCCTCTGGTGTAGGTCTTCGCCCACTGCCTCCTTGCGAAGCCCACACTTCAAGAGTAGTTGCATTCTTAGATCCTCTGGTGTAAGTCTTCGCCCACTCTCTCCTTGCGAAGCCCACACTTCAAGAGTAGTTGCATTCTTAGATCCTCTGGTGTAGGTCTTCGCCCACTGTCTCCCTGCGAAGCCCACACTTCAAGAGTAGTTGCATTCTTAGATCCTCTGGTGTAGGTCTTCGCCCACTCTCTCCTTGCGAAGCCCACACTTCAAGAGTAGTTGCATTCTTAGATCCTCTGGTGTAGGTCTTCGCCCACTCTCTCCTTGCGAAGCCCACACTTCAAGAGTAGTTGCATTCTTAGATCCTCTGGTGTAGGTCTTCGCCCACTCTCTCCTTGCACAGCCCACACTTCAAGAGTAGTTGCATTCTTAGATCCTCTGGTGTAGGTCTTCGCCCACTGTCTCCTTGCGAAGCCCACACTTCAAGAGCAGTTGCATTCTTAGATCCTCTGGTGTAGGTCTTCGGCCACTCTCTCCTTGCACAGCCCACACTTCAAGAGTAGTTGCGTTCTTAGATCCTCTGGTGTAGGTCTTCGCCCACTCTCTCCTTGCGAAGCCCACACTTCAAGAGTAGTTGCGTTCTTAGATCCTCTGGTGTAGGTCTTCGCCCACTCTCTCCTTGCGAAGCCCACACTTCAAGAGTAGTTGCGTTCTTAGATCCTCTGGTGTAGGTCATCGCCCACTCTCTCCTTGCGAAGGCCACACTTCAAGAGTAGTTGCAGTCTTAGATCCTCTGGTGTAGGTCTTCGCCCACTCTCTCCTTGCGAAGCCCACACTTCAAGAGTAGTTGCATTCTTAGATCCTCTGGTGTAGGTCTTCGCCCACTCTCTCCTTGCACAGCCCACACTTCAAGAGTAGTTGCATTCTTAGATCCTCTGGTGTAGGTCTTCGCCCACTCTCTCCTTGCGAAGCCCACACTTCAAGAGTAGTTGCGTTCTTAGATCCTCTGGTGTAGGTCATCGCCCACTCTCTCCTTGCGCAGCACACACTTCAAGAGTAGTTGCATTCTTAGATCCTCTGGTGTAGGTCTTCGCCCACTCTCTCCTTGCGAAGCCCACACTTCAAGAGTAGTTGCATTCTTAGATCCTCTGGTGTAGGTCTTCGCCCACTCTCTCCTTGCGAAGCCCACACTTCAAGAGTAGTTGCATTCTTAGATCCTCTGGTGTAGGTCTTCGCCCACTCTCTCCTTGCGAAGCCCACACTTCAAGAGTAGTTGCGTTCTTAGATCCTCTGGTGTAGGTCATCGCCCACTCTCTCCTTGCGCAGCCCACACTTCAAGAGTAGTTGCATTCTTAGATCCTCTGGTGTAGGTCTTTGTCCACTCTCTCCTTGCGAAGCCCACACTTCAAGAGTAGTTGCATTCTTAGATCCTCTGGTGTAGGTCTTCGCCCACTCTCTCCTTGCGAAGCCCACACTTCAAGAGTAGTTGCATTCTTAGATCCTCTGGTGTAGGTCTTCGCCCACTCTCTCCTTGCATAGCCCACACTTCAAGAGTAGTTGCGTTCTTAGATCCTCTGGTGTAGGTCATCGCCCACTCTCTCCTTGCGATGCCACACTTCAAGAGTAGTTGCATTCTTAGATCCTCTGGTGTAGGTCTTCGCCCACTCTCTCCTTGCGAAGCCCACACTTCAAGAGTAGTTGCATTCTTAGATCCTCTGGTGTAGGTCTTCGCCCACTCTCTCCTTGCGAAGCCCACACTTCAAGAGTAGTTGCGTTCTTAGATCCTCTGGTGTAGGTCATCGCCCACTCTCTCCTTGCGCAGCCCACACTTCAAGAGTAGTTGCATTCTTAGATCCTCTGGTGTAGGTCTTTGTCCACTCTCTCCTTGCGAAGCCCACACTTCAAGAGTAGTTGCATTCTTAGATCCTCTGGTGTAGGTCTTCGCCCACTCTCTCCTTGCGAAGCCCACACTTCAAGAGTAGTTGCATTCTTAGATCCTCTGGTGTAGGTCTTCGCCCACTCTCTCCTTGCGAAGCCCACACTTCAAGAGTAGTTGCATTCTTAGATCCTCTGGTGTAGGTCTTCGCCCACTCTCTCCTTGCGAAGCCCACACTTCAAGAGTAGTTGCGTTCTTAGATCCTCTGGTGTAGGTCATCGCCCACTCTCTCCTTGCGCAGCCCACACTTCAAGAGTAGTTGCATTCTTAGATCCTCTGGTGTAGGTCTTTGTCCACTCTCTCCTTGCGAAGCCCACACTTCAAGAGTAGTTGCATTCTTAGATCCTCTGGTGTAGGTCTTCGCCCACTCTCTCCTTGCGAAGCCCACACTTATCGCCCACTCTCTCCTTGCGAAGCCCACACTTCAAGAGTAGTTGCGTTCTTAGATCCTCTGGTGTAGGTCATCGCCCACTCTCTCCTTGCGAAGCCCACACTTCAAGAGTAGTTGCATTCTTAGATCCTCTGGTGTAGGTCTTCGCCCACTCTCTCCTTACGAAGCCCACACTTCAAGAGTAGTTGCATTCTTAGATCCTCTGGTGTAGGTCTTCGCCCACTCTCTCCTTGCGAAGCCCACACTTCAAGAGTAGTTGCATTCTTAGATCCTCTGGTGTAGGTCTTCGCCCACTCTCTCCTTGCGAAGACCACACTTCAAGAGTAGTTGCATTCTTAGATCCTCTGGTGTAGGTCTTCGCCCACTCTCTCCTTGCGAAGCCCACACTTCAAGAGTAGTTGCATTCTTAGATCCTCTGGTGTAGGTCTTCGCCCACTCTCTCATGTGAGCTAATGAGAGTGTTGGATTCGTGGGATACCACTGAGCAAGAAATCATTGGCAAAGAAATAAACCTCACCTTTCAAAGGCATTAGTCGACCTTTTGGCTTTGCCAATGCTCTTTGTTGCGCTGAACCAGCTAAAATGGAAACAAGCATTGGCATAGCCAATAGGTCTCGCCTTTGGGACTTGCTGCATAACTAAATACTTATAAGGTCCCAAAGGCGAGACCTATTGGCTATGCCAATGCTTGTTTATTTTGAGAGGGAGAGTATGGGCACTTCTCAGAAACAAGCAGGTACTCTGCTACAGAGTACCTGCACTTCTATTTTCTAAGCACTGGGCAGTTCCCAGGCTCCGCTTGGAATGGAGAGCAATTTGAATTTAATTGTTGTGGCTTTCACTCTGCTCCTTTTAAGTTTCTCATCTGCCGTAGCTGGAAAAGACCAGTTGTTGTGCTCCGATCGACTGGGGCCAGGGCCGGACTGGGAAACAAAACCGGCCCTGGCAAAGTGCTCGGCCGCTCCCCCCTCCCCCGCGGGGGGTTGGTGGTGCTGCCGAGCTCTTTGCCAGGGACGGTTTTCGGCCGATTTTGTTTCAGGGCCGATTTTGCAGCTATGCTGCGAAAACGGCCCTGTAACAAGAACGGTCCCCAGGGGCCCAAAACCGGCCGCACCCGTGCGGCGCACCGGGGAATTGCCCGGTGCCCGCTACGGCCAGTCCGGCCCTGACTGAGGCGCCCTGCTGCTCCGTGCGTCTTTTGTTTTTAACAGACCATTTACAAACATGCTCTGTAACAGCACTGTCCATTAAAGCATACAAAGCGTGGCCAGGTAAGGAAGGAACTGGGAGCCCGAGGCGCTGTTGTTGGCCATTTACTGAATTCCATCTCATTTCTAGCTTTTCAAATTCCTTCCTTGTCTCGGTTAACTGTTAATTACGGCGTCTTCTCTGTAACCCCTCCCTGTGGGAGGGCAGCCTAGCCTCAAGGCTGCTCATCTACGGAGTAATCTCGCTCTACTTTTCCGGCAACATGGCGACACGTTATTACAACACAGGCGAGACGTGCCTGCGCTCGCATCGGACCGGTATTGTCAAACAGATAAGAAATGGTGCTTCAGTATGTCATGAGTACAGTAGCCTGGCAGAGACATATGGGTATTTACAGCCTATTCTTGAATTGCCAGGGCTTGTACATGAGAAGTGTACAAGTGACAGTGCTTCGATATTGTGAATATTGCATCTCCATCTCCACTCATACATCCCACTGAAAGCCACAAAGAATTGTTCCAACTGTCATTGGGGGAGAGGATGTGGTCTGTCGGCTGCGCTGCCGCCTCTGGTGCAGGAAACCAAGGTTCGAGCCTCGAGGTCGCGTCCACATCCTGTGATTCTGGGCAAATCACTTAATCTCCCCGTGCCTGAATATATAATGTAAATACGGTGCTATGTAAAGCGCTCCAATACCTTTGGGTCGAGTTCGCTCTATATAAATATGCACAAAAAAAACCTAAAACTATGGGGCATATCAGCAAGGGCCGGCGATAATTAGCGCTCTTAGCGTGAGAATAATTATCGCCGACCCTCTGAATGTTATCGCGGAGATAGCGTGCTATCAGCAACGCTTATCTCCAAAGCGATAAAATTCAGAGCGCAAGCTGCCAATTGTGAGATTATCGCTGGAAATACAGTGATAATCCTACAAGGTTTGGCAATAGCTTGCTGATAGGGGTAGACATACTTAGCTATGATATCCACCTTACATAGGATATCATGGCTAAGTCAGAAAAATACCAGACGTAAAAAAGCAGCATTAACCGCCGTTTGCGCTGCTTTTTTTTATCGCTAACAGGGTTAACGATATCCTTGATAATAGGAGAAATGTCGCTTAGCGACATTTCTCCTATTTTACTCTGGAACGCCCCCTTTGCATCTCATTAGAGATGCAAGGGGAAGCGTAGAGTAAAAGGGCGCTAATATGCGAATTTGCGTGTTAGCACCCTGTTGCTGATTGGGCGCTAGTTTTAGCTCTGCTTTTTTGGCTTTTAAAGCCAAAAAAGCAGAGATAAAGCCCTTGTTGATATGCCCCTATGACAATTCTTAAGCAGCGCAGGTATTTTCAGATACATTTATTGCAATCAGGCTGTACTCGTATACCATCAGTTTAGTGTTGCAACAGTGCCGCAGAATTATTTTAGAAACTGGTTGACAAATACAGTTTACTCAAATCATCACAACTCGGCTGAAAATGGAGACTTGCTTGCTTAGTTGTTGGCTTTCTTCATTTTTTCCCGTTTGGTTCTCAACATCCCCACCCGCCATGCCTTAAGCCCTTGGTGTCTGCCCCTCCTTCCTGCTTGCCCTGTGCCTTGTGACTGCTACAGAATTTTGACTGCTCTGGAATCTTGGCAAAAGATCGAAACACGCAATGAGCATTAAAGATAATTTTTAAAAAATTCTTTTAGTTAATGTTTCCGATGCCTGGAGACTTACAAAGGAGAAGCTGACAAGTTAGCTAATTTTGTTTGTGTTTTTTACTGGCATGCATAATGCACAGTGGCTAGATACACAGCTAGCTGTATGATGGGGAACATTATCATGTGTCAGAAATGTATGTTGCTGTTCAATGGTTGTTCATTGTCTTTAATCAGTCAAGACATTGGTTAAAACTTTGGTTATGAGTAACATTTATTGACAAGTGCAGAACAGGGGATAACTACT
The DNA here is from genome assembly GCF_964204655.1 of Triturus cristatus. Lineage (NCBI taxonomy): Eukaryota > Metazoa > Chordata > Amphibia > Caudata > Salamandridae > Triturus > Triturus cristatus. Next base: position 307,095,719 of record NC_140592.1, read on the forward strand.
GTAATACCTTATTTTGATTGCTTTCCATGCAGCCTTAAACACTGATCTTGAATAAGGGATTACATTGTGCATTTCTAGTCAACCTGAGATTTGCTACCTATCACCTTTTTACACTAGTGAACCAGGTTTAATAACACTGAGGGGAAGATTTTCTGTCAAGGTCCAGATTTTACTGTTCACCAGTGGATTAGAGTTTGGAAAACAACATTAAAATCAATCAGCATTTTTATAGCGTGCTAATCTCCCCTGGGTGGGGGGGGATATAAAAGTAAATACCACATCATAATTTACAACAGAAAATACCATTTCGCATAATTACTCTCCCATGCCACATAATTCCAGTACACTCAATACCACAGAATTACTATCCACATAATTCCACTGCACACTATGCCACGTAATTCCACTCCACAAATCCACTCCACGCCACACAATTCCACAACAAAATTTTTTAATCCAACCCCATAATTCCACTATTGACCACATACATACACTAAATAACAGATAGGTAGAAGAAATTGCCATTTACAATGCCTATAGCTCTAGCTCAAACAAATACGAAAACTAATGCATTTCCAATGCTTGTTTTTATTGCTCACATAAGGTCAAGCAACAGTTGTGCAGCTACACCAGACCTAAAAAGTGCCTAGCTCTCTACGCCAGAGTTGTCCGCACCATACCGCTTTTATTTTTTACTTTCAGCATGCTGCATGGATAAAAAAATCCATTTAAAAAGCCAATAGTTCTTGCATAACTGAGACCTATTGGCTTTGCCCCTGTTTGTTTTTACTTGGTTTCACCTACTTTTTTGTCAAAATTAGATTTCATTCGTGGGGGTGAAAATGTCCCCACCGAAGTCTATGGGCTTTATGCCCTCTTCCAGATATTGAAGACAAGTTCTGTGACAGAGACCAGCTCAGAGCACCTGTGGCCCCTGGGTAAGATGAGTGAGACGCAGCCTTGTGACGTGCTTTCGATGCACCCCAAGGCGATTTGGAAAAGAGAAGCAAAATGTGCCTGGTGCTTTTTTATAAATAGAATTGTGAAAGAATTGTATTTTTTTTTATAGGGGCCCGGTCTTGATGCTAGGGATCGTCACCTGGGTACTTGTCTGGTCTACAAATTGCTCTCTCCTTTTGCATCAAAGGGCAATAAAAACCTAGAATGAATGGCGGAAGTATTGTTGCATATTTGATATATTGTAACATTGTTCGTGACACCTCTAGTGTAATTGACCCTGGTCCTTAAAGCCAGAGAAGGAGACTGAGCCCAAAATATCTTCTAACATTGCCCCCATATGATAATATCGCCTATAGATGCCTATGCTATTTGAAGTGTAGCAACTTGGAAAGTCAGACATATAGTCAACTGGGGCCATAACTCTGCCACAAAATTCTCTGCAATATTGTTCGTTTTTTGCTCTTAATTTTATCTCCTTTATATCGCCCAAGTCGAAATATACATATTTTTTAAAGAAGGTCATACATAGGGCTGATGATGGAAGTTAGTATTGTGGGATTTCTGTCATCATACCATATTAAAACTTACTACCGCCTATTGGAGTAGGTCTCGAAAGCCTGACTTCGCTACCTTTGGAGAGTCGTGTTCCAAGGAAGTAAGGTAGCTTGAAACTGGAATGCATGTCTCGAGGCCCTGAGACATGAGTGGTAAACCTTGGTACCCACCACAGATACTGGTCTGTAGCCAGAACAAGAAACAAGCAATAGCAAAGCCAATAGGTCACGCCTATGCAACAGCTATTGGCTTTGCCAATGTGTTTTAGCCATGCTGTACACCATCATGGTGGCTGGTCAGCATGGCTAAAACTTAGTGGCGAAGAGGAGAGTCGCATGGAGTATTGTAGAGTGGAATGGCAAAGGGTGTAGTAGAGTGTCGTACAGTGGAGTGGCACAGAGTGTTGAGTAATCGGGTGGCATGAAGTGGAGCTGTGTGGACTCAAGGGAGTGATGTAGAGTAGAGTGGACTGGTGTAGAGTACATTGGCAAAGAGTGTTGCAGAGTAAAGTGGCTTAGAGTGCAGTGGCATAGATTTCAGCAGCGTAGAATGAAGTAGCATAGATTAGAGTGTTCCACAGTAGACTGCGGTGGTGGAGAGTGCTGTGATGCATAGTAGAGTTGCATAAAGTACAATGGTGTAGAGTATAGTGGTGCAAATCAGAATGGCATAGAATGCAGTGACGTAGAGCCGCATACAGTGAAGTGGCGTAGAGTGGAGTGGTGTAGTGTAGCGGAGAGTGTGGTGTGGTATAGTGCAGTGGAGTAGAGCGCATTGGTGCAGAGTGTAATGACAGAGTAGAGTGATGCAGAGTAGAGTGGCGTAGAGTGCAGCGGCGTAGAGTGCTGTCGTGTAGAGTGCAGTTGTGCAGAGTAGAGTATGGTGCAATGGCAGAGAGGGATAGAGTGAAGTGACAGAGTACAGTACAGTAGAGTGGACTGGTGTAGAGTGCATTGGTGTAGAGTGTTGCAAAGTAAGGTGGCATAGAGTGCAGTGGCATACAATGCAGTATCGTAGAATGCAATGGCACAGATTAGAGTAGTGTATAGTAGAGTGCAGTGGCATAGAGTGCAGTGGTACAGAGAAGAGAGGCATAGAGTGCAGTGGCATGGAATACAGTGGCATAGAGTGCAGTATTTCAGAGTAGAGTGGCATGGCATAGAGTGCAGTGGCATAGAGTGGTGCAGAGTAGAATGTCATAGAGTGCAGTGGGGTAAAGTGGTGCTGAGTAGAGTATAGTAGCATAGAGTAGCGTTGACTGAATTGGTGTAGAGTGCAGTGGCATAGATAAGAGTGCTGTGGAGAGCAGTGGCATTGAGTTCTGCAGTGCAGAGTAGAGTGACGCAGAGTTGAGTGGCAGAGAGTGTGGTGCTGCAGAGTAGAGTGTCATAGAGTGCAGTGGTGTAGAGTGGCATAGAGTGCAGTGGCGTAGAGATGCTTGGAGAGCAGTGACAGAGACTACAGTGCTGTAGGGTAGAGTGCATTGGCGTAGAGTGCAGTGGCATAAAGAAGAGTGGCGCAGAGTACAGTGGCATAAAGTAGAGTGGCACAGAGTGCAGTGGCACAGAGTAGATTGTTTCAGAGTAAAGTGGCATAGAGTGGAGTAGTGCAGGGTACAGTGAGGTAGCACAGAGTGGAGTGGTGCAGGGTAGAGTGCAGTGGCGTAGAGTGGGGTAGAGAAATGGCATAAAGTGGTGTACAGTGCAGGGGCATAGAGTGCAGTTGTACAAAGTAGATTAGAGTGTGGTACAGTGGATTGGCATGGAGTGTAGGGGAGTGAAGTGGTAAAGAGTAGAGTGCATTGGAGTGCAGTGAAGTGTTGCAGAGTGGCATAGAGGGAAATGACAAAGAGTGGAGTTGTACAGAGTAGAGTGGAGTGGCCTAAACTGGAATGGTGTAGAGTGCAGTGGCAAAGAGTAGAGTGGCATAGAGTGCATTGGCGTAAAGTAGTGCAGAGTGGAGCGGTGTATAGTGAAGTGCCGTAGAGTGCAGTGGCATAGAGTGGAGTAGAGTGCAGTGACATAGTGTAAAGCAGAGTTGTGCAGTGGCGTGGAGCAGAGTAGAGTGGAGTACAGTTGAATATGCATGGTGCGGTGGCACGCTTCCATTCCAGACAATACAACTTCAATTGAAATCATCATTACATTTTCACAGACCTACAGTTTCACTGCTAAAAGTATACTGGCCACTAACAATAATGTGTGGAAATGTCACCACCTAGTGTATTGATTTGCTTTGATCAGTTTAAAATATTGTTTCCACCACATTTCAGGATTAACAAAAAACGTGCTTCATTTGGTCTAGTCTAATTCTGAAATATCTACACAGTTCATTTAGAGACATTTACATTTTGTTTTGCGTTAGAAAAAAAAACAACATCGTATAGCCTTCCTCAAGTACTCCCCGAAGCCAACATGATTGTCAAATAAACCCTCTCACTCAGTCAGAGAAAGAAAAGTGAACACCAAGCTCCCTGGAAGGCCGAGCCTGACACTTCACCTCTGTCTATGAATGCGCAACAAATGTGATAAGATAAGAACAAGATTTATAGGCCTGTTTACAGAAATCGAGCACTGGTGGCCGAATACAGTCAATAAGGTTTGGGCAGGGGAAGGGGCGAACTCAAATTGGACAGCCTAAAACAAATAGAGCCAGCAAATAGAAAGCGAGCAAATGTGAGTTACAAACCGCGAAGCCAATGGTAAACAACTGGTTGAAACCATTCCCAGGGAATCTTTGTGAGTGCCCTGAAGATGTTGATGTCGTTAGCAAACCTGGGCATTGACCTAAAATGGCCTCAAAGTGGATTCTGATCATGTCCAATGAATGTCCCTATACCAAAGGCACATAAGTTAAAACGGATCCATCATGATTAAGTGGTAGTATATTTTCTTTGTTCCTAAAGCAACGTGGAGCCCTATTCTATGTATTTGTGCCTGTGGCTGTCTCAGTCAGATGTGCTTTATTACTCTCAAATCGAGCTTTATTCATTTTCTCTGAAGCTCCCTGCAACTCCAGTCTGAATTTAGGTAAAGGATGCTCCAGGCATCCTTCGAGTTAGCCTTACCTGTGGTGTGCAATAAGGAGCACAGATAAAGCCCAGAATCTGCCGAACAAGGGCCACTTGTTCTACAGTGAACGTCCACTGATTGCTGTTACGCCAGTTTCAGCAATGGAGAGAGTGGAGCGAGTCGGTGAGCTCCGCGCTCCAGAGCTTTGCACCTCATGCCCGGTTGGGTTTCCTGCTGGGCAGAGTGGAGCGCAGTAGAGCGGAGAAAACATGCTCAGTGCTCCTGGGGGCCCAAGTCGGAGTTCTGTGCTCGTGTCCTGAGCCCTGAGGAACTCTTGTTTGGCGCAGGCTTGAGCCCCGCAGCCAATCTTCAGGCTTCTTAAAGCTCTCCAGGCCCCTACCCAGGCCCGGTTCTAGAGGGTGGGCCAGGTGGGCCAGGCCCACCCAAGGAAAACCCTGGCCCACCCAAGGCCACTCAGAACTGAAAAGCCAGCGTTTTTAGGTCTCGCCTGACCCAGCACATGGGCTGGTCTAGCGAGACTTATTGAGAGGGCTCCAAAAAGTGCTACCAGGCCAGCCTAGAGCTACAGTGCATGTGCGCGGGCACGCGCGCAGCGCTTTACCGCGATTACTTTCACTTTCTCGGCCGCACGGCCGCTTTGATGTTTGATCGTGATCATGATTGCAAAAACTTTCACTTTCGCGGCCGCATTGCATAGCCAATAGGTCTCGCTTTTGGGACCTTCTAAGTATTTAGTTATGCAACTTCGAGACCTATTGGCTATGCCAATGCTTGTTCACCTTGATGTTTCACAGGGGCGTGCAGCCCCGTGGGCTCTCCCTTATCGTTTATTTTAATGTTTCACACCATTGACATGGGCTATTTTCAGGCCTGGGGAGAGGTGTGAAATCAGCAGAGTTTACTAGCTGCCATGATGCACAATTGACCAGCATAGATATCCTGAAAACTGAATTATGATTCTGGGCTTATTGCATCATATTTGTAAACTTCAATGCTTTTCAAAGTCAAGTGGCTCTTTATGGCAGCAGAAACATTTCTTCCGCTGCACATGGCCAGGAGCATGATGTAGTCTTAAAGTTCTACATCTCAGAGATTTGACAAGCAGCCTCCCTCCCCTTCCCCAAAGCCAGAAGCACATCAAGAAAGCGAAGTATGTAGCTCTTTACTGCTGATTATTGTGTCAAAAATGTCAAACGCAGACAGATGCCATTACCTAAAATATCCACTCGATTGAATGCTTCGTTGTTTTTTGGCCAATACCCACTCACCTTCATGGCCCTCCCATGCTTCTTCATGGCCCTCCCATGCTTCTTCATGGCCCTCCCATGCTTCTTCATGGCCCTCTCATGCTTCTTCATGGCCCTCTCATGCTTCTTCATGGCCCTCTCATGCTTCTTCATGCCCCACCCAAAGAAAAAATTCTACCAGAGGGAAGCCTTCGATTGCTGCAGTCCGCAAGCTACAAACCACGAGCCAGCCACAGTCCACGGTTTTGACAGCAGATAGCAGGAGAGTCCTTCAGAGGGGGCATTTAGATCTGCCCTCAAACTTTTTTCATCTGTCAATTGCGGTGTCTTCTGTCCCACTCCAGAAGGCAGGAGGTGGGAGGCAGGAGGAAGACAGCAGTGTCAATGGCAGTGATGCAAGGCAATGTAGGCGAACTGGGCATTTTAGTGTTCGCACTTTGGTGTGCAGTAGAGGCTTAGGCCGCAAGCCCCTCCCCCCCCCTTGGTGGTGAGGAGGCGGCCTGCATTGGGTCGGTGTGGCTTGTGCCTCCTGGGGGGAGCCTGCTCTATGCACGCATATTCACATTTTCATCTATTGGCAACCCACTGCTTGTCACCTGGGCTTCTCCTGCTGCCCACTGCTTGCCTGCTCTTTATCTTTCCTATCCCTGCAAATATTGCCACCACTGCCATCTACGCCTGTCGTATATCGCCCCGTCTGAAGCGTCCACTGATTCAAAGTCGCTGGTGCCCTGTTTTGCAGTGGTATAGTTGACACTGGTTATTTAGGTCCTGATTTAGATCTTGGTGGAAGGGTTACTCCGTCACAATGGTGACGGCTATCCCGTCTGCCGAAATATAAATCCCATTATATCCTATGGATTTATATTTCGAAAGACTGGATATCAGTCACCATTGTGATGGAGTAATCCGTCCGCCAAGATCTAAGCCAGGTCCTAAGTGTCTTATTGGTACTGCTGAGTGACTTTTACTGTGAGTCTTCTATCAGTGCATATGAGCAGCATCTTTGCCGACTTGGGTGAGAATACGATGACTCTGAAAAAGTTGCCCTCCGTGCTAGAAATTTCTTCTTCTCCCAGCCAAAATCAAAAAGTAAGGAAATCTACTCACTATGCTATAAGCTCCCAGTAACATCATTTTTCAATCCCATACATTTATTACGTTTTTTTTTGGTGGAAAATGCCCAAAGTTGCCTCAAAAGCAGTGTCGGAAGGCTTTAGTTGTGGTCCCACTGTCTCATCACTCTTGGTTATGGCCTCCTCTCTGGCCCATGGATGTTCTAAGAGGGCCAGTGTTGACACTGGGGTAGCATTGGTTAGCGGTGCTCAGGAGGGTTTGGTCCATTTGGCTTCAACTGTTATTTCAGCGACTGCTGTGGAGTTGTCTACTGCTGCTCAGTCAATGCCCTGTAACCCCTCCGATAGCATTTTGAAAGTCTTTTGTTTTCCAAGCTTATCTCTGGAGGGTGGCAACTGAGGGGGGCTATGTGTAGTCTCTCCTTTAGGAAGTTTCTATGAGAAGTGAAACCTGTGAAGACGCTGTGACAGTCGTCTGCAAAAAGGCGGAGACTGGTGAAGAGATCACTCTCCCGGACATTGACATCGATCCGAATATGAAGGGAAGGTAAACATCGTTTACAACGAAAATGTTTCCCCGCAGGGAATTACAATGCGGTCGTTACAATGACCACGTTGTAACCACACATACCATTACTCCGCAAGTCGGAACAACGCCTTGCGGAGGGGGCAGAAGGTGTTAGATTTGAAATCCAACACCTTCCCTACTGTCCGCACAGACTGGAGTTGGAATAGTAAATTATACTATTCCAACATCCAGCGCCCCCATCTGCAAGTCGTTCTTATGACTTGGAGGGTAATGATATGTGTGGTTACAACACGGTCGTTGTAACGACCGCGTTGTAATTCCCTGCGGGGAAAAAGGATGCGTAAAAAAGCGGTATATTCATAGGGGGTTTCCCCCAGATTGTGGTTCCTCCCCAAAAATGTCAGATGAATGGCGTTTACCCAAATCAATTCCCCCTCTTGCTCTCCGCATCCATCTCAATCTCTGTTTTATTGTAATTCTACTCCATTAAAAGGTTTCGCTTTCTGAATTAGATCATGAAGTTCTCCTTCAGAGTACGCAATTGAATACTGACAATGGAGGGGAGGGTGCTTCATCTGATATCCTATTTTGCATTGAAAAGATCATATTTTCTATTTTGTCTTTATTGGAAAGTTCTGATCCCCTACTGGAAATGATGCCTGCAATTTTGTTTGAAGTACAGAATGTAATTAATTTAAGCCTTTCCAAGTTAAAATCAGCAGTAAATCCTTTTAAGGACAATATTGTGACACAAAAGTTCAAAATGGTGGTGCCCATAGAAGGGTTAAGAGATGTTTCTGTTCAAGCTGATATTCCATTGCGTCATATGCTTGCCCCAAAAAATGATTGTAATCTTGAAAATGAAGAGCTATTATGAAGTACTGTGTTTGCGGACCCGGATCAGTGCTCCTCCTAGGGTAAAGTTAAGATAGAGATTTTCCCAATGTTCAGAAAAGGGGTAATAAAAAGACACTAAAAAAGCTGGGAAAGGAAATGGTTCAGCTCTGCAGTCAGGTGTGGGGCTGGAAGGGGAGCCGGCAATTCCCAGTACATTGATGGAATCTTGCGGAAGAATACAGTTAATTGGAATCATGTGATTAATACACATCCTTCAAATGTGTTTATGCTTGAAGATGGCCATCCTGGGAGACAACAATGTTCCATCTTTCTTTTTATTAGTGTACATCACACCTGGAAAACCATTTGATTTCTTGGTGTGCTCTCTTTTGCTTTCTCAGCTCTAAGCACTGCTTTGCATTACTTTCAAGTCAATTTTCCCGTGCAAAATAAATTTTGTACTGGAAAGTAAATTGGGGGGAAAAGATTTTGCGTTGATTTGCATCACTTTTGTGACACAAACACGGTACAAAATCTTAGTAAATATGCCCCATGAAGTTAACATGCATTATCCGACAAGCAGGGGCCACAAAAGGGGCTTTAGGGGCAGTGGAAAGGGAGAGTAATGCGGATTGATAGGGGTATTATCTGAGAACACACATTATTTTGTGAAATAAGCAACATTTCTTTAATCCTCTTTCCAAACAGAGAGGCGTGTGTGTGCATTTTTGGTCTGGGTCTGTAAAAATTCATGGTGAAATTCGACAGACACCTCACCATACATGACTAAAAGCACATGTACCTAACTATGTATCACAAAACACCCCCCCTCCCCACTGAACCTACACCTCTGTGGAGCACCTCTAGCACATGGCCCAATGTAGCTCCAAAGACTGGCATTCAAACATTCCTGGCAAACCAGAGCACACACACAACTCGCGCAGAAGACCCGAGTGCGGACGCCCGGGAGGCCCATACATGCTGCTCGGGAGGCGGAGAGGCGTGGGGCCCAAAGGCTTGGCCGCTGCTCCGATAAAGACAAGCCCACACTACCCACGCGTGGCAGACCTACCCGCAACGCTATCCTGAAGGGTGCCACACTGGGAGGCATTTAAGAAGCCCCCCTCAAGAATTTTGCTGGACGTCAGTTGTGGGTTGCCCCACCCGGAGAGTGAACGCTGCACAGAGGGTGGCCATGCCCTTTGAAGCGGCCTACGCTACACCCGCCTGGGGGTCATCGAGTCAAGCTCCCAGTCTGGACGTCCGGAAGGATGGTGAATGCTGTTGGGAGGCCTGTGCCCCATGAGCGGAGGAGGGGCCGCCTGGGGCCCCTAATAAGAGGGGAGAGGAGCACAAATGGACGGAATACGGCACCACCACTGTGACACGGCACGAGGCCCTCAGGAGAGCCTCGGCCATACTGAGACTTTGAAGCTCCTGTGAGTACCGGTTCTGGTCGTGACTGATGTGCAGGTGGGGACCCTGCTTACTGGGGACAACGCTGAGGTTGTACTGACTGATGCTGGCTGGCGACGCGCTTCTGCCCCTCTGACCGCCAGGGCCCTGCGGCTTCCACCAGTTTGTTGGAGATTTGGCATGAAGTGCGTTTTGGGAGGCGCCGGCAGAGGGGGCACCCGCGGGGACTGCTCGCTTCCCCTGCACCCTGGGCATCTGGGTGAAGCTTGTCCGTGCCCGGGACGTTTTGGTGGGACACAAGGAACCTCTTGGGGAAAACTCTACCGAGATCCCTCGGTGATGAAGCTGGGCGGCGCACCGAGCCGCTTCATACCGTTAGGAGGGGGCCAGACCACACGCCCCAGCTGCAACTGCGGCAGGAAGCCGCCTCTACTGACTCTGGACCAGGAGGCGTAATACTTAGCCCAGCAAGGCTCCCGCAGTGTGGGACGCACCAGGGCGCTTGCCCAGGGAAAGAGCGGGCCCATCTGCGCCCGTTCGTGGCCGATTGAGGCTGAGCTGGGCCCACTCTCCAAGGCCTTTGTCATCAGAAGAGCGGACGTTAGCGTTAGCGGAAGCAGACGCGAGCGCGAGAGCAGACACTGCACGAAGCGGTAAGCTCAGAGGGTGTGCGACCTGCGAATTACTGAGGATTCCCGTGAAAAGTGCCGAAAAGTGCGGAGCCTACCCTGGAGACAGCGCGAGTGTCGGATGGTATTGCCGGTGCCGGCACCGCCTGGGAAGCACTGCAAGCAGCTGGGTGTCCTCGTGCCCACCGCAAGTCCTGTGTTTTTTTCTTTTTTTATTTCGGATGTGGCTGAGGCCCCTGAGAGATGCAGCGATAGCAGCGGTGAGACACAGAGAAATTCTTCCAATCCTTTAAATCCCAGAGGAGACGCTTGCCCTAGGGGAAATAGTGAGGACTTGGCAGGTGTGTGTGAAGCTTCTATTGGCAAAGACTCCTTTGGCAGAGAATTAATCAGCCAATCAGTCAGCAGCTAAAACTAGCGCCAAGTAGTAAACTACGGTCGGTCAGTCAGCACACAGGGAAGGTAAGTGTTTTTAACAGTTTTTTAAATCTTATTCTTCCTTTTTTTTTTTTTTTTTTTTTAAACTGTGGGTGAATACAGAAAGGTTTAGGAAGAGCATGTAAAGCTTTCAAGGAAGGGTTAAAACTGACCTGGCGCGATTGGAATTGTATGGTGAAAGAAGGTAGAGCCCTCTACCTGAGAGTTATTCTGATTAGGCGGACAAATCCAAGGATAGACGCAATAAATATTACTGAATATATAAGGAGGACTTTGGAATGGCGCCACGAAAGATAAAACCAAGAAAAATCTGCAAAGAAGCACCAAAACAAACTGTAGAGACCGAGACGACGCCAGCAGAAGAAGGGCCAGGTGGGGCAGCCTTGAATACTCCGGTGAAAAATGATGAAGGGGAGCTGAGGAAAATTATAAAGAAACCCACTGCAGCTAATAAATTACAAGACTGTGGGAAAAAAGGTGGCTTAGTGTCCAAATCTATAAAGGACTTCGTGGGGAAGCACTTTAAGAGAACACTTACTCCAGGAAGAGCCCAAGACCAAGAGAGTAATATGGAGTTACCAAGTGTAGAGGAGTTTGCGGCGACCGTTGATTCCTCCCTCATACAGAGTGACTTAAGCCATATTACTCCCCTCATAGTACCAAGACTCTCATCTTCGCCCCGGATCTTCTCCTCGACAGAAGTTGAGAATGAGATATTGGCAGGGTATAGGTCCAAGGACGGGGGGGCCCGCATTGATTTGTCAAATTCTTTTACAAGAACCGCTCCTGACAGAAGTACGGATCCTATAGTAAATCAAAGCCCAAAGCCTATAGACTCCTTAAATGAAATATTACGGAATGGTACGTTGGGCCTAGATATTACGACATCGCCTTCTGCCTCTATGCTGGACATTATGCTGATGCTACAAAAAATGTTGCAAGGCTTGTTAGAAGTCTCTGTGTTAAATAACTCCCTATTAAATAGTCATGAAATACAATTTAAAAAAATGATAGAAGAACTACAGGGGATAAGGGGACAGATGCCTACAATGATTAGACCAGTACAAGACCCCTTAAAAGAAGGTTTTAATGAAGGGAACACAGAGGCTACTACTAAGGAGGGTTGTGCCCATCATGATATATATATTTCCAGATGGCCGATGCTAGTAAGGAGGAGGAGAGATTTTTATCGGCCAAATCACCAGAACCTTAGATACGTTCATAAAAGATCTACTTATAGCTATGGAAGAAAGAAGGGCCCAAAAAAAGTGAAAGGCAAGGAACTCCAGAATAGTGAACCCATTTATAAAAATGGAATACCGCAAAATAAGAAAAGGGAAAGAAGGCAAATAGCGAGGCTGTACGACTCAGGAAGAGTTGAAGCCGAGGTTGAAGCGAAAAGGGAACCATGCAATTATATCCGTAACGCTTGTAGGGAGGTGGTGTGCCCCAAAATTAACAGAAATAAGCTAGGAGGGAAAGAATCCCCTAGTAGTGCAGTAGTTGGAGGAAGTAGAGCGAACATATTCCCAAAAAAGAATGAATATCAGGGAAGAGGTGATTGGGCCTCAAAAACCTTAGTTAAGAGCAATAAGAATAAAATGTGGATATATTTTAAACCAACTGATCAAGTGATGGGGAGGAAAAAACAAAGGAAGATAGCCCCCTTAAACCGCTCCCAGCTCTTATTTTCTTTTTCAAAATGTCCAAGTCTAAAAGAAATTGGCACGAAGGATTTGAGACAGGTGGGGTTCAGCAGTAATACCAAAGGTATCGAATACACAAAGGTCTTAGTTTACTCAGGTCTTGTTAAGGCAGCTATTCTGAAAGCGGAGAAGGAGATATTAAAAGAGGGTATAAGGATCATCTCTGAAGTAGAAGTCGAAGAAGGGCATCAGCGAGAGGGAGGTTTTCTGAGATTCCATGCAGGGTTGGGGGAAAGGCAGGTGAGGTTAATAACAGGGGGGGGTGGGGAGAAGACTATGATCAACATAGCTGTAGAGAACCTAGAGCCCAATAAAAATGGGGGCATTTGGGGATCGGACAATAGTATCCTAAGTTCAGACTCATGGGGTTTGAATGAGTCAGGATGTCTTAGTGAGATCGACTAGGATTCCGTGTTGCCGCATAGCCTGAGATTACTTTCATGGAATATAAATGGGTTGGTAGGACAAACAAAGGTGGACAGTCTAAATCACGTCGCAAAATATGTTGATATCATTTGTCTACAGGAGACATGGCTATGCGGCAATACCCCAGTAATCGAAGGGTTTGCCCAAATTTATAAACCGGCCAGAAAAATGAAAAAATTTGGACGTGCTTCGGGTGGGATTTTGACCCTTATGTCAACCAGGTTAGTGAAAGAGGTCAAGTCAATTAGTACATTGTGTAAATGGTTGTTGGTCTGTAAGGCATCCTATCCATGTATTGAAGGGAAGGTTGATTATTTAATCCTCATAAATGTATATATACAATGGGGTTCCCAAAAAGAATACGAAACAGAAATGGGGTTACTCAAAAAGGATATAACTGATTTAATAGAAATATATGGGAAGGACACAATGGTGATAATGGGTGATTTTAACCACAAATTAAACTTTGGAAAGCTAGATCGTTGGTTTGAAGACATTTTGAGCTCATATAATATAGGGGCAGCTAAATACCCCTCATGTCTAACCACCAGTCATGACGAAGCCTTAGGGAAGTTTCTGGGCTCTAAGGGTTTAATATGTTTAAATGGTAGGAAGGACCCAGACCGACCGGCTACACAGACTTTTAGAATGGGCAATCAACAGTGTCCTATAGATTATATCTTTGTTCAGGCCTGGAACTATGCAATGGTAAAAAAGTTCCGGGTAATTAAGCGTAGGGACAGTGATCACAATGCTTTGTATTGTGAATATTTAGGGGGGTCAATAAGTACTTGTGAAAGGGCGATCCCCCAAAATGTGGAATACCCAAAGCGCTTGACTACAAAATTGACAGAAGAATATGTAGAGAAATTGGTAAGCTTTCAACAAAATTTAACGAAGGATAGTGCCGAAGGTCATCAGGTAGCATGGTATGTGGATAAAATTGCGCAGGCAGTGCAATGCCTTAGAGTATATCTAAAAAAAGAAAATAAATCGGTAAAAGTAAAAATACAAGAGAGTAAAGGTAGGCCGAGGTGGTTTAACCCTGAATGTCTGAATAAAACAAGCATTTACAATGCAATGGTCTCGGCATTGGTAAAGTTAGAGCTATTGGCATTGCTCATGACATTTTTTTTGTTTATGTTTTTGTTTTTAAAACATTTCAAGAAACGGCATTGTTATTTACAATGTCAATAGCTTAATCACTCTCCAATGCGAGACCTAGTGCATTTGCACCCACACACAGATTAAGCTATTGACATTGTAAATAACAATGCCGTTTCTTTACATGTTTTAAAAACATAAACAAAAATAATGTCATGAGCAATTCCAATAGCTCTAACTTTAACAATGCCGAGACCGTTGCATTGTAAATGCTTGTTTAGCTTACCAACCACCATTACGTTCTTTTTATTTTTTAATTTATAAACTTCCTTTTAGATTTTGTGCTCAACTAATACTTCTGCGTCCCCCTAGTCCTGATGATGACCGCACAGTAACCAAGAGGTCGAAACGCCATCGACTATGGACAAAACATAGACCCTTCTGACCCCACTCTTGAAAATAGCTCTTGGAATCAAGAGTCATGAGTCTCCCTCATCTGTACTTGTCCCTTATTCACCCATTCTGCGCCGAGTGACCCCCGTCAGAGCACCTTCTTGAATACTCTACCTGGACTCGCAAATAAGTTGTATTAAGTAATATTTTCTGTGGTTTTTGCAAAAACATTGACGAGTATTTTCTTCACAAATCTTTCCTAAATGTTTCCTGAGGGGATAGATGTTGCATTCACTGGTTAAATACGTTTATTATCCTAAACAAGTCAACAGTGAACCGCTGCGGCGCTGCACGAGGCATCACCAACGTTACCAAAGGACAGATATATTTGATTTACAGCCACAGAGGCCATTTACAAACTGCTCCCTCGTTTCGTTTATTTAAAGTGCGTGCTCTAGTTTTCCCTTTTACTGCTGGCGAGCTTTATTCCGCTTCTTTCATGTGGTCGCTGGACAGGAACATCTGAAGTGAATACTTGCACTGCTATCGGCTCCGTGTGTTTGCTTAGCTTGTAACACTTCAGTTTTTCCTTTCAGGCCTTTATGAACAACTGTTTGCCAGCGTCCCGGGGCCTGCTGGAACTGGAGCCGATCTCGAGCGCAGCGGATGTACCTGCCTCGCGCCTTTGAAGTGCGCTGGAGGAATGCAGGGGTTTGCTGGGGCCGCCCTCTCTCCCAGGCATGCAGGGGAGCTGCGGGGGCGAGGCGTGCAGAGTGAGCGGAGTGGACAGCTTTCTGAGGACAGTGAAACAGGGGTATGTCTTGTGCCTTCGCTGGGCAGACAGAGCCATGAAGGTGGTCCCATCACACCCGTCCAGGCAGGACGGGCACTTCAAAGCACAGACCTGCTTTAAATGCACTAATTACCGCGGCATATTGCCTGCCGTCCAGAGTGATATTTATAAAGGAGACCCGCGCCCGAGGATTAGAGAGGCGTAAATCACCCAGATAGGAGAGCTCACTCCGGCACGCATCAGCGCGCACCAAAGCAAGCACACAAACAGCTGAATCCGAATAAAGAGATCAGGTGAGGGAGCAACGCCGGGACACCACCGCCTTTCTCCGAGGCACAGCAGAAAATGCCTCGGAGGAAGGGAGTGTCCTTTTCGGATTGGGGGGCGTGTTTTGCTGTTGTCTCCTCCCTGAGACTTCTCGCAAAAAACACGCCCCCCGATCCGAAAAGGACGGGGCAGGATTAGAGTGACGGGACCTCTTCTCCAATGGCTGGCCAGCATTTACTAGGCCAGCCAATGGAGAACAGGGAAGAAGAGGGGCGGGTTCAAGCCCCTCTTCACCCAAGTCATTATGTCTCGCGAGCGAGACTGCGCAAGCGCAGCCATCGCTAGCCGAGACCTAAAAAGGGCTATTCGTAAAATAGAGCGAGGTCAGAGGAAATGTTTTGATCATGGGAACTTAGAGACCCTGCTCAACTTGAAGAAAGAATATAAATCCCTAGTAAGGAAGCAGAAAAGGATTTTTAAAGAAAAATGTTGGGCAAATCTACTTGAGACAATAGAAAATAGAAATATAAAAGGATTCTGGAGGTTGATACAGGTTGCCGCGGGAAGGTCTCCGGGTAATATGAGCTGTGTTGTGGAAGAGGGGGCCTGGGTAAATTATTTAGGAAATCTATATAAAGCCAGTAGGATTTTGGGAAAAGTCAAGGAAAAACCAAGTTGGACTGCCTGTGTAGAAGGTTTAAAACCAGCTTTTAATGAGGAGAAAGTAAAAGAAACAATAAAAAAGCTGAATTTATCTCGCGCAGCAGGCCCCGATAATCTTCCTGCCATCTTAATTAAAACTCATTTAGATTGGTGGGCAGGCTTTCTATCCCATATGTTCATTGCCATTCTGGATTCAGGGTGTATCCCGAAATCCTGGAGAGGGGCCATCATTAGACCCCTACATAAAAAGGGGGAAAGGAAGGACCCAAAGAACTACAGATTAATTAATTTATTGGATATTGGAGAAAAGGTTTTTTCCAAAATAATCCTTGGTAGATTGAAGGAGTGGGTGGAGCAGCGATCGATAGTCCCAATAGAGCAGGGAGGCTTTAAGGAAGGACATTCTACTACCGATCACTGCTTTGCCCTGTGGGCTGTAGAACGGAAGTCCATGGAGCTGCAGGGCAAGTTGTATTGTTGCTTCGTGGACTTTCGCGCAGCTTTTGATCTGGTGGATAGGGAGTGCTTGTGGGAAACCATGAGAAATTATGAGGTCCCTGCGGATCTATTGTTGGTAATCCAGGAGCTACATAGCCAAAACTGGGCTCAGGTCATTAAAGACACTTCTGATGGCCTGACTCCCGAGATAGCAATAAACAATGGATTAAGGCAAGGTTGTGTCTTGGCGCCGCTTCTTTTTGCAATATTCTTAGCAGACTTGCCTCTTACCTTGGGCTCTGCCAGAGGTGCAAGCCCAAAAGTAAATGGAAAGCATTTGTCCTGTTTGTTGTATGCCGATGATCTAGTAATACTGGATCAAACTGAGATAGGACTTCAAAGAAAACTGAATATATTCAGCGAATACTGTACGTCAAAACGACTTACTGTAAACATGGACAAAACAAAAATTTTGTGCTTTGGGAAGAGGAATACGAAGTTTAAATGGTATTTGGGCCAAACTAAACTAGAGATTGTAAATGAATACAAATACCTTGGAATATGGTTTACGAATTCCTTGAAGTGGGGCATACATCTGGAGGCACAGAAAATAAAAGCTCATCAAGCAGTATGTGGGCTGAAAAGATTCAATCATAGTTATGGCGATATGTCCCATAAGCCACTTTTGACGGCCTATAAAGCCATGATTCCTCCGCAATTCCAATATGGCTCAGAAGTAATTTGTATTGATGGTAAAAGCTCCTGGGATAAAGAAGAAGGGAAATGTCTGAAATCATTATTGTCACTTCCCAGCTCGGCAATGATTCAGGCAATCAGAATGGATTTAGGCCTAACTGCATGGAACATTCAGGTGCAATTAAGTTTTCTTAGATTTTGGAATCGTTTGAGTCTTGGGGAGGTCACAAAGGTGTCCCAATGGTGTATGAAAGAAATCCAGTCCAGTGAGTTAAAGTGGGCTAAGGCCACAAGAAGGAAACTCTTGACCATGTGTGATCACTTGAATGTGAAAATTGACCCCCTGACCCTACAAATAAATGTAATAAAGAGTGTACTTAAAATGCAGGGTAAAGAATGTTCTAGAGTAACAGATCGCGAGTATTTGATTAGGAAAGATTCTGTAAAATTCATGCATTCTAGCTGGGAGAAAGATATCAGCTTTCCCTATCTCGATTTACTACCGAACCGTTGGTTAAGAATGGAAGTACTTAGGATAAGAATTGGCATTAACCCAGCCATAATAAATTGCGCAATAAAATCAGTTTTAATGCAACCTGATGGCAAGTGTACGTGCAAGATAGGATTGAAATGCAACATTTTACACATTTTATTAGATTGTCGAAGATTTTTAAATTTACGTAAATTATTCCTCCGTCCGATATTCTTAAAATATGGTGTAAGGACGCGCTTACAAGCATGGGAGCTTCTTGCTGATATGGAAAATTTAGATATAGCAATAGCCATTGGGAAATATATGCAAGGTATATATAAGCTCCCCGCCCCATTAGAGGCGTAAGAGTAGCTAGTGCCTTCCAATTGTAAATGAAATTATCTGTTATAAAACTGTTTTAAAATTGTTAAGAATGATTTTTTAAGGATTTTATGACTCTTAATGTTTAAGAACATAATTTAGCAATGTGGACATTTTTAAATGGTATTGTAAATGCTGTGGTTTAAAGACCAATTGGTCTAAATAAACATTATTTTTGAACTGAATTGAACTGAGCCTTTGTCATCACGTCCCAGGGCCTAAAATTCGAGAGTGAAGCTGTCGAAGCCGCAAATCCACCGCCTGGAATTTGAGTCACTATCTGCTGAGAAGTACTATTTTTCATTTTAATCCTAAACCGTTAGTAGTGGCCTCCTCCTTACCCCAGGCTTTCAATGTGCGCAGGCTTGTCGCCGTTTTCGCAGTTTTCCCATTTTAATCAGCTGACCATTTGCGGGGATTATGGGCAAAAGTAAAGGGGGTGACTGTGGTACCATCTTATCAACTCTAGCAAAGCCTACCCCAAAGCCTAGTTCAATTGACCGGATGCTAGAGCAGGCCGTCAGCCCTATTAGTAATGACATCGCCAGAACTGAACTGAGGCTATCCATCAACCCGGATAGTCTTAGTGTGGGTCTACCTGGCCAGTCCCCATGCCTTCCTTCAGACATGCTTATAGTTTTATCCCAAAACAATGCTGACTCACTTTCCACACAAGGATCCGCAAAGAATCGTGCACCGACTTCTCCAACTGCTAACCCCTCCATTTTTTTCAAAGGAGCAAATAATAAATCCTTGCCTCTCAACATTATCAAAAAGAGCTAAACGTGGGAAGACATGTTAACAGGTGACTAGTCCCCCTTTATCCCCTCTCAAGACCGTACAAATGTCTGTGCCTGAGCCTGTGCCTGAACCAGTGCTTGTCCTGCTACCAAGTAAAGAAGTCCCAGTGGCTTCAGTCTCAACCTCAGTCCAACTTTCACAGGCTGACAAGTCTTACCTTATTGATTATCTAAATGACCTTCTGGTTAGACACCTAAAGATCTTCTCAGAAAAACTGTGCTCAACGATTAACACTGCACTTTCTCCTTTGGTTTCACGTTTGGCCACTATTGAGTCCAAGATGGTTGCGCTTGGTAACAACCTCTCAGGCGCCGTCAAATGATCTTCAATTAGTACTCCCATCAGGCACTGTATCTTGAATATGAATCCCGTTGGTCCTTCTGAAAAGCGTATTCCAGCACCACAGGCTCTGCCTGCTCCTAGCACTTTGCTAGTCCATGATCATCATTCATGTAACAAAAATCTCTTCACCTTTCAGAAATCAGTCCGATTACCTACCTCCACTCCCCATTTTAACAATAAATACACAAGGGATCCAGAGGGCAAAGCAGCTTCAGCCCATTTTCAGATGTAAACACAACTACCAGTTAATAATCTTCTTCCTGCCGCATGCCCAAACGTGGCCGTCTTGAGAGAGGTACCTCCATTGTGTTTGGATCAACGTGAATCCTATGAACAGCTCTCCAACAAAACCTTAGACTGGCTGGCACGATATAGATGCATGCCATTTCAGCATGCTAAGCACATTCTGCACATAAGGAGGTGCGCTTGGATTGGGCCAAATTGTCCGGACTCGCATAGAATTGTATTGTGATTCGTTTTAGTCTTACAGACCTTGCACATCATCTGGTATTTAATGCTAGACCCAGTAATATGGGCCACTACCTTCATCTCCCTGGTCCCGTTAGGCTTTTTCTATAGACCCCCTTTGTCCATAGGCAGTGCCCACTTAACTCAGCTCCAGTCTGTAGTGCACAAGATGTAACTTCATCTAACTGTCAGAGGGACATTAACACACATCTAGACAACTCAAAACAGACAGTCACAGTTAGTCAACCTCTCTCTAGAGGCCTGCCGCTTGCTCAGACCTCACAGAGCGCTCCTCCTGTCTCGTGCCCTTTACCCACATGTAACAGATTTGATGCACTCTCTGATTTGGACTGACTCAAAGGCCCTAAAGTAGTTTTCACAACTGCTACTCCTTGTATGACATCTTTGACTGACAATCCCTCAGTGACAACTACGGTCACTGCCCCGTTAAGAACAATGGCAGTTGTAATTCACACTTTGGATATGCACTACAGACCCCTTTCTGTCCTTAGCTGGAATATGGCAGGCCTGAAAGGGAAGATTACTAACGAAGACTGGAGGGCATTTGTTTCCAAGTTTGACTTAATCCTTCTGCAGGAGCCCTGGTTTACTGTCGCACCACATCTTGAGGGCTATGCTTGTTATTCATGTCCTGCTGCTCCCTCCACTTGCGGTTGTGGGACTAGCTACCTGGGTTAGTCTAAGCCTTCAGCTATAGTTATCACAGATTAAATCTAGTTCCTCTTCATTTTTTAGCATTAATAATTCAAGTTCCAATGACTAACATGGCTTTTTATTTGATACATTTTTATAGCAATGATTTTACTAACACTAGCTGTACACATTATAACAGCCTATTTAATTTTCTATCCCTACTACAATCTAAGGTCGATAACCGAGTTTTTCAAGTTCACTTTTTTCTTTGTGGTGATTTTACAGGGGTCTCAGGTCGCAAGACTAAGAAACAAATGGGCATTGCATCATGAAAGATGCTAGGGATGCCGAGCTTTGTAAATATCTTACTGCCCACTGCCTGGTCGACTTACTTGAAAACCTAGGGCAAGCATGCAACATGCTTACGTCATTTAGAGGGGGTGTGAGAACTTCCCTTATAGATTATATGTTTGTCAGCCCTGACTTTTTTTCTTGTTCTCCAAAGGAGAGATCTTGCCTAGAGACTGGGGCGATCGTAAAACTTTGAGCGCCTCCATGTTTTTACCGCTAAAGGGCCTTGCTCGCAACAGTACTCTAGCCTCCATTATGCATCACACACTGGATGGCCTACGACTAGTTTGGTGCATGAAAAACCCAAAGGAGTCACTAGCTGCCTTACTCAAGTCACACTTAAACAAATGTCCTTACTGCTTAGCAGAGAGTGCACAGGATTCTATGGTTCCACACTAGAATAGGATAATACTTAATCAGGGATTCGATGTTCAGGTCAATTCATATTGGGACCCAAGATGGTTCGACAGGGTCTGTTCTCTGGCAAATAGGAAGCTGAGGAAAGCCCTAAATACCCGCCCTAGGAATAAAACCGAAATCTCCCTTGCACGCACTGAGTACAAAACTGCATGTACAAACAGAAAGAGGGAGTTATATAATCAAGATTGGGAACTCTTTGAATACGCGTCTCTGGAAAAGGACAGTAAATCCTTCTTGATTCCGCTATTAATCCCCCTCTCCAAAACAACATCTCCGGCATGGACTTGGTTACCCACTTCACCTCCATTTACCACACTAAGGATGAGCCAATTATGTTTGTTACTCTCCTCAATAGATTGCAAACCTCTCCCCAACTTTTATTAACTTTGCAGGATGTTGAGTTGGCCATCCATTACAGTAAGGATGGGAAAGTCCCAGGCCCAGATGGGGTACCGATGGACTTGTTGAAATCCATGCCTGAAATTTTGGGCCCCCTTATTACGAATACTTTTAACACTTCCCTATCCACAACTTTCCCCCCCCTCTCATGGTCTACTGCAACAATTGTACCCATATTCAAAAGGGGGACCCTATGTCGCCCTAGTGCTATCGACCTAGCTCACTCATCGACAGCACTATTAGAATCATAGGTAGTCATTTATGATCGTTTGGTCGAATGGGCAGCTGACAAGGACATACTCTTCCCGTTTCAATTTGGATTCTGGCCAAAACTAGGAACCAACGAACAATGTCTGAATCTGGCTCTGACCAATTCTAAATAAACCAAGGCAAAGCGCTCCCCCATCTACTTAGCTTTCATGTATCTATCCACCGCCTTTGATTCAGTACCAAACATTGGTTAATGTTGATGGATCAAGGCGTGGATTCCCCCTTTGGTGAATTTCTTATACTGCCCGCATTCAGACCTTTCAGCCCGGGTTCGTTCAAATTCCATTGGGGAGCTTTCTTCTGAATTCCCTCTGAAGAGTGGAGCAAGGCAGTGTTGTATATTGGCACCTTTATTTTTCATTCTATATATCAACGGATTAACAGTCCATTTATCTACTTCCCACACAGACATACCCAGAGTTGCTGGCTCCACTATCTCGCTTTACTGTATGCTGATAATGCGGTATTGTTAGCCCTCACTCCAAAAGCACTGAGACATCAGTCGCACATCGTGTCCTGTGGCCCGGCAGACTGAGGCTAAATAAAATTAGTATCATGCTTTGACGACTGTTGAGAACTTTTGTTATATAGTATTAAATTTCAGTTCAACAGGGTCATGGAATCATCATCTTGCTCAGGCTAGTGTTAAATTAATTACATCTGCGGCCACAGTTTGCACCCTCATTAGACCGCATATTAGGGGGGACTGTGTTTCCACCACTGAAAGTTTACAACTCGCAATGCATCAGTGTAGCCTCCTACGGAGCTGGAGTATGGGAATCACAATGGGTTCGGCACCACATCTCGGCAGCGGCGCTGGTAATGGCACCACTGGAACAGTCCCCAGAGGATATTGCGACCTCGCACCTGATCTGGATCCACCAATGGATTCTAGGAGGTTAACAGGAGTGAACTCACCGGCGGAGCTCCAACCACCGACCCGTCCAAACCCATGGGACCCGAAGGTGCTCACGGGAGGTTCAGCTACTCAAAAATTAGGCTCATGGCCTCATAAAACTCTCTGAGCTGGCCAGGGGTCTCCTCAGCTCCAGGAAATATGGGAAAGCACGGAGCTGACCCAATTTCCAATGTAAGCTGTAGAGGGACCACCAGCGAGTGAGTGAGCATCCTTGCCGCACTTCATTCAAAGAATGAGAACAACATGGAGAAGCCGAAGAGTGCTTCGACTTCCTCTTCTGGGACTTAGCAGAAGAAGTCCTAGAGTGATACGAGGACCGGTCGTGTGGAGCGGTCCCGAGACCTCCCACACGAACGAGGCCTGTAGCTGCACGGAGTCGCGTGAGGAGCGGCCAAAAGCTTCATGGCTCACTTGCGCATGGCCTATGGTTTCAGTGTCTTGTATTCTGTACATGACGCAGAGTTGTGATCCCTCTCAAGGCACTACAGACATACCAAGAGAGGGTCTGTCACCGACATCTGTCGATGATAGGTGCCACAAGGTTTGCACCCGGTGGGTTTTTCAGGATCATCTTAAAAATAATACAAAATTGAACATTAGTCGTCAACAAAAATATCTAAGTCAGTCAAAAATTGACTGAGGTGAGCTTGATCCAGACCTGCGCTGATGGCATGGAAAAGAAGGAACTGAGGTCAGGGCACTGGGGTGGCACCTATATAAGCACCGTGCACGTCACTTCCAGTGAGGACAAAGCCAATAACACCATGCAGGGCCGAACGTTAGCCCCTACTACTGCACAAGGGGGATTGCTCAAATATTTCCGGTTACAGTATGACGCCTACGAATATTCCAGGGTAAGGTATCAGGTACTAACAATTTTAGAACTGCATAGCCCAAATGTACTGCCGGAAAACTAAAAACTAAATAGCAGCCTAAAAATCACTGGGCTGGCATGGAGTCAAATAAAGAAGGCAACTCTATACATGCTCATCACTGTGACTCACTTTTTACCCACAACCTATTGTGATCCATGTATACCTGTCTGATTCACATGTCTCTTCCACTGTGGAGACTCCAGTCTTCATTTTTAGCTCTGGCTTGACGGAGTGATGTATGCAAGATCAATCGTTACCAATTAAATGAAATATAAAGGGCCTGATTCACAAAGGGCCTCTGCACTCATGGCGGAGGCCCCGCAGTCGTGGCGGGGGCCCCACAGTCGTGGCGGGGGCCCCGCAGTCGTGGCGGAGGCCCCGCAGTCGTGGCGGAGGCCCCGCAGTCGTGGCAGAGGCCCTGCAGTCGTGGCAGAGGCCCTGCAGTCGTGACGGGACCTTCGCAATGAGAAACTGCAATGCAGAGGTCCCGCTGCGAGCGAGTGCGGGCGTCTCGTCATGACTGCGGGCTTCCGCCACGAGTGCAGAGACCCTTTGTGAATCAGGCCCACAGAGTGTCCTTTGGCTCAGGCCAGAAGTGTAGTTGTGAATGAATCATCACATATCACATTATTATTCTCAGAGATGCATTGCACAAGAAAGCATTTCTTTCCACAGCAGCAGGCTTTTTATATTTTTAGTGAGAACATAAAATGCAAGCCAAACCTATTGACTTTATCAATGCTCGTTTATTATCAGCAGTTAAGGATCTGGGATAACTGGGTGTGAAATCCTGTTTGGTGAGTTCTTTTACACTACCTTTATTGCACTCCCACTTGTTTGCACTGGTATATCGTGTATAACTGGAGCTGCCTGGCCTTCTTTTGTTGTATTTGCCTCATCGGTCCCGCCCCCCCCCCCCCCCCATGTCATTTTGAGAAATATTTTTTTTTCGTTTTTACTAGTATCCTGGAAATGCTTAGCAAATGTTTAAATGTATGTGTCACACTGCCTTTCAACCACTTCGTCCCTATTCTAATGAATTAGCCTTTGTGTTTGTCATTAACTCTGTGGACTAGCACGTGGTTTCCTTTTATAACATATTATAAGACCTTTGCAATAAATGCATGATTGAAAAGAGTTTAAAAGTATACCAGCCCATACCACTGTGGATGTCAGAATACCTAGTACAAAAATATCGACTACGAAAATATAGGTAACTACAGATTTACTGTCCCACACACCTAGGTACCTTGAGATTATATATCAAGGTACACGTGTGGTGTTGAGAATAATATCTATTAAGTCCATACTTACCTGTATATACTTAAGTGCACATTTTTGTAGACAATAGTCTGGACGATATATTTTTGTAGTTTGAGGTTTAAAACTTGAATCTCATAGAAAACTCTCAAAACAGGTATATACATGCCTTTCTGTCACATGCCAATCCATCACACACCTCGTCTATTTGTAGTATGTAACCATATCTGTGTTAGCACATGTAATGCTACTTACCTACACTAAACCAGCTATTGTATACCCCTATATCTCTGGTTTTTGCCCATCAGAGTCATACAATAATTCTTTGCACATCGTTCATATTTGTTGTGTGCCTTCTTAATTGCGTCACAGGCTTATACCCGACACACAAATTGCCTAGTTCAGGGGCCACATTACAGGTAAATACATTAATAAACCCAGAGCACCACAAAGGTCATGTGTTGGTCTGCAGTTGAAACAGGTCCAATTCTATTGCTGAAGAATTCAAAGGTCCAGCAGTGGTTGTATTATTTGTCCATAAGAAGACAGCCGACACGTGTTTCGCCTTACTCTACTTTTTCAAGGCTTTAAGATCAATAACTACATACATAAATATGTTATTTTTCAATAAAAAAGATTAAAATAGCGCCAGCCCCATGCTGTGAAAGTTATACCACGTCACTAAACCGGATCAATATTACCAAGAAAACATCAAAGCTGCAATGGACAGATCATAGTAAGGTCCAACATAAGGTGCAATATTCACCCAAACTTTGTGCAGGAAGACAGAGGATCCCTTTAGAATAAGACAGTCATGAAGGGCTAGTAGGGAGTTAAAAAGAAGAAAAGCCGAAATAATGGAATAGAAAGGGAAAAGGGAAGCATCGTGGTGTCTATATTTCAAGACAAAATCTGTCAAATCACCACTTGTGATGCATCTCCCAAGGAAGTAAGTCTTCCAGTCTATGACTGGTCCTATAAAATACCCGATTAATGTAGCTATCTAGTGAGGTTCTGTCAAACCACGAGGGCCCTAAGTGGTTTAATTTAAGCCCCCAAAAAAACGTACAACAGTGACCCGGGTCGCCATGGTTCTAGTGCTTAATTTGTAAAAAAATAAAATAAGTTCTAGGGTTCTCGTCGTGAGGTCACTGTAGCTTGTATCACACTTGCCTCTGCCATGCCGCCAATCATAGTAACAACACAACTACTGACCATCACATCCCTACAAGTGTGACAGTTCTGACTTTTTTAGACCCCCAAAGCTACAAGATTAGCTTGGACAGCAAATAATAGTCATTTTTAATGTATATTGAATTAACAATTAACTGTTGTTGTAGTCCTCTCTAAATTAGTCAGACAATGCCACCTTGTGGCAGGCTGTCACAAGCGCTGGTGTTGACAATTAAGTACCAGTGCCGAGCACCGGAAACCACCGGCGCAAATTAAAAACACTGCATGGTTCGGATTTAAACCCACCATAAGTTTACTAAAAGTTATACACCTGATATCGAATGAGTTAATAATAATAATGATATCCCTGCGTGCTGGGCTGAAGTCTTTACCACGCTGGACTACACGACAAGGAAGAGAGAGGGGAAGCCAATCACCTATAAGAAAGAAAGGAAAAACATCCTTTCATGTAGGTTTTACACTAGCTTGGTGTCTTAGTGTTTCCGGCTCATAGAGCACGCATTAATCTGTATGCTGTTTACATACCCAGTGTCTTTGGGTGTGCAGAACATCTTCATACCACTGCCACCATAGTTCCCTGTTCACATTACAGGCAAGGCATATTCCAACCGGGCCAGTGCGTCATATCACAGCAAACACACTGCTTCCAGTTAAGGTGCAACCCCCATCTGCACTAGTGAAAGGCGTATTAGTGAAAGGGGACCAGATGTCTGAAGTCACTGGTCGGCCTGCACTTGAAATGGCGACTCAGCCTCTATTTCACACGAAGATCCCTGGGCAGACTGTGGGACCCCCTTGAACCCTTACAAAGGGCACCCCGTGTTAAGGGATGGGGGTCAGAGGGGGTGCTGCACAGTCAATGGGCCTCTGTCCAGGGCGCAAAAGAGGAAGGACAGTGGGTGGGGAAGGCCTATATACCCCCCGTTCCTCGCGCCCCGGAAATGACGCGCCCTGCGCGCCGCAGCCCCTGGCTGCCAGAGTAGAGGGACTCCTCACTGAGAGGTCCCCATACTTAGAAGAAGGGGGGTGGGCTGGTGCCTTGCTGGCACTAGAGGCCCGACCTTCTAGGGCACCCTGCGGGCGCCAGGGCAGCCGCAGGGATGGGGGTCAGAGGGGGTGCTGCACAGTCAATGGGCCTCTTGATGGTCTGCCCCCAACAGTCCTATGGGGCAGACAAAGAGTAAAAGGATCCTCTCATTTGAGTGGGGCCACGCCTCCATGCAAATGAGGAAACCCCCACGGGTATCACTCTGGTGCCCATTTTGACCTGGCACGATCCATGTAACAGAAGGGGCGACGCAAGCATCTGCGGCCCCTTGTGTACTAACTTAGTGGAGTACAAAAAAGCAAACACCTGTAGCGCCCCCAAAGCACTATATATGAAGCAGTCTGTCCAATACACACATCATTTGATGCGTCTTATGTGTAGGTCCCACACTTGCCCCACCCATGTCTCTCGGATGCTCAAAGATGGCGCTTAAAAATCTCTCGTTACCAACACCATTGAATTCAGGACTCACAAACAAGCCTTCCTCTAACTGAGGGTCCTACAAGCCTGCTCCAGGGTCCTGTCATGGTATTCGTAGATCGCGACATGCAGGGTGTTCGTGTCAGGGTATGGAGTCTCGCCCACAAGATGCTAGTGCCTAGAAAACTATGTGATGCTAAAAAGGCAATATTTGCACATGAAATGTCTCTGTGATGAAGTTCGGAGCTTGCCTGCTTTGTGCAAGTCCGTTCCATATAAGGAGTCTATACCAGTTGTTAGAATCACCAAGTTTCTTGGAATAGCAAACGACCCCATAGCAAGCGTGCGCACACAGTGTGGAATGTATTTCTACTACGGTGTCAAACAGTCCTCGCACAAGACAGGTCTCGTGCCTGGAAATGCAACGAGCTAAACTTTCATAATTAAAGTTTTGATTTTTATGTAGAGGTGGACGAGCCGGAGCCACTGAATGCTCGAGATAGGCTCGAGCCTGAAGTCTGGCTCTGGTGCAGCTCGAGGTCCTTTCGGAACCGCGAGCCCATAACGAGCCGGGCTTTCACGTGGAATCAACCTGCCACACTCGCTCTGGCCTCTTATGCAAAGACGTGAATGTAGCGTTTTAAACGCTCTAATTTACATAGCTGCGCAACAGAGCTAAAGGAGACACAGGAGCCGGTATTCTTTGGTTGCACACGCGGCTCCGACTAACGCGTCGAGGCCACGCCTCTTTATTTAAACTAGCTAGCGTCTGACGTCACGCGTCAGCGCTAGCGCACCCCGGCAGCGCGGAAGGCTAGAACGCCTCGCGCGCGCCGGACACTACACTCCTTCCAACCTTTATAAAACATTAAGCAAAACATAAAGCCAGAAAAATCAACGATGAGTCTGTTACCAGTCTGCCAGCCCTTACAGGTTACACCATATAGTCCGCCAGCTGGGATGACGGGGCCGGGTTCTTCCTCAGGTTGTAGCGGGATGGGCCGCCTCTGGAAAGGGCCACATCGGGGGTTCTGCGCCTTGGGATGTTAGGCTCTACCCGGGCTGGGGAGCCGCCAGGCGGGTTACCCCCCGGGGTGGCTGGGATGGACTGGGAACCACCATCCTCGCTCCGACCGTCCTCCCCCTCCTGATCTCCGCTCGGCTGGTCGGGGTCCGGCCCCTCTGGCTCGGCCCCGGGACGTGAAGGTGTTCCTGGGTGGACCTTTTTGAAGAACGACACATCTCGCGTGACCGTTTCAGCACCTCTTTGAGCGGTCACCATCGTGCCTGTCGGCGGGTGACAAACAATGGCTGAGGTTCAAAAGGAAGTCTGAACTTGCTGCCTGGGTAGCGGTCCTTCACGTACACTCGATCCTGCCATTGTATCGTGGACTCCTTAGCTCCCCTTCGCTGGCTGGCGTGGTCATTCGAGCGCATCCGATTGGCTAGGGTCTTTTCATTGGAGGCTTGTGCCGGAACCCAAGTAGGGTGGTGTGGGATCGTGTCACTTACGATTCTCCCCATGGTGGCTGTTCCTGGCGCTGCCTCGGTTGTGACATGGGGGGTCATCCGGTATTCCCGCAGGAAACTGTATATCGCTCTCTCCAGTGGAGATCCATCAGCCATGGCGATGCGAATGGTTTTGTTGAGTGTCCTCATAAACCTCTCCACCTCTCCATTGGCTTGGGGCCATCTTGGTGTTACTTTGTGGTGATGGATCCCCCAGCTCTTGAGATACTCTGCAAACTCCTGCCCCTGGAAAGGCGGTCCATTGTCGGTCTTGACCACCCCGAATATGCCATGAGTGGCGATGGTTTTCTCGAATTTCGCTATTACTTCAGTGGCTGTTTCGACCTCTGGGTATTTGGTGAAATCATCGATAATGACCAACGCATACCGTCCATCGGGGAGATGTCTGAAGTCGGCACTCACACACTCCCACGGTCTCCGGGGATTGTCTTCGGTCGCCACCGGGTGAGGGCGTTCCGGCTGTCCTGCGGCTTGGCACCACGTGCAGGTTCTCACCTTCTGCTCAACCATCGCATCCATGCCTGGGAACCATACTTTGGCTTGGAGCCTGCCCTTCATCTTTACCATTCCTTGATGTCCCCTGTGGGCGAGGTCCACCGCCTGTTGAGCGAGGCTGGCCGGCAAGACTAGCCTCGGGCCCTGCAGAAGACATCCTTGGGCGTCAACGGACAACTCACTTTTCATCTTCAAGAATGATTCCAGTTCCAGCTTGGCTTGGGGCGTCCTTCTGTTGAGCGAGTCTTGGATTGTCCTCCAATCTCCCGACCTGACAGCCTCCGCCGCTGCTCTCACGCATTCATCACCTTCTGAGGCCTCTATGATCGCGGCCAGGCTCATTGGGAGGGGTCGTGACCACTCCGTCACATACCGGACGTACTCCTCTGTATCCTCGGCCTCCTCCTTCTCTTCTGTTGTGGCTTTCCTCGGGTGCCGTGACAGATAGTCCGCCGGGTTCGTGGCCCCTGGTTTGTACTCCACCCGGTAGTCGTACCCTTGTAGTTGGAGTATCCACTTTTCAATCCGGGGTGGCGGCTTCGAGGACAACCCTTGGAATAGAGGAATGAGTGGCTTGTGATCGGTTGTTACCGTGAAATGATGTCCATACACATACACGTGAAAATGCCGGCATGCCCAGTGGATGGCGATGGCTTCTCGCTCGATTTGCGAGTAACGCTGCTCCGTTTCGGTCAGGGACCGGCTGGCGTAGGCAATGGGGGCCCACTCCTCGTTGTTCTGGAGTTGTGTCAGAACCGCTCCCAACCCAAACGGGCTCGCGTCGACCGCCACGTTGGTGGGCTTTGCCGGATCGAAGTACGAGAGGGTAGTCTCCGCGGACAGGGCCGCCTTCGTTGCTTGGAACGCTTGCTCCTGTTCCGGGCCCCACTGCCACGTGGTGGACGACTTGGTCAGCTCCCTGAGGGGTTTGGTGAGGTTGGAGAGGTCCGGAATGAAGCGGCCGCAGAAGTTGACCATGCCCAGGAAACTCCGGGCCTCCGAGATGTTCGTCGGAGCTGGGGCATCTTGGACATCCTTCACCTTGTCTGGGTCTGGGGCCACCCCTTGGTCCGAGAAGGTGTACCCGAAGAAACTGATCTTGTTCTGCAGGAACTGACACTTCTCCCGGTGCAGGGTCAAGCCTGACTCCTGAATCCTTTTGAGGACCCCTCTCAACCGCTGGTGGTGTTCCTCTATTGTTGACGCGTATATGAGCAGGTCGTCGCTCACATTAAGCACGCCGGGGAGCCCACTGAGTACTTCTCTGATGGTATTTTGGAATACCTCGGCGGCACTCGAGATGCCGAAGTTCAGGCGCCGATACCGTCTGAGGCCCACATGTGTGGAAAATGTGGTGATGTACCTCGAGTCCGGATGAAGTGGTTGCTGGTGATAGCCGGACCGTAGGTCCATCTTCGAAAACCACCTGGCCCCGTTCAGCTCTCCCAGGATGTCATCAATGGTGGGCGTCAGGTGTCGCTCTCGCTTGACCGCGGCGTTAGGGAGGCACATGTCCACACAGATGCGGACTTGTCCTGGCTGCTTCGGCTTCCTGGCGATGACGATCGGGGATACCCACGGGGTTGGCCCACTGACCTTTTCGATGATGCCTTGTCTCTCCAGGGCCTCCAGCTCCTCCTCGACCTTTTGCCTCAGGTGGAAAGCGATTCGCCGGTGCCTCAGCGCCACTGGTTGGACCGACGGGTCGATGTGTAAGGATACTTCCTTTCCTTTCAGGCACCCGATGCCGTTAAAAACTTCTCCAAACTCTTCCATGATGGTATCCAGTTCTTCCTCCAGGACTGCCATGGCAAACGAGATCAGTCTCAACTCTTCGGCCGATTGCCCGCTCAGCAGCATCCCGCTGCCCTCTTCCGTGACATAAACGGTGGTGTTGATGCTCCTCTCACCATGTTGTAGCTCCGTTTTGAAGCACCCGATGAGAGGAATGGGCGTCTTCTGGCCGTATGCGAACACCCGAATCTTCGCCTCTCGCAGCGGGGGTTTGACCCGCAGTTGGTGGTAGACATTGGCGGCCATCAACTCGATGGAGGCCCCAGTGTCAATTGTCGCCTTTACCTCTTGTTGTTGGACTAGGATGCGACATTTCGGAAGTCTGCGCTTCTTCTTCTGTGGCTGGTGGATCGCAAACACATAATGGACTGGGTACTCTTCGGTGTCGTCGTCCATGTCTTCGCTGTCTGCCCCTTCCTGCACCGCATGGGCCGCCTCCTTCTTGACTCTGGTGGACCGGCACACCGCCGCAAAGTGGTTCATCCACCCACAGGCGCCGCACTTTTTCACTCTGGCCGGGCAGTCTTGCATGCGGTGGGGTTGGCCGCCACAGTACCCACAGTCCTTCTTTGCCTCCGGTTGCCGTTTCCCTCCGGTTTGCCACCCTTTAGGCCGCACTACGTTCACCGCTTCCGCCACTTGCACTTGCTCCGTCTTCACAGGGCGATGTAGGGCTGCTTCCATATGCAAGGCCCTCTCTTGCGATAGCTCCTTCGACCGTCCGAGAGTAAGGATGTCCGCCAGGGGCTTTCCGTCTTCCTGGAGGACCGTGACACGAAGCTTGGACGAGTAACACCCCTGTATGATCTGCCCTCGGATCTCTTCCTGTTCGTCACGGAACCCACACGTGCTGGCTAACTCCTTCAGCCTGCCATGGAACGCATCCAGGGACTCGTCCGCCTCCTGTTTGGCTTGACGAAAGATTAACCTTTCATAGTCTCTGTTCGCCATGGGCTCGAAATGGGCGTTGAGCGCGTTCAGCAGTGTGTGGTACGTTTTTGGCGTGGCTTCCACGAGAGTTTTGTAGATGCGGTGGATGTCTTTGCCTCCTAGGTGGAGCAGCAGTGCTCTGCGCCGTTCCCTCGCGATGCCAGCCCCTTCGAAGTAAATTTGTAGATGGTCTGTCCAATCCCTCCAGCGCGGGGCAAGGGACGACGGGGCACCGTCAACGGCAAACGGCTCAATGGCGGGAATCGACGCCATCTTGGAACGTGCGCAGCACGCGGTGGAAGCTGGCTCCCTCTCCTCTGCATCGACGCCAACAGGCGTGCACCCCCTCCTGGCGTTGCGTGTTGACTTCCCTCGCGCTTCTACACCAACTGGTGGGTGCGCCTACCTCCAGACGACATCCGCGGGACTCCTCCGGCGCTCATGGGCTTAGGCGATCTCACCCGGCGTAGGCCTGATCCGGTGGAGGGCACGGTCGTCATCAGGCACCTCGTGGAGCAGGCGCGGCACTGCCTGGGCGAGACATACCCCTTACAGGCTGTGGAATGGGGCACCAGGGCGCACACAGCGTCACTACCGATGGCTGGATGGGCCTCCAGGGCACTTGCAGTGTCCCCCCATCAGGCCTAACAGCAGGCACAGCCGGGTCACCATGAGGAGGGGCTGCACACTCAGGCTCAGGCTACATGGGTGGCCAAAATATACACTGTGGGGCACAAAAGCAGCACATCAGGGCTCAATACACCCCTCGTCGCCAGTGTAGCGTTTTAAACGCTCTAATTTACATAGCTGCGCAACAGCGCTAAAGGAGACACAGGAGCCGGTATTCTTTGGTTGCACACGCGGCTCCGACTAACGCGTCGAGGCCACGCCTCTTTATTTAAACTGGCTAGCGTCTGACGTCACGCGTCAGCGCTAGCGCATCCCGGCAGCGCGGAAGGCTAGAACGCCTCGCGCGCGCCGGACACTACAGTGAAAACAAAGCAAAGATTAAAAGGAGAAACAGATACCCTTTTGGAGGCTAAAACCAGAAAACCTGCATTAATCGCGGCTTCCCCACTTAACCAAATTGTATGATCTTGGGCAAATATTGTATTTTTTTGACCCTTCGTTTCTTCATTATATCATATGAAAGCACCTATTGTTTTTAGTTTAATAGACTATAATGTTGCACTTTCTATAAGAATCCGAGCCACACACAGGTTTCATATGACAACTGACGCCTCGTAGCTCACCAATAGCACTATCGCCAGGATATGGCGGGGACAAATGGATTTACGTTCATGATTAAAGTCTAACTTTCAATAAGTACATTTCACTGCAGTGCTATAATGTAAAATGTCAAAACGTCTACATGTTAAAGAAATACACTTCTTTGAATTTTAAAGAAACGTCATCATATTTTACGTGATGCGTGTTGCGTGATTTACATGGCAAACGAGTTTAGGGCTCGGCTCGTGCACAGGCTCTAAGACCCAGGAGCCCTTGGGTCGGCTCTGGCTAGGCTGGCCCTGGCGATTTTCCGCTTTGCCCACCTCTATTTTTATGTGTGCTCAACCCTTTGTGTACCGAGTACTGAGCGTGAGAAGGGAGGGGGTGTCCAAAAGGGGGTTGGTCACCTATCCGAGAGTATTGAAACTCCAGACTAATAAAGAAAGGGCATCAGTTTGGCACAGTATCAGAATATAACCAGAATATTGTGGCCTTAATGTCCTCTCACAATAGTATAGTGTATTAAATCTGGTTTACTAAATTATAGAGCAAGTTAATGAAAGTCTAACAGCGAGATATTTTTGCAAAAAAAATGTTTAGGGCACGATATTTATGTCACGCGCTCCTGATCGATATTCGGGCCCACAACCAATCAGTTGTGTACCTGCGTTGTAGGGGCGGGCCTTGAACACGTGGATGTATTGCTTTAGAAATTCCTGCGCGAGGCGGTTTGCACGGCTCACCACCTGTTGCATGACAGCTGTCTCTCCTGCCAGGTCGTTTTCTTTTCCTTGCTTTGTCTCACCTGTGCTCGCCTCTGTTGTTGCCGTGTCAAAGTTTGCTTAGCATCAGCCTCTGTGAGGGTCCTGTTTGTGGTCGCCCTCAAGTAATGGGAAGTTGGGGGTGCTGCGTCCCTTTCAACACCCCTAGCTCGCACCTCTTTCAGTTGCACTGCAAACTGTTCGTTCTAATTGCGTAATGTGCTTCAAACTTCTTGTTTTTTTGCGATGCTTCTGCCTTTGCAAACTTCTTTGCTTCCCTCTTGAAATGGCTGAAACCCTTTGATGTCGACATGTGTTATCGACTCCGTTGCACCCACTGAGGGCTTCCTCGGGACTTTGTTTTCTAGAAATGCTCCAAATTCGGCCTTTTACTAGAGCTTGTACTGGAAATAACGTGAGGCCTCTCGTGCTCTGTAACGTGTCTAAGCCAGTCTACTTTACTCCAAGTCACTTTCTCTTAACGGGGTTCTCTTTCCCTTAACGGGGGTTCTCTTTCCCGGACCAGGCTTAACGGCTAGAGCAACCGACATTGAAGCTGGGGAACCGGGTTCGAGTCTGGTGGGGCCCAAACATCCTGCGATTCTCGGCAAATCACTTAGGGGTAGATTTACAAGAAAGTGACGCATCTGTAGAGCTGCATCACTTTCCCTGCGCCACCCTGAGAAACCCTAGCGCCACCATGGATGTGCCGTATTTCCAATAAGGCGCACCATGGCGCAAGGATTGACGGATGGGTCAGAAATTCTGAAGCATCTGTTGGCGTAAAAGTCGCACATTGCTGGAATTGTGTCGCAAGCACGATGCAACTCCAGCAATGTATGAGGAGGCCTATCCTCATTGTGCTGCGTCACTCCTTACGCCTGCTTCAAGCAGACGTAAGGTTTTGACGCAGTGACGTCCTAGAAGTGGCGCAGTGAAATCACTTCGACAAGGCTTTTTTTGCGTGGGAACACCTACCCTGCATACACAAAAAGTGAAACAACCGTAGCACAAAAATAACACAAGGGGCTTGTAATTCTGCCCCTTAATCTCCCCGTGCCTAGAAAGGAATGTGTGCGTCTGAAAAGCAGCTGGTGCTGATGTAAAGCGCTCTGATACCTTAAGGTCGAGTTTACGCTATATAAAACTGCAAAAACAAAAAATTCAGGGGCTTATTTGCAAGCCCCTTGCGCTGCTGGTGCGTCACTTTTAGTATGGGAAAAAGAGACGCACCGGCTGCGCAAGGGGCTTGTAAATAAGCCCCTCAGTTCCCAACACGTCTCCTGGAGCCATTCCTCTCTTGCTGCCCCTAACTCCAAACCTCTCGCTCGATGCATGCTCCTCTGAATATAAGCAGCGCCAGTGCGTCCATAAGGCGCGGTAAGACAGCAAGCACACAGCGACAATTATTGATAACCAGGGATGTATGGATCCTAAGCCGTCCAAGCAACAAGCATTGGCAGAGCCAATAGGTCTGGCGTTGGCTTTGTCAATGCTCGTTTTGTTATGTTTTTGCAAATCGTTATGGTTGGGTGAGCGGCAGGGCTTTCGTCAACATTAAAGAAAACATTGACTAAAAACAAAAACAAAATTAGGTCTCAAAAAGCATCCATTGCCCTTGTGGTTTCTGCGACTGTAGGGAACTACTTAGGGCACTCCTTTTGAAAGGGAGGAATGTGTGACTCACAAGGAAGTTATCCAATGGCGGAAGTGGGCTGACCGGTGCCCCACTGAGGTAAATAGGGAAGACATGGTAGCAGACCATTGAACGAATAGAACTGTCTGAAAGCCCTATTGTTAAATACATTATTAATTTACACCTTTCGTAAATTCAAAAAGGTCTCGACTAACCCCAGACTAAATCAAGACCCCTCTGCCAATACTAAGTGATAAAAGACAGCATAATTGTGGTATAGTGGGTCCTTTTACTACTGCATTTACTGCACTGATAACAATCGTCATGCCTCTGTGGGGCGCCAAATTACAACAAATGGTTTTAAAAAGCTACTACTGCTAAGAATGTATGTTTAATCAGTCAGTGTATGGGGAGTGCACCAGCAGGCAAAAGGCTATTCCACACGAAGCACTGAAAAATGCCTGTGAGATTCTTGAACCTAAGCCAGGGAGACAGTGTAGGTGGCTTCTGCCCTTGCCGGTAACCGTGACTGAAGGTTGGAATGAATGAAGGAATGAATGAAAAGCGGATACAGCAAGGAAGAACGCAGATGATTAAAACAATGAAGGAAGCAGCCATGGAAGACACAAGGAAGGAGGAAAATGGAGTAAGGAGAAAGTCTGAAGGAGTTATGTGAGAAAGCAAAGAAGCAAATGGATGGCAGGAAAGGAGAAGGCGGCGAGAGGAGGAATAAACAAATACAGTCGAAAGAAAGTGGATGAGAGAGGGAAGGGTCCAGGTGATGAAAAAGAAGTGGCGAGATATGTGGGAGAGACTGAAAAGAAAGGCAGAAAAGAAAGGGAGCCGAGCTTTCGGTTTTCCTAAATCCATGTGTTGGTATAGCATTTCTAGTCTAGGTTTTCTTATCTCTACATTCTGGTACAGCAGACAACGACGGACCCCAGGCGCCCAGCAGCTTTACCTTCGGGGTTGGAGCTTTTCAGGAAGTTCCTGCCGAAGGGCCGCTTGTGGTAGATGTCTTCCCAGTCCAGGGGCTCGGGGGTGGGGATGCCGTCTTCGCTCAGCTTCCAGGCCTTGTCGCACTTCAGCCTCCAATCGATTATTAGGGCCTCCTCCGAGGGCTTCTCCTGCTCACTCCCTGGGGCTTTCTTCTGCTCAGACACGGACTCCCCTGCTTTCTCGCTCACAGACTTATCTGTGTCACGCACAGATTTCTGCCCCCCCTTACCACACACAGTCTGCTCTCCTTTCTCACGCGCAGATTTCTCCTCGTCACGCGCAGGTTTCTGCTCCCCCTTTTCGCACGCACTGTGCTCTCCTTTCTCACAGGCGTGCTTCTCTTCTTTACGCGCAGGTTGCTGACCCCCCTTCTCACACACAGGCTGCTCCCCCTTTTCACTCGCAGACTTCTCTTCGTCACGCGCAGGTTTCCGCTCCCCCTTTTCGCACGCACTGTGCTCTCCTTTCTCACAGGCGTGCTTCTTCTGTTCGTCACGCGCAGGTTGCTGTCCCCCCTTTTCACTAGCAGACTGCTCCCCTTTCCCACACGGTGAGTTATCTACCTCACGCACGGATTGCGCCTCTCCCTTTTCACATGGGGACTGCTCTCCCTTCCCACACGCAGGCTGTTGCTCACTCGCTTGCTTCTCTCCATGGTCCTCCTGCCTCTGCCCCTCCACGGGCTCCGGGCAGGCCTTTTCGGCCGAGTGTTGCATTCTGCTGCTCATCGCGCAGACCTACAGAGGCTGCCGCTGCTTATCGAGTTTGATTCCCTAGATAAGTGCAAGTCAGGACTGTGGGCTCCTTATCCTGCAGAGTGCCACTCCCTGCCCAGGTGGGCGTGGCCCAGTAAAGGTGGAACCAACACTCCCTTTCCCGCTTAAGGAGGAAGCCCTCAGAAGTGCCGTCATCCTTCGCCTCGAAATTGTACAAACACATCTCTATAGTCAAGCAACTATAAACATATGTAATCAATCTCATGTATCCCCCGCCCCCACAAGAGCCAAACACAGAGTGCTTGGGAGCTTCATGTAATATTTTTTTTAAATGTCAATTTTTGTGTAGCGCTTGCTGTCAGCGTTTTGCTGCTTTATGGCGCTTCACATGACGGGGGCCGTATTAAGAATAAGATGCATTCAGTGCAGACGCAGGTGGGGTCTCTGCATTTTTCTCTCCAGAAATTGCACTGTCTACAGAGCATACATTAATTTGGAAAATGTTGCCATAATACACAATCTGGAGTGCACAGCTTGGAGGGCAAAGCAGAAATTGCTTCACTGCGTTCGCGAGGTGTGCCCTGTACATCCTGATCCAGCTCTGAGATTTTCAGAATTAATGTGTGTACCATGTACGGATCTGATTGACTTAACACTTCGGTTAGATCACCGGCTTAAAGAAAGGTGAGGAGACAACAAAAAGAAAGAGAAAGGGGTTGGTTTCAGCGACCGAAGCTACAGTGGAGAAAAAAGGAACAACCAACCGGAACCAATGGAAATAGGCACGGTGAGAGCCTCATTGACGCTCAGCGAACGAGACCATCGCCGGAAGCAAGGGTTGTGTTTATACTGCGGAAAAAAGGGGCACTTCCTCAGAGAATGCCCAGTAAAACCCAAGTATGGTAGGGGAAGAGTAGGACAAACCACAGCTCTAACCACAGAAAAGGAAGAGGGAAACGGCAAAGCTTGAAGAAGAAAGAAGGGAAGTCTTCAGGCGAATACGCCATCCCTTCAGTGGATGCATACGATTTCGATACCACCAAACACTTTTTTATATCACTGGCAATCAGGGTTAACCACGAAACTCAACACCTGATGGCAATGGTGGATTCTGGAGCCACCGGGTGTTTTATGGATATAAAAGAAGCACAACGACTGCAAGTGCAAATGGTTCCCCGGTCCACTCCGGAGAAGGTGTATGCGGTGGATGGACAAGAGCTGGAAACCGGTCCCATCACACATAACACGCTGGATTACGGTATCATTCACGAGGATTGCCATAGAGAAACCCTATCGTTCAGCATCATACACGCTCCACAATACGGTGTTATCCTAGGCCTACCGTGGCTCCAAAAGCACAATCCCACAATCATGTGGGCCCAAAAGACAGTGAGGTTCGAGTCTGAGTACTGTAAACTACATTGTAATGCACCACAGCTCAGGCCATCGAGGATCTTAGCCATTAGCCACCATGTAGCCACTGCAGCTGAAAAAGACGTTGCGCTTCCTTTCTGCTATGTGCCCTATGCCGATGTATTTAGCGACATCCAGGCCGAAAGGTTACCACCACACAGAGAATACGACTGTCGGATAGATTTGGTTCCCGGAGCGGCTATACCCTGTGGGAGAATTTATGCCCTTACCCTACCTCAAACAACTTATCTGCGGGAATATTTGGACAAATACATCGAGCTGGGGTTTATTAGACCTTCGAGATCACCAGCGGCATCTCCCCTCTTTTTCATTCCCAAGGCCAATGGAGATTTGAGATGTTGCATTGACTACAGAGCATTGAATGAGATTACCATCAAGAATCGGTATCCTCTCCCCCTGATTCCTGTGTTGTTGGAACAAGTGAGAGCAGCCGGCATCTACACTAAACTGGATTTACGGGGTGCATATCACATAGTTCGCATCAAAGCAGGAGATGAATGGAAGACCGCATTTAAAACCAGATACGGCCTTTACGAATACCTAGTAATGCCTTTCGGGCTATGTAACGCCCCAGCGGCATTTCAATTCTTTCTCAATGAGGTCCTGAGACGGTATTTGGATATTTTTGTAGTCGTCCATATAGACGATATTTTAATCTACTCCGACAACGAAGGAGAACATGTCGGTCACGTACGTTTGGTCTTGCAAGCCCTGCGGAAACATCAGTTGTCCTGCAAGATTACAAAGTGTGAATTTCACGTCACAACGGTGGAATTCCTGGGGGTGATGCTTACCCCATCA
Source organism: Triturus cristatus (assembly GCF_964204655.1). Classification (NCBI taxonomy): domain Eukaryota; kingdom Metazoa; phylum Chordata; class Amphibia; order Caudata; family Salamandridae; genus Triturus; species Triturus cristatus. Next base: position 307,135,524 of record NC_140592.1, read on the forward strand.
GGACAAGTTATGGCGGAAAGGAAGGTGAAAGCCATTCTCGACTGGCCTCGTCCACACAACGTCAAAGAAATACAGAGGCTGTTGGGGTTTGCGAACTTCTATGCCGGTTTATCAGGAGTTTCTCAGAAATAGTCACGCCATTGACGAAGTTAACTCGTAAAAAGACCCCGTTCTTATGGACCCAGGATACCCAAACCTCCTTCGACCTTCTCAAGAATGCTTTTGTCTCGGCCCCCATCCTTACCCATGCCAATCCAGAGCTACCTTTCGTAGTGGAAGCGGATGCCTCAGAATCAGCGATAGGAGCGGTGCTTTCACAACAACAAGAATCCACGGGATGCCTACATCCAATTGCCTTTATGTCTCGGAAACTCAACGCAGCGGAACAGAATTACACAATAGCAGAGAAGGAGCTATTAGCCATCCGAGACGCCTTCCTGGAATGGAGACATTGGTTAATGGGAGCAGTCCATAAAATCACGTTTTTTTCTGACCATCATAATCTCCAGTTTATGAAGGCAGCACGCCATTTTACCCCACGCCAACTCAGGTGGATGCTATTCTTCGCGGAATACCATTTTATGGTTACTTACCGTCATGGAACCCAGAACAAGAAGGCAGACGCTCTGACTAGAAAGGAAGTCGTTCTCCCTGAGGTGAAGGCAAGCGAGGATTCCATCATCGAACCTGCCAAAGTAATATGCGCCTTACAAACCGAAGGATTTCTACGAGACACCCGAATTGGGATACAAAACTTCACGTGGAGACGCTGGCTCCAATCACATCCAGAATGGCGAGTGAGACAAGGGCTTCCCATGAAAGGACAACAATTATTGCTTCCTACTCTCAAGCTACGTCGGGCTGCGTTTGTATGGTGTCACGAGCTACCATGTGCTGGTCATCCAGGAGGCGCCAAAACGCTGGAGAAGATGTTGCGTCAGTTTTGGTGGCCAATAATCTGTCCAGACGTATTGAGGTGGGTCCAAGAATGCGACAGGTGTGTTCAAGCAAAGACAGATCACCAGGCCACGCAAGGATTATTACAAATCATGCCAACGCCGTCAGTCCCCTGGGAAAGGATTTCGGTTGACTTCATAGTGGGTTTACCAAGAGATCAAGGGAATACAGCGATAATTGTGGTGGTGGACTATTTAACAAAGATGGGCCATTTCATAGCTTGTAAACAAGCCCCTACTGCCAGTCAGCTGGCAAAACTGCTGTTAATCCACGTTGTTCGTCTCCATGGCCTTCCCAAAGATATTGTTTCGGACCGAGGGGCCCAGTTCACTGCTGGATTTTGGAAGACATGGTGTTCGGAGTTACAAATGGCCACTTCCATCTCTACTAGTTTCCATCCGCAAACAGACGGACAAACCGAAAGACTCAACCAGACGTTGAAACAATAGCTAAGGTGCTATGTCAAAGCTAACACTGATGAGTGGGTGGAATGGTTATGAGCAGCGGAAGTAGCATACAACAGCGCCAAACATTCCTCCACGCTATACACTCCATTCTTTAGCACCTATGGTTTCCACCTTAGATTTACACCACTGATACTTCCGAGTTCTAATACACACATCCCTGAAGTACACACAAGACTGCAGCATATGCGCAAAATACTCGTGGCCATACATGGTAATCTAATCAAGGCCAAGGAAAGATACAAAACACAGGCGGATAAAAGGCGTAGACCAGGTCCGACATATGTCAAGGGGGACTGGGTCTGGTTATCCACGAAACATATCAGATTTAGAAGGTATAGCGTGTTTAATCCGAAATACATAGGCCCTTATCAGGTAGAGAAACATGTTAATCCTGTGGCCGTGCGGCTTAAGATACCTCCCCATATGCGCATTTATCCCGTCTTTCATGTTTCCCTCCTGAAACCCGCTCGGGGTAGGACACGGTCCCGCCCTGCGCCTGTGGTAGTGCAAGGGGATCTGGAGAATGTGGTTCAGAGTATCTTAGACTCCAAGAGAGTGGGTAAGAAGGTGTGGTATTTGGTTGCCTGGAAGGCTTACGGCCCTGAAGAGAACTCATGGGAACCGAGGGAGGCAGTGCATGCTCCCAAGTTGGTTGCCAGGTTTCATCGTCTGCACCCAGAAAGACCCTCTTGCAGCTCACGCTCCCGGTAAAAGGGGGGTGTGCTGTCAGGAACTTGCCTTTCCGAGATCGCGCTCGCTGCCGATGGTTGAGCGGGCGAGACGCGGAAAGGAAAAGACTACAAATCCCGATAGGCAACGCGATCACGTTGCGCGTCTGACGGCGGCGGACCGGAAGCAGGAAATAAAAGCCCTGCAGCCCGGACCGCGGTGCCGATTATTCGACTTCACCCGCGAGGAAGCTGGACGCTTCGCTTTGCATCACCGTTGGCGGTAAGTGTGTCAGTGACACAACCTAAGACCGCATCCTTAGAGTCTCAAGGGCATACATATTGCCAAACTTCTGTGACTCCCCTGTTGGAGGTGAGAGCATCACCGTGCAGGGGAGCGACCGCGCACATAGTGGCGCTTGGGCAGCTATCTTGACCCCGTTGGAGAAACCGATCCCGGTTTCATGCGGGGTGAAGACGCGCCCGCGAGTGGTATGAGTAGCAACCTTGAATCGATGGATGAGTGTAACATTATCTCTCTGGGCATCCCAAGGCAGCGAATATTATATTCTTTTGGTTCCATGACATTGTACAGGCCAGTATAACCAGTGTTCTATCGTGACTGAGACAGGACGAGGTATCAGTTGTATAGCATCATCCTATTGGGAATGAGATACCCCCAAGGTATAAGGAATGTGATACTTAACGTTTTCCAGCTATTTCTACACCTAAGACCTGGTCAGACCTGCATTTTCTTAGCACTGCAGTGGTAGTAGTCTATGTTTCTTCTCGCTTCCTTTCTGGTGTATGTGTGTGCTTCTCTTTTGTAGTCACACAGGACGTTCGCAAAAACAAAAACTTCAGAGAGCCAGATAAGCAAGGCCCGCTGCCCCTGCACCTCCTCTTTAAGTGATGGTCCGTTCATCTTTTTCTTTACAGGTAAGAAAGGGTGTAGTGAGAGGGGGTAGTAAATAGATTAAGGGAGTAAAGGGGAATACTAAGTGCTCATTGTGTTTATTGTCTCTCGCCCACAGGTCTCCCTCCCCGCAGTCCCCACCCTTTCCTTCCCCCGCTCAATTGCCCCAAAAGTCTGTGTATGTTTACATGGCCAGACTTGGGTCGATGCAGAGGTGGGCCCCCATAGAGCATCGACACAGCCCTGAGGATTCGGACCCGGCAAGCCTGACACAACCAATAGGCAATAATGTTAAAATAAATACATTTCTTTTACTTCTTAAAAATAGAGATGCATTTAATTACAATTTAAAAATATATAAATAAGAAAATAACTAATAAGTATTTTATTATAACATTTTAAAAACCTTTTTAAATTTAAAAATAAATTAATCTAATTAGAACATGTATTATTTTGAATGAATTCTAAACATTAATTGTTACTACATAGTTATAAAAGTGAAACCCTAAGGACCCCATTATGAGTACGGTGGTCCTTAGTACCAGCGCTGGCGTTCCGACCGCCCGATTACAAGGTTGGCAGTCGGACCGCCACAAGCCTAACGCAAGACTGCCGCCACCTCCAGGATCCTCGATCCCAACGGGGTGAGGAAAGCAGTGATCAATGGCGGCGGGGCTGATCATGGCCTGCCTTTCCGCCAACCTGTTTATGGCAGGGACCCCCACCATGAAAAGATCAGAAAGGGAGGGCATGGAGCTCAGGCAGGACTCCAGGGTGAATTTGCCAAAGGGGGGCTGTGCTTCAGGGCACATGTTGTGCCCCCCTCTGCTTCAACTGTCGTGAGTGTACTGTGTGCCATGCACAATTTATTTGACACCTGAATACTACTGGATGGATTTTCACAAAGCCAAAAAATGATCACGAGTTGACTCAAGATGCTTAACTTCATCAACGTTTTTTGCTAATGAACAAGTTATCCATCGGAATTAGGCTTTTAGGCTTTAGACCGCTCCAGAAAATCTTTTCCCAGGACAAAATATTTTCTGCACTATCCAGTGGAGCCATGCAGACTCATCCATGACTACACCTCCATACATGAAGATACCAGAGTAGATTCCGAGCAAACTGCTGTGTTGATGTCAGTTGCTGATATGTTTTCCACACATCACCAAGGCATTCAGAGAAGAATCGAGGTAGCAAGAACACTAGGAAATACAGCTGGGAGACGGGACGCACCTCTCCAGGCGAATCAACACCTTTAAAGGACTGAAGCAAGGATGCGTCCTAGCCCCTACTTTGTTTAATCTCTTCTTGGCAGACCTACCAGGGGAACTGGACAGCATTAAATCGCATGCCCCACGGTTGGGGGACATCACACTGTCCAACCTCCTCTATGCCGATGACCTGGTTTTAATAAGCCGAACTCCAATCGGCCTTCAGCAACTTCTAAACACTACCAACACATTTTCACAGCGAAATGGACTAAAAATCAACCTAAAGAAAACAAAAACTATTGCTGTGAATTACAAGAAGGCCAGGAAAAACTGCTGGTACCTGGACGGACATAAACTGGACCATGTAGCGTGCTACAAATACCTGGGAGTCCTAGTAGACAGCAGAGGCTCATACAAACCGCAATTGGAGACGTTACAACGAAAAGGCATCATGAGCTGTCTTGCGATGATCCCCCTGAAGAAAATATTGCCAGACTATACGCTTGACCCGCTTCTACAAGTACTGAGAGCTCGCCTTCAACCGATGCTAACATACGGGAGCGAATCAACTCTCGGAAAAGATGCTCTTACCCTTGATAGAGTGATCAGCAAAACTTACAGATCCATCTTTCGGCTACCCAATTATGTATCTCCTGCGCAAATCCGTTTGGAATTCGGGGTTCAAAAACAGACAGTGGAGAGAAGGGGCAGCTTCATAAAATGCTGGCATAAGATTAGAAATGCAGAGCAAGGCACTTTAAACGTCCACCTTTGGATTGAACTGCAGCGACGAGAACGATCATACGCAAGGAAGTATCTGATGGAATCGTTAGAAGTACTCGAACTGTCTGACCTCTGGAATACCCCAGTAGATCACAAAAGTTTTAAAAAACTAGCAACAAAGGTTACAAAAATAACATCGCTACTAGAGGACAAGGAAACTCTAGCAAAAAGGGCACATGGATGGACAGTCCTAAACGACTATAAAACATTAAAACCTCAAGCATATATGGACCACGGATTCAAACAGACGACTAAAGAGAAATTTTTAAAACTGCGACTCGGTATACTACCAATTCTCCCTCACCTGGCTCCATGGAAAAGGAATCAGGAAGACAAAACTTGTCGTCTCTGCAGTACAGGACCTGAAGGTCTAATCCATATAATATGTATCTGCCCAATCTTAATGGACCAAAGGAGATCCTTATTACGTGCAATATTGAAACAAAAGGGTGTTAGAACCTGTAGACACACAGTCAAAGTATGTTTCAACCCGCGGGAGACCCAATTAAACTGCAGACTTACAAAATACTTTGACGTAGTGGCGGAGAGAATTAAGGAGACACAAAACAAGGAACCTGAGTAACAGACAGATAGTGCCTCTGAGCATAAACTTATGGGCCACAGCTCTAACGAACAATAATAAAAATATAAACTATTAACATGAACTTCATAATTTTAACTCCTGGTAATTAATTTTTACTTTTGATATGTATCTCTTTTAAAGCTGTGTAAATTGTAAGTTTTAATTAGCTGTGCAATAAATTTACTTTACTACCAAAGGGGGGATGTGCTTCAGGGCACATGTTGTGCCCCCTCTGCTTCAATTGTCGTGAGTGCACTGTGTGCCATGCAAAATTTATTGGTGTGTTGATGTCAGTTGCTGATATGTTTTCCACACATCACCAATGCATTCAGAGAAGAATCGAGGTAGCAAGAAAACCAGCAAATACAGCAAATGAGATTGCACACTTCAGTAAATTATTAATCACTGCACTGCACTAACTGATTGGAGAAGAGCGAGGGTGGTGAGGATCCTGCAGCAAGATTAGTCATCTGCCAGAAATATTGTTACTGAAATAAGTAACATTTTCTTCTGATGTTTAAATCAGCTACAGATTAATTGCCTAATAAATGAATCCTAAAGCAATACTTTCCCATGGGATGTACAACGGAACAAAACATGATTTTACCACGCATGCCTTCACCATGCAGTCTTTACAACACGTATACTGTTACCACGCATGTCTTAACCACGCATACCTTTACCATGAACATACATAGGATTACATTAAAATCACCGTTACCATGCATGCATTTACCATGCATAACTTTACCACGCAAACCTTTACCACGCTTTATGTAAATGGTAAAAATTACAGTTAAGGGCCAGATTATGACTTTGGCGGTCGAACCGCCTGGCCACCACAGCAGCAGTTCTGAAAATGCCACTGAGCCGGTGGCATCCTGCCTGCCATTTTAGGAGTGTCCCGCTGAACTGGCGGTTCAACTGTAGAGGAGTCAAGCAGGATTACACTGCTGACTGCTGGACACAACCAGAATGTAATTCTAGCCAGTCAGGGGTATGTGTACATTTTATTAATATCATACATTTTGTGATCGTGCTAACCCGACCCGAAGGTATTGGAGCACTTTGTATGTGCACCAGTGACATACCCTAAGTGCACAATCACCCTTGGTTAATATTTTCAGCAATTTACATGTGTTTCCGCCGACTTGTGCATGGCGGTGTTTCTGCCAGGAAAAGGACGGCGGAAAGGCATGTCATAATTTAGATGGCTTGACCGCCTCTGTCTCTTCTGCCGCTGCCTCTCCCGCCACTGCAGTAGTGGCAAATGTCAGCGGTGGTGGCGGTCATGGGGTGGTCTTCTTGCTGTATTCGTAATCTGGTATTTGGACTTCCAGGGAGGCTGGTGGTTAGACGGCCAAACAGCAACAGCAGCTTCTTAACCGCCAATGTCATAATTATATATTTACCCAAATGTATTAAAATATACAGAAAAATATTTTTACAAACAGAAAACATCTCAACATTCCGCAAATAAAAGTAATATATTTTCCATTCCTACACAATGTGTAACTCTGTCCCCAACCAAGATGGCAGACGAAGTCTCTGAGGAAGGTTAAATACATATGAAAAAAAAAACTACAAAATAATTATACTTTTAGTCACGTATTTGTCCACCAAAAAGCACATATTACAACAATTATTTTGCTGAAAATAGCTAAACTTTACAAAAAATATAAAGACCGGCATCCACAATTTTGCAGTCAGTGGTACACTGCCTTCTAAAGTGACAACACCCATGGGAGAAAGCAGGACAACTACAGAGACACTATTCGAAACAGTGCCATCTAGCTGTCATAGGGCCCGATTACAACTACGGCAGCCTCAGTGGTGGTGCAGGCACCACCGCACTGGCGGCCCGTTCGCTTTGTTACAACTTGGGTGGTTGGTCCTCCATTGCACCGCCGCAACCGCCAGGGATCAGAGATCCCTGGCGGTGAGTGCAGCGGTCATGAGCCCGCAATATGCTTGGCGGGACTGTAGTGTTCCTGCCAAGCATATTACGAGTTCCTCCACACCACGGATTTCATGGTGGTTCCTACTCCATGAAAACCGTGGCAGACAGGGCCCCCTGTTGTCTCAAGGCCATGGTGTGCATGCAGGGGTGCACATGTTGTGCTCCCCCTGTGTGCATGCATCCCAGTATCTGCACGGCATGGACTGTGCCAGTCCATGCCGTGCAGGTACTATCTTTGATGTCCCCATTACGGGGCCCGGTTTCAAAAAAATGAGAATGGCACAATCAGTCAGTCAGTCAGTCAGTCAAAATTAACTTTATTCGGCTAATTAAAGCCATAAAAGTACAACAGCAAAAAAGAAAGCGGGTCATTCTGCAAACATTATAATACATGGATATATAATCCATAATCAGTTAAGTTCCTACCGTTCTAAAAACCATAAAACAAACATATAAAATAAATAAGTAGACAATAAAACCATAAAACAATTAACAATCATTATAAAATCCTACTCAACACGAAATTCATGGTCTGCAGCCCCCTTGGGGAACAACAAAATAAAATACACACCATCGTATAATGTAACAATTCATACAAAATAGAACACACATCATAAAAACCTTGACGAGAAAAAAGAATACTTAAATAAGAGATCAGCCCACCTTTACATAATTAGACCTGGGAGTAAAAATACAATTTGCCCAACATACACTTGCTCGTATTTACAATTAAAATAAGAAGAATTCATATTAGACAAGACTGCAACATATAGAAAAATTAAAATATGTTCTTAAAATTATTTTTTTACATAACATGATTAGGATCCATATCCACAGGCTGACTGAAGGGAAGCCTATTCCTATGTCTAATCGCCCCCGTTAGGAAACTGGCTACCCCAAAGCAGACCATAGGTGACGCTAGCATTTGTAAATAAACCAACGCCGGCCTAACTTGTACAAAATTTCAACCTCTAAGCAAAAGGAGGATAAACTTTCTGCGCAATAGATTGTAATAGGCACAGAAAAACATTATATGAAGAGTATCTTGATCTGAGAAGTTGTCGCAGGGCAGGGATTTAATGTGCCCTCCTCTAGGGAAGACTAGTAGCCAAGGAACCATATTCAGTCTAAATCTTGTCAGAACAAAAAGATGATACGGTTTATTTATATAAGATAGATATGGTTGCATCTGTTGTCCCGAGCTCAATGTGACAAATCTTTTCACCATAGGTTTTTTCAATTCGTTCTCCTCCCTTAATCCTTTTCATCTGTCTAAAAACTGCTGCTTGGGGTCTCTAATGGCCAGTTTACCCAATGCTATAGGACTCAAGAATAAATCAGGGCAGCCAAGGATTTCCATCTGATCCTTAATTTATTTCATCCAAGGAATGTCTAATGCCCTTTCTAAGGTAAGACAGTTTCGGATGATCAGTTGATTTAAATTTAGGGTCGGTTGAGCCCAATCATTGTCAGGAACTCTGAATCACCAAATTTCCCAAAAAAGTAAAGAAATGTCAGAGAGAATATTGGGCAGAATTAAATGATTTTAGTTGATGGGTGGTTCAGAGTACTTGAACAATCTTGCACAGATTCTATTCTATTAAAATTAAAAACAACATATAGGGCCCGATCATCATGGTGGATGGATCGCCACCGAAAGGCCGTCGTGGTGGTCCATCTGACATCTGAGGCTGCGGTCTGAGGCTGCGCTCTGACCGCCGCAAAATGATTAATGCACTTTCCCACCCATTACCCCTATATTACTCCTATATTTCCCACATACCACTCCTAAAACATTTTTTTTTATATTTTTAAAATAATTTGCAATGATTCTTTAAAAAATATTACACAGTTTATTAAATGGATTTCTTAATGAATACTCAAGTATCATAGATTACACCTGTGTATTAATACACTTCCACACCTATTACCCCATGTCCCTTACCTCCTGCTCCTAAAACGTGATTGATTTATTTTTAAATTCATTTTTAATAATTATTTTACAAATATTACAATATTTATTAGATAGATTACTTAATTAATACTCAAGTACCATCGTTATTACCTGAGTATTAATACACTTTCTAGCCCATTGCCCCTATATCCCTTACACCCCCTTCTAAAAATGTATTTTGTTATTTTTAAATTAATTTGCAATAATTATTTTCAAATTATTACAATAAAATTATTCAATGGATTACATAATTAATACTGAAGCCTCTCGTTTGATACCTTACTATTAATACACTTCCCCACCCATTACCCCTATTTCCCTTACTTCATGCTCCCAATTTTAAAAACATATTTTAATATAATTTTCAATAATTCATTTAAAATATTAAAATCTTTACTATATTGATTACATAATCAATACTCCAATATCACAGTTGGCACCTAAGTATTAAAACACTTTCCCACCCATTACCCTTTTTATCCCTTACATCCCACTCCTAAAACGTTAGTTATTTTTGCATTTATTTGTAATAATTATTTTAAAAATATTCAAACAATTATTAAATAAATTACAAAAGTAATACTCAGGTATCACAGATGATACCTGAATATTAATACACTTCCCAACCCATTACCCCTATATCCCTCAGATCCCACTCCTAAAACTGTAGTATAAGATCATTATGTTAATTTGCATTATATATTAATATATATATATATATATATATATATATATATATATATATATATATATATATATGACATGCCACGCCGTTACTAACCTTGAATAAATCTTTATGAAGCACGTCTGGTGTCCGTGTGCTTTTCCTCCTCGCCCGCTGGGAAGTGGAAGGATGCGCTTGATATTCATATATATATATATATATATATATATATATATATATATATATATATATATATATCCACTTCGTTTACCCACACAGGTTTCCTCGCGCACTCCCAGAAGGACAAACAGCTTCACCAATGATCGTTTTTTATAATTCCTTTACTTTCAGCATGCCAGATACAAAAAGACAAACTCTACGCGTTTCAGTCTCAGCAGAGACCTTGCTCACGAGTCTAGCGGTTGCTCAAAGGTAGTCAGGATTTTTAAACATACAAACAAATCAATTAGTGACATCACTTCCTGAGACAGTGCTGCTTGGCATTCTGGTCATTGTAGTGCCCAATACATTTTCTGACAAAACCCGACATTTTCCAATCCAAATAAAGTTCGTTTTCAACAAAAATAGGAATAAAAAACCCATTCCGTAGGCCTATGCACCTTTCTGTACATTTCAGGTCATTAAAACCATGCAATGTTATGATAACTATGATAGACATTTATATAGCTTAGTCTACGGTAATGTTGACAAGGTCTGGTCACCATTTGATTATTCACTTTCTACTAAACATAGTAGTAAACCACAAATTTCTATTAAAGTGAGTCATAATGTTACACCCTGGTGATCTTATATTAAGGATTGGAACTGTTGATTTTGAACATAAATCAAGCCCTCTAGTGGGCAGTATTCTACAACTTGTGATATGAAGGCACTGTCTCTCATCGTGAAAAAGGAACAAAAAAATGTGAGACATACATTAATGTAATAAACCTAAAAGTGTAAAAATGTAGGGGGCCAATGTCAGTGTCCTTGGTCAATTCTGACCCTTTCCTTGATAATTTTGGATGGCATAATTAAAGATGGTAATGAAGTTCCTCATCCTGATTTAAACCAAAAGGAGTCAGAGTCCTGAAATTCAAAATGTGTTTAGATTCTTTTTGCCGAAGGGTTTTCTCTCGGTCTCCTCCCCGTGGATGTATTCCTACGGATTCCACTGCATAGAATTTCAAGTCCTTCCATCTTCCTCCATGCTCCTTCTCCATGTGCTTTGCGACAGCATTGCTCCTGTCAGTGTTGACAGTGGCACGAACATGTTCCAAGATACGTTTTTTCAGTTCGCACTTGGTGCTTCCAACGTACTTTAGGGGGCAGGGACATTCGATGATGTATATGACGAATTGGCTTTTGCAATTGATTAGTTGTTGAATTCTCCATTTGCGTTTATTAGCCATCACCAACTCCTTGGTATTCTGAGCAATGGGGCATACCTTACAGCTCGTACATTTATAGAATCCTTTAGGTTTTAACCAGGTTTCTTTTTTGTTCTGTTGTTTGAAGTGGCTGTGGATCAATTGATCCCTAAGGTTTCTGGTTCGTCTGTAGGTAATGTTGGGATGATCACCTACAATTGATGACATTGTTGGATCCATGTGTAAGATGTGCCAATTTTTGCGTAGTATTTTCATCACCTGTTGGTTTCCTGTTGAGTGGGTAGTTATGAATCGTATTTGATTTTCTTCATTTGTTTTAGCTTCTTTGTCCTTTAGCAAATCTGTTCTGTTGATAGTTGCCGTTCGTTGTAAAGACATCTGGATGGTTTTGGAGCTGTAATTTCTTCTTTTGAAGCGTGTTATTGCCTGATTACGGTGTTTGAACCACTCTTCATCCCTGGAGCATATCCTTTTGATCCTGAGAAATTCCCCATAAGGGATGTTTTGTATCAGACTTTTTTGATGGAAGGATTCTGCATGCAGTACTGCATTTGTTGCGGTGTCTTTGCGATGTAGAGTTGTGTGTACAGTGTTGTCTACAATGTAAATTACAGTGTCCAGAAACACCACTTTTTCGTCACTGATATTGTATGTGAATTTCAATTTGAAGTTGGAGTTGTTCAAGATTTCGAAATATTCTGCAAACTCGCTATTTGTTCCATCCCAGATGATCAATAGGTCGTCTATATACCTAAACCAAGCTATGGTTTTATTCACATAGGTGTCGTTCTCTTGGCTCCATGCCCATGCTTTTTCCCATACGCCCATAGTCAAACAGGCATACGATGGGCTAAATGAAAAACCCATAGCTGTCCCTTTTACTTGGCGGTAGATCTCCTCGCCGAACATGAATGTATTTTGTTCAAGGCATAGCTGTATCATTTGTAATAACATCTCGTTATGGTCAGAGAATTGTATGTTTCTTTCAGCCAGGAATTGTTTACATGCCTTTAATCCAATGTCATTCTGAATGTTTGAGTACAATGATATTACATCCATTGTTACTAATTTGTAGGACGCTTGCCATGGGGTGTTTTGTAGGTGTCTTAACAAATCTCCTGTGTCTTGTAGGTAAGAAGATAACCCCTTCACATATGGTAGTAGGAAAACATCCAGGAAATTGGCCATTGGTTCGAGTAGAGCTCCTTTTGCTGAAATTATAGGCCTTCCCGGTGGTTTCGTCGGATGTTTGTGGATTTTTGGAAGAAAGTATATTGTAGCCATTTTGGGGTGTTCCATTTTCAGATATTTTACTTCTTCCTCATTCAATAGATTTTGTTTGCTCCACAGATCCAATTTCAAATCTAATTCCTCCTTCCATCTTTTGGTGGGGTTGGTTTTCAATTTCTCATAATATTCTTTGTTTTCCAATTGTGAATATGCTTCTTTAACATATGCTTCTTTCTGTAGGATGATGACGTTACCTCCTTTATCTGCCATCTTTATTTCAATTGTATCATCATTTTTTAGATCAGTTAAGGCATTACGTTCTTCATGTGAGAGATTGTCTAGTTTCTTGGAGTGGTTAATTTTGTAAAGGTCTTTGATAACACACTCATGAAATAAATCAATTTTGTTGCCTTGTGGTAGTTGTGGATAGAATTTAGACTTCGGTTTTTTGCTGCTGCAGCCAGCTCCCAATTGGTTACAGTAGGTTCGTACGTCACCTTTCTCATGTTCAGGATTTTTGTCTAGTTCCATCAGAGTAACAAAGTTTTCTGCATCTTGTGCCAGCAGTTCCATTTCTGGTATTTGGGTGATCTTTCGATGTTTATCCAGACCAGGGTTTTCAACAAACAATTTTGCTAGTTTAATTTTGCGAACGTATTTATATAGATCAATTCTTGTTTCAGCTATATCAATGCCGGTGGTGGGACAGAAATTCAAACCGCGTTGGAGAAGTTTTATTTCCATTTCGGTCAGTGTCTTTTTGGAGAGGTTGATTACTTGTAGTTCTTGATTCTCACTTGCGACGACTTCTTGTGAGTCTGTTAATTCCATTTCTGTCGCATGCTCCTCGTCATTGTTCCCACTCGAGTAGTGCTTGAATTTGTGTTTCCGCTTTCCTCTTCTTGTGCGTTTCTGCGGGCACCTCCACGTCCTCTGCCCCTTCCCCGGGTGTTGATTGATGGTGTTCCCACGTTCTTTTCCCAGTTCTTTTGCTGTAAAGCCAGCCTCATTTCTCCTAAAAAAGAACACTTAGGTTTTGTAGTGCTTGGCTCCCCTTCTACATCGCTCACATCCGTTGAGGTTAATGAGGAAAGGCTGCTGGCGTTTGTGGCCATATCCCATCTATCTTGTTCTTTGAACCGATCATACTTTCTAGCATAAGTAAGGATGCGTCCTTCTAAATAATCCTCTTTGTCTTTACTTATGCTAGAAAGTATGATCGGTTCAAAGAACAAGATAGATGGGATATGGCCACAAACGCCAGCAGCCTTTCCTCATTAACCTCAACGGATGTGAGCGATGTAGAAGGGGAGCCAAGCACTACAAAACCTAAGTGTTCTTTTTTAGGAGAAATGAGGCTGGCTTTACAGCAAAAGAACTGGGAAAAGAACGTGGGAACACCATCAATCAACACCCGGGGAAGGGGCAGAGGACGTGGAGGTGCCCGCAGAAACGCACAAGAAGAGGAAAGCGGAAACACAAATTCAAGCACTACTCGAGTGGGAACAATGACGAGGAGCATGCGACAGAAATGGAATTAACAGACTCACAAGAAGTCGTCGCAAGTGAGAATCAAGAACTACAAGTAATCAACCTCTCCAAAAAGACACTGACCGAAATGGAAATAAAACTTCTCCAACGCGGTTTGAATTTCTGTCCCACCACCGGCATTGATATAGCTGAAACAAGAATTGATCTATATAAATACGTTCGCAAAATTAAACTAGCAAAATTGTTTGTTGAAAACCCTGGTCTGGATAAACATCGAAAGATCACCCAAATACCAGAAATGGAACTGCTGGCACAAGATGCAGAAAACTTTGTTACTCTGATGGAACTAGACAAAAATCCTGAACATGAGAAAGGTGACGTACGAACCTACTGTAACCAATTGGGAGCTGGCTGCAGCAGCAAAAAACCGAAGTCTAAATTCTATCCACAACTACCACAAGGCAACAAAATTGATTTATTTCATGAGTGTGTTATCAAAGACCTTTACAAAATTAACCACTCCAAGAAACTAGACAATCTCTCACATGAAGAACGTAATGCCTTAACTGATCTAAAAAATGATGATACAATTGAAATAAAGATGGCAGATAAAGGAGGTAACGTCATCATCCTACAGAAAGAAGCATATGTTAAAGAAGCATATTCACAATTGGAAAACAAAGAATATTATGAGAAATTGAAAACCAACCCCACCAAAAGATGGAAGGAGGAATTAGATTTGAAATTGGATCTGTGGAGCAAACAAAATCTATTGAATGAGGAAGAAGTAAAATATCTGAAAATGGAACACCCCAAAATGGCTACAATATACTTTCTTCCAAAAATCCACAAACATCCGACGAAACCACCGGGAAGGCCTATAATTTCAGCAAAAGGAGCTCTACTCGAACCAATGGCCAATTTCCTGGATGTTTTCCTACTACCATATGTGAAGGGGTTATCTTCTTACCTACAAGACACAGGAGATTTGTTAAGACACCTACAAAACACCCCATGGCAAGCGTCCTACAAATTAGTAACAATGGATGTAATATCATTGTACTCAAACATTCAGAATGACATTGGATTAAAGGCATGTAAACAATTCCTGGCTGAAAGAAACATACAATTCTCTGACCATAACGAGATGTTATTACAAATGATACAGCTATGCCTTGAACAAAATACATTCATGTTCGGCGAGGAGATCTACCGCCAAGTAAAAGGGACAGCTATGGGTTTTTCATTTAGCCCATCGTATGCCTGTTTGACTATGGGCGTATGGGAAAAAGCATGGGCATGGAGCCAAGAGAACGACACCTATGTGAATAAAACCATAGCTTGGTTTAGGTATATAGACGACCTATTGATCATCTGGGATGGAACAAATAGCGAGTTTGCAGAATATTTCGAAATCTTGAACAACTCCAACTTCAAATTGAAATTCACATACAATATCAGTGACGAAAAAGTGGTGTTTCTGGACACTGTAATTTACATTGTAGACAACACTGTACACACAACTCTACATCGCAAAGACACCGCAACAAATGCAGTACTGCATGCAGAATCCTTCCATCAAAAAAGTCTGATACAAAACATCCCTTATGGGGAATTTCTCAGGATCAAAAGGATATGCTCCAGGGATGAAGAGTGGTTCAAACACCGTAATCAGGCAATAACACGCTTCAAAAGAAGAAATTACAGCTCCAAAACCATCCAGATGTCTTTACAACGAACGGCAACTATCAACAGAACAGATTTGCTAAAGGACAAAGAAGCTAAAACAAATGAAGAAAATCAAATACGATTCATAACTACCCACTCAACAGGAAACCAACAGGTGATGAAAATACTACGCAAAAATTGGCACATCTTACACATGGATCCAACAATGTCATCAATTGTAGGTGATCATCCCAACATTACCTACAGACGAACCAGAAACCTTAGGGATCAATTGATCCACAGCCACTTCAAACAACAGAACAAAAAAGAAACCTGGTTAAAACCTAAAGGATTCTATAAATGTACGAGCTGTAAGGTATGCCCCATTGCTCAGAATACCAAGGAGTTGGTGATGGCTAATAAACGCAAATGGAGAATTCAACAACTAATCAATTGCAAAAGCCAATTCGTCATATACATCATCGAATGTCCCTGCCCCCTAAAGTACGTTGGAAGCACCAAGTGCGAACTGAAAAAACGTATCTTGGAACATGTTCGTGCCACTGTCAACACTGACAGGAGCAATGCTGTCGCAAAGCACATGGAGAAGGAGCATGGAGGAAGATGGAAGGACTTGAAATTCTATGCAGTGGAATCCGTAGGAATACATCCACGGGGAGGAGACCGAGAGAAAACCCTTCGGCAAAAAGAATCTAAACACATTTTGAATTTCAGGACTCTGACTCCTTTTGGTTTAAATCAGGATGAGGAACTTCATTACCATCTTTAATTATGCCATCCAAAATTATCAAGGAAAGGGTCAGAATTGACCAAGGACACTGACATTGGCCCCCTACATTTTTACACTTTTAGGTTTATTACATTAATGTATGTCTCACATTTTTTTGTTCCTTTTTCACGATGAGAGACAGTGCCTTCATATCACAAGTTGTAGAATACTGCCCACTAGAGGGCTTGATTTATGTTCAAAATCAACAGTTCCAATCCTTAATATAAGATCACCAGGGTGTAACATTATGACTCACTTTAATAGAAATTTGTGGTTTACTACTATGTTTAGTAGAAAGTGAATAATCAAATGGTGACCAGACCTTGTCAACATTACCGTAGACTAAGCTATATAAATGTCTATCATAGTTATCATAACATTGCATGGTTTTAATGACCTGAAATGTACAGAAAGGTGCATAGGCCTACGGAATGGGTTTTTTATTCCTATTTTTGTTGAAAACGAACTTTATTTGGATTGGAAAATGTCGGGTTTTGTCAGAAAATGTATTGGGCACTACAATGACCAGAATGCCAAGCAGCACTGTCTCAGGAAGTGATGTCACTAATTGATTTGTTTGTATGTTTAAAAATCCTGACTACCTTTGAGCAACCGCTAGACTCGTGAGCAAGGTCTCTGCTGAGACTGAAACGCGTAGAGTTTGTCTTTTTGTATCTGGCATGCTGAAAGTAAAGGAATTATAAAAAACGATCATTGGTGAAGCTGTTTGTCCTTCTGGGAGTGCGCGAGGAAACCTGTGTGGGTAAACGAAGTGGATATTACAACGGCTTAACCCTGCCGTACCTCGAACGCACCACCGCAGAGCGCCCATGATTCCTGAAGTGGGTTGTGTTGGAAAAGAATATATATATATATATACATATACCAAGAGAAATACGGGTCCTTCCAAGATCAGTCCCTTCGCCAGGTGATGCGTCGACCGGCAGAAACCCAAGCCAGTAAATAAGTATCAAAATGTTTCTTCGAATAACGATGCACACTCAGGAGTCCATTGCATCCACAGGTATTTATTTCAGACAATCGCTACGCGTTTCGACACACAGAGTGTCTTGATCAAGACACTCTGTGTGTCGAAACATTTTGATATATATATATATATATATATATATATATATATATATATATATATATATATATATATATATATATATATATATATATATATATATATATATATATATATATATATATATATATATATACAAAGAAAAAAAGTCTCGTAAATACGCTCTCAGGAAGGAAAGGCAAACACAGAATTCCCAATCTCCAGTTTAATGTACACACGACGCGTTTCGGCAAAAGCCTTGTTCACGTGTGAAATGCTGTCAGAATCACACACTGATAAAGTTACGTTCCAACAAGAAATAAACATAGGACAATATACACAGAGTGAAATACAAGCACGGCGGCCATTATTAAATGGGTAAATTCCCTAATGAATAAAAGGAAACTAAGCCAACCCCTGGCATCTGGTTCAGAAAAAATCAATTACAGTTCGTTATGCTGAAACTGAACCAACTAAATGTGGCCTGGGGAGGGAAAAACCAAATTAAAGGACAATAAATGACAATAAATATGTACATGTATTGAAAGCATTCAGTTGTAACTCATAAAGCCCAAATAAATATGCAAGGCTGGACATAGGTAATCACATAGTGTGCCTCAATTAAACATATCATCTCTGAACAGTGTTCTGCACAATAACGAAGTAGGTACAGGAATGTACCACTCAAACCCGGTAAGGCAAATATAAGTGGCCGAACATGACAGAAGTGATAGCACCAAGGTATGCAAAGTTGTTAAATACAGTCCATGACATGTATGGTAAAATACGTAGTAGTGCAATAGAAGACACCTAGGTGCCGATCACGATCCTGGAAAAACCGGGTACGAACCGTCGGACGGAGCATATTCTCCGTCCGACGCGTACCCGGTCGTAACAATATACAAACATGGAATTACGATTCGCACGGAAACTCAATATCCGTACGAATCGTACAAAACCCCGACCGACGAAAATAAACATACAAATGCGATCCGGGAAAGCGCCGACGTGACGTCGGGACGCACGCAGCCTGCCATTCACGAACCAGGAATTACGATTCGCACCGACGTCATCCCGCACGGACAATATTTTCCGGCTGCCAAAAACTGCCGGGAAATCAGTGCGACGCGAACAAGGAGTACCTGTACGCGACGGACAGACATGGACCCAAACCTACGTGTCATCCCTGCCCTCATAGCAGTCGACCTCCTCTACAGGTTCGGACGCAGATGCCGCAGAAGGTCAGAACAACAAAGGGAGGGGAGAAAGGGGGGGGGCAGGACCAGGGGCAGGCCACAAAACCCCCACCCAAGTCACACAGCACACATGCCCTGGACATACCTGACCCCCAGGCCCTGGTCACTACAAGGGGGTGGGGGCGTGTCCAGCAAAGCCAGCGTCCACCACAACGGAAGTGCCTGATGACGCGAACCGGCAACACAACAATACAGGTACGTCCCGTACCCACGCCTTAAGAGCGTGGGTACGAGTCGTACCACGCCCACACCTACGTCACCCCAACAATGGCGGGACGGCTGTACCCACGTGGCAAAGGCCTGGGTACGGCCCGCACAAGCATTCCACAGCGTGGGTACGGATATGTACGGACCGTACCCCTACCCGCGTATGCATGGAGCGTACCCCCCACCCCAACCGTGTATGTACGGCCCGTACCCTCACCCGCGTACGTATGGAGCGTACCCCCCACCCCAACAGTGTAAGTACGACCCGTACCCTCACCAGCGTATGCATGGAGCGTACCCCCACCCCAACCGTGTATGTACGTACCGTACCCCCACCCCAACTGTGTATGTACGACCCATACCCCCACCTCGTATGCATGGAGCGTACCCCAACCCCAACAGTGTAAGTATGACCCGTACCCCACCCGCGTACGTATGGAGCGTACTCCCACCCCAACAGTGTAAGTACGACCCGTACCCCACCCGCGTACGTATGGAGCGTACTCCCACCCCAACAGTGTAAGTACGACCCGTACCCTCACCCGCGAACGTATGGAGCGTACCCCGACCCCAACAGTGTAAGTACGACCCGTACCCTCACCCGCGGACGTATGGAGCGTACCCCCCACCCCAACAGTGTAAGTACGACCCGTACCCCCACCCGCGTATGCATGGAGCGTACCCCCACCCCAACCGTGTATGTACGACACGTACCCCCACCTCATATGCATGGAGCGTACCCCAACCCCAACAGTGTAAGTATGACCCGTACCCCACCCGCGTACGTATGGAGCGTACTCCCACCCCAACAGTGTAAGTACGACCCGTACCCTCACCCGCGGACGTATGGAGCGTACCCCCACCCCAACAGTGTAAGTACGACCCGTACCCTCACCCGCGGACGTATGGAGCGTACCCCCCGCCCCAACAGTGTAAGTACGACCCGTACCCCCACCCGCGTATGCATGGAGCGTACCCCCACCCCAACCGTGTATGTACGACACGTACCCCCACCTCGTATGCATGGAGCGTACCCCAACCCCAACAGTGTAAGTACGATCCGTACCCCACCCGCGTACGTATGGAGCGTACTCCCACCCCAACAGTGTAAGTACGACCCGTACCCTCACCCGCGGACGTATGGAGCGTACTCCCACCCCAACAGTGTAAGTACGACCCGTACCCTCACCCGCGGGCGTATGGAGCGTACCCCCCGCCCCAACAGTGTAAGTACGACCCGTACCCCCACCCGCGTATGCATGGAGCGTACCCCCACCCCAAC
Source organism: Triturus cristatus (assembly GCF_964204655.1). NCBI lineage: Eukaryota > Metazoa > Chordata > Amphibia > Caudata > Salamandridae > Triturus > Triturus cristatus. Next base: position 307,156,071 of record NC_140592.1, read on the forward strand.
CGTGTATGTACGACACGTACCCCCACCTCGTATGCATGGAGCGTACCCCAACCCCAACAGTGTAAGTACGACCCGTACCCCACCCGCGTACGTATGGAGCGTACTCCCACCCCAACAGTGTAAGTACGACCCGTACCCTCACCCGCGGATGTATGGAGCGTACTCCCACCCCAACAGTGTAAGTACGACCCGTACCCCCATGGAGCGAACCCACACACGTGTTTGTTCTAAGCGTACATATTGTTAAATAGGAGGGATGTGTGCAGAGTCGTCCCAGCAGTGCCCAATCACAGGAGGGGTGTGTGCAGAGTCCTCCCAGCAGTGCCCAGACACAGGAGGGGTGTGTGCAGAGTCCTCCCAGCAGTGCCCAGACACAGGAGGGGTGGGTGCCTAACACTCCCAGCAGTGCCCAGAGACAGGAGGGGTGTGTGCAGAGTCCTCCCAGCAGTGCCCAGACACAGGAGGGGTGTGTGCCTATCACTCCCAGCAGTGCCCAGACAGAGGAGGGGTGGGTGCAGATTCCTCCCAGCAGTGCCCAGACACAGGAGGGGTGGGTGCATAGTCCTCCCAGCAGTGCCCAGACGCAGGAGGGGTGGGTGCAGAGTCCTCCCAGCAGTGCTCAGACACAGGAGGGGTGGGTGCAGAGTCCTCCCAGCAGTGCCCAGACATAGGAGGGGTGGGTGCAGAGTCCTCCCAGCAGTGCCCAGACACAGGAGGGGTGGGTGCAGAGTCCTCCCAGCAGTGCCCAGACACAGGAGGGGTGGGTGCAGAGTCCTCCCAGCAGTGCCCAGACACAGGAGGGGTGGGTGCAGAGTCCTCCCAGCAGTGCCCAGACACAGGAGGGGCGTGTGCCTATCACTCCCAGCAGTGCCCAGACACAGGAGGGGTGTGTGCAGAGTCCTCCCAGCAGTGCCTAGACACAGGAGGGGTGTGTGCAGAGTCCTCCCAGCAGTGCCCAGACACAGGAGGGGTGGGTGCCTAACACTCCCAGCAGTACCCAGAGACAGGAGGGGTGTGTGCAGAGTCCTCCCAGTAGTGCCCAGACACAGGAGGGGTGTGTGCCTATCACTCCCAGCAGTGCCCAGACAGAGGAGGGGTGGGTGCAGATTCCTCCCAGCAGTGCCCAGACACAGGAGGGGTGGGTGCAGAGTCCTCCCAGCAGTGCCCAGACACAGGAGGGGTGGGTGCAGAGTCCTCCCAGCAGTGCCCTGACACAGGAGGGGTGGGTGCAGAGTCCTCCCAGCAGTGCCCAGACACAGGAGGGGTGGGTGCAGAGTCCTCCCAGCAGTGCCCAGACATAGGAGGGGTGGGTGCAGAGTCCTCCCAGCAGTGCCCAGACAGAGGAGGGGTGTGTGCCTATCACTCCCAGCAGTGCCCAGACACAGGAGGGGTGGGTGCAGAGTCCTCCCAGCAGTGCCCAGACACAGGAGGGGTGGGTGCAGAGTCCTCCCAGCAGTGCCCAGACATAGGAGGGGTGGGTGCAGAGTCCTCCCAGCAGTGCCCAGAGACAGGAGGGTGGGTGCAGAGGCCCCCAGCAGTGCCCATGGAAAGAAAAAGGGTGGAGTACCCACAGATCCAATGGCCACAATTGTCAGTCAGGTGCACAAAGACCCTGCAGTACATGTACCACATGTGTGCGAGGCTGGGAGTATACGCATGCATAGCGCAGAAAAGAAAACATGTCCACATGAAGTCATGTCAATAGTCCACATACACAAGTACAATGACTACCAAGGATGCCACGAATGATGCAGGTGGAGACATTGCTCAGCATGCATGTGCGAAGTAGAAGGAGTCCGTCACACACCCAGCTAATGTACACACAGCTCAGCGCTAAATATTGGGAACACCCTGCAGGGAAGATGTCAGGGTACACAGAGGAAGGAATACACCTTTGGACAATTTCACCATGCAGCAACTGCTTACATGAACAGAGAATCCTAGCTAACACCGTGTGATGGCACACAGATCCCAGGGTCCCCCCTATGACCAGCACACTACTACATTTCCCACACACCCAACACATGAACACCACCCAAAACCATGTAGCAGCCCCACCAACAGCAATACCAGCAAAGCAGTAGTGTTCCAAGTGGAAAAAAATTAATTGCTTTATTCAGCATGAACCAAAAAATCTAGTTTGTAGGAAGTTCAATATTTACAAAGCCCATAGGGCAGTCCAGAAGTCACAGCTGGATGGGGGACACAGTGGGATGCGTGTCCCCTAGCTTGCCTGCACAGTTAGATTCCGTCGTCTTCCACAGGGGTGAGGGCATCATGTGGGGGGGAAGAACCAGGCACCGCAGGGACAGGAGGGCGAAGGGTAGGCGTCGTGGGTGCAGGGATGGAGGACTCCACCACAGGGGGTGGGGCAGGGCCAAAGGCGGAGGCCAGGATCTCGCTGCACACCTTAGCAAGGTCCTCCAGGGAATCCCCTGCACCCAGAGGAACCACAGGCCCCAAGGAGGGGGGGGGGGGTCAGAGGGATGGGTCGCAGCGCCACTGGGGGAGGGTGTAGACAGGGCGGGGGACTCAACCACCCTGACCGGGGACTCCCTTGACCGCTTGCGGGGTGGTGTCACTGTGGGGCTCAGGGACAGAGCGGCCATGAAGGAGTCTTTGTGTGATATGTGGCCAGGAGAGCTGAGGGCAGGGGATTTGGAGGGAGTGGATTTGGTGGAATGCGGACTCCCACTCTGGCTGCGTGTCTTACGTTTGCCCCCCGACCCAGTGGGTGTGCCTACTTCACCCCGTGTGTGCGTGCCAGGAGGTGTGCGGGTGACCTTCCCTGCTGGTGTGGTGCCTGTGTCCGTCGTGGTGGGTGCATGCTGACGTCTGGGTGTACGTGGGACAGGCATGGGAGTGGGAGGTGTGGATGGGGCAGGGGTAGGGGTAGGGGGTTGGACGTAGCGCTGCAGGAGACCCACTGCTGCAGTCAGTGTCGAGTCTATCGACCTCAGCAAGCTGCGTTGGTCAGCCTGCGATGAGTGAATGCCCTCCAAGTATGCCTCCATGTTGTTGAGGACCTGGCTGTGGCCATGGAGGACATTAAGGATCGCAGCCTGACCAATCTGCAACTGCCGCTGGATGTCCACAGACTCGGCATTGGCGGCAGCAGTGGAGACAGGGGCAGGGGTTGCGGTGCCTGGCAGGAAGGAGACATGTGGTGACCGGGCACGTTGGGAAGGGACACGAGCAAGTGGGAGGCGGCTGATGGCAATGGAGGGGGCGGGGTGCGATGTTGTGCCGCTGTCAGCTGGTGGTGCAGCCTCCGCCCACTCGGAGAGATCATCCTCGGACCCGTCGGCTTCATATTCAGTGGTGCCAGTGGACAGGTCCTCGGCCTCACTCTCCTCCGCCTCTGTACCACTCAATGTGCCAGCCACGATGTCAACGCTGGCACTGGTGCTCGGTCCCTCCGCTCCGTCTGTGCTCATGTCTCCCTCCGTGTCCCCCGACGATGCTGTGGGCAAGGTGAAGAGACAGCAATTAATCACACACCTGTATACATATGTCACATGAGTCCAATCTACATAGGTTACAGTGCACAGCCTGAAAAGAAAGATCAGTAACATCTACAAAACAAGGTACGCCTGTCCAAATAATCATATACAAATGGCCAGCATCAGATGATTGTAACAAGACACACAGGCACTGGCCACTGTGACTATGAACAAGGAAAATCAGGTCAGGCTGTACAGTGGACACTTGTACTACATTTCACGTCAAGATACATGGTGCCAGGGGACAATGGCACAGAGCACAACCTATGCTGTAGACACTGAGAGTGTCCACGTTTTGTGATGACACACATGACACCTAGGAAAATATGACCCAGGGGACAGTAGTGGCAACACAGCTCCATGGTCCTGAATGGGAATGACTGCAACACACGCCACCATCCCTGCACTATGCGTATCGCACACTCATGCACATCATGTCACAGGCCACAACATAGGACATGCGCACTGTAAGGCATGACACTTGTGAGACTAACTCCCATGTCTGTACTCTGCATCAGTGCCAACTGACATGGAACCCACATGTACTGAACTGGACAGGGCACAGGCAAGGTCCCAAAACCTGTTACACACCACCCCCACACATGATGCTACAGGCATAGTTCACGTGGAGAAAGCGCAAGCCTAGATAACCTTGTGAAGGAGTGACTACACACAGACCAGGGAACACATTACAAGGAGGGGAAGGGGGGCAGGAGAGCACAGCTATACAGTGGGTAACTGGATCTGCACAGCACCTTTACACCCTGGCAGTGTATCCATGCAACTGTGCACTTACAAATGCTGGTGAAACACAACAAGCACACATGTACCTACCCCCTTCCTGCTGCTGCATCTCCTGTAAGCGCCTCTCCAAGTCTGGAAAGACCACCGGCAGCACACGCTTGTGGATGTGGCTCAGTCGGCGGCGCCCGCGGTTCTTATGGCTCTCAGGTGAGTCCCCCAGCAGGACCCGTGCGATCCTCCGCGTCCAGCACCGGATATCCTGCCAGCGTTTCCTCACCTGGGACAGGTGCCGCTTCCGACCATCCGCACTCCTCACGGCGCTGACGGCGGTCAGCCATATCTGCTCCTTGGCAGAGGCGCCTACCTGTGAGGATGAACAAGTGACACTACATCAATACACCTGGCACATGTCACAGAGACACATATTAGAACACATTTGCTGTTTACAACAAGGCATAGTATGCATCCAACGCATTGCACCTTTGTCATAGGGACATGATCCTCTGGGGAAGGGCAAAAGCAGTACGTGCCATTGAAAGGACACAGGTGGAATGAGGGCAACTACACAATCAATGATCCAGGCTCACACTGTGCATCACAAGCTACACCAGGATAATGTGCAGCACCTCTAAGCAGTCACATGCCACAGGCCACTGACGCTACCGCAGCAGGGTACACAGACACACACAGGCACAGGACATTCACCTGCCATTGCCAAATGCAGCGACAAACCTCACTCTGCACATGTGCCACTAGACTGGGGGGGGAGGTCACAGGTGTGGGCTTGGCTCTGTACGTCAGACACAAAGCACTGCTCCCTGCTCACATCACATGGCCAGGGTATATCCATCCCTCATGCAGCTGGGGTGCTACACTCCACATATGCACCCACCCACATGACAGGGGACTTACACACACACCGATGTCCAGGGTACGAACACATCATGTGGACACTCTCAGCACAGGTACACAGAACTAACACACATCTGTGGGTACAGTCACCTGTCACACTGGGCTGACCACATAATCACATGAGGACTGTAGAGGCAACATTCCCAGGAGGAGAAGACAGGCAGAATGTGGCATGCACCATGCAGTGATTGTCACAGTAAACACGATGCAAGTGAGGATGGCAGACATGCACCACTGCATGCTCTGGCTGGGAGACATCAGGCATTCCCCCCCCGGGACCCCCCCTACAGTACATAGCATGTGTGAGACACCTGGACACAATGCCAGAAGTCACAGTCACAAAAAAGGGACACAGTCTGTGCTAGTGGACTCTGCACTCACCTGATACCCTGATCGCCCATACAGCATGGGGTACTGTGGGAGGATCACATCCAGCAAAGCCATGTTCTTCTCCAGGGTGAAGGGCTGTGACCTCTCCACAGACCTTGACATGGTTCCAGGGAATCAGTAGCAGCAGCTGGGTCGTGGAATCCAGAGATGTGCAGGCAAGTGCTCCCTCATGGGACCTGGCTGCCTTATATCTGCCTTGCTGGCCTGTTTCATGCACAGGAGTACAGAGTGATTGGTCACTCACATTTGCATGCTATGTTTCCTCCAATCCCTTCAAACCTAGCACAGTCAGTGGGTTCTTATTGTGTTTTTTTCTTCAGCATGATGTCAACCCCACAAACACATTGCAACAAAGTAGATTCATTCCAACTGACTTCTGCTGTGCACCTTCCAGAACAAATTCAAACTTTAAACTTGGTCTCCATGACAACCAGCATGCATGTAGGCCTTAATACTTGTCCCTCATGTGTCCCCTATGTAATTTTGAGCTCCACACACAGGTACGGTGCGTTCTGGGGCCCTAGGGCACCCCAAATGCATAGCAACGGCCAGTACAGGCGTGTGTACGGGCCGTACCACTATGAGTACGCATACGCAAGAACACCCATAGTGGTACGGACCGTACACGCGTGCGTACGTTCACTATCACTATGGGTGTCCTCGCGTATGCGTACTTGTAGTGGTGCGGCCCGTACACACGCCTGTACGCTCACTATCACTATGGGTGTCCTCGCGTATGCGTACTCGTAGTGGTACGGCCCGTACACACGCCTGTACGCTCACTATCACTATGGGTGTCCTCGCGTATGCGTACTCGTAGTGCCATTAGAAATCCTCAGAGTCCATGCCACAGTCTTTGTCAACATTGGTCAGACAGTGACCAGCAAGGCCATGTGGCAGAGAATGTCTTTTGATGCTGTGCTACTGTTGCTCCAGTGGGCCAGGTGCCAGGCCAGGTGTCCTGGGAGATGGTGCTGTAGCGCCGACCCTCACGGTCTTTTACGTGGACGACCCGCCCTCCTGCGGGGACCCTCAGAAGCAGGCCGTGACGATGTTTGGGATGCTCCATCGGATGTTTCCTCCTCCTCCTCCTGATCCCTCCCTGTGGGTGGTGATGTTCTACGCCTTCTGGCACAGGGAGGGTTGCCCATGTTGTCGGCCATCCTACGGAGTGTACTGTGAATTCCCGTGAACACCGTCACGAGCTCAGCCTGTCTGTCCTCCATCCTCCGTTGGTGTTGCAGTAGACAGGCATGTTGCTCCGCATGTTGCTGGGCCTGCTTGATCCCCTTGAGGATGGACACAACCTGGGCCATGCCCGTGGTGTCCTGCCGGTATGTGTCCAGGATGTTTCGGACATGGGAATATACCGGTTCCCCAGCCAACTGGTCAGGCTGGCGCCTCCGCCGTCCTCCACTCCCACCACCCCTGCCCACTTGCACCTGGCCTGCCCTTGTGGGCACATCGGGTCTCCGGGACCCCTGAGGGGTGGCATTGGCGTTGTCGCCTGCCTCCTCCTGGGTGCCCGGGACACCGCGTCCCTCCTGGCCAGCCTGGCTGCTTTGTGGTGGTGGGGCAGGGATCCTGGGTGTCTCCTGGGATGTGGCAGGAGTGGGGGTGGTGGTTGGCCCCGTTGTACCTGACGCAGGTGCTGCAGGTCGTTGGACACCAGAGGGGCCAGGTTGGTCGGGGTCGGGTTGGTCCACAGAGTGGTGAGAGTCGTCGCTGCCGGTGGCTCCTTCATCCCGCCGAGCCGGTCCTGTGAGTCTTCCCCCCCAGTGTTGGGGGTGATCCACGATGTTGACCTGTGTGTGAGAGAGACAATGTTAATTTTGTTCCATGCAACATCCATGTTTCATTAGTTTCAAAGTTGGAACATTTCCTCTGGGAAATTGGATATGTCTTGCATTCCACTCACAGTGCACTTGTGCATGGGTATGTCCCTTGGACACAGCTTTGGCAACTTTACCTATGTGTGGCACAGTCTTACTTGCTGCGTCAAGTGTGACTGCAGTCAGCAGTGGAGTGGGCAGGTGTGGCGAGCCGTGCATTGGTGCCTTCCGTGTAGCACTGTACGTGGGCACATGAAGTTGTTCCACACACTTATATGATGCAGGTAGCTGTCGTTGTGCTCGTGCACAGGTTGTGACATGGCTCTGTGTTTTGCCATGGAGGAGAGGGGGGGTGCTGGCACTGGCCACCCTTGTCTACATGCACGCAGTCCACCTGCTGACGAGCAGACATTCCCACACACCACAAGGCTGATTTGCTCTCCCTGTGTCTCCCTCCTTCTCGGTCCCCCTCTCCCTCCCTCTGTGTGTCGGCCTCCTCCCTCTGTCCGTCTCCCTGTGTCTCCCTCCCTCTCGGTCCCCCTCTCCCTCCCTCTGTGTGTCGGCCTCCTCCCTCTGTCCGTCTCCCTGTGTCTCCCTCCCTCTCTGTCCCCCTCTCCCTCCCTCTGTGTGTCGGCCTCCTCCCTCTGTCCGTCTTCCTGTGTCTCCCTCCCTCTCTGTCCCCCTCTCCCTCCCTCTGTGTGTCACCCTCTGTCACCTCAGCCCAGCTTACTGTGCACACACTGTTAGCAGTTCTTTGAATGGCCCTTGGATTGTTGATGTGAGTTTGTTTCTGATCTCCAGGCACCCATTGGGTGTAGTGTCTGTGTCTGCACTGCTGCTGTGGTGGTGTGTGCTGCCACTCTTTCACAGTGTTGGCTGTTCATTAGCTGCTGTCATGTGCAAGAACGTGCCGTCACCCCCATGTGTTGATGCAAGGCGTCCGCCATTTGCTGGCAAGTCATTCCTGTGTTGGGACACACTGTTTGTCTGGCTGTGACCTAGGCCATATGGGCAGGGGGCATTGTTGTCTGCTTCTGAGTTGCACTATGTGATTTTTTGGACCCACCCTCCCGCCATCCGGCTTACCGTGTCATGTGTTGGTGTCTTCTGTGGCCTGTGACTTGACATTGTCCAGCTGAGTGCATGGGGCATGGTGGCGCCAGTGGCATGTGCGTGTTCATGGAGTGTGGTTGAGTCATGAGATAGCTTGGGGTGGTTGCGTGCCTGTTTGTGAGTTTGGTTGTGGATGACGTTCCCCCCATGTGAGGTGAGTTGTTTGTGTACTCACCCGGGTCTCGGAGTCCTCCTAATCCGTCCACTGCCTCCACCGGCAGTATGGCCATCACCCTCTCCTCCCAGGGATGGTAGTGTACGGGTCTGCGGGACGGCCCTCCTCCAGTGACGTTGGCCTGGTTGTGTTCATCCGTCATCTTGGCTCGGACCCTCCTCCGCAGATCGTACCACCTGGCTTGGCATTCCTGCTTGTTCCTTCTGGTGTCCGCAACAGCATTCACAGCATCGACGATGGTCTGCCACATGGCTGTTTTTGCTGAAATGCTGGTCTGTCTGACCAATGTTCCAAAGAGGTGTGGCTCAACTCTGAGGATTTCATCGACAAGGACCTCCAACTCTCGGCTAGTGAACTTTGGATTCTTGTTAGTGGGCATGGTGAGGGGTGTGGGTGTGGATGGTGGGGGGGGGTGTGGATGGTTGTGGGTGTGTGGGTGTGGTTGTGCAGGTGTGTGAATGTGATGTGGGGGTGTTTGTGAAGGTGTGTGTGTGAAGGTGTGCAAGTGTAAGGTGTGGTAAAGCTTCTAGTATGGTGCTGTAGGTTGTCTGTGGGGTCTGGCAGCAGTGAGTCTGTTGCAAAGGCTCATGGTTTGTGTGTGTGGGCCCTTTTTATTGGTCCATTGGTGGGTGTGGCTGTGTTTGAACTTTGGGTGGGTGTGTTATAAGGAGTGGTTGTGTTTTGGGCCTCTGTTTTGGATTTTGGCAGTTGCAGGTCAGTGAATGTGTTGTTTTAGTGGTTGTTGGACATGTTTAGTGGCTTTGTGCCATTCGAATGGTGTATTCTTGTGTCGTTTTGGTTTGTCCTGGTTGTGTACGTGCATTTTTTGCGTGTGTACGGTGTGTACATGGGCCATTTTGTTGTACAGTGCTGTCCTTGTGTGTGGCTTGGTACGACTCGTACATGCGGTTGTGATGTTGGGGCCTGGGGTGCGCTCCGTACTTAGAATGTTGTGGTGGTGGTACGCTCCATGCATACGCGGGTGGGGGTACGACTCTAACGTACACGGGTGTAGATACACGGGGGTATGACACGAATGTAGAGGGCTGGGTAGGACACGTACACGGGTGTACATACACGGGGGGTACGACACGTACACGGGTGTACATTCACGGGGGTACGACACGTACAGGGGTGTACATACACAGGGGGTACGACACGTACACAGGTGTACATACACGGGGGGTACGACATGTACACGGGTGTACATACACGGGGGTACGACACAGACACGGGTGTACATACACGGGGGTAGGACACGTACACGGGTGTACATACGGGGGGTACGACACGTACACGGGTGTACATACACGGGGGGTACGACATGTACACGGGTGTACATACAGGGGGGGGTACGACACGTACACGGGTGTACATACACGGGGGTAGGACACGTACACATACAGGGGGGTACGACACGTACACGGGTGTACATACACGGGGGTAGGACACGTACACGGGTGTACATACAGGGGGGGTACGACACGTACACGGGGGGGTACGGCACGTACACGGGTGTACATACACGGGGGTACGACACGTACACGGGTGTACATACACGGGGGTAGGACATGTACACATACAGGGGGGGGTACGACACGTACACGGGTGTACATACACGGGGTAGGACACGTACACGGGTGTACATACAGGGGGGGATACGACACGTGTACGGGTGTACATACACGGGGGGTACGACACGTACACGGGTGTCCATACACGGGGGTAGGACACGTACACGGGTGTACATACAGGGGGGTATGACACGTACATGGGTGTACATACACGGGGGGTACGACACGTACACAGGTGTACATACACGGGGGTACGACACGTACACGGGTGTACATGCACGGGGTAGGACACGTACACATACAGCGGGGGGGTACGACACGTACACGGGTGTACATACACGGGGGGTATGACACGGGTGTACATACACGGGGGTAGGACACGTACACGGGTGTACATACGGGGGGTACGACACGTACACGGGTGTACATACACGGGGGTACGACACGTACATGGGTGTACATACACGGGGGTACGACACGTACACGGGTGTACATACACGGGGGACGACGACATGTACACGGGTGTACATACACGGGGGTACGACACGTACACGGGTGCATATACAGGGGGGGTACGACACGTACACGGGTGTACATACACGGGGGTACGACATGTACACGGGTGTACATACACGGGGGTACGACACGTACACGGGTGTACATACACGAGTGGGGGTGTACATACACGGGGGGTACGACTCGAACGTACGGGGGCTGGGGGGAGTGTTGGGCGCGTATGCGGGCACATGTCTCCATGGTTGCTATGGGAGTTCGGTGGGGACTGTGTTTTTTCCATACGGTTGTAACATCGGACGCACGGGATGGATCGTGATTCCGCGGTCGGACTTCACTTTTCACATTTGTACGGTAAATCGTCCGAGGACGTGTCGGACACATTTTCCGACCCGAGGACGTGTGGGGAATTATTCCGAATGTGAATCGTATGGTCTTTTTCCCATGCGAATCGTAATTGGCAGTTTGTACGGCACTTGTACGATTCGTACGGTAAAAAGACCGGATACGAGTCGTACGGGGAAATTTTTTACAGGATCGTGATCGGCACCCTAGTGTGTACAAGTGTAACAGGCCAGTCCATGTTAACAAGAGAAGGTCTTACAAACACAATAGAAACAGGATATACTTGTCATGAAGATGTTTCCACAAAGAAAAACTACATGGCCAACCTGGAACGTGTAAATATCAGTGGACATTACTGGTGACAGCATAGAGTAAAGATGTGTCAAGCGTGTTGTCATTCCGGATGAAAAGGGTAGGTTGCCCGTGCTGGTGAATACGTGAATATGGGCCCCTTCCTTTTCTCCTATGAAAAAGTAAAAAATACAAATTAAAAATACGAAAGTATAAAAACAAGTAACATTTGTTACACATCCTAACAAGGAATAGAATAAGCAAGAAAGAATATATATACATAATAGCAGTTGGGCAGGTGATGAAAAGCCTGTCCCTACCCCAAAATGGCCTGTAGGGGAGAAGAAACATAAGGATAGTTGTAGTATACATACTCATATGACACAAGGGAATGACAATGCCCTATGCCAGGTTACACACAGGAAAAGAGTCAAGAGTATTATGAACTTTCTTTGAGGTGAATCGATAACTCTTCATCCATATTCAGACCCCAGCCTATGTCCAGCCTTGCATATTTATTTGGGCTTTATGAGTTACAACTGAATGCTTTCAATACATGTACATATTTATTGTCATTTATTCTCCTTTAATTTGGTTTTTCCCTCCCCAGGCCACATTTAGTTGGTTCAGTTTCAGCATAACGAACTGTAATTGATTTTTTCTGAACCAGATCCCAGGGGTTGGCTTAGTTTCCTTTTATTCATTAGGGAATTTACCCATTTAATAATGGCCGCCGTGCTTGTATTTCACTCTGTGTATATTGTCCTATGTTTATTTCTTGTTGGAACGTAACTTTATCAGTGTGTGATTCTGACAGCATTTCACACGTGAACAAGGCTTTTGCCGAAACGCGTCGTGTGTACATTAAACTGGAGATTGGGAATTCTGTGTTTGCCTTTCCTTCCTGAGAGCGTATTTACGAGACTTTTTTTCTTTGGATTGCCTTTCCGGATCGCTCCACCGGAGTATACGCCACCCTTCGAGGGTCCCAGCGTTCCAGTAGGAGCTGTTTCTGCCGTTGGATATTGAAGGAGGAACGCATTGGACCGGCCAAACATTTTGGATCGCATCAGCTTTGGGAGATAAGAATACATCCACCACACGGAGGTAAGCCCACCTAACCCCGGTTCGGGTCTCGTAGGGAGGGTCGCGGGGCTGGATCGGCGGATCCGTAACGTGGCGTTTTCCTTGGGATTACGGCGGGAGCGGTGGGTGCTGCTAAGTGTGGGTATTCGTATATCTCTGTGACTTTCATTCTCACTTTTATGCATGCGGATGAACCGCGAAGCATTAAAGCTTTTTAGCATTACTCACTGACATACGTGGAGTAACCTTCAGTACAAGACCTGTCACCGCTCATAGTCTGAGGGCTTAATAGTATGCTGTTCTCTCGCTATGCAATTCACATTGGTGTCTGAAAGCAATTGCGATTGTTTGCCAAAGGGAACTCTCAATTCTCAGAGAGGGGAAGTCAGGCAAACACAGGAAAATAAATATTTATTGCCAGTTTGATATACGACATGGAAGAAGAGGCAGAAAGAAGAGCAGCTGCTCTAACTTTATTTAGTAGAAAACCAGGAAACATTAGCCAACAGGGCAATACTGAGAAGATTAACCCTAAAATCCATACGGTTGAGGAGAAACTTAAAAAACTTGAGAAGCTTAAAAGAACTGAAACATCTAAATGGTGGGAAGCGATCTCACTCCAAAATTATGTGGACCAATCCATGGCACCAAGGGGCTTACGCATCTTCATCACTCCAACTTATGAAGCACCTAACCCCAAGATGTTACAAGAATGGTCGGAACATTCGGCAGCCAGTTCTAGGATCATGATGGAAAATCTAATAAAATATGCCTGGCAGGACAGAGAAGAAACCTTGAAATTAATCAAAGAAACTCTCTCTGAATTGTCACAATTAATGAATAACAGCATGCTAAACAAAGCATTGGAGTCTATGAAAGAACGCCTCACGAAATATGAGGAAGAGATAAAGGCAAGAAAACAAAGAAAAATGAACCGAGATTATGCGGACTATGAAAGCGGCAGGATCCTGACTTTCAGTAAGAAATATGATCACCTTTACAGATCTGAGGCACCTTCGACTACACAGACAGCGGCCACCGACAAAACAACAGATAATTCCGTCATCAGTGATACAGAATCAGACGTGTCTGAAGGAAATGTATCGAGTGAAGAGCACATCCAGAAACAGATCAATTTTTTAGACGAGTTTCGGGTGATGAGAAAAGATCGACAGAAAATGAGGGACAATCCACCCTCGAGAGCGAGAGGACGAGGACGGGGCCGGGGCAGAGGACAAGGAAGCGACGCAATAGAAAGAAGAGACTCAAACAACGATGGGAATACAGACAGAGGAAGGGGCGCCATGGGAAATCGGAGAACACGCTCCAACAGAAAATACTAATGGATAAGAACATGGTAAACAAAACAGTGGTTAACCTATCTAGTAGGCCCATTAGTGACTTGGACAAAAGAACTCTATGTCTTGGCCTTTCCTTCTGTCCCTCTTCTCCCTTCAACTACACGGATGCTAGAATAGATCTGTTCAAATTTATCAGAAAACTTGAATTAAAAAAATGGCACAAGCTCAAAAGGCTCAATCACACTCCGGCCAAACAACACACCATCAGGTTTGATGATAATCTCACCATTGGAGATGTGGATACTCTCATTGCCTTAGCTACATTAGACAATACCGATGGGATTCATAATGACGATATCACCACTTCCCAAATCCTTGATAATATGGAAGTTGAACAGGGGGCATCGGCTAGGACTGAATTCAGGGTCAAATCTACTTTCATACCCACATTACCCCACGATAACATAGATACCTTTCATGACTGCACCACTCAGGCACTCATGGAGTTAAGACAAAAAAACAAAAAACATCCTAGGGACAACTTCAACAATTTGTCATTTAGTCAAAGGCAAGCACTGAAAGCCCTTTATGATGACACCAGCATTGTGATCCGCCCTGCTGACAAAGGGGGCAACATAGTGATTTTGGACAGAGAGGACTATATACAGGAGGCCTTACGCCAGTTGAATGACATCAAATTCTATACACCCATCACTCAAGACATCTATGATCTTAGCATTACCACCTTATGGGAAAAACTTGTCACCTGGAAAGATAAGGGACTGTTAGTGTGGGAAGAGTTTTGCTACCTTAAAAATGACCATCCCAAACTTCCCATACTCTACCTACTTCCCAAGCTACACAAAAACAGCACTAAACCACCTGGGCGCCCCATAGTCTCCTCCATTGGCAGTGTCAGCGAACATATATCCAAATATGTGGATCATTTTCTGAGAGATTTTGTTCTCGAGCTGCCTAGCTATCTCAGAGACACAAAAGATTTTCTTTGTAAGATTGACAAGATAATTTGGAACACCAATTTTTTGTTCATTGTTCTAGACGTACACTCACTTTACACCATCATTGACAATCAACAGGGGATGGAGGCATGTGAGCATTTTTTACAACAGAGACCGCTCAGATATCGCGAACATAGTAGGATGCTCTTGGAAATTATACACTTTTGTCTCAACAACAACATTTTTTCATTCAATGGCGCCCTCTACAGGCAGATCAATGGTACTGCCATGGGTTTGTGCTTTGCGCCGAGCTTTGCTAATCTGTTTATGGGCTTTTGGGAAAAAGAGATCTTCGGCAGCACCACATTGAAAAAGGATTTCCAACAGGTCATTGTGGGAGCCGGCCTCGTGGCGTGGTCCTGTTTCCCCGCGCTAAGCCGCACGAGGTCCCATGCACCTCGGGGCTCCTCCATTTTGGACTATACGTCACTCCACGTGACCACCTGCGTGACCCCGCTTCACCCGGCCTCTGTCCCAGCGAGGCCCGACATCGAGGCGCCAACCCCTGGCCTGGGGGATACCACGTGAACCCTTCCCACTCCCGGCGGAGGGCAGTATCGATGGGACCCCCAACCGTCCTTCCCCACCTAGGTGCCATCGCCCCACAGCTCTCTGGGGCCTGGCGCCTCTCCTGCTGGGCGTCTGGCCGCTCCCTACCCGGCTTCTCCGCCCCTCCGGGCGCAAGGGTCCGGACATCAAAGGGCTCCAGTCCTATATCTGGGGCGACCCGGCAACAGGACAGTAGTTGTATCCTGGAGTCAAGAGCCCTGCTGATCGGATCGCGGCTGACCCTACGGAGGAAGACTCTGCCTGAAACTACCTGCTGAGCCCTGCTGACGACGTCGCGGCTCCATCGTACTTACAAGACCTTCACGAACCTTTGGGGCCCTGCTGACGCAGTCGCGGCCCGACCTTGTGAACTTGCCATCAGAGCCCAGCTGACCTCGTCGCGGCTCGACTGAAGCGGACCTACCACCGGAGCCCTGCTGACTGTGTCGCGGCTCGACCCAAGCGGAACTACCACCCGAGCCCTGCTGATGCCGTCGCGGCTCTCCACGTCCAAGCCGCTCTGAGACAGCATCCAAGGTCTGGCACAGAGCCCCCCTCCCCCGTACCTGGTTGGTACTGAGACTGTCCCGCTACCCCATTCCTTTCGAGACATTGAGACTCTTACTGGATCCCTCGATCCCACTGTAAATATTGAACGTACTACTTTTTGATAAAGAACAAGTCAAGCAACCGATATTGAGTCCTGTGTGGTGGTGTTACTGGGCCTAGTACGATCATAGGAGAAGGACCTCCCTGCAGGGGCTTCTCAGCGGCGCTCGGCTATACTTCTGCGGTAGGAAGGTGCCCCGGAATAGTCTCCCCGACTCCCCGGTGGTCCTCCCTCCAACATTTGGTGGCCAGCGACGGGATCCGAGCCAGACGCAATCGTACAGGCAAGTAACGCACCCACTACCTGACCAGACGGAAAAAGAACAAGCATGTGCAATGCAATAGGTCTCGCATTCACGCGAGTTTAAGCTATTGGCATTGTAAATGACACTGCCTTTTATTTAAGTTTTAAAAAAGAAAACAAAAATAAAAGGCATTGTTATTTGTAATGTGAGTAGCTCAAACTTGCGTAAATGCGAGACCTATTGCATTGCAAATGCTTGTTCTGCAAATGTAGAGGGGAGTAGAATTACGTGTTGTCAAGTAGAGTGGAAATATGCAGAGTGAAATTATGATGTGTGGGGTGAAATTATGTGGCATGAAAGTATGTTGAGTGGCTTGGAACTGTGTGGCATGAAGCTGAATTGTGAGATGTGGAATTCTTTGGCGTGGTGTGGCATAGACTGCAATTGTATGGAAATGAATTATGTTACCTGGAGTTAAATTATGTGGCATGGTGTGGAATTAAGGGATGTGGTGTGGAATTAGTTGGCATGGCGTGGAGTCGGATTATATGGTGTGGTGTGGAATTGTGTGGAGTGGAATTGTGTGGCATGGAATTGTGTGGCATGGAATTGTGTTGAGAGGAATGGAAGTATGTGTCATGGAATGGAGTGGAAATATGTGGCATGGAATGAAATTATGTGGTGGACTTGAATTATGTGCCGCTAAGTGGAATTATGTTATTGAGTGGATTCATTAATAGTGGAGTGGAATTATGTGGCATGGAATTACGTTCCATGGAGTGTAATTATGTGGTATGGCATGGAATTAATTGGTGTGGATTTGTGTGGTGTGGCCTAGAATTGTGGGGTGTTGAGGGAAATTGTGAGACATGGAATTGTGTGGCATGGTATGCAATTGTGTGACATGGAGTGCAATTCTGCGGAGAGGAAGTATGGGGGTGGAGTGGAATTATGTGATGTGGTATGGAATTATGTGGCATGCAATTGTGTGCCATGGAATGGAATTATGTGGTGTGGATTTATGAGAAGTGGAGAGCACTTTATGTGGCATGGAATTATGTGGAGTGGAATTATTTTGCATTCACTGAGATAGACATGTTACTGTGTGGCGTGAACTACAATTATGTGACGTGGTGTGCAATTGTGTGGAGAGGAATTCAGTGCCGTGAAGTGGAATTATGTGACATGGTCTGAAATCAAGTGGTGTGGCATAGAATTAGGTGGCAAGGAGTGGAATTATGCTCCGTGGAGTAGAATTATGAGATGTGACATGGAATGGTCTGGCATGGAATTGTCTGGTGTGGAATTGTGTGGTGTGAAATTATGTTGGTTTGGGGAGATTAAATTTAGGTGGTACAGTGTGGTACAATGTGGAATTATGTGGTATGGAGTGGAATTATGTCTCATGGAGTGGAATTATGTAGCATGATGTGGAGTCGTGATGTTGCATGGAGTGAAATTATGTGGGATGGAGCTGAATTGTGTGGCATGGAATTGTGGGGTGTTGACTAGTGGAATTATGTGGTGTAGTGTAGAATTAGGTGGCGTGAAATTATGTGGAGAAGAATTGTGTTGCATGGAATTGTTTGGCATGGTATTGTGCGGCATTGAGAGGATTGGAATTATGCGACATGGAGTGGAATGATGTGGCTTGGATTGGAAATATGAGGGTGGAGTGCACTTAGGTGGCATGGAGTTGAATTGTGTGGTTCAGAATTGTGTTGCATGGAGTGTAATTGTGTTGACTGGAGTGGAATTGTGCAACGTGGAATTGTGTGGCGTGAAATGCAATTGTGTGATGTGGAGTGCAATTGGGTGACATGGAGTGTCACTGAGTGGAGTGGAAATCATATAGCATGGAGTGGAATTATGTGACATGGTAATGAATTGTGTGGTGTTGAGTGGAATTACGTGCCGTGGAATTATGTGGCATGGAGGCGAATTATGTTGATTTGAATTGTGTGGCATGGCATTACATGCCATGGATTGGCTTTAAGTGGCGCAGAATTTTTTGGCATGGAATTGTGTGGTGTGAAATTGTATGGCGTGCAATTGTGTGCCATGGAGTGAAATTTTGAGTCATGGAATTGTGAGGAGTGCCAGTGTGTGACATGGAGTGCAATTGTGTGGAGTGGGATTAAGTGATGTGGAGTGGAATTATGTGACGTGGTGTGGAATTATGTGGTGTGGAGTGAAAGTGTGTGGCATATAGTAGAATTATGTGGCATGGATTTATGTGATGTGCAATTGTGTCGCATGGCAAGGAATTGAGTTGAGTGGAAATATGTTGATCTGAAATATGTGGCACGAAAGGGAAGAGGCATTATGTGACACAGAGTGGAATTATGTTGTAGGGAGTGAAATTATGTGGCATAGTATGTGGCATGATGTGGAATTATATGTTGTGCACTGAAGTGGAATTATGTGGTATGGAGTAGAATTATGTGGCATGGAATTGTGTGAGTGGAAATTTGTGGCATGAGTGGAATTATGAGATGTGGAATTGTGTTGCATGGAACTGCGAGGCCTTGAGTGGTGTGGAATTATGTGGCATGGGGTGAAATGATGTGGTATGGAGTGGATTGAAAATAGGTGGAGTGGAATTATGTGACTTGGAGGGGTAATATATGGCATGAAATTATGTGGTGTGGAGTTGAATTACGTTGCGTGGAACTTGGTTGCGTGGGATTATGTGGTGTGGAGTCGAATTGTGAGACATGGAATTGTGCAGCATGGAGAGCAATTGTGTGGCATGAAGGGCAGATGTGTAACTTGGAGTGCAATTGTGTGATGTGGAATGCCATTGTGTGGAGTGGAGTCATGTAGGGAGGAGTGGAATTATGTTACACTTTGTTGAATTATGTGGTGTTCTGTCAAATTATGTGGCATGATGTGGAGTGGCATTATGTGATGTGGAGTAGAATTATGTGACATAGAATTGTGTAGCATGGCGTGGAATTGTGTTGCATTGAGTGGTGTAAAATTATGTGGCATATAATAAAGCATAATTATGTATAGAGGTCATTTAAGTGCCTGCTGCTTGTTTCCTCTGACAGATGGTCACTTGAGAGCAATGTATCGGTGTTTGGAGCTGATCAATAATGTGTCCACAGGACCCGATGTGTTCTCGGCTCAGAGGGGAAACAGCAATTAAGGAGGATGTCTCTGTCTCCCTTCACGCCCTGGGAGGAGGGAGATGCGAGCAGAGCATCAAAGGGCTGGGTGAGAAGGGAGGGGGGAATGCAATGGTCAAAGCGGTGAAAGTGAAAGTAATCGAGCAGATCATCAAAGGACTGGGTGAGAAGGGAGGGGGGAATGCAATTAGCAGAGGAGCAGCTGTGCACGTGCATGTGATCTCGTGCACTCAAGGTTTAGGCCAGCCAAAAGTGTGGGTAGCACTTTGAAAATCCCACATATAAAATGTCTCTTCGAGCCTTTGGCTCGCGAGACCTAAAAAGGGAACCATGGACGGCCAAGAAGCAACCGTGGCCGCAATCTTCCAGCTGGAAAAACTGGAAGAGTACACCCACAAAGAACTCAAACAATTCTGCAAAGACAAAGGGATCGCAACCACAGGATTGGGCACCAAGGAAGAGATGCAGAAAGCCCTGGAAGCCTGGACAGAACCCGAGACCACTCCACCCCGAGCCGAAGGGACCTCGGCCCGGGACGGAAACCTGCCGACCCCAACCCCGACAGATGGGGGGCGAGCTGACCCAGAAACCAGCCTTTCCCCCGAAGAAATGCGAGAACGGGAGAGGGTCCGGACACACGAAAGGGACCTCGCCCGACTCCGGCTGGACGGTGAGCTCCTACTGGCGGAGAAGAAGATAGCCTTGGAGCAACTACGGCTGCAAGAGGAAATCGAGGAAAAGAAACGGCGTCGGGAACTAGAGGAGAGACGGCTAACCCTCGAGCACGAGAGGAGCCTTAAGGAACTTGAACTCAAAGCTAAAACGGGGAAGACCAGCAACCCCGGAACCCGGGACGCTCTGCCCCTGACCGAGCCAAAGGTTCACATCCCCAAGGATGTCGTCAAAGAGTACTATAAAAATGACGACATCCAGCAATGGTTCCGAGCGTACGAAGTAGCCATGACCTCCCATCGGGTACCCCGGAAGGACTGGGGTGCCGGCCTGTGGGGGAGGTTCCTCAGCGAAGGCCGGGATACCCTGCTGCAACTCCCCGACGCGGTGATGACCTCATACGACCACATGAAGGAAGCCCTACTCACACGCTACGGACTATCAGCCGAGATGTACCGGCAGCGCTTCCGGGACTGCAAGAAGCTCCCCGGTACCACATGGGTCGAATACGTGGACTTCTTCAGCCGAGCGTTGGAAGGTTGGATAAAAGGAAGCAAGGTCACCTCATACAATGAACTGTTCGACCTCATTGTCTGGGAGCACCTCGCCAACAACTGCTTTGTTGAACTAAGGCAACACCTCCTGGACAGTAAACTGACCGAGCCCCGGAAGCTCGCCGCCGAAGCAGACCGATGGGTCAACACCCAGGTCCCCCGGAACCCAGTGGGGGACTATCCACGGAGTACCACGGGACCTCCCCGCCAGCGAGGCGGAGGAGGGGGGTCCCACCGCAGTCGAGAATTCCCGGCCGGGCAGCCCAGAAGCCCGCCACGAGGTCAAGCCACCAACCACACTTCTCCAACCCAGGGCCGAAGGGGGACCCCTATCGCACGGCCTGGACCACGACCGACAGTGACCTGCTTCGGCTGTCAGCAGACCGGCCACTATGCGAGCGACCCGGCCTGCCCCGTGAACCGACGGAACGGGACCACTGGGCCCCCTCCCTGACAAATAGCCGCCGCAGCCCTGGGGGAGGGAGAAGACAAGGAGGAAAACCACGACGACGGGTCCCCCGAGTGGGAACCAGCTGCCATGTCGCTTGTATGCCTGGGCTCCCGAGAAATGGTGCCCCGAGCCGCCATCCCAAGCAACACCCAGAAGTACCAACAGTGGGTCACCATCAATGGACGACGGGCCAAGGCCCTCCGGGACACTGGGGCCAGTGTGACCGCTGTCCGCTGCCACCTGGTGACCCCCGAACAAATCCTGCCGCATGTCCTCTGCCCTGTCCGGACCGCGGACAACACCGAGAGCATGTGCCGGATGGCCAGGATCCCCTTCGAGTGGGGAGGAGTGTCCGGCACCCTAAAAGTGACTGTCCGCGACGACGCCCCAGTGGACTGCCTCCTGGGGAATGACCTAGAGAGCTCACCCTGGGCCCAGGTAGAACGTCGAGAGCATCTGGGGATGCTAGGACTGCCCGAGTGGGCCTGCGCCACCACCTGGTCCATGACCGCCCAACCAGCCGCTGCCACGGCCCCCGACAAGCCGACGGGCCCCGAACTATCACTATCCTCCGGCACTGAGGAACCTGACGAGGAGGCCAGGCCATCTGAACTTTCTCCCGACGAGGCCGCCTCCCTCAGCGAGATCCCCGAGCTGGCCCAGTGGCGCCACGACGGGGGCCCCACCCGCGAACAATTCCAGCAAGAGCAGAAGGCCTGCCCGTCCCTCGAGGGGGCCCGACAGCAAGCGGCCGCCCAGGCTGCGGGGGACCCCACGGGAACCCACTGGGTCTATTGGGACAATGACTTATTGTATAGCGAGCAGAAAGTCGCCGAACTAGGGGCCGGCCGGGTGCTGGTGGTCCCCCTCCGATTTCGAGAGTTCCTCCTGAACCTGGCACATGACGTGCCTCTCGCCGGACACCTCGGGCGGGACAAAACTTACAGCCGCTTAGTGACCCATTTCTATTGGCCCCGAATGAGAAGGGACGTGGACCATCACTGCCGGTCCTGCCCGACCTGCCAAGCTAGCGGGAAGACTGGGGGGCGAGTGAAAGCCCCCCTCCAACCATTTCCAGCCGTCCACACCCCGTTCGAACGAGTGGGGATCGACATCGTGGGGCCCCTCGACCCCCGAACCGCCCTGGGGCACCGCTTCATCCTGGTACTGGTCGACCACGCCACCCGATACCCCGAGGCCATCCCACTCTGCACCGTGACAGCTCCAGTGGTGGGCCGGGCCCTGATGGGCATCTTCTCCAGGGTGGGGTTCCCCCGAGAAGTGGTGAGCGACAGGGGTACGAACTTTATTTCGAAGTACATGAGATCCCTCTGGCAACAATGTGGGGTCACCTATAAATTCACTACCCCTTACCACCCCCAGGGGAACGGACTGGTCGAGCGGTTCAACAGAACCCTGAAGGGGATGATCAAGGGCCTGGAAGAGCCCCTGAGGAGGAGATGGGATGTCCTGCTGCCCTGCCTCTTGTTCGCCTATCGGGAGGTACCACAGAAATCCCTGGGCTTCAGCCCCTTCGAACTGTTGTATGGGCACCCCGTCCGAGGGCCCCTCAGCCTGGTCAAGGAGGGCTGGGAGGCGGCCGTCCAAGATGCCCCCCCGACGTCTACCGGTACCTCCTGACCCTGCGGAACCAGACGCGGAAGTTCCGGGCCCTGGCAGAAGCCAACCTCGAAGCCAGCCAAGAAGACATGAAACGCTGGTATGACGAAAATGCCTCAGCCATCGAGTTCGAGCCGGGCCAGCAAGTCTGGGTCATGCCACCCGTGGAACCCTGCGCCCTGCAGGACAAGTGGACCGGGCCCTTCAAGGTAGTTGAGAGGAAGAGCCCCGTCACATACCTGGTCGACATGGAGTCCCCGAGGAACCCCCTCCGGGTCCTGCACGCCAACCGGCTCAAGCCCCACTTTGCCCGAACTGAACTAAGCCTACTGCTGGCTACCGACGATGGGGGCGAAAGTGACTCCGAGCCCCTACCAGACCTCCTGGGGTCCTCGGACCAAGACGGCTCCGTGGAGGGCGTCCGCCTCTCCGCCACCCTGACACCAGAACAGCGCCATGACTGCCAGAAGCTGCTGCAACCCTTCGCTGCCCTCTTCTCTCTCACGCCCGGGGTGACCCCCTGGTGCGTCCACGATGTGGACACAGGGGACAGCCCCCCTGTCCGACACCGCGCTTACAGAGTACCTGACCGAGTCCGAACCTGCATACAGACCGAGGTCGCCAAGATGCTCGCCCTCGGAGTCATCGAGCCTTCCGACAGCCCGTGGGCCAGCCCGGTAGTCTTGGTGCCGAAGGCCGCCGCCCCCGGCACGGCCCCCGAACTCAGATTTTGTGTCGACTACCGGGGCCTGAACGCAGTCACCAAGACCGATGCCCACCCCTTGCCACGAGCCGACGAGCTGATCGATCGCCTAGGGGCCGCCCGCTACCTAAGCACCTTTGATCTCACCGCTGGGTACTGGCAGATCAAGCTCACTCCCGGCGCCCAGGAACGATCCCCCTTTTCCACCCCCGATGGGCACTACCACTTTCGGGTAATGCCCTTCGGTATGAAGAACGCCCCAGCGACCTTTTAGAGGCTAGTAAACAAGGTCCTGGCAACTAGAAGCCTTAGGACACCTTGGGGAAGTCCTGGCCGCTCTCCAAAGAGCCGGGCTCACCATTAAGGCCAGTAAATGCCAGATCTGTCAAGGATCTGTGACCTATCTGGGCCACCAGGTGGGGAGTGGCCAGGTGGCGCCCCTCCAGTTAAAAGTCGACGCCATCCAGGCGTGGGAGCCCCCTGCAACCCAAACCGCTGTCCGGGCCTTCCTGCGCCTCACAGGCTACTACCGACGATTCATCAAGGATTATGGCAGCATTGTGGGCCCCCTTACGGAGCTCACTTCAAAGAAACAGCCCAAGGTGGTGCACTGGACGCCCCGCTGTCAGACCGCTTTTGATGCTCTCAAGGCGGCCATGTGCGCTGCCCCTGTGCTACAGGCCCCTGACTACAGCAAGGAATTTGTAGTCCAGACCGATGCCTCGGAGTACGGAATCGGGGCGGTCCTCTCCCAGGTGGACACCAAGGGCCTCGACCGACCTGTGGCCTTTATCAGCCGCCGACTGCTGCCGCGAGAACAGAGGTGGAGCACCATCGAGCGGGAGGCCTTCGCCGTGGTATGGGCTCTCAAGAAGCTCCGGCCCTACCTGTTCGGCACCCGCTTCAAGGTCCAAACTGACCACCGGCCCTTGCGGTGGCTTATGCAAATGCGGGGCGAGAACCCCAAGCTGTTGCGCTGGTCCATCTCGCTGCAAGGGATGGACTTCACTGTGGAGCACCGGCCCGGCAACGACCACGCCAATGCTGACGGCCTGTCCCGATTCTTCCGCCTCGGCGAGGAGAACCCCCAAGGAGATGGGTGACTCTCCCTGCCTTCAGCTGGGGGGGACACATGTGGGAGCCGGCCTCGTGGCGTGGTCCTGTTTCCCCGCGCTAAGCCGCACGAGGTCCCATGCACCTCGGGGCTCCTCCATTTTGGACTATACGTCACTCCACGTGACCACCTGCGTGACCCTGCTTCACCCAGCCTCTGTCCCAGCGAGGCCCGACATCGAAGCGCCAACCCCTGGCCCGGGGGATACCACGTGAACCCTTCCCACTCCCAGCGGAGGGCAGTATCGATGGGACCCCCAACCGTCCTTCCCCACCTAGGTGCCATCGCCCCACAGCTCTCTGGGGCCTGGCGCCTCTCCTGCTGGGCGTCTGGCCGCTCCCTACCCGGCTTCTCCGCCCCTCCGGGCGCAAGGGTCCGGACATCAAAGGGCTCCAGTCCTATATCTGGGGCGACCCGACAACAGGACAGTAGTTGTATCCTGGAGTCAAGAGCCCTGCTGATCGGATCGCGGCTGACCCTACGGAGGAAGACTCTGCCTGAAACTACCTGCTGAGCCATGCTGACGACGTCGCGGCTCCATCGTACTTACAAGACCTTCACGAACCTTTGGGGCCCTGCTGACGCCGTCGCGGCCCGACCTTGTGAACTTGCCATCAGAGCCCAGCTGACCTCGTCGCGGCTCGACCGAAGCGGACCTACCACCGGAGCCCTGCTGACTGTGTCGCGGCTCGACCCAAGCGGAACTACCACCCGAGCCCTGCTGACGCCGTCGTGGCTCTCCACATCCAAGCCGCTCTGAGACAGCATCCAAGGTCTGGCACAGAGCCCCCCTCCCCCGTACCTGGTTGGTACTGAGACTGTCCCGCTACCCCATTCCTTTCGAGACATTGAGACTCTTACTGGATCCCTCGATCCCACTGTAAATATTGAACGTACTACTTTTTGATAAAGAACCAAGTCAAGCAACCGATATTGAGTCCTGTGTGGTGGTGTTACTGGGCCTAGTACGATCATAGGAGAAGGACCTCCCTGCAGGGTCTTCTCAGCGGCGCTCGGCTATACTTGTGCGGTAGGAAGGTGCCCTGGAATAGTCTCCCCGACTCCCCGGTGGTCCTCCCTCCAACAGTCATCATGTGGCTTTGCTACATAGATGACCTGTTCATCATCTGGAATGGCACTAAGAGGGATGCTGAAAGGTTCATTGAGCAACTCAATACCAACAACTATAACATCTTACTCACAGGCAACATCTGTGCGGAACGGACTGACTTCCTTGATGTTTGCTTGGAAATCAAACAGGGCCAGATCTGCACTTCCCTTTTTCGGAAGGCTACTGCGGGCAATAGTGTTTTACATGCCCTTAGTAGCCACCCGGAAGCGCTGAAATGGAGCATACCCTATGGGGAACTTCTCAGGGCCAAAAGAAACTGTAACAATGACAACTCGTATGCAGAAGAAAGGGACAACATCATTGAGAGATTCAGATATAGGGGTTATCCCAACTGGGTTCTCAAGAAAGCCAAAGATCGGGCAGAACTCATTGAAAGAAAAGAGACTCTATCTGATCCTATAGAGAACATCATTGATAAAGATTCGGACAACACCAGGATGATTCTTACATTTAACTCTGACTCACATAAAATCAAACACATACTTGTCAAACACTGGGATATTCTAAAAAATGACAGTGTCCTGGGAAGCAGCACTCCCAATAGACCTACCATCACTTACAGACGTAACAAGAATATCCGTGATTTGGTTGTCAGAAATGACATAACTCAATCTCCCACCACCACAAGTCATGGTCTAATTGGATTTTATCCATGTGGCCACTGTAAGGCGTGCAAGTATAGCAAGTTCAGAGATACCCTATCTTATAATGGGACAACCAAAAAGATTACACAATTCCTCACGTGCAGTACCAACTTTGTAATCTATGCAATAGAATGTCCTTGCAAATTATGGTACATTGGCAGCACCACGTGTCCAGCTAAAAAGAGGGTCTTGGAACATTTGAGAGCCATCACCAATCACTACCCCAAGTATCCCGTAGCTCGCCATTTTGAAGAATTGCATTACTCTAATGTTTCCAATGTTAGTTTCACCATCATTGAACAAGTCCCCAGAAATCCTAGAGGGGGGACAGGGTACTTTCTCTACGACAACGGGAGTCTAGATACATCATAGACTTTCAGACAAAAACACCATGGGGTCTGAATATGGATGAAGAGTTATCGATTCACCTCAAAGAAAGTTCATAATACTCTTGACTCTTTCCCTGTGTGTAACCTGGCATAGGGCATTGTCATTCCCTTGTGTCATATGAGTATGTATACTACAACTATTCTTATGTTTCTTCTCCCCTACAGGCCATTTTGGGGTAGGGACAGGCTTTTCATCACCTGCCCAACTGCTATTATGTATATATATTCTTTCTTGCTTATTCTATTCCTTGTTAGGATGTGTAACAAATGTTACTTGTTTTTATACTTTCGTATTTTTAATTTGTATTTTTTACTTTTTCATAGGAGAAAAGGAAGGGGCCCATATTCACGTATTCACCAGCACGGGCAACCTACCCTTTTCATCCGGAATGACAACACGCTTGACACATCTTTACTCTTTGCTGTGACCAGTAATGTCCACTGATATTTACACGTTCCAGGTTGGCCATGTAGTTTTTCTTTGTGGAAACATCTTCATGACAAGTATTTCCTTTTTCTATTGTGTTTGTAAGACCTTCTCTTGTTAACATGGACTGGCCCTGTTACACTTGTACACACTAGGTGTCTTCTATTGCACTACCACGTATTTTACCATACATGTCATGGACTGTATTTAACAACTTTGCATACCTTGGTGCTATCACTTCTGTCATGTTCGGCCACTTATATTTGCCTGGTACATTCCTGTACCTACTTCGTTATTGTGCAGAACATTGTACAGAGATGATATGTTTAATTGAGGCACACTATGTGATTACCTATGTCCAGCCTTGCATATTTATTTGGGCTTTATGAGTTACAACTGAATGCTTTCAATACATGTACATATTTATTGTCATTTATTGTCCTTTAATTTGGTTTTTCCCTCCCCAGGCCACATTTAGTTGGTTCAGTTTTAGCATAACGAACTGTAATTGATTTTTTCTGAACCAGATGCCAGGGGTTGGCTTAGTTTCCTTTTATTCATTAGGGAATTTACCCATTTAATAATGGCCGCCGTGTTTTTATTTCACTCTGTGTATATTGTCCTATGTTTATTTTTTGTTGGAACGTAACTTTATCAGTGTGTGATTCTGACAGCATTTCACACGTGAACAAGGCTTTTGCCAAAACGCGTCGTGTGTACATTAAACTGGAGATTGGGAATTCTGTGTTTGCCTTTCCTTCCTGAGAGCGTATTTACGAGACTTTTTTTCTTTGGATTGCCTTTCCGGATCGCTCCACCGGAGTATACGCCACCCTTCGAGGGTCCCAGCGTTCCAGTAGGAGCTGTTTCTGCCGTTGGATATATATATATATATATATATATATATATATATATATATATATATATATATATATATATATTTGCAAGCACTCTTACACTCCGCGATTCTGCCACCAGCCACGGAAAAAGAGCACGGACCACAATCCTTAAAGATCGAAGTTTTTTAATGTCCTTAGGTTACATCCACAGAGTAGCAGCCATTACGCGTTTCGTCCCTGCTGGGGGACTTGATCACATGATATATATATATATTCACTGAAAAAACCATAGGTTTCACACATGTTAGAGTTAGCTGGACATTTTACTGATAAAAAACCAATGAAATTCCCCTGTTATAGTTACTGTAGGCAACTATAACTCACGCGACCGTAATCCTCTGCTGATGCTAATACTGTATTTAGACACTTATTTGCCCATGTCTTCTTCCATTAAATTTTAGCTATACATATATTACAAATATTTTTTTTTCATAAAGACACATATGTCATCAGCAGAGGATTACGGTCACGTGAGTTATAGTTGCCTACAGTAACTATAACGGGGGAATTTCATTGGTTTTTTATCAGTAAAATGTCCAGCTAACTATAACATGTGTGAAACCTATGGTTTTTTCAGTGAATTTGCAAGGTTTTTTAAATGCTAATTCCTAACTATAACGTGTGTGAAACCTATGGTTTTTTCAGTGAATTTGTACGGTTTTTTAAATGCTAAGTTACTTTACGCCATTTGTGGCGTGCGCGCCCACTTAACGCAGTTCGTTCCGTGCGCGCACGGTGCGCGCACAGTGAGCACGCGGTGCGCTTCGCGCACCGCGTGCCCACGTTACGCTAGATGGGCCATGAACGCACGATGCGCTTCGCGCACCGTGCGCACATGGAGGACATATGATGAGCATCGTTGTGACAGGTAAAATATATGTTTTGTTTAGTTCTATTAAGCAATGCACAAAAGGTGCCCTTCGGGCACCTTTTGCACACGGGGTGATTTTTTTTATTTATTATTATTTCTTACCGTACGCGTACGGTAAGCGTAATCGGCGAAATTTTCGAAAATATTAAAATTGCCTTTTTTCACTTGGGGGATCGTTGGGGACTCCTTCGACATGGCTAGGTGCTTGGGAGCTGTGTAAACAGCCCCTTTACATGTTTTTGCACTTGGTTTTTCAACCCCCTGTCAGAGTGCGAGAGAGAAAATGGCGGCCGCCGCTTCCTGGTTTCGACCGATTCGAATGTTTACTAAGATCTAAGGGCCAATCAGAATCGCGCTCGCGCACGCCACCGTACGCGTACGGTAAGCGCACCGTAAGCTGGCTCAGATATATATATTGATTTAAAGGCTATTTTCTCAGAATCTACTGAACAGATTTACACCAAACCTACAAAAGGCACTTCCTTGACCTGAGGACTACCTCTCTGCCAAATTTCAAGTAATTCTGTTCAGCCGTTCGGGCTGTAGCTGTGTCTAAAGGTCCTATGGAAAAATGCATGGGAAAAACGCGTTTTGGGACCCCCCTTTTATCTCAGCCCCCGCTTGACGAATCCCCCCGAGACTTTCAGGGTAGGAGCGGAGCGTAGCGCCCCACCTATTTTGAAAAATTCGCGAGGATTCGTCAACCGGCGCCAAAGTTATTCAAAATAGAATGTTGCGGATTTCCTATGGAAACGTGGTCCTAACTATAACTACCTACTGGCGACTGCCAGTAGGTAATATATATATATATATATATATATATATATATATATATATATATATATATATATATATATATATATATATATATATATATATATATATATATATATATATATATATATATATATATGTGCATGTATTGAAATATATATATTTGCAAAAATATACACATTTAATTACATTTAAAAACTTGTGTGGTAAAGGAATTTGTGAATTTGTGATAAAGACATATGCATGGTAATGGCATGCATTGTAAAGGCATATGCGTGTTAAAGACAGTATGGTAATTGCACTGCATGGTAAAGACTGCATGACAAAGGGTGTTTCCCCTGCCTGTGCAGTGGGATTGTGTAGTGCTACTAACAAAGTCATGCAACAAAGCTCTGGGAAGTGCTGGTTAACTAACAAAGTCATGCAACAAAGCTCTGGAAAGTACCATTTACTGTGTGCCTGAATCATGAGGCAGTAAAGATTGGAAAAGGATGCACCAGGGCCATGTAGCCGCCCCGTAGATTTTTGCAATCAAGACGTCCATGGAGAATCCAGTGGAGGCCACCATGGCTCACATGCTAGGGAAAGAATGCCCTCTGGAGGATCTTTCTTAGTAAGGGCACTTGGAGCAATTTGGAGAAAGGCCCCCTGGATGGCTATGAAGCACATGTGCCCCTGATTTAAGTTTGTCTTATAAAGATGTAGATTTTAGACCCCCACCTTAGCACAAGGAAAATCATGCATGAGTGCTGGAAGCATTGTTTTAACACAGTTTGAGGACAAAAGCGGGGCTCTGTGCTCTAGACGAGCACACTGTGTTCACCCTCCTTTCCAAATGAGACTGTTATTAATTCTCCAGGGTCAAGAGGACTGATAGTGTTAGCAGTGATAAAGATTATAGTGGCAAGGCAGACATTTTAATTGTTCATGCCACGAAGAGTAGCCCACTAGTATCAACGACTTTTTGATTTGCCTGTCCTCTGCAGCCGGGTCCTTAATCCATCCATGTGGGACATGCTAGTTACATGTTTATTACTTACTGCTGCCTGTGTGTATAGGATGGATATGGAGAGAGTGGGGACATGTGGCCACAGCTACACTGGAATCCATTTAGTGGTTTTGTGCACTTCAGTGGTGCTTAAGATGGAGGGTTGGCGAAAGCCCAGGCAGTACATGAGTTGCAGGTCAGGCTTTTAGATGTGGAGGAGAGAAAACAGAAAGCCCCTTTGAATCTTGGCGATTTCCACCTGCCTTTTCCTGGCCCACTGTTCTACTTCCCTCCAGTAAACAGGTCATTTATGGGACAGAATCCCTTCTGTAGCCTTGTTTTGTTTCTCTACAAACAAGAGATTTCCAACTCCACCCCGCTTCCTGCTGACACCTTGTAACAAAGACCTTTGTTTGGCCAGTCTACATGGAGTAAGCAAAAGGGGCAGAATCTCCCCCTGTCGATCTAAGTGAGAGAATACACAACTACTGTCTGTAACTTTGGTATTAAAATGGAACCAAAACTTCCAGCCACCGAGTTAAGGTTTGTCGATGATTGAAAAACTCTGTGCTCCAGGGTAGAGGTATTTACCACCAACTCCTATTTGCAAAGTTTGGGACCATCAACTTGGGAAACTTCGATGAAGACTGCCAGGTGCAGCAGCCGGACTCTGCTTGGAGGGAGAGAGCTGACCAGCTACTCAGGGGTAATAGAGGAGGAGATGCTGCTCAGAAGAAGGAGTTGAGGTGGGTTTAAATGAAAATATCTTCTGTGCATCAGGGATGGAACAGAGCCACTCTATAAGGTTGAGGCTCTCAAGCCCCAAAAGTACTGTGCAACATGAGTATGCTTCCATGGTCACCGGATAGTTAGGAACAGAAGAGATCAGAGCAATGATGGATGGAGGAGGCACAGCGGCTCTTGTGCTCCTCGATCTGTCCGCCACTTTTGATACGGTTGATCACTCCCTCTTGCAAAGGCGACTGGAGAAGTTGGGAGTGGGGGAAGCGGCTCGGGCATTACTGGCCTCCTTTTTTACGGATCGGAAATCCACTGTATCCATTGACGGCTTTAACTCAGCCCCTTATGTTTTGCCTTGTGGCATATAAAACCTTGCACCATATAGGTCCTTTATTTCTTCAGAATCTCTTCGCATGGTACCAACCAACCAGACATCTTTGGTCGATGGGGGCAAGATTACTGTTGGTACCTAGAATTCGCACGGCTCATTGGGGAGGCCGTAGCTTTTATTACGGTGCATCGAAACTTTGGAACTCTCTTCCTCTTGAACTTAGGAATGTCAGCTCTTTGACTGGCTTTAGAAAGCAATTAAAAACCTGGCTTTTCCAGTACTAGGTGCTGCGCTCGCTGCTTATATATCTCCTTGCGCCAAGACACCTTTGGGTATTTGTGCGCTTTTATAAATCTCATTAACATAACATAACATAAGACTGTCCCAAGGTCCCTGAGATCATCTGTGCACTGCAAAAGGTTATAGGAAAACTGAGCCACAACCCACAGTCTACCCTAAAGACAAAACAAAATACTGAAGAAACACAGCATCAATAGAGGGAGTGCCATCTGGTCCTAATTACTGCCAAGGGTTGGGTACCCAGCTGTTTGAGTGGTGGGTTTTGTGTCTGGGTCTAAGTAAAAACCCAAACTGCAAGATTCACAGAGGTGCAAGCACAACAATTCCATCAGCATCTCTTTAACCTCTTCAGTGCCCATGACGAGATAGTCTCGTCATGGAGCACGGTCGCGCTGTGCTCATGACGAGACTATCTCGTCATGAACCCCACCCACTAATACAACGCCCGGCACAGGAGGGGGAAAGGGCGTGGCACAGAAGGGGTTAACTAGTGCCAGTGCAGGTCTTCAGGGAGCGGAGGTAGCACCATCACTTCTGCCTCCACTCACCTGAAGACCTACACTGGGGTGTGTAGCCTGCAAGAACACACCAGCTGCTGGAGCCAGGGCGAGGCCCCTGCCCTTTGTGCTACAGCAGCCATGCAGTGCGCCCCTTGATAACAATGGACAAAGATATGTAATATAAGAAAAATTAACATTTCAACTCATCACCTGTGCTCGAGTGTTTTGGTTGATCTCTTTCCCAATCACACCACTAATAGCCGTTTTAATGCCTCGTGTATATTTTTTGTTTTTCTCAAATAATCATTGTAATAAAAAAACATGTTTTTCATAAAACAATATTTTGCCATGAAGGAAGCCAGTGAGTTTTGACTTACAATGTATTAAATAAATGTCAGTGTTTTTTTTTTTCAGGTTATGACTGATTTGCGTTTCCAATTTCTCGAGGCATTTTAATTGATGCTGTGAGGGCGTCTTGTCTCTTTGATGATAAGGCATCCTGCATGGCACACACCACGCTGAAAGCACGCTGTGCAATTATTTCCACGAGCTGGACCAGGTCCAGCAAACTATGCCAGGGCTGAGGGTATGCTTCTGAAGACATCTCAGGGTAGGATCATCCTTCCGCGCATACCAGGGCGGCAGTGGAGTTGAACAGCTGCCAACCGGGCATCGAAATGAAATGTGACTGTTGCTGGGACGTCTTCCACGCCAACTGGTTCTTCCAGACCTTCAAGTTCCATGACCAATGATTCAGATAGCGACAATCATTGTCATCTTCTATGTTATGTTGCCTCCACTTGACCCAAAAAGGAAGCCATGTTTAACACCAGCGTCAATTACATAGTCCAACCATATTGCTACAGAACAGGAAGACGTGGGTAAACAAAGGACAGAAAGACAAACAGAACCACCCACGTCTATTTAACTTGTTGATTTGCCAGCAGTGCTGCCATGCTCAGTTGCCAGTGGTTGCCCAATGGCCAGAACAAGCCACCAGTTGATGCTTACAACACCAATTTATGTCACTACCCATTGTATGTCAGTACCAGCAGCACGCCATGGAGAGAAGACTCCCTGCATCAGTGATGTCAATTTACCAAAATCCCATGGGTGGTGGAAGTGACATCACACAAGCCTTTCTTTCTTTTTGACAACAGCACTGGATGTGACATCACAATGCCTTTTGCCCACTGTGATAAGAAAGTTGCTTGAGATAACCCTTGATCCTTATGACATCACAATAAGTGATTTTAGAAGGCAAAGCAACGCACTCTGGTCTGTCTTACGCTAATGTTTTGGTGTGGGATTATTGGAGAGGCAGAGAGTTTATGTCCAAATGAAAAAACAAACTCTAGATGAAGTACGTTTGAAAGCATTCAGGGGCATATTATCAAGCAGGGCGTTAAAATTATCGCTGCTTTAGTGTCAGAAAACTGCCGCTAAAGCGGCGATACTGCGCTTGATGATATGCCGCAGAGAATTCCAATAGAAGCACATGTTGACACCAGAACATGGACTTCTAAGGGAATTCTCAAGGGCATATTATCAAGCCCATTATCGCCGCATTAGCGGCAGTTTTCTGCCGCTAAAGCGGCAATAATGTTAACGCCGTTTCTTGATAATATGCCCGTTACTCTTTACTCTTTGCTGCATGCATCCTCATACTTTAGTAGCTATTTATTGTGCCTTAAAACATAAAAGTAAGAGGAATAATAAATCAGTTGACAGGTCACTTTTGAGACAGAGTGATTTAATGACGGCCTGGCGTGTGTCCGCAATTTCCCTTTTCCATTTTAATGCTGGTGGCTGTATAAAGGAAAGCAAGGGCTATGTTCTAATTATTATAAAAGTTTTGTAAAGTTTACAAACGCCTAAGACATATAAACATCAGGTAATAAAAATGACTAAGGAGAGGCGTTTAATCGAGAGTTCAGCTTTTTAACCATCAATTGACCTCATGTTGGGGGGTGAGCTTTGGATGTTCCCACAATCACGCTGGCATATCACGTTAATATACATTATATTAGAGGCAGGCCCAAGGCGGGGCTTAAGAGTCAGTGGAAAGGGAGAGGAGTGTGGATTGTTAGGTGTACTTAAAACACAGAGTCATAATGCCACCGTAGCGTCCATTTTTTGACACTATAGTGGCTTTTTCTTTATCGCTGTATTCACAAGTTGCCGCTAACTGCAGTTAGCGGCACTTTTCAGGCGTAAACGTGACTTTTTAGGATCGAGACTTCTGTTAGCGGGACTTAACAAAAATGAGATGCAAGGTGGGCGTTCCCAGGGAAAAAGTGCTGCTAACCCCACTTTGCGATATTTACAAGGAATTCCTTGTATGGTGCAAAACCCCCAAAACTGCCTCTAACTCCAGTTAGAGGCAGTTTTTTAGGACCAGATTGATATTGCGGCTCCATCACTTCTCTAGACGTCTGCAGATGGGGCTGGACTAGTGGAGGGCGGGAGTGAACCAGTTGACCTTCTTGGAGTGTTGTTTGCCTGGTCTTTTCTTGAGGGGTGCCAGAGTGTCAGAGCAGTTGGGGATCCATCGGTGGAGGTTGCGTGCTGTGGTGTTGGCGTCTGTAAGCGTCAGCGGAATGGTGGTGCTGAGGGAGTTGACGGGAAGTTCTTCGGTGGCCTTGATCCAGCTGCGACGGGGGGCGGCAATGATGGCGATGGTGTACGGTGGGCGTGGTCAAGGCGTGATGTGAACAATGATGGTCGGTACAGGAGATTCCTGTGGTGTGGCTGTAGTTGAAGTTCCCGCTGGCGGAGAAGATGGGCTCAAGCATGTGTCAGGCTGTGTGGGTTGGTGCAGTGACTAGCTGCTTGAGTGTGATGTTGGCGAGGTTCCACAGGAGGGGGGTAGTGTTCTGGTCACTGAGGTTGTCCAGGTGGAACTTGAGGTCTCCGAATAGGATGTAGTCGCTGGATGGGAGAGCCTGGGGTGTGATGAGTTCTACAGTGGCATAGGTGAGAGGGGGTTCATGGCCCGGGGGCCTATAGATGAGGGTGCTGCAGAGGGTGGTGTTGGCGTTGGTCCGGATCTGGAAGTGGAGATGTTCCATGGTCACTGTAGGGTCAGTAGAGTGCGTGGTCAGTCAGAGTGTGCTTTTTTTAGACATTGGCAATGCCTCCTCCTGGCCACTCAGGGTGGTCCGTGCGGGTGAATCTGTAGCCGTTCTTGGATGGTGATGGCGGTGTCTGGTCCGGAGCAGAGGTTGGTCCATGTTTCCATGAAGAAGGCAATGTTTGAAGAGGTGGCATCGAGGAGGTCCCTGATTTCTGTTGCGTGTTTGTGGAGGGACCACATGTTGAGGAGGATTCAGTTGAGCTGGTTGAATGCGCTGTTGGTCGGCTGAGTGGCAGGAGGCGCTGGTGTGCTGATGTGGCAGAAGGTGCGTTTGCAGTTTCACCAGGCGCAGGGTGCAAGAGAAATCTACAGTGTTGCTAAATGGCAGGCGGTGTGGCGTCCAGGGTTGATGGCGAGGAGGGTGCTGGCGTTTTAGCGGTGGAGGGTCCAAGAGGAAGGGTTCTTGGTGCTGGGCACAGTCCAGGGGCGGACAGATGCAGATAGGCTTGCCTTTGGCACACCAGTGGTACGCCCACTGCCATTATGTAGTGCTGCCAGGGGGACTGGACAGCTGTGAGGTGGGAAACGTGGGACAGGACGCTGGAGGGGTGGGGATGTTGGGAAGAGCTGGAGTTGTAGATATATTTTCTTTAAATTCTTACCTCAATATCGTGTCCCGCAACTTCTGTGCTCCTGCTCTCCTGAGTCTGCTTCCAGGAACAAGAAGCAGGCAGCCAGGCTCCCTCCCCTAAGCCAATCACAACGGTGCAATGCGGCATTGTGATTGTTCTTGAGTGCTGTGACAAGGCGTTCAGCCAGGGGCTGGGCATGTTCCCCATGCAGGCTGTAATTCAGCCTGCATTGCGAACAGGGATGTGCACATGACTGCTTTGGGTGGCCTGAAAGGGCCGACCAAACAGTCATTGTGAACCTGAGTGGGCATACCACTCCGCCCCTGCCCTGCTCTGTGAGTAGAGCAGCCCCACCCACCCTCCCGCCCGCAAAGGAAACATAGCATGAGTACATCAGAAAGTTATCATCATGTTATGTTTCCTCTTCTTACACTGCTTGAAAGCAGTGGGCGACGCTCTTCCGCCATAGTGGATGAGCCGCCACTGGGGGTGCGTCATCCAGTGCTAGGCCTGGGCCCCACTCGACCCCTGAGTCTACGTGTCCCACCTTCTCCTCACCTGGACATTGACACCACGGCGCAATCTGCTGCACTCTCTCCAAATCTGTGACTCAGCCAGCAGGAGCCTCAGCCAGGTGGGATTTCACAAGCCTGGGTACAGCAGTTGCCGCCAAGTCCACTGGGGTACCTCCTGATGCAGGTGATGCAACAGGGTGCCCTCAGGCGTGAAGTTGCATTGCTCCTGCAACACAAGTTAGGCGCAGGTCAGGGGTTTCACCCCCCACAGCGTCTGGCCAGCACAACATCCTCCAGCCTGTGATGCAGAGAGTCGCAGCCCACCATTGGTAATTCCCTCCGTGCACCCCAGTGTAATGGTGGCGCGTGGTATGCGATGCAGACCTCCCTACGTTGGTGCACTGGAGCGCCTCTGCCGCTCACAGCTCCAAGGGGCATCAGGCAGTCTTCTCACACAGGTCAGCAACGTGACTCCAGGTCAACAACGTGTCTCCATGCGACCCGGCAGACTTCACCACCAGGTAAGGGTGATCACCGACACCTCATCCCACTCCAGGTCCCAGAAGCAGGCCCAGCGAGGCCATCAGGCACCGGGGACTGTCCGCGCTTTCAAGGTTTTGGATGGCATCGTGTTGCAAGGATTGCGCAATGATGAGTGATGCATCACTGGTTTTGCCAAGCAATGGACCCCTTTTCATGATTGTAGCCCTGAATTTCCTCTCCCCTGGGACTCTGGCTGGTCATCCTGGCTGTTGGGGGACTTGGGGGTGTTGATTTGTGCTGCACTTGGCCCTGGCTGCTTCATTCTGCATCCCATTGGTTTTGTTTCCTATTTTTCATTGGAGGTGGACTTATAGGCTATTGCCTTTAAGGGCAAAAAAAGTAATGTTGGGCTGACTAACGTGAATTGTTTTGCCGCTAATGGGCTTTTCGTCAGTTTTCGCCCGCTAACGTCAGAATTTGTATCGCTCTAACTCTAGAGTTAGCGGCAGTTTTCACCGCAGCTACCTGAAACCATCGTAATGTAGCGACATATTGTAAATACATCGCTAACGGGGTGATAGTTTTCAGCGATAGGCCACGTTAAGAAAACTGCCGATAACTACAGCTAACACTTGTTAGCGGCAGTTGTTGTGCATATGCCCCACAGTATTTTGTAATGTAACAAAATGTATGTAAAAATCCCTGGTGAAATCTGAGAGGCACCTCACCAAACACTACTGAAAACATTTATAGTCAACCATTAACTAGATAATACATTTAGTGGGGGGGGGGGGCGTGTAACACCCGCAAACACCCCCTTCAAGCTATGCCCCACCGGTAACGTGCCAAGTAGGAGTACTATTGTATGCATGTAATCAATGAATAATCTTGAATGGGTTTACTGCAGATGCTTACAAAGGGTGTTTCTTGTTTAATTGTAGTGAATTAAAAGTCACCTAGCCACTGTTCGTGATTTGGGTTGCTGTTTAGTTAAGGATGCTTTCACAGTTTAAAAAATGTCAACAGCAATGGAAGATATGGATTGATAGCAATGGTCGCTACAGTAAGATCAAAGGTTCCAAATGGGGGCGAATGAGGGTCTGACAGCTGCTTCACAAGGAGAACTGTAACTGCCATCCATGCAAGGATTCATCTCAGTTTTTAGGTCTCACTTTCCAGGCATTAAAGTCTACCTGCCCATCACTGGTTGGCTTTATTGTCACTCTCATTTGCTTGCTTCTGTTTCGATGGCTTGCCTTCCTCTTTTTGAGTTTGTTCCTTCCCTGGAGCACAGTCTCTATACGCTCCATTTGATTGGATGACTTGTATCCTGCCACTGCTCACAATTAGACAGCTGATTTTTAGGTCCGGCGCCTAGCGTTGCAGTGCGTGACACTGCTCGCGCAGCGAGAGACCTCTTGTAGGGGGTTTGGAAACTGACCTAGGAAAAGCACACGCATTAGCGCGTGCTTTTCCTTTTGTGCCATGCTATTGGCCTTTGCGTGCGTGTTTTTCACAAAGACCGCACGCAATAGGCCAAAGGCGGGCGCATTGCTCCGCCCATGGCCTATTGGTGTCTGTTACGCGCAGCAGCAGCATATGTTTCCAATTATCGTGCCCAGACACGATAATTGAAACCACATGTTTCGCTGTGGCGCGCACCACTCGCGGGCTGGTTTGCTTGCAATCGCTTTCACTTTCGCGATCGGTTTCAATGCCGCTTTTTAGGTCTCGTTTAAATAAAGGCGAAGCTGACTTCATGTAATGCGATACAATACGTGAAAATATTGGCATAAACGTTGAACCGAGGCGCTTCTTAATGGGGCAGAGCTCTATGGTGGTTGTGAAGCAGCGTGTTTACCACAACAATAGGAAGCAAAGTGAAAAAAGCAGGCCCAACTGGTCTATAAAACAAAAAATAAACACGCCGGTTAGACGTGGTGCAAACACTTCAACAAGCGCACCAGGTGCCAATACCGTAACACTCCTAGAAGGCAGGGCAGGGGGGGCTCTCCCCTGCAAAGGATGGGTTTGATTTCCCATCCTCTTCCTGCTAAGTTGCACTCACCACAAATTTTTCATGAACTTTAGAAACCTGTTATTTAATTAGACAGATTCCAGCTGCTCCTATTATTTTTTAAGTCGCTTGTTTTGAATGGTTTAGGGGTCGCGTTGTTGACTACTGTAAGGGCACGGGGATTTCAAGTGTGGTTTCACCAAGCGCTAACCATACAAATGGCCCGTCTCCGTGCTTAAATGCTTTGCTCAGAAGCGCTTGTAAAGTAGCTAAATACTGGCATTAAACACTGCATAAAAGCTGCACATTTCACTTTGCTTGGACGGAATCCAAGGTAAACCGCTGCTCTGGTTCCGCACAGAGAACCTCACAAACACAACGAGCCAGCGAACCGGGAACAGGCGGGCTGAGTGCCCGTCGAACTGGGACGCCAACTTGCCTACTCACGAGTCATGCTATCAGCTTAGTTTTGTGACGGTGGCCTTTTGTGCACATTGTCAGTTGTATACCCAGGACAACGGGAGGTGGTCCAATCCTGGCAACACCCTCAACCCACTGTGCGATCTTGGGAAAATCTTGCTTTATCTCATGGCTTCTCAGTTACCTTATCTTCCAGAGATCGGAACGACTCGAAACAAGCTTCATTGTGGCATTACATTCAATAACAAGCATTTGCAATGCAATAGGTCTCGCAGTTGTGAGAGTTTCAGCTATAGGCATTGTAAATGGCAATGCCTTTTATTTCCGTGTTGGTTTTTAAAGCATAAATAAAAGGCATTGTCATTTACAATGCCAATAGCTTTCAAATGCTTGTTTCTTTTTTATTCAGCACTCCATGAGAGAGCATGTGTTTTCTAGCTGTCTCCCTTGTGTCCTGCTTCCACCCGCAACCCCTGTTTCTCTCCCACATGCTGTGATGTGCCACATTCCTCCCAGCTTGTCTCCAAAAGAATAGGACCAGTGATACCTTTCCTACAATATGGCATCAGATCAGACTTTAAGGGCTATCTTTGTTTTTTTGGCTGTGTTCCACATATTGCATTAAAGCTCGGGGTTTGGCACACAAAAGCTTTTATGGTCCCAGGGGAAGGTCTAGCTGCTGCCCTCACTCAGTTGGAGGTTGAGGCAGAAGGTGTACTTAGCATGATGCTTCTCCTTGAGTCCCATAAATCAGCTCCTGGGGCTAATATAGAGGACCAAGTGACTGAATCCTGTGGAAAGTAAATTTGGCCTTGGCAAACATTTTCATTTACAACCTGATATTTCACTATTCTTTTCAAATTCTTTTTAGAGTTTCCTGTTTAAAGTATTTTTAAAAATAAAGCATGCCATTCACAAAGATTGAACACCTTGACTTCAATGTTCAGTTCTTAGATAACATAAGATATGAATTTTCTTTTACTTCAGTATTTCGAAATATTTGTTTATTTTACTTTATTTTAAACAACATGTTACAAACACTGGCAAAGCCAACAGCTAGGCACTCACATTATAAAAGTGACATTGATTGGCTTTGCCTATGCTTGATTCTTTCAGGATAGGAAGTGTGCGGTATGTTGTCATCCTCACTGTGTGCCAGACGTCCCTGCTATGCCTGTGAACCTCATTAAGGCATATCCACGTAAGCAGTTCAGAAAACCTGCATGAACAATGTTTTGAGTGTGTTCCACAAAGCTTTGGCATACGATCAGTTTCCAAGCTTCTACATACCGGAGCTTCGTGCACACTTAGAATGGATAGTGCACCACCAAAGATACTAATATTGCCACTGTAACTGCAAACTTGCAACTGCAAAGGTTTTCTTCAAATTTATTCCCTAACTATAACATCTCTGTAACCTTTGTTTCTGTTCAGTGAATTTATAAGGTTTTTGAAAAGCTAATTCCTATCTATAACTTACCTGTAACCTTTGTTTTTTTAGTGAATTTCTATGGTTTTTTAACTAGTAATCACGTTTGCAGAGATGTAAAGAAAGGGGACTGTGCCACGAACCAGCTCTAAGGAATCCTGCTGTGTAGGACTTACAGGAGGTATCAGAAAGGGGTCTTGGCCCCCAGGGTCCCTCAGGAGTAAAGTGGACTTCATCCTCCAATCAGTAGGGCACAACGCGCCACTTTTGTAGAGTAGAGGAGAAAGGGGTTGTCCTCCGAACACTTCTTACCAATCCCGCTGTGTGCTTACTAACTGGAGGTAACAGGTGGGGTAGTTGGCCCTTAAGGACGTCCTTGGGGCCGAACTACCACAGGATAAATCTTAGAATAAGGGAATCCAGCTACATAATTGATTTGAATACCAAAACCCCAAATGGCCTAAATAGTGGGGAAGAACTGGCCACACATATAGGCTGCTGACCCTTTCACTCAGAATCCCAATTCGCTTTCTTTATTAATTATAGTTGTATGATTTCACCTTAGCACTGTTTTTAAATAGGAACCCAACAGACAGCCCTCTTTCTATATTCCATGTAGATTAATTCATGGTAACTGTCAGGAACACATTTGTGTATCAGTATATATAATTGTCGTTAGGCATTATATTGCAACAATTGGGCAGCCTCGGATGGTTCCATTTATTATCACTTATAACATTTTCAAATCGTTTACACTACACTGTTAGAGGTAGCAATTCCCTGTTTAGAATTAAATTAGTGAACTGAATGGAGCATATGACACATTGTTGGTATCCCGAATTGGGCATTAGGGTACATCACCCTCAATTGCTTTGGTCTTTGTTGACTGTTCAGTATTTAACTGTCAAGTAATCGTCAGCCATTAGCAAGGTTGGCGTTAGACCCAGGGTACATTACCCATTATTGCTTTGTCCCTATGATTCTGTCCTATTTGTAAGGTATATTAGCGATTACTGGGACAAACACGTTAAGTAGCCTGAAATTCAATTATTATGAATGTAATATCAGTGGTTTGATACAATTACGTATTTTTCAAATAATAACATCGGGCTAACTAACAAAATCCAAGCAAAAAATATCTAACTTTATTGCCATTGCTCTTAGCTGCTTTGCACAAAGAGTTAACTGCGCGGTTACCAATCTAGGTAGAATATTCTGTGACACTATTGCACGTCAATTCATGATTCATAATGGCTACTTTGAATGAATTAGCAGAGTTAAGAATAGCCACCTTTATTTGTGTTGAATTGTATATAACTTTATCGTACATGGCATACGAACAGTCAAATGCGAAGTCCTCATTATGATTTTAATTTAATGTATATTCAGCATCGGTGGTACCGCTAAATTATGCCATTGTTTCATAACAATGCACTTTATATAATCGTTGATTGTTTTCAAATGTTGTGATAGATTTACTTGTTGCAATAGAGGTGCATTTCTAAAATGTCGCAGTATCTCTTCTATGTCAACAAACATTGATATCTATTTTTATGGGAAATTGCTAATGTGAATTCACTCGATAAAGGCTCAACGCCCAAACACGTCGTCTCGCCCTTAGTGCACAGTAAAGAAATTGTGCATTCTCCGGTTGTGCCGTTCTTTGCGTGACTATCTCCTGTTGGAGGCCGCGGAGCTGGCACCGGCATCGGGGGATTGGTGAACCACGAAATATAGCAGTTTGGGACAATATACATATATATATACCAGCGCTACCAGCATACTGGCCGAGCCCAACAGCCTAGTCACCCCCAGACTCATCATAACACACAACATGGAAGAAAGAGCGATCAGATCAGCTATTAGCAAACACTGGGGGATAATCAGATCTGACCCTATACTAGGACTTGCTGTAGCACACAAACCAGACATCACATATAGGAGAGCTTTCTCAATGAGGGATGCACTAGTCAGAGACAGTCCTGAGATCATTACTACACAAAATTGGCTAGCAAACAGAAAGGGTTTTGTTAAATGCCAGAGTTGCAGGGCATGTAAGTTCAGCAAGAACATCACAAAGGTAGACTCCGCTTTCAGACACGCGCCACTTACCATCAGACAAAGATTAACCTGTAGAACGGAGTTTGCGGTGTACATGCTCGAATGTAACTGTGGGATACGTTACATTGGGAGCACTAAATTACAAGTACACTTGCGTATACTTCAGCACCTGAGAGCAATAGTAAACAACGACCCAGCCTACCCTGTAGCCAGGCATATCAAGGAAATAAACAACAACAATCTAGAGCACCTCCAATATTCAGTCATCGACTGCGTTCCACCACTTAGACGTGGTGGCAATAGGGAGAGATTGTTGAGGCAGCTTGAGAATAGGTATATCCTTCAATTCAATACCAAGGCGCCCACAGGTCTGAATACTACAGAGGATCTGCACCATTTCCTGTGACACGAATTTAATCATACAAACTTTAAGAACTTGCTTTTTCTCTGTTGCTTTGTATCTCTGTCGTCATTAGTGTACATATTTTATTACTGTTAGCACATAACCCTACTTTCACACTTCTAGTATTCACATGCAATTGAGCATCCTGTCAATATAGCCATGCTCGACCATTGAGATTATGCCCAGTAT
Organism: Triturus cristatus; assembly: GCF_964204655.1. Classification (NCBI taxonomy): domain Eukaryota; kingdom Metazoa; phylum Chordata; class Amphibia; order Caudata; family Salamandridae; genus Triturus; species Triturus cristatus. The sequence continues at coordinate 307,199,741 of NC_140592.1, forward strand.
TTATACTGTTATTCTACTTATCTTCATGCGGGATTGCGAGCACTTGCAGTATCAACACTTATCACATGCTGCGAAAGGATGGTCAATACATGTATGCATGCCATGCAGACGTATGAACATGAATCAGTTAGTAACTTTTTCAGAATACGTCATGTTACATACCTATGAACTCTATGTGAACTATGCTATGTACAATTTTGGTAGGCAACGTAAAGTTTTTTTTAAGCACATGTATGTAACACATATCACACTTTGCATTTAGATGTCAAACAAATGCTTATGAGGAGGTACAATCACCACTGTGAAACGCACTGTATATGTTTTAACTGCACATACACATTCCTCATTTTGTATATACACGCCTACAGGCACACTCCACCCTCTCTCACACCCCTAATCAGTGTTATTTTAGTGGCAGATAGCTTTGCATTTATGCTGTTATGTAGCCTGTTTCACAGCATGCATTATCTTGCAGTAGGACACGCACAACTCACGACTAGCCAGTGTCTCTTCATATACATGATTACACTTTGATTTACGTGATGCCCTGCCATCAAGAGTAACTCTAAGTTGCGGTCTTTTAATTTTAATCGTATACTTCTTAGAGCGACATAGCAGTTAACATCGACTCCTGCAGCTCGCACTACACACACTGGTACTCACGTGTGACAATGTGTCCGTAACAGCAGTAACACGCACACATTTCTGTTTGTTAGCTGTAGATACCGCTAGCTCCCATATAGGTAACTGTGAGAAAGTGGCTCTGTATATACTGTTCCTTAATAGGTACAGGGTGTACAGAGTCCACAGTCCCCAAGGGTTTGACAGAGGCTAAAGTTAGATATAACCTTACTCTCTAAAGTGGTAGCTTGGTCGAGCAGTAAGGCAGTATCAGAGGACAGTGTAAAGCATTTGTTGTACATACTCAGTCAGCAAATGGTCTCACACACTCAATAACTGAACTCTAGGCCAATGGTTTATATATAAAAAATATATGCTTGTTTTATTTTAGAACCAACAATTGGATTTAAAATATACTTTCTCAGAATGAGATGCTTTATATAAATACTTTTGCAATATGCAATTGACTTTTGTAAACAGTTACAAGTGGCTGCAATAGGCAACTCTATTTTAAACACAACAATGCATTGAGCTCAATAGAAATTTCAAGTTATTTGCAACAGATTACTTTTAGGATTACTTTTGGAATTCCAGGACTGGATCCTAGATTCAGTCCTGGGTCAGTACTTAGAATCAAGTGATGAAAGTCGACTTAATTACTGTGATGATTTTTAAACAATATTTAGCTATTTTAAAAGTTGACACTTAGAAAATATTTCAAACAAAACAGTCAAAGATTCCCTATGGAAGAAAATTCAAGTTGCAGGTACAGTATGTTCTCATTACTTTTGTAATCCAGTACTGGGTGCCTAGACTCAGTACTGGGACCTTTATCCAAAACAGGTAAGTAATTACGTTTTCAGATATTATAAGATTTTTAAAGAATATTTAAAGATTGCAGAAATTGACAGAAGAAATTTCACAAAAAAACAGTCAATGATTTCCTACGGAAGAAAATTGGGTTACTGGTAAGTACAGTTGTAAGTATTTTTCATAGTCAGTGCTGGGCACCAAGATCCAGCACTGGGAGCTCACCTAAGAGCAGGTGAGTATTTTCGTTTTCGTTACTCGGCTGATTTTTGGTGAATATTTTAAGATTTGAAAAGTCCACACTTAGAAGAAATTTCAGGAAAAAGCCAGTCAATGTTACCCTATGAAGAAAATAGAGTTATCGGTTTAAAGGTAAGTACTCGACTGGCAGAGTTGAGGTTCTGGGCATAGACTCAGGGGTCCCCCAGGGTCAGGTAGGTACAGTTGGTTCACCCTCAGCGACTCTAGGGCGACCGGGTGCAGAGAGAGTTAGGCCCAATGCTGGGCTCCTGGTCACTTACTCAGGGCAAGTGGGGAAGTAGGTAGGTGTAGAGGTTGCACTGCCAGGGCCACTCGGGCGGCTGGGTGCAGGGTGCTTTTGAGCCTTCGGGCACTCAATTGATTTCAATGGGAACTCTCCGGTTTAGAAAAAGACTGCAAGCTCGGGGACGAGGATTCTTCAGGTGCCACCACCACTTCGAGAGGTAAGTTGGGTAGTTGGAGGATAGGTAGGTACCCCGGGATTCGGCACAGGGGGCCGCGGGGCGCCGCGTGCAGGGGTGCCTTTTGGTGTCGGGAAATCTTACCCTCTGTTGATCGCGGTAGGGGGGGCACCTTGTTCTGAGGCTGCAGGCTTCTTCAGGAGTGTCGAGGGAGGTCCTTGGGTGCCGGACTCGGGGTCACAGTCGCTGTGGGGTCTTTGTTCACTCCGGCACTGGCCAGGCTTGGCTGGTGCAGAGTGTGCTGGGTTCGCGATTCCGGGCTGCTGCCGGGGATTAGAGGTAGGTTTTGAGTAGAGCCTCTACTCATGGGAGTCCCAGGGGCTTAGAGCCAAAAGGTAGCCAGGTCCTCCAGGGTTTGTGAGGTTGCTGGCCACAAGAGATGCCGGGTTGGAGCAGGAGCAGGTTCGAGGGTCGACAGGCCGGTAGGGCTGGGGCCAAAGCAGTTGGTGTCTTCCTCTTCTTAGCAGCTGCAGGGCAGGTCTTCTTTCTTCTTGCTCTTCTTTGTATTTTGGAATCTGGAATCTGGGGAAGGAGGGTTCAGGGTGCCCCTAAATACTAGATTTAGGGGCGTTACAGGTAGGTGAAGGGCAGGGACCAATGGGTCCCTGTCCTGGGGTGGGTACACCCCCTATCCTGCCTCTTTCCTGTGGGAGAGGGGCAGTAGCCTAGTCCTGATAGGGTAGGGCTTCCCATCTTCAAGATGGCGAGAGCCCGGAGATGTGCTTCACCTCGCCTCCCCCACCTGAGGGGTGGGGTTGGCAGGCTGGCACATCCCCTGTCCTTATTTGGAGTTTCCGACCAAAGCTTACCACCAGAGTGGGGGGTTGCAGTGGCCTGGGGAAGCTCACATAGGCGGCATGCCTTTGAGGCTTCCCCCTGCCCATCCTGGGGGAGGAGATTTAGCACCTCGCCCAGGATGTGCATTGTTGCGGGCCCAGGAGAGCAAGGGCTCTCCCACCCAGGGGCCCAGCAACATGTCTGCTGTGTGGCAGCCTAGGCAGCCTCAGAGCAGACGTGGATTGTAGGTTAGGTTTAAGGGGGCATCTCTAAGATGCCCTCTGGGGTGCTTGGTACATTAAATCCCACACTGGCATCAGTGTGGGTTTAATGTGCTGAGAAGTTTGATACCAAACTTCTCAGTCTTCAGTGTTGCCATTATGGTGCTGTGGAATTCGTGTTTGAGGAGCTCTCAGCACCATGTACTCTTAAATGGCAGTACTGCACTTACAGTGCTCAGGAATGGACCTGGGTACTGTAGGGACACAGGGCTCCTGCTCCTGTGCCCACACCATTGTCATAAGGCACCCAGCTAGAGGGGTGGCTGATGTATGCCATGGCAGTGTAGGTGATGGGCATGGCACACAGGGATGTGTGCCATGTCGACTTTGTTTTGTCTTGCACCCAGACACTCAGCCTGCAAAGGCAGTGTGTGTATGTAAGGGTACAGGGCCTCTAAGGGTGGCACAATGAGTGCTGCAACCCTTAGAGGCCTTCCCTGGTCACAGGGCCCTGGGTACCTAGGGTACTATTTACCAGGGGCTGACATGTGGCCAGGGTTTGCCAATTTGGGTATGGTGTTTTAGGGAAGGAACATAGGCCCTGGGCACCTGATTGGCAGGAGTCCAGGGCCCACTCAGTCAAAGTACATTCAGCAATTCAGCAAAAAGTGGGGGCATACCATGCAAGAAAGATGGCACTTTCTCACAGTAACCGTGCTGTATTTGCAGTATGACTCAGGCAATCACTTGCTTGGTTAGACAGATGGCATTATATAGTCTGTTTACTGGCTCCACTCACTGTAGTAAAATTCTGTGATGCAATACAGTTGGTTTACTGCGCTTACCCATAGTCACCACACATTGCAAAATAGTGCGGTCATTACGATGAATATAGTAAAAATACACTGGCCTTACTCACGTTAGTAAAATTTTGTGATGCAATACAGTTGACTTACTGCATTTACCCATAGTCACCACACGGTGTAAAACAGTGCAGTTATTACGATGAACATAGTGAAAATACTGCCACCACGACATGTATATATTGCACTCACTCACCATTACAGCGCTATGTGATCAAGGCCGCATGTCTGGCGGCCAAAACGCGTCATTTGGACATTTGATACTGGAATAAATCATCACTAACTATCAACGTTACCTGCGGAGTCTGTTTCCTGTTACACCATTCGTGTGGATGGTTGTAGATCTGGGATCCTTTTGTGATATATATATATATGTATATATATATATATATATATATATATATATATATATTTTTTTTTTCTTAAGGATTGTAGAGAACAAAGTTACAGCTTACATCAACACCATCACATTAAAATTGCGCATCTGAACTTTGTACGAGCCCATTTAGGCTCTATGATGTTGCAACCAACTTATCATATCCTCACTTATAATAGCATTTTTTTTTAAGGCGTACCATTTCTTTATAGACAAGAGCTATACTTTATAGCTCGTATGAAGTATAATTTGTCTGTAAAGAATAATGGCAATTGTCCACAATTATTTCTCCTTGAAAAAAAAAATGCTACTATAAGTGATGATATGATGAGTTGTTTGCAACACTACAAATTTATCTGATTATCTTATATAGAGAACAAACAGCCGACACGTGTTTCATCGTTAGACGACTTTCTCAAGGCTAAGATCGGTAATTCGTATGGACAAAAAATCAGCGAAAACACCCTATTCTTCTCTATTATGAAGATACCAAAGGTGCGAAGCAATTTCGATGTATTTGCTTTAGCCGCAACATATTGGAAGGGTCATTTATTATGAAATCTGTGAGCGAGAACAGGTCAATTATGGTAAACATAATTGAGTCATAAAGTCGAGACCTTCCAATAATAGTAGCAATCTTCGAAACGTAATCCAAAGAGAAACAGAAATCAGCTTACAGCTCACATCCTGAGAGTTCAAGCTTGACCTCTCAGGATGTGAGCTGGAAGCTGATTTCTGTTTCTCTTTGGATTACGTTTCGAAGATTGCTACTATTATTGCTACTATTATTGGGAGGTCTCGACTTTATGACTCCCTTTCGTTTACCATAATGGACCTGCTATGGCTCACGGATTTCATAATAAATGACCCTTCCAATATGTTGCAACTAAATGCTTGCGCAGGCATCCCCTGGCTACAAAGATAGGTTGTTCCAGCCCCTTGCAAAAATCAAATCCTTTTTTCCAGGCAGCCATAGAGGGGGCCTGCGCCGCCTTCCACACCTTAGCAATGTCTTGCTTCGTTAGTGTGAAGCCTAATAACATGAGATGCCATTTGTAGACATTGCCACCTATCCCCTCCATAAATATGGAGACAGGGGACATCCCTGCCGTGTGCCCCTTTTAATAAAAAAGGTGGAGGAGGTCATGCCCGCAACCCGTACTGATGCCGTCAGATCCGTATACAGGAGTTTTATATAGGAGAGGAAGCGTGGGCCCAGATTGAGTCTGCATAGCAATGCGAAGCGGTAGACCAAGCACAGGGAGTCGAAAGCCCTATCCATATCCGCTAAAAGAAGTGCCGCCGGTTCCCCGGTCTGCCGAATAGCTGCGACCGCCACATGGGCCCTCCTAATGTTGTGTCTGGTTGCCCTCTGGGGCATAAACCCCACCTGATCAGGGTGTACAAGTGTAGTAATATGGGGCAAGAGGCGATTGGCCAGCGCCTTGGCCAGAATTTTGGCCTCCACGTTTAAGAGAGATATGGGGCGGTATGAGGCATGCTGCTCTGGGGGACAACCGGGCTTATGGAACACCACCACCTCTGCATGTCTCCAAACTGGGGGGAGCAGGCCTTTTTCCCGGGCCTCTTCCTCCGCCGCCCGATAATGCTCGGTCAACTGTACATTATAGCGGCGGAAAAACTCACTTGGAAACCCATTGGGTCCAGGTGCTTTCCCGGGGTTGAGCTCTCCCAGGGCCGCCCCCAGCTCCTCATCTGTCAAGGGGGCCTCCAGCTGATCCCGCACCTCATCCAACACCGCTTTGGGTGGTAAATCTGTTATAAACATATCAATGGTGGACGCCGGCTGACATTCCTGGGGGGCATAGAGATCCGCGTAGTATGTAGCGAAGCTCTCCACTATGGCAGGAGGGTCTGTAATCGGTGTTCCCGCCGAGTCCAGAATTCCCGGGAGGACCTAGGAGTGGAACGTGCCCTGACAAAGTCGATGCAACATCTTGCTGGACTTGTCCCCCCATTGGTATATCCTGCTACGCATCGCCAGCCAGACCTGGCGTGCTTCATCCTTCAGTAGGGCGGTTCAGGCCTGTTGGGCAAGAAGCAATTGTCACTGGTCACTCCCTGCCTCTCGATTCTGACGTTCGAGTGCCTCCATGTCCGCCTCTGCGTGAGTCAGTTCCTCCCTACTCTGGAAACGGACCCCATATTTGTCGTCAAGTACTGAGCAATTGCTTCGCTCATGTGAGTCCCATATTCTTCGTTCTGCAGGTGCCACACAGAGAGGCGCCACCGGAATGGTTGCCTCCCCCTGCCCATATAGAGCTCAATGGATACCGGGGAGTGATCCAAGAGGCCGAGACAAAATCTCCGCTGCCGCCACCCTACCAACCACCGTCCAGGGAACGAAGATATAGTCAAGTCTAGAGAAAGATTTGTAGACCGCCGAAAGGCAGGTGTATTCCCGGGAATCACCGTGGGTGTGCTGCCATGTATCGACCCAGTCCAGCCCCGTTACCAATGAATGTAGTTTCGTGGGAAGACCGCTCCTGGGGCTACCCCCAACCCCAGTCCTATCCTTAACCAAGTCCATAACGTCATTCCAGTCCCCGCCCACTGTGGACAGTACGTCTGGCATATCGGCCCACAGGGATTGCAGCTTCTCTATCAGATTCCACTGTAGGGGGGGAGCGTATACGCTGCCAAGCACCAGGGGGTCCTCTCCAATCTTACCCCGAATAAACAGACAGTGCCCCTGTGTGTCGGTCCACTGCTATACATGTGTGTAAGGGATGCTACGATGCAACAGGATCGCTACTCCCTGTGAACCCCTCGTAAATCCGGAGTGGAAGACCTGTTGGAACCCACAGCGTTGCAAGCAAAGGGCCTTCGTGCCCAAAAGGTGCATTTCTTGTAGCATGAGAACATCGGCCTTCGCCCTCTTCGCCTGGTGGAGTATGGCCCCACGTTTAATTTTATCCAGGGCCCGCGTACATTCCAGCTAATAATGTGGAGGCTGGCCTGGGTCACCTGACCTCTATCGGGTACCCTAGCCATGAGGGGGTGCATCCTCTTTCAACACTGATGACGAGCTGTGGCGATGTATGTGTAGATTGTAACGGGCCTGTATTGGAAATGCGATCTGTGAACATAAACAACCCCCACCCAACAAACCCCCCACCCCATACCTCAAGAACACTGAAGTATCTGTCGCGGCAGGAATGGACACTGCCCCAACCAATGGATCCCCAACTCACAGCCCATGTCCTCCTGGCATGCCTCCCACCAGCACAATCCTGGCGGAGAGACCAGCCCACTTCAGGACTCCCCGGAAAACATCCAATATGGCTCTGCAACACCTCCCTGATATCATATGCTAGGGTTCCAATGTCTGTCGCCCTGGTGTAGGGCCCCCGAGAGGAGGTACCGCAGGACTGAGAGCGCCGCCGGTATCGTGATCGTCTGTTACTCCTCTGCCATTGACCTCGGGGGCCCCCCTGAGCCGCCTCAATCGAGGAGGAGTCTGACTCTCTTCCAGGTGGCTTGTGTGGCCTCACCCGCACTGTTTCGTCTGTCCACCTGAACACTTCCTCAGGGGTGTCGAAGAAGTGGGTGCAAGAGCGAAAGACCACCCCGAGGTGAGCTGGAAACAACAGGGCGTATGGAAGCTTAAGGTCTCTCAGGCGGACCTTCGCTGCTATGAACGATTGACGCTGCTGCTGGACTTGCCTCGTGTAATCAGGACATATAAGGATGCGTACATTGTTGTGGAGCAAAGGTTCTTTAGCTCGGGCCTGCTTCAGTACCGCATCCCTATCCAGATAGTTTAACAGTTTTGCTATAACTGGCCGTGGGCGAGCCCCCACCGGGGGTTTCTGCATAAGTGCCCTGTGGGCCCGCTCCACCACAAAGCATCGTGACATGGTCTCAGGGGGAAGCCAGCTCTCCAGCCACTTCGTAAGGAATCGTTACCCTCTTCGCAGCCCTCCGGAAACCCAACAAATCGGAGGTTGTTATGTCGGGCCCGTCCGTTTGCAACCTCCACTCTGAGCGCAAGGCCCTTCTGGACAGTCTCCGTCGCTGCAACCTTCTGCTTCAGCACAGTGACATCATCTTCTACTCCCGAGATACGGGTCTCGGCCTCGATCATACGGGACACTGCATTGCGCAGGTCTTGTCGCAACAGCATAACGTCCGAGCCAACTGCCCCTATTTTTGCATCCAACATGTCCCTGGATTGGGTGATGGCAGCCATGAGGGCCACATTGTCCGGCATGGCCCCCGGCTGGCCCCCAGGGGCTCCAGCCGCTGCCTCCGAGCCTGTAAACTTGTCTATGGGCCCCTGCTTGGTCGTGCCGCTGCCATCTTTATCTCTCGTCATGGCTGCCTCTTGAGCTCCCCCCGCAGGCCCAGAACGAACCAGGTATGGTATAGACGCGTAGATCACCAGCTCCCATGGCCCGAACTGACCGCCGAATGGGCACCGGCTAGCAGATGTCCCAATACCCAGGCCAACAGGACACTCCGGGGACCTTACCCCGCCGGAGGCTCGCAGACACGTGGAATCGGTCCGACCGACCGCCAATGGCGAGGGTGCCACAGATTAGTAGGAGAGGCCCACACGCGTCCCTGTCGTGTATCCCTACCACTGACAGCAGCAATCACCAGCCCTAGGAGCCTAGCGGATGCCCATGCGGTTCGATCCACCGCCGATGTGGGCGCCCCCGCGGGCCCGGAATGGCTCTGGAGGAAATGGATGAGGCCGAAATCCAGATGGCGGGTCTCTCAGCACCTGCCCACGCGGCCCGGTTGTGCCGCCGGTTCCCCACTACTGCGGCGGGAGAAGGGGAGAGGGGTACCAATGAGAATGGGCCAGCTATATGCGGCCCGACCGACCGCCGACTTAAGCGCCCCCGTCAGCCCAATGCCGCTCCAGAAGGAGGTGAAAAGATGGAGGCGAATTGTAAGTCTCTTAGGCACCTCCACGCAGCTCGATTATGCTGCTGACCCCCCTCTACAATGCTGGGAAGTGAGGAGGCACCTTGAGATGCAGGCCCTCCCCCCGCGGCCTGACCGAACGCCGGCGCGGGAGCCCCCGAGGGCCCGGAGCGTCTCCAAGAGGGGGCAGGGAAGCTGACAGGTCCCCCGGCCACCTCCCACGCAGTCCGATCGTGCCGCTGATCCCCGCTACAATGCCAGGGGGAGGGGGCACCATGAAGAACAGGCTGGCAGCCCCTATCGCCAACCGCCGGCTCCACCGGGCACCCCCACTGCTAGGGGACCCAGCCCCGGACCGCAACCCTCGCCTTCCAGTCCCCTGCCTCACCTGTGCGGCCCGGTCCGGCCGCCAGGTCTCTCCCCTCCGATCCGATGACGCCTCAGGCTGCAGTGCCACACGCCCCGGTCAGCTGGTGCAGCTCTCAAGAAATACTGGAACTCCCCCAGCCGCTGACTGCTCCGGCGGGCTGGCCTAGATCGTCACCCGTCTCCCAGTCGCCTCCGGTGACGCTGTGCGCGACTCCCCGGCTCCACCGCCGACCGCTATGCCTCTCCCCCGCCGTGGTCCAATCTCACCGCCACAATCGGCCACCGGCTCCCAAACTACACCGGGTGATTATGTGGCCAGTGCGGTGTTACAGAGACGTCGAGATGAGCAAGTATAAATCCAGGAAGTCAGGATAAAAGTCGGATATTCGGCAGGCTGGACGGAGCTGGCTCAGCACACGTCCGCCATGTTGGCTTGCCAAGCCACGCCCCCCCTAGTCTGCATACTTTAACAAAAAAAACTGTTGTTACTAGCTCAAACAGATCAAAAGTTACTAAAAACCTGGCGTTATGTTTTGCGGCGCAGTGGAAACCCATATGCAAAGGATTCCTGGTCATCTTTCTGTTGCTTGTTGCAGTATTAGAGAATCGGGATGGTTCGAATGAAGGAAACCTGTGTCCAGATAGTGTTAATGTTGTGTAAAATTAATGAATTAATGAGGTAATACCATCACAAAATGTGCAGCATTATTGTCGCATAATTTGCCTTTTCATGACGCATAATTTAGTAAACCCTCTGGAATAATTTGGTCTTCCCCTGCCGCATAATTCCAGTGGCCCTGCCTTTTGGCAGCCACACAAACTGAGATTACAGCAGCTGTCTCTGCATTCATCACCGACACTCTGTGGCTCTTTCACTGCCTGCATTGAACAAGCACCTCCTGCTCATACTCTGGTTTTAGTGCTATTTAACCCCTTCGCTGCTAGGCCTTTTCCCCTCCTGTGCTAAGCCTTTTTTGGGCTATTTGTGGTAGTGCGCGCTTAGGCCCCTGTAACTTTTTGACCACATTAGGTATCCACGCCAAATTTGCGTCCTTTTCTTCCAACATCATGGGGATTCTAAAGGTACCCAGGGTTTGTGGATTCTCCTAGAGGGTTCCCAGAAATTAGTCAAACTACAGCAAAATTTAGTATTTTTGTGAAAAATTGGGAAAAGTGGCTGCAAATGAAAGCGTCTGGGTTTTTCTCTGCAAATGATATCAAAAAAGGGTTTGTGGGGCTGAAATCACAATTTCTCCAGCTTTTAGGGAATGACAGATTTTTGTCAGAAATCCAACATTTTTTACACAGTTTTGACATTTTTCTGGGACATACCCTATTTTTGCTATTTTTTGTGCTTTAAACCTCCTTCCAGATAATGGTAAAAATGGGTAGAAAAGCAATAATGGATCCTGGAAAGCTATACATTTTTGAAACGTAGACAAAATTCTGAATTCAGCAAGGGGTCATTTGTGTAGATCCATCAAGGTTTCTTTATAGAAACTAACAGGTAAATATAGGAAAAATTAAAAATGTGTTGAAAAAAGCAGCCTTTTGAGTCAACGTTTTCACCTGTAACTTCTTCGAATTATGACATCTCTTTGAAAGCAATGTACCGTTACATCCGGTGGACCTTCCTAGTTGTGGGGATATATAGGACTTGTAGGTTCACCAAGAGCCCAACGAACCCAGAATAAAAAACTGAGCAGCATTTTGTAATGTTTTTTTTTTTTGTTCCGGGTATATAGCAATTATTGTGGGAAAATGTATACATGGAAAAATCGGTATGAAAGACACCTATGTATTTCTGAAATAGGAACAAATTACAGAGTTTCGCAACAGTGCATATTTGCACATTTTCGAAATTGGGAATACTCATACTTGCATGACAATTATTGGTCATTTTTCAAAATGACTTTTTTTTTACACAATGTCTTTCATTTGGAAGGGAGACATGCCTAATAAATCAATAGGTAATAACAGTTGCTTTACAAATCTGAACTACTCTAAGTCTCCCGATAAAAATGGTACCTCACTTGTGTGGGTAGGCATAGTGCCCACGACAGGAAGTGGCTCAAAACCTAAGGTGAACGCACCACATTTTCACACTGAAAATTTACACTTTTTTTGCGAAGAGTCTAGCTGTAGTTTTTTAACCCTAGCCCTGCCGGCACCTAGGGAAAACTAGCAAACCTATACATTTTTGTAAACTAGACACCCAGGGGAATCCAGGATGGGGTGACTTGACTGCCTCCCACCATGGTCTGTTACCCAGAATCCCTTGCAAACGTAAAAAAATGACAAAAAAACATTTTCCCCACATTTCTGGGATGGAAAGTTCTGGAATCTGCGTGGATCCACAAATTTCCACCCACCCCGCGTTCCCCAAAGTCCTACGAGAAAAATGGTACCTCACGTGTGCGGGTCGGCTTAGTGCCCGCGACAGGAAACGGCGCAAAACGCAACGTGGTCACACCTCAATTTTGCAGTGAAAAATGACCCCTTTTTGGCAAAGTGACTAGCTGTAGTTTTTTAACCCTAGCCCTGCCGGCACCTAGGGAAACCTAGCAAACCTATACATTTTCGAAAACTAGACACCCAGGGGAATCCAGGATGGGGTGACTTGACTGCCTCCCACCATGGTCTGTTACCCAGAATCCCTTGCAAACGTAAAAAAATGACAAAAAAAACACATTTTCCCCACATTTCTAGGATGGAAAGTTCTGGAATCTGCGTGGATCCACAAATTTCCACCCACCCCGCGTTCCCCAAAGTCCTACGAGAAAAATGGTACCTCACTTGTGCGGGTCGGCCTAGTGCCCGCGACATGAAACGGTGCAAAACGCAACGTGGTCACACCTCAATTTTGCAGTGAAAAATGACCCCTTTTTGGCAAAGTGACTAGCTGTAGTTTTTGAACCCTAGCCCTGCCGGCACCTAGGGAAACCTAGCAAACCTATACATTTGTGAAAACTAGACACCCAGGGGAATCCAGGATGGGGTGACTTGACTGCCTCCCACCATGGTCTGTTACCCAGAATCCCTTGCAAACGTAAAACAATGACAAAAAAAACACATTTTCCCCACATTTCTGTGGTGGAAAGTTCTGGAATCTGCGTGGATCCACAAATTTCCACCCACCCGCGTTCCCCAAAGTCCTACGAGAAAAATGGTACCTCACTTGTGCGGGTCGGCCTAGTGCCCGCAACAGGAAACGGCGCAAAACGCAACGTGGTCACACCTCAATTTTGCAGTGAAAAATGACCCTTTTTTGGCAAAGTGACTAGCTGTAGTTTTTGAACCCTAGCCCTGCCGGCACCTAGGGAAACCTAGCAAACCTATACATTTTTGAAAACTAGACACCCAGGGGAATCCAGGATGGGGTGACTTGACTGCCTCCCACCATGGTCTGTTACCCAGAATCCCTTGCAAACGTAAAAAAATGACTAAAAAAATAAAAAAATTTCACCCCATTTCTGTGGTGGAAATTTCTGGAATCTGCGTGGATCCACAAATTTCCACCCACCCCGCGTTCCCCAAAGACCTACAAGAAAAATGATACCTCACTTGTGCGGGTCGGCCTAGTGCCCACAACAGGAAACGGCGCAAAACGCAACGTGGTCACACCTCAATTTTGCAGTGAAAAATGACCCTTTTTTGGCAAAGTGACTAGCTGTAGTTTTTGAACCCTAGCCCTGCCGGCACCTAGGCAAACCTAGCAAACCTATACATTTTTGAAAACTAGACACCCAGGGGAATCCAGGATGGGGTGACTTGACTGCCTCCCACCATGGTCTGTTACCCAGAATCCCTTGCAAACTTAAAAAAATGACAAAAAAAACACTTTTTTCCCACATTTCTGGGATGGAAAGTTCTGGAATCTGTGTGGATCCACAAATTTCTACCCACCCTGCGTTCCCCAAAGTCCTACGAGAAAAATGGTACCTCACTTGTGCGGGTCGGCCTAGTGCCCGCGACAGGAAACGGCGCAAAACGCAACGTGGTCACACCTCAATTTTGCAGTGAAAAATGACCCTTTTTTGGCAAAGTGACTAGCTGTAGTTTTTGAACCCTAGCCCTGCCGGCACCTAGGGAAACCTAGCAAACCTATACATTTTTGAAAACTAGACACCCAGGGGAATCCAGGATGGGGTGACTTGACTGCCTCCCACCATGGTCTGTTACCCAGAATCCCTTGCAAACGTAAAAAAAATGACAAAAAAAACACATTTTCCCCACATTTCTGTGGTGGAAAGTTCTGGAATCTGCGTGGATCCACAAATTTCCACCCACCCCACGTTCCCCAAAGTCCTACGAGAAAAATGGTACCTCACTTGTGCGGGTCGGCCTAGTGCCCGCAACAGGAAACGGCGCAAAACGCAGCGTGGTCACACCTCAATTTTGCAGTGAAAAATGACCCTTTTTTGGCAAAGTGACTAGCTGTAGTTTTTGAACCCTAGCCCTGCCGGCACCTAGGGAAACCTAGCAAACTTATACATTTTTGAAAACCAGACACCCAGGGGAATCCAGGATGGGGTGACTTGACTGCCTCCCACCATGGTCTGTTACCCAGAATCCCTTGCAAACTTAAAAAAATGACAAAAAAAACACTTTTTCCCCACATTTCTGGGATGGAAAGTTCTGGAATCTGCGTGGATCCACAAATTTCCACCCACCCCGCGTTCCCCAAAGTCCTACGAGAAAAATGGTACCTCACTTGTGCGGGTCGGCCTAGTGCCCACGACAGGAAACGGCACAAAACGCAACGTGGTCACACCTCAATTTTGCAGTGAAAAATGACCCTTTTTTGGCAAAGTGACTAGCTGTAGTTTTTGAACCCTAGCCCTGCCGGCACCTAGGGAAACCTAGCAAACCTATACATTTTTGAAAACTAGACACCCAGGGGAATCCAGGATGGGGTGACTTGACTGCCTCCCACCATGGTCTGTTACCCAGAATCCCTTGCAAACGTAAAAAAATGACAAAAAAAACACATTTTCCCCACATTTCTGAGATGGAAAGTTCTGGAATCTGCGTGGATCCACAAATTTCTACCCACCCTGCGTTCCCCAAAGTCCTACGAGAAAAATGGTACCTCACTTGTGCGGGTCGGCCTAGTACCCGCGACAGGAAACGGCGCAAAACGCAACGTGGTCACACCTCAATTTTGCAGTGAAAAATGACCCCTTTTTGGCAAAGTGACTAGCTGTAGTTTTTTAACCCTAGCCCTGCCGGCACCTAGGGAAACCTACCAAACCCATGCATTTCTGAAAACTAGACACCCGGCGGCTTCCAGGGAGGTATGGCTTGCGTGGATCCCCCAACGTTTCCTTACCCAGAATCCCCTGCAAACCTCAATTTTTGCTGAAAAAATCACTTTTTTCACACATTTTGGGGTGGGAAAGTTGTGGCATCAGCGGGCACACACAAATTTACCACCACCCAGCGTTCCCCCAGGTCTCCCTGTAAAAATGGTGCCTCACTTGTGTGGGAGGCCCAAGTACCCGCGGCAGGCAAGGGCCCAAAACGTAGCGAGGCGACATCAAAATGGCCTATCGCAAAACCACCTGGTTTTGCAAGGGGGGTCACTTTGGTTTTTGACCCGGTGCTCGGCGGCCATCTAGGGAAACCTACCAAACCCATGCATTTCTGAAAACTAGACACCCGGCGGCTTCCAGGGAGGTATGACTTGCTTGGATCCCCCAACGTTTCCTTACCCAGAATCCTCTGCAAACCTCAATTTTTGCTGAAAAAATCACTTTTTTCACACATTTTGGGGTGGGAAAGTTGTGGCATCACCGGGCTCACACAAATTTACCACCACCCAGCGTTCCCCCAGGTCTCCCGGTAAAAATGGTGCCTCACTTGTGTGGGAGGCCCAAGTATCCGCGGCAGGCAAGGGCCCAAAACCTAGTGAGGCGACATCAAAATGGCCTATCGCAAAACCACCTGGTTTTGCAAGGGGGGTCACTTTGGTTTTTGACCCGGTGCTCGGCGGCCATCTAGGGAAACCTACCAAACCCACACATTTCTGAAAACTAGACACCCGGCAGCTTCCAGGGAGGTATGGCTTGCGTGGATCCCCTAATGTTTCCTTACCCAGAATCCCCTGCAAACCTCAATTTTTGCTGAAAAAATCACTTTTTTCACACATTTTGGGGTGGGAAAGTTGTGGCATCACCGGGCTCACCCAAATTTACCACCACCTAGCATTCCCCCAGGTCTCCCGGTAAAAATGGTGCCTCACTTGTGTGGGAGGCCCAAGTACCCGCGGCAGGCAAGGGCCCAAAACCTAGTGAGGCGACATCAAAATGGCCTATCGCAAAACCACCTGGTTTTGCAAGGGGGGTCACTTTGGTTTTTGACCCGGTGCTCGGCGGCCATCTAGGGAAACCTACCAAACCCATGCATTTCTGAAAACTAGACACCCGGCGGCTTCCAGGGAGGTATGGCTTGCGTGGATCCCCCAACGTTTCCTTACCCAGAATCCCCTGCAAACCTCAATTTTTGCTGAATAAATCACCTTTTTCACACATTTTGGGGTGGGAAAGTTGTGGCATCACCGGGCTCACACAAATTTACCACCACCCAGCGTTCCCCCAGGTCTCCCGGTAAAAATGGTGCCTCACTTGTGTGGGAGGCCCAAGTACCCGCGGCAGGCAAGGGCCCAAAACGTAGTGAGGCGACATCAAAATGGCCTATCGCAAAACCACCTGGTTTTGCAAGGGGGGTCACTTTGGTTTTTGACCCGGTGCTCGGCGACCATCTAGGGAAACCTACCAAACCCACGCATTTCTGAAAACTAGATACCCGGCGGCTTCCAGGGAGGTATGGCTTGCGTGGATCCCCCAACGTTTCCTTACCCAGAATCCCCTGCAAACCTCAATTTTTGTTGAAAAAATCACTTTTTTCACACATTTTGGGGTGGGAAAGTTGTGGCATCACCGGGCTCACACAAATTTACCACCACCCAGCGTTCCCCCAGGTCTCCCGGTAAAAATGGTGCCTTTGGAAAAGGCAATGTTGATGTCGCCTCACTACGTTTTTGGCCCTTGCCTGCCGCGGGTACTTGGGCCTCCCACACAAGTGAGGCACCATTTTTACCGGGAGACCTGGGGGAACGCTGTGTGGTGGTAAATTTGTGTGAGCCCGGTGATGCCACAACTTTCCCACCCCAAAATGTGTGAAAAAAGTGATTTTTTCAACAAAAATTGAGGTTTGCAGGGGATTCTGGGTAAGGAAACGTTGGGGGATCCACGCAAGCCATACCTCCCTGGAAGCCACCGGGTGTCTAGTTTTCAGAAATGCATGGGTTTGGCAGGTTTCCCTAGATGGCCGACGAGCATCGGGTCAAAAACCAAAGTGACCCCCGTTGCAAAACCAGGTGGTTTTGCGATAGGCCATTTTGATGCCACCTCACTACGTTTTGGGCCCTTGCCTGCCGCGGGTACTTGGGCCTCCCACACAAGTGAGGCCCCATTTTTACCGGGAGACCTGGGGGAACGCTGGGTGGTGGTAAGTTTGTGTGAGCCCGGTGATGCCACAACTTTCCCACCCCAAAATGTGTGAAAAAAGTGATTTTTTCAGCAAAAATTGAGGTTTGCAGTGGATTCTGGGTAAGGAAACGTTGGGGGATCCACGCAAGCCATACCTCTCTGGAAGCCGCCGGGTGTCTAGTTTTCAAAGATGCGTGGGTTTGGTAGGTTTCCCTAGATGGCCGCCGAGCACCGCGTCAAAAACCAAAGTGACCCCCCTTGCAAAACCAGGTGGTTTTGCGATAGGCCATTTTGATGTCGCCTCACTAGGTTTTGGGCCCTTGCCTGCCGCGGGTACTTGGGCCTCCCACACAAGTGAGGCACCATTTTTACCGGGAGACCTGGGGGAACGCTGGGTGGTGGTAAATTTGTGTGACCCCGGTGATGCCACAACTTTCCCACCCCAAAATGTGTGAAAAAAGTGATTTTTTCAACAAAAATTGAGGTTTGCAGTGGATTCTGGGTAAGGAAACTTTGGGGGATCCACGCAAGCCATACCTCCCTGGAAGCCGCCGGGTGTCTAGTTTTCAGAAATGCATGGGTTTGGTAGGTTTCCCTAGATGGCCGCCGAGCACCGGGTCAAAAACCAAAGTGACTCCCCTTGCAAAACCAGGTGGTTTTGCGATAGGCCATTTTGATGTCGCCTCACTAGGTTTTGGGCCCTTGCCTGCCGCGGGTACTTGGGCCTCCCACACAAGTGAGGCGCCATTTTTACCGGGAGACCTGGGGGAATGCTGTATGGTGGTAAATTTGTGTGAGCCCGGTGATGCCACAACTTTCCCACCCCAAAATGTGTGAAAAAAGTGATTTTTTTCAGTAAAAATTGAGGTTTGCAGGGGATTCTGGGTAAGGAAACGTTGGGGGATCCACGCAAGCCATACCTCCCTGGAAGCCACCGGGTGTCTAGTTTTCAGAAATGCATGGGTTTGGTAAGTTTCCCTAGATGGCCAACGAGCACCGGGTCAAAAACCAAAGTGACTCCCCTTGCAAAACCAGGTGGTTTTGCGATAGGCCATTTTGATGTCGCCTCACTACGTTTTGGGCCCTTGCCTGCCACGGGTACTTGGGCCTCCCACACAAGTGAGGCACCATTTTTACCGGGAGACCTGGGGGAACGCTGGGTGGTGGTAAATTTGTGTGAGCCCGGTGATGCCACAACTTTCCCACCCCAAAATGTGTGAAAAAAGTGATTTTTTTCAGCAAAAATTGAGGTTTGCAGGGGATTCTGGGTAAGGAAACGTTGGGGGATCCACGCAAGCCATA
Source organism: Triturus cristatus (assembly GCF_964204655.1). Taxonomy (NCBI): domain Eukaryota; kingdom Metazoa; phylum Chordata; class Amphibia; order Caudata; family Salamandridae; genus Triturus; species Triturus cristatus. Next base: position 307,218,191 of record NC_140592.1, read on the forward strand.
CCTCCCTGGAAGCCGCCGGGTGTCTAGTTTTCAGAAATGCAGGGGTTTGGTAAGTATCCCTAGATGGCCGACGAGCACCGGGTCAAAAACCAAAGTGACCCCCCTTGCAAAACCAGGTGGTTTTGCGATAGGCCTTTTTGATGTCGCCTCACTAGGTTTTGGGCCCTTGCCTGCCGCGGGTACTTGGGCCTCCCACACAAGTGAGGCACCATTTTTACCGGGAGACCTGGGGGAACGCTGGGTGGTGGTAAATTTGTGTGAGCCCGGTGATGCCACAACTTTCCCACCCCAAAATGTGTGAAAAAAAGTGATTTTTTCAACAAAAATTGAGGTTTGCAGTGGATTCTGGGTAAGGAAACTTTGGGGGATCCACGCAAGCCATACCTCCCTGGAAGCCGCCGGGTGTCTAGTTTTCAGAAATGCGTGGGTTTGGTAGGTTTCCCTAGATGGTCGCCGAGCACCGGGTCAAAAACCAAAGTGACTCCCCTTGCAAAACCAGGTGGTTTTGCGATAGGCCATTTTGATGTCGCCTCACTAGGTTTTGGGCCCTTGCCTGCCGCGGGTACTTGGGCCTCCCACACAAGTGATGCGCCATTTTTACCGGGAGACCTGGGGGAACGCTGGGTGGTGGTAAATTTGTGTGAGCCCGGTGATGCCACAACTTTCCCACCCCAAAATGTGTGAAAAAAGTGATTTTTTCAGCAAAAATTGAGGTTTGCAGGGGATTCTGGGTAAGGAAACGTTGGGGGATCCACGCAAGCCATACCTCCCTGGAAGCCGCCGGGTGTCTAGTTTTCAGAAATGCGTGGGTTTGGTAGGTTTCCCTAGATGGTCGCCGAGCACCGGGTCAAAAACCAAAGTGACTCCCCTTGCAAAACCAGGTGGTTTTGCGATAGGCCATTTTGATGTCGCCTCACTAGGTTTTGGGCCCTTGCCTGCCGCGGGTACTTGGGCCTCCCACACAAGTGATGCGCCATTTTTACCGGGAGACCTGGGGGAATGCTGGGTGGTGGTAAATTTGTGTGAGCCCGGTGATGCCACAACTTTCCCACCCCAAAATGTGTGAAAAAAGTGATTTTTTCAGCAAAAATTGAGGTTTGCAGGGGATTCTGGGTAAGGAAACGTTGGGGGATCCACGCAAGCCATACCTCCCTGGAAGCCGCCGGGTGTCTAGTTTTCAGAAATGTGTGGGTTTGGTAGGTTTCCCTAGATGGCCGCCGAGCACCGGGTCAAAAACCAAAGTGACCCCCCTTGCAAAACCAGGTGGTTTTGCGATAGGCCATTTTGAAGTCGCCTCACTAGGTTTTGGGCCCTTGCCTGCCGCGGGTACTTGGGCCTCCCACACAAGTGAGGCACCATTTTTACCGGGAGACCTGGGGGAACGCTGGGTGGTGGTAAATTTGTGTGAGCCCGGTGATGCCACAACTTTCCCACCCCAAAATGTGTGAAAAAAGTGATTTTTTCAGCAAAAATTGAGGTTTGCAGGGGATTCTGGGTAAGGAAACGTTGGGGGATCCACGCAAGCCATACCTCCCTGGAAGCCGCCGGGTGTCTAGTTTTTAGAAATGTGTGGGTTTGGTAGGTTTCCCTAGATGGCCGCCGAGCACCGGGCCAAAAACCAAAGTGACCCCCCTTGCAAAACTAGATTAACTATTGTTCCTACAGCGTGAGAATTTTGGAATAATATTGCAAAGAAAATGTGGCAGACATTTTGAGGTTTACAGGACATTGGGGATAAAAAAACTTTTTGAATTCACAAGAGAGACATCACCATGAACTCCCATGGGTTTTCGACAATATCTACAGTTGGTGGGTTATTCTTGCATGGAAAGTGTACCTTGGCAGAGAAACTAAAGACAAAGATTCCTGCACAACCATCTATTCCTCAAACACACACACATACTGGTTGGATTTGGCACGAGGGCGAGTCATGGTTCAGTGTATTAAATTTTATTAACAAGAGATTTCACAAAAATGAAATCCACTGTCAATAATTAAATTCACAAAAAACCAAACCAATGACTCGCAGCTCGTGAGCTGTAAAGCCACGTCAAGGCACCAACCACTTTACAGGCCATTCACACACCTTTCATACGTGATACAAACAAGACCATTTGCACCACCAGGCACAAAAGCAACACATTTCATAATTCACCAAAAAGGGACAAGGTACACCCTGCTTCAGAAAGACAAATATTACTGCACAGCCATCTAATCCGCAAGCACACACACATACTGGTTGGATTTGGCACGAGGGTGAGTGATGGTTCAGTAGATACAATTGTATTAGCAAGTGATATCACAGAAATGAAATGCACTGGCAATAATTGAAAGGGCGAGAAACTGAACCATTGACTCACAGCTCGTGAGCTGTAAAGCCACGACAAGGCACCAACCTCTTTACAGGCCATTCATACACCTTTCATACGTGTGAGACATACAAAACCATTCACACCGCCAGCCGCGGGCCCATCACATAACAAAACTCACACCAGCACACAGCGCCATTCAAGGGCGCATCACTTTCACACGCCCACAATCCAGACACAGCAACTACACAGGCTGATGGATTGCGTGGAGTGGCACTCAGCTAGCAGTGTGTGTAGTGACCAGCAGAAAGTCCCTACTCACACACAGCCAGCCGAGCACCAGTCCACACACACCGCTAGCCAAGCGCCAGTCCACGCACACCGCTAGCCAAGCGCCAGTCCAGGCACACCGCCAGCCAATCGCCAGTCCAGGCACACCGCCAGCCAATCGCCAGTCCAGGCACACCGGCAGCCAATCGCCAATCCACATACACCGCCAGCCAAGCTCCAGTCCACGGACACCACCAGCCAAGCACCAGTCCGCACACACCACCAGTCCACGCACACCGCCAGCCAAGTACCAGTCCACGCACACCACCAGCCAAGCACCATTCCACGCACACCACCAGCCACGCACCAGTCCACGCACACCGCCAGTCCATGCACACCGCCAGCCAAGCACCATTCCACGCACACCACCAACCAAGTGCCAGTCCACACACACCAACAGCCAAGCGCAAGCCTACACACACCGCCATCACATTTAGGATTTTTTTAGAAAAAAATAAAAACACAAACAAATTGCAAATAGATACAAATCTTCTAACAGAAAATCAGCAACTAAATACATTGCACTAACACCAACCTTGAAACAGAATCAAATTATCCAAAGAATACAGACCAGGCAGTTCACTTTACCACTCCTGAATGCTCCCAAAAATTCTTTCGCGTGTGGTACGCTCTGAAACAAGCAGGGAGACACAGTGCAGGATGAGAAGGACAGTCGGGGCAGTACATTCGACTCTCCTTCCGCGAACCTCTTCGCCAACAGACTCTACGTCTCCTACTGGGAAAATCTTTTCGGGTGTGGGAGGAATGTGATCTGGAAAGTGGCGTTCTTTCAATCTAGCAACATCCTCCACCACTCCAACTCTAAGAACACTTGCCTGTTCCACTACAACAAGGCTGCCTATTACAGACTCCTGAAACTTAGCAAAAGTCATCTTTGACTCAGGGCAAGAATCCTGGAACACAACAAAAGCATTAAACATTGCCAAGTGGAAAAGATGGATAGCCAACTTCTTGTACCAAATGTAAGCCTTACGAAGAGCAGTGAAGGTTCCAACCTCTGATCTACTCTGTCAACACCACCCATGTGCCTATTATAGTCTAAAATGCACACAGGTTTGCGCGCTTCAGCGGCCTGACCCCAAACAGTCACAGGTGCAGTGCTTTCATCATGGATGGTAGTCAGCATGTAGACATCTCTCCTGTCTGTAAACTTCACAGCAAGAAGCTCCTGGCAACGCAACGCACTGCACTGTCCCCGCACAAGCTTTTGACAAACAAGTTCTTTCGGGAAACCTTTACGGTTAGAGCGGATTGTGCCACAAACAAGAGTGTCCACTTTGGCCAATTCCCTGAACAACCGCACACCAGTGTAGAAGTTATCTACATATAAATGGTGGCCTTTGTTAAAAAATCCTCTTCCAAGTTCCCAAACAATTTTCTCAGTCACTCCAAAAGTGGACGGACAACCAGGGAGGTTAAACCTAGATTCCTTACCGGTGTACACCCTGAAATTAGAGACATATCCAGTCCTACTGTCACACAGCATATACAGCTTTATTCCATAGCGTGCCCTCTTACTAGGAATGTATTGCCTAAAAACCAAGCGGCCCTTGAACAACACCAAAGACTCATCCACTGCAATTTCTTTCCCAGGGGCATAAATCTCAGAAAATCGATCAACAAAGTGATCAAGGACAGGCCTAATCTTAAAAAGACGGTCACAGTCAGGGTGATCTCGTGGCAACGCTAAACCATTATCAACAAAATGCATCATCCGAAGCAGAAGCAAATACCTGTCACGACTCATGACTGCCGGAAAAATAGACGTTGCCATCAAGGGACTGCTAGACCAATATGAAGACATTGATGGCTTCCTTAGCAAGCCCATCAAAAAAGTTAAACCCAAGAACTTCTTCATCTCTTCAACATTTGTGGGAGTCCACCGGGTAGCTCTAGAGTGTGGCTTAAGACTGGCACTGTTGTCCCTCAAAAATTGTTCGGCATACAAATTAGTCTGCTCAACAATCTCTGCCAAAAACACATCGTCCATAAACAACTGAAAAAAATTTACCGGCAAAAAGTTTTCAGTATTCACTCTAGACCCTGGAACACCAGTAAACTCTGGCAATGCCGGCTGCACCATGCCAGGGGCAACCCAGAGGTCATCACTTTCAAAGGGAAGCCTTGCAGCCCCAGCCTGCAGCCCAGATGCCTCTTGCCGCACTACACCAACGGGAAGCCTTGCAGCCGCAGGCTGCAGCCCAGAAGCCTCTTGCCGCACTACACCAACGGGAAGCCTTGCAGTCCCAGGCTGCAGCCCAGATGCCTCTTGCCGCACTATCGGCGGCACATCAGTCTCCTCCTCTAACACAGGCACTTCATCCGCACTAAGAGTATCTTCAGCATCCGATGACTCCATACGGAGAGACAACTCACTGCCAGAATCGTCCCCTGCCTCTTCTCCCTCAGATGCAGAGTCAGTCTCTGAACCATGGTCAGAGGAAGACTCAAACAGCAAACCAACAACCTGCTGAGCAGTAATCCTGCAGCTAGCCATTATACTTACTAAGATAGAAGACTGCACAAACAAGTCAACAACAACCAACAATGTGCAAACCAAGTAAGTAAAGAAATGTGTACCTTTATCACAAAGATCAATGTACTCAAAAACTATACAATCCAATTACAAGAGACAGCTGCACTCACCAGAAACCAACTCTGCAGTGACACAGCAAAAACCAACGATATCAAACTAGAAAGAAGAAAAAAAAACAAATTACTCACAAGACAACAAAATACACATCGAGCACCAATGCAAAAAGTTTTTGACACTCAAAAAACAAACATACTGCTATTATTACACCATTTGCAAAAAAAATTCATGCAGAGAAATCAAACACATTTACATTGTACAAAAAAGAGTCTCTTACCAAACTACACAAACAGCAGAACCACCAGTAATAACACGGCAAACTGAAAAGAGCAAAAGCCTTCACCTAGAACAAAAAAGTTAAAAAAAATCATTACTATTGCAATTCACAAAAAATATAACAATAAACATAAACATTACAACATGCTATGTTACTACCCAAATGGTCAATCGGGTTATGTGCCAGGTGGGGCAGAAAACAGCAGGAAAAAAAAAGGCTACTCTGTCCCGGGGCGGGTGGGCCAAATACATATTATAAAAATTGCCCCCTGGAAGCGACACTTGCAAAAGGGGTCACTTCCATTTTTATTTACACTAATTCCCTGGTGTCTAGTGGGCATTTCTGCCCCCCCCCCCGGGGCCAGAAACGGACCGAAAGTGGGCAGAAAAGTCTTCCAGAAAATTATGCCCCCAAGGAAGCGACCCTTGCCCAAGGGGTCGCTTCCCAAATGAACAAAACGACATCCCTGGTGTCTAGTGGGCTTTTCTGCCCCCCCTGGGGGGCAGAAAGGGACCAAAAGTGGACCGATCTGCCCCCAGGGGGGGCAGAAAAGTCTGAGCATAAATGATTCCCCCAGGGAAGCGACCCTTGCCCAAGGGGTCGCTTCCCAAATCAATAAAACTACATCCCTGGTGTCTAGTGCGCTTTTCTGCCCTCCCTGGGGGCAGAAAGGGACCGAAAGTGGACCGATATGCCCCCAGGGGGGGGCAGAAAAGTCTGTGCAAAAATTATTCCCCAAGGGAAGCGACCCTTGCCCAAGGGGTCGCTTCCTATATAAAAAAAAACGACATCCCTGGTGTCTAGTGGGCTTTTCTGCCCCCCTGGGGGCAGAAAAACGGACCGAAAGTGGACCGATCTGCCCCCAGGGGGGGGCAGAAAAGTCTGTGCAAAAATTATTCCCCAAGGGAAGCGACCCTTGCCCAAGGGGTCGCTTCCCATATCAATATAACGACATCCCTGGTGTCTAGTGGGCTTTTCTGCCCCCCCGGACCGAAAGTAGACCGATCTGCCCCCAGGGGGGGCAGAAAAGTCTGTGCCAAAAATATCCCCCAGGGAAGCGACCCTTGCCCAAGGGGTCGCTTCCCAAATGCCGAAATACACATCCCTGGGGTCTAGTGGGGCATCCCTGCTCCACAATCGCGACGCTGTGCGCGATCGTGGGACAGGAATGCCCAGCATTGAGACATCAGGGGGGAGGAAATACTCTTTCCTCTCCCCCGATGCCTTAAGGCCTTGGAATTCGGCCCCCCCCCCCGCCACACCGCAAGAAAACACTCACCCTCCCCGTTGGACGCGCTGGAAGAAATGAATTCCAGCGCGTCCAACGCTTCCTGATGACGCCGGCGCGCACTGTGCGCGCTGACGTCATCAGGAAGCGTGGGGGGGCTCGGGGGTGGCAGCGGAAACTCTTCCGCTGCCCTCCCCCTCTGTTGGGGCACGATCGATGCCCCAGGGGGGGAGCGCCAGCGCTTCCCCCAGGGGCTGTGCTCATGACGGAGCGGTTCCGTCATGAGCACAGCTCAACCGATGCTCATGACGGAACCGCTCCGTCATGAGCATCGAAGGGGTTAAATAAAAGATTCACACACGCAAACACAATAACCGCAATTTGACAAGCGGCACAACTATACCACACACGGGCAAAGATGGCCAATGGCATACACACACATTGAGAAATCCATACATGAACTTATACACACAGTATGAGACAGCTGATACACAGTTGGCTAACTGGAAACGGAGGCACTGAAAAACACTTGTACAGACAGATAGGCACGAACACACACACTCAGGACAGGGGCGTAACAAACACCCCCGCAGCCCCGGTGGTGTGGGTGGCCCCCAGTCTTCAGTACATGAAGGGGGCCCCTCAGCTCTGTAGAGAGCTGTGTGTGTCTTGCTCTAAAGCAGCTGCAGTGTGCAGCCTGCTCTGAGCTCCTAGCACTGACCCAGGACTGAAGAGAAACAAAGTAACAACTTACATTGTTTCTCTTCATTCAGAAGTTCCAGGACCCTGACAAGGGGTGGGTCCCTCAGAGAGAGCATTCTCCAAAAGGCACTGCTCTTCTGAGAAGGCACGAAGCAGCACAGAGCTGACTGGGGCAGGAGAAGGTTTGCAGCTCCAGGAACAGACTCTGATCAGACGCATTGGAAGGTACACAATCAGGGGTCTATCAGCCAGTGTAGTGGCACAGGGGTTCAGGAGCAAGGAGGGGCATCTTGCCTGTGTTGACTGCATTTATCTTACTTGTTGGCTCCTCAGATCAGTGTTTTTCCTCTTATCTGACCTGCACCAACCTCTCTGTTTCCACTCGCTGGCGAGAAAGAAACTAGAGGGACAGGTAGAAAAACAAGCATTTGCAATGCAATAGGTCTTGCAATTGCGAGATTTTTAGCTATTGGCATTGTAAATGAATATTTCTTTATTTATTTGTTTAAAAAACAACAGATAAATAAAAGGCATTGTCATTTACGATACCAATAGGTCAAAGTTTTGAAAATACGAGATCTATTGCTTTGAAAATGCTTTTTCTCGTTTGTGTTGTACTTTGCACAAATATTTGTCATTTGCCTGCTTGCTCGCTAGTGAGCACAGCATGTACTACCCCCGTATAGTTTTGTATTGACACACACAACACTGTATGCATGCGCGCACACGTCATCCCCAGTGAGCCATGTACTCACTCACTGCACACAAATAGTTTTACATTGGCACATACACCTTTCCCAGTGAGCGCTGTATGTACCGAGTCCGGATAGGTTTACATTAACTCACACAGCCCTGTATGCACTGCACTCAGATAGGTTTACATTGCCATACACATCTTTCCTAGAGAGCTCCGTATGTGCTATGTCTTGACAGTTTTCCATTCACACGTCTTCTGTAGAGAACTCTGTAAGATCTGTGACAAGAAAATATTACGTTGACACACACAGCTTTCCTAGTGAGTGCTCTACGTACCGTGAGCAGAATGTTTGTGTTGTGCCCAGATAGTTTTACTTTCACACACAAGGCACTGTATTCACACACAAGGCACTGTATTCACACACAAGGCACTGTGTGTTGTGCCCAGATAGTTTTGCATTCACATACAAGCCATTGTGTGTGTTGTGCCCAGATAGTTTTGCATTCACACACAAGGCACTGCGTGTGCTGTACCCATATAGATTTACATTGGCATACACATCTTTCCTAGTGAGTGCAATGTGTACTGTGCCCAGATAGTACCACGTTGACAAGAAGCTGTCTCCCATTGAGTGTTCAATGTATTGCAACAAAATAGTTTTTCAGTGGCATACACATAGGTAAACTCTGCATGTACTGTGCCCAGATAGTTTCTCATTTACATGCACTTGTCCTCAGATGTGAAGTGTGTACTTTTCCCAGACCATTTCTCATTGCCATGCACATGTCTTCTAGCAGAGTAAAATGAACTGTGCCTAGATAGCTTCACAATGACATGCAAACGTTTCTTGTGATTCTACTGTGCCCAAATAGGTTTTCATTGTCATGCACGTCCCCTACAATGTGTTTCTTGTTTATTTATTTAATTTATTTATTTATAAAGTTTTATATAGCGCGAACAAGATCCCGAGGGATAACAGATCGCTTTACAATATGAGGGAGGAAGGACAAAAGCAATATCTATAACAATATCCATAAGAGGAAGGGAGAGAGAGAAAATACAAAGCAAAAAAACAACTAGTAGGGTAATACAATGAAACAGGTGTAGGCTGGCAGCAAGGGTGAAACACAGTGATCAAGGGGGAGCTGAATCAAAAGTAAGAACAAAGTCAGCAGGTGCAATGTCAACGGGCTCGTGAGTCTAACCCTATTAGGGTATGAATTTGTTCATTAGGAATCTTTTGGCTTCCACTTTGAACGCCGACAAGGAGGAGATTCTGCGAACTTCCGGTGGGAGAGAGTTCCAAATCTTAGGGACAGCTCCGGAGAAAGCTCGGTGACAACTTCTCTTTTTCTTAAGGATGAGTGGTTTTAGGAGGAGGGTAGAGGCACTTCTTGAAGCTCTTGCGCCACAGGATAGTTTAAGTTTTCGCGAAAGGTACGTAGGAGTATTAAGGTGAAGGGCTTTGTGAGTAAGAACAGCAATCTTTAATTGAATTCGGGCAACCAATTGAGGGATTTTAGGACTGGGGATATATGATCTTTTCGCTTAGTATCAGTAACCAGTCTAGCAGCCGAGTTAAGTGCAGCCCTTAGTGGAGCCAGAGCGTATTTGGGAAGGCCACAAAGGGTAGCACTGCCGTAATCTAACCTCGGCAAGACCAGTGCTTGGACCACTTGCTTGAAATCATTTAGAGGAAGGAAAAGTTTAATATTTCTGAGAGATCTCATCAAGTGGTTAGCTCCTTTGCATACATTGCTGATATGACCTTTCATGTTCAGGTGCTTTTCCATAGTGATATCGAGTGACTTGGCTGCGTCAACAATGAGAGGCATACAGTTAAAAGCAGTGAGGTGATTTAGTCAGAGGTCTAACTTGGGGATGAGATTTGGAGGGGAGATGAGCAGGAATTCTGTTTTAGAGGTGTTGAGCAGTAGGTGATTCTCTGTTAACCAGTTTTGAGTAAACATTAGGGTAGTATTGAGTGAAATTATGTTTTCCGATGATGAGATTTTCAGATATAATTGCATGTCGTCCGCATACATGATGTGGAAGAGAATGTTCATGGAATTTTGAGAGTGTGCAAGAGGTTCCAAGAACAGATTGAAGAGGATAGGAGATAGAGCGGGTCCTAGGGGGACACCCTTGAGTACAGGAGAGGGCTGGGAGAGAGAGTGGTTTGCCTTGACTGTTTGAGTACTGTGATGAAGGAAGGATGAGAACCATTGTAACACCTGATCAGAAAAACCCATTCTATTTTGCAGGATGGATAGCAGGTTGTCATGATTAACCGTGTCAAATGCGAAAGGAAAGGTCGAGGAGGATCAGGAGGCAGGATTCATTTTGGTCGAGCATAATTAAAATGTCATCAAAAACTTGAGTGAGAGCCGATTCAGTGCTGTGCCACTTCCTAAAGCCCGAATGATGCTGGTCTAGGAGTTGTTAATTGTCTATGTGGGCAGAGTTGGGATTGCACACATTTTTCTAGTAGTTTCGCTAAAGTGGGGATGTTTGAAATGGGGCGGAAGTTATTGAGATCAGATTTGTCAGCATTAGGTTTTTTATTATGGGTGTTACCTGAGCTGCTTTTAGGCATTCTGGGATCATGCCTTGAGCTAGGGAAGCATTAACAATCCTAGTCCAAGTGGGGATCAGTGCATTCTTGATTTCTTTGAAGAGTATTTCTCACAGAAAAAGGCCAGTGCACTCGATCAAATGCATTGTCTCGGTCAATTGACAAGAGAAGTGCTGGGACTCACTCTACAGTGAACGTGTGTCTGTCTGTCAGGCTCTCAGACACCCTGGAAGAGAAAGCTGCACAGTTTGAAAGGTTATGTTTGTGACTGGTTGTCTTTGTCTTTGCCAATTTAGAGAAACTTGGGGAAGACACCTTGGATTGTTTCTGCAGGACAGTAGATTGGAGAAAGAGGTCGTCTTAATTTTGGGCTGATGATCAATAAACCAGGAGTTGGGGAAACTTGTGAGTCTTGATTAGCAGCATCACATGTTAGTAGGTTGGGTGTTGGTAGGATATCCTTGAAGTGTTCTCTGAACAGTGGCAGGTTGGATGGGTTGTGATGCTCTACAGGAAGTCTGTTTCAAGGGCTGTTGTCAAATATTAAATGGATCTGCACTCTGCAGAGTATTTTAAAGTGAGTTATTGGGAAGATGGTGTGGGGTTAGAACACAGCTTATTGTTTGGGGTGATTTTGTTCTTGATCGATAGTGGTGCTTATCAGTAAATGGCTTTATGCGGTAGTGGCGTGGAAGTTGAACAAGAAGCAAGAGCAAGTTATTAGCATCCAGGAAATACAACAATGCATTGTTTAAATACATCTGTCCAAGAATGGTAACAGACAGTTTCATGTGTTAAAAACCTTAGCTTTTCCTGGCCTTTAGAATTTATTATCAGAGTGTGGACACCAATGAATTATTAAAATTAAAAGGCAGCAGGGAGAGATTCCAAGACCAGGTTTACTAACGTCACAGCTGATGGAAAATGTTGATACACGTACTCTGGGTGAACAAAGCAAACGCGAGGAGATGATGGTCGGAGCGCTGAAACTTTTCAGACACTTTACTTTACTTTAGACTCATTTGTATGGTGCACAAATCATCCCCAGGGGGATCTCTCGGCACCTGAGAATGAAGGCCAAATCTAAAATAAGATCTTTAGAATAGCCAGGTCTTGAGCATTTTTTTAAATTGTGGTAGGTTGGGGCAGATACGAATTTGTTCAAGGAGCTCGTTCCAATATTTGGGGGCCAGATAGGAAAACGCACGGCCACCCATTTTAGCTTTCCTAATCCTCTGGGTGCGGAGAAAGCTACGATTGCAGGATCTATGTTGTCGTCCAGGTTGATAGCGTTCAAATTTATTAGTCCCATTCCATGCAGGGACTTAAAGACCATGCAAAGCAGCTTGAAGAGAGCTAGTTTCCTAACAGGATGCCAGTGAAGTTGGCGTAGGAGAGGAAGGGAAGGGGTTTGTGCTGGTTTATTGAGAGCGAGACGAGCTGCCGTATTTTGCACAACCTACAATCTAGATAACAGGTCTTCCCTAATTCCTACACTCACCCCCAGTCATAGATCTGGGTTGAATCCATCATCGTTCTTTAGCTCACTTCGTCACCCCAGTTCAGACACAGCTATATGCAAATCAGTCTTGACCCTGATGAGGAAATTCGATTTTCGATCTCGCTTGTATTCAGCCACCAGTTTATGTTCCATCGCCATTTTGTGTTGCCCTCACTCAGGCAGCACAATGAACGAAGTTTTTCTGCTGATCTTACTGCGACGTGTCAAAATAACCTCCTGCCTCTGTTTACAAAACTAATGTCAGGGACTGGCTAAATCCACTAATCCTTGTCTGGTTTGACTAAACCCTGTCTCAACTGTCGGTCGGCTCACACCATTCTCTCCTGACTGTATCTTATCTTCTGGCCTTCGCTATTCTCCACTTGTATTCTCTCATTTCACAACTGTCCTCCAAAGCATACAAATATGTCCTGCCACCTGCAAGTTGAGTTGTAGATACTACCACTGATTAACTTGTGGGGAGGGGTGACAAAAACAGTTGGAAGAGAGGTTTATTTGGGTTACTTGATATCCTCATTGGTTATATCTTGTTTTCAAACTCTTCTCATTGGATAATCATGTATGTATTGGGAGTGTTCTTGGGGAATCTATGCGCTATAAAAGATTGTGCGCCACGGAGTAAAGTGGGAGTCTCCTAAGAACATAATGAGTGTACTTCTGGGACAACTGTACTTAGCTGCAGCTAATAAACCTGATCTTCTACGCTCAACAGAATGTCCTGTGTCTCTGTTCAACAAAGAAGGTGAACTCAGGAGATTAAGGCGTACCCTGCGCCGCCAGGCCCATAAGGCCCTGGTTCTTCAATTGGTGCCCTCTGTGAGGCGGCTTCAGAGGTAGCAGTTTTTGCCTGAGGGTCGTGAGGAACCCCGCAAGAAAATTCTGGAGGAATCGCGAACCACGTCAAGCGACCCCTGTATGTCGAAGTGGTCCGAAGGTCTTTTTCAGCGCGGTTTCTCCTTCCTGACGGCTGCTGACGACTGCTGCCCTGACTGCCACCTTGCTTTGGCCCTTTTTGGTGATGTATGGTATCGCGAGACGATAGACGGGCCTCTGTTGGCGTAAGAAGACACTTAGTTAAGTATTGGTGGGTAGCTCCCACTATTTTGTTTTGATTTGGGTCTTTGATTCGGCTATTGCAAAAGCCGAAGCCGAGGGGTGAGTACGTTTGTGCTATATTATTTGATTTAACCCCTTGATGTTTGTGAACAGTCCAGTGAAATAACGATGCCTGGTCTGAGTACGTTTAGAAAGTTTTGTTGTTTTTGGTTGTGATAGGGATTCCTGGCTGGAGGACTCTTGTCTAATTCCTCCGGTTGGAACTCCCACTTATGAGCTTTATTCTAAACATGGTGTTGGCCCCATTGCCTTTAATGAGGCATGGATCCGATACACGAAGAACGATGGGGTTCTGCAGTGGCCACAGAATGGTAGATTTGAGCCTGACATATTAGATAATTTGGAAGCAATATTGTTTAAAAGAAAAGCCCGGCCGGCAATGTTTGACTCTTTCCGCCTTTGGCGCAAGGAAGCCAAACAGAAAGAAATAAGACAAGCAAAAAGAGATAGGAAGGAAAAGGGCATGACTGTTATACAGGCTGCCCAGCAGTTTAAAGATAATGAGAATGATTATACAATTGAGGTTTTAGATAGACAACATCGTATGGCAGGACATATAGCAGTCTGGTGGGCTGTTTTTTTTTTATGCAGTGTTTTGGAACACTATTAAGAAGCGTTTCTTGTAAATATGACTTGCAACTAGTATTTACAAATGGTTTGGTTTAAGTACAGTCTGTGGGCTGTCCTTTGTTTCTGTCTTAAGTGTTGATCTGTGGGCTAAAATGTGTGTTTCTGTGGGTTAAATGTATGTGTCCTGAGTGTTGACCCCTTTCTGTTTATGTCTGAAATGAGCTCAATGTGTGTTTGTGGTTTTTCTTGATGTTTTCAGTCTGTTAAGCAAAATGTCAGTTAATTAATATTAAGTAGAAATTAAATAAAAATCCAGAAATGAACCATGTGATATACTAAATAGCTATATGTTGCTATATCATTTATAGAGTAAGCAATTATGCACATGTACAAACTGTTAAATGCTTAAAAAATAAAATTAAAATTCACATTCACTAGGAATACAATGGCCTCAAAAACGAAATTGTGTGTTTTGTAGAAAAATAAACTTATAGTATTTTTTTTACTTACATACATTGTATTAGATATTAACAGGCAAACACTTCAGCTGAAGTAAATTTTTGCTGAACTCAAACGCAACACGCAGTTGAATAAGTTTGAAAAAGACTGCCACCGTGCTCATGTTACAACACTGAGAGACAAACTTTTATTGTCGCTAAGCAAGCAGCTCTAATAGACAGGAATGTTTACTCAGCCAGGTATTCGCCCTCAGTTGAACACGGGTGAAACTTTGCATTTCAAAATGTTGTTTTAAAAAAGTTCCAAAACTAAGGTTCATTATTTTGTATTACAGGAAGACATTTCAATTAAGGGTTTCTTCTTTTTAAGAATTTTTATAAGAATATTCTTGGTTCTAATGTTAAAATAATTGTTCTGTTAAAAAAAAAAAGTGGCGCAAAAATGTGTCATGTTTTAAATTAGGTTTCTGTGCTTAATGAATGCATCTAAAATGATAGGCAAATGATGCAGCTTGGTTTTATATGTGAAATTATCAAAAATGATTGGGTTTATCAAAAATAATTATTAATTATGAAAAATAATTATTAAAAATAAGTACTTCAAAATTCATTTTTTTACTATTTATAAAGCTTAATACTCATACTGTGACCTCCTAGCATTATCATTTAATTTAAGTTGTGTTGTACTGCATAGTGAGGACATTTGTATATGGAATTTCACTTGGCGCAGGCTTAAAAAAACTAATTTTTCTAAAGGATTTGCAAGAGATATGTCTAATGTCCAATATCTGCAATCTGTAAAGAACATTCTGAGGATGATTAATATGTAGCACAATTATAAGATATTTATTTTTAAGTGCCCCAAATATCAAAGTCGAAATTGGGTAAAATAGACTATTTAACAGCATTCTTGCCTTTTACAATAGCTTTAAAGTGCCTTAGGCTTCAGTAAATGCATATATTCAGGTATAATACAAATGTGCAGGTTGTTCCCATTTGGGGTTGCTTTTAATGTCTCAGTGAGCCAATGTGCCCAGTGCAGAGGTTTGGGTTTAATATCAAGATTGAAGGTTCTAACTCTAGCTAGACCTACTGAGACGTTTATCCTTTTAAGGTTGATAAACTAAGTACCGTTGCATAGGGTAGTAACAAACATTTGTTCTAAAGCTAGTATGTTATGTTATTATGTTCTGTGAGTTATTCACAGTAAATGTTTTTAATAATTTAAGAATAGAAATAAATTGTAACCCCTAAAAGAAGTAATATATATAACATGTGTTTTTAAAAAGGGTTAATTATTGCAGGTTAGGAAGAGTTAGGAAGGTTTTTTTGTCTGTGACAAGCTTCAGGGTGAGGAGAGAGACAGGGCTAAAGAGCGCAGAATGCGATGCAGAAATTGAAGGCAGATTTTGACCTTGAAGCCTGTAAGGTGGGGGCTAGAAATAGGAGCGAGTAAACCAGGAGGTGAAATCACTGCTTAGAAAGCTTCTCTGACATGAAAATGTGTAATGCTTGCAGCAGGAGAGCCTTGGAAAGAGGTGGGGGCCAGGAGTGCTCGCAGTGGCTGGTTCCGCGCTGAGGTGCTCTTTTTAGCCTTTCTGATAAGATAGGACAGCCGAGAATTGTTACGGAGCCCTGTCTGTTCCCATATTGTTCAAGACAAAAAAAAAAAAGGGGGTGCTGTGAAGAAAATGATACATTGGTATTTCTGCTTTTGAAAAATAATGTCCACGTAGTTGCCTTCATTTAACAAATGTGGCATTAGCTTCAGACAAAAAGTAAGATGAAGCTCTTTCTTAGAATTTTGTGGGCTACATGCCTAGGTAAAAACGATCAGCAAATTAAGATTCATTTTTCACAGGAGGAATTGTGGCGCAAGGGAACACAGAGTGTCTGTGAAAATGTTACATGTTTTAGTCATTGCAAAGTTGACAAGATGGTTACAGTTAAGTACCACTAGGTTTGTATTTTTTATTTTTTTGTGTTTTGTTAATGTGTGTTATGTTTTGTCTCCTGATTAAAAGTTATAGTTGATATTTTTGTGTGTTATGTGAAGTGTTTTTCTTTTGTGTGTTGTGTATTTTTTTTTGCTTCTGCCCACAGATCATTCATGGATTGTTCTGGGTGGTTCGAGGGCTGACAAGACTACAGTTGGACACGTGAGTTGGTTTGACGAAGATGTCAGTTGTGAAGGAATAATGGTGAAATGAGCGCCCTGAATGGCTATAGGCAGGAAATCAGGGTGAGAGAAGACTAGAAAGGACTGAGAATGTTACAGTAGGTGAAGAGGAGTAGTGAAAAAGCAGGGGTTAACAGCCAACGAAACAGCGATGGTCCATATCATGAGGTGGTGGAACGAGTGTTCCATATGTCCCTGTGGGACCTAATCAATGTGCAAATTGCAAAAAGGAGGGTGCTGTCAGCTGTGTGTTGAAACAGATGTGTTTTTGCTTAACTTCTTTGGAAAGAAATGTTTGTGTTTATTTTTGTGCATTTTGTCTTTCTATGAATTGTTCCTGCTGGTCCTGTGTGTCAGAAGCGACACAGTCAGTTGTTTTGACAGCCGGTCACCAGCTGTCAAAAGAGGGGAGTAAGGAAATGGAATATTATTTTTGAGCCTGACAAATTAAGCAGGCCAGAATATTAGTTGCTGGGTTGCAGGTTCATTGTGCATAAAGTACATGACATAGTGTTGTGCGTCACCGTTCATTTACATATGATATTGAAATTTGTCTATGCTTTCTGTGCTTGGTATACAGCAAGTATACCTGATGGCCTGGCATGTGTGTTTTTATTTTATGCACGTTTTTTTGTTTTTGCATTGTGTTTACGCTTTTGCTTTTAACCCCTTCGATGCTCATGACGGAACGGTTCCGTCATGAGCATCGGTTGGGCTGTGCTCATGACGGAACCGTTCCGTCATGAGGACAGCCCCTGGGGGAAGCGCTGGCGCTCCCCCCCTTGCGCCTCGATCTAGCCCCCCTTTACGGGGGTGGCAGCGGAAGAGCTTCCGCTGCCACCCCCGAGCCCCCCCGAGCCCCCCCCCGCTTTCTGATGACGTCAGTGCGCACAGCGCGCGCCGGCGTCATCAGGAAGCGTTGGACGCGCTGGAATCCATTTCTTCCAGCGCGTCCAAGGCATCAACAGGTAGGTTCCCTTGTCCGGTGGGGGCCGCGGGGGTGATTTCTTTTGTATTGAGGCATCGGGGGAGAGGAAAGAGTATTTCCTCTCCCCCGATGTCTCAATACAGGGCATTCCTGCTCCACGATCGCGCACAGCGTCGCGATCGTGGAGTAGGGATGCCCCACTAGACACCAGGGATTTGTTTTTTTGAATTTGGGAAGCGACCCCTTAGGCAAGGGTCGCTTCCTGGGGGGCAAAATTTTTCGAAGTCTTTTCTGCCCCCCCTGGGGGCAGATCGGTCCGCTTTCTGCGCGTTTCTGCCCCCAGGGGGGGCAGAAAAGCCCACTAGACACCAGGGATGTCGTTTATGCTATGTAGGAAGCGACCCCTTAGGCAAGGGTCGCTTCCTTGGGGGGCCCAATAATTCGAAGACTTTTCTGCCCCCCCTGGGGGCAGATCGGTCTTCTTTCTGCCCGTTTCTGCCCCCAGGGGGGGCAGAAAAGCCCACTAGACACCAGGGATGTCTATTTCGTTATGTAGGAAGCGACCCCTTGGGCAAGGGTCGCTTCCTTGGGGGGCAAAATAATTCGAAGACTTTTCTGCCCCCCCTGGGGGCATATCGGTCTTCTTTCTGCCCGTTTATGCCCCCAGGGGGGGCAGAAAAGCCCACTAGACACCAGGGATGTCTTTTATGTTATGTAGGAAGTGACCCCTTGGGCAAGGGTCACTTCCTAGGGTGGCAAAATAATTAGAAGACTTTTCTGCCCCCCCTGGGGGCAGATCGGTCGTCTTTCTGCCCGTTTCTGCCCCCAGGGGGGGCAGAAAAGCCCACTAGACACCAGGGATGTCTTTTTCTTTATGTAGGAAGCGACCCCTTGGGCAAGGGTCGCTTCCTTTGCGGCCTCATTATTTAGTAGACTTTTCTGCCCCCCCTGGGAGCAGATTGGTCGTCTTTCTGTCCGTTTCTGCTCCTAGGGGGGGGGGGCAGAAAAGCCCACTAGACACCAGGGATATAAATATTATTGTAGGAAGCGACCCCTTGGGCAAGGGTCGCTTCCTTGGGCTCCTAAATTTTTTGAAGACTTTTCTGCCCCCTCTGGGGGCAGATCGGTTTTATTTTTTTGCCGTTTCTGCTCCCATTGGGGGCAGAAAAGCCCACTAGACACCAGGGAATTAGTTCAATTAGAAATAGAAGTGACCCCTCGCTTCCAGGGTGCAATTTGTTATATATATTTGGCTCACCCGCCCCGGGACTGAGTAGCCTTTTTTTTCCTGCTGTTTTCTGCCCCACCTGGCACACAACCCGATTGACCATTTGGGTAGTGACATGGCATGTTATAATGTTTATTGTTATATTTTTTGTGATTTCCAATTGTAATGTTTTTTTTTGTTTACTTTTTTGTTCTAGGTGAAGGCTTTTCTTCTTTTCACGTTGACGTTTTGGTACTGGTGGTTCTGCTGTTTGTGTAGTTTGGTAAGAGACTGTTTTTTTGTACAATGCAAATGTGTTTGATTTCTCTGCCTGTTTTTTTTTTGCAAATGGTGTAATAATAGCAGTATGTTTGGTTTTTGAGTGTCAAAAACTTTTTGCATTGGTGCTCGATGTGTATTTTGTTGTCTTGTGAGTAATTTGTTTTTTTTTCTTCTTTCTAGTTTGATATCGTTGGTCTTTGCTGTGTCACTGCAGAGTTTGTTTCTGGTGAGTGCAGCTGTCTCTTGTAATTGGATTGTATAGTTTTTGAGTACATTGATCTTTGTGATAAAAGGTACACATTTCTTTACTTACTTGGTTTGCACATTGTTGGTTGTTGTTGACTTGTTTGTGCAGTCTTCTATCTTAGTAAGTATAATGGCTAGCCGCAGGATGACTGCTCAGCAGGTTGTTGGTTTGCTGTTTGAGTCTTCCTCTGATATTGGGTCAGAGACTGACTCTGCTTCTGAGGGAGAGGAGGCAGGGGACGATTCTGGCAGTGAGTTTTCTCTCCGTATGGGGTCATCGGATGATGAAGATACTCTTAGTGCGGATGAAGTGCCTGTGTTAGAGGAGGAGACTGATGTGCCGATAGTGCGGCAAGAGGCATCTGGGCTGCAGCCTGCGGCTGCAAGGCTTCCCGTTGGTGTAGTGCGGCAAGAGACATCTGGGCTGCAGGCTGGGGCTGCAAGGCTTCCCGTTGGTGTAGTGCGGCAAGAGGCATCTGGGCTGCAGGATGGGGCTGCAAGCCTTCCCGTTGGTGTAGTGCGGCAAGAGACATCTGGGCTGCAGGCTGGGGCTGCAAGTCTTCCCGTTGAAAGTGATGACCTCTGGGTTGCCCCTGGCATGGTGCAGCCGGAATTTCCAGAGTTTACTGGTGTTCCAGGGTCTAGAGTGAATACTGAGAACTTTTTGCCTGTAAATTTTTTTCAGTTGTTTATGGACGATGTGTTTTTGGCAGAGATTGTTGAGCAGACTAATTTGTATGCCGAACAGTTTTTGAGGGACAACAGTGCCAGTCTTAAGCCACACTCTAGAGCTACCCGGTGGACTCCCACAAATGTTGAAGAGATGAAGAAGTTCTTGGGTTTAACTTTTTTGATGGGCTTGCTAAGGAAGCCATCATTGGCTTCATATTGGTCTAGCAGTCCCTTGATGGCAACGTCTATTTTTCCGGCAGTCATGAGTCGTGACAGGTATTTGCTTCTGCTTCGGATGATGCACTTTGTTGATAATGGTTTAGCGTTGCCACGAGATCACCCTGATTGTGACCGTCTTTTTAAGATTAGGCCTGTCCTTGATCACTTTGTTGATCGATTTTCTGAGATTTATGCCCCTGGTAGAGAAATTGCAGTGGATGAGTCTTTGGTGTTGTTCAAGGGCCGCTTGGTTTTTAGGCAATACATTCCTAGTAAGAGGGCACGCTATGGAATAAAGCTGTATATGCTGTGTGACAGTAGGACTGGATATGTCTCTAATTTCAGGGTGTACACCGGTAAGGAATCTAGGTTTAACCTCCCTGGTTGTCCGTCCACTTTTGGAGTGACTGAGAAAATTGTTTGGGAACTTGGTAGAGGATTTTTTAACAAAGGCCACCATTTATATGTAGATAACTTCTACACTGGTGTGCGGTTGTTCAGGGAATTGGCCAAAGTGGACACTTTTGCTTGTGGCACAATCCGCTGTAACCGTAAAGGTTTTCCAAAAGAACTTGTTTGTCAAAAGCTTGTGCGGGGACAGTGCAGTGCGTTGCGTTGCCAGGAGCTTCTTGCTGTGAAGTTTACAGACAGGAGAGATGTCTACATGCTGACTTCCATCCATGATGAAAGCACTGCACCTGTGACTGTTTGGGGTCAGGTCGCTGAAGTGCGCAAACCTGTGTGCGTTTTAGACTATAATAGGCACATGGGTGGTGTTGACAGAGTAGATCAGAGGTTGGAACCTTACGCTGCTCTTCGTAAGGCTTACATTTGGTACAAGAAGTTGGCTATCCATCTTTTCCACTTGGCAATGTTTAATGCTTTTGTTGTGTTCCAGGATTCTTGCCCTGAGTCAAAGATGACTTTTGCTAAGTTTCAGGAGTCTGTAATAGGCAGCCTTGTTGTAGTGGAACAGGCAAGTGTTCCTAGAGTTGGACTGGTGGAGGATGTTGCTAGATTGAAAGAACGCCACTTTCCAGATCACATTCCTCCCACACCCGCAAAAGATTTTCCCAGTAGGAGATGTAGAGTCTGTTGGCGAAGAGGTTTGCGGAAGGAGAGTCGTATGTACTGCCCCGATTGTCCCTCTCATCCTGCACTGTGTCTCCCTGCTTGTTTCAGAGCGTACCACACGCGAAAAAACTTTTGGGAACATTCATGAGTGGTAGTGAACTGGCTGGTCTGTATTCTTTGGAAAATATGATTCTGTTTCAAGGTTGGTGTTAGTGCAATGTATTTAGTTGCTGATTTTCTGTTAGAAGATTTGTATCTATTTGCAATTTTTTTTTTTTTTTTCTAAAAAAATCCAAAATGTGATGGCGGTGTGTGTAGGCTTGCACTTGGCTGTTGGTGTGTGTGGACTGGCACTTGGTTGGTGGTGTGCGTGGAATGGTGCTTGGCTGACAGTGTGCGTGGACTGGCGGTGTGCATGGACTGGCGGTGTGCGTGGACTGGTGCGTGGCTGGTGGTGTGCGTGGAATGGTGCTTTGCTGGCGGTGTGCGTGGAATGGTGCTTGGCTGGCGGTGTGCGTGGAATGGTGCTTGGCTGGCGGTGTGCGTGGACTGGTACTTGGCTGGCGGTGTGTGTGGACTGGTGGTGTGTGCGGACTGGTGTTTGGCTGGTGGTGTCTGTGGACTGGAGCTTGGCTGGTGGTGTGCGTGGACTGGAGCTTGTCTGGTGGTGTGCGTGGACTGGAGCTTGTCTGGTGGTGTGCGTGGACTGGAGCTTGGCTGGCGGTGTGCGTGGAATGGTGCTTGGCTGGCGGTGTGCGTGGACTGGTACTTGGCTGGCGGTGTGCGTGGACTGGTGGTGTGCGCTGACTGGTGCTTGGCTGGTGGTGTCCGTGGACTGGAGCTTGGCTGGCGGTGTAGGTGGATTGGCGATTGGCTGCCGGTGTGCCAGGACTGGCGATTGGATGGCGGTGTGCCTGGACTGGCGCTTGGCTAGCGGTGTGCGTGGACTGGCGTTTGGCTAGCGGTGTGTGTCGACTGGTGCTTGGCTGGTTGTGTGTGAGTAGTGACTTTCTGCTGGTCACTACACACACTGCTAGCTGAGTGCCACTCCACGCAATCTTTCAGCCTGTGTAGTTGCTGTGTCTGGATTGTGGGCGTGTGAAAGTGATGGGCCCTTGAATGGCGCTGTGTGCTGGTGTGAGTTTTGTTATGTGATGGGCCCGCGGCTGGCGGTGTGAATGGTTTTGTATGTCTCACACGTTTGAAAGGTGTATGAATGGCCTGTAAAGAGGTTGGTGCCTTGTCGTGGCTTTACAGCTCACGAGCTGTGAGTCAATGGTTCAGTTTCTCGCCCTTTCAATTATTACCAGTGCATTTCATGTTTTGTGAAATCACTTGCTAATACAATTTTATCTACTGAACCATCACTCACCCTCGTGCCAAATCCAACCAGTATGTGTGTGTGCTTGCGGGTTAGATGGCTGTGCAGTAATATTTGTCTTTCTGAAGCAGGGTGTACCTTGTCCCTTTTTGGTGATTTTTGTACTGTGTTGCTTTTGTACCTGGTGGTGCGAATGGTCTTGTTTGTATCACGTATGAAAGGTGTGTGAATGGCCTGTAAAGTGGTTGGTGCCTTGACGTGGCTTTACAGCTCACGAGCTGCGAGTCATTGGTTTGGTTTTTTGTGAATTTAATTATTGACAGTGCATTTCATTTTTGTGAAATCTCTTGTTAATAAAATTTAATACACTGAACCATGACTCGCCCTCGTGCCAAATCCAACCAGTATGTGTGTGTGTTTGAGGAATAGATGGTTGTGCAGGAATCTTTGTCTTTAGTTTCTCTGCCAAGGTACACTTTCCATGTAAGAATAACCCACCAACTGTAGATATTGTCGAAAACCCTTGGGAGTTCATGGTGATGTCTCTCTAGTGATTTGAAAAATATTTTTTATCCCCATTGTCCTGTAAACCTCAAACTGTTGGCCACATTTTCTTTGCAGTATTATTCCTAAATTCTCACGCTGTAGTAACAATAGTTAATCTGGTTTTGCAAGGGGGGTTACTTTGGTTTTTTGCCCAGGGCTCGGCGGCCATCTAGGGAAACCTTTCAAACCCACGCATTTCTGAAAACTAGACACCCGGCGGCTTCCAGGGAGGTATGGCTTGCGTGGATCCCCCAACGTTTCCTTACACAGAATCCCCTGCAAACCTAAATTTTTGCCCAAAAAATCACTTTTTTCACACATTTTGGGGTGGGAAAGTAGTGGCATCACCGGGCTCACACAAATTTACCACCACCCAGCGTTCCCCCAGGTCTCCCGGTAAAAATGGTGCCTCACTTGTGTGGGAGGCCCAAGTACCCGCGGCAGGCAAGGACAACAAACGTAGTGAGGCGACATCAAGATGGCCTATCGCCAAACCACCTGGTTTTGCAAGGGGGGTCACTTTGGTTTTTGGCCTGGTGCGCGGCGGCCATCTAGGGAAACCTAGCAAACCCACGCATTTCTGAAAACTAGACACCCGGCGGCTTCCAGGGAGGTATGGCTTGCGTGGATCCCCCAACGTTTCCTTACCCAGAATCCCCTGCAAACCTCAGTTTTTGCTCAAAAAATCACTTTTTTCACACATTTTGGGGTGGGAAAGTAGTGGCATCACCGGGCTCACACAAATTTACCACCACCCAGCGTTCCCCCAGGTCTCCCGGTAAAAATGATGCCTCACTTGTGTGGGAGGCCCAAGTACCCGCGGCAGCCAAGGGCCCAAAACGTAGTGAGGCGACATCAAAATGGCCTATCGCCAAACCACCTGGTTTTGCAAGGGGGGTCACTTTGGTTTTTGGCCCGGTGCGCGGCGGCCATCTAGGGAAACCTAGCAAACCCACGCATTTCTGAAAACTAGACACCCGGCGGCTTCCAGGGAGGTATGGCTTGCGTGGATCCCCCAACGTTTCCTTACCCAGAATCCCCTGCAAACCTCATTTTTTGCTCAAAAAATCACTTTTTTCACACATTTTGGGGTGGGAAAGTAGTGGCATCACCGGGCTCACACAAATTTACCACCACCCAGCGTACCCCCAGGTCTCACGGTAAAAATGATGCCTCACTTGTGTGGGAGGCCCAAGTACCCGCGGCAGCCAAGGGCCCAAAACGTAGTGAGGCGACATCAAAATGGCCTATCGCCAAACCACCTGGTTTTGCAAGGGGGGTCACTTTGGTTTTTGGCCCGGTGCGCGGCGGCCATCTAGGGAAACCTAGCAAACCCACGCATTTCTGAAAACTAGACACCCGGCGGCTTCCAGGGAGGTATGGCTTGCGTGGATCCCCCAACGTTTCCTTACCCAGAATCCCCTGCAAACCTCATTTTTTGCTCAAAAAATCACTTTTTTCACACATTTTGGGGTGGGAAAGTAGTGGCATCACCGGGCTCACACAAATTTACCACCACCCAGCGTTCCCCCAGGTCTCCCGGTAAAAATGGTGCCTCACTTGTGTGGGAGGCCCAAGTACCCGCGGCAGGCAAGGACAACAAACGTAGTGAGGCGACATCAAAATGGCCTATCGCCAAACCACCTGGTTTTGCAAGGGGGGTCACTTTGGTTTTTGGCCCGGTGCGCGGCGGCCATCTAGGGAAACCTAGCAAACCCACGCATTTCTGAAAACTAGACACCCGGCGGCTTCCAGGGAGGTATGGCTTGCGTGGATCCCCCAACGTTTCCTTACCCAGAATCCCCTGCAAACCTCATTTTTTGCTCAAAAAATCACTTTTTTCACACATTTTGGGGTGGGAAAGTAGTGGCATCACCGGGCTCACACAAATTTACCACCACCCAGCGTTCCCCCAGGTCTCCCGGTAAAAATGGTGCCTCACTTGTGTGGGAGGCCCAAGTACCCGCGGCAGGCAAGGACAACAAACGTAGTGAGGCGACATCAAGATGGCCTATCGCCAAACCACCTGGTTTTGCAAGGGGGGTCACTTTGGTTTTTGGCCTGGTGCGCGGCGGCCATCTAGGGAAACCTAGCAAACCCACGCATTTCTGAAAACTAGACACCCGGCGGCTTCCAGGGAGGTATGGCTTGCGTGGATCCCCCAACGTTTCCTTACCCAGAATCCCCTGCAAACCTCAGTTTTTGCTCAAAAAATCACTTTTTTCACACATTTTGGGGTGGGAAAGTAGTGGCATCACCGGGCTCACACAAATTTACCACCACCCAGCGTTCCCCCAGGTCTCCCGGTAAAAATGATGCCTCACTTGTGTGGGAGGCCCAAGTACCCGCGGCAGCCAAGGGCCCAAAACGTAGTGAGGCGACATCAAAATGGCCTATCGCCAAACCACCTGGTTTTGCAAGGGGGGTCACTTTGGTTTTTGGCCCGGTGCGCGGCGGCCATCTAGGGAAACCTAGCAAACCCACGCATTTCTGAAAACTAGACACCCGGCGGCTTCCAGGGAGGTATGGCTTGCGTGGATCCCCCAACGTTTCCTTACCCAGAATCCCCTGCAAACCTCATTTTTTGCTCAAAAAATCACTTTTTTCACACATTTTGGGGTGGGAAAGTAGTGGCATCACCGGGCTCACACAAATTTACCACCACCCAGCGTACCCCCAGGTCTCACGGTAAAAATGATGCCTCACTTGTGTGGGAGGCCCAAGTACCCGCGGCAGCCAAGGGCCCAAAACGTAGTGAGGCGACATCAAAATGGCCTATCGCCAAACCACCTGGTTTTGCAAGGGGGGTCACTTTGGTTTTTGGCCCGGTGCGCGGCGGCCATCTAGGGAAACCTAGCAAACCCACGCATTTCTGAAAACTAGACACCCGGCGGCTTCCAGGGAGGTATGGCTTGCGTGGATCCCCCAACGTTTCCTTACCCAGAATCCCCTGCAAACCTCATTTTTTGCTCAAAAAATCACTTTTTTCACACATTTTGGGGTGGGAAAGTAGTGGCATCACCGGGCTCACACAAATTTACCACCACCCAGCGTTCCCCCAGGTCTCCCGGTAAAAATGGTGCCTCACTTGTGTGGGAGGCCCAAGTACCCGCGGCAGGCAAGGACAACAAACGTAGTGAGGCGACATCAAAATGGCCTATCGCCAAACCACCTGGTTTTGCAAGGGGGGTCACTTTGGTTTTTGGCCCGGTGCGCGGCGGCCATCTAGGGAAACCTAGCAAACCCACGCATTTCTGAAAACTAGACACCCGGCGGCTTCCAGGGAGGTATGGCTTGCGTGGATCCCCCAACGTTTCCTTACCCAGAATCCCCTGCAAACCTCATTTTTTGCTCAAAAAATCACTTTTTTCACACATTTTGGGGTGGGAAAGTAGTGGCATCACCGGGCTCACACAAATTTACCACCACCCAGCGTTCCCCCAGGTCTCCCGGTAAAAATGGTGCCTCACTTGTGTGGGAGGCCCAAGTACCCGCGGCAGGCAAGGACAACAAACGTAGTGAGGCGACATCAAAATGGCCTATCGCCAAACCACCTGGTTTTGCAAGGGGGGTCACTTTGGTTTTTGGCCCGGTGCGCGGCGGCCATCTAGGGAAACCTACCAAACCCAGGCATTTCTGAAAACTAGACACCCGGCGGCTTCCAGGGAGGTATGGCTTACGTGGATCCCCCAACGTTTCCTTACCCAGAATCCCCTGCAAACCTCATTTTTTGCTCAAAAAATCACTTTTTTCACACATTTTGGGGTGGGAAAGTAGTGGCATCACCGGGCTCACACAAATTTACCACCACCCAGCGTTCCCCCAGGTCTCCCGGTAAAAATGGTGCCTCACTTGTGCGGGAGGCCCAAGTACCCGCGGCAGGCAAGGGCCCAAAACGTAGTGAGGCGACATCAAAATGGCCTATCGCCAAACCACCTGGTTTTGCAAGGGGGGTCACTTTGGTTTTTGGCCCGGTGCGCGGCGGCCATCTAGGGAAACCTAGCAAACCCACGCATTTCTGAAAACTAGACACCCGGCGGCTTCCAGGGAGGTATGGCTTGCGTGGATCCCCCAACGTTTCCTTACCCAGAATCCCCTGCAAACCTCAGTTTTTGCTCAAAAAATCACTTTTTTCACACATTTTGGGGTGGGAAAGTAGTGGCATCACCGGGCTCACACAAATTTACCACCACCCAGCGTTCCCCCAGGTCTCCCGGTAAAAATGGTGCCTCACTTGTGTGGAAGGCCCAAGTACCCGCGGCAGGCAAGG
Organism: Triturus cristatus; assembly: GCF_964204655.1. Taxonomy (NCBI): domain Eukaryota; kingdom Metazoa; phylum Chordata; class Amphibia; order Caudata; family Salamandridae; genus Triturus; species Triturus cristatus. The sequence goes on from NC_140592.1 coordinate 307,245,533, forward strand.
ACAACAAACGTAGTGAGGCGACATCAAAATGGCCTATCGCCAAACCACCTGGTTTTGCAAGGGGGGTCACTTTGGTTTTTGGCCCGGTGCGCGGCGGCCATCTAGGGAAACCTACCAAACCCAGGCATTTTTGAAAACTAGACACCCGGCGGCTTCCAGGGAGGTATGGCTTGCGTGGATCCCCCAACGTTTCCTTACCCAGAATCCCCTGCAAACCTCATTTTTTGCTCAAAAAATCCCTTTTTTCACACATTTTGGGGTGGGAAAGTAGTGGCATCACCGGGCTCACACAAATTTACCACCACCCAGCGTTCCCCCAGGTCTCCCGGTAAAAATGGTGCCTCACTTGTGTGGGAGGCCCAAGTACCCGCGGCAGGCAAGGACAACAAACGTAGTGAGGCGACATCAAAATGGCCTATCGCCAAACCACCTGGTTTTGCAAGGGGGGTCACTTTGGTTTTTGGCCCGGTGCGCGGCGGCCATCTAGGGAAACCTAGCAAACCCACGCATTTCTGAAAACTAGACACCCGGCGGCTTCCAGGGAGGTATGGCTTGCGTGGATCCCCCAACGTTTCCTTACCCAGAATCCCCTGCAAACCTCATTTTTTGCTCAAAAAATCACTTTTTTCACACATTTTGGGGTGGGAAAGTAGTGGCATCACCGGGCTCACACAAATTTACCACCACCCAGCGTTCCCCCAGGTCTCCCGGTAAAAATGGTGCCTCACTTGTGTGGGAGGCCCAAGTACCCGCGGCAGGCAAGGACAACAAACGTAGTGAGGCGACATCAAAATGGCCTATCGCCAAACCACCTGGTTTTGCAAGGGGGGTCACTTTGGTTTTTGGCCCGGTGCGCGGCGGCCATCTAGGGAAACCTACCAAACCCAGGCATTTCTGAAAACTAGACACCCGGCGGCTTCCAGGGAGGTATGGCTTACGTGGATCCCCCAACGTTTCCTTACCCAGAATCCCCTGCAAACCTCATTTTTTGCTCAAAAAATCACTTTTTTCACACATTTTGGGGTGGGAAAGTAGTGGCATCACCGGGCTCACACAAATTTACCACCACCCAGCGTTCCCCCAGGTCTCCCGGTAAAAATGGTGCCTCACTTGTGCGGGAGGCCCAAGTACCCGCGGCAGGCAAGGGCCCAAAACGTAGTGAGGCGACATCAAAATGGCCTATCGCCAAACCACCTGGTTTTGCAAGGGGGGTCACTTTGGTTTTTGGCCCGGTGCGCGGCGGCCATCTAGGGAAACCTAGCAAACCCACGCATTTCTGAAAACTAGACACCCGGCGGCTTCCAGGGAGGTATGGCTTGCGTGGATCCCCCAACGTTTCCTTACCCAGAATCCCCTGCAAACCTCAGTTTTTGCTCAAAAAATCACTTTTTTCACACATTTTGGGGTGGGAAAGTAGTGGCATCACCGGGCTCACACAAATTTACCACCACCCAGCGTTCCCCCAGGTCTCCCGGTAAAAATGGTGCCTCACTTGTGTGGAAGGCCCAAGTACCCGCGGCAGGCAAGGACAACAAACGTAGTGAGGCGACATCAAAATGGCCTATCGCCAAACCACCTGGTTTTGCAAGGGGGGTCACTTTGGTTTTTGGCCCGGTGCGCGGCGGCCATCTAGGGAAACCTACCAAACCCAGGCATTTTTGAAAACTAGACACCCGGCGGCTTCCAGGGAGGTATGGCTTGCGTGGATCCCCCAACGCTTCCTTACCCAGAATCCCCTGCAAACCTCATTTTTTGCTCAAAAAATCACTTTTTTCACACATTTTGGGGTGGGAAAGTAGTGGCATCACCGGGCTCACACAAATTTACCACCACCCAGCGTTCCCCCAGGTCTCCCGGTAAAAATGGTGCCTCACTTGTGTGGGAGGCCCAAGTACCCGCGGCAGGCAAGGACAACAAACGTAGTGAGGCGACATCAAAATGGCCTATCGCCAAACCACCTGGTTTTGCAAGGGGGGTCACTTTGGTTTTTGGCCCGGTGCGCGGCGGCCATCTAGGGAAACCTACCAAACCCAGGCATTTTTGAAAACTAGACACCCGGCGGCTTCCAGGGAGGTATGGCTTGCGTGGATCCCCCAACGTTTCCTTACCCAGAATCCCCTGCAAACCTAATTTTTTGCTCAAAAAATCACTTTTTTCACACATTTTGGGGTGGGAAAGTAGTGGCATCACCGGGCTCACACAAATTTACCACCACCCAGCGTTCCCCCAGGTCTCCCGGTAAAAATGGTGCCTCACTTGTGTGGGAGGCCCAAGTACCCGCGGCAGGCAAGGACAACAAATGTAGTGAGGCGACATCAAAATGGCCTATCGCCAAACCACCTGGTTTTGCAAGGGGGGTCACTTTGGTTTTTGGCCCGGTGCTGTCCTTGCCTGCCGCGGGTACTTGGGCCTCCCACACAAGTGAGGCACCATTTTTACCGGGAGACCTGGGGGAACGCTGGGTGGTGGTAAATTTGTGTGAGCCCGGTGATGCCACTACTTTCCCACCCCAAAATGTGTGAAAAAAGTGATTTTTTGAGCAAAAAATGAGGTTTGCAGGGGATTCTGGGTAAGGAAACGTTGGGGGATCCACGCAAGCCATACCTCCCTGGAAGCCGCCGGGTGTCTAGTTTTCAAAAATGCCTGGGTTTGGTAGGTTTCCCTAGATGGCCGCCGCGCACCGGGCCAAAAACCAAAGTGACCCCCCTTGCAAAACCAGGTGGTTTGGCGATAGGCCATTTTGATGTCGCCTCACTACGTTTGTTGTCCTTGCCTGCCGCGGGTACTTGGGCCTCCCACACAAGTGAGGCACCATTTTTACCGGGAGACCTGGGGGAACGCTGGGTGGTGGTAAATTTGTGTGAGCCCGGTGATGCCACTACTTTCCCACCCCAAAATGTGTGAAAAAAGTGATTTTTTGAGCAAAAAATGAGGTTTGCAGGGGATTCTGGGTAAGGAAACGTTGGGGGATCCACGCAAGCCATACCTCCCTGGAAGCCGCCGGGTGTCTAGTTTTCAAAAATGCCTGGGTTTGGTAGGTTTCCCTAGATGGCCGCCGCGCACCGGGCCAAAAACCAAAGTGACCCCCCTTGCAAAACCAGGTGGTTTGGCGATAGGCCATTTTGATGTCGCCTCACTACGTTTGTTGTCCTTGCCTGCCGCGGGTACTTGGGCCTCCCACACAAGTGAGGCACCATTTTTACCGGGAGACCTGGGGGAACGCTGGGTGGTGGTAAATTTGTGTGAGCCCGGTGATGCCACTACTTTCCCACCCCAAAATGTGTGAAAAAAGTGATTTTTTGAGCAAACATTGAGGTTTGCAGGGGATTCTGGGTAAGGAAACGTTGGGGGATCCACGCAAGCCATACCTCCCTGGAAGCTGCCGGGTGTCTAGTTTTCAGAAATGCGTGGGTTTGCTAGGTTTCCCTAGATGGCCGCCGCGCACCGGGCCAAAAACCAAAGTGACCCCCCTTGCAAAACCAGGTGGTTTGGCGATAGGCCATTTTGATGTCGCCTCACTACGTTTTGGTCCCTTGCCTGCCGCGGGTACTTGGGCCTCCCACACAAGTGAGGCACCATTTTTACCGGGAGACCTGGGGGAACGCTGGGTGGTGGTAAATTTGTGTGAGCCCGGTGATGCCACTACTTTCCCACCCCAAAATGTGTGAAAAAAGTGATTTTTTGAGCAAAAAATGAGGTTTGCAGGGGATTCTGGGTAAGGAAACGTTGGGGGATCCACGCAAGCCATACCTCCCTGGAAGCCGCCGGGTGTCTAGTTTTCAGAAATGCGTGGGTTTGCTAGGTTTCCCTAGGTGCCGGCAGGGCTAGGGTTCAAAATCTACAGCTAGTCACTTTGCCAAAAAAAGGGTCATTTTTCGCTGCAAAACCACGTTGCGTTTTGCGCCGTTTCCTGTCGCGGGCACTAGGCCGACCCGCACAAGTGAGGTACCATTTTTCTCGTAGGACTTTGGGGAACGCGGGGTGGGTGGAAATTTGTGGATCCACGCAGATTCCAGAACTTTCCATCACAGAAATGTGGGGAAAATGTGTTTCTTTTGTCAATTTTTTACGTTTGCAAGGGATTCTGGGTAACAGACCATGGTGGGAGGCAGTCAAGTCACCCCATCCTGGATTCCCCTGGGTGTCTAGTTTTCAAAAATGTATAGGTTTGCTAGGTTTCCCTAGGTGCCGGCAGGGCTAGGGTTAAAAATCTACAGCTAGTCACTTTGCCAAAAAAAGGGTCATTTTTCACTGCAAAACCACGTTGCGTTTTGCGCCGTTTCCTGTCGCGGGCACTAGGCCGACCCGCACAAGTGAGGTACCATTTTTCTCGTAGGACTTTGGGGAACGCGGGGTGGGTGGAAATTTGTGGATCCACGCAGATTCCAGAACTTTCCACAACAGAAATGTGGGGAAAATGTGTTTTTTTTGTCAATGTTTTACGTTTGCAAGGGATTCTGGGTAACAGACCATGGTGGGAGGCAGTCAAGTCACCCCATCCTGGATTCCCCTGGGTGTCTAGTTTTCAAAAATGTATAGGTTTGCTAGGTTTACCTAGGTGCCGGCAGGGCTAGGGTTCAAAATCTACAGCTAGTCACTTTGCCAAAAAAAGGGTCATTTTTCGCTGCAAAACTACGTTGCGTTTTGCGCCGTTTCCTGTCGCGGGCACTAGGCCGACCCGCACAAGTGAGGTACCATTTTTCTCGTAGGACTTTGGGGAACGCGGGGTGGGTGGAAATTTGTGGATCCACGCAGATTCCAGAACTTTCCATCACAGAAATGTGGGGAAAATGTGTTTTTTTTGTCAATCTTTTACGTTTGCAAGGGATTCTGGGTAACAGACCATGGTGGGAGGCAGTCAAGTCACCCCATCCTGGATTCCCCTGGGTGTCTAGTTTTCAAAAATGTATAGGTTTGCTAGGTTTCCCTAGGTGCCGGCAGGGCTAGGGTACAAAATCTACAGCTAGTCACTTTGCCAAAAAAAGGGTCATTTTTCACTGCAAAACCACGTTGCGTTTTGCGCCGTTTCCTGTCGCGGGCACTAGGCCGACCCGCACAAGTGAGGTACCATTTTTCTCGTAGGACTTTGGGGAATGCGGGGTGGGTGGAAATTTGTGGATCCACGCAGATTCCAGAACTTTCCATCACAGAAATGTGGGGAAAATGTGTTTTTTTTGTCATTTTTTTACGTTTGCAAGGGATTCTGGGTAACAGACCATGGTGGGAGGCAGTCAAGTCACCCCATCCTGGATTCCCCTGGGTGTCTAGTTTTGAAAAATGTATAGGTTTGCTAGGTTTCCCTAGGTGCCGGCAGGGCTAGGGTACAAAATCTACAGCTAGTCACTTTGCCAAAAAAAGGGTCATTTTTCACTGCAAAACCACGTTGCGTTTTGCGCCGTTTCCTGTCGCGGGCACTAGGCCGACCCGCACAAGTGAGGTACCATTTTTCTCGTAGGACTTTGGGGAACGCGGGGTGGGTGGAAATTTGTGGATCCACGCAGATTCCAGAACTTTCCACCACAGAAATGTGGGGAAAATGTGTTTTTTTTGTCAATTTTTTACGTTTGCAAGGGATTCTGGGTAACAGACCATGGTGGGAGGCAGTCAAGTCACCCCATCCTGGATTCCCCTGGGTGTCTAGTTTTCAAAAATGTATAGGTTTGCTAGGTTTCCCTAGGTGCCGGCAGGGCTAGGGTTCAAAATCTACAGCTAGTCACTTTGCCAAAAAAAGGGTCATTTTTCGCTGCAAAACCACGTTGCGTTTTGCACCGTTTCCTGTCGCGGGCACTAGGCCGACCCGCACAAGTGAGGTACCATTTTTCTCGTAGGACTTTGGGGAACGCGGGGTGGGTGGAAATTTGTGGATCCACGCAGATTCCAGAACTTTCCATCACAGAAATGTGGGGAAAATGTGTTTTTTTTGTCAATTTTTTACGTTTGCAAGGGATTCTGGGTAACAGACCATGGTGGGAGGCAGTCAAGTCACCCCATCCTGGATTCCCCTGGGTGTCTAGTTTTGAAAAATGTATAGGTTTGCTAGGTTTCCCTAGGTGCCGGCAGGGCTAGGGTTCAAAATCTACAGCTAGTCACTTTGCCAAAAAAAGGGTCATTTTTCGCTGCAAAACCACGTTGCGTTTTGTGCCGTTTCCTGTCGCGGGCACTAGGCCGACCCGCACAAGTGAGGTACCATTTTTCTGGTAGGACTTTGGGGAACGCGGGGTGGGTGGAAATTTGTGGATCCACGCAGATTCCAGAACTTTCCATCACAGAAATGTGGGGAAAATGTGTTTTTTTTGTCAATCTTTTACGTTTGCAAGGGATTCTGGGTAACAGACCATGGTGGGAGGCAGTCAGGTCACCCCATCCTGGATTCCCCTGGGTGTCTAGTTTTCAAAAATGTATAGGTTTGCTAGGTTTCCCTAGGTGCCGGCAGGGCTAGGGTTCAAAATCTACAGCTAGTCACTTTGCCAAAAAAAGGGTCATTTTTCACTGCAAAACCACGTTGCGTTTTGCGCCGTTTCCTGTCGCGGGCACTATGCCGACCCGCACAAGTGAGGTACCATTTTTCTCGTAGGACTTTGGGGAACGCGGGGTGGGTGGAAATTTGTGGATCCACGCAGTTTCCAGAACTTTCCATCACAGAAATGTGGGGAAAATGTGTTTTTTTTGTCAATTTTTTACGTTTGCAAGGGATTCTGGGTAACAGACCATGGTGGGAGGCAGTCAAGTCACCCCATCCTGGATTCCCCTGGGTGTCTAGTTTTCAAAAATGTATAGGTTTGCTAGGTTTACCTAGGTGCCGGCAGGGCTAGGGTTCAAAATCTACAGCTAGTCACTTTGCCAAAAAAAGGGTCATTTTTCACTTCAAAACCACGTTGCGTTTTGCGCCGTTTCCTGTCGCGGGCACTAGGCTGACCCGCACAAGTGAGGTACCATTTTTCTCGTAGGACTTTGGGGAACGCGGGGTGGGTGGAAATTTGTGGATCCACGCAGATTCCAGAACTTTCCATCACAGAAATGTGGGGAAAATGTGTTTTTTTTGTCAATTTTTTACGTTTGCAAGGAATTCTGGGTAACAGACCATGGTGGGAGGCAGTCAAGCCACCCCATCCTGGATTCCCCTGGGTGGCTAGTTTTCAAAAATGTATAGGTTTGCTAGGTTTTCCTAGGTGCCGGCAGGGCTAGGGTTCAAAATCTACAGCTAGTCACTTTGCCAAAAAAAGGGTCATTTTTCACTGCAAAACCACGTTGCGTTTTGCACCGTTTCCTGTCGCGGGCACTATGCCGACCCGCACAAGTGAGGTACCATTTTTCTCGTAGGACTTTGGGGAACGCGGGGTGGGTGGAAATTTGTGGATCCACGCAGATTCCAGAACTTTCCATCACAGAAATGTGGGGAAAATGTGTTTTTTTTGTCAATTTTTTACGTTTGCAAGGGATTCTGGGTAACAGACCATGGTGGGAGGCAGTCAAGCCACCCCATCCTGGATTCCCCTGGGTGTCTAGTTTTCAAAAATGTATAGGTTTGCTAGTTTTCCCTAGGTGCTTGCAGGGCTAGGGTTCAAAATCTACAGCTAGTCACTTTGCCAAAAAAAGGGTCATTTTTCACTGCAAAACCACGTTGCGTTTTGCGCCGTTTCCTGTCGCAGGCACTAGGCCGACCCGCACAAGTGAGGTACCATTTTTCTCGTAGGACTTTGGGGAACGCGGGGTGGGTGGAAATTTGTGGATCCACGCAGATTCCAGAACTTTCCATCACAGAAATGTGGGGAAAATGTGTTTTTTTTGTCAATTTTTTACGTTTGCAAGGGATTCTGGGTAACAGACCATGGTGGGAGGCAGTCAAGTCACCCCATCCTGGATTCCCCTGGGTGTCTAGTTTTCAAAAATGTATAGGTTTGCTAGGTTTCCCTAGGTGCCGGCAGGGCTAGGGTTCAAAAACTACAGCTAGACTCTTCGCAAAAAAAGTGTAAATTTTCAGTGTGAAAATGTGGTGTGTTCACCTTAGGTTTTGAGCCACTTCCTGTCGTGGGCACTATGCCTACCCACACAAGTGAGGTACCATTTTTATCGGGAGACTTAGGGTAGTTCAAATTTGTAAAGCAACTGTTATTACCTATTGATTTTTGATGCATTTCTCCCTTCCAAATGAAAGACATTGTGTAAAAAAAAAGTCATTTTGAAAAATGACCAATAATTGTCATGCAAATATGAGTATTCCCAATTTCGAAAATGTGCAAATATGCACTGTTTCAAAACTCTGTAATTTGTTCCCATTTCAGAAATACATAGGTGACTTTCATACCGATTTTTCCATGTATACATTTTCCCACAATAATTGCTATATACCCGGACCAAAAAAAAAAAACATTACAAAATGCTGCTCAGTTTTCTACTCTGGGTTCGTTGGGCTCTTGGTGAACCTACAAGTCCTATATGTCCCCACAACCAGGAAGGTCTACCGGATGTAACGGTACATTGCTTTCAAAGAGATGTCATAATTCGAAGAAGTTACAGGTGAAAACGTTGACTCAAAAGGCTGCTTTTTTCAACAAATTTTTAATTTTTCCTATATTTGCCTGTAAATTTCTATAAAGAAACCTTGATGGATCTACACAAATGACCCCTTGCTGAATTCAGAATTTTGTCTACTTTTCAAAAACGTATAGCTTTCCAGGATCCATTATTGTTTTTGTACCCATTTCTACCGTTAACTGGAAGGAGGTTGAAAGCACAAAAAATAGCAAAAATAGGGTATGTCCCAGAAAAATGCCAAAACTGTGTAAAAAATGTTGGTTTTCTAACAAAATTCTGTCATTCCCTAAAAGCTGGAGAAATGGTGATTTCAGCCCCACAAACCCTTTTTTGATACCATTTGCAGAGAAAAACCTAGAAGCTTTCATTTGCAGCCCGTTTTTCACATTTTTCACAAAAAAAAAAAAAAATTGCTGTATTTTGACTAATTTCTGGGAACCCTCTAGGAGAATCCACAAACCCTGGGTACCTTTAGAATCCCCAAGATGTTGGAAGAAAAGGACGCAAATTTGGCGTGGATACCTAATGTGGTCAAAAAGTTACAGGGGCCTAAGCGCGCACTACCTCAAATAGCCCAAAAAAGGCTTAGCACAGGAGGGGAAAAGGCCTAGCAGCGAAGGGGTTAATACTGTTACAAGCTCCCCTGTGTTGTGAGGGGATGGTCATGACGATGCCCATCACTACGCAACAGTTGGTTGGACTTGTTCTGGTTACTAAATTTCACAGATATGATATTTCAAGCTGTGAATATGACAGACAACACTTCACCAGTGCATGTCTATTTGGCTATAATGGTATTGAAAAAAAATAAACAAAAAGAGATATACAGGATAAAAAGTGTGTCACCTGCATTAGTCATGTTACTGCTCCTTCCTTTAAGGGACGAGCAGCCTAGATTGATGTTCCCTGATTAGACTCTAAGGATGAACTAGAAATCTGTGGCTCTTGCTAAAGGTGACCTAACTTTCCTTATGATATTGCACTTCTACATGTAGTCATAAGAGACACCAAGAGTTTCTTATTTGCTGTCCTGAGTAGCAGGATTGTGATTTTAAGTGGGTATAGTGCCCCCTCCGGACAGGTGACTAGGGAAAGGAAAATTGTAGATCAGACACCAGAGACCTGAGAATTATTAGACTAGGGTGACAGGTATTCTCAGTGATCATGAGGAGATATTGTTTAGCCTGTGTATTGCATGGTGCACTTGCTGCACAATTATTAAAGGGAGGCATCTGTAAGCCCCTGATAATTTGTATCATGCGTTTCCCGTTTTGAGGTATTCTAGATAAGGAATGTAGGAACACACAGATGTAGTAATTTAAGAGATGTTTATCCCATTAGAAAATCATGAAATGAATATTTGTAAATCCATAAGGGACGGGCCTGTCTGTAAAACTGGTGCCACTATGAACCACGTCCAGTTTTACTAATGATATCAGAATGTTTAATTGATTGGTTATTGAATTTGCCTTTTGGATTCCCCTCCTTTATATCTGGCCTACCTCATGAGCACTTTCTTTTTTCACACCCCCCTTGGAGCAACCTCTTTCTCTATTAGGAGCATTTAATATGGTGATCTGTTCTAAAAGTCTCTTAGTTTTCTCTGGTCTGTATCATACCCTGTTCTCCTCAGGTTTTGAGCTGATCATGCATCTAAACTGACACATTTTCACTCTGACTCCTGCAGTCCCGCATTTTGGTGGGTCAGCACTGATTACAGCTCAGGCTACTGCTGCCATACCTTTTTGATGGTGCACTGTTCACACACATGTTGTGACTAATAAAGGAGAGACTGCAACATGTTCAATCTCCTTGTGGCTTAATTATATTGAGATTGGATACAGACTGTCATGTAGCAGATCCTATAGGCTGGCACACTGTGTGTTTGAGTGTTAGTATGAGTTACTGTGATACGTTTGGCTGGCTGTTACTCTTAGGGTCTTGAGATGATCAGTGCTGCCTTCTTTAATAGGCACCTACTCTGAAATTGATTCTGGGCTTAACTTCACCTCAGAGAGCTACTTTGAAGGTACTGGCGAGCTACCAGTGGCTCCCGAGCTACTCGTTGGAGACCCCTGGACTAGAAGTACTGCCTTTGCCTTTGCATCTTATGAGAGTGACAGTGCATTCTAAACCAGAGTTGTCCCATGGCTTCTGGCCACTCCCTTGAAGATTGCAGGCCACCTGCCTTCAGTCCTATTGTTAAATACAATGAACTGTTTTTATACTAAACTGAAGGAAACTAACAACTGTGTCACATTTCCTACATCACTAGATTCTGCGGGAATTAAGTCATAATAACCTGCAGAACACTGATTTAAGCCTAATTCCCATCAGTGACAGCTACAGATGAAAGGCGGACGGCTTGGCCCTACAGTCCCAGCACCCAGAAAGTAGCAAGGCTGGACAGCGATCGCCAGCGCGCCATCAATGGTATCTCCAAAGCATCGTACTTACTCCATCAGACGGCGTTGGACATCACAAAACCAGAGCTTCAGTGTAAAAGAGCGAAAGAGAAGGATCCCTGTTGTTGATGGCAGGGCTGGTTTGAGGCTTCAGTTTTCTACCTGTCATGTGCTGGTAACCTCTGACAGTGTGCAGTTCCTTGAGCCCCTTGGCCTGAGTTTTGGTCAACCCCCCTCTTTTCTTTGCTCCAACGGAAGGGCAGTGCACCGGAGGATCTAAGGCACTACATGATGAAAGGAAAATTAAATGAAAGAGCAGCCCGAACATCCTCTGACACTGAATAGCGAGTGTTGGAGTCTGAAAGTGTTGCTGAGCGTGAAAGTCTGTTGCTCTTTCCGATTAATAGTACTTGGGTCTGCACGAGATGATATGTGCCCATGACCAACGAAGAGCACAATATCTGTAGTGCCTGCCGCAGAGGAAATATATTGGTGCACTGCCTTGAGACATTGAGACTTTCGAGTGAGCTGTGAGTGTTTGCCAGGAGGGCACTCCAACGGACACTGAGAAGCACTATTTTCATGGAAGGCCTGAATGAAGAGGCCCAATGCGGAAGAAAACAACAGAAGCAGATTTGATGGACGATAGAAGCCTACCAGAGAGGCTTAGAATGGACTTTGGGCATAGTTATGGTTGCACAAGCGGTTCCCGTGCAATTGCATAGAATGGGTGTTAGGAGACTGATTCTTATTGTTTTGCTGGCATTGTTTTAGAGTAGTATTCTGTTTAGTAAAAGCAGAATGAAGTCTATCCTCTGTTGAAGAGTATCTCCATTTCACCTGAGTATACAATAGTCACTGAAATGCATAAGAGCCCTGAAAAGGTTCGCTAAATAATTTTAGGATTTGTTTTTGCCTAGGGTAGTGAAAAAATGATAATCCTGTTTGTAATAATGGTCATTACTTTCTTCTGCTATCTGAATGTTAATTATGACCCGATGCTTTGTTCTCTTTGTATCCCTGTTGATAGCTTACATATACCTGCTTAAATGAAATGTGTAGAATGGAAAATGCTCACCTAGCAATGAATCTGTGTGTTTTGCCTGAGTTATGGCAAAAGGAGGGTCTGAGGAAATTCGATTTTCGATCTCGCTTGTATACAGCCACCATTTTATGTTCCACCGCCATTTTGTGTTGCTCTCACTCAGGCAGCACAAGGAACGAAGTTTTTCTGCTGATCTGACTGCGACGTGTCAAAATAACCTCCTGCCTCTGTTTACGAAACTAATGTCAGGGACTGGCTGAATCCACTAATCCTCGTCTAGTTTTACTAAACCCTGTCTCAACTGTCTGTCGGCTCACACCATTCTCTCCTGACTTTATCTTATCTTCTGGCCTTCGCTATTCTCTACTTGTATTCTCTCATTTCACAACTGTCCTACAAAGCATACAAATATGTCCTGCCACCTGCAAATTGAGTTGTAGATACTACCACTGATTAACTTGTGTGGAGGGGTGACAAAAACAGTTGGAAGAGAGGTTTATTTAGGTTACTTGATATCTTGTTTTCAAACTTTCCTCATTGGTTATATCTTGTTTTCAAACTCTTCTCATTGGATAATCATGTATGTATTGGGAGTGTTCTTGGGGAATCTATGCGCTATAAAAGATTGTGCGCCACGGAGTAAAGTGGCAGTCTCCTAAGAACATACTGAGTGTACTTCTGGGACAACTGTAGTTAGCTGCAGCTAATAAACCTGATCTTCTACGCTCAACAGAATGTCCTGTGTCTCTGTTCAACAAAGCAGGTGAACTCAGGAGATTAAGGCGACCCTGCACCGCCAGGCCCATAAGGCCCTGATTCTTCACTGAGCCTCATGGGAACAGTCCAGCCCGAACTGCCAAGCCATGTCTTCCCTGGACTGAAATCAAGCATCCTGGAACCATTTTCGGGCTAAGAGCCCTCGTCAGCCAGGCTAGCTTGATTCCAGTGGCAAAGTGAGCAAGGGACTCACGTCTAGGCATACCCTGCCAACTTAGGGCGAACAAAGCAAACACAAGGAGATGATGGACGGAGCACTGAAACTTTGCAGACACTCACCCCCGTCACAATCTGAGTTGAATCCATCCTCGTACTTTAGCTCACTTCGCCACCCCAGTTCAGACACAGCTATATGCAAATCAGTCTTGACCCTGTGCCTCATGGAAATAGTCCAGCCCGAACTGCCAAGTCATGTCTCTCGTACTCTGACCACAAGAAAAGTGTACATCCTCTTTAAACCAATGTGCTGACCTAAATGATGCATCTCATTCATTATACTCTTTTTTACCTTTTCCTATGTGGTAATATACCTGAGGTTTTTTGGGAGTTTTGTCAATGTGGATGTCTCTGTATATGAGGTATTGACCTGCTGGTAGCTTTTCTTTTGTTTGCATGAGAGTCCACAACAACATTTCTATGTCACTGTACAGAAAACAACAAGAATGCTGTATGTGTGATAAGGGAACTGAAGGGGTTTGAACAAGGCTATAATACATGGTCCAAAAAGAAAAGTGCTTGTGGTGGGTCAGAGGTAAGGATGTGTCCCCCACTCCAGCAAAAGCCTCTCCTCCATCTGTGGCCTTTTTGTATGTGAGTGAGTGAGTGTGTGTGTGTGTGTGTGTGTGAGTGAGTGAGTGAGTGAGTGAGTGAGCGAGTGAGTGAGTGAGTGAGTGTGTGTGTGTGTGTGTGTGTGTGTGTGTGTGTGTGTGTGTGTGTGTGTGTGTGTGTGTGTGTGTGTGTGTGTGTGTGTGTGTGTGCGTGTGTGTGTGTGTGTGTAGATGGAGAGAGAGAGAGAGATTCAAACATTTTAATCAAACAACATTGATTTGCTACAAAAGGTAGTTGGACAATTTAAAGTGTGTGGCAAGGTGCAGTGTCTTTTTTTCGGTGTCATCACCCAATACATTGATCAGCTGTGGTGGTGGGCCCTACGGAAGCCAGGACAAATAGTACTGAGGAACTGGCACCATCTGGCGTCTCTAGAGACACCAGTGAAGACTCCGGGGTAAATAAATACAACCTTTGAGGCTAGGGGTTTGGTGAGAGTATGAGGAAGAAGAAGGGCAATAAGATCTCAAGATTAGAGATCCAGATCTGTACAAGATTGATGAAGAGTATAGTAATAGATAAGAATGTACTGGAAGCGCTAATCAAGGGGGACAGCGAGAAAGTATGCAGGAAAGCAATCACAAAGTTCTATAAGGACAAGGTCAGATGGAAAGCTGATAAGGAAGAGAGGGTGGGGTATAAAAGTGGAAATGAGAAAAGAGAGGTAGAGAATGGAGAGGATGAGAAAATTTATGAAGGAAATACAAAGCAGATAGCATAAAAAGAGCAGAGAAAAGGAGAGAAATACTGCACAGGAGATAGGAAAGCATAGTGGAATGATTTAGATGGTTTGGTAGAGAAAATGTTGGAGGTAAAAAAAGTGACAGGGATTAGAAAGAAAAAGACAGGGATGAGAATGAAGAAAAGATAGGATGCTCAGAAATAATGGAAAGGAAGAGATAGGAAGCAAGAGGTATGAAGGAGGTGTGAAAGAGAAGGAGCAGTGGATGCACTTTTGGCAGAACTAAACGATGAGAGGGCCCGATGTTGTATATTACGACAGGAGTCTGCATCAGGAAGCCCACCTAAAATAGGTCAAACGTCCTCTGCGTACTGATGGCAGGGACCTTGCAGTGGATAGACCACCACCTATGATAGACTGCTGGCAGAGTATACCCATCTATTAACTTCACCATCCTGGGTTACTTATAATGGCTGTATTGGTAACAGTGGCGTAACAATAGCACCGCAGCCCCTGCAGTATGGCGGGTCACTGGCCTGAGAGCTCTTGTCTGGTGAGGAGAATTGAAGGGGGCCTCCTCCATATACTTTGCAGGGGGGCCCTCAAGTTCCGTTACTCCACTGCCTCAGGCACTAAACTCTCACGCACATGCACACACACTCACCCCACTATTAATTAGTGACCCACACATCAAGGCATAGACATACACAAGTAAACATTTACCTCTATGGAATCACTTTGGTGAACACATTTCAGGCCTCATTGTTCTTGTGTTATATTGTTGTGTTTAGTTGTTGACATCTGCAGAGTGCACATCCTGTAGATGCAATGATAGTAGAAGCTCTGCAAGCCATTGGTATTGCCTGTCCACATTTGCAAGGTTTACATTACAGACCGGATTATGGGTCGTCATGTGATGGGGTGATAGGGTGTTATCTTCCAGTCCATCTTTAGCTTGGGTAAAATTTCTAATTCAATGTACTGAGCGGCATGTATGATTTTGATGTGCCTAGATTTGTTTTTACAATTGCTCACACATATTTTTGTTGTGTCCTCTTAATTTTGCCCAGTAAAAGAGATAGGGTAAAGGCAGAGTTTCTGGCTATGTGGCAGCTTTAAGCTGCAGTGGACGTGTGTGGAGTGTTCTGATAAATGTGTTTTTCTGTGCATGGGTGAGAAGTTCAGCCTAATGTGTTCTTGAGTACTTCGGTTGTGATGCAGTTGTCTCCATAGCGGTTAACTTTGCTGTGTTAAATTTGAGTGGAGAATGATGTGTGTGAGGTGTTTTTTTTGTTCAAAATTTTTAATTCATTTCTAAGACAAAGAAGACAATAAAAAAAATATTAAAATACATGAAGCAAGAGTATATGTAAAGATGAAATAAGCAGATATCTGTACCTGTAAAAAGAAATAATAAATATGAATTTAATAATATTAAGGAGCAAACAATAGCTACTTCCTATATTTATAAAAATATTAAACAACTAAGATTAATCTGCAAACAATATCAAGGTAGACTTGCAAATGCTTATGCAAAGAAATATAATCAATAACAGGTTTACAAATCGGTTGGGGTGATATGGT
Source organism: Triturus cristatus (assembly GCF_964204655.1). NCBI lineage: Eukaryota > Metazoa > Chordata > Amphibia > Caudata > Salamandridae > Triturus > Triturus cristatus. The sequence goes on from NC_140592.1 coordinate 307,261,389, forward strand.
ATTAGTAGAATACCCAGGGAGGGATAAATGGTACCACATCTAGTCAAAGTAACCCTGGAACACCAGGCATGCACTGATAATAGAGATTCATTTTTACAAAAAATGAATTCATCAGAAAACACATCAGTGATGGTAAGTATTGTAGTAATAACATCCCAAACTCTTTTCTAAATTTCTAAAATAATAGTACTTTCAAATAAAAGATGTTTCAACGAACCATCAGCCATATTACAATACCAACACAATGGAATATCTAAATGTTTAGCTTTAAATAGTTTAAGTAGAGTCCATAAACAGTTGAATAAAAGAAATGTATGTGTTTGGTATAGAGTAACAGGGAGCGAGCCAGAGATATTTTGCAACCACATTTTCCTCCATGTGCCCATCAAAAAAGTCTGGGAAAGTTTGTCACACCCAAAATTACTAAGCATTATTAATTTACCATCTCCTGCATTATTTAGTGTGGTATACAATTTAGAAACTATACGTGGGGAAATACTAAAAGCAGTTAAGCACAGTTCTGAGTCTGAAAAGTGGTTTTGGGGATAGAATTTGGAAAAGTAAAGAGTTGCATAGCATTGTCACCATAAATATCATTTAAACAAAAAAATAACCATATCAATCCAAGATTTCCAAAATGTTAAATTGTGGTCAAGCTTTATTAGTGGATTATACCACAGTGAGAGTATTTTAGATGTAAGGCTAGATGTCTAAAATAGAGAGACAAAGTCATGTAGAATTAATTTTGTAGATTTGAATTTGACATAGAAAATAATGCTAGTAAAAGGAAAGGAAAAACTAACTGTTGTTCAATTTGAAGCCATTTAGGCACATCATTAGCAACATGTTGTCTAAACCAGAAAGATCTTTGTTTTAATATAAAAGCTTTATGATATTTGCAGAAATCTGATAATCCAAGCCCACCATTGACATCACAGTTTTTAGTGTAGCATAACAAAGTCATGGGGTTTATGATTCCATATACAGTTTGACATGATTCTATCTGTTTTCTTATATAATAAAAAAGTGAGAGGTAGTTGTAAAGGAATCATGGATAGTACATACAATATTTGAGAAGCAACAGTCATTTTCATAGATTAAATTTCACCCCACTATGTTAAATGTAGAGGAGAAAATTGATGAATTTTGTTTGTCATCTTTTAAAGTTAAGATTCACAGTTTAATGTAGTTGTTTGTTTAACTGAGTTTGAACATTGAATGCCTAAGTATTTTATTTTATCTTTTTGCCAGAGAATGTCAGCATTATTTAGCTTGCCTGAGGTACAATAAACATTTAGAGGAAAAAAATCTATTTTATTAGTATTTAAGATATAACCATAGGCAGAAGAGTAAGAGAGTATATGATTGAGAAACTTCAGTATAGTGAATTATGGGTTAATGATAAATATGAATATCTCATCTGAATATGCAGATGTTTTAAGATTAGTGCTTTTAATATTTAAACCTTGAATCTCATTTGACTTACTTATAGCAAATAGTATGGGCTCTATGGCTAATCGAAAAAGTTAAGGCGATAACAAGCAAAAGGGGAAAGTGTCTGAAAATTGCCAATTGATAAAAAGCTTTGCTGAAGGGGAGGAATAAAGGGCAACAACCATTTTAATGAATGCGTTGCCAAAATGAAAGGTAGATAAAGTGTGGAATAAAAATTGCAGCTGGACCGTGTCAGAAGCTTTCTCAGCATCAAGAACAAGAAGGCCAGAATGAGAAAATAATGAAGAAATAACTTCAAGAACATGAAATTAGATAGTGGTGTTCTTAACAGTACGTCTATTTTCCATAAAGCCCGTTTGATCCATATGGTTGATGTGAGGCAGTATATTGGACAATCTGGTAGCTATAATTTTTGCAAAAATGTTACCATCTTGATTAATAAAGGAGATAGGGTGTTAATTAGATAATTTAATATGATCTTTACCAGGTTTGGGTAATACTATGATCAAGGTTTCCGTCAAGGATCTGGAAACCATCCCTGTAGCGCTGAAGGTAGTGATAAAAGGAAATAATTGAGGAGATAGGTACTCAGATAATATTTTATAGAATTCAGCAGGGATACCATCAGCTCCTTGGGACTTATGTGGTTTGGAAGATTTAATAGCTGTATTCATTTAATCAATAGATATAGGTGAGTCCAGGGCAGATTTATCTGATTGTGACATTAAAGGAAGAACACATGAGGTGAAAAAGGAGTTGATACTATGGTTATTTATGTTTTTGATTAATAATGTAAGGAGGAACAAAACTCTAGAAATTCTTTAAAGTTATCTGATGTAGATGAGGCACCTTTCCAGTTGTCCCATGAACAGCATGAACTTGAGTTCTGTCACGTTTTATACAAAGGAAGTTATCTAATAATTTCCATGACCTATTTGCATTAAAAGATAATTTTGCATTATTATTGGTAAGTTGTAATCCAGCTCTTTCACTTAACAAGGAATTGTTTTCATAACAAAGCTTCTGCAGGGTATGCTTAAAAAGATTGATATTAGAGATAGTAAAAAGACGTCCATATTTAGCTATTTCCTTTTCTAGTTAAGAAGATTTAGAATAAAATGATTTATTGTCATGAGCCATTAAAGAAATGGCTACACCACTAATATTTCTTAAAAGCATCCTAAAACATAATATTGGATGTGACACCATCTTTGTTAATAGAAAAATACTCATCAATAACAGACAACATTTTAGGCTTATTAATATAGTTCAGGACAATGTCAGTATTCAGATGCCATTTTGTCTTAGAAACTAGGGAGCTCTCTAGTTGCAAACATATTGGAATCTGAGCATGGTCAGCGACTTCAATATTTCCAATAGTAGGAATAGTGATAGAGCGAACTAGATTTCTTGATGCAAGTAAGTAATCAATTCTGGAATATGAATTATGAGGATTGGAAAAAAGGTAAATTCCTTGTGAGTTGGAAAACAGAGTGACCACATATCAATCAGTTTGGTGTTTTTAAACAAAGCTTTAATTGATTGTAACAACTTTGGTTGTCCACCTACAATAAGGGGAACATTACCAAGTTTGAGAATGTCAGAAGTAATCTGTTTCAAAAATATCAGATCATCAGCCATGGGACCATAAATAATAATAAGATGCAAAATATTTGTACCAATTTTAGCCTTAGCAAATAACTAACAACCATCAATTCTATTCAATGAACTTTATTGGGTGTAAAAAACAGCCATAAAAGTATACATAAAATACAATTGCATCTCAAGTAAAAAAGACTATAGAGTATCTGGTGACACTTATTAGACAGTATAAAAAAGGCGTCACAGCTGATAACTCATAAAATGCCTAATAAAAAGTAATACAATTTCATCAAATCATTAAGAATTCGGTGCTATGTAGGGACAATTATACTTTTACGTGTATTAAATGCATTGATAATAAAATGCGCCACATTAAAACAAACCCTGGGATCGTTAAGCTCACACAAAAATGTAAATGCAGGAAAGGTGTGATCCATTGCCATAAGCAAGCAAAAGTGGTTTTAGGTTTAAACTCCTAACACCAGAATAAAATTCACAAAATAGCATAAAGTGCACAGTCCTCTGTTTACTTCGACCGTCACAAGGGCACGGAAACATGTCTGAGAGGCAAGTTTTCATTGTGGGAAAGGCAACCAAATGATGGACGATACCCAGGCAAAGTCTAACTAAGACAAAACAATGCATAGAATTATGTATATATGTTAGATAATCCTGGCAACCATCAGCTTGAGTAAGCATTAAATAAAACATGACTGTCGGTTTCCTGCTCTCACTAACAAGCCGTGTTTCTCTCCTGTTGTTCATAAAAGTTTCTCTAATGAACGTTTTACAAAGGGATAAAACTTGTAAAGGGTCGTTCCGGATAGGCATATCAAACAGTTTACAATACACAGAGTTAATATAGCTTAGCCAGGGGATCTTCATGGCATTGTCCAAATTAAGACAGTCTTGAATGATTGCTTTTGTGAAACTAGTTTCATCTTTCGACCATATAGAGTGCCAGAGCAAAAGGGGGCGTGATGCGACTACGTCGGTGAGGTACTGTAGCCGTACTTCTCTATGAATGATCTCCGATGAAGCCGAAGTGGGCAGACTAAACAGATGTTTAAGGAAGCCATTTTTCTTAGTCTGCAAGGCGTTACAAACAAGGTGACCCCCCCCATATGTTGCAATAGATGGAACCACTAATAACCATCAGTATTGGAGTATTTGTCTAATACCTGTAGTTGGTGTCTCTTCGAAAATGGGATTGCAACTCCATTTTTTTTACCATTTGCTGCGAAGGAAATATTGTTCCCAACCCCTTCTTTGTTCATATGAATTAATACTTTATCATCAACATGAGTTTCTTGAAGCAAATAAATATCAGCTTTATGCCTAGCTAAATACTCTAATATTTGAATACACGTATAGGATGTATTAAACCCTTAACATTAAAAGAGAGACTTTTAAACTGTTTAAAATAACAACATAGAAGAGTTAAAGAGGTGGAAAACAAAAAGCAAGAGAAGATGTAATGTGTTAAAGTCACTAAAGTAGCTCCGGAAATTATAACATAGAAATATTACAAAAAAGACAAAAAACAACATAGAAACAACAACAGACAACATTAACAATAGATATGAGTCACACATGCACATATACAAGATTCAGCCAGCAAAAACAAGCCCGTAACCAATATATGTACAGTAAGAGGGCACGTAAATGAAAGCAAGACTATTGCTATGCCAGTTTACAGTTCCTGTGTATCCATGGACAACAGAAAATGTTGGTCAAGAAAAGCTTGAAGATCTTCAGGACGATGAAAGGATTTAGAGATGTCATCTTTGCAGATGCGCATAGTTAAGGGGCCAAAAGGCCATATTTGAAGCCAGACGTTTTCAGTCTGAATCATAGTACAGTGAATTCACCACGTATGGCAACTGTTTCCTGTATCCTGAGGGATAAATATTTTTTGACCACTGGTCAACAGAAAAGGAATTTCTCTTGCAGCTTTTCTTATCATGACTAAATGGTTATGTCATAGATCCTTAAATATGACTTGTCAGGGTTTGGTTTGACCTGCTTTATGGTTGGATGGGATACAGTGTACCTTATCAATCTCAGATTTCTTTTTAAATTTCAAATTCAATAGGGTAGGCAATAGGTTCTCAAGACATTTTCTACAGTCAGTGCCTTCAACGTTTTCAGGTAGATTAAAAATCCTCAAATTATATTGTCTGTTTCGAGTTTCCAAATCCAGTAAAAGTTTGCTCATAGCAAGAATTTTTGCTGTAATGGGGAATAATTGGTCAATCATAGATTTATTATCTGTTATTTTAATTTTCCTATCAGAGACTTTCCTGGGTAGACCTGTCATATCACAAATGTTTTTAATTTGCTTGTTTCCGGTCCAGGGAAGACATGGCTTGGCAGTTCGGGCTGGACTGTTCCCATGAGGCACAGGGTCAAAATAGATTTGCATGTAGCTGTGTCTGAACTGGGGTGCCGAAGTGAGCTAAAGAACGATGATGGATTCAACCCAGATCTGTGACTGGGGGTGAGTGTCTGAAAAGATTCAGTGCTCCGTCCATCATCTCCTTATGTTTGCTTTGTTCACCCTACGTCGGCAGGGTATGCCCAGATGTGGGTCCCTTGCTCACTTTGCCACTGGATTCAAGCAAGCCTGGCTGATTAGGGCTTTTAGCCCAAAACGGTCCCAGAATGCTTGTTTCCGGTCCAGGGAAAACATGGCTTGGCAGTTCGGGCTGGACTGGTCCCATGAGGCACAGTGTCAAGACTGATTTGCATATAGCTGTGTCTGAACTGGGGTGGCGAAGTGATCTAAAGAACGATGATGGATTAAACCCAGATCTGTGACTGGGGATGAGTGTCTGAAAAGTTTCAGCGCTCAGTCCATTATCTCCTTGTGTTTGCTTTATTAGCATTAGAAGGCACAATTTTGCTAATCTGGTTGAAGTAAAACCTTGAATAGTTATAGGATAAACAATGAGAATTAATAAACTTGCAGTGGAACATGAAGAAAATAGAAAATTGGGTCAAACCAGTATATTACTACAGGTACAGCAGCTAAAACCAGCAGAGGGAGTATCCTAAGGCCAAAACTGCACCCTTTCCTTCAATAACTCCACCTCTCCTGACAGAAATCAAGGCAGTAGAACCCCCCAGTAAAACCTGCAATCAGGCTCCATCTCCACAGCAGCACAAAAACTTAAAACAAAGGCATTCTGGAAGGGTGAACACATAGGAGGTATGGAGCAACCAATACAGAAGCATAGAAAATGCCCTCAAATTGGTAAAAATGTAGTTGTTTAAGCCAGACACTTATCGAGAGGAGGCCATCTTGAATCGCACACTCACGCGTCTCTATTGTGAGAGGTGTTCTATCTTAAGAGCTGTTTTGGATTTTTATCTATCACATGGCGGCGGAAAGCAGAAGAACCGACTGATTTTAAATCTTTGTGGATAAAAATAGAAAAATACATGGCCTAGGAAACATACTGGGGACGATATTCACATTTTAAGAAAATTGAAGTTGGTGTTATAATTCTATTTCACATTTTCTATAATTTCTCTTCCTAGTCAAATAAATGATGGCAACATTAAAAAATCAAGCTTAGATTTCATTGAATGTATATTTATGCACTTTTTATTTCTTTATACTGTGAATCTAGTATTATTTGTAATATTGTAGTTTGATCATGTAAACACATCAAATAACTGTACAAAATGAAAAAATAAAAAAAATACTTTGTGGCAGATTCGAACTGGGAGGCCTCAGGCACCCAGCACACTTTGTTATTAAAACAAGATTCTTAATAGTCCTGCTAACCGAACGGGAAACTGATGTGCTCTTTCATAAGAGCAATTCCTGTTAGTGCTCACTGGTTGGTTGTGAAAGGGCTTCCTCTAGTTTCCAAAGCCTAGCGTGGGAAGGCCAGAGGAGGACTAATAAACTATATAGGAGTTATTTAGAGTATGCACAGGCAGTAGTTCAAAAACAGGGACAAAAACAGGGGCAAACTTTGTGTCTGTTTTACATTAAGCTGACTAAGAGCTGAATGCAAATTATGCTTGCCAGCATTTAGCACTTTTTAGATGGCGGTGAAAGCGTGGTGCACAGTGGTAATAATGCCACCAAAAGACACTGCAAACAGCTAGAAAGAAAATGTAGAATCAGCCGCGAAGACACCACAGAACCAGCTTCAAAACTGAAATCAGACATTAACACCAGCTAAGAAAAACCAAGAAAAGCGGAATGCATCAATGAGAGTTCCAACAGCAGCCAAGAAATCTTCTTGATCATCAAAGATTCCACCACTCCGACCAATCAGCACAGCACTCACCCGCATCCTGAACACTTTCACCACCACCACCACTTTCCCGGAAGCCTGGAAGCATGCAGGAGGCGATGCGCTACTCAAGAAACTTTGAACAAACCCAAGCCAACTGGCCAACAACACACCTATTTCCTTGCTTTCCTACCTAGCAAAAGGCCATCAACAATCATCTTACTAGCCATCTCGTGTTCCACCACCTACTGGACAACACCCAGTCAGGATTCAGAAAGAACTGCAACACAGGAACCACACTTTTCGCTGCCACTGACGATATCAGGACCATCATTGACAGAGGAGAAACAACCACCCTCATCTTCATCGACTTCTCCGTGGCGTTTGACACAGTCTACCAAATTGCACCTATTAGAAGTGTCTACGAGTGAGGTATAGCAAGAACCAGCACTCAAGTGGATCTGCTCCTTCCTCACAAGAAGAACGTAAAAAGTTGGACCGCCACCTTTCACACCTGAAGCCAAGAAACTGGTATATGACGTCACTCAACCAAACAAACATGGACATCTACATGGCTCCACTCTGCAACATCATCAGATATCAAGGCATTGCCATCATCTCCTACACAAATAACACCCAACTCATCCTCTCGCTGATGGACAAGATGCCCAGCACCAGAACCAACTTCACCAACTGCATGACCCTAGTGGTGAAATGGATGAGAACAAACAGCTTGAAACTGAACTCCAACAAGACTGACGTAATGGGCTTTGGCTACAAGAACTCCCTGTAGGACACCTGGTGGCCAGCAGAACTTGGACCCACTTAAACACCCTTCAAACCAGTGCTTAATTTGAGCCTGTGGTTAATTATTAATTCAATATACATTAAAAATGACTATTACCTGCCGCCCAAGCTATTCATATAGCTTTGGGGACCTGAAATAGTCAGAACTGCAAAACATATAGAAGTGTGATGGTTAGTAGTTGTGTTGTTGCTATCATGGGAGGCATAGCAGGGGAAATCTGTGGTGCAAACTGCAGTGACCTCCTGATGAGAGCCCTTTGACTTATGATTTTTACAAATTAAGCACTGCTTCAAACACACCAGAAATATGGGGATCATCCTGGGCGACAAATTCAACATGAATGCATAGGTCAACGCAGTAAGCTCTGCGTGCTGCCACATCCTACAAACGCTACTGAAAATCTACAAGTGGCTCCCACAGAACACCAGCGGAACCATCACGCAAGCACTAATTACAAGCCGACTCGACTATGGAAACGCACTGTTTGTCAGTATCTCTAAATACCTCCCGTACAAACTTCAGATCATCTAGAACGCCACCGCAAGACTTATACTCAACCTCCCTCAATGCACCCACATCTCACCTCCGGGAGCTTCTCTGGCTTCCCATCCACAAACAGCCAATTCAAACTAATTAAGGCACGCCTACCAAGCTCTACACAACATGGGAACCACCTCAACAGCCACATACACTTTCACAACCCACTGAGCTGCCTACACTCAGCTTCATGTGTACTTGACAGCCCCCATTCCCCATTCACAACTGCAAAGCAGGAGGTCACTCATTATCTTACACAGAACCCATAACTTGAAATGACCTCCCATAACACATCAGAGCCGCCTCCTTACTACTTGAGTTTCACAAGAAGCTGAACACCTGGCTCTTCCAATAATGTGGAGTGGACAACAAGCCTACACACCTTCCCAAGTGCCTGGATACCCTTGCGGATGGTGAGTGCGATAGACTAATCAACATAGTTTAGCAATGCATAACATAACATAATGGAACATAACATAAAATAGCATATCATACCATAACATTACACAACATAAAACAGGCGCTGATAACACTGGCATGCATTATTCAACATTAATTGGTGAGAGGACAGGAAGGACCTTTTCATGATGCAGTTCAGAGTCCTGGTACATATTGTGTCTCTGTATGTTGTTTACATTTGACTTGGCTGCTGTGAAAATATGTGAATAAATAGCGAAGAAAGAGAAAGCACAATCCTCCCCTCTGAGTCCTTTAAAGAATTGAAAATTCTAGATGCGTTACCTATAATTTTTTTATTCCTCACCATAGTGCTCACAGCAATTCCTTTTTTCTGGAGCGTGGACCAATTACCAGTTAATTACTTTTAATTTGTGTCCTTCCGCTGTTCGCGCTGTGATTCAGGGTACTTTTTTTCTTTTTACAACTATTTTCTTACTGGCATTTTTTCTATCTTTGACTTTGTTCTACATTACTATTTTTTTGTTTGGTGTTTCTTTTTGCCACTCTTTTGGGGGGAGCTTAATTTCTTTTGCAATTCGGTGCTTCCTTTTACAGCAACAAATAAATGGCATGGACTTTTAAAGCAGTTCATGTGACTTCATGTGTTTCACGTACTCTTGAGGTAGCTACTCCAATCCACTGTACTCTAATCTGATCTATCCCAACCTACCCCTATCCCACTCCACTCCAGTCTACCTCAATCTGCCCCACTCTACCCCAATCTACCCCATTCCACTCTAATCTACCCCACTCCTTCCCACTCCAATCTACCCCACTCTACCCCAATCTACCCCACTCCAATCTACCCAACTTCACACCACTCCACTCTACCTAACTTCAATCTACCCCCAGTAGTGTAGCAAGGGGGGTGGTCCTCCCTGGGTGGCACAAGCTTTGGGGGCAGCGACCTGACCCGCCCCTCCCACCACACTTTTACATGCAGCCGCCGCGGTAGGATTTGCCAGAACGCCCCCTTCCCTGCAGCCACTGCTGCTGGGCCACAAAAGCAGTTACCGCCACTCGCGGCAAGCGGTCTAGCTACAACACTTTCTACCCCAATCTACCCCACTCCAATCTATCCCATTTTACCCCACTTGACTCCACTCCACTCAACTCCAATGCACCCCACTCTAATCTACTGCACTCTACCCCAATCCAATCTACCCCTATCAACCTCACTTTACCCCAATCTACCATACTTCAATTTACCCCACTCTACCCCAATCTACTGCACTCAGATCTACCCCACTCTACCTCACTCCACTCTTCCCCAATCTACCCTGCTCCAATTTACTCTACTCTATCTCACTTCATTCTACCTCTGTCGACCCAACTGCAACATACCCCACTCCACTACATCCTACTCTAAACTATCCGGCTACAGTCTACCCAATCTACCCCACTCCAATCTACCCCAATCTATCCCACCCCAATCTACTCCAATCTTCCCCAATCTACCCCACTCCAGTCTACCCCACTCTACTCCAGTCTGCCCCACCCTACCCCAAAATACCCCAAAATACCCCCTTCCACCCTACTCCACTCTACTCTACACCACTCCAATCCAATACAATCTATCCAAATCTACCCCACCTCAATCGACCCAATCTACCCAGGCCACTCTACCCCAATCAACCCACTTCAATGTACCCACCTTACCCCACCCTACCACAATCTACCCCACTCTACCTCACTCCAATCAACTACACTCTATCCCAATCTAACCCACTTCAATCTACCCATTCTACCCCAGTTGACTCTACCCCAATCTACCCCACTCTACTCCACTCTACCCCACTCCTCTCTATCCCAGTCTACCCCACTCCAGTCTTACCCGGTCTACCCCAATCTACCCCACTCCAGTCTACCCCACTCCAATCTCCCTCACTCTACCTCACTCCAATCCAACCCTCTCCAATCTACCCCATTCTACCCCACTCCAATCTACCCCACTTCAATCTACTTATCTATCACACTCATGCGCAGCGGCCCACGCGTAGGTGTGAAGAGTGTGAAGAAATGGCCCAAGGCTCTGGGCGTGGTTCAGTTCTGGGCTCAGGGCGTGGTTCAGTTCCGGGCTGGCCACAAAAGTAACTATGGCGTGTGTCTCTGTTGTAGTGTCGGTGCCACCCGGCCCTTAATCGACAATGTTGCAATGTAGCATGCACCTAAAAGAGCGCAAGACTGCTCGGGGTCTTGGCTCATACATGCCAACTGTTGTGTGTGTATCTTCATTGCCGCAGCATAAGCCAAAGGCCTAGCCCCAATCACAGCGCGAGTTCAGCCAGGCCTGAACTCTACATCTGTGTCCGCCCTATCCAAACCATAGGCCTACACACACGTGGCCGCCCAACTTCAACGGCCCACATTACAGTATTGTTGTCAGGCTTCTGGACATACGCAGACAGGCATGACAATGGTGTGCCGTAGGAGTGCAAGTGATGCAACCACGCAGCGCACACAAGTGAATAGGCTCGGGGGAGGTAGGAGCAGCTGTGAGGCTACGTAATATACATTGATCCCGCACATTTGCCAGAAGCAATACATGGCAAACATGAATCCCAAAGTCGCAGAAAAATCACACGCCACAAAACCTGTAAGTCTGCCAACACAGCATACAGAACCACCAATTTACACTAATCTCACTTACCTCTCACAGGTGATCAAAGATATGCACTCTGCCCGTGGATGATGAAACCCCTCCGAGCCCTGAACACCCCGGCCCAGAGGCAGTACAATGTGGCTTACAAATGCACCAGGGGCATTGTTGAGAGCACATTTGGGGTGTTAAAGTCATGTTTCAGGTGCCTGGACATCACAGGTGGAAGCCTCCTGTACAGCCCAGAAATAGTGTGCAAGATGATCATTGCATGTTGTGTATTGCACAACATATGTGTACGTACCAATGCCCCATGGATCCAAGTGCCAGATGCACCGGACGATGATGAGGAAGATAAGGCAGGTGGACCACACCCCACTGCAGCTGCAGCAGGAATAGCCCGATGGAACACAATCATTAACAACTTCTTCGCATGAACACGTCAAATTGTGACTTAGCAATCATGGAACAGTACAAAATGACCACATGAACAGCATGTGCAAATAAATTCATTGCAACACACATTCCCTGTGTGCATGTCAGCCCTCTGCATTAACACATCACTCTGACACGTGTAAGTGCAACATTAAGTGCTAACAGTCTCACGAATAGCGAAAAGATGGTGGGTATGTAATGTCACCTCTGTACAGAGAGGCTGTTTAGGGTGTCAAATGTAGTACATAATCCCACTCATCAGAGTATCACATGTGTCCAAAAACATGACATGAAGGCTGTCATTGGTGTCCCAAAAAAGACAACAGGGTGTCATTTGAGGTCAAATATGACATTTCGGGTGTCATTTGGGGTCAAATATGAACCACCCTGATGCAGAGATGCACCCTGTGACTCAAGTCCCACAACATGAGCAAAATGGATGTAAGGGGGATGACGTCAGGGGTTGTTTGTGCACATGATGTGTCAGAGTGTGACCTGCTCCTTTACGGATGTGGTCCACACTCAGTCACCTCAGTATCGTTGCGTGCACCATGTCATGATAATTAGATTGCAGCCATGCTAATCGTCATGCAGCGTCACTTGCATTGTCAGTGTGGCTCATGGACCCGCAGCTTTGCTGGGTTCAAAACATGTTCTTAAGTTTGTTGTGAGATTACTGATGTGTGGGGAGGGCCCCCTCTGGGCAAATTGTTTACGGGGGACTACTTGCTGTTTCTATGTGTGCTGCAGTATGCCAAGGAGATCAGGGACATGATCTAGAGTCATTGTGGGTGTGCACTGTGCTATACTTAATTGTGCATGAGTGCCATTGTGCCCATCTCCCCCCGTCCCCCCAGTCCCTGGTCCTTACTCACCCTGTTACATCAGGTCATGTTGAGCAGTGTCCGGTCCTCTAACTCCTGCCACCGTCTCCCCACTGATGACTGTGGACTCCATTTCCTCCATCTCCTCCAGCTACTGCTGTGGCGCTGGACTCCCACCTCCAGTCTGCATTGCTGCTTTCCGGTTGTTAGAGAGTTTCAGCTTGGATTTGCGCTTCACATAATTCCAGCGCTTCTTGGCACTTACATTCACCTTGGCCAAGATGGACTGCCATATTGCATTTTTAGTAGCCAATGACACAGTGGAGGTGATGAACAGTTGTTGGTGGTGTTCTATCACCTCCGTAATCAGGATCTTGTTTTCCTGCGGACTGAATCGCGGGTTCCTCTTCTTCTTCTCCTTGCACTTCTCCTTCCCCGAGATCCCTGGCTGGTCTTCCGGGGGGTTTGTGGGGTTCTGGTTGGCCTCTGTAGTTGCTCCAGCTTCCTCCATGGTGCTTCTCAGTTGTTTGTTTGTTTTTTGCAGCTTTTATGGTGAATTTTCCCTATTGACGTGGGAATAGCAAGCCTGGCGCTGATTATCGCTGATATTTTTATCGCTGTTGGGCCCATCGCAATTTTTTTCACGATCGGGTTGCCTTTTTTATCGGCGTCCCGGTAATTTTAACGCGGACATTTGACGCGTTATCAGGAAACTATCGCCTGTTGCCAGCGTGTTGACAATACGCCGTTAACATGGCGTTAGTTTCCCGCGATAGACGGTGTTATGTAAAATTACGTTAACCTAGGTTAGCGATGATTATCGCCCGTTCTTGATAATATCCTCATTAGTGTGTATGATCTTGGTCCCAGTTGTCATCCTATATATCTATAGTATGGATTTGAGGGTGATCTATTTAAAACTAATTTGAAACGTGTGAAGTAGGCTACCAATTTATTGGGTGGCTGACGACGTCCTAATCCTTCACCCCTCAATGCAATGAGCAAGGTCTATCGGAGGACCAAAGCCTCTTCGGTGTTATTAGTATAAAAAAATGTGTATAAAAGAGTTTAATGATAAATAATAGAGTTATTTTGGATCCAGGTAAACAAGAAAAAAAGTATTCCACTGCAGCAATATCATCATTATCTTCATCATTAAACTCAACCCATGCCTCTGTGTTTGTAGCCATATTTTTATTGAAGGGTCGGTCCTAACTGTGATTTACTCAAATCAATCTAGTGTGTATTTTGGGGTCTTCATAGGTGGTCATTTATTCTTGATTTGGTTCTCCATGTACTTCTCATATACCAGACTAATTGCAGGTGATCATCACAGCTGTCTTCACATGGGTTTGCTTGTGTTACTTTTTTTAGGTCTCGCATGCGCTGCTCTGCGAGACTTTTTGTAAGGGGCTTAAAAAATCTGACCACACGCTTGTGCGTGTGGTCAGATTTTTGTCACAGGCTATTGCCCTTTGTGTGCGTCTTTCTAGGAAAGACGTTTATAAGAGGAAACAATGGCTCAAGTGGATTGATACTCAATAATATGATTTACAGCAACAATTACAATAAATGAAAGGGTTAAATGTGGCGTCAGAAAGAGAAGTTAACCTCACACGTCAGACTTAAGGTAGAAAAACATTTTTTATATTCCACAATAAACAAGCACTTTGAAAGTTACAAAAACAATTTCACAATATACAGATTCACAATACACAGATAAATGACAATCTTACTGACAAAAACAAAGCAAAATCTTAGTACACATTTGTGAAAAAAGTGTCCCAGTGAAACCAGTGAATAGACATAAAAAAGAAATATCAAAAAACTATACCACATACAACGGTTTCAATTTATCGTTATAAAGGCGATCAAAAAGAAAGAATTAGAATGATCTATGACACTCATTCATTTCAAGTGTCATAAAATATTTTGTATCGCCTATCTCGTCAATACAATTGCTTTGTTTTTGTCAGTAAGATTGTCATTTATCTGTGTATTGTGAATCTGTATATTGTGAAATTGTTTTTGTAACTTTCAAAGTGCTCGTTTATTGTGGAATATAAAAAATGTTTTTCTACCTTAAGTCTGACGTGTGAGGTTAACTTCTCTTTCTGACACCACATTTAACCCTTTCATTTATTGTAATTTTTGCTGTAAATCATATTATTGAGTATCAATCCACTTGAGCCATTGTTTCCTCTTATAAACGTTTGCCCTGGCTCTTTGTGAGTAGGGTTTCCTTGTTTCTTGTTTAGACTTTCTAGGAAAGACAGCACGCAATTGGGAAAAGGCGGGTGCATGTCCCGCCTTTGCTCTGCTCATGGCCTAATGCTTGTGGTTACCCGCACGGACGGCATCTGTTTTGAATTATCATGCCCAGACACGGGTGCGATAATTGAAAACAGATCGCTCGCTGTGGCACGCGCGTTCGCACCACTCGTTGTTTGTTCTAATGGACTTCGACGGCTTGTCCTGCGCTCTATGAAGATAACGGTGCCCGTCTTGACCTTTAACAGAGGCAGTGACAAGGCACGAGTCACTCCGTGTTGGAAAGGCCTGCCCGTGTCTATGCTGCTAAAGTAAACAGTGACCAGTTCTCTTGTCAGTTTTCCTCTTTAATCATTCTTTTAAGCATTCCTGTGCTTGGGATATGTTCTGCTTTTTTACTCGGCTCCTCAATGCCATCTAGTGGTGAATGCTTGGCAGATCAGGTGCTGACGCCACAGCTCAGTTAACATTTCTTGCTTTCTTTCCAGGGCCACCTTCATGTACGAGCAGTTTCCGGAGCTGATGAACATGCTCTGGATGCAGATGTTGAAGGACAATTGGAAGAACTGGCGGAGAGTTTACAAGGTGAGTGCCATGGGAGGAACATAGGTGGGCAGATTACATAGTGAATGCACTTGATGATCGGAGGCAGAGAGTTTAAAAAAGCGATCGTCACTTTCAGATGGGAGACCGAGTACATGGTGTGCGCAAGCGGAGTGCCCGAGTTGGAGCGTTTACAAGTTGAGTATTATGCCAGGAACAGAGGGGAGAGCTTACAAAGTGGATACCACTGAGGAGTTTATATGGTCAATAACATCTTGTACAGAGTTTACATGTGGACTGCAATGTGAGGAAAAGAGGGTGAGACATTACCTAGTGCCACGCGAGAGACACTGGTGGAGAGATTACATGTCAAATGCCACTAGTGTTTGATAGGTCGTTTGTAAGGCGAGTGACACTTAAGTGCCTGTGATGGGGAAGTTTGCTAGCTATCTGCCACTCGAGAAACGGAAAGGAAAGTTTGAGATGAGCACCACTGGATGTAGCGAGATTTCAAAGGGAGTGTCTCGGAGGATCAGTGTAGAAGTGGGCGAGCCACCAATTAACAGGGAGAGCCAAGAGTCTGGATGGGGTCCAAGAGTCCATGCACCACCCATGTCCTTAAAATGTTTGGCATGCAAACTGTGCAACAAACACCATTACAAAAATATGATAAGGACTCTTCAAAATTAACAAAAGCTCATTTCTATAACTTGCAGAAGCATTTCACCTTAGTACATCGGAATATATCACTGCATTGCGACATGTTTTTAAGGTAACAGTTCTTAAACATGAACTTAAAAATATTCATACCCACTGTCCTCCGCCATGACAACAATGGCATTAATGAATTAAGAGGCAAGTCGTTTGACATGTGCACCCTACATGTGGCTTGGATTCTTACATTGAGCAACATTATAGACTATTTACATTGGACACGAGCGGTGCATGTATAGCAAACACTCTGAACTAAAGTATTCCAAATTCCGTTCTACTGCTATAAAGAACAAGCACTGAAAATGCAATAGGTCTCGCCTTTGATTAAGTTAAAGCCATTTGCTTTGCTAATGGTATTGTATAGCACACTGAGGCGCAGCGGGCGCCCTCTGACGAGGTGTTTACCAGGTGCCTACGCCTGCTGTCGGACTTCCGGGAGGCCGCGGACAGGGAGATCCTCTATCTGGGGAAATACCATGTTGCTCGTAGGTACGGGGAGGGGGATCGGCCGGGGCGCACGCTAGCGCAGGCTCTGAGACCGCTGTATAGTAAGTCCCTGATAGCCGAGGTGAGGGGCGTGGATGGTACGCTCCGCACGACGCCCGCGGAGATCCGGGACGAATTCCTGGCCTACTTCACTGATTTATACACCACCAAGTTAGGTGACTCCTCAGCCTCTCGTGAGGCCTACCTATCGGAAATCGCTCTCGTGTTCCTGGATAGGGGTATGCAGGAGTTCATGGCGGAGCCCATAACGGTGGCAGAAGTGCGGGGGGCAATTAAAGTGCTTCGGGGCTCTTCAGCCCCGGGCCTCGATGGCTTCTCCGGGGATTTTTACAAGGTCTTCTCTGATCTGCTGGCGCCCAAGCTCATAGAGGTCTACGCGGAGGCTTTGGAGCGAGGGTCCCTCCCGTCTACTCTTTGTGAGGCAGTCATAGTGCTGCTCCCGAAACCGAACAAGGACCCGTCGTTGTGTGGGTCGTATAGGCCCCTCTCCCTCTTAAACACCGACTATAAGATCTTGGCCAAAATAGTGGCCAACAGACTTTCCCAATTGATGGAATTTATTATATCGCCTGCACAATCTGGCTTTGTCCCCCGTCGCTCGACGTCACTGAATTTGCGGACGCTATTCACTGTTCTGCACAGAATTAACCCGACCACACCTGCTGCGGCAATCCTCCTCGATACCGAAAAAGCGTTTGACTCCTTAGAATGGCCTTTCTTTCTTTCCGTCATGGAACGCATGGGCATGCCGGCGAACTTCCTAGCTACTACTCGACTCCTCTATAGTCGCCCTACGGCCCGTTTGCGTATCAACGGCACGCTATCTCGCCCATTCTCTCTAACGCGCGGTACACGGCAGGGTTGTCCGCTTTCACCGCTCTTGTTCATTTTGGCTATGGACCCCCTGATTCGGCATTTCCAGGAGCGGCACCTCCACAGGGGTCTCCAGTTCCGGACGGGCCCCTTGCTTGCCTCTCTCTATGCAGATGACACTATACTGTATGTTAGAGAGCCGCAGGCCAACCTTGCCCCCTTGATCCGTGAGATCCTTCGTTTCAGTAGCCACTCGGGACTGGGCATAAACTGGCATAAGTCCATCATCTTCCCGCTGACTAGCGGCACCTCCCCCTGGCAGTGTGAGTTCCCGTTGGAATGGTGATCTGACTCGGTAAGTTACTTGTGAGGTTCTGTAGCGATTCGAACCCGTGTATTCGGTATCGTAGTACTGACACGATTTTGGTACCAATGAACCGTAAATGATCCATTATATGCATGACAGTGTTTTCGCTGCGCAACTAGCATGAATTCGCTGAGAAATAGGGCATTCTCCCCCTTATGCATCAAGCCAAATTCCAGTCGGTAAAATACCGATTCCTTATTAGCTCCCGGTATTAAGTAGAAAATACCCAATCCCAATGCATCAACCCAAAAGCAGAAATCGGTATTTAAGGAATCCTTAAATAGCGATTCTTTAAATAGGGATTCCTTAAATACCGATTCCTTAAATAGCTCTTGCATTTAAGGAATCCCAAAGTGAGATTCCTTAAATGCAATGCATCAAAGTTAAAAAATTAGCGATTTCGCTAATAAGGGGAGCAAATTACCATGAAGATGAACTGCATGGTAATTTGCAAAAACTTTGAAAAATGCACTTTTGTGCATTTTTCAAAGTGTCATGTTGCGCACACACATGCCCTTAGAGCATGTGTGTGTGCAACATATGTGCACATATCATTTTCAGGGGTGCAACAGGGTGTCCTTTTGACACCCTGGCACCCTTGAAAGTGCTCCAGCTATTAGCGATTCGGTAATACCGAATCGCTAATACAGAATGGCTTTACATTCATTCCTATGGGCCTCCAAGCCCATAGGAATGAATGGGTAGGTATTCCTTATTACCGATTCGGTATTACCGATTCGGTAATAAGGAATGTTAAGGAATCGCTATTTGAATAGCGATTCCTACATGCATAGCCTTTTGCTATTCCTTATTAGCGATTCCTTATTTTTCGCTAATAAGGAATCGCAAATGCTAATGTTGATGCATATGCCCCTCTGTTGTTAAGTCATGGCATCCATTTTAGTTACGGCATCCATTTTGTTTCTTGCCCTCACATAGTCAATGAACGGGCGATGACCCCGGCAGAATCACCTTGTTAAGGATACGTAAGCTCGAGCCCCGAGAAAGGCTGACGCTGCATGACTAGGCAGAATCAAGCTGCCTCCCTTGCCTGAGGCCAGTCCTGCTATACTGGTTCTCGTGTCCGTTGTCCTGACTGAAAGGCCGAAGACGGTAGCCATGCCCGTTTATGATCCATAAACACCTCTTATCCTACTTTTCAATCCTTTGCACCTGGCTCTGCTCCTCTCCTTCTGGGCTTTTACAATGGGGAGGTTACGATTTTTATGATGGGGAGGATCGGGCAAAGAATGGAAAACTGACAAGGGGACCTGATCGAATACCGAAAACCTACGATTAGTTATTGTTTGATATCTATTTACTGTTTGTTTGGGATACCGGGTTGGGCATGAGAAATATTCGTGTAATGTTGCCTAAAGACATTTTTCGTGTATTTAAGGAACAACCCACTTAATGCAATTTGAACAGTCTCGTAGATTCTGCCTCTGTGTGGTTCCTATGACTTCTGTGTCCCTGCAGTGAATAAATCTTGGTCTCTGACGCCACCATCGAGAAACCTGCGTCTCTGTTTATTTGTGCACCGAGACAGGAAGGAACTCAGGGGTCTTCGGGTGTTGTTTCCCTGACACCTCTGGACTCTTAAAAGTCCAGAACCTCAAATTGGCGCCCAACGTGGGGCGACGTCATCCGGTACCGGTCCAAAGCCTGAAAAGTTCGAGGAGTTTCGTGTGAAGATTTCGGAGGGAGGTACCCCGCTTCATCGATCCCTGCATGTCGTAAAAGTGGCCCGACGATCTCTTCCACGAGGGTTCCCGTTCCCAGACGGCTACAGAGGACCGCTGCCTTGACTGTCGCCCTGTCTTGGACCCGAGGTGCAGACCTTAGTACGGCGAGACGTAGACGGGTTCTCCTTGGTGACGTCTTCCACATTTCAGTTAAGTATTAAGTGGGTTACGCTCAGTTTGGTTGTTCTTTGTTGCTCTGGTTTAATTCGTAGATTATCATTGGTTGCTCTTGTTTAGATAATCTTTGTTTTGGTATTGGTTCATTTTGGTAGGCCTAAGTTCCCTGTGCATTTTGGTTGGAATTTGTCTTTGTTTGTCATGACTAACAGTAGTAATTGTTTCCTGTCCTGGTTACGTTGCAACGGGGATTCCCGGTTGGAGGATTCGTGTTCGGTTCCTCCGATTTGAACTCCTACATATGAGTTCTATTGTAAACACGGTGTAGGTCCTATTGCGTATAATGAAGTATGGGTCCGTTATACCAGAAAAGATGGTGTCCTTAGTTGGCCACCGCATGGTAGCTTCGAAAGCGAAATTCTAGACAATCTAGAAATGAAGTTGTTTAAAAGAAAGCCCGGCCGGCAATGTTTGATTCTTTTCGCGTATGGCGTAAAGAAGCCAAACAGAGAGAAATTAGGAAGACGAAGAAAGAACAGAAAGAGAAAGGGTTGACTTTAATGGAGTCTGCTAGGCAGCTGCATGTCAACGAGACTGAGAAAGCAATGGAGATGGCGAATAGAAAATATAATTTGGCAATTGATAAATGTTACCCTGTATTGCCATCTTGTCCTACTAAGCCGATAGAGGACCATGAAAAGGATCCTCTGTTGTCTTACCTGTTGAATTCACCTCCACCGTATGCACAGGGTATTACAGTACCACAGTTACTACCTGTTGTACAGCCAGCTGCTGGTCAGCCTGGAATAGTTGCTCCACTTCCTTTGATACCAGCTCCTGTCCTTCCCGTGGTTAATGTTCCTTCGGCACCCCCTCTTCCTGGGTCGCCTGTTCCGCCTTTGCCTGTTGTTTCGCAAACTGCTTTACCTACTACTCCCACCCTTACTATTTCATCTGCTCCAGCTGCACTGTCTCCGAACCCTGTGGACATTCTGACTCCGCTTTCCGTTCGTCGGAAAATAACCAACTCTGTAACTAATATCTTAACTCCTCTCTACAGGTCTTTAATTGGGACCCCCGTTTCTGACTCTATACAGAGACGTAGCCAGCTTCCTGGTCCCCAGGAACGAGAAATGTTAGATTCGACAGCTCTTAGGTGGATGTCGAAAGCTGCGAAGTATGATGCACGAAGAGTGTTAGATACCTTTATGCAATGGAATGAACCAACTCAACGTTATGTTTTTGACGTGATGTGTTCTCTTGTGCGTGAGGAATGGGAAGATGATGACTTAGATTCCGTCCCCTCTGATCTGATAAATGTTCAGCAGAAATTTGCCGCAGGAATGGTGATAGGTTCAGAAGTAAGGGAAGCGATAGAACTGATTTTAGCTTATAGGGATGATTTCCCTCTTCGAGCGCCAAGGGACCCTGATGGTTCACCGATTACTAGGAAAAGACGAGGTCAATATCCGATGAGGGAAGTTCCACCGATATGGCGCTATGCAGTCCGAGCTGATGCGGCTAATGGTATTGCAGCTGCTCCGGCACAATTCCAGAGAGTGTGGATACACATCCCTTGGAAGCGGGCCGAAGTATTAGCAGTAAAACAAGCGCTGCCGGACCCGCATAAAAACCCTGCTGGTTATTATAAAGAGTTAACACAGACAGTTCAGGCGTGTGTCATGAATTTGGCAGACATTGAAATGCTATTTGGCAATGTAGTGCCACAGCCTATATGGGCCAAGATTCGGCAAGAGAACCACCCAGTCGCCCTAGGAGGTGATTGGCCAGCTATTGTAGCAGCAGATGCACAACAAGTTGGCGGTGCTAAACCTGAACCTCTGATTGCTGCCTTACCTGGCAGGATAATTAATCTGATGAAAACGCTGATGCCAGCGTTACGAGTTAATTGGGATAAACTATCGGCATGCAAGCAAAAGAAGGACGAAAGCGTCTCTGACTTCTTCACTAGATTTGAAGAGACCTTTGTAGACCACAGTGGGCAAGATATGAGTACTGAGGGAGGTCAGAGGCTGTTTGTCGACAAGTTCGTGTTTAACTTACTACCTGAGCTTAGTAACAAGTTAAAGGATTCTGAAAGTGCATGGGCAGTGTCGACGACAGCACAGATACTTGCAACTGCTCAGTATTACGAGAATAGAGAGAAAGAAGAGAAGGAAAAGTCAGAAAAGAAGACAAAAGATTTGAAGACTAAAGTACTATTGCAACAAGCGTATCCGCCTCGCCCGAATCAGTCAGATTCACAGCAGCGACCCCAGTTTCAGCAACAGCCACAATTCCAGCAAGGGACGTCCCAAAGATTTAATTATGGTTTTTCCCGACAACAGTTAGCATGGAATCAGTGTGCCTATTGTAAAAAGGAGGGTCATTATAAGAATGAGTGTCCGGTACTGCACGCACAGACTAGTGGTGTCCCAGCTCAGAGAGGTAATGTTGGGTTTATGCAAGCTCCTAGAGGTAGAGGACGTGGTACAATGACACCACAGACCGATCGCCCATCAAATTATTTCGATCAGCGAAATGTACAACCTGCGCAACTAGGTAGATCTCCACAGTATCATGTTGAAGATTACTATGATCATAATGAAGAGATTCAGAGAAGCGAGTACTAGGACAGCCACAGGCAAAGAGAGGGAGTAGTATCAGTTCCAGTTGATCAGAGTGGACCTTATGTCGCAGTAGTTACATCAGGCGTGGTTGAACCGTTTCTGTTGGATACTGGTGCGGCAAAAAGTTCAATTATGCATGCGAAACTCCCTGGCGCACCTTTGTCTGGCTTAACGAACACTTCAGTAGGTTTCTCAGGCGCCCCTGTTCACAATCCTGTTTCTAGTCCTTTATCAATTTCTGTTGGGCCATGCGAACTAGAAGCACCCCTTATCCTAACAACTGGTTGTAATGAGAATCTGCTTGGTTTAGATCTGTTAATACGCCTGCATGCGACACTGTACTGTTCTCCTTCAGGAGTACAGCTCACATTAGGCAAAAGAGTCATCTCTCCAATGTATATGTCGATGGATAAGCTCCCACCGGAGCTGCATTCTCTCCCTGATACTCTTTGGGCGACTGGTCCTAACGATGTAGGCCTCTTGGAAATCCCCCCTTATGTGGTAAGTCTGAAAGCGAATGTTAGATTCCCACGAATCCCACAGTATCGGATTTCGAATGAAGGTGAACGTGCACTCTTGCTGATTGTGAAAGACTTAATACAGAAAGATGTGATAGAGGAAACTAGAGGAAATGTCTGCAATAGTCCTGTTCTGCCGATTTTAAAACGCACTGACCCGTCTAAACCTCCAATCTACAGATTTGTGATTGACCTCAGAGAGGTTAACAAAATAGTGATTCCGCAGTTTCCTGTGGTACCAGATATCACTGCATTATTGACGTTGATTCCTGCCTCAGCCTCATGGTTTACAGTGATCGACTTGAAGAATGCCTTCTTCAGCATTCCGATAGCCGAGGAAAGTAGTGACATTTTTGGTTTCTCCTTAGGAGGTCGCAGTTTCAGATTCAAACACGCTCCACAAGGTTATTGTGAGAGCCCCTCAATTTACAGCCAAGCATTGAAGAGTCAACTAGATGCTCTTGTACTTCCTCCTGGTGTTGCTCTGATCCAATATGTAGATGATCTTTTACTGGCTACTGATGACAAGGAAACTTGCAAAATAGCTACAATTTCTTTATTACGTCATTTGTCAGACTTACATCACAAGGTTTCACCTTCCAAACTGCAATATTGTTGCCAAGAAGTGACCTACTTAAATCATCTTTTGTCAAAGGAGGGAAGAAGGTTGACCCCAGAGAGAATCAAAGCAATTTCGCAGATGACTGTACCAAGCACACAGAGAGAAGTACGTGCGTTTTTGGGTATTACGTCATACTGCAGGCAATGGATCCCAAATTTTTCTCTCATGGCAAAACCATTGGTAGCCCTGACTGGAAAAGGTGTTCCGAGCCCTTTGCCATGGTCTGATGAATGTCAACAGAGCTTCTCCGACTTACGTGATGCGCTGTGTTCAGCTCCTGTGTTGGGTACTCCTGACTACAGTAAGCTGTTTACTTTATATGTCCATGAAAGAGAAGGTTGTGCGTTGAGTGTATTAACACAACAATTTGGTGACAAACAGCGGCCTTGTGCATATTTCTCATCCACATTAGACCCGGTAGCCAGAGCATTGCCAAGTTGTTTGAGAGCTACAGCAGCAGCTGCAGTGTCTATTCGACAGTCTGCTGGACTAGTCATGAACAACATGTTAGTAGTCATGGTTCCACATGCTGTAGATACACTCATGAATCGAACAAAAACTCAGCACCTCACCAGTGCTAGACTATCAGGCTATGAGCTGACGCTTTTGGCAAGTCACATTCAGATCAAGCGATGCAACATATTGAATCCAGCAACGCTGTTGCCGACTACCCAAGAGTCGAGTGATTCAGAGCCTCATGATTGTTGTTTTAGAACTGAGGAAGAGACAAAAGGTAGGATTGATTTAAAAGACACTCCGTTACTAGATCCAGATGGCACTTTGTACGTCGATGGGTCGTGTTTTAAACTACAGAATGGTGATGTGACGGCCGCGTATGCAGTTACGACTTTGAGTACGATTGTGGAGACCGCAAGAGTGAGTCAGAATTCTGCTCAGGCTGCAGAATTAATTGCATTAACAAGAGCGTGTGTTTTAGCTGAGGGAAAGAGAGTGAATGTGTTTACTGATAGCCAATACGCCTTCGGCGTAGCACATAGTTTTGGACGTCTGTGGAAAGAAAGAGGTTTTCTCACGTCCCATGGGACTAAGATCCAACATGGACAGTTAGTCAGCGATCTATTGGAATCTCTGACCCTACCGAATGAAGTTGCGATTGTGAAGTGCAGTGCACATCGAAAGATTACGGATGATGTTGGCCGTGGGAATGCGTTCGCTGATGAGGTCGCCAAAGAGACGGCCAGGAACATGACGAGCCGAATGTACGTTGCAACGTCTACAAGATGGATTGCTGAATCAGGAATGCGTGAGAATACGATTGAAAGTGTGAAGGCAATCCAGAATGAAGCAACTGAAAATGAGAAGAATGAATGGAAGGAGAAAACGGGTAAAATGGATTCAAGTGGATGTTGGGTTGATTTGTCTGAACAGCAGCGTTGGATGTTAGCTGATGCATATGTGCTCGCAGTAGTCACGATGGCGCATGGAGCGGCGCACATCAGTTCGAAAGGGATCTGTAAAATGTTAGCTCCAGTATGGAAGAATGATGGAATTACTAAGTGTGCGGAAAGAGTGGTGAAAAACTGCATGATATGCCTGATGCATAATCCTGGCAAGGGAACCCCAACCCTAACTGGTCATTTTGCTCCCCCTTCTTGTCCCTTTGAAGTGATTCAGTTGGATTTTATCCACATGGACAGGTGTAACAATCTTAAATATGTCCTAGTGGTAGTCTGTGCCTTTTCAAGATGGATTGAGGCATATCCATTAAAGGATAACACTGCTATGTCCACTGCCAAAATCCTCCTCAAAGAATACTTCCCCAGGTATGGTATGCCACGGATTGTTTGGTCGGACAATGGAAGTGAGTTCGTAGGGAAAGTTATGAAGAGTGTGTGTGCAGGTCTGGGTATCACCCAGAAATTCCACAGTGCGAATCACCCACAATCAGCAGGTTTGGTTGAAGGGTACAATGGTACCCTGAAGCTGAAACTTGCTAAAATTCAAGCTTCCACTGGTCTATCTTGGCCAGATGCACTGCCTTTAGCTCTACTGTCCACCAGAGCGACTGTACACTCTCGAGTAGGGCTTAGCCCATATGAGATTGTGTTCGGTCGTCCTGCTAACGTTTGGGGAGTCCCTAGGCCAAAGGAATTCAAACAGATCGAATATCCAATGTTGATTGATTATCTTCATGACTTGACTGCTAAACTAAGCCTTATTCATCAACAGGTATTCGAATCCTTGCCTAAACTGCCAGAGAGTCCAGGCCACACGTTGAAACCAGGTGACCAAGTGGTGGTACGGAATTTTGAGCGAACCCGGAACCTCCAGCCAAGATTCGTGGGCCCGTTCCAAGTGCTCCTAACAACGAGAACTGCTGTACGCCTAGCTGGAAGGAAGAATTGGGTGCACGCTAGCCATACGAAGCGTGTCCCTCTCCCACTCCCCTATGACAACTGGGTTAGACAGGGATTTGGTGTATCCGAGACAGAACCTGTTCCTAGGCTCATCCCTTTCAGTGATGCAGAGTACATAACGGACCCACGAACTGAAACGCAGAACTCTGACACCTCAGCAGGAACCGCTCCTTTGAACTTTGGACAGAGTGTTGTACAAAGTGAACATTTGTCACCTGTGGAGTCGAACATTTCTGCACCTGTAGACCAGCTATTCCAAGATCAGAAAAGACCCGGGAAGTACAGATATAATCTACGTTCTCATGCTATGAACTAATGACATTGCATAATTACCTTTCTGTTTGAAAACTGTTTTGATCTTATCGCATCCCATTCAGTCAGGAAGTTTGCTCTAAATTTTTATCTTTTTGTTTTTGTTGTTTTCTCACCTTGCCGTCTGGGTTACCGTAGGGTCGTAACGTGTGCCTTGTTTTAATTTGCAGGGAACCAGACACAAGGTCGGTTCCTTCTGTTTACTTTGGGAACTCCCAGGGTAGACAGAGGCAATTTTTTAACAGGTACAAACCATCCGTTGCGAACGGTTGTAGAAGATGGAGCTTCCTGAACTGCGGCGGGTTAACGTCATAAATGTGCACAAGACAAAACTATATGACATATTGTATAGCAAATGTTTTCTAATGCAATGTGCTCTGACACTTCTGATTGTTTTAATAACTTTGGTAGGCGGAATTATTTTTGGTATTCAGTTGATCTTTACACCTGTTACATCTACAGTATCTCCCCGTGTTCCCGTTTCTCCGACTCTTGTTTCTCTTCATTCTTTCCATCCTTTTCCTGCCCACGAGCAAGCTCGACGCTCTGAGTTTATAAATAACACTTTCATTCAGCTCTTGCACCAACATCAACTAGTGGTTAACACAACGAACTGCTGGGTGTGTGGCTTGATACCACATACCATGGACAAGGGCATCCCTTATCTGGTTCTGCCCTTTAGTTATAATGGATCATTCTGGGCATTTCAGACCATGTTCGCTTATGCCCTAGAGACCTATCCTCCACGACCTCCGCGTTCCACTAGGTATAACTCCGCTAATAGAGCCTTGGTAAAAGGAATCACTGACATGGTTAGAGACGTCAATAACACTCCGTTCATTCCTAAGGATGAATTGCGAGTTTACATGGGTTGGAATGTTACGGAATATGGCATTACTTTGGGTGAGAACAAACGTAAAAGCTCGACTCCGATCTGGGTCGTACCCCACCAGGGTCAGGTCTGTTTGCAAGGAAATGGGAGGAATCCGAAAGCTCGACTAGGGAAGAGTGACTGTATCGAAACATACGTTTTCCCGTCACAGTCTTCCCCTGCATTTTTAGCTGCTAAGGGCACCTATTTTGTTTGCAAAGACAGAGCATACACATGGCTGCCTGCTGACTTCTCAGGCTCATGTTATATCGCTCAACTGTTACCTCCGACATACACTGCTGCACCGGACTATCACAAAACTAGAGTTGTGAGAGGTGTTTTCAGTAAAGAAGATACTGCAGGCCAAGAAGCAGGAGACTTCTTCAAAGGTTTCCTTCCATTCTGGGGGCCAATGGCCAACAGTAGAAACTTACGTCAACTAA
Organism: Triturus cristatus; assembly: GCF_964204655.1. Classification (NCBI taxonomy): domain Eukaryota; kingdom Metazoa; phylum Chordata; class Amphibia; order Caudata; family Salamandridae; genus Triturus; species Triturus cristatus. The sequence continues at coordinate 307,289,212 of NC_140592.1, forward strand.
CACGGGTAGTTGAATCCACTATCACCGAAAGTGCGGGTGCCCTTAGTAACCTGACAGCTGAGCTTCAAGCGGATCGCCTCATGACGTTACAGAACCGTATGGTCCTTGATGTGTTACTTGCAGATCGAGGTGGGGTATGTAAGATGATCCAGTCGAGTTGCTGTGTTTTTGTCCCAGATAATACGCCAACGGTATATAAGGCCATCTCTAAGTTACACAAAATCTCTGACTCTATTCATGTAGAGGAAGGTGACTGGTCATTAATGGGATGGTTCTGGAGTTTGTTATCTGCGTGGGGATGGAAGGTTCTGATAGTCACTGGTGTTGCGTTGGTATTTTTATTTTCGTGCTGTCTCATTGTTCAGTGTGGTCCTGCCTTATGTAGCCTTTGTGTTTCGACATGCGTAAGAAGACCACCTGTTTTTAGAGATACGCCACGGGATAGAGTAATGCTTCAGCAACATATCAGTGACCTGATGAACATAGAAATGGACTCTGACATAGAGTAAGTTATTGCCTATGTAAGAGCAAAAGGACGGTCTGAGGTTCTGTAGCGATCCGAACCCGTGTATTCGGTATCGTAGTACTGACACGATTTTGGTACCAATGAACCGTAAATGATCCATTATATGCATGACAGTGTTTTCACTGCGCAACTAGCATGAATTCGCTGAGAAATAGGGCATTCTGTTGTTAAGTCATGGCATCCATTTTAGTTACGGCATCCATTTTGTTTCTTGCCCTCACATAGTCAATGAACGGGCGATGACCCCGGCAGAATCACCTTGTTAAGGATACGTAAGCTCGAGCCCCGAGAAAGGCTGACGCTGCATGACTAGGCAGAATCAAGCTGCCTCCCTTGCCTGAGGCCAGTCCTGCTATACTGGTTCTCGTGTCCGTTGTCCTGACTGAAAGGCCGAAGACGGTAGCCATGCCCGTTTATGATCCATAAACACCTCTTATCCTACTTTTCCATCCTTTGCACCTGGCTCTGCTCCTCTCCTTCTGGGCTTTTACAATGGGGAGGTTACGATTTTTATGATGGGGAGGATCGGGCAAAGAATGGAAAACTGACAAGGGGACCTGATCGAATACCGAAAACCTACGATTAGTTATTGTTTGATATCTATTTACTGTTTGTTTGGGATACCGGGTTGGGCATGAGAAATATTTGTGTAATGTTGCCTAAAGACATTTTTCGTGTATTTAAGGAACAACCCACTTAATGCAATTTGAACAGTCTCGTAGATTCTGCCTCTGTGTGGTTCCTATGACTTCTGTGTCCCTGCAGTGAATAAATCTTGGTCTCTGACGCCACCATCGAGAAACCCGCGTCTCTGTTTATTTGTGCACCGAGACAGGAAGGAACTCAGGGGTCTTCGGGTGTTGTTTCCCTGACACCTCTGGACTCTTAAAAGTCCAGAACCTCACTTGGGCATACAAATACATTTGAGCACGGACGAAATTATCCGCCTCAATTATGGCCGCTCGATTGCGAAGCTGGAAACGCAGGTGGACGGGTGGCTGCGGCTCCCGCTCTCTATGTCAGCTAGAATAGCCATTCTAAAAATGGTAGTGCTCCCCAAATGTTTGTATCTTTTTAATAACATCCCTGTTCCTCTCACCCGGGCCTTCTTTTCCACCCTGCGGTCCCTCCTGATTAGACTGGTCTGGGGCGGGAAGCACCCCCGGATCCGCTGGAAGACTCTTACGCTCCCACAGGATAGAGGTGGCCTTGGAGTACCTGATCTGTATTTATACTACCTTGTCGCTCAATGTGCACATGCCTATGCCTGGTACCATCCTGACGCTCGGATCCCGTTCCTTCGCCCAGAGGCGGACTTTGTTCTTCCGGGTCGCTTGTCTGCGGTATTGCCCAAAGGTGTCCCCAGAAGCCCAGTGGATATTCAAACGGTATCCACTACCAGCTGGGCCTGGAACAGACTTTCTCGCTACTTAGCTCACCCTCTGCTATATTCTTCTTCTCTCCCGATACCCAACCCTGGGTTACTGCCGGGCACGGGTGAGGCTCTTGTGCAGCGAACTTTAACCAAATTTGACCTCACCAAAATTGGGGATTTATACCCTGGAGGGCACATATTCTCGGCATCAGAGGAGGCGCGATTCAGTGAGGCTACGTTCATGGACAGGTTCGTTCTTCGCCGGCTCTATTGCGCAGCGAGAGCGGAAATTAAGGGATTCCCCCTTGAGCCGGCTTCCATTGAACCCCTCACCATCCTTATTGATAAAGATACAGGGGCCCATATTGTCTCTAAGCTGTACAAGGCATGTGCAGCTCTGGTCCCATGTGCGGATGACCGGGCGCGGGAGGAGTGGGAGACGGACTTGGGCAGGCCTATCACGGACGAACAATGGACCGCATGCTGCAAAGTCACCAACATGGTATCACTGAACAGTCGTCATAAGCTCCTTCACTATAAATTCCTTCGCCGTTGGTATATGACCCCTGATAGACTCCATTCCATTGATCCCGCGCGGCCACACACATGCTGGAAATGCTCTGCACCACATGCTGATTTTGCACACATGTCCTGGACGTGTCCGAAACTGCAATCGTTCTGGACACAGGTTTACGAGGTCCTGGAAGAGATGTTAGGGCTTACACTGGTTCCCGCTCCTGAGGTCGCATTGTTGGGTTACACGGTAAATTTCCCTAAGAATGTCCGTAGACTGGCCTCTCTGGGTCTACTACTAGCCAAGCGAGAAATTGCCAGGCGCTGGGGGGGTAAAACGGCTCCCACGGCCCGGACATGGCTCACTGCCATGGCTTTCTGTAGCACGAATAGCGAGATCTACTCTAGTCTCCTCCCCACAGTGGCGCGACCTAAGGACATCTGGGGCCCTTATAGAACATATATTGCAGGCTTGCCTGGCTCTCCCCCACCACCCTCGAGTTCTGGAATAGTTCCCACGGGAGTGGGGTAAGCTATGCGGCACCAGCGTTACGCAGGTGGAGGGGTCATGAGATGGATGTGACACAGGGGTCCTCGGTGCTTGGGGTCAGGTGATGTTGATTGCACGGATTTTGAACATGCCCGAGGTGTGAACAGGGGAGGGGGGTGGCTTTGGAACCCTGGGGGTAGATCCTTGGTCCGAGCTTCTCCTGTTTCAGGTCGGACAGATGCTGATGATGGATTGGTAAATGGGGTCCTGATGTCTGATGCCTTGCTGATGTGGTATTTTTTATCTGAGTACCGGAAGTGTCAAGGTGTATCTACTTACTTGATATCTGTTGAACGCACAGCCGCTATCTTTGTATTGTTTGCTTTTTCAAATTTAAATAAAGCTTCAAAAAAATTTTTTAAAAAACATGTTGTATAGCAAAGCAAATGGCTTAAACTTAATGAAAGGCGAGACCTATTGCATTTTTAATGCTTGTTATTGCAAAGTAGTGCCCCTGTCATTCTCTTAAAAGCCCATCACATTTCTATCACTTATGTTGTGTGGTTTTTAGAAACAACCTCATGTTTTCACTCGTAGTGTTGTTGCAAAGTACGACACACTGCCACCCCACTTAACCCTAATACTCATCAGGTCCCAAAACTCACCTCGCACACCCACGGCTATGACAACAAAACAGATTCTAATGTATTTGTGAATTAGGATTTGTATAGTGCTTCATACCCTTGTTAAGGCCCCAAAGCGCTGCTTGAATAGTCTAGTAAAAAGTTACAGCTCTGTTACGCACAGTTGATATTGTCTGTGTTTATAATATAGACTGTGTGTGGAGAAATTGGGGGGCAGATTTACAAACCCCTTGCGCCACTTTTGCGTCATTTTTCCCATGACGCAAAAGTGGCGCAAGGGGCTTGTAAATCTGCCCCTGGGTGTTGTGCGTGAGGGTCGGAGGTATGCTCCAGTTTTGTCACTGCAAGCCTGTGGCTTTCTTTAGGCATGAACATGCTGCAGAAAGGTACTGAGAGATAAAGGTACCATTAAATGATTTGTCCATTCCTTCTTGTCAGACTCACACGAGGAAAGCACCTGTGTAAGGTATTTACAGCTGCCTGCCATTCAATCTGGCTATCAAGTATCCTTACACTTGCCGGAGGAAAATTTCAGAACTTTGCCATATGGAATGGAGAAAGAATTCCAACCAATGCATGTTTGTTCTATATTAAGAAATTATCATATTTGGAGACACTCTGGATATGACTTTTTCTTAACTGAAGGTTTTGAGGTTTGAGTCAACAATAGATCAGTCCTGTAGAATGGATGACTCCATGAGCGATGCAGAGAGCCTGAATAAAATGTCTGGTAACCCTCAGTCGGTGTAGCACTTGTAGGGCAGGGGTCATGTGGTCATGCATACATAGGTGAAGGAGTAGTCTGGCAGCAGCAATCTGGGTATGCTGGAGCCTACAGAGTAAGGATAGGTGGAACCTACTTAAAAACTGTGGCATAGTCTAAGTGCCACTGGACCAGCAGTGGCCGCCTTCAGGGAATCCCAGATGTAGAAAGCTATGCCACAGGGTTCACAAGACATGAAGAGTGCCTTTGTCCACAAGATTATCCTGCGGTGCAATGGAGAATTTGGAATCCATGATCATACCCAGGTTCCTCCTTGAATCAATGGATTTGGCGGTGGTCTGAGTTTCTTTATGCAACATAGATTGTAATTGTGTTTCAGTTACAGAAAAAAGATTCATCAGACCTTAGAGAACTCACAAGCCAAACTAAGAAAACCTAGATTGAGATAATGTAAACACATAAAAAGCTGTAAAAAAGCATTGCCCTCAAGAATATAAGAAAACACTAGGGGCCCTATTACAGAAAGTGCCCTGGGGGTGCAACGGGCATGTGCCCCTGCTTTATGCACCCACAGGGCATTGTGGAATTACAGAAGGGGGCCCCATGCAATTGAGGAAATCACTTTGCCTCTCCGCCTACGCCATATTACTGATGTAGGCACAGAAGCTTAGAAGGTGCACTGAAAGTGTGCCATAAAAGGTGGAATGCTGTTAGTGCGCCCCCTGTGGGCTGCTCTCTCAAGGGGTGAAAGGTAATCCTTGGATAGCCCCAGGCATCCCCCTGCAGGCGGTTCAGTCACTCACTGCACCCACCTGCAAGGGGATCTCTAATCCCTCTTGAAAGGGCAGGTAGGTTGCTGCCTGCACTATGAAACTCGGAGCAGCTTTTAAACAGCTGCTTTGTATTTCACTATAATGCACTGACCCGAGGGCAACGAGAGTTTGCAGCTGCCCTTAGAGCAGTGCATTTGTTCATAATTGGGCACACTTTCCTTGTTTCCAGCCAGCCCACATATTTAAAGGTACGCCAGGGCGTAAACAGGGAAAGTGTTCAGCCGCAGCACGTATTTATTTATTTATTTATTCCGAAGTTTTATATAGCGCTGGCCAGACCCGAGGGTATCGGAGCGTTTTACAACAGTCGTTCTGCAAAGGATCACAAAATACAATAATAGTAAATAACATGGACGGAGACCTTCAGCGGATTGTGTAACCAAGGGGCAATGAAGACTTGGAATGCCTTCAACGAGTGGCATAGTCTTGGGCAGAGCTCCTCTTCCAAGGAGTAGTGTTATCAGCGCTTCTGCTGCTCCTGTCCCTTCGCTAGGGAACGATCTAGGAAAAGGTTTTTGAGCTGACCATTGAATTTTGAAAAGGATGGGATAGTTCTGATGTTGGGGGGAATAGAGTTCCAGATTTTGGGTGCGTTACCCGCGAAGGACCGGGCAGCAGTTTTTTGTTTGTGAGCCTTCAGCGGGATGAGCAGAAGTGAGTTCGAGCTCCAGAGAGTCCTGATCTGGCCGGCTTTTTGAGTTTGGAGGCCAGGTACTCAGGTTTGCCTGTGTGAAGTGCTTTGTGCGCGATGCAGGCTGTTCTGAAACTAGCACGCATTTCAACTGGTAGCCATTTTAGATCTCTGAGTGCGGGTGAGATGTGGTCGAATTTCTTCACTCCTGTGACCATTCTGGCTGCTGCATTGAGAGTTGCTTTGAGGAGAGCGAAGTGAGACTTTGATGTACCTGTGAGGGCTGCTATTCCATAGTCTAATCTAGACAGCACCAGTGCTTGAGTGGCTTGTTTTAGGTCATTGGGTGGGATGAAAGGTTTTATTTTGTTTTCAGGTTAAGGAAGGCGGTCTTGGTGGAGTTCTTAATGTGTTTGGTCATGTCCAGGTTCTGGTCTAGAGTGATACCTAGTGATTTTACAGAGTCCGCCAGGGTGAGGTTGCTGTTGAGGGTTCTCTTCTTTGTTAGAGATGAGGAGTATTTCAGTTTTGTCCTGATTGAGTTTTAGTTGGTTACTTAAAAGCCAGTGTTGGACTTCTCTGAGTGTGTCGTTGAGTCTCTGAATGTCCTCAATGGAAGTGGTTTCAAGATAGATCTGTGTGCGTCTGCATATAGATGGAAGGGGATGTTGGCTTTTTTGAGAAGGGTTGTGAGGGGTTCCATGTAAATGTTGAAAAGTTGCGGGGAGAGCACTGAGCCTTGGGGGCTCCCCTGCTGAACGGGTGTAGGTCGGACGCAAAGTTTTTGATTTTTAGTCTTTGGGTGCGAATATGGAGGAAGGAGGAGAACCAGTGTAGGACCAACTCTTCAAGACCTGCCCTTTCTTGAAACACCTTAATGAGCAGTTTGTGGTCGACCGTGTCAAAAGCTGCCGATAGGTCTAAGAGAATGAGAAGCCAGCATTTGTCCGCATCAAGTGATTTGTGGATATCATCAATGACGTTGAGGATCGCGGTTTTGGTGCTGCATCCTTTTCTGAAACCTGATTGGTGGGAATCGAGGAGGTTGATGCTATCCAAGTGCTGAGTTAGTTGAAGAGGCACGCATTTTTACAGGGTTTTGGATAGGAGAAGTAAGTTAGAAACTGGTCTGAAATTATTCATGTCTTTTGTGTCTAGGCCAGGTTTTTTTAGCAGTGGCATGACTTAACCGACTTTGAGGCAGTCAGTAACGACTCCAGTTCTCAGGGAGCTGTTTATGATCTCGCACCAGTGTGGAGTGAGGGAGAATTTCAGCTTTTTGGTCAGTTGTGAGGGTAGAGGATCTAGAGCGTGGGTGGAGGGATTGGATGTGGTGATTAGTTTGACTATCTTTGCTTAATGTATTAGGGTGAAAGATTTCCAGGGCTTTCTAGGGGGCTTGGATGCGTTGTCATTTGTCCCAGGCGAGATGCTCTTGCGGGAGGGGGTGATGTTGAAGTCCATTGAGAGCTCAATCTTGTTGATCTTGTACTCAAAGAAGTTGGCGAAGTTGTCGCAGAGCTCTTTGGAAGCCTGCATTGAGGAGGTAGTGGGTTTGGAGGTTTGCTGTCTGATGATGTTAAAGAGCTCCCTGGGCCTGTTTTTTGCGTTGTCTAGCGCGGTGCAGAAAAACGAGGTTTTTTCGTTTTGGATGGGTTTGTTATACTTCCTGCGGGCTGCTTTGAGTTGCTCCCGGAGGATAGCGGAAGGGTTGTTTCTCCAGAGTCTCTTTGTAGGTAAGAGCGGTGGGGCAGTGGGTGATTTCGACTGAAAGGGCCTGAGTCCCCAGAAAGTCAATGGCATATTGATAGGTTTCACCAGTGCTGCAACACGTTCTATATAACTCAGGAGACATAAGACTATGAGTTATGCTAAGTGAACCCTAACTATGAAATTGTTATGTTGAATATCTCTTCAGGGAACTAGCTTTTTCACGGATACTAACTGTTCCTTTTTTTATATTCAATTTTTATGACATTCTTTTACAGTTTAAGCATACATTGTATGGTATAATATACAGTTGTAATCCTCTTGTTACAACAGTAGTGTTTCCCAACATATGCTCAGAAGCATGCAACTCAAGCATAACTAAAAGAGGTTATATATCCCTACTGTCTATTTTCTTACGATGAACAACCTTACATATTAGTTATCTAACTAAACAAAAGAAAAACACATTCAATATAAAAATTGGGCAGCAGTTAACTTGCAGTTTCCAATGTATCTCTTAATATCGGAGGCAGATGTAGCGTAACAGTTTGTTTCAAGACTACTAATCATCTTGTATTACAAATGTGTGTTGTGTGACGAAGGGAGTGTTGGGTGGCCTTGCCTCGCGCAGTTCTCTTATGGCAACCTAGTATGTTCGAGTCTCCCCCCACCAGTGGGCAGCACACACCCCTCCGCTCCCTTTGAGTAGCCGCCCCAGACCAGATGCGGTGTGTTATGTGGTAGAGGCGGGGCATCTGGGGTGCCCTCCTCACCTCCGGGCCACGACATCGGCATGTCTGGATGTGTGGGAGTACTTGCTCCCTCAACTACCTGAATTTTGGGTTGCAGGTTATTCAACAATAGACCCCATGTCTCCAGATCCACCACCCCCATTCCTGCATATCTGTCATCCATTTACGTGCTGTGAGTGGTGCAGCCTGTGTCCAGTGTATCATGCGACGTTTGGCCAGCACCAATCCTAAGTTTGCAAACCTATGCTGCATTTTGTTAGTGGTCTTCGGTGTCAGTAGGACACATAGGGGGCAGTGTTTGTGTCTGTGGCCAACACGGATGCCGGTCGTCCCTCTGATTATCTTTAACACCCCCTTCCAATACCTCTGAAGTCTGGGGCAATCCAATGTCATATGCGCAAAAGCAGCTGGTGCAATGCCACAGTGAGGGCATTCCACAGTGTGCGATGTGTTAATAAGCGCCAGCCTGAGAGGTGTCATGTAGGTGCGATGCAGATAGTAAAATTGTGCGAGCTTGAATCGGGCGTTGCTGGCCACATTGCGCACCTGCGCGAATGCCCTCTTCTTCTCACTATCTGTGAGTTACGTTGGCAAATCTGTCGACCATCTATCTCGGATGTGGGAGACATCGATTACACGGTCGGCTTTAAGCGCCAGATACAGTAGTAAAATCAAGCCCTTATTCGTGCCTGGGTCTAGAATTGCTATCAATGTTTGGGATTCCGGTGTTTCCTCTGGGAATGTAGTCAATATCTCCCGAGTAGTGCGAGAGATCTTTCCATACTACCTCAGCGAATGTAAGAAACGTCCCATTACATTATCGGTCACCCGCAGTTAGGTATCCTCCTTCAAACCATTTTGTCAAGTCCATAACGTTCTGGATATGGCACTAGTTTTACAGCCATTGTAAAGGTAGCGCACATGCATAAGGTGCTCTACGCAGAACCAATGTGACTGCTCTCCCCCAGGCCGCCGCCACCTGATGCACCACAAATGGGTATTGTGTCGGCGTTTGTGACCCTATCATGAGACATCTCTGAAAGTTATTTTCCCGTTCCCAATCTGCCAGGAGCTCCTTCTCCACATTCAGACCCGTGCACCTGAGCGCTGCGTACTAGAGGAGTGTGGCCGTGTGATAGAATTGCAGGTCCGGTAGTCCTAGTCCCCTGCTCGGTTTCTGGTTTCAGTATCTCCAGCTTAAACCTATTTTGCTTTCCAGCCCAAACCAGTGATATCAAAAGACTATTGAGGGTTTTAACGGTGGAGCTGGGGATAATGCAGAGTGAGTTCTGTATGACATACAGGCATCATGGTAGGAGCACCATCCGTGCCAGGGCCACCCTGCCCATGACTGAGAGAGGGAGGTGGTTCCAGAAGCTAATAGAGGATTGTAATCTCCTGATCACCGCCCCTATATTCAGTGTTTGGTGTCAAACGCTTTGGAATACTACCACCCCCCCCATCAGTTCTGGCGGCGGGGATAGCATTCCACCCTTCTAGAGGGAGAGACATGTTCACACTGGTCAAACCCGGTAGGACTTTCCTGAGCCCTGGCATCACAAAATGGACAATAGCGTTCCTGTCGAAGGGGGGTGTAACCACCTCCCCAGACAGGCAGATGTGTATTGGGGCTGGGCAGGAGCACTCTCTGGTGCTTTGAAGTCCTGCACTGGGGGCACATTTGGTGTCCCTGTGCATAGTCCAGTTCAAACCGGTTGCAGGGGCTATCTGCCCCTGCTCTGGCGCGAAACTGGACAAAGGAAATGGGTGTAACCACCCCTCTTTCCAGAACCACCCATAGGTGGGGCCTTAGAGTTAGTCCAACTCCTAGACTTAGTATAAGTATAGGAATCCAGTCCCTAGGACTTTAGATTACCCTGGACAAAACTCTGCAATGTAAATCCTGGACCTTCGACGTTCTATCCTGACTAGAAGACTGAAGAAATCTCCCTTGGGGTCAAGGAGTGACTCCCCTACTTGGCAGGCACCAAAGAAGCAACTGACCAGTCTGCATCGCTGAAGCTCCCTCCGGACGCTGAAGTCTTTGCATCACCAGAGGTAGATTTCCAGACTTCCCCGAGGCTACCCTGAGTCCACAGCAAAGCTGAAGCCAATGGCTTTCATGGGTGACGTGGAACCATGACCCCTGAACATTGTGATCTTTTGCAGGAACAGCATATTCCTGGGTCCCCTCGAAGTTGTGCTTTGGGCTCTGAGTAGCCCTAGCCTTGAGCACCTACTGCACTGAAGATTGCTGGCCTCCACTCCACAAGTGAGCCGTGGGCCAGTTTCAAACGCAACCGCTTGAGGCTCCTTCGCGATCACTAGCCCGTTGGCTAGCCGGTCCCCACAAATGCAACTCCTCTTCTGCTTGGGCTTTCCTGGTTGCTCCAGACGTGTCCTGACTTACCCTCGCAGGGTGAGTCCCTCAGACCTTGCTGGTCTGCACCGCAGTCCTTTCTCTGAATTCCAGTGACTTGCCATTGCCAAGGCTTGTTGGGTCCATTCTGTATGCCGATACCACAGCACTCGACAGACTTCGTGGGACAGCTCGAATCCAGCTCGTGGACTTCATCGACACCTCCTGGACTTCGTGACTGAAGAGTCAAGACACCCATCCACTCACCTGAAGCACCCAACATCTGTGGGCATTGGTCCATCCTGCCCTCGGTCACTGGCTAGTGACCCATACTCTGTCCCCTCTGCTTTCAGGTTCCTTCCATCCTAGATCCAGGTTTGGATCTCTTCGGACACTTGTCCTCTTCATGGCAGCAGCAGTTCTTTGCAGGCTTCCATTGAAATCGACGACGCGACCCGACACCAAAAGACACCTGTGCACCCGGCTTCCCTGGGTGAGGTAACTCGAGTACTCCAGTGCTCCCGTGGGTGCTAGCCCTAGAACTTCCTAAGTCCAAAAGGGTTTGGTCCTGACTCGATTCTAAGTGTCCCCAATCTTTAATTTTCCAACCGCGACATTGCCCATAGAAGATAATGGGAACCCGCGGTTGTGTTCACACACTGCATACAGTCCCCGTGGGTCCCCTGTGTCACTACCTTGAGTGGTTCCTTGGGGTCCCAGTGATTCTACAGGCTCTAGGCCTTGTGTCTAGTTCAGTCGTGGTTCTTATACCACTATTTTGGTATATGGTTTGGTACGCCCCTAGGGCCCAAACGTGTATTTGTGCTATTACTGATGATTGCTCACTTGTAACTTAAGTACTTCGAACTCCAGTCTCATAAAGAGACTAGAGGGGTGTGTTTTAACCTAAACAAATATATTTTAAATATATACCTGGTGTGGTTGTCCTTTCATTTAATCATTCAAGAGATTATAGACTGGTAAAACAAGCTGCTTTACATTCCTTCAAGACTTAGCCTGAAGGCTGCTCTCCATAGCTACCACTAGGATAGCTTTCAATAAAGGTTGTCTTTAACCTATCACCATAAGGGGTTGTTTGGACTGATACAAGGTGCCCACTAGAACTAGTGGACAGCATATATCAGGCCACCTTCTCACATTGGTGTGCAGCGTGTGAGATTCCAGCCTGCTATTGTTTTACCAGTTAATCTCAATTGAATTGATCAACTGAACTAAAGGTACCTGAGGTACACATAATATCAAGTTTAGCTACAGTAAGTTCTACTGAACTTAGAGTTGTGTGTCAAGGGATAGCACACCCTTTCTACAACTCAAGAGAGTTTAGTAGGCCATACTAGTGTAGGTAGTGCAATACACCACATCACATTAGTAATGTCTAACCAGCCAGGAACCAGTGGGTCCCTATAAATATGAGGATCTCTCCTTTGCTCAGCTAAGGGCCTTATGTTCCATTAGGAAGCTGAAGACAGGCAAAAGTCTATCCACCCAGCATCTCATAAAGATACTTAAGCTGGATGATATCCAGGGCCTAGTGGGCCTGATGAGGTAGACAGTGTGGGTGGGACAGCAGGTGAGGGTGGGCCTAGGGGTAACAATTCCCCTGACCCTACCTCTAATGCTGACCAGACTGGTGACAATGACCAGACTCTGGTGAACCCAGATCTCCTGGATGAGGATGAGGAGGATGATAATAATGCTCCTTCCTTTATTCCTCGAGGTAGACCTGACATCAGGGCTAGAAGGGATAGATCTCTGTCAAGGGTGTCTATCCAGTCTAACTCCTCTATAGGGACCTCTGTCTCTTCTCACAGAGGGAGGGAAACCTACCAGGAGAGGAGAGAGAGACTGCTGAAGTATGAGCAAGAAAAGTTCAACCTCAGAAAGCAGCAGATGGCCTTATATAGGGAACCCTCGAGCTCTACAGAGCTAGTAAAAAGGAGGGACTAGAGCCCCTTGGCGGCAGCAATTTCCCTAGAGATAGGGAGAGGTCTTATTACCATAGAAACCTATGTAAGATTGTCCCACCCTACCAGAGTGGGGATGATGTCCACAAATGGATAACTGCCTTGGAGAGGGCCTGTAAAGTACAGAAGGTCCCTCGAGGTCAGTGGGCAGCAATCTTATGGCTCTCCTTTGCGGACAAAGGTAGAAATAAGCTCCTCACTGTAAGAGTAGAGGATGCTGATGATTACCAGGTCTTGAAAAGTGCACTGGTAGATGGGTTTGGCCTAACCACTGAACAATACAGGTTAAAGTTCAGAGACACCCAAAAAGCACAAAATCAAGACTGGGTTGACTTTGTTGCCTGTGCTGCTAAGGCTCTGGAAGGTTGGTTATTGGGCAGTAAAGTGTGTGACTTCAAAGGATTGTACAATCTGATAATGAGGGAGCAGATTCTTAATAACCGTCAAAATCAGCTGTTGCACCAGTACCTGGTAGACTCTGATCTGACCTCTCCCCAACAATTGGGAAAGAAGGCAGACAAATGGGTCAGAACCAGGGTGAGGCAGAAGGTACAGAACCAAGGTGGTGACCCTAAGAAGCAAGATTCCAAGAACTCTGACAAGGGTAAAGACCAGAAGTCTTCTCAAGGGCCGCAAAAATCTTCTTCTAATGGGGAGTCACAGTCAAGTTAGGGTAAAGGCCAAAAGAAACCTTGGTGCAAAATCTGTAAGCAGAAAACTCACTGAACCAGTGACCGCACCAAGGCCAAATAAAATACTCCAGCCACCACCAATTCCCCTAAGGCACCGGCTCCCCCTAGTGCAGTTACAATTGGTGGTGGGAATACACAGAATAAGGGTGTAGTAGGGTTGACCCTGGGTTCTGAGATGGACTCTGGCCTAGTCAGGGTACCAACTCAGGCTGTGCTTGTCAGTGATGGGGGCATGGATATGTTCCCCTTTATGAGTCCCAGTAACTTGGGCAAATACAGACAGCAGCCTTTAATAAATGGAGTAGAAGCATGGGCATTCAGGGACACAGGAGCAAGTGTCACAATGGTGACAAAAGATCTTGTGGATCCTGGGCAGATTATGCTTGGTGAAATGTACCAAGTGACCAATGCTAGCAATGTCAGAACAGATCATTCTCTGGCAGTTGTTAACTTCTCCTGGGGAGGGGTAACTGGCCTTAAGAAGGCTGTGGTAAGTGCAGACCTACCAGTACCGTGCTTATTTGGCAATGATCTAGAGACTTCAGCTTGGGCTGAAGTGGAGCTCAGGACACATGCAGTAATGTTAGGGATCCCTGCACATGTCTTTGCTGTGACCAGGTCACAGGCAAAAATGTCTAAAACTGGACAGGCCCTGGATTCTGGAATAATGGACCAGGTGCCTCACAAGAGGAGGAGCAGTAGGGTTAAGGCAGAGTGTTCCCACCTAACTCAGAATACTGATCATTCTCCTCAGGGAGATGATCTTGAGCCTGAAGAAGGAACTGTCCCAGAGGAGCTTGAACCTGACCAGGTTGAGTTCTTGGGGACAGGGGGCCCTTCCAGGTCTGATCTGAGCCAGGAACAGAAAACCTGCCCCTCTCTTGAACCCCTCAGACCGCAAGCTGCTGATGAGGCTGCTGGGAATGCCAGTGGCACCCATAAAGTTTATTGGGATGATGTACTCCTATACTCAGAGAGTAGAGACCCCAAGCCTGGTGCATCCAGGAGGTTGGTTATACCTCTGAAGTTTAGGGGTTTCCTATTGACACAAGCCCATGATATTACCCTAGCAGGACACCTGGGCCAGAACAAGACTTAGGACAGAATTGTTCCTCACTTCCACTGGCCCCACATGTCTGAAGACACAAAGGAGTTTTGTCGCTCCTGTGTAACCTGCCAGGCCAGTGGCAAAGCAGGTGGCACTACAAAGGCCCCCCTTTGAAAGGGTAGGGATTGACATTGTTGGTCCCATGGATCCCCAAACAGCATCTGGGCACAGATTTATACTGGTGGTGATGGATCATGCCACCAGGTACCCAGAGGCAATTCCCCTAAGAACCACTACAGCACCTGTGGTGGCAAGAGCTTTCTTGAGTGTGTTCTCAAGAGTAGGCTTTCCTAACGAGGTAGTATCTGACAGGGGTGCAAACTTCATGTCTAGTTACTTGACTGCTATGTGGAAGGAGTTTGGAGTGAACTACAAGTTCACCACACCCTATCACCCACAATGCAATGGTTTAGTTGAGAGTTTCAACAAAACCTTAAAGGGCATGATCAAAGGACTCCCAGAGAAGCTTAGGCGAAAATGGGACCTGCTCTTGCCCTGCCTTTTATTTGCATACAGGGAGGTGCCTCAAAAGGGGGTTGGCTACAGCCCATTTGAACTTTTGTTTGGACACCCTGTCAGGGGTCCAATGTGTTTGGTGAAGGAAGGATGGGAGTTACCTCTCAAGCCCCCAAAGCAAGACATAGTGGACTATGTACTTGGTCTCCGCTCCAGGATGGCTGAGTACATGAAACAGGCAAACAAAAACCTTGAGGCTAGCCAGGAACTGCAAAAAGCCTGGCATGACCAAAAGGCTGTACTGACTGTTTACCAGCCAGGACAGAAAGTGTGGGTGTTGGAGCCCATGGCCCCAGCAGCCCTCCAGGAAAAATGGAGTGGCCCCCATACAATTGTTGAACAGAAAGGGGAGGTTACCTTCTTGGTAGACCTTGGAACCCCTAGGAGTCCACATAAGGTACTTCATGTCAACAGACTAAAACCATATGTTGACAGGGCAGACATGGGCTTGCTCATGGCCACTGATGAAGGACAGGAGGAAGAGAGTGACCCACTCCCTGGCCTGCTTCCTCAGAACCCTGATGATGGGTCAGTTGATGGTGTAGCCTTGGCAGGCAGCCTCACTGCCCAGCAACAAACTGACTGCAGAAACCCTCTCAGCCAGTTTAGACATATGGTTTCTCTGACTCCAAGTCAGACCACCTGGTGCACTCATGAAGTGGACACTGGGGACAGTCTACCTGTGAAGAATGCGATCTACAGGCAACCTGACCATGTCAGGGACTGTATAAGAACAGAAGTCCAAAAGATGTTGAATCTGGGTGTTATTGAACCCTCAGTTAGCCCTTGGGCTAGCCCAGTAGTCCTGGTACCTAAACCTCACACCGGTGGTGGGAAAACAGAGATAAGGTTTTGTGTAGATTACAGGGGTCTCAATGCAGGCACTAGGACTGATGCCCATCCCATCCCCAAGGCAGATGAGCTAATAGATACGTTGGCCTCAGCCAAGTTTCTAAGCACATTTGACCTGACAGCTGGCTACTGGCAGATCAGACTAGCTGATGATGCCAAGCCAAAGACAGCATTTTCTACCCCTAGTGGGCACTATCAATTTGTAGTAATGTCCTTTGGTTTGAAGAATGCACCTGCCACTTTCCAAAGGTTGGTGAATCAAGTCCTTACAGTCCTGGAAGACGTTAGTGCAGCATATCTAGATGATATTGCTGTCTTTAGCTCCACCTGGGAGGATCACCTGGTCCACCTGAGGAATGTTTTGGAGGCCCTGCAAAAAGCAGGCCTAACTATCAAAGCTACTAAGTGCCAGATAGGGCAGAGTCAGGTTGTGTTCCTGGGCCACCTTGTAGGTGGAGGCCAGGTTCAACCCTTGCAGAGCAAAATCCAGACCATAATGGACTGGGTTGCTCCAACTACCCAGACTCAGGTGAGAGCCGTCTTAGGCCTGACTGGGTACTATAGGAGATTTGTCAAAGGATATGGATCAATAGTGACACCCTTGAATGACTTAACTTGTAAAAAGATGCCCAAAAAGGTTCCGTGGACAGCTAGCTGTCAAAAGGAATTTGATGACCTGAAGCAGGCAATGTGCACTGCTCCCATTCTGCAGAGTCCTGACTACTCCAAGAAGTTCATTGTTGAAACAGATGTATCTAAATTGGGGGTAGGGGCTGTACTGTCATAATTGAATGAAGAAGGTCAGGATCAGCCAGTAGCTTTCATAAGCAGAAAGCTGACCCCGAGAGAGAAACGTTGGTCAGCCATTGAGAGGGAGGCCTATGCTGTGGTTTGGGCTCTGAAGAAGTTGAGGCCATACTTGTTTGGTACTCACTTCCTTGTTCAGACAGACCATAAGCCCCTCTTATGGCTAAAACTAATGAAGTGTGAAAACCCCAAACTGCTTAGGTGGTCCATTTCCCTACAGGTGATGGACTTTACAGTGGAACATAGACCCGGCAGTAACCATGCCAATGCAGATGGACTCTCTAGGTATTTCCACTTAGAACATGAAGACTCAACTGGTCAAGGTTAGTTTAATGTCCCTGTGTTTGGGGGGGTTGTGTAGGAGAGTAGGATCTGCTTCATGTGAGTACCCCCACTTTTTGCTGGTGTTCACTGTTTTTCGACCTTAGTCTGGCTGTGGCCCTGCTAATCAGGCCCACAGCCTAGCTGCTTACTCTCTAAAATGGTTTGCATATACATTAGGTACATATCTAAGTGGATTCTGAAGTGCCTTATAAGCCCCTAGTATATGGTATACTATGTACCTAGGGCATAGGTACCTCAGAGGCCTACCAGGGCTGAAGCATGTATTATGCCACCCCTGGGAAGCACTCCAAAATGACACCACAGGTCTGCTACTGCAGCCTGGGTAAGGGTGTGCTTGAACCCCTTACAGTGGTATAGGCTACCTATATCCACATATATATACCGACACATATAAACCTATAAGTGACTCCTATGGCAGGCCTTGACAATCCTGAAGGCAGAGTGCTTGGATTTGTGTGAGAGGGTGCTCAAGCATGAGTTGAGCCCCTCTGCAGCTTTTGGAAATACTTCCTTATGGCTGTTCTGAGATACAGCCATACCATATACTCTTAAGTGCATTATAATCTCGTTGTACATGCTAACTTTGGAATGGCTGCATCAAAACATGTCGTGTTTGGTGTCAAACGCTTTGGAATACTATCCCCCCGCCAGTTCTGGTGGCGGGGGTAGCATTCCACCCTTCTAGAGAGAGAGACATGTTCACACTGGTCAAACCCGGTAGGACTTTCCTGAGCCCTGGCATCACAAAATGGATGCCTCTGGCCTCCTGCTGCTGACCGAAACTCCAGCAGGGGAGGCCTGGACAATAGAGTTCCTGTCGAAGGGGGGTGTAACCACCTCCCCAGACAGGCAGATGTGTATTGGGGCTGGGCGGGAGCACTCTCTGGTGCCTTGAAGTCCTGCACTGGGGGCACATTTGGTGTCCCTGTGCATAGTCCAGTTCAAACCGGTTGCAGGGGCTACCTGCCCCTGCTCTGGCGCGAAACTGGACAAAGGAAATGGGTGTAACCACCCCTCTTTCCAGACCCACCCATAGGTGGGGCCTTAGAGTTAGTCCATCCCCTAAACTTAGTATAAGTATAGGAATAAAGTCCCTAGGACTTTAGATTACCCTGGATGAAACTCTGCAACGTAAATCCTGGACCTTCGACATTCTATCCTGACTAGAAGACTGAAGAAATCTCCCTTGGGGTCAAGGAGTGACTCCCCTGCTTGGCAGGCACCAAAGAAGCAACTGACTGGTCTGCATCGCTGAAGCTCCCGCTGGACGCCAAAGTCTTTGCATCACCAGAGATAGATTTCCAGACTTCCCCGAGGCTACCCTGAGTCCACAGCAAAGCTGAGGCCCATGGCTATCATGGGTGATTTGGAACTGTGACCCCTGGACACCGTGATCTTTTGCAGCAACAGCATCTTGCTGGGCTTCCTCGAAGTTGTGCTTTGGGCTCCGAGTAGCCCCAGCCTTGAGCACCTCCTGCACCAAAGATTGCTGGCCTCCACTCCACGAGTGAGCTGTGGGCCAGTTTCAAGTGCAACCGCTCGAGGCTCCTTCGCGATCACTAGCCCGTTGTCTAGCCAGTCCCCACAAAGGCAACTCCTTGTCTGCTTGGGCTTTCCTGGTTGCTCCAGACGTGCCCTGCCTTACCGTCGCTGGGTGAGTCCCTCAGACCTTGCTGGTCTGCACCGCAGTCCTTTCTCTGAATTCCAGTGACTTGCCGTTGCCAAGGCTTGTTGGGTCCATTCTGGTCGCTGATACCGCAGCACTCGACAGACTTCGTGGTACAGCTCGAATCCGGCTCATGGACTTCGTCAACGCCTCCTGGACCTCGTGGCTGAAGAGTCAAGACACCCTTCCACTCACCTGAAGCACCCAACATCTGTGGGCATTGATCCATCCTGCCCTCGGTCACTGGCTAGTGACCCAGACTCTGTCCCCTCTGCTTTCAGGTTCCTTCCATCCTAGATCCAGGCTTGGATCTCTTCGGACACTTTTCTTCACGGCAGCAGCAGTCCTTTGCAGGCTTCCATTGAAATCGACGACGCGACCCGACACCAAAAGACACCTGTGCACCCGGCTTCCCAGGGTGAGGTAACTCGAGTACTCCGGTGCTCCCGTGGGTGCTAGCCCTAGAACTTCCCAAGTCCAAAAGGGTTTGGTCCTGACTCGATTCTAAGTGTCCCTAATCTTTAAATTTCCAACCGCCACATTGCCCATAGAAGATAATGGGAACCCGCGGTTGTGTTCACACACTGCATACAGTCCCCGTGGGTCCCCTGTGTCACTACCTTGGGTGGTTCCTTGGGGTCCCAGCGATTCTACAGGCTCTAGGCCTTGTGTCTAGTTCAGTCGTGGTTCTTATACCACTTTTATGGTATATGGTTTGGTACGCCACTAGGGCCCAAACGTGTATTTGTGCTATTACTGATGATTGCTCACTTGTTACTTAAGTACTTCGAACTCCAGTCTCATAAAGAGACTAGAGGTGTGTGTTTTAACCTAAATACATATATTTTAAATATATAACTGGTGTGGTTGTCCTTTCATTTGATTATAGATTATAGATTATAGACTGGTAAAACAAGCTGCTTTACATTCCTTCAAGACTTAGCCTGACGGCTGCTCTCCATAGCTACCACTAGGAAAGCTTTCAATAAAGGTTGTCTTTAACCTATCACCATAAGGGGTTGTTTGGACTGATACAAGGTGCCCACTAGAACTAGTGGACAGCATATATCAGGCCACCTTCTCACAGGGAGCATGACTATCTGGGCCTCCCTCATCGACGGTGGGAGGTATCCCACTCTCTTGGCCTCCTGTAGGATTTCATTGAGTCAGGGGAGTAACATATCCGCATATGTTTGGTAGTATTCTACGGGTAGACTGGGCCTGGGGTTTTGTAGTGGGCCATTGCAGCCAACACCTCTTGCAGATTCTCCATTGTGATCTTCGCGCCAAGCATCTTGCGGTGGTCATCAGTGAGACCTGGCAATGCAAGATCATTTAGGAAATGTGTCCGGATGTCAGGAGGCACCCCGGACCCTCCTTATATATGGGTGCCAGATGTGCATACAGGAGTGTGTTAACACCAGCTTGCGTGGAGATGTAACTGTCATCTGGGTGCCGCAATGCGAGGATGACTGGAGGAGGTCACTCACGTTTTAGTAGCCATCCCAATAGGCTACTTGACTTGTCTCCCTCCCGATGGAGCAGCTGTTGGTATTCGTGGCGGACCAAGAAATCCAGCCTGTCCCATATTTCTCCTACTCTACGATGTGCGTCTAGCAGCCGCTCAGCCGATCGTGGTCCTTCAGGTTCTGTCCTCTGCATCATCGCTAGGGTGCTCTCTGCCTGTATTAACTCTTTCTCTGGTTGTCGAGCGTGTTAAAAGCTGCCGATAGGTCTAAGAGAATGAGAAGCCAGCATTTGTCCGCATCAAGTGATTTGTGGATATCATCAATGACGTTGAGGATCGCGGTTTCGGTGCTGCATCCTTTTTTGAAACCTGATTGGTGGGAATCGAGGAGGTTGATGCTATCCAAGTGCTGAGTTAGTTGAAGGGGCACGCATTTTTACAGGGTTTTGAATAGGAGAAGTAAGTTAGAAACTGGTCTGAAATTATTCTTGTCTTTTGTGTCTAGGCCAGGTTTTTTTAGCAGTGGCATGACTTAACCGACTTTGAGGCAGTCAGTAACGACTCCAGTTCTCAGGGAGCTGTTTATGATCTCGCACCAGTGTGGAGTGAGGGAGAATTTCAGCTTTTTGGCCAGTTGTGAGGGTAGAGGATCTAGAGCGTGGGTGGAGGGATTGGATGTGGTGATTAGTTTGACTATCTGTGCTTCATGTATTAGGGTGAAAGATTTCCAGGGCTCTCTAGGGGGCTTGGATGCCTTGTCATTTGTCCCAGGCGAGATGCTCTTGCGGAAGGGGGTGATGTTGAAGTCCATTGAGAGCTCAATCTTGTTGATCTTGTACTCAAAGAAGTTGGCGAAGTTGTCGCAGAACTCTTTGGAAGCCTGCATTGAGGAGGTAGTGGGCTTGGAGGTTTGCTGTCTGATGATGTTAAAGAGCTCCCTGGGCCTGTTTTTTGCGTTGTCTAGCGCGGTGCAGAAAAACGAGGTTTTTTCGTTTTGGATGGGTTTGTTATACTTCCTGCGGGCTGCTTTGAGTTGCTCCCGGAGGATAGCGGAAGGGTTGTTTCTCCAGAGTCTCTTTGTAGGTAAGAGCGGTGGGGCAGTGGGTGATTTCGACTGAAAGGGCCTGAGTCCCCAGGAAGTCAATGGCATATTGATAGGTTTCACCAGTGCTGCAACACGTTCTATATAACTCAGGAGACATAAGACTATGAGTTATGCTAAGTGAACCCTAACTATGAAATTGTTATGTTGAATATCTCTTCAGGGAACTAGCTTTTTCACGGATCCTAACTGTTCCTTTTTTTATATTCAATTTTTATGACATTCTTTTACAGTTTAAGCATACATTGTATGGTATAATATACAGTTGTAATCCTCTTGTTACAACAGTAGTGTTTCCCACCATATGCTCAGAAGCATGCAACTCAAGCATAACTAAAAGAGGTTATATATCCCTATTGTCTATTTTCTTACGATGAACAACCTTACATATTAGTTATCTAACTAAACAAAAGAAAAACACATTCAATATAAAAATTGGGCAGCAGTTAACTTGCAGTTTCCAATGTATCTCTTAATATCGGAGGCAGATGTAGCGTAACAGTTTGTTTCAAGACTACTAATCATCTTGTATTACAAATATGTGTTGTGTGACGAAGGGAGTGTTGGGTGGCCTGGCCTCGCGCAGTTCTCTTATGGCAACCTAGTATGTTCGAGTCTCCCCCCACCAGTGGGCAGCACACACCCCTCCGCTCCCTTTGAGTAGCCGCCCCTGACCAGATGCGGTGTGTTATGTGGTAGAGGCGGGGCATCTGGGGTGCCCTCCTCACCTCCGGGCCACGACGTCAGCATGTCTGGATGTGTGGGAGTACTTGCTCCCTCAACTACCTGAATTTTGGGTTGCAGGTTATTCAACAATAGACCCCATGTCTCCAGATCCACCACCCCCATTCCTGCATATCTGTCATCCACTTACGTGCTGTGAGTGGTGCAGCCTGTGTCCAGTGTATCATGCGACGTCTGGCCAGCACCAATCCTAAGTTTGCAAACCTATGCTGCATTTTGTTAGTGGTCTTCGGTGTGAGTAGGACACATAGGGGGCAGTGTTTGAGTCTGTGCCCAACACGGATGCCGGTCGTCCCTGTGATTATCTTTAACACCCCCTTCCAATACCTCTGAAGTCTGGGGCAATCCCATGTCATATGCGCAAACGCAGCTGGTGCAATGCCACAGTGAGGGCATTCCACAGTGAGCGATGTGTTAATAAGCGCCAGCCTGAGAGGTGTCATGTAGGTGCGATGCAGATAGTAAAATTGTGCGAGCTTGAATCGGGCGTTGCTGGCCACATTGCGCACCTGCGCGAATGCCCTCTTCTTCTCACTATCTGTGAGTTACGTCGGCAAATCTGTCGACCATCTATCTCGGATGTGGGAGACATCGATTACACGGTCGGCTTTAAGCGCCAGATACAGTAGTAAAATCAAGCCCTTATTCGTGCCTGGGTCTAGAATTGCTATCAATGTTTGGGATTCCGGTGTTTCCTCTGGGAATGTAGTCAATATCTCCCGAGTAGTGCGAGAGATCTTTCCATACTACCTCAGCGAATGTAAGAAACGTCCCATTACATTATCGGTCACCCGCAGTTAGGTATCCTCCTTCAAACCATTTTGTCAAGTCCATAACGTTCTGGATATGGCACTAGTTTTACAGCCATTGTAAAGGTAGCGCACATGCATAAGGTGCTCTACGCAGAACCAATGTGACTGCTCTCCCCCAGGCCGCCGCCACCTGATGCACCACAAATGGGTATTGTGTCGGCGTTCGTGACCCTATCATGAGACATCTCTGCAAGTTATTTTCCCGTCCCCAATCTGCCAGGAGCTCCTTCTCCACATTCAGACCCGTGCACCTGAGCGCTGTGTACTAGAGGAGTGTGGCCATGTGATAGAATTGCAGGTCCGGTAGTCCTAGTCCCCTGCTCGGTTTCTGGTTTCAGTATCTCCAGCTTAAACCTATTTTGCTTGCCAGCCCAAACCAGTGATATCAAAAGACTATTGAGGGTTTTAACGGTGGAGCTGGGGATAATGCAGAGTGAGTTCTGTATGACATACAGGCATCATGGTAGGAGCACCATCCGTGCCAGGGCCACCCTGCCCATGACTGAGAGAGGGAGGTGGTTCCAGAAGCTAATAGAGGATTGTAATCCCCTGATCACCGCCCCTCTATTCAGTTCATGCTGCTCCTCTGCTGAGTGCACCACCTGGAACCCTAGGTAGCGGAAATGTGTGCACCTCCATGTGAATTCCATGGGGGGGAGCTCCACGGCATCCAGACGTACTAGTGTGGCAAGCCGAAATAGGGTGGATTTTCCTTTATTCATTTTTAACCAGAGACTGCACAGGACGAGTTAGATATAGCAAGGCATCATCCACGTACAGAGACAGAACATGCATCCAACTGTCCACTGGTATCCCCAGCACACCATATCCCTGCGCAGTCTAATCACCAATAGCTCCATGGCCAGGGCGAACAGGAGTGGGGACAATGGGCATCCCTGCCGAGTGCCCTGTTCAATAGTGAGCGTTTCAGATATCACCCCGCCATTGCGCACACATGCAGTTGGTAAATGGTACAGGAGGCGTATCCAGGCAATGCATGCCTGGCCTAGTCCATTCTCGCCAGTACCTCCCAGAGATATCCCATCGCAGGGTATCAAAGGCCTTTTCCATATCCAAGGTGAGTACTGCAGCCCTAAGGTTC
The DNA here is from genome assembly GCF_964204655.1 of Triturus cristatus. Taxonomy (NCBI): domain Eukaryota; kingdom Metazoa; phylum Chordata; class Amphibia; order Caudata; family Salamandridae; genus Triturus; species Triturus cristatus. The sequence goes on from NC_140592.1 coordinate 307,312,968, forward strand.
ATGTTGGTTATGGCATGCATAATGTGAGATAGCCTACGCCGATTTGTATACGTGCGACGGCCTGCCATAAAGCCACACTGATCTGTGTGGACCAAGTGGGTGATCACCATACCCAGTCGCATCGCAAGAGTTTTAGCTAGTATTTTCGTGTCGATTACCAACAGTGATAATGGCCGATATGATCCCGGCATACGAGGATTACCCCCCGACTTAGGGAGTGTAGGAGAGTAGGATCTGCTTCACATGGGTACCCCTACTTCTTGGTGGTGTTTCACTGTTTTTCGACCTTAGTCTGGCTGTGGCCCTGCTAATAAGGCCCAGAGCCTAGCTGCTTCCTCTCTAAAATGGTTTGCATGTACATTAGGTACATATATAAGTGGATTCTTGAGTGCCTTATAAGCCCCTAGTATATGGTATACTATGTACCTAGGGCATAGGTACCTCAGAGGCCTACCAGGGACTGAAGCATGTATTATGCCACCCCTGGGAAGCACTCCAAAATGACACCACAGGTCTGCTACTGTAGCCTGGGTAAGGGTGTGTTTGCACCCCTTACAGTGGTATAGGCTACCTTTATCCACATATATATACAGACACATATAAACCTATAAGTCACTCCAATGGCAGGCCTTGACAATCCTGAAAGCAGAGTGCTTGGTTTTGTGTGAGAGGGTGCCCAAGCATGATCTGAGCCCCTCTGCAGCTTTCGGAAATACTTCCTTATGGATGTTCCGAGATACAGCCATACCATATACTCTTAAGTGCATTATAACCTCGCGGTAAATGCTAACTTTGGAATGGCTGCATCAAAACATGTCGTGTTTGGTGTCAAACGCTTTGGAATACTACCCCCCCATCAGTTCTGGCGGCGGGGGTAGCATTCCACCCTTCTAGAGGGAGAGACATGTTCACACTGGTCAAACCCGGTAGGACTTTCCTGAGCCCTGGCATCACAAAATGGACAATAGCGTTCCTGTCGAAGGGGGGTGTAACCACCTCCCCAGACAGGCAGATGTGTATTGGGGCTGGGCAGGAGCACTCTCTGGTGCTTTAAAGTCCTGCACTGGGGGCACATTTGGTGTCCCTGTGCATAGTCCAGTTCAAACCGGTTGCAGGGGCTACCTGCCCCTGCTCTGGCTCGAAACTGGACAAAGGAAATGGGTGTAACCACCCCTCTTTCCAGAACCACCCATAGGTGGGGCCTTAGAGTTAGTCCATCTCCTAAACTTAGTATAAGTATAGGAATCCAGTCCCTAGGACTTTAGAGTACCCTGGACAAAACTCTGCAATGTAAATCCTGGACCTTCGACGTTCTATCCTGACTAGAAGACTGAAGAAATCTCCCTTGGGGTCAAGGAGTGACTCCCCTGCTTGGCAGGCACCAAAGAAGCAACTGACCAGTCTGCATCGCTGAAGCTCCCTCCGGACGCTGAGGTCTTTGCATCACCAGAGGTAGATTTCCAGACTTCCCCGAGGCTACCCTGAGTCCACAGCAAAGCTGAAGCCAATGGCTTTCATGGGTGACGTGGAACCATGACCCCTGAATACCGTGATCTTTTGCAGGAACAGCATCTTCCTGGGTTTCCTCGAAGTTGTGCTTTGGGCTCTGAGTAGCCCCAGCCTTGAGCACCTCCTGCACTGAAGATTGCTGGCCTCCACTCCACAAGTGAGCCGTGGGCCAGTTTCAAATGCAACCGCTTGAGGCTCCTTCGCGATCACTAGCCCGTTGGCTAGCCGGTCCCCACAAATGCAACTCCTCTTCTGCTTGGGCTTTCCTGGTTGCTCCAGATGTGTCCTGACTTACCCTCGCAGGGTGAGTCCCTCAGACCTTGCTGGTCTGCACCGCAGTCCTTTCTCTGAATTCCAGTGACTTGCCGTTGCCAAGGCTTGTTGGGTCCATTCTGGATGCCGACACCACAGTACTCGACAGACTTCGTGGGACAGCTCGAATCCGGCTCGTGGACTTCATCGACACCTCCTGGACTTCGTGACTGAAAAGTCAAGACACCCATCCACTCACCTGAAGCACCCAACATCTGTGGGCATTGGTCCATCCTGCCCTCGGTCACTGGCTAGTGACCCAGACTCTGTCCCCTCTGCTTTCAGGTTCCTTCCATCCTAGATCCAGGTTTGGATCTCTTCGGACACTTCTCTTCATGGCAGCAGCAGATCTTTGCAGGCTTCCATTGAAATCGACGACGCGACCCGACACCAAAAGACACCTGTGCACCTGGCTTCCCTGGGTGAGGTAAATCGAGTACTCCGGTGCTCCCGTGGGTGCTAGCCCTAGAACTTCCTAAGTCCAAAAGGGTTTGGTCCTGACTTGATTCTAAGTGTCCCTAATCTTTAAATTTCCAACCGCGACATTGCCCATAGAAGATAACAGGAACCCGCGGTTGTGTTCACACACTGCATACAGTCCCCGTGGGTCCCCTGTGTCACTACCTTGAGTGGTTCCTTGGGGTCCCAGTGATTCTACAGGCTCTAGGCCTTGTGTCTAGTTCAGTCGTGGTTCTTATACCACTTTTTTGGTAGATGGTTTGGTACGCCCCTAGGGCCCAAACGTGTATTTGTGCTATTACTGATGATTGCTCACTTGTAACTTAAGTACTGTGGAAATATGGATTTTTCTGGTCAGTTATGTCCCCTATCTTGGACCCCAACGGTTCTATGTGCATGTTACAAGTACATGTATGTTCCCTCCAGTTCCAGTTATGAAGACGCAAACACATGTGCGTCCACCGCCAACATGTCCTCTGTCAGATCCGCCATGAATAGGCCGGATATTCCATTCTTAAGTATGAAAGGCCACCGGCCTTATATGGTTCACTTATGACATTTTACAGTCCAGGCAAGTAGGCCCTGATTCTGTCGTCAAACTCTTCTTGCCTTCTGCCTCTGAAAACTCCAGTCTGAGCCTGCATCCGTGACCATGAACTTTGTCTCATTCTCTGCGCGGCTCACGAAGCCTGACATCAGCCTATTCTCTGCCAAGAACTGTATTTCACCTTCGAGTTATCTGCTTCACCCCTCAGCCGATGCATTCCTGTCTAGTAGTTTAAGTAAACATTCCTTCCAGCTACCGAGCAATGGCTCGGCTTCTCTGTCTTTATGCAAGTAATTCATAGTCCTGTTACCATGGAATATTCCTACCCCCTCGCATTTAGTGTAGACACTTAGACGCTTGTACACGCACACACAGTCAGTATAGAATAGATTCTGTCCGAGAGTCCTTCTTTTGTGGATAACATAGTTCTTTAAACATAGGATGTTAGATATGATTTGGGATTAGGTTGACTTGACCCCCCAGACTTTTCGTCTCCACATGTAGAGCTAAATGTCAAGTCCCCTTCACCCCCTAGTTGCACGTCAATCACACGTCATGCTGCTATGCCAAGTATTATCTTATAGATCCACCTATATATGACATCATAACCAATTATGTTCCTTTTTACTCCTTATTACACCCATTTTCGGTTACGCATATGAATCGTCATTTTTCCTTATCAATTGTTACGCCTACTGCATTCGCTTCATTGTAATGTATGTACTATAAAAGTCATTTCTTGTCAATAAAGTATGTACTTCACTTCCTGAACCTCCGTGGTGATGGAACTTGGAGCAACCGATTATAATCGTTCATTGGAATAAAGCCCATTCCGAACCTCTAATATCACGGATTCTGCCTCTCATTTTACTGAGCTATTTTATTATGTTTCCGTATCAAATTAAGTCCCGGTAAAGGAATTTTATTTACCACATGAATGGCGCCCGAACAGGGACACTTTCTCATCTCACGCGCTGGCGGTGAGTTGCAGGCCCGGTCTCCTGCCACAGCTGGACGGACAATAACGCGTACCAGCAGGATTTCCTGTATCTCCCTCCGGTCAAGCGGGGGCGACTGAGGCTGCGATCAACACCCAGACGAGGCGGTGAGAAGTGCGAAGTATCCCGACCAGAGCCTAGCTGAGAGAGCAAGATCCGAGGTATACAGAGGCCCACCAGTTCGAAGTCAAGTCCAGTTTCCGACGAGTCGAGTCGAGTCCAGTCCGGTCCAAGTTCAGTTTCCGAGGCCTTCCGTTTCCGAAGCTACCCGGTGAGTACCATTGCTGGGGAGGCATTTCTGACGTGCACATAGGTTGTGCCGGTCAAGACGGGTTTGGGTACACAAATCCGGTCTGCACTGTTTTAGCAGTGCATATGTAATGTTTAGCAGTATATCAAGTATTCCGAAGTATCTAGTTATTGTCAAGAATTATGCTTGGTGATTAGTTATGCAGACGATCATCATTGTTGGTTATTTTAAAGGTTAAAAATGTTTAATGTTTAATGTTTAATGTGTTAAACGTCCTGCATATTGTGGTATGAATGGTTGTTCATTATTGTGCTTTTGTACTAAGTGTGTTCAAGATTAAGTATCAGATCAGTTCTCAATATGCCGCTCTTTTCGAAACTAAGACAGATCACTACAAGAAAAGGGGTACTCGAAGAAGCCGTTCCTATTCCTCCTAGGGACACTCCAGGGTACTTCATGTATCATAAACATGGCTTAGACGCTATATTATTTCTTGATTTATGGGTAGACTACACCAAGGAATTACCAGAAAGTCAGAGGTGGCCCACAGCGGGAACCTGGGATGCAGAGTGCATCATGAAAGTAGAAGAAGAGTTATGGAAAAGGAAAGTCAGACAGTCACAGAAAGATGCCGTTGAGTTATGGCGTAAAGAATCTCATAGACGTACAGAAAAAGCACGTAGACAGGAGGAGAAGAGTAAAGAGAATTCCAATAAAGTTCGAGAAAATCTATTAATTGAGGAAGGTATCCGAGTGAAATCAGAACAAGTAGACAGACAAAGAAATGCCCTTATGAATGGTATGTATCCCCTTCTGGCCGAAGGATTACCTAAGGCTACTCCAGAGATACCGAAAGACTTGCCAACCCCATTATTCCCAATAAAGGTACATCCTAAAGGGCATCCTAGAACCGCAGAAGATGTTTTTCTTTCCTCATATTTGGATGACGCAGCTCCCGAGTATGCTAATTCCGCCCCACATAGACCGCCTATCAGGGAGGTTCAACGCCAAGACCCAGTACCCGTATCCCTACAGCAACAGATCGTGCAACAAGTTCCGGCAAACACATCTGTTTCTACATCTGTTCCTACAGCTGCTTCTATAGCTGTGTCCACACCTATAGTTGCTGTGTCACGTTCAACGAATCCTTTCACACCCGACACCCCAGATGGGGCTGCGGGAGGTGCTAGCAACATTTTTTCTACGCCACCCAGAATAAATAAACTTACCTTTCAAGAGTCAGCACATTCACGTACCCCCAAACTCATAAATGCCCGTACGCTTAAGGAACTTCTTATAGATTGTAGATATGACCCTGTGCCCGGCAAGGAGGACGAAATGATCCTGGCATCATTGCGTATCAGACGAGCCGCAGTGTACTTAGGGAAGTTACCAGGAATGACTGCGCATCTAGATAAAATATACCATTTTGTCCAAACAGGGCGAGATCCAGAATGTATTAACAGAGCTATGGAATACCAGAAAGTGGAGATACAGGGGGAACTGTTACGTTTCCTCATAAATTGTGTGATCCGAAATGAAGACCGACCGGGGGTAGACCCGGAAGCAATGCAAATTCTTACCAGATGGAGCCAGAATATATCAGAAGGTAGACATGATAAACAAAATTGTATAATAGCCATGTGCCGAAAGATCCGTAAAGAAATAGAACGCCTACACGAAGAAAGATTAGCGGTAGACGAGTTCGAACAAAACGAGGAGGAAAGGTCAGGACTGCCCGCAGGACAGTCAGACACCATAGCCTATGTAGGTAAAGGAAGATCTTGTAATAGTAATAGACGTCCTATTGACCCGATACGTCCGATATGTCCAGATAATAACAGGAATTTCCGAATACCTATAATTAACATCAGGTCTAACGAGCATTCGTTCCAAGCCGCCGACAAACTACTCCGAGAACGAAGGGGTTATCATTTTCTCGATTCTATGGATGAACAAGAATTAGCTAGGTCAGCTGTCCATTGGGTTGACAGTCCCGGAAAATATAGTGATGATACAGTAGCACGCACATTTTTGAATCTCACCCCAGATGAACAGCGTTTAGCTGGGATTTATATGATTCAACAACTCATTATACTATATCAGAGTCAGCATTCGGACCCTGGTCCCTTACCTGACATATTGACTGAATTGCTTATGAATAGATGGAAAGGTTCAGGTACTAAATTAATTAAAGAAATTCTAGAATCAAGAAAGCAGTATATTCTTTTTGTATGTTCAGACCGTGTCTCATTGCCCATCAAGGAAAGAACCACGTATTACATGGATAGACAGAATCCCTTACGAGAAGTGCACCCAATAAAGGGCGAGGACAACGAGTTTAAGCGCGTATTTGTATATACGCCCATATCAAAAATAGAATTGTTAGAAATGAAGAAAGTGGTACCCAGTCATGACAAAGACCCAGCGGGTTTTCACCGAGAAATTAAAGACATGTTACTCATGGGAGAGTATACCTATCCCGACATTATGACAATATTAAAGGTATTGATGCCTGCTGGCATTTATGAGAAACTCAGGGAAAAAGAGTGGGAGGTAGGAGACCAAAAGATAGAATGGTCAGTATTAGAAGCAGAAGAAAAGGCCCGAACTGCAGGAGCAGGACTTGGGGATAAAACTAAAGCACTACCAGGTTTATTAGTACAGGTACTGCCACGTTTATTAACTACGAAAAAGGAAGATTGGGGTACAATTTCAGCCTGTAAACAGAAGCAAGATGAAGACACTAGTGATTACTATGCCCGATTTGAAAAATGTTTTGGTATAAATAGTGGCCTAAAAGCAAGTAGCGAATCATACCCACATCTGTTTGTAACAAAATTAGTAGAAAATGCTCTGCCCCAAGTAAAGAATAGAGTATTAAAATTCGAGAGTACCTGGCAAGGTAACACTCCATCACAAATGTTACAAATGTTACAGTACCATCACAATAGAATTAGAGAGGAACAAGAACATGAACACAGACACAAAAATGAAAATGCTAGTTTCTCAGACAGTTCCAGCTGAAGGACATAAAAAGGGTATGACACATTCCGGTGATTCAGCCGGACCTGTAAAAGGGACATGCAATTATTGTAAAAAGCCAGGTCATTACGTACACGATTGTCCAGTTTTGAAACATAATATCGCCATAGGTAAAACACAAGAAAGACCACGGCCACCTAGACAGGACCAGAATGAACAAGGAGCTCCGCAGCATGCACAGTCCATGCCAGCTTCACAACAGTCTATACAGTTTGTGCCAGCTGCACCAGCGCTGCCTGTTGCTGCCACACAAACCACGACACGACAACTGTACCAGACCGCACAGTACGACTATCCTGATTATCAACGATACGCATGAGCAAGCCTAGAGAGGGAAGTTGACTTACCCCTTATCGAGATCCCTGTAGATCAAGAAGGACCTTATGTACATAGTGAATTGTTAGGCCAAGACAGAAAATTTTTACTCGATACAGGGGCAAGTCGAACGACCATAAAACGTAGTGAAGTTCCAGGGGCACCCCTCTCAGGCTCACAGAATATTTCCCTTGGTTTTTCAGGAAAACCTATTGTTAATGAAGTATCACAGCCTCTCCCACTTACGATAGGACCTTTGACCCGAACTACCAATTTATTGCTTACTAAATCATGTCCAGAAAATCTGTTAGGAATAAAAACACTGAAAGCTCTAGGAGCTATAATATGTTGTTCTCCGGAAGGAGTAAGGTTGTTTTTACGTGATTTTAAAGGTCATTATGTGTCTAGAGACATGGATCCCCGACTGCAGACTTTACCTACACATCTATGGGCACAAGGCCCTACTGATGTTGGATGCATGAATATTACACCATATCGAGTCACATTAAAGGCAGGAGTGGTGCTACCACGAATGCGACAATACAAGTTACCACCAGATGCTGTAGTGGCTTTACTACAAATCATTGAGGAGCTCATTACCCAAGGAGTAGTTGTGGAAACAGACTCCAATGTATGTAATTCACCGATAATTCCGATTCTTAAACGAACAGATCCAAAGGCCCCGCCAGTATATCGATTGGTTATTGATCTGCGCGAATTAAACAAATGCATTGTGCCACAATTTCCTGTGGTCCCAGATATCTCGTCATTACTGACAGCTATTGATTCCGAAGCGACATTCTTTACTGTAATCGATCTCAAGAATGCCTTTTTCAGCGTCCCAATAGATCCGGAAAGCCAATATTTGTTCGGATTTAGTTTAAATGGACGTAGCTTTAAATTCTCCCGCGCACCTCAAGGATTTACAGAAAGCCCCAGCATCTATAGCCAAGCACTGAAACGAGAACTTGACAGTATCCACATGCCAGTTAACACTGCCTTGCTTCAATATGTCGATGATCTGTTGATCACCGCTAGAAGCGAACCCGAATGTGAGAAAGCATCACTGACAGTTTTACAATTTCTAGCTGAAAAGGGACACAAGGTGTCCCCTTCTAAGCTGCAATTCTGTGTCCAGCGAGTTATTTATCTTGGACACTCGCTGTCCAAGGAGGGAAGGCAGCTTACACCCGACCGCATTCAGTTAATAGCTAACATGCCAATACCCAAGACACAAAAGGAGGTGCGGGCTTTCATAGGCCTCACGTCATATTGCAGGCAGTGGATCCCTCAGTACGCATTTCTAGCAAAACCACTCATTCAGTTGACAACACAGGAGGCAGCCACATCGACTGTTCTCCCTTGGACTCAGGAACATACACAAGCTTTTGAAAGCCTAAAGAAAGCTTTATGTCAAGCACCTGTTTTAGCAACGCCATGTTACAGAAAACAGTTTACACTCTTTGTTACAGAACGCGAAGGTACTGCCTTGTCAGTACTCACACAGGAACAAGCAGGAGCACACAAACCATGTGCTTATTTTTCTAGTACATTAGATCCCGTAGCTCAGGCTTTGCCTGCATGCCTAAAATCAGTGGCAGCGACAGCTTTAGCAATCAGACAAAGCGATGCCATAGTGTTAGGACATCCATTGACAGTTCAAGTACCACACGCAGTAGAGGTTCTTGTAAATAGAACGCAAACACAACACTTGACTATAGCGCGACTTACAGGGTACGAACTTACATTGTTTCAGCCACACATAGAAATCAGACGCTGTAACACATTGAATCCTGCCACACTTTTGCCAGTAACCGGAACAGACCCACTAGCCCATGACTGTATTGAAGTTATTACAATAACGACGAAACCCAGACAAGACTTAACCGATGTCCCATTGTCAGACCCAGACCTGACATTGTATGTAGATGGTTCATGTATGAGAACAAATACAGGAGAGTTAGTGGCTGCTTACGCAGTCACAACAGATACTGAAGTCATTGAAACTAATCGTATAAATACTTTGTCAGCTCAAGCCGCAGAGCTTATTGCTCTGACACAAGCCTGTATTCAAGCCACAAATAAAAAAGTCAACATATACACTGATTCACGTTATGCATTCGGAGTTGTACATGACTTCGGCGTGCTGTGGCGAGAGAGAGGTTATTTAACTTCCCACGGTGCCCACATTCAGCACGGACCCCTCATTCATGACTTATTAGATGCAATACATCTACCTACTGCAATATCAATTATGAAATGTAAGGCTCATACGAAGGTTACTGATATCATTTCTCAAGGCAATGATCTAGCCGACAGAACAGCTAAACAGACTGTTCAAACCCAAACATCCGACATGACAAAGACAATAGTCCCGATGCCGACACATTGTATGACAGTTAAAGATCCTACCCTTGACGTAATTGACATCCAGACACATGCTACACCAGACGAAATAAAGAAATGGACTGAATTAGGAGGGATCCAAACGGACCAAGGATGGATGATGAAGGAAAAGTCTGTATGGTTCCTTCCTGATTCAATGGTCCAAGTTATAATTAACACTATACATAGTCCAGCACATCTAGGAGAAAAAGCTATGCTAGATAGCATTCAACACATTTGGTTCAATAAACATTTACGAGCAGCAGCCAAACAAAAGGTCCGTACCTGTATGATCTGTTGCCAGTTCAACCCAGGAAAAAGTGTTCCCGTAGAACAAGGTGGATTTCATCCTCCTAATCACCCTTTTGAAGTACTCCAGATGGATTATATCCAGATGGAACGATGTCGAGGATTCAAATATGTTCTCGTAGTTGTCTGCGCTCTGTCCCGCTGGACGGAGGCATACCCGGTTTCAGATTACACTGCCCCGACTACTGCCAAACAGTTGGTTCGAGAATTCTTCCCACGATACGGTTTACCACGTGTTGTTCACTCAGATAACGGCCAGCCGTTCTCATCCGAATTAATGAAACATGTTTCACTTTTGTTAGGTTATCAGTGGAAATTCCACTGTGTCCGACACCCTGAGGCAGCAGGTCTCGTAGAAAGACATAATCAGACCCTGAAAATTAGATTGTCCAAAATATGCAGGGAGAAAGGTGTCGACTGGGTAGTAGCACTACCAGTTGCACTCTTTTTCACAAGAATGGTAGCACACTCTCGAACAGGGCTATCCCCGTATGAGGTGATCTTCGGCAGACCACCAAATATGTGGGGGACGCCTATACCACGCAAAATAACTGATATTGACTGTAATATGCTGACAGATTACTTGGCTTCCTTGATGTCTGCACTACAATCTTGTCGTTCACAGGTAGCTGCAGCCTTTCCCAACAACACTGAGGTGAAACCCCATGACGTAATTCCGGGGGACCTCGTCCTTGTGAGGAATTTCGACCGAAAGACTCAGCTGGAGCCCAGGTGGAAGACACCCAAGTTGGTCCTGCTGACCACAAGGACAGCCGTGAAGATTGAAGGCAGGAAAGGATGGATTCATTCAAGTCATATCAAGAAATTTCATGGACTGAAATCAGATGTGAATACCACACCTTGTGTGTCTTCACCCATTGACTCAAAACTTCCTTTTGTGGAAAAAAGTGACTCCGAACTTTATAAACTAAAATTAAGGCCTAGACCGTCGGACGATTTGATTGTTTAAGTCCTCTCCTAGGTGAAGTGGTTGAATCTGTCTCCGACATGTATCGCCTAGACCTGAATCATGGACAGTCGCGAAAAATGATGAAACGACAGGCGTATTGTAAATCACTGCGTAGCCATTGCATAGTGACATTATTAATCTTGTTTTTCTTAAGTCTTTTAATAATTACTGCAAGTATATTGTTGCACATATATTACCCTATTGCCAGAAACGTTTACAATGTTACTGCTGAACATTCTTTTAGTGACTTACCCCCGCATGAATTGTCTTATAGACTTGCGCTGCGCAATAACACTTTCATTAGTATGTTACATCATTCCCATCAGACTAGTAATGCAACTAATTGTTGGGTGTGTGGCCGGCTCCCTCCCTATCAGAATTATGAAGGAGTCCTGCCTTTCTTTCCACATCCGTTTACACATAATGGCTCCTGTGGAGCATGGTTTAGTTTAATCAATTCCATAGACTCAGATACAGCCGTTTACCAAGACCAGTGGGTATGGGGAAATCTGAACCTAGTTTTATTCAAAGTCTGTTACCCTGACAAGGAGGGTCGCCCCAAAGGAACAGGAACTGATCTAGAAAATGAAGTATATGGATTAGGTAACTTCACTCCTAATCTCATGGTTCTAAATGTCGAATCCGAAGTTGAACTAGTTTTACCAACCATGTCAGTATTCCCAGCGAAAGGTGAATTGTGTGTAAGAAAAGTTGGTTCCATACATATGGGCCATAGTAAATGCACTACTACAGTAGAATTCAGTGATCAAGGCAAATCTTCATTTAGAGCTTATCGCCACTCCTACTTTATATGTGGTCAGACTGCATATATGCGTCTACCTCTAGATTGGGATGGTACCTGCTACATTGCATTCCTTTTGCCACCTGTTTTCCTAGCTCCTCCTGATTATTATAGAAATATTCATTTAGTACACAACAGAGAGCGGAGAGATCTCCCAATTGTCGATTACACTGAAACAGCATGGGAAAAATACACAGATTTCAATAAAGGCATCTTTCCCTATATAGGTACTGTTACTAATAGTAAGCTGATACGTAGATTAACTAGAACCCTTGAAGCAGTAGTGAATGAAACTATTTCCGCCCTAGGCAATTTAACAGAAGAGCAGTCTGCTATGCGGATTGTTGTGCTTCAAAATCGTCTTGTCCTTGACGTCATCCTGGCTGATAGGGGCGGAGCTTGTAGGGTCATCGGATCAAGCTGCTGCGTATTCATACCAGAAAATTCGCCATCTGTATATAAAGCTATAACTCGCCTTCATAAGATTGTAAGCCAGATACACCAGAACCCAGGCACTTGGACTTGGTCCGGTTGGTTTTGGAGTGTGATATCAGCCTGGGGATGGAGAGTTCTATCATTCCTAGGTATTGGCCTTCTCATACTATTCAGTTGCTGTCTATGTCTGCAATGTGGACCAGCGATTTGTGGTCTGTGTGCCACATCGTGCATTCCACATCAAGATTTTCATTCAAGATCCCGGAAGAAGAAAGAAGAACAAATGATGCTATATGAACAGATCAATGGATTAATGAAGATTGATATCTCTTGACGGGCAAGTAGGGGACAAGGAGGGAATGTGGAAATATGGATTTTTCTGGTCAGTTATGTCCCCTATCTTGGACCCCAACGGTTCTATGTGCATGTTACAAGTACATGTATGTTCCCTCCAGTTCCAGTTATGAAGACGCAAACACATGTGCGTCCACCGCCAACATGTCCTCTGTCAGATCCGCCATGAATAGGCCGGATATTCCATTCTTAAGTATGAAAGGCCACCGGCCTTATATGGTTCACTTATGACATTTTACAGTCCAGGCAAGTAGGCCCTGATTCTGTCGTCAAACTCTTCTTGCCTTCTGCCTCTGAAAACTCCAGTCTGAGCCTGCATCCGTGACCATGAACTTTGTCTCATTCTCTGCGCGGCTCACGAAGCCTGACATCAGCCTATTCTCTGCCAAGAACTGTATTTCACCTTCGAGTTATCTGCTTCACCCCTCAGCCGATGCATTCCTGTCTAGTAGTTTAAGTAAACATTCCTTCCAGCTACCGAGCAATGGCTCGGCTTCTCTGTCTTTATGCAAGTAATTCATAGTCCTGTTACCATGGAATATTCCTACCCCCTCGCATTTAGTGTAGACACTTAGACGCTTGTACACGCACACACAGTCAGTATAGAATAGATTCTGTCCGAGAGTCCTTCTTTTGTGGATAACATAGTTCTTTAAACATAGGATGTTAGATATGATTTGGGATTAGGTTGACTTGACCCCCCAGACTTTTCGTCTCCACATGTAGAGCTAAATGTCAAGTCCCCTTCACCCCCTAGTTGCACGTCAATCACACGTCATGCTGCTATGCCAAGTATTATCTTATAGATCCACCTATATATGACATCATAACCAATTATGTTCCTTTTTACTCCTTATTACACCCATTTTCGGTTACGCATATGAATCGTCATTTTTCCTTATCAATTGTTACGCCTACTGCATTCGCTTCATTGTAATGTATGTACTATAAAAGTCATTTCTTGTCAATAAAGTATGTACTTCACTTCCTGAGCCTCCGTGGTGATGGAACTTGGAGCAACCGATTATAATCGTTCATTGGAATAAAGCCCATTCCGAACCTCTAATATCACGGATTCTGCCTCTCATTTTACTGAGCTATTTTATTATGTTTCCGTATCAAATTAAGTCCCGGTAAAGGAATTTTATTTACCACAGTACTTCGAACTCCAGTCTCATAAAGAGACTAGAGGGGTGTGTTTTAACCTAAATAAATATATTTTAAATATATACCTGTTGTGGTTGTCCTTTCATTTGATCATTCAAGAGATTATAGACTGGTAAAACAAGCTGCTTTACATTCCTTCAAGACTTAGCCTGAAGGCTGCTCTCCATAGCTACCACTAGGATAGCTTTCAATAAAGGTTGTCTTTAACCTATCACCATAAGGGGTTGTTTGGACTGATACAAGGTGCCCACTAGAACTAGTGGACAGCATATATCAGGCCACCTTCTCACATTGGTGTGCAGCGTGTGAGATTCCAGCCTGCTATTGTTTTACCAGTTAATCTCAATTGAATTGATCAACTGAACTAAAGGTACCTGAGGTACACATAATATCAAGTTTAGCTACAGTAAGTTCTACTGAACTTAGAGTTGTGTGTCAAGGGATAGCACACCCTTTCTACAACTCAAGAGAGTTTAGTAGGCCATACTAGTGTAGGTAGTGCAATACACCACAGCACATTAGTAATGTCTAACCAGCCAGGAACCAGTGGGTCCCTATAAATATGAGGATCTCTCCTTTGCTCAGCTAAGGGCCTTATGTTCCATTAGGAAGCTGAAGACAAGCAAAAGTCTGTCCACCCAGCATCTCATAAAGATACTTAAGCTGGATGATATCCAGGGCCTAGTGGGCCTGATGAGGTAGACAGTGTGGGTGGGACAGCAGGTGAGGGTGGGCCTAGGGGTAACAATTCCCCTGACCCTACCTCTAATGCTGACCAGACTGGTGACAATGACCAGACTCTGGTGAACCCAGATCTCCTGGATGAGGATGAGGAGGATGACAATAATGCTCCTTCCTTTATTCCTCGAGGTAGACCTGACAACAGGGCTAGAAGGGATAGATCTCTGTCAAGGGGGTCTATCCAGTCTAACTCCTCTATAGGGACCTCTGTCTCTTCTCACAGAGGGAGGGAAACCTACCAGGAGAGGAGAGAGAGACTGCTGAAGTATGAGCAAGAAAAGTTCAACCTCAGAAAGCAGCAGATTGCCTTATATAGGGAACCCTAGAGCTCTACAGAGCTAGTAAAAAGGAGGGACTAGAGCCCCTTGGCGGCAGCAATTTCCCTAGAGATAGGGAGAGGTCTTATTACCATAGAAACCTATGTAAGATTGTCCCACCCTACCAGAGTGGGGATGATGTCCACAAATGGATAACTGCCTTGGAGAGGGCCTGTAAAGTACAGAAGGTCCCTCAAGGTCAGTGGGCAGCAATCTTATGGCTCTCCTTTGCAGACAAAGGTAGAGATAAGCTCCTCACTGTAAGAGTAGAGGATGCTGATGATTACCAGGTCTTGAAAAGTGCACTGATAGATGGGTTTGGCCTAACCACTGAACAATACAGGTTAAAGTTCAGAGACACCCAAAAAGCACAAAATCAAGACTGGGTTGACTTTGTTGCCTGTGCTGCTAAGGCTCTGGAAGGTTGGTTACTGGGCAGTAAAGTGTGTGACTTCAAAGGATTGTACAATCTGATAATGAGGGAGCAGATTCTTAATAACCGTCAAAATCAGCTGTTGCACCAGTACCTGGTAGACTCTGATCTGACCTCTCCCCAACAATTGGGAAAGAAGGCAGACAAATGGGTCAGAACCAGGGTGAGGCAGAAGGTACAGAACCAAGGTGGTGACCCTAAGAAGCAAGATTCCAAGAACTCTGACAAGGGTAAAGACCAGAAGTCTTCTCAAGGGCCGCAAAAATCTTCTTCTAATGGGGAGTCACAGTCAAGTTAGGGTAAAGGCCAAAAGAAACCTTGGTGCAAAATCTGTAAGCAGAAAACTCACTGAACCAGTGACTGCACCAAGGCCAAATAAAATACTCCAGCCACCACCAATTCCCCTAAGGCACCGGCTCCCCCTAGTGCAGTTACAATTGGTGGTGGGAATACACAGAATAAGGGTGTAGTAGGGTTGACCCTGGGTTCTGAGATGGACTCTGGCCTAGTCAGGGTACCAACTCAGGCTGTGCTTGTCAGTGATGGGGGCATGGATATGTTCCCCTTTGTGAGTCCCAGTAACTTGGGCAAATACAGACAGCAGCCTTTAATTAATGGAGTAGAAGCATGGGCATTCAGGGACACAGGAGCAAGTGTCACAATGGTGACAAAAGATCTTGTGGATCCTGGGCAGATTATGCTTGGTGAAATGTACCAAGTGACCAATGCTAGCAATGTCAGAACAGATCATTCTCTGGCAGTTGTTAACTTCTCCTGGGGAGGGGTAACTGGCCTTAAGAAGGCTGTGGTAAGTGCAGACCTACCAGTACCGTGCTTATTTGGCAATGATCTAGAGACTTCAGCTTGGGCTGAAGTGGAGCTCAGGACACATGCAGTAATGTTAGGGATCCCTGCACATGTCTTTGCTGTGACCAGGTCACAGGCAAAAATGTCTAAAACTGGACAGGCCCTGGATTCTGGAATAATGGACCAGGTGCCTCACAAGAGGAGGAGCAGTAGGGTTAAGGCAGAGTGTTCCCACCTAACTCAGAATACTGATCATTCTCCTCAGGGAGATGATCTTGAGCCTGAAGAAGGAACTGTCCCAGAGGAGCTTGAACCTGACCAGGTTGAGTTCTTGGGGACAGGGGGCCCTTCCAGGTCTGATCTGAGCCAGGAACAGAAAACCTGCCCCTCTCTTGAACCCCTCAGACCGCAAGCTGCTGATGAGGCTGCTGGGAATGCCAGTGGCACCCATAAAGTTTATTGGGATGATGTACTCCTATACTCAGAGAGTAGAGACCCCAAGCCTGGTGCATCCAGGAGGTTGGTTATACCTCTGAAGTTTAGGGGTTTCCTATTGACACAAGCCCATGATATTACCCTAGCAGGACACCTGGGCCAGAACAAGACTTAGGACAGAATTGTTCCTCACTTCCACTGGCCCCACATGTCTGAAGACACAAAGGAGTTTTGTCGCTCCTGTGTAACCTGCCAGGCCAGTGGCAAAGCAGGTGGCACTACAAAGGCCCCCCTTTGAAAGGGTAGGGATTGACATTGTTGGTCCCATGGATCCCCAAACAGCATATGGGCACAGATTTATACTGGTGGTGATGGATCATGCCACCAGGTACCCAGAGGCAATTCCCCTAAGAACCACTACAGCACCTGTGGTGGCAAGAGCTTTCTTGAGTGTGTTCTCAAGAGTAGGCTTTCCTAACGAGGTAGTATCTGACAGGGGTGCAAACTTCATGTCTAGTTACTTGACTGCTATGTGGAAGGAGTATGTTCACCACACCCTATCACCCACAATGCAATGGTTTAGTTGAGAGTTTCAACAAAACCTTAAAGGGCATGATCAAAGGACTCCCAGAGAAGCTTAGGCGAAAATGGGACCTGCTCTTGCCCTGCCTTTTATTTGCATACAGGGAGGTGCCTCAAAAGGGGGTTGGCTACAGCCCATTTGAACTTTTGTTTGGACACCCTGTCAGGGGTCCATTGTGTTTGGTGAAGGAAGGATGGGAGTTACCTCTCAAGCCCCCAAAGCAAGACATAGTGGACTATGTACTTGGTCTCCGCTCCAGGATGGCTGAGTACATGAAAAAGGCAAACAAAAACCTTGAGGCTAGCCAGGAACTGCAAAAAGCCTGGCATGACCAAAAGGCTGTACTGACTGTTTACCAGCCAGGACAGAAAGTGTGGGTGTTGGAGCCCGTGGCCCCAGCAGCCCTCCAGGAAAAATGGAGTGGCCCCCATACAATTGTTGAACAGAAAGGGGAGGTTACCTACTTGGTAGACCTTGGAACCCCTAGGAGTCCCCATAGGGTACTTCATGTCAACAGACTAAAACCATATGTTGACAGGGCAGACATGGGCTTGCTCATGGCCACTGATGAAGGACAGGAGGAAGAGAGTGACCCACTCCCTGGCCTGCTTTCTCAGAACCCTGATGATGGGTCAGTTGATGGTGTAGCCTTGGCAGACAGCCTCACTGCCCAGCAACAAACTGACTGCAGAAACCTTCTCAGCCAGTTTAGACATATGGTTTCTCTGACTCCAAGTCAGACCACCTGGTGCACTCATGAAGTGGACACTGGGGACAGTCTACCTGTGAAGAAAGCGATCTACAGGCAACCTGACCATGTCAGGGACTGTATAAGAACAGAAGTCCAAAAGATGTTGGTTGAATCTGGGTGTTATTGAACCCTTAGTTAGCCATTGGGCTAGCCCAGTAGTCCTGGTACCTAAACCTCACACCGGTGGTGGGAAAACAGAGATGAGGTTTTGTGTAGATTACAGGGGTCTCAATGCAGTCACTAGGACTGATGCCCATCCCATCCCAAGGCAGATGAGCTAATAGATACGTTGGCCTCAGCCAAGTTTCTAAGCACATTTGACCTGACAGCTGGCTACTGGCAGATCAGACTAGCTGATGATGCCAAGCCAAAGACAGCATTTTCTACCCCTAGTGGGCACTATCAATTTGTGGTAATGTCCTTTGGTTTGAAGAATGCACCTGCCACTTTCCAAAGGTTCGTGAATCAAGTCCTTACAGTCCTGGAAGACTTTAGTGCAGCATATCTAGATGATATTGCTGTCTTTAGCTCCACCTGGGAGGATCACCTGGTCCACCTGAGGAATGTTTTGGAGGCCCTGCAAAAAGCAGGCCTAACTATCAAGGCTACTAAGTGCCAGATAGGGCAGAGTCAGGTTGTGTTCCTGGGCCACCTTGTAGGTGGAGGCCAGGTTCAACCCTTGCAGAGCAAAATCCAGACCATAATGGACTGGGTTGCTCCAACTACCCAGACTCAGGTGAGAGCCGTCTTAGGCCTGACTGGGTACTATAGGAGATTTGTCAAAGGATATGGATCAATAGTGACACCCTTGAATGACTTAACTTGTAAAAAGATGCCCAAAAAGGTTCCGTGGACAGCTAGCTGTCAAAAGGCATTTGATGACCTGAAGCAGGCAATGTGCACTGCTCCCATTCTGCAGAGTCCTGACTACTCCAAGAAGTTCATTGTTGAAACAGATGTATCTAAATTGGGGTAGGGGCTGTACTGTCATAATTGAATGAAGAAGGTCAGGATCAGCCAGTAGCTTTCATAAGCAGAAGGCTGACCCCGAGAGAGAAACGTTGGTCAGCCATTGAGAGGGAGGCCTTTGCTGTGGTTTGGGCTTTGAAGAAGTTGAGGCCATACTTGTTTGGTACTCACTTCCTTGTTCAGACAGACCATAAGCCCCTCTTATGGCTAAAACTAATGAAGTGTGAAAACCCCAAACTGCTTAGGTTGTCCATTTCCCTACAGGTGATGGACTTTACAGTGGAACATAGACCCGGCAGTAACCATGCCAATGCAGATGGACTCTCTAGGTATTTCCACTTAGAACATGAAGACTCAACTGGTCAAGGTTAGTTTAATGTCCCTGTGTTTGGGGGGGGTTGTGTAGGAGAGTAGGATCTGCTTCATGTGGGTACCCCTACTTTTTGCTGGTGTTCACTGTTTTTCGACCTTAGTCTGGCTGTGGCCCTGCTAATCAGGCCCACAGCCTAGCTGCTTCCTCTCTAAAATGGTTTGCATGTACATTAGGTACATATCTAAGTGGATTCTGAAGTGCCTTATAAGCCCCTAGTATATGGTATACTATGTACCTAGGGCATAGGTACCTCAGAGGCCTACCAGGGCTGAAGCATGTATTATGCCACCCCTGGGAAGCACTCCAAAATGACACCACAGGTCTGCTACTGCAGGCTGGGTAAGGGTGTGCTTGAACCCCTTACAGTGGTATAGGCTACCTATATCCACATATATATACCGACACATATAAACCTATAAGTGACTCCTATGGCAGGCCTTGACAATCCTGAAGGCAGAGTGCTTGGATTTGTGTGAGAGGGTGCTCAAGCATGAGTTGAACCCCTCTGCAGCTTTCCGAAATACTTCCTTATGGCTGTTCTGAGATACAGCCATACCATATACTCTTAAGTGCATTATAATCTCGTGGTAAATGCTAACTTTGGAATGGCTGCATCAAAACATGTCGTGTTTGGTGTCAAGCGCTTTGGAATACTATCACCCCGCCAGTTCTGGTGGCGGGGGTAGCATTCCACCCTTCTAGAGAGAGACATGTTCACACTGGTCAAACCCGGTAGGACTTTCCTGAGCCCTGGCATCACAAAATGGATGCCTCTGGCCTCCTGCTGCTGACCGAAACTCTGGCAGGGGAGGCCTGGACAATAGGGTTCCTGTCGAAGGGGGGTGTAACCACCTCCCCAGACAGGCAGATGTGTATTGGGGCTGGGCGGGAGCACTCTCTGGTGCCTTGAAGTCCTGCACTGGGGGCACATTTGGTGTCCCTGTGCATAGTCCAGTTCAAACCGGTTGCAGGGGCTACCTGCCCCTGCTCGGCGCGAAACTGGACAAAGGAAATGGGTGTAACGACCCCTCTTTCAAGACCCACCCATAGGTGGGGCCTTAGAGTTAGTCCATCCCCTGAACTTAGTATAAGTATAGGAATCCAGTCCCTAGGACTTTAGATTACCCTGGATGAAACTCTGCAACGTAAATCCTGGACCTTCGACATTCTATCCTGACTAGAAGACTGAAGAAATCTCCCTTGGGATCAAGGAGTGACTCCCCTACTTGGCAGGCACCAAAGAAGCAACTGACTGGTCTGCATCGCTGAAGCTCCCGCCGGACGCCAAAGTCTTTGCATCACCAGAGATAGATTTCCAGACTTCCCCGAGGCTACCCTGAGTCCACAGCAAAGCTGAGGCCCATGGCTATCATGGGTGATTTGGAACTGTGACCCCTGGACACCGTGATCTTTTGCAGCAACAGCATCTTGCTGGGCTTCCTCGAAGTTGTGCTTTGGGCTCCGAGTAGCCCCAGCCTTGAGCACCTCCTGCACCAAAGATTGCTGGCCTCCACTCCACGAGTGAGCTGTGGGCCAGTTTCAAGTGCAACCGCTCGAGGCTCCTTCGCGATCACTAGCCCGTTGTCTAGCCAGTCCCCACAAAGGCAACTCCTTGTCTGCTTGGGCTTTCCTGGTTGCTCCAGACGTGCCCTGCCTTACCGTCGCTGGGTGAGTCCCTCAGACCTTGCTGGTCTGCACCGCAGTCCTTTCTCTGAATTCCAGTGACTTGCCGTTGCCAAGGCTTGTTGGGTCCATTCTGGTTGCTGATACCGCAGCACTCGACAGACTTCGTGGTACAGCTCGAATCCGGCTCATGGACTTCGTCAACGCCTCCTGGACCTCGTGGCTGAAGAGTCAAGACACCCATCCACTCACCTGAAGCACTCAACATCTGTGGGCATTGATCCATCCTGCCCTCGGTCACTGGCTAGTGACCCAGACTCTGTCCCCTCTGCTTTCAGGTTCCTTCCATCCTAGATCCAGGCTTGGATCTCTTCGGACACTTTTCTTCACGGCAGCAGCAGTCCTTTGCAGGCTTCCATTGAAATCGACGACGCGACCCGACACCAAAAGACACCTGTGCACCCGGCTTCCCAGGGTGAGGTAACTCGAGTTCTCCGGTGCTCCCGTGGGTGCTAGCCCTAGAACTTCCCAAGTCCAAAAGGGTTTGGTCCTGACTCGATTCTAAGTGTCCCTAATCTTTAAATTTCCAACCGCCACATTGCCCATAGAAGATAATGGGAACCCGCGGTTGTGTTCACACACTGCATACAGTCCCCGTGGGTCCCCTGTGTCACTACCTTGGGTGGTTCCTTGGGGTCCCAGCGATTCTACAGGCTCTAGGCCTTGTGTCTAGTTCAGTCGTGGTTCTTATACCACTTTTTTGGTATATGGTTTGGTACGCCACTAGGGCCCAAACGTGTATTTGTGCTATTACTGATGATTGCTCACTTGTTACTTAAGTACTTCGAACTCCAGTCTCATAAAGAGACTAGAGGGGTGTGTTTTAACCTAAATACATATATTTTAAATATATAACTGGTGTGGTTGTCCTTTCATTTGATTATAGATTATAGATTATAGACTGGTAAAACAAGCTGCTTTACATTCCTTCAAGACTTAGCCTGAAGGCTGCTCTCCATAGCTACCACTAGGATAGCTTTCAATAAAGGTTGTCTTTAACCTATCACCATAAGGGGTTGTTTGGACTGATACAAGGTGCCCACTAGAACTAGTGGACAGCATATATCAGGCCTCCTTCTCACAGGGAGCATGACTATCTGGGCCTCCCTCATCGACGGTGGGAGGTATCCCACTCTCTTGGCCTCCTGTAGGATTTCATTGAGTCAGGGGAGTAACATATCCGCATATGTTTGGTAGTATTCTATGGGTAGACTGGGCCTGGGGATTTGTAGTGGGCCATTGCAGCCAACACCTCTTGCAGATTCTCCAGTGTGATCTTCGCGCCAAGCATCTTGCGGTGGTCATCAGTGAGACCTGGCAATGCAAGATCATTTAGGAAATGTGTCCGGATGTCAGGAGGCACCCCGGACCCTCCGTATATATGGGTGCCAGATGTGCATACAGGAGTGCGTTAACACCAGCTTGCGTGGAGATGTAACTGTCATCTGGGTGCCGCAATGCGAGGATGACTGGAGGAGGTCACTCCCGTTTGAGTAGCCATCCCAATAGGCTACTTGACTTGTCTCCCTCCCGATGGAGCAGCTGTTGGTATTCGTGGCGGACCAAGAAATCGAGCCTGTCCCATATTTCTCCTACTCTACGATGTGCGTCTAGCAGCCGCTCAGCCGATCGTGGTCCTTCAGGTTCTGTCCTCTGCATCATCGCTAGGGTGCTCTCTGCCTGTACTAACTCTTTCTCTGGTTGTCGCCTGAAGGCTCCCACCCGTTTGCAGCATTCCCCACGCGCCACTATTTTCAATTCTTCTCATTCCGCCCCCTCCTATCCGTTGATCCCAATTCATCTCAAAGTAGCTGCTCCCCAGCCCCCTAATCTCCCCTTTAAAGGCATTGTCCTTTAATGTGACTGTTCCTTTAATGAAAGGGGGCACTAACTCATCTTTTACTTAAGTATTACCCCTGGCTAGATATGAATCTTTATTTTGAGAGTGTACTTATTTTTGGTGAACCATAACAGGCCCTTAACCATCACACCCCCTTCCATGCGCTAGTCCTTGACAGTGTGATCAGTCTACCCTGGAGAGCAAAGCTCACCCTTCCATCTTATATCTTCCAGCTCAGCATCCAGGTTAGGGTGGGCCCTGTGCAGCCTCGCCCCTGGTTCTTCTGCCTGCACCCTAGAACCTCTGAGCTGAGTCAGAAACCTTACAGCTCTTCTTCACTGAGTCCGAAATTTGCCTACGACCTGTTGGTTACTGGGCGCTCTGTGTGTTGTGCTGAAGATGATGCTGTTGGTTCTGACATATTAACAAACATAATCCGCATCTGTCACCAAACTGAGGGGCTCACGAGATGCAAAACAAGGAACCCCCCCCCCCCCCCCAGCGTAGAATTTCTAAATCCATGCTACTAGGAATAAAAAATGCCAAAACAGCAACTACCAATGACTTGACCTGGAACAACCCTTTCCCAGGTCACTGCAGTGCTCAGTGACCTACTTACCTGAACGCAGAAAATATCCAAGCAGGGCAGTGTCAAAGTACCTATAAAGAGAGAACATATTTGATTTGATTGATGAGAACCCGACCTGCCTAGAAAACCTCTATCTGCCTAAAAACAATGAGACAAAACTAGAGAAATGAGCCCAGCAGCCAAAATTATCATGAAATGTATATAGCAACATAACTAACATGTGGGAGGAGCAACAAAACGTAGAAGTTAACATTACATTACAGTTTTGAACTAATTGTGTACCATACTCACCTAAAGAGCATTCTTGAGCGCCCCTACCTAACCTTTCCTCCAGCAACACTCCTAACATTTCCAGTTCTGACCGAGGCAAGAGGCACCAATTCTCAAATAAGCTAAGAAACCCATCTACCCATTCACCTTTATTCCTCAGCCCATTCCCATTGACTCTACTACAATAACTTACTAGTAATATTAAGCATCTATTTATGCAATAACGTTCTACAATGAATAGATGTTTCAGGCGGACTAAGGCATTTTGTTTATTTTAAAGTGTGATTTCGCAAAGTAATTGTTGAAATATCCCGATATATTATAAACAGGCTGGTTACATGAAGAAAAGGAGATATGTGTTGTGTCACAGTACAATATAAAGGGATATATTTGTATTTTCCATGTGTTATTTACATAAGGATCCTTTAGGCCCATTAATTCCTAATGCTTTACTATGCCATAAGTGGTAGTTTAGAAGTACACAATGTCTGATTATGTCTGCATGTCGTATTTATATTTTGAGTGTTCAAAGCTATGTTATAGAGTGTGGCAGAAAATATGTTAATTTAGAGAACAATGGTCCTTCGCCTAAATTCAATTAAAAAAGAAAGAAGTATTGCAACATAGACTACAATGAGACCTATGTGTATTTTTCCTAAGTCCAGCCGGACAAAGGAACATTTATTCTAAGGTATTCATAGAGATAAGGAAATAAAGAGTAAATAAACAAGGGCACAATCCTGTACCAAGTTTTCAAAAGGGGGAGACAAGGAAGTCAGATTTGAAAGAAAGAAAATAACAGGCAAAACGTTTGTCGGAGCAAACAGAGGGCTTACAAATCAATAAACAATTCCAGTAAGCACAGCCAAACAGAAACCACCAAACATTTTCACAGTGGATAAAAATTGTGGTACTGTAATAGAAAGTCGACGACGTTTCGATCCCAAGCTCCTAATAATGTGGGATCATCATCAGGACTAGAGTTTAAGAGGAAGTTGCCTGGTATGCATAGGCAATGCCTGTTGACATGAATATTTGGAAAAGAAGGGGGAGAGAAAACAAACAAAACAAATTTGTTCCACAATTCTGTTTGACTTGCATTAAAACAACAATTGTGAGGTCCAAGGACGTGCCTCATGCTTGTGGTGAGTGCTGATGCTTGTTAAAAAAGGTCCGTGGTCGGGAGTGCGGAGGAAGAATTCATTTGCGTGGTGCCCAGGTCGCCGTTGATGTGGCTGAAGTTAGTGGTTCGTGCGCGTGGCCATCTAGCAAACAATTGACTAGATGCTGTTCATGCGCTGAGCATCGTTGGTGAATTAATTCCTTTTATTTGGAGGAGTTGATAAGGGCGAGGTAGAAGAAGTTGTAAGGTGGAAAACAACTTACAATTTGAAAAATAAAACAAATACCTAAGGTATCGACGAGAGGAGAATTCTCGCAACCGTGCTCGATTGAGCAGGGCAATCAATGGCAGTCGGTGGACACTGTGATTAGGGAGGGAGAGGGAAAGTTAGAGTATTGCAAGGAACGGGGACGGACCTGATCGAGTGGTATGTCCGCTTACCGTTTAAATGTGGAAAGGTTCAAATAGAGAGGGTGCGGTTAATCCCGGGTGTAGTAACCAGTTTCTGCGTCTTTAATTAGGATATGCAGAGCTAAGGGGATAAAGAGATAAAAAGGCGGGGGGAGATAATTAACAGGAGATGAGGACGAGGTGTCCTAGGCAGGGGATAAATAGTTGCAGGCTTACCTGCTATGGTTGGCTCTGCAGGCGATAGTTCAGGAAAACGTCCAAGGGTAACAACGAAACGGCAGCTGCAATGGCTGTCCGTTACATGGAAACGAGCTAGGTGGGAAAGGAGGAGCTCATTAGTGGACGTAGCTAGTGTTGAGGTAGGAACGGGTGTGATAGGCCAGTTTCGCTTACCTCAACAGAGTCTCAGAGGGACGTGTAGTGGCGTCCGGTCCTCATTGTGGAATGATCTCTGAGGTCCCGGTGCGTTTAAAAACCGCGCGAGAGTGGAAATGGAGGTGGGACTCAATGAAGCCCCGTGCAAGGGAGTGAAAATAGTAATAGGACTGTGCTGGGAAGTGAAAGCAGGGGACATCTTGGAGTGGTGAAAATTAAATGTGACTGTTTGAAATACAGTTATACTTGTTACGGTCAACATTGGTAATTTGCCAAAAAAAAGGGGGTATTGTCAAAAACAAATTACGATTTAAACAAAATAATTCGGTTGGGCTACCTTTGTAGCTAGAAAACGGCAATTTGACAAAGTGACAACATGATCAACCATAAAAAACATTGGACAAAACAAGTACACCCCGATTTTTGAGCACTATTAGAAAACTGGGTGGAATAGTTCAGTTATTACTTCAATGGTTATTAAAGCAGTGTAGTCCAATCTTCTGTCCTGTTCAAGCCATTACGAATAGAGTCATAGGTAATGATAGATTTAAGTTCTTCTCGGTTCAGTAGTTGCACAATGTCTCCTCCACGATGTGGCAGTTTCAGAACTTTTAAAACAGTCCAGTGAATGTCATTTTCGTTGTGATTAGCCTCTGTGAAGTGCTCGACCAGCGGCGCATTTGGAGTCCTACATCGTATTCTGCTTCTATGTTGGCAGATTCTTGTCTTCACTTTCTGTGTGGTTTGCCCAATGTAGATTTTATGACATGGGCAGTAGATGAGATAGATCACATTTGATGTGTTGCAGTTAGAAAAAGAGTGGCAAAGTGAAGTAATGTTATTGAAAGTGAAACTTTTACCCTCCACGGTGAATGCACAAACAGTACAACAACCACATTTGAAATGACCAATTATAGGAGAGAGGCCCCAAGCAACATCAAGAGTAGAGGCAGTTACAGGACAGGGCAAGGAGGCTCGGATAAGATGATCTTTCAAATTTTTGTTCTTTTTAAATGCGAATAAAGGTTTCTCTAGTTCTAGATTGCCTACATTCAAGATCGGCCAATGGTGGAGTATCATCTTCCTCAATTTATTTGAGACTGGAGAGAATGTTGTCACACATGCTAATCTTTGTGTTTCTTTTTTCGGTTTGGGGGTCAGCAGGACTTCCCTTGGGCAATACCATGCGCGTTTTGATGCATTTTTCACTATTTTCTAGGGTAACCTCTAGCTTTCAGTTTCGCCGAAAGGTAGTTTGCCTCTCTGAAATAATCAGTTTTGCAAGAGCAATTTCTCCTAATTCGTAAGAATTGGGAGTAGGGCAGTGAGTCCCTAAGGGCCCTAGGGTGATTGCTAGTGTAGTTCAACAATGTGTTGCGCTCTGTAGGTTTGCGGTATAGGCGTGTGAGTAGTACACCTTCATGGTGAAAAATGGTGAGATCTAGGAAGGCAATTGAATTTTTATCCGTCGTGATAGTAAAGGAGAGACCTGAACAATTGTTATTCATCCAATGTACAAAGGCGGGCAGGGTTTCTGTGTTCTGTTTCCAAATGATAAAAATATCATCTATGTATCTACGCCAAAGGCTGATACAAGGAAAAAAAGGGTTTGAATCAGTGAGAATAACATTTAGTTCTAATTGGTCCATAAACAGCACTGCCAGATTTGGGGCAAAAATTGCACCCATAGACGTGCCTTTGATTTGCTGGTAAAATTTGTTTTCGAACCAAAAGAAATTGCGTGTAAGACAAAGTTCAAGGAGTTGTAAGATGAAGTGACTAGGGACAGCGTGTGGACGGGGACGTGAGTCAAGGGTCTTTTGTATTGCCAAAAGGGCAGCTGTCTGAGGTATGTTGGTGTATAAGGATTCAACGTCCATGGTACAAAGAGTTTCAGATGTCGGATTGTACGGGTGATGTTCAATTAAATTAATCATAGCCATGGAATCTCTAACGTAGCATTGTGTATTGGGGACAAAGCCTTTAATGAAAAAGTCTACGTATGCCCCTAGTGGTTCCAAAATTGAGCCGCAAGCCGAAACAATTGGTCGGCCTGGGGGGTTGGATGTGTTTTTGTGGATTTTGGGAAGTGTATAAATGACAGGAATTCGAGGAGTTTTGACATTTAGGAAATTGAACTCTTTTTTGGAGAGAAAACCAGCTTGCAGTCCATCAGTGGTTATTTTCAGGATCAATTCTTGGATCTCTTTTGTTGGATTTTTAGCCAGAAGCATATAGTGATCTTTGTTGTCTAGTTGGCGCTGAATTTCAGCTATATAAGCTGTTTTTTCTTGAAGGACTATTCCACCGCCCTTGTCTGCGCTTTTGATGACAAGAGTGTCGACAGTTTTCAAATGGCTGATCGCTTGTTTTTCTTTTAAGTAAATATTAAAGGGAATGAATTGCCTTTTATTCTGTATTAGGGAGAGGTCTTTCATAACCATTTTTTCAAATGTCAATATTTCGGGTGGAATCATTCCTGCTGAAGGTAAGAAGGTAGATGGAGGTCGAAAAGGGGTGTTGCAAATTTGTTCAGGTGTGGGGTGTAGCTGAAAAAAGGCTTGTAGGCGAATGCGCCTAAAAAATCTAAGAAGTTCTGTGTGTAGTTCCATATAGTCAGGTGGCACTGTAGGGACAAAAGATAAGCCTTTTTTAAGGAGAGAAAGTTCTTCTGTAGCTAGTAGGTAACTAGACAGATTGAAAATGGGAATAGTATCAGTGTATTGGAGAAATGGGTTGCCTGAGGCTACCATTGGTAGAAGTTGTTGCGGGTTCTCCGTTCCCCTGGTTGGTTGTACCATCGTTGGTTTCTCTTGGCTCTCCCGCGTTGTGGCGGATCTTGAGGGCCTCTGGCTAAAAAAGGCTGCTGGTGGGTGCCTCCACGTCTAGTGGTGCTAGTCCCTTCACCAGGGTCGGAATTATCAGATGATTCAGCTGAGGTATCTGAAAAACCGACAAGATGTTTACGTCTATTATATCTGCCCCAGGGGCGATTGTTTTGGTGGGTGGTGTAGGATCTGTTCGTGTAAAAGTCTTTGTGTAAATACGGGTAGGTAGCCTCTACACTATAGGTCCTAATATCTTTCTTGATTTTGTTGACTATTTGAAATACAGTTATACTTGTTACGGTCAACAACCCTTAAAAACTTAGATTCAGAAATATCAGATATCCTTAAGCAGATCCAGGACTCCAATCCCACAGCAGAGGCCAAAAAACTGCTTGAACAGATTGACAAAACTGTATCAGACTTTCAGAGAATAGAGCAGAACAAGAAGGCCAACAAAATCAAGAAAGATATTAGGACCTATAGTGTAGAGGCTACCTACCCGTATTTACACAAAGACTTTTACACGAACAGATCCTACACCACCCACCAAAACAATCGCCCCTGGGGCAGATATAATAGACGTCAAAATCTTGTCGGTTTTTCAGATACCTCAGCTGAATCATCTGATAATTCCGACCCTGGTGAAGGGACTAGCACCACTAGACGTGGAGGCACCCACCAGCAGCCTTTTTTAGCCAGAGGCCCTCAAGATCCGCCACAACGCGGGAGAGCCAAGAGAAACCAACGATGGTACAACCAACCAGGGGAACGGAGAACCCGCAACAACTTCTACCAATGGTAGCCTCAGGCAACCCATTTCTCCAATACACTGATACTATTCCCATTTTCAATCTGTCTAGTTACCTACTAGCTACAGAAGAACTTTCTCTCCTTAAAAAAGGCTTATCTTTTGTCCCTACAGTGCCACCTGACTATATGGAACTACACACAGAACTTCTTAGATTTTTTAGGCGCATTCGCCTACAAGCCTTTTTTCAGCTACACCCCACACCTGAACAAATTTGCAACACCCCTTTTCGACCTCCATCTACCTTCTTACCTTCAGCAGGAATGATTCCACCCGAAATATTGACATTTGAAAAAATGGTTATGAAAGACCTCTCCCTAATACAGAATAAAAGGCAATTCATTCCCTTTAATATTTCCTTAAAAGAAAAACAAGCGATCAGCCATTTGAAAACTGTCGACACTCTTGTCATCAAAAGCGCAGACAAGGGCGGTGGAATAGTCCTTCAAGAAAAAACAGCTTATATAGCTGAAATTCAGCGCCAACTAGACAACAAAGATCACTATATGCTTCTGGCTAAAATCCGTAAAAGAAACACAAGGGCACCCAAAGCAATAAGTCAGGGACCTTGGGAAGTAACGTATTATAAGAGACACTGGTCCCTGAAAACGAGAAATATTCGCAAAAAACAATGAATATAGCCAAAATTGGTGCTATATTATAGCCTATGTCCAGCCGGACAAGGCGACTTTAATAAGAAACAATAGTTTAGCAGTGATCAAAGGGATGTAAGCAAAATGTTGGTGGGACACAAGCCTGTATCCTGTGGCTTACATATCAAGAGAACATAATATTTTGGAAAAACATACAGGCAATTGCAGTGATGTTTCTATGTCAGAAAGTACTAGATAGTGAAACATCTTAGTATACAGCTTGTCACCTTCACCACATTCTATACACATAGATTGTTTAAGTGTAAGGTGAACCACATAGTCGACGACGTTTCGATCCTTAACGGGGGGATTTTAGGATCATCATCAGGACTAATTAGTATGAATTGCCAATTTAAGAAATGCCTGAATTTACACAATTAGTACAAAAAACGACATAAACAATGAGGCAGGGGAAAAAGATGGGGAAAAAGAAAAGGAAACATGATGATTAACGATTAAATTAAGTTAATTATACAACATAAGACCAAATTTGTCAGAACACGGACCAGTCTCTATATGGATACAATCTAACTGAATTGTGGCGTTTAACTTCATTGACAGTAGAAAAAGAAAAGAGAAAAAAGAATAAGTGGTGATGAACATGCTCTCAGGGTAATGCGAGCCGGAGGTAATCTACCAGCGTGTGCGGAAGACGGTGAATAAAAATTATTAGTGCGTCACGAGGGTATCGGCGAGTGGAGCGGGGGTGTTGTGAGTGTGAAGGGAATCGTTACCTCGGGTGGAGACGAGTTACAAAAGTATGGTGATTCGTCTGGGTCCAATGACAGGGACGAGTCAAGGTTTACGAAGGAGCGGCCTGCGGAGGAAATCCTAAACGTAAAAAACGAGGCGGGAAATGGTGAAACGGTGGGGCGAATAAAAAGCAGGAATCATTTACCTCGAGTTTCCGAGTTTTTTAGGCAAAAATGGAAATTCGTCTTGGTTCGATGACCTGAGCGAATTTAGGGATTCCAAGAAGCCTGCGAAGGAAATTCGAGTTGTAAAAAATCGAAGCAGGAAAAGTGAGAGGGACCGTGTCTAAGGGGTGACAGGCTTACCTTGGGCAATGAAGGTACAATCAAGTCAACACGGTGATGCGGTATCTATCGAGGAAAAGGGAGAATGAGAAGGGGTCTCATACTGTGACGGCGTAGTGCGTGGCCGGCATAGAGATCGTGGCGGACATACCTCGTTACAATGAAGGAGATGCGTTCCGTGGGGGTCTGCAGGACAGCGCGGTCGGACAATCCCGGATGGGCTGTGAGGAAGGAGTTTGTTTGTGGCTATTTTGTGAGTGCAGAGAATCAGGTGATCAATCACATGGTGGTCATGTGATCGATCAAGGAAGTGAAGTGAGGGCAAGTGAAGGAGAGTTGGCGAGTTTTGAACGCCATATTGGGTGAGTGAAAAGGACTAATTTCCGTAGATGCCGAGAAAAAAGACCGATAGTGTAGCATGATTAGACAGTCAAGAAAACGAAACGAAAATGGAAAATTAAGGGAGCATCCATATTCTGTTCAAGAACATAAATAATAAATCAGTTGTTTAACACAGTCAGCGCGATTTTTCCATTAATTCAGCTAGTGCGGAGGGCAAAGTCATAGTTTTTCACATGAGAAGAGGCTCTGTGTTTGCTTCAAGTTTATAGGGAGAAGACTGTGAGATCATAGCAAGGATGTCCAATCCTCTAAGCGATTTAATCCTTTGTGTATGCTTTCCGTCTTCAAAATCCATTTTAATTCTTCTTTGTTCAGTAATTGGTATATATCCGCACCTCTTGGTGGAATTTTAACAGCTGAAACGACTGTCCAACGAATGTCATCCTCAGTATGGCCAGCACTCTCAAAATGTTCTACCAACGGTGCTTAAGGATATCTGATATTTCTGAATCTAAGTTTTTAAGGGTTGTTGACCGTAACAAGTATAACTGTATTTCAAATAGTCACATTTAATTTTCACCACTCCAAGATGTCCCCTGCTTTCACTTCCCAGCACAGTCCTATTACTATTTTCACTCCCTTGCACGGGGCTTCATTGAGTCCCACCTCCATTTCCACTCTCGCGCGGTTTTTAAACGCACCGGGACCTCAGAGATCATTCCACAATGAGGACCGGACGCCACTACACGTCCCTCTGAGACTCTGTTGAGGTAAGCGAAACTGGCCTATCACACCCGTTCCTACCTCAACACTAGCTACGTCCACTAATGAGCTCCTCCTTTCCCACCTAGCTCGTTTCCATGTAACGGACAGCCATTGCAGCTGCCGTTTCGTTGTTACCCTTGGACGTTTTCCTGAACTATCGCCTGCAGAGCCAACCATAGCAGGTAAGCCTGCAACTATTTATCCCCTGCCTAGGACACCTCGTCCTCATCTCCCGTTAATTATCTCCCCCCGCCTTTTTATCTCTTTATCCCCTTAGCTCTGCATATCCTAATTAAAGACGCAGAAACTGGTTACTACACCCGGGATTAACCGCACCCTCTCTATTTGAACCTTTCCACATTTAAACGGTAAGCGGACATACCACTCGATCAGGTCCGTCCCCGTTTCTTGCAATACTCTAACTTTCCCTCTCCCTCCCTAATCACAGTGTCCACCGACTGCCATTGATTGCCCTGCTCAATCGAGCACGGTTGCGAGAATTCTCCTCTCGTCGATACCTTAGGTATTTGTTTTATTTTTCAAATTGTAAGTTGTTTTCCACCTTACAACTTCTTCTACCTCGCCCTTATCAACTCCTCCAAATAAAAGGAATTAATTCACCAATGATGCTCAGCGCATGAACAGCATCTAGTCAATTGTTTGCTAGATGGCCACGCACACGAACCACTACCTTCAGCCACATCAACGGCGACCTGGGCACCACGCAAATGAATTCTTCCTCCGCACTCCCGACCACGGACCTTTTTTAACAAGCATCAGCACTCACCACAAGCATGAGGCACGTCCTTGGACCTCACAATTGTTGTTTTAATGCAAGACAAACAGAATTGTGGAGCAAATTTGTTTTGTTTGTTTTCTCTCCCCCTTCTTTTCCAAATATTCATGTCAACAGGCATTGCCTATGCATACCAGGCAACTTCCTCTTAAACTCTAGTCCTGATGATGAACCCACATTATTAGGAGCTTGGGATCGAAACGTCGTCGACTTTCTATTACAGTACCACAATTTTTATCCACTGTGAAAATGTTTGGTGGTTTCTGTTTGGCTGTGCTTACTGGAATTGTTTATTGATTTGTAAGCCCTCTGTTTGCTCCGACAAACGTTTTGCCTGTTATTTTCTTTCTTTCAAATCTGACTTCCTTGTCTCCCCCTTTTGAAAACTTGGTACAGGATTGTGCCCTTGTTTATTTACTCTTTATTTCCTTATCTCTATGAATACCTTAGAATAAATGTTCCTTTGTCCGGCTGGACTTAGGAAAAATACACATAGGTCTCATTGTAGTCTATGTTGCAATACTTCTTTCTTTTTTAATTGAATTTAGGCGAAGGACCAATGTTCTCTAAATTAATTGATATACCCGTGGTCCTAAGCTACCTTAATCGGGTCCCCCTTGTTAACCTTATCGTCAGAAAATATGTTGTCATGGAAACTCAAAGAGGCTGGGACTATGTGACTTCTCTAATTGCTCATGGACTGAATTTGAGGCTCCTTCAGTGGGAGCTACAACAGAGCTTGAAATGAACTGCACATCTGCTTCACTTGTTTTACCCCAAAATGACTTGATTCTGAGTCGCTGTATCTGCCATATTATACGATAATCTATTCAGGGCTCTCCAAAGTCGATCCTGCAGGGCCGGATCCATGCCAGATTTTTAGCATATCCCCATTTACATAAATGTAGTTATCTTAAAATCTGGCATGGATGCGACCCTCCAGGACCGACTTTGGAGAACCTTGATCTATAGCCTTGGGAATTGTTGAATATGAAATCAAAATAGGCACTGTCAGGCCCTTGTTAAAATAAGATCAAATGAGCTGGATATATCTAATTTTCACCTTTTTCGAAGGGAGGCGCCCTCAAAGCCTACATGGCAGACTTCAACATCTGGATGAATATACATTGGCTCTAAATGATGACAAGCTCCTCCCCGTTTCTCTGGAACGATTCTCTCTGGCCACATGCTCTGTGTATCTGCCCAAAATGTTGGTAAAAGCCTTGATGTATTTGATGACATGGTGGTACTTTACTCCTGCTCGCTTTCAGCGAATGGTGCCAAGCCTCTCCCCAACCTGTTGGACGTGTCGGATGGGATTGGTGACCTTATCTACATATGGTGGTCCTGTCCTAGCTTGACGCTCTTCTGGAAAGAAGTTGTCAGTCATATTAAGGACACTGTGGGATTCCCCATACCAAGCTCTCCTACGTTGATTCTATTAGGCATTAGACCCCTTCGGTTGGTAGCCTTGACCCATTCGGACTGGCGCCTCATTGCCCAGATGCTGGGGGCAGCAAGACTATCTATAGCCCTATACTGGAAAAAGCCCTCGCCTCCACCTATCCCGGCGTGGTTCCTTCACCCATGGCATGTCCTGGCCCTGGAGTTATTAACCGCCCGCCTTAACCACACAGACACTAATTTCACCCACATCTGGCAGCGCGTATTCAACATCTATCTCGGATAGAGAACTCTCACTCTGCTCCCCCGCAGCTATGGGCTCTGCAGTTGTTTGAAGACTTCTGCCTTTCTCGAGAGGAGCGCACCAACAATCTCCCCTGCTGTAAGCTTCTTATGGGGCTTCTCCTCCCTCCTGATATGCTCTCACATATTCCCCTACCTGCAGTCTGAGCACAACTCACCCCCACCCACCCCACCCCCTGTTCCCGGTTCCCTCCTCCCCACCACCAGATACCTGGTTTTGCCTGATTGTTCTCTAACTTTGATTCCCAATTGGCAAAGTCTCACTACTCTTCGCACACATTCAACTTGCCACACTGGTCTATAGACGAACTCTCTGCAAATTACACTCCTTGGCTTTCCCTACCCAAGGCCCCTATACAACTTGCCTATCATATGCTGTGTGCCTTTCCCAATAGGATACCTAACAGATCCCTATTCTTTTCCATACTCCCGCCCACCTTGCCATTACTGTAAAATCCAAATCTCGCAAGAGCCCACCAGTGTATTATGCTAATTGTGATGACTATTGTTCTTTGCCAAATTTCTTTTCAATAAACAGTGTTGAAATAAAAAAAATCATTAAAAAAAAGCCTTGATGTTAAAACTGAGGATCACCTTCAAATGTAATCGCAAGTTCTATCTGTAGTTTCCTCATGAACCAACCAACCCTACCACTTTAAACAACATTAAATTCCTTCCTGTCAATAATTGTAAGCTAGCCATTTTTGCTGTGATTCCTGCAATTCTATGTAGCTTGAATAAAAAACTCTGTCATTCATCATCTTCAGATTATCCAGAATCGAGAAGCTTGTCTTTTTCTAGGATCCTCTTGCAGAAGCCATACACAGAACCAGCTAAGCACCCTACAATGGCTCCCAATCTGGCTCCGCATCACCTTTAAAGTGATCTGCCTTCTATTTTTTTCTATGACAAACTTGGCACATTCTTGAGCAATAAACTTTCAAACCATCCTCCTTGCCCCCTGCTTTCTTCAAATAATACACTGCTCACCATTCCTCCCTGTAGACAAGCCAGACTGGGAAGCTGTGCCTCCTCGGTCATAGCAACCGCTTTTGGAACAGGATCACTCTTGAGCTGTGTCTGATATAGTCTCTGCTGAACTTCAGGAAAAAATTACAAACCTATCTGTTCGGCCGATAATAAACTGTGCTGCCTACTGCTTCTAGTAGTGATCTTCCAGCACCAGGAGACCTCTTCGAGGTGACAGTGCGTTCCCTAAATGCCCTACCCCTATCATCACCCAATATTTAGAAAATGGGAATGCCTCAAATTTTCCAGGCAAGACAAAGGTTCTGGTATTCTGGGAAAATATATACACAAAAGTCCTGCTCTCTTATTTCAAAGAAAACATACTGGGCAGCCTTATCTGAGTTTGACAATGAACCATTCTAGCTAATGTAGGAAGCAAAAAACCTGTTCTGTCCCCATATAACAGCAAAATCCTTGGTTGGCTTGTATCTACGTGGGCTTCTTGCATCAATGGTATTTTCATCCTGTGCCTCTCATGATATAGTAAAATCAGTTGCTTCTTTTAGAGGTTATTCAAGCTCCACTAGTTCCACGTCATGACCCTGATCATGCGCATCTTTTACATTTTGCAACACAGTGTAACACAGCAGTATTCTTCTCTGTGACTGCCTCCATCTAGGTGCTATCCCATTGGGGGCACAATGGTTTATTTATACAATTGTCTTCTACCTGATTACTCCAATGTAAATTCACGCTACCCCCTTCCACACCAATGATCCCAATTCTCAGTGTTAAATCCCCATGTCTTCCATTGCAATAAATAGAATGGAATCACGTGTCTCACACCTATGGGTAGTCCAGCATCACCAATCTCCTGCTCTGCTGTATAACATAGCCATTAAGCATTTAACCAATGCTCTAAAACAATCTTGGTGTGAAGTGCCCCCCGGGAGGCAAATGAATGCATGTATAGCTGTATAAATATATATCATCAAGGTACATTGATGTGGACCTAGGCATACAAAATCTATGCATACTTACCTGCGATATTGGTCATGATATTGTGCTCACTTTTTTTTTTAACATGTTTTTATTATCATTTTTACAATAAACAATTATCACAGTTCATCTCATTACATTGTTTGTGTTTATCAACAGTGATTGTGCTTTCCAGTTGCATTAAGTGTATCCTGCACTCAGAAGGGGTATCTGTCGTTATGGTCCATATATCTTCTTTATACTGTGATGTCGGGGGGAACCGGGGACAATAAAACTGGGGATGTAGTGAAGGCGGGAGCCACGGTGTGAGCCATGGGTATGGCATCCAGGTCAGTGTAGCAATTGTGTGCAGATGTCAGGATATTGTTAGTGGACAGGTGCCAGGACATCCAGGCCATTGGCCGCAGGTCGCGCAGCGCACCGAGTGTTTAGTGTGCCTCACTCATTAGTTGGGGGGGCGGGGGCCGAGTTAGGTGTACTCGCATTTGGGTTACTTGCTTCCAGTTCCGCAGTGCTATTTTGCGGTGCACTAGAAGCGGTACGTTGCTGTAAGTGTTGGAACTGGTGAGACAATATGGCCCATCCCAAAGATATGGGATGCTTCTGTAGGCCCTTCACCTCCTCCTCCGTAAGTGTTTCCTCTTCTGCTGCCGCCCATTTTTTAACCGCACCCATCCATGCCTCCACCGGAGGTCCCGATGAGGCTCGCCAATTCATGGCGATGCTTCTTTTCGCCAGTAGTGTTGCCAGGGTTACGAAGCGATTAGGCACCTTCAGTGTTTTTGGTCTACGGAATATTCCGAGAGCGACCGCCTCCCATGTGTGAATGTCCGGAAGGCCCGTAAGCTCTTTAAGTGTGTCGAGGACTACTGACCAGAACTGCCGCAAAGTGGGGAAGCTCCAGAACATGTGGTGAAAGTGTGCATCCGACGAGCGACATCTGGGGCAGAGAAATCGAGTGTCCGGGTAGAACCGCTGTAGGCGCGCTGGTGTTAGATACGCTCTATGTAAGACATAAAACTGTATATTTTTAAAGCGTGCATTCCTCAAGACTTTTTTAGGGAACTCTAGTGCTCGCTCCCACTCCCGGTCATGCAGCGGACGTTCGAGTTCATCCTCCCATGTGGCTCGAAGAGCGAGCAGTGGTTCATTCATAAGCTCTCTGATGGATTTATAGATCCATGTAACTAAGTGCCGACCTGTACCCATATGTAAGATGGTGTGAATGACCGGGTGGGTCTTGGGCTCGCCTATGGAAAGGTCCGCGTGCGGCCGAAAGTGCTTGAGGAGCTGTCGATGGGTTAAAAACTGTCCCGCGGACAACCCATAATCCTCCGCGATCTGATCATAGGGTCTTAGCTGCCCCTCCGCGAATAACGCCTCTGCCTCTGTCATATCGCAGTCCGACCACGCACGGAGCATGGCTGCCGTAAAGTACATCTCTCTCTTGGGCCAGCCGACCAGCGGTAGCCGTGGGGAGTAATGTGGGGTCCCCGCTGACATGCGGTGGATTCTTTGCATACATCGGCGGGCCACCGACACCTGTAACGGATATGTCCGTCGGGGTTTAGTACCTGGAAGCAGTAGGCGACAGAGCTCTGGGGTAGGGACCCGGCCATGGGACGTATGTGTTTCTCCTGTATTCCTACCCGCCGTCCAGTACGACAGCCATTGTAATTGCGCCGCCGTAAAGTACGACTCGAAGGATGGGGCGCCCAGTCCCCCCGTGTGGTGGGTAATTGCAGCTTGGCGAGGGCTATCCGATGTCTATGCGTGCCCCAGATGAGTGAGCGGAGGAGCGAGTCCAGGTCCCGAAAGAAGGCCCTGGGTGGGATCACCGGCAAATTCGTGAAGTGATATAGTAGACGGGGGACAGTGATTATCTTCGCTATGGCCACCCGACCTATCGGGGCCAACGGTAGATTTTTCCAGAAACCCACCGCCGACCGAATGCCAGCCAGCGCTTTGCGATGGTTGCCCTCATATATGTCCGTAGGGGAGTGGTATAGGCGGATGCCGAGATATAGGGGGGGTGTGTGCTCCATGAGAGGTGCTGCGTACCGATTCGCACCTCCAGCGGCTCGAAGCTTGCGTGTAGTGGGTACAGGGTAGATTTGTCCCAGTTTACTTTAAGACTGGACGCCTCTGCGAACTCCGTTAGGGTTGTCCATAAGGGTGTGAGGTCTGAGGTGATATCACGGATATATATTAGGAGGTCGTCCACGTACATAGAAACGCTATGGACGGTGTCCGCTATGGGGATGCCCCATTCGATTCCCTCCCCACGCAATCGGATTGCCAGCGGTTCCACCGCTAGGGCGAAGAGCAGGGGCGATAGTGGGCACCCTTGTCTCGTCCCCCTTTCCACTTTGATGGATGGGGAGATATGGCGGCCCAGTCGAATGCGGTATGTGAGCATGGTGTAGAGAAGCCTTGTGTATGCGAGGAGGGTTAGGCCTATCCCCTCTCGCTGCAACACGGCGAAGAGGTATGGCCAGGTGAGAGTATCAAAGGCCTTTTCGAGGTCTAAGATTAGGCATACCGCGTTAGGGTGTGTATTTTCCACTTGATCCTGAATATGGAACAAGCGCCGTATGTTTTGTGACGTATTCCTGCCGGGCACAAACCCGCACTGATCCGGATGGATTAAAGGTCGCAAAAATCGTTCGTACCTCTCCGCTAGAATTTTCCCCAGTATTTTGCAGTCGGCCGACAGGAGCGTGATTGGGTGGTAAGAGGACAACTGCTGCGGGTCTCGGTGGGGTTTAAGGAACGTCACTATGACCGACTCAGGGAGGGAGCCGGGGAGTTCTCCCCTCTCTAGAGTGACCGCCAGCATCTCCGTTAGACGAGGTACTAGCAGGGGGGAGAAGGTGCTGTAATACTCGAGAGGTAGACCGTCAAGGCCCGGCGCCTTATTTCGCGTCAACGCACGAATCGCGTGGGTGACGTCGGTCGGTGTTATTGTGGCGTCAAGGGCTTTTTTCTCCGTGTCTGAGATGTGCGGGATAGATAGGGGGTCCAGAAAACGGTCGATAGCCTCCTGCCCGAGCTGTGATGGGGTGCGATAAATTATGGTATAATACTGCTGGAATGCAGTTAGGATACCAGTTTGGGACCGCACTAGATTACCGGAAGGTTCTATTATTTCGGTAATGGGTTTTATTTCTGTGTCCTGTCTTGCTAGCCACGCTAGGAGTGTGCCCGTTTTGTCTCTTTCTTTATGCATTCGCAGGGCGTAGGCCCTAAAGTTGTATTTGCGTAGGTCTGCCATAGCAGCAGCGTGTTGTGTTTTGGCTGCCGCTACTTGTGCTGCAGTTGCAGCATTGGCATCTTCCTGACGAGTGAGGGTGGCTAACTTCAGTTCCGTGGCGGTGAGTGTGCGTTCGAGTGTGCGTCGCGGTCCTACTATTTGCTTAATGCATGCTCCACGGGCTACTATCTTAAATGCGTCCTATTCGACCAATTTGGAGGATGCCGTCCCCGAGTTATTGGAGAAGTAGTCCTGTATGTCTTGCTCGTGTTCGTGTTTGAACACTTGATCCGTTAGACAGTCACGTGGGAGGCGCCAAGTGGGCACCGGAGGGTGAGGTAGCCTCCATTGAAAACGTAGGACGTGCGCGTCGTGGTCCGAAATCACGCGGCCCAGATAATCTATGTGTTGCATTTGAGGAATCAGTGAAGGGGAACACAAAAATCTGTCCAGGCGGACCCGCAGGTTATGTGGTATGGAATGGAATGAGTAGAGACGTGTCTGAGGGTGATGTGCTCTCCAAGCGTCTATTAGCGCCCAGTGTGTGACCCACCTGAGGAAGTGCTCAGTCTGTTTCGGTGCAGATGAATGTGGCGGTGGGGTATGGGATCTGTCCAGTGTGAGGTTGAGCGCGCAGTTGTAGTCTCCCCCTAAGATCCATGGGATAGTCGTGAATTGAGCCAACTCCCCAGTAAGGGATGCCCAAAACTTGTCTTGGTCGATATTTGGGGCATAGATGCTACCCAAGAGAATGGGCTGCCCATCCAAGAGTCCCTCTAACAGCGCATACCGTCCCTCCTTGTCCACCACTATTCGGAGCTCTCGGAATGGGGTGCCCGGTCGAACCCATACCAGCGCGCCCCGTGCGTAAGCGGAGTATGACGTGGCGCATATGGTGCCACGCCACCTGGCTCGTAGTTTGCTAATCTCAGGGATTGTGAGATGGGTCTCTTGGAGGAACGCTATTTGCGAGTGGTGACGCTTGATGTAGGAGTAGACCGCGTACCGTTTGCGTGGCGTGTGGAGGCCCCTCGTGTTTAAGGTCAATACGCTAACGTCTGTGTTCTGCATTTGGGTATGTGGTGAGTGGTACCCGCTCCCTTAGGTGCGGTGAGGAGTGGCTGTGCTATAAGCGCTGGCTGTGTCCCGGCCCTGCATCCAGCAGATATGTAGGTTGGTGGCGTCCACCCAAGGGTGGCGGTTAACTTGTCATTGGCATTCCCTGGGGGGTAAAGGGTAAGAAGTAACCGGGTCGGTGAAACCATAAACTGGGGTGGGAAACTGTCCCGATACCTGGGACCTATCGGCAAGGCCGATACGTCCAAACTGACTCTCATGGAACTAGAGAGTGAACAATCGATGCATGGGGGTGGCAGCACGTGCCTGCGGGGCAGAGTCTCGATAGGGCATTAGTAGGATCGATGGTCGTTGTCCAGTTGATGCACCCATAGAAAATGTGGCAATGCAGTTCGTGAGTGTTGCGAGTCGGGGTGCGGGGGTACATGTCCGCCACTCTTACCAAATACTTCTGCTAGTCAGCTCGTGTATCCTCAGTGCACAGTGTCGGCCGTTTGTGGGGTGACCCGGGGCATGGTGACCGAGTCAGTTTTAGAGTGAGTCTCGTCACTTTCATCTTCTCCTTCTGACGAGAAAAGGTGGAGGGCACCGTCTAAGTCTTCTCCCTGCGAGGCGGTTCCGAGGTCCGCCACCGCCTGCACGGCCCTGCGTCGCTCCTGTATGATTTGCTCTAGGTCCGGGGAGCCTTGGATAGGACGCTCCGTTAACTCTCTCCTGCCCTGCCGTCTCCGGGTTTGTGATGGCTGCCGGCCTCGCCGTCCGGTGCGCGGAACTCTATTCGTCCGTTCCCGAGTGGCCGCTGCTGTGGAGCTCTGCGCGCAGTGGTGGTCTGCCCAGTCACACGTGTCTCCGGCCGTGGAGAAGAAGTGGATGGCGCCTTCATGGATAACTTTCAGCCGGGCCGGGAATAATAATGAGTATTGTATGTTGCTAGCTCGCAAACGGCGTTTCACCTCCAGGAACGATGTTCTTTGTTTCTGCACCGCCCGGGCATAGTCGGGGAAGACCATGATGTGCTTGTTTTCCACCTGCAAGGGGCCCGCGTTCCTGGCGGCCCTGAGCACCGTGTCGCGGTCTTGGAAATGCAGAAATTTGGCAAGCAGCCGCCAGGGTAGGACGCCGGGTGGCGGCTTGCGGGCTGGAGCACGGTGGGCTCATTCTATGGAGACGAAGGCCGTGCGTTCCGCGGGTGGAGTGAAAGATTTGACCCAGGTCTCCATGTACGTGATTGGATGCGCCCCTTCGACTCCCTCCGGTAGGCCCAGGACGCGAATGTTGCAGCGTCTCGAGCGCCCCTCCAAATCATCCAGGCGCTCCTCCATGGCCTCCAGGCGGGCCAGCGCAGACCGCGTCGCCTTTTGTTGTTCAATGACGGTGGGTTGTAGGTCTGCCAGTGACTTCTCCCCATCCTTTACCCTGTCGGACAGCTTTCTGTGATCGTCTCGGATGAGACTAATGTCCATGGTCAGGGTGCCGAGACGCTCCTCCATGGAGACCCTTGACAGTTCAATGGCTGCTAGTACTTGATCCAATTTGTCCGAGATGGTCGGGTCTGGCTGTGTGGTGGGGAACCTGGCCAGCGTATGAGAGCGTGGCAGGTTCTCCGGTGCGGTCTCCGGGACCGTCGCCTGCTGCGAGGCTCTGGGCATCCCCATGGCGATGTTTGGGATGAGGTGTGTTGCGTTCAGTGCAGTTGGCGGGTGGAACGTAGTCGGCCCGTTGTTGTCGTGATGCCAGGTTATCCGACTGGTCGCCCGCTTGGTGTAGAGGGCGTAGTGTGTCCGCAGGTCTTCACGGCCCCGGTGGGGCGTTCTCCACCTGGCCGCCAGTCACGCGTGCGGCTAGTCTCCACTGCAACACTCACGCACTGTTTCCGTGTGCACTATTACACGTGGGGTGTGGTATTGGGGCTCACCGAGTGTCCCAACTTCAGTTTCTCCTGATTCAGTGTCAGTTATGTCGACAGCCCTCGGTGGGGACACGGCCCTGCTCCTCCAGAGCCTCCCTACTGGGTTCTAGTTAGTGGGTAGTGCCGAGAGCCTGTGTCTAGGGCGTGTCAGGTCCAGGTCTGCTGTCACCGTGGGATAAACTTTAGTGCGCCCACCGATCACCCAGCTTCCTTATAATCTCCATGTTAGGGTCAGGCAAGAACCGACTTTGGTCATCACGTGGGTGCTGCGGGGAACCAGGGGGGCATCCACGCTGTCAGCGCCAGTAGGAATGAAGCTAGTCTCCGCCTCTCACCTGCCACCGGGCCCTTGGAGATCGCATGGGGGACCCTCTGCTGTGCTCCGGCTCTGTCCACCTCACAGGCGCCATTTTGAGATCAGGCGGGCCCGGTTCGACAATGCCCCACTCGATGTGCTGTGGCGGCCGGCCTCGGCGATCCGGTTTCTGGCAGCCGCACACCGGCGAAAATTCGCTCGGCCTCCACACTGGATATGTGCCCTGGGGTCCTGCCGCTTAAGTAAGGTTCTGCCGCCCCCGGCCTCTGGTCATCGCTGGGCGTCCCCCTCCGCAGCCTGTCGTGGCGGTGACGGCCGGCGGGGGGGTCTCTTTCACCAGGGTGCACAGCCTTGTTCTGCCGTTATCAGGGCCAACCATCGGGTGCTCCTCCCCTCTGGCGTCGCGCTGTTCAGTGGCCGGGTCCGGCTGCGCTGCAGTCACGGGCAGGATTATGTGGGCGCCATCTTGCCTTCGG
Source organism: Triturus cristatus (assembly GCF_964204655.1). Classification (NCBI taxonomy): domain Eukaryota; kingdom Metazoa; phylum Chordata; class Amphibia; order Caudata; family Salamandridae; genus Triturus; species Triturus cristatus. The sequence continues at coordinate 307,356,460 of NC_140592.1, forward strand.
GTCCCGGGGCGATCCAACTCCAGAAATCACCGCAGACTCCGGGTTTTGCGGGGGTCCGCGGGCGTCATCAGGCGCAGCTTCCGTTCCGACACCCGTGGATACGGCTGGGGGTCGGATCCGACGATGTGATGCAGCTTTATGGTCTGCCCGACCGCGGAGCCTCAGCAGAGCGCGTCCACCATCGTAGCCTGCTTGGCCACGCCGCCCATGATATTGTGCTCACTTAGGGGCATATTATCAACCACGGCGTTAAAATTATCGCCGCTTTAGCGGCAGAAAACTGGTGTTCTGGTGTCAATATGGGCCTCTATTGGAATTCTCACCGGCATATTATCAAGCCCATTATCGCTGCTTTAGCAGCAGTTTTCTGCCGCTAAAGAGGCGATAATTTTAACGCCGTTCCTTGATAATATGCCCCTCAATATTCTATCCTCGATATTCCGGATCTATACTATGGCTACCACACGCAACAAAAGTTGGCCAAAAGTCAGTGTCACTCAGGAGGCCTGTGGTAATCAGTACCAGATTTTTCTGGCTCAGGTAGGGGCCACTATCATTTTTTTTTACTCTGCTTCACTTGCAAACCATTTTATGTAATTATTGGGGCAAGTGAAGATGTGTTCAGTCTCTGAAGTGCAGTTGCAACCTTGTGGGGAAAAGCATGGCATATTCAATGCCCTGAGCTTGAGTTATTCTTTATCTTCACCTGCATAGCCGCTATGAATTCCAGGAAAATCGACACCAAAGAGCCTTGATGGTGCAAGGGGAGCTTTTCTCTGGCCCATCACAGCACTGCCTCATGGCCTTGACAGTTCAGCAATATGGCCATTATCAGACTGGGACAGGCATCCAGAGCAGGTCTGCGGTCTAGTGCTCTGTGCACTAGTTCAATGACAAATATCCCAGAGTTCTTAGATTTACCCAGCAACTCAGCAAGCAGAACTTCAATGAAGGTCTCAAGTTTCCAGACTTTTGTAGTTTCTGGAAGACCAACTATTCTAACGTTATTATGTTGTGAACAAAGATCTTGGAGATTTCTCTCTCCACGTGGGTAATTATGTTCAGGGGTGCTGTCTTCAAGATCCAAGATTCTGCATTCAACTTCATCAATGCGAACCCTCTGCCTTGAAATCTTTCTTTCATTTGCTTCATTTGTACAGGGAGGTGATCGATTTTCACATAAATACCTCACGGATTGGATTGCCTGTCAAGTACAGAATCTCATTGATAACCTCATCTGCTGAAACACCCTGCTCTTCCATGCTGTGTTCTACGGGTGGGGTGGGAGATCGAGAACATGGCCCAGTAGGTCTCCCTTGTTCAAAGGAGAGTTTACTCTAGTTAGCGTTAGCTTTCCACATGTTGCTGATGGCACTTACTGCCCAGTATGGCTGTGGGGTCAGAAAGCCCTCAGTGTCAGGAACGCTCCGCCGCAGCATTAGCTGCCTATGGTGTGCAGTTATTTTAAAAAGGCCTCAACTGCTGTCATGTTGTAGAGCAGAAGAGTTCTCCCATAGGTCTCCTTCATTCACACTTCAATCTTCTCTTGTATGGTCGGTAGAGCCGCAACTGCCGCACCTTATTCCTTCAGAGAGAGCCTCGCTGTCTCACATATTGCAGCCACTGCCTAGCCACACCGCAGATGGCTCCATGCCAGTCTGCCCTTTAAGGGTAGTGTGCCTACTACTCCCACTTCATGTACCATACAGCCAGCAGCCCACTGCATCCATTCATGTGCAATCTCCAAAGCTTCACCAGGGTCCATGGCCCATTCCATTCTCCATCCACCCAGGTTGCGAGCCAGAGCAGGGTCAGTACAGTCCCGACTCTCCACTCGTTTGGGCAGAAACACAGCCATAGGCACCCATGGCATTGCTTCTCGCCCATACATGGGTCCGCAACAGCCATCCAGCCCATTTCTCAAAATCTCCCAGTGGAAGACTCCTGGATCTGCCACGCCACCAGCTGCAGGCCTCACTCATGTCCTAGGCCACGGGCGGTGGCAGTGCATGTTCTTCGGCTCCCCGAGCACCAAACCAGCTGATCAGCATATCAGGCAACTCGGGTGCACATGCAGGACGCTCTCGCTGTGGGAGCTGCCACGATGATGAATGCAGTGGCATGATTTTGTAGTATAAGAGAGCTTGGGCTAGTTAGGCAGCCATCTTGGATGACGATTGGACATGCCCCAGACACAAATCTGCTTTTGATATAATCTCGAAGTAGCATCAAAACCGGGACTTCATTTATTATTTAATTGTTGTCAGGTGTCTTAGTCAATTTAGTTCATGTGAAAGGAACCATGACTACAACTGCGAGGACTCCATTAAGTAAAAGAAATGGATGTTCTCTTTCCTAGTTGCAGGAAATCATGTGGTAAACCTTTGCCAAAGGGGCCTTCAATGAATGTGATCCAGTGCTCTTGGTCAACCCTCTTACCATTTGTCCTCCGATGAGTCTTTCTTTGCCACCTGAGAGGTGATGGGAGTTTAAACTACATCAATACATTTCAATTAATTTAGTTACACAAAAAGGACCAGGAATCAGTGACTATAGTTAAGAAGGTTTATTACAAGTGGTACACAAATCTTACCAGCATGCTATAAAGGTACAGAATAACAACTCTGAAACCCAACCTCCTAAAGAGGTTTAGGCGTACCAATAGAAGGCAGACAAGAACTTCAGTCACAGCAATACAAAAGATCAATAACATAATTTGGTGCTCGGAGAAGAGTTTCAGATCCTCTAGTGTATACATGAGTAAAATCTAAAATTGTCGAAGTTAAAGTCCAAAGTAAGAGGATGGCTCAATAGACTAAGGAATCTCAATTCAAATTTGTCTTTATTCGATCTCAACACAAAGATCACAAACGATACACACATTAAAAGTGATCCCATAATTCAAAAAGAAAACATATACCAAGCAAATACACATACTAAAACACATACAATATTAAAACGTTAAAAACACACCATAAAATTGTACCCAGCTTAAAATTCATCAGCATTGAAAATTACTTTGCTATTTGTGCCTTTTCTCACTATTTTCCCCTGCTTTCAAACAATATACTGTCTTTTCTAATGGTGATGAGGTTTAGCAAACAACATTGCATTCATTAGAATGGAATACTCTTTCTCAATACTAAAGTGCATTTCAAGGAAGACAACCGGATAAATTAAATATATCATAATTGCTTTACAACTAGCATGATAACTTATTAAATCATCATACTTTTTCTCTGTGCTAGAATGCATTTCAAGAAGCAGGTAATGTGATATAATCATTTAGTTGCTGGTGATAGAGCAGGGCAGCTTTGCATTTAAAGAACTTATGCCTACGTAACAGGGGAAATAAACATTTACTAGTGTAAGGTAGGTAATAACAAAAAAAAGACAAAGTGAAATAAGGACTGAGATGATTTCTCATTGCAAGTACAAATACATATATCAGAAAAGGAGTATTGCCCTAGTGTAAAACATAACATCCAACAAATCGTACCCAGTCTAAATCTAGTCAGCATTGTTCGTTCATAGACATTCGGTGGAAGGAGTAAATACTGTGCTGTCCTTTCTGTCATCTGGATTACACAGTAATTTCTCACAGCTGGTTTTACCACTTCAGCCGCCTCCCTAGAGGCCTGTCTGTGCTTTAGAAAACAATCATGAATCCTGATTTTGTCTTTTTTTGCTATTTCATTTGGGTTCTCAAACATATGTTCACAACTACAGAATTGTCTTCCATATTCGCAGGATAGGCAGTCTTGCATAATTGCCAGATTAAGCTCAGCTTCACTATTCAACCATATTGAAACCCAGAGAGTCAGGTGGGCTAGATTAATAAGGTCTTGTACATAGTCCAACCCTAATTCTTGGTGCAAACAAAAATGCAGAGTTGATAGGGGAACCCCCAGCAGGCAACAACAAAACCTATTCACCTCAACCTGGATCGCCCGGCCTCTCTGTAGTCAAATTTCAAAATTCAAGGAAATATAGGAAAATATGGAAAAGTTCAGGAAAGTTCAGGAAGTTAGGGAAGATGTCAGCATCTCAGAAGCTCAGTCAAGAGTATTTTTAGGTCAGGTAATTTGAGTGTTAATCTAAGCCACATGCTGCAAGTATCAAAGAGATTAAGCAAAGAGGTCTAAACCTATCAAAGTCCAAGGAGAAGTGCCGTAACATCATGCAGGGTGAACACTAGATATTTCCACTAGAATCTCTCAGGTAACACACCTCTGTTTGCATCATCAGGAGTTCCCTTGTCCTTTTCCATTCTCACGTTGTAAGCTGCAACGTTTACAAAATGTCCCACACTGAATGTGGGAATGACATTGTCCTTGGTCACCTAAGCTAAGTTGCAACAGTGCTGAATAGGACTCTTCAGTTAAGGCTCTGGCTCTCCATGTTCCTTGTCAAGGTCTTCTTCTCAGGCTCTCTCTCTGTTGATAGTACAGTGTTGTATCTATTCTTACACTAACAAAACATGTGAATGCACCTGCAAGGAAAAAGACATGCAATTAGGAAGGTTATGCAGTATTTTATGCAGAGTGGAAAACAGGCCTAGTCAGGACAACTTTAAAGTATTAAATCAATGGTGCACCTTTAAGATGCGTGTGCACTTTCAAACACACATTAATAAAACTGTCAGTACATTAGATTCAGATTAAAGTTCATAAAGGTAAAATAACTTTGAATCTCGTCTTTAAATGCGACTAAGAACTATATTTAAGTGCAAAGGTGAAACACTAGTGCACACATTTCATAAATCCATTGTCATTTTTAATGCATACACATTCTTATACTGTGAGGTCGGTTTCTATTCAATCATCTGAACAGTAAACATTGTTTAATGAATTAAGGCACACAGTGTATATCAATTCTCTAATTCTACGGTGAATGTACTTCAATAATGATGTCAAGTACAACACTTTGCATTAATGTTGTTAGGCCACACAGGAAATGTGCTAAGTGCACATTTATGTTAAGTATTTGTGATGGGTAAAGGTGGAGCCAAAATTACGCTGCTCCATAAATACCACCACATTAGAACCGGACGGGCTCTAACACCCAGTTCTGGGCTTAGGTGAGATTTTTGTGTGGTTGCCAGCTTGAATATTTGTGATTTTATAGAGGGCGCATCTTGGCTGCATGCCGTTCAATCTGTTGATTGCAGATTTCAAGCATATCGTGGGTGAAGAACTGCTTTCCTCTGAGAATTGGCAGGCGTCACACACACAGATGTATACCCAGAAAACCATCTAGTTGCTACAAACTGCCCTGGTGTCTGTGAGTCAGATTTACTGTGTCAGCTGTCTTTAAAGAGATCTGCGTTTCTGTGGAAATTATCAAAACAAAGAGCATGGGGTGGGTCCTTACCTGCCTCGGCTTGTGGGCACTGCCGAAAGGGCAACTTGACATGGCCTCCACCCATGTGCACCAATTAAGGTAGCCATGGATTTTAGCTGTTACCCGTGGCGCTGTATTTGCTACCTCTGGTTTTATAGATATTGAATGCAGCTGCAAGCAAAAATAAACCCGGCTCTATGATACTGGTTTACTTCCTGTAAATTCCACCTTTCACCTAGCAAGGTGGTTTCTGCCTGAATGGAGGCACACAACAGAAATAGGCCTAAAAATTGTCTTTTCTTTGGGCCTCATTTATGAGATTTTGCCATAGGGCAGCGCAGCAGGCCTTCCTGGTGCGCTACCCTACGGCAAAAGAAAAGGGCAGGATTGCGCCGTAACTATCAGATACTGCGCATTCCTGTCCTTTTCTCCTGCGCCGGCACACAATGGACTGCGGTGTGCCAACGCAGGCACCTTTGCACCATGGTGCAATGGTGCCTGCGATACGGGGGTGATTCTTTTTGTACAGGAAGGGAAACCTTCCTGTACAAAAATAATCACAAGAGGCTTTTTTCTCTTTCTATGAATGCAGAATGCAGCACACATAGAAAAAGGAAAAACAAGGATAAATAAAGATATTTCTCCTCATGCCTATCTTACTCCTCCCCTGGGGAGGCGTAAGATTTTGGCGCTGCCTCAGATTTACGATTTCTCGTAAATCTGGGGCAGTGTCAAAAAGCCATGGCTGTTGCTAGGAAGCGCCCCCAGCAACACCCATTGCACGCCCCTTTAACGCAAAACACTGCGATAAAGGGACCAATATTTATCAGGCAGCACTAAGCCAAAAAAAGTTGTCTAGTGCAGCCTGATAAATATCACCCAGGCTTTTGCGCCAGGGAACGTCACAAAAAGTGACCTTCCGGCAGCGCAAGGGGCCTCAAAAATGAGGCCCTTTGTATTTGAAGAACTTAAACCTGATGCTCTCTTCTTGACGGAAACCTGGCTTAATAATGAGTCAAAGCCGGTCCTTACTCAAAATCTCCCTCACGGCAACCTCATACAACGAGAGGACCATAAGGAAGGCTGGGGGGGGGGGCTTAGCAATTGTCTTTAAAGACCACTTTAACTGTCGCATTTCCCCAGACCAGGTACCAAACTGCGAGTCTTTCCTTCTCCGTTGATATCACCTTCTCAGGATTACTAATAGGTCAATTCCTCAATACCCTCCCGCTAATCATAGCTAATCTAGCCTGCTCGGCATCTAACTTTACCGTATTAGGGGATCTTAATATTCACCTAGACGTCACCTCTGATCATACCACTAATGAGCTGATCATGAGCCTCTCCGCACTTCAGCTAAAGCAGAAAGTACTGAACCTACCCACATTAAAGGCCACTTACATGATCCCGTTTTTAGCAACTGTACCGAACTTACATCAGGAGCACTGTCCCCGCTACCCTGGTCTGATCACTTCCTGATTCCCCTGTCTTAGGAAATCCCAGACCCCACCCTTCCTTCCAACTCAACCTCACGCCGGGAACGCAATTGGTCAAAGCTTCCCAGAGAACTATGGATCTCAGGCCTCGAAGCTACCAGACCTGATAGGGACCCTAACCCTATCTCAGCCAATGAGAAATGTAATTATTGGATCCAGAGCTCCTTAAATTATGTGCTCCCCATGAGGCACACCTACAAAAAATGTAGAGCAAAGATGTCCCCATGGTACTCCCCAAAGTTACGGGAACTCAACCAACACTGCAAAAGGTTAGAGAGGAAATGGAGACAGACCTATGCAGTCTCTACCAAATCCGAATACAGGGAGGCAATAAAAATCCATAAAGGCGAAATCAAAGCCGCTCAAGCCACCTCCTACAAGGAAAAAATTAATGCAGTTTCTAATTCTCCTAAGGAAGTCTTTCGGATCGCCAAAACCCTTTCAAAACTGCCCCTGAAGGAACCAACCCCGGACGATGCCCAGTTCCTCTGTAACAACCTGGCGGAGTTCTTCCACCAGAAAATACAAAATATATCATCTACCTTTACTCCTATCCAGTCTGAACTAACTCAGGCCCCCCCTAATAGCTCAGGATGTGGAACTCAAGCTACATTGGAGCTACTCCCCCCCTGGACATCGTAACTTTAGACCCCATCATGCACAGGGTAAAATCGGGCTCCCCCTTAGACCCTGCGCCCACCCGTGCCTTGTCACCAGTCACAGCAAACATCCTACCAACGGTTCTCGACCTGCTGAACGCCTCCATTTCCTCTGGAGTGGCTCCCCCGGCATGGAAATGTGCTATGGTAAAGTCTCTCTTAAAAAAGCTCCAATCTCAACCAGGACAACCTGAGCAACCACCGCCCTATCTCCCTCCTTCCCTGGCTGATTTTGGAAAAACACGTCAACTCAGTTCTGGTAGAGTTTCTAGAAACCAACAATCTACTCCATCTTTCACAGACCGACTTCCGTCCCCAACATGGGACCGAAACCGCCCTCCTTGCAGTAACGGAGGAGGCTAGGAGGATTTTGGATCATGGGGGTTCTGGGGCAATCATTCTTCTTGACCTCAGTGCTGCATTTGACACTGTAAACCACAACACGTTGATTCTTAGACTTGTGAACCTGGGAGTGTCAGGCAGTGCCTTCGCCTGGATACAATCCTTCCTAGGTGAACGATCTTTCCAGGTCTTTGAAGGCGATGTTGCCTCCAAACGTATGCCCCTCACCTGTGGTGTGCCTCAGGGCTCTTCCCTGAGCCCCACACTATTTAATATTTACATGAGTCCCCTGGCAGAGATTGTGCGTCCATTTGGCATAAAAATCATTACCTACGCTTATGACACTAAGCTCGTGGAGGCATTAAACCACCCCGAGAAGTCACCAAGCAACCTAGGAAGCTGCCTAGAGGAGGTAGCCAAATGCATGGCACTCTCTTGCCTAAAGCTCAATGGGGATAAAACCAAGCTTATGCTTCTCGGGAACTCCCCCTTTCTTATCTCGGAGCGACTCTGGACGAAATGCCTTGGCCCTGCTCCAGTCACCAAAGACCAGATCAAAAGTCTTGGCATCTGGTTGAACCACTCCCTTAGTTTTAACTACCAAGCGGCAAAACTTTCGGCCGCCTGCTACGGCCTGCTGAGGATGTTACGTAAAATACTCCCCCTTCTCCCACTTCAAGCAAAGAAAATCATGGTCCAAGGTCTTATTCTATCTTGCCTGGATTATGGGAAGGCCCTGTATATAGGGGCCCCTCAATCCACCATACGCAAGCCCCAGATAATTCAAAACTGGGCAGCTCACACGCTCCTCCAGACCCCTCATCGACAGTCCGCAGTTCCTGCACTGAGGAGCCTCCACTGGCTACCGGTCAGGGAGAGAATCCAATTCAAAGCCATGTGCATTGCGCACAAGGGTTTCTGGAAGAAGGGTCCTACAATCAGCCAATCCATGATAACTCCCTACCAACCCAGCAGGCACCTCCGCTCAGCATCCTCTTTCCTCACCCTACTACCTGGAATAAAGAGAGCTAGATGCGGCGGACGCTCTTTCTCCTACAACTCTGCCAAGCTATGGAATGTTCTTCCCCCACACATGCGCACAGAGCCCAATCTCCTACCCTTTCGCAAACTTTTAAAAACTCTACTTTTTAACAACTGCCTCTAAACCGCTGAGTCCTTTCTTCTGTCCGCGTTTGTCTGCAGCGCTGGGATGCCTCAGGGTAGCTATCGCACTATATAAATGTTTTTTTCATTTCATTTTGAGCGCTCCATTGGCAACATCCAATTTTACCTTGAGCAATGAAAGTTCTTGAGCTGCTCGTGGACATGGACTCAACCCTGTGGTGTTACCATGGTCAAATGATGCATGATCTCATTTTCACCACCCCTAGCATTTTGGTGAAGCAATGCCCATGCCTGCTCTACATGAGAGCTGAGTTATACAGCTCAGTGACTTTTCATCCCTTGACAAGACAAGATTGGTCTGTTTCCTCACCTTGCAGAGGTACTGGCTGCATATACAGGCCTGTTTCACCAGGCACTTCACAGCCCTTTGTGCTGACAGGGCTCCCTTGACAGCTCTCTTTCTAGTTCCCTGAGCTTCCACCTATGACCTATGTGATAATCCCTTTGTTTTAAGGAAAGCAGGATGGCAAATCCCAGTTCTCTTCAGCTGATATGCATAGTTTATGCTAGAAGTGCTTAGTCCGGCTATTTTTATGACTGTTTTCATGCAGGGCTGCAAGCCCTCCTGTAGCAGCCTCTCCTGTGGACTGAAATTTATTTTTTCTGCCTGCACCCTGTTTGCAAAAGAAAACAAGCATAGGCAAAGTCAATCGATCTCACCCATAAGCCATAACACCCTTGGCCAATGCTTGTTGTTCTTCCCCCAGATGGCTGCAATGCATGTGTGTACCTGAGCAGTAGACATCTTGAAATGGTTTTCCTTTTATTTTAAGAAAGAATAATAAATAATGGCCACCATCAGGTGCGGGCATGTACAATGGCCATCTTGAAATGGCATCTCTTTTGTTTTAAGAAAAACAACATTTAAAGATGGCTGCCACAGACATGCTTATCAGTTTGCTTACTGGTATACTGTGCTAGGAGCAACTTCATTCCTTTGAGATTCTATCTCCTGCAAGCACTGTCTAGTTTCGTAGAGTGTTTATTTATGCTTCTTTTTGAGTGTAGAGGCATTCTCTGATGGATTTAATCTGCAGTTACAACCCTTTATAGGTTCTTGCCTAGACAGTGCATGCACTGTCTCTTTGAGACATGTTGTATACTGTTAGTAGGCTTGGAGGCCCCCCATTATTTACCAGTGGTGGGCTTCAAAGCCACTTGCTTGCTTCCTGCTTGTCAGCTCTGCGGGCGGCACTTCCCTCTTCTTGCATGCGACTATCTAGAGCACGGACCAAGTATTTCTGTCCTTACACTTACTTACTTTTGGGAGCAATTTTTTCTTCTTGTTGAGCCACTCTACAGAGTACATCTTTTGTAGCTGGCTCTGACGTCCGCTGACTTCCACCCTCCCGTTGTCGGTGTCCGCTTGTTAGGTTTCACAAGGACACATTCCTTTTTTGTAGGTTTGGCAAGATTAAGTGACTTTTTTTTGGTTATAGTTTTAATATAGTGTGATCTCGAGCCTAAGGTATTGGAGCACTTTACTGGAGCACCAGTTCTCACACGTTCTCACTGTGTGTTGATCACTTCAGCTAAGGGTTCTTTCCGCTTCATACCCTTGTATCCTGGTTTTAGACATTTTGGGGCTTAGTCATGCGTGGACCTGTGGGCAGCTGAGCAGGGCTGTGTTCATGCTATAGGCTTCAGGTATGGCTCCAATTGGGGTGGTATTACTTTTTAGATGTTTCTATTGATAGTCATATTGAACATTTTGTTGCTGTTTATTCATATTTATATTTTGGTGAGCAAACAACAAGATTGCCTCTCCTATATTCCATATTAATTTTACTAAGAAGAACGAACTGTGTATCATCAATAGTGGCAGAAAAATGGGAGCCTTGGCCTCCCATGAGAGTATGGCAGATGCTGCTAGGCGCTGCTACTGGCACCCACAAAGAGCTGTGTATGTGCTTGCTTGTGTTGCACGCAGAGCGACAACTTGGGCAGGCAGCAGCTTAGTGCAGCATTCCCCTGCCAGGTTGGACACCTTCTCCACTCTCTTCACCGCCCCCTCCCCCCAATGCCATGAGGGATTGAGGGCAAGATCTGCTTTTAAGTGGGAGGCAGCACTATGGGGAAATTAATTAAAACAAATAATGCTGACATCGGTGCTCTTTTGGCCTCTGCTCATCGACCTCGACTTCTAGCATGCCACAGGTTCCACTACGCCAATCCAGACGCTCCTCTCATGCTGGTATTACCCAGCATGAGATCAGTGCCGTGATTAGTGTGAACGCCCTATTTAGGCACTCACTAAGGTTCTATGACCTTTTGCTTGTTCTCCACCCGGCTGTAAAGCACAGCTCGGGTGGAGAGATAGAAGTGCGCATGAGTGTTCTGCCGGCCTTTCACAGCCGGCCAAACTGTCATGCGCACTTGAAGCAGTGCACCACTCCTCCTCATTTCTGCAAGTGTGTCGACATACCAGGATGGACTGCCCTGCCCTCGGGTCAGCTGCAGGAAGTAAGGAAGAAGGGAGGAAAAACACAAGGAAAATAAACTTTGTTATTATCATTTTATTTTTCATTTGTCACTGTTAGAAAGCAGTGGGGCGATGCTCCTCCACCTAAGCGGAGGAGCCGCCGCTGGTTAATAATGTGTGGCAGCAGGAGGTGAGAGGGAGATGGGTGGGTAAGAAAGCAGGCTGATGGGGTGTTAAATAACGCCCTTGCAGCACTGGAGCCAGGTGACAGGGATTCTGCAGTCTGCAGGAGCTTAGTGCAGACTGCTCCTTACCCCCTCTGAAAAATGGTGCCCTGGGCATGTGCCCAGCTTGACCAAGCTAAAATGTGGCCCTGGAGGGAAGGATACAAGACTTGATCCCCTGGGAATGTTTTCTTGAGATAGGGCACCCCCGTACCACACTGCAAGAAGGTGCGCAGTTCTCCGTTCGGTCTTTGTTCGCCATGATAGTGCCAGACTCCAGAAGAGAGGTTGAGACTGAAGCAGGAAGTAGCTGGATGGAGGGTTTCCTGGGAGCAGATTCGTAGTGCTTCCCACAAGACTATGGTGTCCTGTTCACATTCTGATATTTAGAATCAGCGCTTGCAGAGAAATAGACCGTAATATCAAAAGGCGCTGCACGTCATACCAATGGCAGATTGTGCGCTATACTAGAAGCAATTAAGAATAACTCCACCACACTATTCTGAGCAATTCTGGTGGCCATTCAAGCGCGCCTCCCACGGTAGTGGCCATTGGAAGAGAGGGATCAGACCTTCCGCAGAGGTTTTGCTCTTTCTAAAGCCACAAGTGAATGTCCGATGGTAAGGTCCTTCACAGTCACTTTTACAAACTATCCTGCATTGACATTATTCTTGGTGCAGGACTGCCCTTTGAATTCTCAATTGGAAACTGAGTACTCCCTTGTTCTACCGTACCTCCTGCCCGTTAGGGATAAGCGTCTACAGTTGGTGTAGATCAAAGTGGGCGCTATCTGCAAAACTTGTGATGCAGGAGTATGTGAGTAACAAAAGAGAAGTGGTGACAGATTGTTGTCCATTTTACTGATCCCTGAAGCTTTGATCGGTGCCTTGCAGCACTCCTCGGAGAGCTAGACAGCTGTGGTTTTTGGTTTCCAAATTGCAGAAAACAGTCTTGCTTTCGCAATCCTCAAAATAAAAATTGTCCTAACCTCTGTCCTCACAGCACCGCTTGGCACCCCGGAAGTCTGCAAAAACACACAGATTAGAATGAACTGCAGGAAAACGAATTTCTGTGCTCAGAGAAGTGTGTGCGCGGTGGTGGCCTAGGTGCATGTGGTAGAAGGCATTCTTGGCCAGCAAGAGATGCATTTATGTTATCATCTATCTCAGCGCCCCACTGCTCTGTGAACAGTTTAAAAAATAAAATGATAATAACGCAACATTATTATCTTTCTGTTTTTTCCATACTGGCTTACGTGCAGGGCAGTGCTGAGCAGGTCAGAGCAGGGGCCAAGGGGAGGAGTAGTGAGCACTCTCTAGGTGCGCATGACACGTAGGCCAGCTGTCTTGGGCCAGCGAAACAGTCATGCACACTTGGTATGTTCTGCACCGGCTCTATTGCACAGCCTGGGTGGACAACATGCACAGGCTCATAGGCTCACAGGCTCTGAGGGCCAAACCACGGCACTCAGACCAATCACGACACTGTGACCGCAGCATCATGAATAGCTAGGGGGAGCCTGTGTGCTTCCTGCGTGTCAAAGACTGAAGAGGACCGAGAGGCGGCGGCCGGCCGGCAGGTAAGTGGATTCTTTCCTCTCCCCCCCCCCACCCCCGCCACCCCTGTTAGGCTGCTATCATTCTCTGCTAGTCACTTACTTGATGTTAAAGCACATGGCTCGTGAATAAGAAAGTATATTACCTTGTATTGTTTCAACTGCTCCAGGGCACAAGGAGCGCCACCCTGGGTGAAGGTATGGCTGGTTATCGTTGAACACTGCTGGGTCTTATAAAAAGGAAGACTCAGAGACAATGCGTGTACTGTGTGGTAAGATGGCTCTGTGTATACTATACCAAGGAAAGGTATAGCATGCACAGAGTCCAGTGGATGCCCTGAGACTTTACAGAGGCTGACGTATATAATACTAATGCTCTCTTTTGTGGTATGTGGTCAAGCAGTTAGGTTTATCGGAGGGCTATGTTAAGTATTTGTTGCACACACTGAGGCAAGAAATGATTACACACACTCAATGACTAAATCTATGACCAATTGTTTGTAAAAAATAATACTTTTTATATGTTCATTATCTAGAACCAAAAATACTTTGTTGCAGTAAAATATGTTTTGCAGTATCACAGTTTTTAAGTTTAAAAAGTGTACATAGTGCATTTTTCGAAAGTTCAATGTTAACCTCTGGCAGGAAAACAACCACACAATTTCACAGGTAAGTAACAACTTACAAATCCAGTCTTCAGGGTTTTGGACCAACACTGGGCAAGGGTCAGGTAAAGGTAGAGACTGCTTCACCAGCGGCACTGGAGCGGCCAGGTACAGAGGTAAAACTTGTCGCTGGGCCCAGTGTTAGTCAATGGCGACTGCGGCACACAAAGAGGTCCCGGTTGCAGGTAGGATCCAGGACACAGGCCTCAGAAATGTAAGCAAGCACAAGGAGGGGGCACAATGCAGCACCAACCATACACCATCAGCAGCAAAGGGGCGGCCAGGTGCAGGGTGCAAAGACAGCATCGGGCGCCCAAAGCAAGCAGATAGAGGAACTCGGTTTCACCAAGAGGCTGCAGGCTCTTGCAGACTAGGAGGCTGGTCGAAGATAACCAACGACTGGGCAGGTAAGTTGGGATGTTGGTGGACGCCTGGGCACTGTCAGCTGGGCAACCCAAGGTCGAGGGGCTGAGGATGCAGGGGTGCCTTTAGACATCAGAAAATCTTCACCGGAGCCGGTCGCGGTCAGGGAGACCCTTTGTTTTGAGGCTGCAGGCATCTTTGTGGAGTCTAGGAAAGGTCAGCCACTGATGGTTTCAAGGTCAGGATCACTGGGGAGACTTCACTGGACTGTTGTGCCACTCAGTCTCGGGCTGTGGGGGTCAGGTGCACAGTGGGCAGGACTCGCAGATCCAGAAGGCAAGGGAGTCCTTGGTGTTGGCATCTTTGTGGACAGGGCTGCTATCCTCAGGAGTTCTTGGCCTTTAGGGATGCAGGCAGTCCTCCCAGGATTTGTGGAGGTTGATGGGCCTGCAGGATGAGTCGCTTCTTCAAACAGGATATCCTTTGAGGGTTGCAGACAGGCAGTAGGGATGGGGCCAAGTCAGTTGTCACCTGGAGTCTTCACTGCTGCACGGCTCTTCAGTCCTTCTTCTTTAGGTCGCCAGGAATCTGAGGATCAAGGTTCAGGGGTGCCCCTAAAGACTCAATTTATGGGTGTTAGAGGTACTGGCAGGCAGTAGCCAATGAGCTACTTACCCTTAGGGTAACTACACCCTTTGTATGTCCCCTCCCTTTGGGGAGGGAGAATCCCCTAATCCTCTAGGCTAAAATCCTTCCATCCAGCATGAAGGATGTTCTAAGGAGGGGGTCTCTTCAGCTCGGGACACCTTAGGGGTAGTCCTGGCTGAGATGGGATACTCCTCTACTGCTTACTAATTTTCCTGCCAACCTTGCAGCCAAATGTGGGGCTAGGTCAGGGGGGCAGTTATCCGCACTAGCTGGAAAGGTTCTGGGCTAGCATAACAAAGGGCAGGAAGCCTCTGAGGCTCACCCCCCTGAGTGCTGTTCCTGCTCGGGGGTCGGTGAAAAGCACCTCCACCCCAAGCAGGCTTCATTCCTGATCCACGAGAGCCCTCTGAGTGCATTTTACAATACATCCAACAGTGGCATCAGTGTGGGTTTATTATGCTAAGAGGTTTGATATCAAACTTCCTAGCATTCAGTAAAGCCATCATGGAGATGTGGAGTTCGTAATGACAAACTCCCAGCCCATGTACTGAATATGGCTTCAATGCACTTACAATGCCTTTGAATGGACTTTGACACTCTAGGGGCATATTGCTCATACAGCTATGCCTTCACCTGTGGTATAGTTCACCCTGCCTTAGGGCCGTGAGGCCTGCTAGAGGG
The DNA here is from genome assembly GCF_964204655.1 of Triturus cristatus. NCBI lineage: Eukaryota > Metazoa > Chordata > Amphibia > Caudata > Salamandridae > Triturus > Triturus cristatus. The sequence continues at coordinate 307,372,043 of NC_140592.1, forward strand.
TGACTTACCTATGCCACAGGCAGTGGTTTGTAGGCATGGCACACAGGGATGTGTGCCATGTCAACTCTTCAGTTTTAGCTTCACCTAAACACACAGTCTGCAATTGCAGTGTGTATGTGTTTGGTGAGGGGTCTCTGAGGGTGGCACAATACATGCTGCAGCCTTTAGAGACCCTCTCTGGTCACAAGGCCCTTAGTACCAGTGGTACCTTTTACAAGGGACTTATATGTGTGCCAGAGAAGTGCCAATTGTGGAAACAATGGTACAGTTTAGGAAAAAGAACACCGGTACTAGGGCCTGGTTAGTAGGGACCCAGTACACACTCAGTCAACGTTGCATCAGATACCAGTCAAAAAGTGTGGGGGGGTCTAATGCAACAGAACCCTATTTTCCTATACACTAGTCTTGGGTTCTGGTGCAGGTGGTCTCCCTGACCCTGCCTATCCAGCCTACTATTTATTGCATGTGGCCCACGTGATTGAGGGGCTACACCAAAACACCCTCACCACTGGTAACAACATCTAACCCCCCCACAGTACACATTCTTAGGTTTCAATCAGCACGTACCATTTAATTCACTGGTACAACATTACACCTTGGCTACTGTACTTATTGTAATCATTTGTTATAAGAAATTGTAGTGTTAGTATCATAATATTGGGACTTATCTCAAGATTTACAATAGTTTGAAACTCACATTCCAAAGAGTTTTTTTTCGTATTACAGGGTGTTACGAAGAACTCAGTAGCATAGGAGGGGGGGTCTTGAAGAAAGAGTGCCCATTCTAGCTGTAATCCTTCAAATGGCGGGGACACAATATCATTGGAATGGGAGCGGGTGGACAGCAGGCAAGCTATTTACATAATAAAACATCAACATTGTTTTTGAATTTAAACTACAGAGTGTGCTTTTACATTTAACTTTGGCTAACGGTTGTGTATTGTTCATTTGGCAGTAAATCACTTCAACGCCTCGCTACATAAACCAAATACAATTACAATTAATCACTCATCTTATGTAGGCACAGGAAGATTAAGTGATTTGCTCAGAGTCACAGGATGTTGAGCCATTGCCGAGATGGGGCCACCCTACAGAGTGCATCTTTTTTTAGCTGGCTCTGTTGTTGGCTTTCTTCTCTCCCCTCCTACCCTGTCCCTGTTTCCTCTACCACACCTCCCAACAGAGAAAAGGGAAATAAGCGCTATGAAGCAGCATAACACTTTTTTTAACCAGCCCTGTTATCCAACCCCACACGCTTTCTTGTTCACCACCCCAGAGGGCAGGGTGCTATGCAATTGAAGGGAAGGACATGTGCTTGTATGCTTTACATGTCCTGGTAGTGCAAAACAGCCAATTTCGTTAGTCTCTATGGTGAGGCCTACTCCCCTCATAGATTAGCAATGGGAATAGCAGTCTGGAATGTGCTTTGCTGGAAAGGTGAAATGTAACACTAATAATGCAGAAATGCCACTTTCAGACAGTGGGCATGTTTCTGCTCTTAACTTTGCTCTATGCGACCTCCAGCCTGACTCCAATACACATCTGGATAGGGTGACAGTCCCCATTTGTGCATTCCTCCCCGACAGCCATAAACCCAGGAAGGCCAGGGGTGGCTGAACACCCCTCTTCATAAATCTCCATTCCGATGGCCAGCCTGGGCAGACGGGAGGAAAGGGGTCTCACATTGAGACATCAAGGAGTAATGACCTGACCCCTCACAAATGGCTGGTGATCCCCATAGATAACCTGGCAGACAGGACTGGCTTGAAAGGGGTGCTTGTGTATTTTAAAACCACTTTTTGAAGTTTACCCCACATCAAAGGCACATTTGGGTATAAGTACTGGGTCTCTGACCCTCCGAGATCAGACACTTCTGGACTTACACCAAGTCTCTGTCCGAAGAACTGTGGTGCTTCTCAAAAGACACAGCTGGACTGTTTTTCTGGAAGGACTGCTTTCCTACTTGTTGTCCTACCACCTGCTGCTCTCTGACTCTGCTGAAAGGAGAGCTGGACTCTGCCTTCCCTACAAAGTGATCTCCAAGGACTTGTTAGATTGCCTCCTGTTTCTGTAGTCTCAGGGACACAAAAGGCTTCCTGCAATTCTGCTGGTGCTGCTGGACTCTGCCTTCTGTGAGTCCTACCCTTGCTTGAGATGCCACCTCCAAGTTCTTGGCCTCAGAAGTGGGTTCTGCAGCTGAGTTTCTGCCAAATTTGAGGCAACGCAGCGCGAAGTCCTGCAAAGCCGAACCGCAGAGCTGACAGCTAACGCAACTGACACCAGAAGACACGAAACCTCACAAAGCCTCGCCACACAGTCTCTCTGAACCGATGCCTGATGATGCAAAGCCTCACCAGGCAGACTGCGGCCCAGGATCCACGGTACTGTGTTCAGCGTGCCCAAGTGGATCCGTGTAGCCGGCCCACGCTCCATCATGGTCGGCCTGAACTTTGGATTTGCACCGGTCCCTCACGACCTAAAGTAACCTTTTTTGCGCTACCTGCTTCTCGGTACTTTATTGCATTTATTTATTCAACATTCAATATCTCGACTTCTACTTGATTCATTTTTTCTTGTTTTTTTCTTGTTTTACTCAGATAAATATTCTCTATTTTTGTAAACTGTTGTCTTTTTGTGGTGTATTTACTGTGTTGTTGTATCAGTGATTGCACAAATACTTTACACATTGCCTTCTAAATACTTTCTGCCTGCTCTGTGCCAAGCTATCCGGGGGTGAGCACAGGATGATTTGGGATTGTGTTGTGACTCACCCTGACTAGGATTGTGGTCCCTACTTGGACAGGGTGCATGCATACCTCCGCCTGCTGGAGACCCGATTTCTAACAACTTCGATCCAGCCCAGAACGGTAAACAAAAGTTTTACATGTACATCCCCACTTAAGTGTTTTCATTCAAATCACAGTGCTCGAGCACTATTTCCAGGAGCCATTGTTTGATTTATAGCCAGCTTTCTATATTTCATGTTTGTGAAGCACATTTGGGGGTTCTTTTTGTAACCTGCAATGAAAATGGATTGCACCTCATGTGCGTTCTTGTACTCTTGACTCGATGCACGTTTTTTGGCTAAAGCCCAACACCAGCATAATGTACGCTGGGAGCTTGGCGAACACCGCGTTCTGATAGGATCCCTCACTTATTCCAATGGCCTCGTAGGGAGGGGCTTGTGATGCGCCATTATGGAGCTGGGGTGAGGATGAAGGCACACATCTGCATCCTTGTTCATTTCACGCTGCTGCAATGTAATTAAACCCGTTTTAAAAAATGCTAATTTATGCATTCCGGTCATGGAGTGAATGTCTGGAGCATGACGTATCCCGCGTGCCAGCAGCTCGGGCTACCAGCGTCATATCATGTCATCCCTAATCACGTGGGTGATGGATCCTGTGCGTGCTGAGCTCGGGTGTGATAAAGAACTGATCCATGGTGTATGTACACAACGAATCCCCAAAGCTTTAACCAAACTAGACATGGCCATCAACCTCACAAAGGAGGGTTGTCGAGCAGTGCCATAGCCAGTGTGTGATGGGTTGGGTCCACGCAGGCGCGCAACACCCATTGGGCTCACCGGGCTTCAGCCCCCCCCCCCCCCCGTCGTGTGTGTCAGCCGGGCTGAAACAGCCTCGCGGGCTGGCGTCCATCTAATTGCAGCCGCACCCGAGTACTTCACAGGTCTTTAAAAGACCATTTACTCGTTAATGAGGCTTTTGTTGTGGTTTCACCCCTGCTTACAGCCACTCTGCCTATGGCTCGAAGACTTAGCCCCCCCCGAAATATTTTTCAGCCCCCCCCGAAATTTGGCTCTAGTTGCCTGCCTGGGTCCACGTGTTCGATTTTATCCTGGCATGACCAGTATTTTAGTTCCCCCTTCCAGGTACAAAAATTGTTTTTTTAAAAGCACCTAAAGCTGGTATTTTTCCCCTTAGCAGATCATACTTTTAATATCAAATGTAAGAAGAAAGCACATTAGAATTGTTTCTACAGCTGCCTGAATTCATGCCAAGTTCCACTTAAGAATCAGGACTGGGCCTCTGTAGAACCTTAAAATATGATCAGGTGGTCGGTGTTTTTCTCTTGGAAAGGTTGTAACCCTAGTAATTGGAGCTTGTGCAAGGAAAGAAATGAGCACCCTGGCCGCTTCTTTTAACTGTGAAATACAGCAATAATTTGAGTTCGGTGTGCCACTCTGGCCTCCAGATTCCAGTGCCACTGCACCTGCTGCACTGATGGAAACTGGGCCTCTGTGTTTGAGCTCACTGGTAAAACAAAGACAGAGAGAAGTGCTTAATCCAATCCCAAAGCAAAGAAGATTGTTGAAATCCAAGAGAAAGTTGCACTGGTTAGACTGAATAAGGGTTTATTTAAATCTAAGAAGATCAGCAGAAGACGTCAGCTGCTGGGCTAGTCCGCCATCTCTTTCAACTGCCACACAGAATGTCAACATTGTCATAACCAGCCTCGGTCAGCTCGAGACAGGAACTCTTTCAAGAAAAAACGAGACTAATTTGATGCCCTTCTTTCTAAGGCGCGACTATCGCCTTCATCAAAACTAGTGTTTGAAATTTGCACAGTTCCGGCAGGCCTGGCTGGTGGAGGGATTGGCCAGGGAAGGCAGGCTGTTCATGGAAGAGCTGGAGAGTAAGGCCATCTCCTATAACTTATACGACCACCAACAACGATATCCCCAATTCACTGGACGCTCTGAAAGAGAGATGGATGACTAATAATGGAGAGCTTGATAAACTGATTGGGTGGCAGCCTTGATGCACGCCCGTGAGGTTGCAATAAAATTTAGGCTACGGCAGATCCAGTTTAAAATCCTTTACCGGATCTATTATGACTGGGCCAGGCTGCATAGGATGGGTAGGTCAACGTCGCCAGATTGCTTACGATGTATGGGGGTCAGAGGCGACTTCCTCCTGTACAGATCTACTGGACTGACATAGTCCAGGAACTTCAGGCCATCCTAGAAGAAGGTGTCCCACTCAACCCCAAATATGTTCTCTTGGGGATAACAATGGATATTGACATCATGAGAACCCAACATCTGTTCTGTAATGTGGGCTTGATTGTAGTGATGAGGGATGTGGCCATACATTGGGGGGGAGGGGCGAAGAGGGGCCTCAATCTGTGTGATTGTAAAAAGGGTATGGACATGTGAATAGTGGCTGAATGAGTCCCATATAAGAGCAGGGGATGTCCACGCAAACCTCACAAAATATGGGGACCTATTACACCTTAGGCCCTGAACCCGATGAGATTGGCAGTCTGGGACCTGGAGTTGTGGCTGCTGAATCTGATTTGTCAAGTTAGCCTGAGGCCTATCGCGAACTACCTTGGAGTTGCCTGTGTGTTTGGTTGAGGGGCCTTTTTAGGTGTGGTCATTGGTGGTTGGAGTGTGTTGGGGGTGTTTCTTCCATTTTTATACAGTTTTTTTGACTCTACTGTCTTGGTCATTGTGCGCTTACTGTTCTCAATCATGCTTTCTCCGATGTCATGGTTTCAGATGCTCCATATTGTTTGCTTCTTTTGTGTTTTTCAGAAAATGCAAATATTTAAAAGAAAGAAACTTGAGGCCGTAACAGAGAAATAAAAGCTTAACATGAAGCTTGAAATAACGATATAACCAGTGGCCGAAGTGGGGGAATATTAGGGGCCATCGTGCCCATACTTTTTCAATATAATTAAAACAGTTCCCTTACTTCTTGTAAAAAGATGACCCTCCCAGAACGGTTATTTCCCACAGTTGAAATGCTTCCACTGAAGTGTAAGGCAGAGAGTCTCCTGCGCTGTGAAATCAATGGCGGGCAGACAGCTAAACAAGCCTTCTTGCCAGGATGCCTGCTTCCCTGAAAGAAATGTAAATGTGCTCAACTGGTCAATCTGCTAATCTAAAGGATGCTTGGAAGACAGTATTGGCTTTAATTGATGGAATCACTTGAAGCTTCATGATGACACATGTTTATCCCTTTGAGAAGTATTGTAAGGGAGCTACCAGGTAAGCTGTGAGGAGTGTGCTTTTACAACACAGTTATAAAAACAAGCATTGGCAAAGTGAATAGGTGTTGCCTATGCTAAAGGTATCATCTGGAGTCCCACAGGGATCCGCCCTGTGTCCCACATTATTCAACCTATACATGCAACCTTTGGCAAATATAGTGCAGAAATTTGGTCTATCCATCCTATCATAGGCAGATGATGCCCAACTGGTAGTGTCGGTGACGGAGGGCCCATGGTCCATTCACAACCAAATGGCACCTTGCATGGAAAAAGTAGCAGAATGGACGGCCAAGTGCAGCCTAAAATTGAATGGAGACAAAACAGAACTGATGTTCCTGGGAAATAACTCTGTGCCCAGAGACATCATTAGCTGGCCACCAGAACTAGGCAGTCCTCCTAATCCTTAAAAAATCCATTAAAAAAACCTGGGAATGTTGCTAGACCACAATCTTTCTATGGAAATACAAGCCAAAAAGCTGGAGGTCACCTGTTTTGGTATACGCCGCATGATTCTGAAGATTTTAACTCTTATCCCTGAACAGACCCAGAGAACAGTGGTTCAGGCCTTGGTATTGTCCTGGTTGGACTACGGCAAGTCCCTTGATCTGGGCTCCCTCAAATATGTAGTGAATAGACTACAGGTGGTTCAAAATGCCACAGCCAGGATACTCCGTGGCATTCCCATAAAAGATTCAGTGAAAGCCTCACAGGAAATACTTCACTGGCTACCTATACAAGCCAGGATCAAATTTAAATATTTATGTATAGCCCACAAAGCCATGAACAGCTAGGGCCCTGTCCTACTGAGAACTCTTGTCACTCCATATGTTCCTGGTAGGTCTCTGAGATCCTCCTCAGATCTACTCATGAAGACAACAACAATAAAGAGATCTAGATGGGGAGGAAGATCTTTTTCACATTTGGTCCCCAGTAGTGGAACTCCTTACCCAAAGAAATGCGCCTTTTAAGAGAAGAACTAATCTTTAGGAAAAGATTAAAAACATGGCTCTTCCCCCGATAACTCTCTTTTTCCCTTACAGCACCATCTCCTCAGCGCTGGGAAGCCTTCGGGCAGCCATGCGCTTTATAAATCCATAAACATAAACATATGCAAGAGCTATTGGCTTTGCAAATATGTTTTACAATGTTGAACACCAGAGTGGCTTCTGTTCAGCATGCCTAAAAGTTAGCAGGGTAAAGGCGTGTGGCGTGGAGTGGAGTGTCATAATGTGGAGTAGAGTGGTGTGGTATGGAGTGGCATAGAGTGGAGTGGCGTATAGTAGAGTTGAGTGGCATGGACAGGAGTGAAATGGAGTGACTTGGAGTAGTGTACAGTGTTGTAGAGTGTCGTGGAGGGAGTAGAGTGGAAGGGCGTAGAGTTGAGTGGGGTAGAGTGGAGCACAGCGTCAGAGTTGAGTAGAGTGTCATAGAGTGTAGTGGCATGGAATGTCGTGAAGTGGTGTACAGCAGAGTGGAGTGGCATAGAGGGGGCTGTGTAGAGTTGAGTAGAGCGTTGTAGGGTAGAGTGGTGTTCAACGGAGTAGATTGTCATACAGTGGAGTAATGTGTCATAGAATAGAGTGGAGTAAAGTGGTATGGAGTGGCATAGAGGGAGTTACATAGAGCATCGTAGAGTGGAGTAGTGTCATTGAATGGCGTGGAGTAGAGTGTCAGAGGAGCAGAGTTTAATGGAGTAGAGCATCATATAGTGAAGTAGAGTGTTGTAGAGTATAGAGTAGTACAGTAGGCTAGAGTGAAGTGGCGTAAAGTATAGTAGTGCAGAGTAGATTAGCATTGATGCAGTGGCAAAGAGTGCATTGGTTTTGAATAAAGTGGCTAGAGTGCAATGGCATAGAGTAACGTGACAAATAGTAGCACAGTGTACAGTGGGATAGAGTAGAGCGGTGCAGAGTAGATTGCAGTGGCGTCAAGGGCAATGGTGCAATGGCGTAAAGTGGAGTGGTGCAGAGTGGAGAAGTGTAGAGAGAAGTGGCACAGAGTGGAGTGGTGCAGGGTAGAGTGCAGAGGTGTGGAGTGGCATAGAGTGTACTGGCACAGAGTAGAGTGTTGTAGAATGCAGTGGTGCAGAGTAGATTTTTTTTTATTTTTTATTTTCAAAAACCTTTAATAGCAGGAAGGAGATACACAGGGCAAACTGCCCACAGTTCACTTTAACAATAACATGGCGCTGCCCAGACGGGCGGGTCTCGTCACTATCACTTCACACAGCCATTCAGCCGACATCCCGGAGGACCGGCGGCGTCTCAGTTACCCAACGTGTGACGAGTACATCCTACAGAGCCTGACTGTGCATTGCAACTACACCACTGCCAGCATATATAGTAGCCCTTAGGTATCTCGGGGAGTCAGAGACTGTCAGCCTGGACTGGCGAACCCAGCCACCCTCCCATGAAAACCAAACACATCCCCTATCCCCACCCCCCCACCCTCCCAACGCACGTTCACTGTCTCCTCTGGTCATCCTTCCCCACCTGTGTGTGTCCACTGTCAAGTCGGTTCAGCTCAGCCAGTCACAGCACTCTACCATCATCAGTCAGCTTTCCACTCTATACCCCGCATTTACTCTCAAGTTGCCCCCGTCCCGGGGACCCCGTGGGTCTTACTATAGGCCCTCTCACATGCCCCTCGGACAATCGACCGTGCAGAGTAGATTAGAGTGGCGTAGAGTTCAGTGGCATAAAGTTTAGTGGCATAGAGAGCAGAGAGTACGGTGTTGCACAGTATGCTGTTGTAGAGTACAGCGGCACATAGTAGAGTGGTGTAGTGTGCAGTGGTGCAGAGTAGAGTGGTGTAAAGTGCAGTGGCACAGAGTAGAGTGGTGTAGAGCGCATTGGAAAAGAGTATGATGGCATAGAGTGCAGTTGCGCAGAGTATAGTGGGGTAGAGTGATTTGGTGAAGAGTAGATTGTTGTAGCGTACATTGGTTTTGAGTAAAGTGGTGTAGAGTGCATTGACGTTATTTGCAGTGGCATAAAGTGCAGTGTTGCAGAGTAGGGTGGCATAGTGTGAAGTGGTGTAGAGTGCAGTGGTGAAGAGCGCAGTGGTGCATAGAAGTGTGGGGTAGAGTGCACTAGCATAGAGTGGAGTGGTGTAAAGTAGAGAGGCGTAGAGTGAAGTGGTGCAGAGAAGAGTGCTTTGACGCAGTGTGGAGTGGAGTGGCATAGTGTGGAGAGGTGCAGAGTAGAGTGCAGTGGCGTGGAGTGGTGCAGAGTAGAGTGGAGTGGGGTAACATGGAGTATGGATGGTATGGTAGCGTTCTGCATTTACAGACAACACATCTTCAATTGAAGTGACCATAACATTTGCACGCACATACAGTTTTACTGATAAAAGTATACAGTGCACAAGCAATAATGTGTGGAAATATATTGATCTGATCGTCAGCACAATTCATTTACAGACATATAAATGTTGTTGTGTGCTAGAGAAACAAATCATGTGTACAGCCTTCCTCAATCAGGCCCCCACGAGCCAGCATGATTGTCACATGAATCCTCTCACTTTGAAGTCAGAGAAAGAAAAATAAACACCACGCTCCCTGGAAGACAGCCTGACATTCGACATCTGTCTATCAATGCACAGCAATTGTGACAAGATAAAAAACAAGATTTAAAGGCCTGTTTACAGAAATTGAGTTTGTGGAAGAATAAAGTAAACATGCTTTGGGCAATGGGACAGACGAACTCCAGCTGGACAGTAATGGGTGGAATGCATTCCTAGGTAAACTTTCTGAATGTCACCAACATGTCTTTAGTAAACTAGACAAATTGCACTATCTACAGTCTGGGATTTACTAAAATCTAGATTTTGGGTGCACTTTTTTATCTTAAACCTTTTTGGACATTTTGTAGCAGCGTGTCTTGTAATGTGAGTAATTAAAGTTTAAAATAATGGCTTACTATTGGGTGCTACCGGGCTATATGGCCATGATTTGTAGTAAGGACAGACTCATAGTCGCACACAGACTTGCTGTATGGATTGGTTTGGCCGTGCGATGGGTGGGGGGGGGGGGGAGGGGAGGGAGGGTTCACTGTTTTTTAATCGAGGGGGCGGTTCTTGTTTTGCACGTCTCTTCTGTAATTGTTATTAGGTACTTTATGAGAAACTTGTCAGAGCTGATATGTTGTTTCTTGATACGATGGAACTCTCTGGGCTACAGAGCTTCGCGACATGTGTATTTGACAAATAAAAATTTGTTTACAAAAAAAAAAAATAATGGCTTACATGTTCACAGTGCTTTCTATCAATGACTGGGACCTTGTAGCACTAAACATATACACGTCACTATTCACCACTGCACCAACCAGCATTCAATTCTGTAGCTCCCTGTATAGTGCACTAAATAATAGAGGTTTCATAATGTCTTATGATGCATCTCCCACTGATTAATATAACTTGCATTTAATTTTCAGTTAAGCTGTTACCTGAAGGCTAAAGGGCCAAAACAGTTATTGAATATTTTGTTTTTTAGCCACACTGTAGCGTTCATAATTAAACTATTTATCCAAAACATCCTACCCGATAAAAGAAGCATGAATCAAATTCTCCAGGACAAATACATGTAGTATTTGGAACTCACAAGAGTTTTTGATACTCAGGTGGCATTTTTTTAACCTTTGAAATAACCAACAATGATGATCGTCTGCATAACTAATCACCAAGCATAATTCTTTGACAATAACTAGATACTTCGGAATACTTGATATACTGCTAAACATTACATATACACTGCTAAAACAGTGCAGACCGGATTTGTGTACCCAAACCCGTCTTGACCGGCACAACCTATGTGCACGTCAGAAATGCCTCCCCAGCAATGGTACTCACCGGGTAGCTTCGGAAACGGAAGGCCTCGGAAACTGGACTTGGACCGGACTGGACTCGACTCGACTCGTCGGAAACTGGACTCGACTTCGAACTGGTGGGCCTCTGTATACCTCGGATCTTGCTCTCTCAGCTAGGCTCTGGTCGGGATACTTCGCACTTCTCACCACCTCGTCTGGGTGTTGATCGCAGCCTCAGTCGCCCCCGCTTGACCGGAGGGAGATACAGGAAATCCTGCTGGTACGCGTTATTGTCCGTCCAGCTGTGGCAGGAGACCGGGCCTGCAACTCACCGCCGGCGCGTGAGATGAGAAAGTGTCCCTGTTCGGGCGCCATTCATGTGGTAAATAAAATTCATTACCGGGACTTAATTTGATACGGAAACATAATAAAATAGCTCAGTAAAATGAGAGGCAGAATCCGTGGTATTAGAGGTTCGGAATGGGCTTTATTCCAATGAACGATTATAATCGGTTGCTCCAAGTTCCATCACCACGGAGGTTCAGGAAGTGAAGTACATACTTTATTGACAAGAAATGACTTTTATAGTACATACATTACAATGAAGCGAATGCAGTAGGCGTAACAATTGATAAGGAAAATGACGATTCATATGCGTAACCGAAAATGGGTGTAATAAGGAGTAAAAAGGAACATAATTGGTTATGATGTCATATATAGGTGGATCTATAAGATAATACTTGGCATAGATGCGCGCGCAGCAGCATGACGTGTGATTGACGTGCAACTAGGGGGTGAAGGGGACTTGACATTTAGCTCTACATGTGGAGACGAAAAGTCTGGGGGGTCAAGTCAACCTAATCCCAAATCATATCTAACATCCTATGTTTAAAGAACTATGTTATCCACAAGAGAAGGACTCTCGGACAGAATCTATTCTATACTGACCGTGCGTGCGTGTACAAGCGTCTAAGTGTCTACACTAAATGCGAGGGGGTGGGAATATTCCATGGTAACAGGACTATGAATTACTTGCATAAAGACAGAGAAGCCGAGCCATTGCTCGGTAGCTGGAAGAATGTTTATTTAAACTACTAGACAGGAATGCATCGGCTGAGGGGTGAAGCAGATAACTCGAAGGTGAAATACAGTTCTTGGCAGAGAATAGGCTGATGTCAGGCTTCGTGAGCCGCGCAGAGAATGAGACAAAGTTCATGGTCACAGATGCAGGCTCAGACTGGAGTTTTCAGAGGCAGAAGGCAAGAAGAGTTTGATGACAGAATCAGGGCCTACTTGCCTGGACTGTAAAATGGCATAAGTGAACCATATAAAACCGGTGGCCTTTCATACTTAGGAATGGAATATCCGGCCTATTCATGGCGGATCTGACAGAGGACATGTTGACGGTGGACGCACATGTGTTTGCGTCTTCATAACTGGAACTGGAGGGAACATACATGTACTTGTAACATGCACATAGAACCGTTGGGGTCCAAGATAGGGGACATAACTGACCAGAAAAATCCATATTTCCACATTCCCTCCTTGTCCCCTACTTGCCCGTTAAGAGATATCAATCTTCATCAATCCATTGATCTGTTCATATAACATCATTTGTTCTTCTTTCTTCTTCCGTGACGAATAAAATCTTGGTGGTGGAATACACGATGTGGCACACAGACCACAGATCGCTGGTCCACATTGTAGACATAGACAGCAACTGAATAGTATGAGAAGGCCAATACCTAGGAATGATAGAACTTTCCATCCAAAGGTAGATATTATACTCCAAAACCAACCGGACCAAGTCCATGTGCCTGGGTTCTGGTGTATCTGGCTTACAATCTTATGAAGGCGGGTTATGGCCTTATATACAGATGGCGAATTTTCTGGTATGAAAATGCAACAGCTTGATCCGATGACCCTACAAGCTCCGCCCCTATCAGCCAGGATGACGTCAAGGACAAGACGATTTTGAAGCACAACAATCCGCATAGCAGACTGCTCTTCTGTTAAATTGCCTAAGGCGGAAATAGTTTCATTCACTACCGCTTCAAGGGTTCTAGTTAATCTACGTATCAGCTTACTATTAGTAACAGTACCTATATAGGGAAAGATGCCTTTATTGAAATCTGTGTATTTTTCCCATGCTGTTTCAGTGTAATCGACAATTGGGAGATCTCTCCGCTCTCTGTTGTGTACTAAATGAATATTTCTATAATAATCAGGAGGAGCTAGGAAAACAGGTGGCAAAAGGAATGCAATGTAGCAGGTACCATCCCAATCTAGAGGTAGACGCATATATGCAGTCTGACCACATATAAAGTAGGAGTGGCGATAAGCTCTAAATGAGGATTTGCCTTGATCACTGAATTCTACTATAGTAGTGCATTTGCTATGGCCCATATGTATGGAACCAACTTTTCTTACACACAATTCACCTTTCGCTGGGAATACTGACATGGTTGGTAAAACTAGTTCAACTTCGGATTCGACATTTAGAACCATGAGATTAGGAGTAAAGTTACCTAATCCATATACTTCATTTTCTAGATCAGTTCCTGTTCCTTTGGGGCGACCCTCCTTGTCAGGGTAACAGACTTTGAATAAAACTAGGTTCAGATTTCCCCATACCCACTGGTCTTGGTAAACGGCTGTATCTGAGTCTATGGAATTGATTAAACTAAACCATGCTCCACAGGAGCCATTATGTGTAAACGGATGTGGAAAGAAAGGCAGGACTCCTTCATAATTCTGATAGGGAGGGAGCCGGCCACACACCCAACAATTAGTTGCATTACTAGTCTGATGGGAATGATGTAACATACTAATGAAAGTGTTATTGCGCAGCGCAAGTCTATAAGACAATTCATGCGGGGGTAAGTCACTAAAAGAATGTTCAGCAGTAACATTGTAAACGTTTCTGGCAATAGGGTAATATATGTGCAACAATATACTTGCAGTAATTATTAAAAGACTTAAGAAAAACAAGATTAATAATGTCACTATGCAATGGCTACGCAGTGATTTACAATACGCCTGTCGTTTCATCATTTTTCGCGACTGTCCATGATTCAGGTCTAGGCGATACATGTCGGAGACAGATTCAACCGCTTCACCTAGGAGAGGACTTAAACAATCAAATCGTCCGACGGCCTAGGCCTTAATTTTAGTTTATAGAGTTCTTTACTGTCGGCCTCAGCCAGAGGTAGTTTTGAATCAATTGGTGAGGACACACGAGGTGGGCTGTTTACATCTGAAGGAAGTCCATGAAATTTCTTGATATGACTTGAATGCACCCATCCTTTCCTGCCCTCGATCTTCACGGCTGTCCTTGTGGTCAGCAGGACCAGCTGGGGTGTCTTCCACCTGGGCTCCAGCTGAGTCTTTCGGTCGAAATTTCTCACAAGCACAAGGTCTCCCGGAACTACGTCATGGGGTTTCACCTCAGTGTTGTCGGGAAAGGCTGCAGCTACCTGTGAACGACAAGATTGTAGTGCAGACATCAAGGAAGCCAAGTAATCTGTCAGCATATTACAGTCAATATCAGTTATTTTGCGTGGTATAGGCGTCCCCCACATATTTGGTGGTCTGCCGAAGATCACCTCATACGGGGATAGCCCTGTTCGAGAGTGTGCTACCATTCTCATGTAGAAGAGTGCAACTGGTAACGCTACTACCCAGTCGACACCTTTCTCTCTGCATATTTTGGACAGTCTGATTTTCAGTATCTGATTATGTCTTTCTACGAGACCTGCTGCTTCGGGGTGTCGGACACAGTGAAATTTCCACTGATAACCTAACAGAAGTGAAACATGTTTCATTAATTCGGATGAGAACGGCTGGCCGTTATCTGAGTGAACAACACGTGGTAAACCGTATCGTGGGAAGAATTCTCGAACTAACTGTTTGGCAGTAGTCGGGGCAGTGTAATCTGAAACCGGGTATACCTCCGTCCAGCGGGACAGAGCGCAGACAACTACGAGAACATATTTGAATCCTCGACATCGTTCCATCTGGATATAATCCATCTGGAGGACTTCAAAAGGGTGATTAGGAGGATGAAATCCACCTTGTTCTACGGGAACACTTTTTCCTGGGTTGAACTGGCAACAGATCATACAGGTACGGACCTTTTGTTTGGCTGCTGCTCGTAAATGTTTATTGAACCAAATGTGTTGAATGCTGTCTAGCATAGCTTTTTCTCCTAGATGTGCTGGACTATGTATAGTGTTAACTATAACTTGGACCATTGAATCAGGAAGGAACCACACAGACTTTTCCTTCATCATCCATCCTTGGTCCGTTTGGATCCCTCCTAATTCAGTCCATTTCTTTATTTCGTCTGGTGTAGCATGTGTCTGTATGTCAATTACGTCAAGGGTAGGATCTTTAACTGTCATACAATGTGTCGGCATCGGGACTATTGTCTTTGTCATGTCGGATGTTTGGGTTTGAGCAGTCTGTTTAGCTGTTCTGTCGGCTAGATCATTGCCTTGAGAAATGATATCAGTAACCTTCGTATGAGCCTTACATTTCATAATTGATATTGCAGTAGGTAGATGTATTGCATCTAATAAGGCATGAATGAGGGGTCCGTGCTGAATGTGGGCACCGTGGGAAGTTAAATAACCTCTCTCTCGCCATAGCACGCCGAAGTCATGTACAACTCCGAATGCATAACGTGAATCAGTGTATATGTTGACTTTTTTATTTGTGGCTTGAATACAGGCTTGTGTCAGAGCAATAAGCTCTGCGGCTTGAGCTGACAAAGTATTTATACGATTAGTTTCAATGACTTCAGTATCTGTTGTGACTGCGTAAGCAGCCACCAACTCTCCTGTATTTGTTCTCATACATGAACCATCTACATACAATGTCAGGTCTGGGTCTGACAATGGGACATCGGTTAAGTCTTGTCTAGGTTTCGTCGTTATTGTAATAACTTCAATACAGTCATGGGCTAGTGGGTCTGTTCCGGTTACTGGCAAAAGTGTGGCAGGATTCAATGTGTTACAGCGTCTGATTTCTATGTGTGGCTGAAACAATGTCAGTTCGTACCCTGTAAGTCGCGCTATAGTCAAGTGTTGTGTTTGCGTTCTATTTACAAGAACCTCTACTGCATGTGGTACTTGAACTGTCAATGGATGTCCTAACACTATGGCATCGCTTTGTCTGATTGCTAAAGCTGTCGCTGCCACTGATTTTAGGCATGCAGGCAAAGCCTGAGCTACGGGATCTAATGTACTAGAAAAATAAGCACATGGTTTGTGTGCTCCTGCTTGTTCCTGTGTGAGTACTGACAAGGCAGTACCTTCGCGTTCTGTAACAAAGAGTGTAAACTGTTTTCTGTAACATGGCGTTGCTAAAACAGGTGCTTGACATAAAGCTTTCTTTAGGCTTTCAAAAGCTTGTGTATGTTCCTGAGTCCAAGGGAGAACAGTCGATGTGGCTGCCTCCTGTGTTGTCAACTGAATGAGTGGTTTTGCTAGAAATGCGTACTGAGGGATCCACTGCCTGCAATATGACGTGAGGCCTATGAAAGCCCGCACCTCCTTTTGTGTCTTGGGTATTGGCATGTTAGCTATTAACTGAATGCGGTCGGGTGTAAGCTGCCTTCCCTCCTTGGACAGCGAGTGTCCAAGATAAATAACTCGCTGGACACAGAATTGCAGCTTAGAAGGGGACACCTTGTGCCCCTTTTCGGCTAGAAATTGTAAAACTGTCAGTGATGCTTTTTCACATTCCGGTTCACTTCTCGCGGTGATCAACAGATCATCGACGTATTGAAGTAAGGCAGTGTTAACTGGCATGTGGATACGGTCGAGTTCTCGTTTCAGTGCTTGGCTATAGATGCTGGGGCTTTCTGTAAATCCTTGAGGTGCGCGTGAGAATTTAAAGCTACGTCCATTTAAACTAAATCCGAACAAATATTGGCTTTCCGGATCTATTGGGACGCTGAAAAAGGCATTCTTGAGATCGATTACAGTAAAGAATGTCGCTTCGGAATCAATAGCTGTCAGTAATGACGAGATATCAGGGACCACAGGGAATTGTGGCACAATGCATTTGTTTAATTCGCGCAGATCAATAACCAATCGATATACTGGCGGGGCCTTTGGATCTGTTCGTTTAAGAATCGGAATTATTGGTGAATTACATACATTGGAGTCTGTTTCCACAACCACTCCTTGGGCAATGAGCTCGTCAATGATTTGCAGCAAAGCCACTACAGCATCTGGTGGTAACTTGTATTGTCGCATTCGTGGTAGTACCACTCCTGCCTTTAATGTGACTCGATATGGTGTAATATTCATGCATCCAACATCAGTAGGGCCTTGTGCCCATAGATGTGTAGGTAAAGTCTGCAGTCGGGGATCCATGTCTCTAGACACATAATGACCTTTAAAATCACGTAAAAACAACCTTACTCCTTCCGGAGAATAACATATTATAGCTCCTGGAGCTTTCAGTGTTTTTATTCCTAACAGATTTTCTGGACATGATTTAGTAAGCAATAAATCTGTAGTTCGGGTCAAAGGTCCTATCGTAAGTGGGAGAGGCTGGGATACTTCATTAACAATAGGTTTTCCTGAAAAACCAAGGGAAATATTCTGTGAGCCTGAGAGGGGTGCCCCTGGAACTTCACTACGTTTTATGGTTGTTCGACTTGCCCCTGTATCGAGTAAAAATTTTCTGTCTTGGCCTAATAATTCACTATGTACATAAGGTCCTTCTTGATCTACAGGGATCTCGATAAGGGGTAAGTCAACTTCCCTCTCTAGGCTTGTTCATGCGTATCGTTGATAATCAGGATAGTCGTACTGTGCGGTCTGGTACAGTTGTCGTGTCGTGGTTTGTGTGGCAGCAACAGGCAGCGCTGGTGCAGCTGGCACAAACTGTATAGACTGTTGTGAAGCTGGCATGGACTGTGCATGCTGCGGAGCTCCTTGTTCATTCTGGTCCTGTCTAGGTGGCCGTGGTCTTTCTTGTGTTTTACCTATGGCGATATTATGTTTCAAAACTGGACAATCGTGTACGTAATGACCTGGCTTTTTACAATAATTGCATGTCCCTTTTACAGGTCCGGCTGAATCACCGGAATGTGTCATACCCTTTTTATGTCCTTCAGCTGGGACTGTCTGAGAAACTAACATTTTCATTTTCGTGTCTTTCATGCGTCTGTGTTCATGTTCTTGTTCCTCTCTAATTCTATTGTGATGGTACTGTAACATTTGTAACATTTGTGATGGAGTGTTACCTTGCCAGGTACTCTCGAATTTTAATACTCTATTCTTTACTTGGGGCAGAGCATTTTCTACTAATTTTGTTACAAACAGATGTGGGTATGATTCGCTGCTTGCTTTTAGGCCACTATTTATACCAAAACATTTTTCAAATCGGGCATAGTAATCACTAGTGTCTTCATCTTGCTTCTGTTTACAGGCTGAAATTGTACCCCAATCTTCCTTTTTTGTAGTTAGTAAACGTGGCAGTACCTGTACTAATAAACCTGGTAGTGCTTTAGTTTTATCCCCGAGTCCTGCTCCTGCAGTTCGGGCCTTTTCTTCTGCTTCTAATACTGACCATTCTATCTTTTGGTCTCCTACCTCCCACTCTTTTTCCCTGAGTTTCTCATAAATGCCAGCAGGCATCAATACCTTTAATATTGTCATAATGTCGGGATAGGTATACTCTCCCATGAGTAACATGTCTTTAATTTCTCGGTGAAAACCCGCTGGATCTTTGTCATGACTGGGTACCACTTTCTTCATTTCTAACAATTCTATTTTTGATATGGGCGTATATACAAATACGCGCTTAAACTCGTTGTCCTCGCCCTTTATTGGGTGCACTTCTCGTAAGGGATTCTGTCTATCCATGTAATACGTGGTTCTTTCCTTGATGGGCAATGAGACACGGTCTGAACATACAAAAAGAATATACTGCTTTCTTGATTCTAGAATTTCTTTAATTAATTTAGTACCTGAACCTCTCCATCTATTCATAAGCAATTCAGTCAATATATCAGGTAAGGGACCAGGGTCCGAATGCTGACTCTGATATAGTATAATGAGTTGTTGAATCATATAAATCCCAGCTAACCGCTGTTCATCTGGGGTGAGATTAAAAAATGCGCGTGCTACTGTATCATCACTATATTTTCCGGGACTGTCCACCCAATGGACAGCTGCCCTAGCTAAATCTTGTTCATCTATAGAATCGAGGAAATGATAACCCCTTCGTTCTCGGAGTAGTTTGTCGGCGGCTTGGAACGAATGCTCGTTAGACCTGATGTTAATTATAGGTATTTGGAAATTCCTGTTATTATCTGGACATATCGGACGTATCGGGTCAATAGGACATCTATTACTATTACAAGATCTTCCTTTACCTACATAGGCCATGGTGTCTGACTGTCCTGCGGGCAGTCCTGACCCTTCCTCCTCGTTTTGTTCGAACTCGTCTACCGCTAATCTTTCTTCGTGTAGGCGTTCTATTTCTTTACGGATCTTTCGGCACATGGCTATTATACAATTTTGTTTATCATGTCTACCTTCTGATATATTCTGGCTCCATCTGGTAAGAATTTGCATTGCTTCCGGGTCTACCCCCGGTCGGTCTTCATTTCTGATCACACAATTTATGAGGAAACGTAACAGTTCCCCCTGTATCTCCACTTTCTGGTATTCCATAGCTCTGTTAATACATTCTGGATCTCGCCCTGTTTTGACAAAATGGTATATTTTATCTAGGTGCGCAGTCATTCCTGGTAACTTCCCTAAGTACACTGCGGCTCGTCTGATACGCAATGATGCCAGGATCATTTCGTCCTCTTTGCCGGGCACAGGGTCATATCTGCAATCTATAAGAAGTTCCTTAAGCGTACGGGCATTTATGAGTTTGGGGGTACGTGAATGTGCTGACTCTTGAAAAGTAAGTTTATTTATTCTGGGTGGCGTAGAAAAAATGTTACTAGCACCTCCCGTAGCCCCATCTGGGGTGTCGGGTGTGAAAGGATTCGTTGAACGTGACACAGCAACTATAGGTGTGGACACAGCTATAGAAGCAGCTGTAGGAACAGATGTAGAAACAGATGTGCTTGTCGGAACTTGTGACACGATCTGTTGCTGTAGGGATACGGGTACTGGGTCTTGGCGTTGAACCTCCCTGATAGGCGGTCTATGTGGGGCGGAATTAGCATATTCGGGAGCTGCGTCGTCTAAATATGAGGAGAGAAAGACATCTTCTGCGGTTCTAGGATGCCCCTTAGGATGTACCTTTATTGGGAATAATGGGGGCGGCAAGTCTTTCGGTGTTTCTGGAGTAGCTTTAGGTAATCCTTCGGCCAGAAGGGGATACATACCATTCATAAGGGCATTTCTTTGTCTGTCTACTTGTTCTGATTTCACTCGGACACCTTCCTCAATTAATAGATTTTCTCGAACTTTATTGGAATTCTCTTTACTCTTCTCCTCCTGTCTACGTGCTTTTTCTGCACGTCTATGAGATTCTTTACGCCATAACTCAACGGCATCTTTCTGTGACTGTCTGACTTTCCTTTTCCATAACTCTTCTTCTACTTTCATGATGCACTCTGCATCCCAGGTTCCCGCTGTGGGCCACCTCTGACTTTCTGGTAATTCCTTGGTGTAGTCTACCCATAAATCAAGAAATAATATAGCGTCTAAGCCATGTTTATGATACATGAAGTACCCTGGAGTGTCCCTAGGAGGAATAGGAACGGCTTCTTCGAGTACCCCTTTTCTTGTAGTGATCTGTCTTAGTTTCGAAAAGAGCGGCATATTGAGAACTGATCTGATACTTAATCTTGAACACACTTAGTACAAAAGCACAATAATGAACAACCATTCATACCACAATATGCAGGACGTTTAACACATTAAACATTAAACATTAAACATTTTTTTAACCTTTGAAATAACCAACAATGATGATCGTCTGCATAACTAATCACCAAGCATAATTCTTTGACAATAACTAGATACTTCGGAATACTTGATATACTGCTAAACATTACATATGCACTGCTAAAACAGTGCAGACCGGATTTGTGTACCCAAACCCGTCTTGACCGGCACAACCTATGTGCACGTCAGAAATGCCTCCCCAGCAATGGTACTCACCGGGTAGCTTCGGAAACGGAAGGCCTCGGAAACTGAACTTGGACCGGACTGGACTCGACTCGACTCGTCGGAAACTGGACTCGACTTCGAACTGGTGGGCCTCTGTATACCTCGGATCTTGCTCTCTCAGCTAGGCTCTGGTCGGGATACTTCGCACTTCTCACCACCTCGTCTGGGTGTTGATCGCAGCCTCAGTCGCCCCCGCTTGACCGGAGGGAGATACAGGAAATCCTGCTGGTACGCGTTATTGTCCGTCCAGCTGTGGCAGGAGACCGGGCCTGCAACTCACCGCCGGCGCGTGAGATGAGAAAGTGTCCCTGTTCAGGCGCCATTCATGTGGTAAATAAAATTCATTACCGGGACTTAATTTGATACGGAAACATAATAAAATAGCTCAGTAAAATGAGAGGCAGAATCCGTGGTATTAGAGGTTCGGAATGGGCTTTATTCCAATGAACGATTATAATCGGTTGCTCCAAGTTCCATCACCACGGAGGTTCAGGAAGTGAAGTACATACTTTATTGACAAGAAATGACTTTTATAGTACATACATTACAATGAAGCGAATGCAGTAGGCGTAACAATTGATAAGGAAAATGACGATTCATATGCGTAACCGAAAATGGGTGTAATAAGGAGTAAAAAGGAACATAATTGGTTATGATGTCATATATAGGTGGATCTATAAGATAATACTTGGCATAGATGCGCGCGCAGCAGCATGACGTGTGATTGACGTGCAACTAGGGGGTGAAGGGGACTTGACATTTAGCTCTACATGTGGAGACGAAAAGTCTGGGGGGTCAAGTCAACCTAATCCCAAATCATATCTAACATCCTATGTTTAAAGAACTATGTTATCCACAAGAGAAGGACTCTCGGACAGAATCTATTCTATACTGACCGTGCGTGCGTGTACAAGCGTCTAAGTGTCTACACTAAATGCGAGGGGGTAGGAATATTCCATGGTAACAGGACTATGAATTACTTGCATAAAGACAGAGAAGCCGAGCCATTGCTCGGTAGCTGGAAGAATGTTTATTTAAACTACTAGACAGGAATGCATCGGCTGAGGGGTGAAGCAGATAACTCGAAGGTGAAATACAGTTCTTGGCAGAGAATAGGCTGATGTCAGGCTTCGTGAGCCGCGCAGAGAATGAGACAAAGTTCATGGTCACAGATGCAGGCTCAGACTGGAGTTTTCAGAGGCAGAAGGCAAGAAGAGTTTGATGACAGAATCAGGGCCTACTTGCCTGGACTGTAAAATGGCATAAGTGAACCATATAAAACCGGTGGCCTTTCATACTTAGGAATGGAATATCCGGCCTATTCATGGCGGATCTGACAGAGGACATGTTGACGGTGGACGCACATGTGTTTGCGTCTTCATAACTGGAACTGGAGGGAACATACATGTACTTGTAACATGCACATAGAACCGTTGGGGTCCAAGATAGGGGACATAACTGACCAGAAAAATCCATATTTCCACAACAAGATAAAAAACAAGATTTAAAGGCCTGTTTACAGAAATTG
This sequence comes from Triturus cristatus, assembly GCF_964204655.1. Classification (NCBI taxonomy): domain Eukaryota; kingdom Metazoa; phylum Chordata; class Amphibia; order Caudata; family Salamandridae; genus Triturus; species Triturus cristatus. The sequence continues at coordinate 307,394,551 of NC_140592.1, forward strand.
AGTTTGTGGAAGAATAAAGTAAACATGCTTTGGGCAATGGGACAGACGAACTCCAGCTGGACAGTAATGGGTGGAATGCATTCCTAGGTAAACTTTCTGAATGTCACCAACATGTCTTTAGTAAACTAGACAAATTGCACTATCTACAGTCTGGGATTTACTAAAATCTAGATTTTGGGTGCACTTTTTTATCTTAAACCTTTTTGGACATTTTGTAGCAGCGTGTCTTGTAATGTGAGTAATTAAAGTTTAAAATAATGGCTTACTATTGGGTGCTACCGGGCTATATGGCCATGATTTGTAGTAAGGACAGACTCATAGTCGCACACAGACTTGCTGTATGGATTGGTTTGGCCGTGCGATGGGTGGGGGGGGGGGAGGGGAGGGAGGGTTCACTGTTTTTTAATCGAGGGGGCGGTTCTTGTTTTGCACGTCTCTTCTGTAATTGTTATTAGGTACTTTATGAGAAACTTGTCAGAGCTGATATGTTGTTTCTTGATACGATGGAACTCTCTGGGCTACAGAGCTTCGCGACATGTGTATTTGACAAATAAAAATTTGTTTACAAAAAAAAATAATAATGGCTTACATGTTCACAGTGCTTTCTATCAATGACTGGGACCTTGTAGCACTAAACATATACACGTCACTATTCACCACTGCACCAACCAGCATTCAATTCTGTAGCTCCCTGTATAGTGCACTAAATAATAGAGGTTTCATAATGTCTTATGATGCATCTCCCACTGATTAATATAACTTGCATTTAATTTTCAGTTAAGCTGTTACCTGAAGGCTAAAGGGCCAAAACAGTTATTGAATATTTTGTTTTTTAGCCACACTGTAGCGTTCATAATTAAACTATTTATCCAAAACATCCTACCCGATAAAAGAAGCATGAATCAAATTCTCCAGGACAAATACATGTAGTATTTGGAACTCACAAGAGTTTTTGATACTCAGGTGGCCCTACTGTGTTCAGAGATATCCTTATTGCCAGAGGGCGTACCCTGTTAACATATAAATTAATAAAACGAATTTCGTTGTGAGCACAGCATCGCATTTGGGGATGCAGTGCACACAACGAAATTCGTTTTATTAATTTATATGTTAACTTACCTGTAAACCTCCGTAATCCATAGTTTACTACCCCCCACCCGGCCCCTCCCCCTCCCCACGTCACCGCCCTGCAGTTACTCCTACTACCGACCACGGCTGGTCCCTTACCGCCAGGGTTTGCCTGGCTGTGACATACATAAAAAAGTGGTGATATATGGCCGCCCACCCCAAATGTGTGGAAGGACAAATAGCCAATTCACCAAAGGCCCTTACTACATCGGGCTGTCTGAGAAGTTCAGCAACAGTGGTGACGGAGTAGTCACTGCCGTAGCCGTACCTATGGTCCACCTGCATTTAAATGGGGTGGGCGGACCACTGTGTTGGTGGGGGGGGGGACACCATTCCCATTGCAACAGAGTTTCTTCTTCTCCAACATATAGATCGGTCTTAAAGTACCCTTCCACACTCAATACATCTTGAACCTTATAGAAAGCTTGCAATTTGCCTTGGAGACATCTTTACTTGTGCCAGCAGTGAACAATGAATTTTTAAACCTCTTTCAACACCTATTCAGCGTTTGATTCACTAACCCACTTGCGTTGATCAATAATTTAACATACTCTTCTATCAAATCCAGTGGCCCACAAAACATTCAACATCTTCATCCGTCAACCCATTCTACAAAACTTTCAAACGAAATGTGACAAAAAGGCCACCCATTGAAAAATGTCATTCCTGTGACATACTGAATCTCAAAATTGAACTGGTACATCCTGGGCAACAATCTAACCTATACTTTGCCCATGCCATTTTTACTCATCAGAAACACCAAGGGTTTGTGTAGTATTGTTGTGCCTCTCTCTTCACACGCCCCTCATTGATCTGATCTAACACAGCACTTTCTGGTTGGCAGAGGTATGAACCCTGTCCAAGCAGGAAACACAATCCTAGTCAGGGTAAGTCACAAACACACCTTAAATTAACCTGTGGTCGCCCCCTGATATCTTGGCACAGAGCAGTTAGGCTTAAGAGGCAATGTGGATAGTGTTTGTGCAACACGTAATACAGTAGAATAGTGAAAAAACCACACGAAAATATACCACACCTGGTTAGAAAAATAGAGCTTCATTTAATGAACACAAAAAGAGCAAAATGACAATAATCCAATTAATATAACTGCAGAAGGATAGGCCTTGCAGTAGTGAAAATGGATTTACACGTTTTTCACTAATAGGACACGTAAAACGTAAACACTGTCTACCCTCCCTCCCTCCCGTCTCCCCGGCTATCACATCTTAAATGAACCTCCACTCTGAAGAAGCTTTCCAGCTCTCCTCTCTTGAGTACCCTTTCTTCAAGGCGTTGAGAGATGATTACCAATGAACAAGCACAGACCCTGACGCGACACATCACACGCCTCTCTTGTTCTCCACTACGGCAGCAGTGCCACATAATTTAAGTGCTCTTCACCTGCACTTATCCCCGTGTGCTTCATCCGAAGGCATAAGATGGGGAACAGCTCTTCAGTCTGCTGCAGGGACAAAGAGATAAAGACAGGCCTTCAAAGCCGGCGCAGCAGGTGGGAACGTGTGCTCCTCTGCACTTATGCCCATTCTCTCTCTAAGCAAGAGGGAGCGTAAGGCACAGACTGTGCTTTTTAAATGGACTCAGAAGGTGCTGTTCTGGTTTGATTCATCGCAGCCTGGCAGTATCTCCATTAACTTAGAAACACTCTTAAAGATGTTAATTTGCCTCATTGCATTGGATTCGTATCTTCTCAACAGTAAACATTTGTTTCAGTGTCATTCTTTTTTTCCTTGTTAAATTATATATTTAGTATGTATTTTTTTCTGTGTGAAGTGATTTATGCCCCACTATGGGGGCACTCTCTTTTGTGAACTGTGGTGGACTATATACAGTGCACGTTGTGACGTGGACTATAATTACAGCAGGGTCATCAGTAACACAATACTGGCAGGAGGAACAATAAAACAGTAACTCACAAAATTGCAAACCTTCAGCAGCAATAAGATGATAAGAGCCATGTGCAAAACTCCTGGTGCATCTGAGATGCCTAAGGAACTGTGAAATCTTGAAGAAGTTGCAAGCTGGCGCTCCCACCTTTCCAGTGCAATGATTTCCTGCAAAGCCCAAGCACTGTGTGCCCTTTGGTGTATTAATGTTACTTTCCTCCTGAGTTAGTCTGCGCTGTGTGGGGGAGAGCTCCTTTCATCCTGACAGCAGAGGGCTGTGTGTGTGCTAACTCAGCATTTTATGGCAAAGTTTGTTATGAAGTTATGTGGTTATACTGAATAAGCAGCTACCTATGTCATTATCCTATGAAATCTCTTTATTGATGTCATAACTACACTTTCACAATTGCTTTATTAACCTTCGTGCTTTCTCAAATTTGCTTGAAAATGCACCATTTGCCCACTCTTTCTTCAAAATTATCTTGGGGGAGAATTCCCCCGCAACCCTATTATGACATTCAGACTTGACCACTATGCTCGCTTGCCACGGTGCACTCATCCCAAACTTTTACAACGCACCAATTTCAAATGTCACCAGCCGCCACTGGATGTGCCTCCACAGACTAGCCGCCAACCTCCCTCAGGGATCCTTTGTATCTGCAAGGAAATCTCATAAGCCCCGGACCATCTATCTGTGTCATCTCCCACCACAAGGTCAGGTAGCAGACCTTTGGGAATGTGGATTTTTTTGTCACAGGGCACTGAAGAAACGCTGCCACAATCACTGCTGGCCTCTGCCTGTCTGACCTTGAGGTCGAACTCCTTAAGCTCCTCTCATGAGCCAAATGCTCCAAAGCAGTTCTCTCCTCCATGGCCAACATCTTCTGCTCTGTTTCCAGAGCCAATCTATTTTGCTCTGCCACTACTTTTAATTTGGCAAGCTCCAATTTTAGCTTTCTCTCCTCCCTCATGTCCTTCAGCTCCTCTGGGGACACGCTTCTGGATGACACACTGCTCCCTGCCCGGGATGGAATCTCCAGTCCTGGAAGTAGGTTGCCCCCTCTTCCACCGGTAGCAGTCCAAGACCCTTCTCTGGGTCCTGGACCAGTTCTTCCTCCTCATCCAGCTTTTCATCCTCCACTGGGGCTACATTCAAAGCAGCATGAACTTCTGCCCAGGCCCTCAGTGCCTTTTGCAGCTCTACCTTACTGGTAGAGCTCTTTGCAAGAAGCCTGACTTCCTTGAAGAAATCCTTGAGCTGAGACGGAGAGTAACCCTCCAGGTTGGCCAGTTCATAGTCTAATTTCTGACAGTGCAGCAGGTGCAGCTGTAGAACCTCCAGTTAGAGACATGATTTTGGGGAAACATTGTAAATGCCAATCAGGGGGAATAGAAAAATGGAAAATGCCAATCAGAGAGAGTTGACTTGATTTGGTCTTTGGTATGGATTGGCAGTGTTCACCAAATTAGTGTAAGGCACTGCACAAACATATGTCCTATCCTCACCACTGATCACCAATGTTAGAAATTGGGTTTCTGGTTGGAACAGGTATACACCCTGTCCAAAGCGGTACAAAAGGGGGTGGTGATGGACAGAGCATCAGAACCAATCAAACACTCACACCCAGTCAACAGATCTGGGTTTGATCCATCACCGTTCTTTAGCCCACTCTGCCACCCCAGTTCAGACATGGCCATATGCAAATCAGTCTGACCCTGTGCCTCATGGGAACAGTCCAGCCCGAACTGCCAAGCCATGCCTTCCCTGGACCTGAAACAAGCTTCCTAGGACCGGTTTCTGGCATTTCAGCCGTCTTCAGCCAGGCTTGCTTGAATCCAGTGGCAAAGTGAGCAAGGGACTCACGTCTGAGCATACCCTGCCAACTTATGGCGAACAAAGCGGTACAAAAGGGGGTGGTGATGGACAGAGCATCAGAACCAATCAAACACTCACACCCAGTCAACAGATCTGGGTTTGATCCATCACTGTTCTTTAGCCCACTCTGCCACCCTAGTTCAGACATGGCCATATGCAAATCAGTCTGACCCTGTGCCTCATGGGAACAGTCCAGCCCGAACTGCCAAGCCATGCCTTCCCTGGACCGGAAACAAGCTTCCTAGGACCGGTTTCTGGCATTTCAGCCGTCTTCAGCCAGGCTTGCTTGAATCCAGTGGCAAAGTGAGCAAGGGACTCACGTCTGAGCATACCCTGCCAACTTATGGCGAACAAAGCGGTACAAAAGGGGGTGGTGATGGGCAGAGCATCAGAACCAATCAAACACTCACACCCAGTCAACAGATCTGGGTTTGATCCATCACCGTTCTTTAGCCCACTCTGCCACCCCAGTTCAGACATGGCCATTTGCAAATCAGTCTGACCCTGTGCCTCATGGGAACAGTCCAGCCCGAACTGCCAAGCCATGCCTTCCCTGGACCGGAAACAAGCTTCCTAGGACCGGTTTCTGGCATTTCAGCCGTCTTCAGCCAGGCTTGCTTGAATCCAGTGGCAAAGTGAGCAAGGGACTCACGTCTGAGCATACCCTGCCAACTTATGGCGAACAAAGCGGTACAAAAGGGGGTGGTGATGGACAGAGCATCAGAACCAATCAAACACTCACACCCTGTCCAAGCAGAAACCACGATCCTAGTCAGGTTAAGTCACAAACACACCCTAAATTAACCCGTGGTCACAAATTGGGCGATTGGCACAGAGCAGTCAGGGCTAACTTAACAGGCAATGTGTAAAATATGTGAGCAACATTTAAAACAGTGAAAACACCACACAGACTGAGCACTTTACATGAACACAAATAACATTACACAATGTCACATGGCATTGTTTATAGGCATGAAGAAATTAAGTAATTTGCCCAGAATCACAGGATGTTGAGCCAACGTAAAAATCAGAACTGGTTCTCCAGTCGGTAACTCTGACTGTAACTCCACTTCCTGGGTAGAGGGAGGGAGAGAGGCAGTAGCCACATGAAAGATCGACTTGCCATGGGCTTGAGGTTCCAAAGGACCTCCAGCTTAGCCAGAGATAAGCTTCTGCTCGAACCTGGCTCGAGGTTTCAGAGGCTCACCCACCTCTAGTGTTGGCACGTTTGTTTGTTATTTATGGACTTTTTATGGTCTGCTGGGCCGTGGTTTTTACTGTTGATTTCCATGATATTAAAACAAACAAGCAGCAAGCACAAATCCATGCCAACTTCCATACCTTGCAAAACACTTTACTAGTTGAAAACTGCCCCAAGTGGAAAAACATGGGCCACTTTTTTAGCAATCTAAATCACTAAAATGGGCCACTTTTATTTTGGTGCCCAGCTAGTGTGACCCAACGCAGGGCCGGACTGGCCCTAGCAGGCACCAGGCAATCCCCCGTTGGGCAGTGCATATCAACCAACACTTAAACATGATGTGCGTCCCTCCAATGAGATCAATCTCTAATGTATTTAAACGCACATCATGTTTAAGTGTTGGTTGATATGCACTGAGGAAGGCTGAGACGCCGAAATGCATTTGCACCATTAAATCAACTTTGAAATGTCCCGAGAGTGCTCCGCATCTGTAGCCTGAATTTTTAAACGTGATCTCACCCTCACGAAAGCGGACGAAAAGCACCCGCCCCGAGTGCAGCAGCAAGGGTGGGACTTGGAGCCTGAACATTAATTCTGCCAGCACCGCCGAAAGAAAGAATGACGCAGCATCCTACCAGCGCTGCTGACAATTATATAATTGGAGGACTGAAGTAATATATACAGAAACCTGCAGGATGCCAAATCTTTCTTCTTTCTGGCAGGGCGAGGGACCTGAATAACATCACGGCACGTACTTTTGGAGGCATCACAACCGGACTAATCTCGAAGGACTGGCTGAGCCACATACCATGTGAGTGTAACTGCATCCTGCCTTTAAAAAATCGTCTATGAAAGACTGAGATTCTTTTAGAGTAAAAACGATCTGTTTTCATCTAATCCAGTACACACAGACATGGCAGCCAGGGAAATAGGCATTTGGACCTTGAACTGCCCCAGTCCTTCGTCACTTGTTGTGAACTTGCATCCCTCCAATGAGATCAATCTCTAATGTATTTAAACGCACATCATGTTTAAGTGTTGGTTGATATGCACTGAGGAAGGCTGAGACGCCGAAATGCATTTGCACCATTAAATCAACTTTGAAATGTCCCGAGAGTGCTCCGCATCTGTAGCCTGAATTTTTAAACGTGATCTCACCCTCACGAAAGCGGACGAAAAGCACCCGCCCCGAGTGCAGCAGCAAGGGTGGGACTTGGAGCCTGAACATTAATTCTGCCAGCACCGCCGAAAGAAAGAATGACGCAGCATCCTACCAGCGCTGCTGACAATTATATAATTGGAGGACTGAAGTAATATATACAGAAACCTGCAGGATGCCAAATCTTTCTTCTTTCTGGCAGGGCGAGGGACCTGAATAACATCACGGCACGTACTTTTGGAGGCATCACAACCGGACTAATCTCGAAGGACTGGCTGAGCCACATACCATGTGAGTGTAACTGCATCCTGCCTTTAAAAAATCGTCTATGAAAGACTGAGACTCTTTTAGAGTAAAAACGATCTGTTTTCATCTAATCCAGTACACACAGACATGGCAGCCAGGGAAATAGGCATTTGGACCTTGAACTGCCCCAGTCCTTCGTCACTTGTTGTGAACTTGCATCCCTCCAATGAGATCAATCTCTAATGTATTTAAACGCACATCATGTTTAAGTGTTGGTTGATATGCACTGAGGAAGGCTGAGACGCCGAAATGCATTTGCACCATTAAATCAACTTTGAAATGTCCCGAGAGTGCTCCGCATCTGTAGCCTGAATTTTTAAACGTGATCTCACCCTCACGAAAGCGGACGAAAAGCACCCGCCCCGAGTGCAGCAGCAAGGGTGGGACTTGGAGCCTGAACATTAATTCTGCCAGCACCGCCGAAAGAAAGAATGACGCAGCATCCTACCAGCGCTGCTGACAATTATATAATTGGAGGACTGAAGTAATATATACAGAAACCTGCAGGATGCCAAATCTTTCTTCTTTCTGGCAGGGCGAGGGACCTGAATAACATCACGGCACGTACTTTTGGAGGCATCACAACCGGACTAATCTCGAAGGACTGGCTGAGCCACATACCATGTGAGTGTAACTGCATCCTGCCTTTAAAAAATCGTCTATGAAAGACTGAGACTCTTTTAGAGTAAAAACGATCTGTTTTCATCTAATCCAGTACACACAGACATGGCAGCCAGGGAAATAGGCATTTGGACCTTGAACTGCCCCAGTCCTTCGTCACTTGTTGTGAACTTGCATCCCTCCAATGAGATCAATCTCTAATGTATTTAAACGCACATCATGTTTAAGTGTTGGTTGATATGCACTGAGGAAGGCTGAGACGCCGAAATGCATTTGCACCATTAAATCAACTTTGAAATGTCCCGAGAGTGCTCCGCATCTGTAGCCTGAATTTTTAAACGTGATCTCACCCTCACGAAAGCGGACGAAAAGCACCCGCCCCGAGTGCAGCAGCAAGGGTGGGACTTGGAGCCTGAACATTAATTCTGCCAGCACCGCCGAAAGAAAGAATGACGCAGCATCCTACCAGCGCTGCTGACATTTATATAATTGGAGGACTGAAGTAATATATACAGAAACCTGCAGGATGCCAAATCTTTCTTCTTTCTGGCAGGGCGAGGGACCTGAATAACATCACGGCACGTACTTTTGGAGGCATCACAACCGGACTAATCTCGAAGGACTGGCTGAGCCACATACCATGTGAGTGTAACTGCATCCTGCCTTTAAAAAATCGTCTATGAAAGACTGAGACTCTTTTAGAGTAAAAACGATCTGTTTTCATCTAATCCAGTACACACAGACATGGCAGCCAGGGAAATAGGCATTTGGACCTTGAACTGCCCCAGTCCTTCGTCACTTGTTGTGAACTTGCATCCCTCCAATGAGATCAATCTCTAATGTATTTAAACGCACATCATGTTTAAGTGTTGGTTGATATGCACTGAGGAAGGCTGAGACGCCGAAATGCATTTGCACCATTAAATCAACTTTGAAATGTCCCGAGAGTGCTCCGCATCTGTAGCCTGAATTTTTAAACGTGATCTCACCCTCACGAAAGCGGACGAAAAGCACCCGCCCTGAGTGCAGCAGCAAGGGTGGGACTTGGAGCCTGAATATATATATATATATATATATATATATATATATATATATCCAACCAGAATCGCTCCTTGCAAGACCACGGACCCGTGGAGGGTGGTTTGTGCCCCGGAAGAGCACCCGGTATTCAAAATTCTTGTCCGTCAAAATTACGATAAAACACACTCTCAGGCTCCAGAGTAAATGATAAGTGGGATGTTTAAACATCCCACTTATCATTTACTCTGGAGCCTGAGAGTGTGTTTTATCGTAATTTTGACGGACAAGAATATATATATATATATATTCAACTGTAAGTAATAAATACATTTCTTAGCAGACCTAAAGAATATCTATATCTATATATTTTAAAACTATAGTTATTATACATATTTGTACAAAGAAATACACATACCTAGGTACATACATATACATATAAACACAAGGATATGCTGTGCCTCAAATTTGAGTATGGTGGTTATGTAGGAAAGAGCTAAATCTTGAGTAGTCTTCTAAAGGTAGGATAGATGTCTAGGGATTTTATATTTGGGGTAATGAATTCCATAGTTTGGCTGCTTGAACTGAGAAAGATGTACCACCTATGTGGTTGAGGCACGGTGCTAATATTGAGTAGAGTTTCCTTTGTTGATTATATATTTGGTGAATTTATTCCTGATGAAAAGCAGTCCTGTTCCCTGTATTGCTTTGTGGGTGATAAAAAGCAGCTTGAATGTGGATCTTCTGGCAACTGGTAACCAATGTAGGGCCCTCAAGGCAGGGGAGATGTGGACTTGTGGCTTTACATGTAGGAGTTGTCTGGCAGCAGAGTTCTGAATCTGTTGTATTCTTGCAAACACAAGGAGATGATGGACGGAGTGCTGAAACTTTTCAGACACTCACCCCCAGTCACAGATCTGAGTTGAATCCATCATCATTCTTTAGCTCACTTCGCCACCTCAGTTCAGACCCAGCTATATGCAAATCATTCTTGACCCTGTGCCTCATGAGAGCAGTCCAGCTCGAACTGCCAAGCCAGGTCTTCCCTGAACCGGAAACAAGCATCCTGGGACCGGTTTCTGGGTAACACCCTTCATCGGCCAGGCTAGCTTGAATCCAGTGACAAAGTGAGCAAGAGACCCATGTCCAGGCATACCCTGCCAACTTAGGGCAAACAAAGCAAACACAAGGAGATGATGGATGGAGCGCTGAAGCTTTTCAGACACTCACTCCCAGTCACAGATCTGGGTTGAATCCATCATCATTTTTAGCTCACTTCGCCACCTCAGTTCAGACCCAGCTATATGCAAATCAGTCTTGACCCTGTCTGTTCTCGGTGTGGGAGCCAGGATGATCACAGAGACTAACCCGAATATGTTGATGTGACTGACCCCTGATGAAGGGCCATGCTTGACCCGAAATGCATTGGGATGTATAATAATCTTTGATTGCATTACAACATTATTGGGATACCAAGAAATCATTGGTAGAATTACTTCAATTGATTGAATAAATCCAAAAACAGAAGCTTCAGAAACGCATTGAGTGTATTAATTGTATGAATTTTCTCAACTGCCATAAGAACACTTTAATTTCCAGATAAGTGCTCCCGCAAGCTTGGAGGGATCCTCCCTCACAGCAGACTTGTCGTAAAATGTCCACTTGGGCATTCATTGATAACTTGGAGTGCATGGTAAATCCGAGGTTTCCTACTTTTTACTTTTCTCTTTTTTTTGTGGAGTTTTATATAACGCAAACTAGACCAGAAGCTATCAGAGTGTTTTACATGAGCACCAGTTACATTACAGACGGACACATTTATTTCTGTTAGGCACGGGGAGATTTAGTGATTTGCCCAGAATCACAGAATGATGAGTATCCTTGCCGAGACTTGAACCCAGTTCCCCAGCTCCGAGGTCGACCGCCCTAGCCCTAAGGCCACATTCTCTCCCATAGATCCTTTAGGAGGTGTTCTCAGATCGCATGGCAAGGCGAATGGTGGTTTTTCCAATTGCCACACATGAGTATTTCCATTTGGAAGCATTCAATTTGAGATGGCTCAATGTCATCCATTGATCAATGGCTTTGAGGCAACAGAAGATTTTTGAGTTTCCAATGTCTTTTGAGTTTTCCAGTTTAAGGTGTATTTGTGCGTCATCTGCATAGTTATAGCATTTTAGCAGAAGTTCATTGATCAGTGCTGGTAATGACTTTATGTAGATGTTGAAAAGCATGGGTGAGATGATAGAGCCTTGAGGGACCACTGCTTTTGTGAAGTACAATTTGGATGAGAAAGGGGGAGAATGGATGACATTTGTTCTGTTTTGAAGGTAGGACGTGATTCAGTCAAGAGCAGTCCCCTTTAAGCCGGCTTCGTAGATTCTTTGTATTAGAATGCATTGGTCAACTGTGTCGAAGGCAGCTGAGAGGTTCAAGAGAAGTAGTGCAGCAACACTGGTCCAGTCTACTGTGCTTTTAAGGTCATCCCAGATGGCAATAAGGGCATATTATGTGCCTCTTCCTAGGTGGAAATGTTTGGTAGTCTGAAAGTATGGAGTTACCTTCAATAAAGACATCTGGGCAAATGCTGCTCTTTCTATCAGTTTGCCCAGGAAATGTCCATTAGTAGTTGTCCTGTAGTTGTCTGGGTCATGCAGGTCCAGGTTCATTTTCTTTACTAATGGCCGAATGTATGCCTTTTTTAAGTCTTCTGGAAAGATTCCTGTAGTTAAAGAATTATTGATGATTCTTCATACTGGTGTAAAATGTAAAAAAATGCAGCAGAGGTAGATAAAAGAATGTTCTTGAAGATTTGTGGTGGGCAAGGGTCAGAAGTGCAGCCGGCTGGCCTGCTTGACAATAATTAGATCCATACATTTCCTTTGTGATATTTATTTGAAGGAATGCAGAGGCTGGGTTAGCCTGCTGTTGGAGGGGAGTTTTGAAAGGGATTGGCGCTGGTGGTTTTCCTTTCTTTTAAAGAGGAGTCCAAGGTGTCTGCTTTGATAGTCTAATGATTTGCCAGTTTGTCTGTGAATTCTTGTGTAATAGGAGGAGTTCCTTCTGTGCATTTCGGTTTACAAAATTCAGTGAGAATTTTATAAAATTCTATATTTGCACATTTAGCATTTTGAATTCTGTCTGGAAATTACTGTTTTTTAGGCTTTTTTGATCGTTGACTTGTATATTCTGTTAAGTTTGCATAGATAAACTTTGTCTTGATTGCTGTTTGTTTGAGCCACGTGCATTGCAGTTTTCTAATTTGTTGTTTTAGCGTTGTTAGTTCTGCATTTCTCCAAGGTGCTTGTTTTCTTTTGTCCTGTTTTGTTGTTCCTAATGGCATTGAGATATCAAAAGCTTCGTGTAGCCATTCATAATGATTTTGAACTGAATTTATTGTGTCTGGATCTGTGTTGGATGTTAGTTGTGTTTCTAAGTATTCAAAATTGAGTTTGTTCTACGGTTGAAGGGTCGATGCATGTAAGGTGGCCTAAGGTGTCTTGATTTACAGTGTTTTATGTTGGAAAGCTACCAAATGGTGGTCTGACCATGTGACTGAGTAATCAATTGAAAGGTAACTACTTCTGGATTTGCAAAAATGACATCAAGGACATGTCCAGTTATGTGTGTGGCTTTGTGTACAATCTGATGTAGATTCAGTGTGAGTAGGCCAGTGATTATAGTTTTTGGATGGGGCAAATTGGCTTTGTCAAACCAATTTTTAGGTCACCAAGAATGCGTTGGTTGGAGTATAGGGTTATAAGGTTTGAAACCGAGGCTAGAAACATGACTGGGAATGTTGCATTGCCAGGTGGTTGTCTGCAGAGGTGGAGGAAGTTTTAGGAGGAAGTTGGTGTAGGGTTGCTTCTGGGGATGAGGGCCTCACAACCTGGTATGGGAACGTTGTCTGCTTTGGTGACATTTACTGTTTGCTTGAATATAACAACTAGTCCACCTCCTCTTTGGCCTATACTATTTTGTGTGATAGTTTGACAGTCTGAAGAAACAGCTTCATGCAGCACTGGAGCCATATCATCTCCCAACCATGATTCAGTTATGAAGTGTAAGTCGGGTTGTGTGTCAGTGAGTAGGTTGTAGATGTGCTTGTTTTTAGAGAGTGATTGAGCATTTATTAGTAAGCAGTTTAGAGATTTTGTTTTGGTAACAGTGTGACTTTCTTGTCTGGAAGAGTGAGTATTTTGTGAACTTGTAGCACGTGTGTCATTAGTGCTGGTATTAACTGTATGAGGGTCGCAATAGTGTTATTTTTGCATATCGTATTCCTCATCCGGCAGGCTTAGAAGGCACTTTGCTGGGTCTGTGTGAGTAGGTGGTGGAGATGGAGGTTGAGAGTTATTTGGTGATCTGTGTTGTTTTCATAGAGTTTGTTATGTGATAGAGATGGAGATGCGAAGTTGTGAAGAGTGGCATTTTGTTTGTTTTGTTTGCATCTGTTTAGGGTGGAGGGTGTATGGGTTAGGGGGGGTGGTGGAGCATGTGGGACATTTTCTAAGGCTCTAAATTGTGCAATAGATGGAAGGTGGGTAACTGAGAGTTGCTGTGTTGGAGTATTAGTAGTAGGTGTTGGTGTTGGTGACGATGGGGAAATTGGGATTAAAGATGCTTTAGGATGTGTATTATTTGTGTGGTCATGAGGGTGTGGGTAGGTGTATGTTTCTAGTTAGTTACGGAATGAATTATGAAATTGTGTGTGGGAGCGATTTTGTTGTTCTGGTGTGTGTGTTATGTTTTGTTTTGTGGAGTAGTGAGAGGAGATGATGATGTATTGGTTTTCTGAGAAGGATTTGTATGTAAAGTATTGTTGGTGAGTGGAAGTTAAATGGTAAAGGGGTGGTGATGTGTTTTGGAAAAGAGTGTATGTGGGTTGTGAGAGGAGATGGACAATAGTTATCAGTGTTTGTGTCATATTTGAAAGTTGGAGGAGGTAATATGTGTAGTGGAGGAGAGTGTAAGTATTGCTTGGTTGTGTGTTTCTGGTCAAAAGAGGAGGAAGGTGTTGGTGGATGAAATGGCGGAGGGCTGAGTATAGGGTTGGTAGCGACAGAAAGGGGTCTGTTAGAAGTAAGTAGAGGGTAGAGCTGGTGTTTTGCATGAACAGGGAGTGTGTGTCCGGATGGAGGAAATATATGTATAATGTGGCTTTTTGTTGTGTTGGTGGTGTGTAGATTTCTTAGTGGTATGCGACAGAGTGGTGTTTTATGTGAGAGTGAAGGTACCATGTGTGGTTGGTGGGGTAGAAGGGTGTATAGGTGTGGTTTGTAGGGTTTTGCAGTGGTTTTTGAGACACTGAAATGTGGTTAGGGTTTTTTTGTAGTAGAAGAGTAGAGTGTATTTGCTGTGAGTGTGTTAATATGTTTGTGGATGAGGATGAGTTAAGGTGGGTGCTGGTGAATACAAAAACTGGCAGCATTTCTGGCCCTAGGACCGACCAGTCCCGACCAGCCCCAAACAGGCAACTGCCCTTGTCCTCTCTGCACTTAGCTGAGACGCCCGGGCTGAAACGCCATGATCCCTAAGGTTAAATAGCTCTAGGTCAGGTGACTTTTGGCCAATGGGAACCCTAGACCTAACCAGTCAGAAAACTAGCCCTGGGACCAAGAGGAGGCCAAGCCCTGAAAACCAATCATAGCCCAGCCCTAGCAGCCAACCAGAAACCAAACCCTAAGTCCAAAGAAAACATAGCCCTATCAGCCAATCAGAACCCCAGCCCTATCAGCCAATCAGAACCCTGACCCTAAGCCCTTAGTCCAATAGAAACCCTCGGCTTAGGATCTAATCAGAACCCCAGACCTATCAGCCAGTCAGAACCCTAACCCTAAGTTGAATAGAAACCCTAGGCATAGGAACAAATCAGAGCACAGATGTAACAACCAATAGAGAACTTATACAAGGGGCATGTGACCTTAAGCACTGGGTGGGGCCTGGGAGCTGCTCCTGAAGAATATCAGACAATGTGAGCTAGTCTTAAATTTTGGAAACGGAACGAGGCGCACAACCTCTTGTTTGTTTAATTATATATAGCCTTTTCATTAGATTTGTTAATCACCCCGTGTAGTCCAATATCTCAGTTGTTGTCACGTAATGCCTCAACATACTACAACAGTAGGTGCCAGCGTTTAGTCCTAGTTCTATATCTAGTACCGTCCCAGTTTTGTTTCTGAAAATCTTGTCACTCGATTGCCCGCGAATGTTCTGTCCCAGTCGGATCCTGGTACTAGGCTGAGTGAAGTGGCTGAGAGACGAACCTGTGACTTTTTGCTCCTCTACAAATCACAACAATGGCTTCATTATATCAGGTCATAAGTTCGAACGCCAGCAAATCCACTCAGTCTGTCAACTTCCTCAGATCAATAAAATTACTAACCCTGGGTGATAACTACTGTAAGAACATTGGAGTGTTTGGAGCGCCACTGAAGACAAGGGAGTATCTCAGGGCTGGTAATGACGTTTACAGACTTTCTGTTCCAGCATTGGAATATTTGCTTTTCTGTTTCTGAGGCGAGGGCTATTACTCGGGGCCTAATAACAGTGATTGCGCCTGTCAAAGGCGGAAACACTTAAATACTGCTGTGACACAATATAGTTTGTAAACTACACCTTTTAAAAATTCTAATAACAAAATAATCATGCTAGAAAACCAAGGCAAATGAAGAACGCATGTTAAAGAAGTAATATATGTATCAATCATTAAACCAGGTCCCTTTTTTGCTAAAGGTTTCTTTCCTAATAGATGAATACCAGTAACAGGTATTGATTACTAAATGCACGTGGCCAAACTGCTGCTTGAAGCTTTCGACTTTTGTTACCCTTTTGGTAACTTTCAATGGTTGAAGTGGCCCTATTTTACAGACAGCAATGCTAATGCACTCCGCTGCCTTAATCTTCCAGGTTTGGGGTCTGCTGAGTCAGCCAGTAGTTGGGGGTCATGTTACTAATCAGACAACTCAGCTGGTTAATGCACCTGCTGAAGAAAGCAGCTGGAAATCGTAAAATTCAAAGCCCAGTGACTCCACCCCGACAGTGGTGGAATCGACAATTTCCATCTTACACCGAAAGGCTGTTAAATTGTAAAGTAAAGCTGTTCGTATCGCCGAAAACTATGCTACACTGCCATACTATGTGTTGTAACACTTTCAATAAAGACATGTTTTTTAAAAAAAAGATGCGAATCCCTGCCCCTTTTTCTAACAACTGGTTCAGGAGAAGCATTTATCACCAGAGCAAAGGCGAGTTCCATCCCGCCTCCTCACTCAGAATGGTAAGGCTTGAGGGCAATCTGCAAACATGTTACGCCATACGTTTTTATGCTTTTATGGCCTGCATTGTTACACTGACATTATCTGCTGTAAGTTCCTGGAGCACTTTAAAGCAAACAAGGTCAGACGCGACTTGTCGGGATCAGCCTGCCTTGCGTTGACTACTGACTCATTAAAACCAGGTACTAATTAACAAATGGAATGTGTGTCTGAGTGATCTTGGAGGCGGTTCTGGAAGACTGAGAGACTTATTGCCTCACACGGTGCTCTGAGGTCAAGGAGAATAATAGACCTGCCTACAACAAGTGGCAGACATTCCAACAACTGTGTACTAAGCCCCACACCAATAACTCGCTTTTTCAGTTTTCTGTTTGGTCTGTTTGACCTAGCAGAAGTGTTGTGGCCGTGGGAAAATAAGAAACAAACTTCCGACTGCCACTTTTGAAGTTAACAGCAAAAGCTTGGCTAATGCAATAATCTGCTGTCCATCATTTGCCAATGAGCGCAAGAGGTATTTAATCCAGTCACTTCATCTCCTAGGCCTTAACAAGCTCAAAGAAACCATCTATCTGTGCTTTAACTGTTCTTACTGCCACTTCTTTAATGGTTTCACCCAGTTGTACCATGAGCAAGTGAAGGCAACCCCTTTTTTGCAAGTGTCAACAACTGTCTCAACCCCATTCCTACTTTTCTGCACCAATCACACTACCCCTCTTCATGCTTAAATCTAACCGTCTTCCGGAGGGTCAGTTCCCCAGTTTCTTTGACACCTATTTCACAATTTGCCACATATCCACACAAACATCTTTCCATCTATAAGCGCCTGAGTGAATCTGTATAGAAATGTAAGGGGCTTCAGATATAAAAAAAAATAAAAACAGTAGGCAACCTTATGCACATGCTTCCTCATACAAAACTAGCCCTACCTCCCAAGACTCCTCTACTACCTTTACAAAGACCCCAGACTCCTCTTATCTGTCGTTATTCCTATTCTGTCCCTAACAAACCCAACCTTGGCAGACCTAACATCAGCCTGTGTAACAACTGAAAATGTATCAATGGACGATCTGTTTCATGTCAGAACAAAACCCCAAAATAACTGACCCTTACTCTTGTTTTGATCTGAAAAGGCAAATCCCATCTTGAACTCCCTTAACACAGCGACAGTTATCCGCCCATTTTTTATCTTTCTTAGACCACTTCAAATTAATACCAAATCTTCCAACCATTCCACCCCCACTAGTCACCACCTCCAAATCCCTTTTACTTGGCAGCCCAACATTCAAAATGAAAACACCTACAGCATGCCATAAACAGAACATTTTCCCAATCAGAAATACAAACCACCCCCAGCGCTGCTACTAAACCCTTCAAAACATCAGCAGTCCCCAGCCTCCTCAACCTGCCTCTCCAACATCTCAATTGCCCAGCCTTCTGGAACCCTGCTCTCCATTTGATTAACCACATGCTTGGAATGCCTTTGCCAATTATCATAGACTATCACATAAGCCAATTTCTCTGCGATTGTCCCTGGGGACAAATCAGTTCCATTCAAGTTCATTATGAAGGACAGTGCATCTTCCTCCTCTGTACCATAAGTGTTCCCTAATCCCCAGACTTAACAGCTCACTCTCGAAGAACTCCCACTATCCCGGTAGGTTCTGCCAGCAACACCCAAATAACTGCAACACCCTCAACATACTGATTCCCAAAACTCTGCAACATTCCAGTTCTGGACACCTGCCCCTCCAACATCAGCCACAGAACCTCTGCAACTTTGAGTAAACATCTGCAATATCATTCTCTACACCGGGATTGTGGAAAGATGTTATTTATTGTGCATTGCAACACAAAACCAATGATAACCTTCTCATGGTCTGTTCACTAACACAACCAATTGCGAAAGGCACACATTAAAATTGACCGTTATGATCACTAAGTACCAATGGAAAGAATTGTAAAAAGTGTGTGCTACGTGTTTGCTTCAACCCAGCCTCCTGTCCCCTCTCCGCGCACCACCTGTCCTATTAATACAATCCAAAACCGCTCACAACTGAATATCTGGACCTTTTATTCTGGCTCTTCCATCAAAACTCACATTGTCCCCCCAATGAACTGGCTCAAAAGCACCACCAAGAACTCAAATCTGCCTTCACTACTGTGTTAAGTCAAATCCTGTAAATTCAGCTACAACATTTGCAACATGACTAAATCCATTATCCTGCAAAAAATCATCAAAACACCTATTGGCAATATCTTGGTTGTATAGATTCCATCCTAGAACTGCAGATCCACCATTAACACCTGCAAAACACACACTGCCTCATTGATGCTTTTACACTGCACCAACCTGTATTCCGCAATAAAACCCTTTCATCAAATGCCTATCTGTCAATGACAAGTGATGTGCGTTTCCAAAGTTATCCTCTGTCTTGATGGAGACCATGCCCAAAGGTGATACCGTAAGGCCTTCAAACAGACTGTTCGTTCTAAATGGGCCAGTATCTCTGATGCCTTCCACTTAGTTCTACAGCATCTACTTATCAGCAGTTTCTTAATAAAGTCCTTGTACTTAAGAAGTGTGAGGTACCATTCCAGATACTGTTCACATTAGACGCCTGCATAAATGTAGAACGCCAGTGATTCGTTTTCAATTGTTTCTGTGACGCAGGGCCTTCGCCTTTACTTAACCTCTTTCACCCAAACTTCCTTTATGAAGCAATTTAAAAACAACGAACAATCACTATTTCGACATCTGTGTTATGACTGCAATCAAAGGCGACCCTGACAGTTTTGTAATCCACATTTATAGAAATTTCTTTTCACAGACCTTTTACCCTGTCTCTTGCAAGCTCTCCTCAGCCACTTCCTTCTTCTCTGGTTAAATACCATTCTCTTGCAAGCCTTATCTCACTTGTTCCCCTTCATGGGTTTCTCTTTCACTTCCAGTGTTTAATTTGAGCCGGTGTTTGCAAGCGGGGCTCACCCGCTCTTATTTTTAGCGACCAGCGCTCGTTTTTCCTCTTCAGACTTCCACCGACAACAAGAGAGAGAAAAAGACAAAACGGGAAAAGGAGGAAAAGAAAGATGGAAAAATAGTAACAAAGGGAGAAAACAGGGATGAAAAAGAACCTGCAAGTGTAAGCTTAATAGACAAGGGCCCACATGTATGACCATTTTCTGCGGTCACAAAAGGGAAATCAACCCGTTTGCGACTGCAAAAAACTGTGGTGGTATTTACAAATGCCATTTTGTGAGTCACTGACTGGCAAAATAGCATTTGCAACCTGCTATTAGGAAGGTGCGTGCCAAGGGCGTCCCTTCCTAACAGCGACTCTGACACCAAAGTATTATTGTTTTGCGACCTCATTTGTGGTCGCAAAACACTCGCAGTTTACCACCAACTTCAAGTAGGTAGTAAACCATTTGCAAACGGGAAGGGGTTCCCAGGGGACCCCTTCCCCTTTGTGAATGGGTGAGAAAGTTTTGTCAACAGCAACTGCTTTTCACACTGCTGCAGCTCAGGGATGCACTGGCAACTGCTGCACCAGTGTTTCCAGCACTACTGACTACCACAGCAGGAGCAGTGGTGTGGAGAGTAGGGTCAGGTAGTACTCCCCAGCACACTGCCCTTACCTAAGGTCTTTAGAGCAATAGCTCATTCTTGGAGACATCAAGGTGGTTGGTGATTCCTCAAAGACGCCCAACTGGCGACTATGCTCTACTTCATATTTTTCCTGGTACCCACAGAATCAGTGGGTGGGGCTTCCTTATGTAAGGGGGGACTCAACTCCCTACCTGAAAAGACATGCCACCCCAAAAACAGAAATCTCGAAAGGGAAGGAAGTAAAACCCTCCGGTGGTACCTATAGGACTGTAACCACAGTGGACGGTTTTCAGGCCAGGAATATTCCAGAAAAAACAGGAACAAGCCTTTCTTTTTGAGTCCTCGATTAGGTTTTCAGATCCACATTCTTTGTCGAGAAATACCACACTGGCACACTGACTTCCTTCAGTTCTCACCTCTTTCAGCTCCTGCGGGCTCAAAAATATTTCCATACTCTTAAAAATCAATATCTCTCTTTTCCTTTTGTGCTCCTGGCAACACCACCAGCCAGTACTTTCAACACACCACATCCAAATGTTCTCCCATGCCATTCTTTGCAGGATCACTCTCCCTACACTCCTCACTCCCCTCTTCCCTAAAAGCCTTCTCCATTGTATCTTCCCAGACTAACTCGTCTTCCTGCCCAACTAATGTCACAGACTGCAATCACTGGAGTAAGTAATTTTATTTATGTTCGATTACTTGAAAATAATGACATGTATGTACCTTGCCATTAAAGAAAGGCGTCATGCTTCTCCTCTTTTATGCTGCACATGGGTAGGCTGCCCTGGAGCATTCCTTTTCTTTGTCCAGCGCCCTGATACATCCCCAACTCTGCAGCACACATAGAAAAAAGAAAACACCTTTCGTGATTGTTTTTGTGCAGGAAGGTATCCCTTCTGCAGTCCCCACAGTTAATGCACTGCCCTCTCTCTGCCTCATCCCTATTTGCCTCATGCCCTCCTTCAGCCTTGCACCATCCCGCTGCCATTTGTGTTTACTCCTACAGACTATGAACCCCCCGTTCCTCCTCCATTCAAAGTCCACCATGTCTGACATCATGTACTGCCATGCCTACTTCCCTTCTTCCATTTTAAACATTCCAGTGATGTCTACAGCTGTCATGATCACAGTTTCATTTCGGTTACATAGTAGGCAAAGGAACCTAGGTTGTCTCAGTACAGATTAAACCCTAGGAACAAACAGAGATAAATGGAAACAACATATCACAAGAAGTCAAAAACCTTTTCAGGCTCATACACAGAAGGTGGATGCAAGGCAGGCCCTGGCTCCGATTTTTTTCAGTCCATCATCATAGCACAACAACAAGATTTGCACCATGACTGTGACAGGGCATTTAGTTCAGCTTTGCAAGCCGCTCCGGAGTCGGACAACAGGGTAAAGCGAGAACCTTCAGGGAACTCCCAGACTGATTTCTTGGACAGGAAGTTGCATCTAAGACCTGCCCAACCATTCGCCCACACTTGCCAAAGCAGCATGAGCAGCGAGGGCATCATGCTTGCTGCTGTCCTCCCATCTAACCGCCACAAAATTCAGGATGTATCCTGAGGCCTTTGAAATCCAGTTTTATCCAAAAGGAGGGACTGAGAGCTGGGTTATGAGGTCCTGCACACAAGCTCCAAATAGAGACTAGTGTTTAAAGAAGGTTTGCAGTTCCTATGTGATTTGGGGGGGGGGGGGAAGTGGGAGGAAAAGGGGGTGAATGGGAAAGACAGGTCTTTCTTCGTGATGCCCTCACACACCCCGAGAGGTGTCATGCTTCATCATAGGGCTGTGCCCCTCGTCAGGCCGGCGCTGCAATGCCTGACGGGCTCCCGAAACCGGGGCTCTTTGTCGGGGATCTTTTGAAGAGGAAGCCGTTGGGTGCGTGCGGGTGTGGGGGCAGGGTAGTGCACAGTGAGATAAAATAAAATAGGTATAGAGCAGTCCTCTACAGTCAAGTTTTAATGAAAAGGTAGCTCTAGCCTAGATAAAAACAAGAGGGGGCCCCTGTGAGGATGATAATGTTCCTAAGGGGCAGTCTAAGTGTGTAAGGTCAACATGTTTCATGCCTATACTTGCCCCTAACGGGTCAATTGGAGCTTCTTCAGGACCGTGGTAAAGAACAGTGGATGCGTGCGCTACCGCCATTCACCCCCTTTTCCTCCCAACCCCCCCCCCAATCACATAGGAACTGCACACCTTCTTTAAACACTGAAATCCAGTGTCATAGGAAGGCATCTCAGCCTGACCACAGAACACTGGCGACATCAGGCATCCAAAATAGTGCTACAGAGTACAGACATCTCAAGACCTTTGGAGAATTCCAGTTTTTCAAAAAAGCATTCAGATCAGCCACCAACTGTGAAATTCAGCATAGAGTGTGACCGAAGGCTCACAAACTTTAGCAATTTGCAACACTTCATAGCACTGCGCATGACCAGGACACATGCAGCACCAAACAGCCCACAACATCCCCTTAACCGAGCTCTTTGTGATGGCAAAATTGCTAAATCTGTTCTAGGTTGCTTCAGACCCTAATGAGTCTGGTTGTCTCAGTAATGGATAGCCAACATGTTTCGAGCCGTTCCCCTATGGGCTCTGCATCAGGACTCCACGGGGTGTAAATATGCGGTCCCCAGGGCAAGAAGTAGGTTATTTGACCTGAGGCGGCCTTGATGAAGGTTTGACTACAAGCCCCTCGATCCCTGGTTTTCAATCATGACGCAGTAGCATAGCATTTTAGAAATACAGATTATCTTATTAACAAACCGTATGTATACATGGTGCATGCGCATTGTGTGCACATTTGCGTCCGTATTATAGGATTGTTTAGGAGTGGTACACACGGGGAAGGACCCTGTGCAGTCCTGATGAAGAGCCAATAGGGCAACGGCTCAAAACATGTTGGCTATCCATTACTGAGACAACCAGACTCATTATGGTCCTGTTTTCCCTAAGTAATAACCCCTGATTTTAACCTTACTAACTAGGAGCGGGATTAAAAGATTGGCTCCCTAGTTAGGTATTTTTAATTTTTCCTCCTTCCACTCCCCTTCACTTCACTTAGTCTACACCAGTAAGTGCTCCTGCGTATTCGTAAATCGTAGCATGCCTCAATCCGTAGAGGATTGAGATGAACCCCAAAGATGAAGCATGCCACCTAGGGGAAACCCTGGTGGGTGAGGGGTCTCTAGAAAAAAATACTTTTTTCTAGATAAGCGATTGCAGCGGATTCTCGCTGTATCCTATCATAATTCCCTTGGGCAGGTTGTCTTCGAATTACTCGATTTTTGCTTGTTACGCTGTAGCCTCAAGTTCTATTTTCCTCTACAGAATGACCTTGCACCCAGTTTCGCTTTCCATATTAACAGGAATTAAAAGGTAGCAAAGACTATTGCTTTGTTGCTTCTGAAATGCTTCAAACTATTTAATACCTGAGTGTTTCAGTAGAAGTAGGGTGAAGAAAGCTCCAAACTCAGCTGAATCTCCCAGTTACCTCAAGAGTAGTTACCTTGTGGCAGTGCGTAATTTGTGCCGGTGGTTTCCGGTGCTGGGCACCGGCACTTAATTGTCAACAGTCTGTAAACAAAGTGGAGCTGTCTGGCTAATTTAGAGATGACCACAACAACAGTGAATTATTAATTCAATATACACTAAAATTGACTATTATGCCGCCCAAGCACTTCTTATAGCTTCAGGGGCCTTGAATAGTACGAATTGCCTCACTTGTAGGAATGTGATGGTTAGTAGTTGTGTTGGTAGCATCATCGGCAGCATGGCTGGGGCAATGTGTGGTGCAAACTGCAGTGGCCTCCTGACAAGAGCCCTGGCACAAATGTTTCTTTTACAAATTAAGCACTGCCTTGTGGCATGTTTGCAGAAACCCAACAGAAAGGGGAATGGGAATAGAAAGAAGATTGCTGGAGGTCTTCAGGTTCAGAAGTCCACTTTCTCCTTTCTTCCTTGGAGGACCCTGCTGGGTGTTGCAGGGTTTTGGTCCATTCCTAGTTCAGCTGAATATATGATGCTTCCCTAAACCCAACACACTATAGAGCCTGTGCATGGTCAGTGACAGAAGACGAGTGCCTGAGGGCACAGTACTAGTCCTTGAGGATGGTGTTGAAGATCTTACATTAGAGCTCAGGCAGTCTCCCATGACCTAAAAACAGTGATTGGCCCTTGATCAATGTTTCTTTCATTGTTGTCTCTAGGTTGATTTGATATTCTGCAAATTTGTTTCCTTCAGAGGAAGTAGGCCTCTTGGCCTTGCTTAGGTATTTATTCGCACCCTATTCTTTACTGTGACTGCTGCGCCATCTTGGAGTGTCAACAATGTTACAGTTTCACTTGTATTCAACTGAAACCTTTTCTCTTGTGTCTCTGCCCGGATCACTTTACTCAAAAAAATTCTGTTGTTTAGCAAGTCTTCAACGGAAATCGCTTTGTTCTTTCTCTTCTTCGTGTCTTTTACTCTTCTCACTGTGTCCCACACTTGTTATCTCTTCTTTGCAGGAATACTCAGCCGCACCTATAGAAACCAAAGCTCACCCACTTGCCAAGCCCCTCCAGGGACAGAAGACAAACAGAGAGGCTTCAGGAAGCGCCCTCAGCAGGAGCACTTCTTGGGAACTCCATCTCTGTCTGCAGCTGCCGATGAATCATACAAGTATTACAAAATGCCAAGGTTTGTGAGTGTATTGCTTCAGCTACATTTACCCTGTAAGAGCAAATTATCTTTGGACAGCTCTGTAGGATTCTAGGCACCCCTTCGCTGCTGTAAGTGCAACCCAGAGAAGGGGTGGGAAATGGGATTACCTGTTTGTTTCCCCTACTCTCCGTTACCACTGGAAAACCTGAAATTAGGCATAAAAAGGGCTCAATATCCTGTGGTATGGCTATTCCACTGGGCTGTTTTTGGCCCCAATTTAACATCCCCAATTACAATGATGAGCTGCATTGGAAGTGAGTTCAACTAGACTACGACATTGAAAGCAGGTTGAAATGTTTGGAGGAAGACATTCATGCATGGGAAATATTTTGTAAATAGATGGTTTCAGACTGTTTTCACCAGGAAGCATAAAACTCTGGACAAATTGTTAATTCTAGCACTTGTAATTTGTTGTTTTCTGAGCTTGCAGTAAGTCAGCAAAGATGTATTCTTTTTTTTTTTAATAAATCCTACTTGATTACGACGATAGTGAAAGTAAGGTGGTTTAACACAGCACACACCAGTGAATGAATGGTCTCTAGGCTCTGAAGTAAACATTTTTCTCTCGGCGTACTTAATTTACCAACCTGGAAGGGATAAAAGCAGATTTTTTTCTGACAGCTTATAAACTGGGGACTTCAGGCTTGTCAACTCACACTGTGATGCTGTGTAGCATTTGCGAGCCAATCAAGAGGCTCTAGCATAAGGTGAGCTGGAAACTCTTTCCTAGAAAAGGTTTCCAGCTCACATGTTGATGCTTTGCATAACTAAGGCCACTCCCCTTTTTCAGTTCGATTACAGGGCAGGGCTTAGCTTGTAAAAGAATTTCTGCTGGGGCCCATTTCTAAGAAGCCTGCCGGCAGCGTTGCTTGCTGTATCAAGTTAGCGAATCCTATGTTTGTCTAATATTTATTTCACCTACTGCTTCTTTCATCCACCAATACACTCTCCCTGCCCCTACATATCACTCTTGTAGATTCCTTTTCATCCATGCTTTTTAGGTCTCCAGCTACCAGACAGCGCATACATCTGGTTTGCTAAAGGTATCTTTGGGACATTCAGAAAGTTTACCTAGGAATGCATTCTTCCCTTTGCTTACCATTGGCTTTGTGGTTTGTAACTCACCTTTTCTGGCGTTCTATTTGCTGGCCTTATTTGCTGTTTGATGTCCAGCTCGAGTTTGTCCCTCCGTTGCCCAAACCTTGTTTACTATATTCTTCCACGAACTCGCTTTCTGTAAACAGGCCTTTAAATCTTGGTGTTATCTTGTCACATTGTAAAGACAGAGGTCAAATGTCAGGCTGTATCTTCCAGGGAGGTTGGAGTTTATTTTTTCATTCTTCGACTTCAAAGTGAGAATATTTATGGTACAATCAAGCTGGCTAGAGGGCATCTGCTTAAGAAAAATTGTTTTTTTTCCAGCACACAGCAAAATGTAAATGTCTGTGAATTAACTGTACTGATGATCAAACCAATAAATTGATTGGATGATGACATTTCCACACTTTATCGCTTGTGTGCTGTATACTTTTATCAGTAAAACTGTATGTGAGTGCTAATGTAATGGTAATTTCAATTGAAGATGTGCTGTCTGTGAAGGCAGTATGCTACCATAACCTGCAGACTTCACGTTACCAAAACTCCACTCTACTCTAGTCTGCACCACTGCACTCTACTCTGTACCACTCCACACTACAACATTCCACACTAGGTTACTGCACTCTTCTCTGCACCACTTCATTCTACTCTATGCCAATGCAATCTACCCCACTCTACTCTACTATGTACCACTGCACTCTTTGCCACTGCACTCTACACCACTCTGCGTCCCTCATCTCTATACCACCCTACTGTGCAACACTGCACTCTACGCCAATGCAGTCTATGCAAATGCACTCTACGTCAATCTAATCAAAGCCAAAGCACTCTGTGCCAATCTACTGTGCACCAAATCAGTCTATGCCCTATACTCCATGCCTCTGCACTCTACCCCACTCTATTCTACTCTGCATCACTGCACTCTATGCCACTCTATTCTACTCTGCACCACTGTCCTCTATTCCACTCTACTTTGCACAGCTGCACTCTGTCACTCTACTCTGTGGCACTGCACTCTACACCAATGCACTCCACGCCACTCTACTATGCTCTCCACGACAGTATACTCTACAACACTGCACTCTCTGCCACTCTACTTTATGCCACCCTATGCCACTGAACTCCACACCACGGAACTCTAAGCCAATCCACTCTACTCTGCACCACTGCACGCTATGACACTCTGCTCTATGCCATGGCACTCTACGCCACTTCACTGTACTCTTAAACAATCTACTCTGCCACTGCAGTCTACACGACTCTATTGCACCCTACACCACTTCACACCACGCAACTGCACTCTATGCCAATGCACTCTCCACCACTTTACTCAAAAACAATACACTCTACACCACTGCATTCTATGTCAATCTACTCTGCACCACGGCATTGTACGTCACTATACTCTATACAAAAGAAACAAATGACTCTAGTCTATGCTACTGTACTCTACACTACTCTACACCATTGCCCTCTACGTCACTTCACTCGACACCACTGTACACCACTGCACTCTATGCCACTCTACTCTGCAGTACTGCACTCTCTGCCACTGAACTCTATGCCACTGTCCTCTGCACTATATTACTTTAAGCAATTGCACTCTCCTCTGCACCACTCAATGCCACTCTTCTGCACTCTACACTACTCTAGTCGACTGTGCATCACTGCACTTTGACACTGCACTCTACGCCACTTCATTCTACACCTCTCTACTCTACTCCACTCTGTGCCAGGGCACTCTTACAAAATTCTACTATGCACCACTGCACTCTTCGCCACTCCACTCTACAGCACTCCAATCTGCAATACTGCACTCTATGCCAATGCACTCTATACCACTCTACCCTGCACCACTCCATGCCACTTCCATCTACTCAGAAACCTTCTACTCCATGCCACTGAACTCTGCGCCACTCTATTCCACTCTGTGCCACTCCAATCTACGCCACTGCAGTCAACGCTGCGCCACTCTACTTCACGCCACTCTACTCTATGCTACTGCTCTCTATCGTGCACCACTCTACTCTACCCTGCACCATTCCATTCTACTCTGAAACAATCTACTCTACGCCACTGCAATCTAGGCTATGCCACTCTATTCTAAATCACTGCACTCTACACAACTTTGCCCCTAACCAATGCATCCGACGCCACTTCACCTACACCAACTAATAATAATAATAATACCGACATTTGTAGAGCGCGAACAGCTACCTCAAGCAGAGGTGTGCCGGCGCTATAACAATAAGTTGCAGGCAAGGAGGTCTGAACATCGAGAAACCTGAGCATATTAACCTAAGCTAAATAGCCACATTTTTACCGCTTTCCTAAATAGTGGCTCTGAGTCAATATGTCGTATGTTATTTAAGAAGGAGTTCCAAAGCTTGGAAGCCTTGACCGTGAAAGAACTGCCACCCATCCGGGCTTTCCTAAACTGTGGAGTGCACAGTAGGTTTTGTGTGTTAGATCTCAGCGGTCGATTCTGCTTGTAACTACATAGGCATTGTTTCAGGTAGCTCGGACATTTACCATGGATTGATCGGAATGCAAATGTCAAAGCCTTGAACTCGATTCTTCCAGCCACTGGCAGCCAGTGGAGCTCCTTGATGTGCGGAGAGATGTGATGATGGAATGGTACACGTCCAATCAGTCTCGCAGCCGCATTCTGCACCATCTGTAATCTTCTGATCAAGTAAGCCAGCAGACCCACGTAGAGGCCATTCGCATAGTCCATTCTTGCTGTCACAGGGGCATGGACTATGACTCGGCGGCAGTCCTCTGGCAACAAATGGAGGAACTTCCACAAGCTTCTCAATTTGTAAAACAGGATGCTGTCACTTGCAGGATTTGAGCAGAAAAAGAGAGGTCAGTCTCCCACTTAACCCCCAAATTTTTTGCCATGACTACGGGGAAGGGAGCACTGCACCACTGCACTTTCCACACTATACAACATTATACTCTATGACACTGCACGCTACATCACTCTACACCACTGCACTCTTCGCTACTCTATTCTACTCTGCATCTCTATACTCTAAGTCACTGCTGTCTGCACCACTCTGATCTGCACTACTAGGCTCTGCACCACTCTACTAACATTCTTCGACCCTGCACTCTGACACTCTACTCTGCATGACTGCGCTCTATGCCACTGTACTTTACTCTGTGCCACTCTACACCACTGCACTCTACGCCACTGCACTGCACTCTTCCCAGCACCACTCCACTCTATGCAACTTCACTCTATTCCACTGTGCGCCTCTCCACTCTATGCAATTGATCACTGCACTCTACGCCACTCTACATCACTACACTCTACACCAATGCACTCTACACCACTTTACTCAAAAGCAATGCACTCTACCCCACTCCACTCTATGCCAATCAAGTCTGTACCACTGTACTTTACGCCACTTCACTGTAGACAACTCTACTTCACTCCACTATAGGATGCTCTACTTCATTAAAGTCTGCTCCACTGACACTCTACTCCACTCTGCTACTCCATTCTACAGCACTCTACTCCACTCCATACCATTCTATGACACTACTCTACTCTATGAATCTCTACCCAACTCCGTCTATGCTACTACAGGCCATTTTACTCCATTCTATTCTAGGACACAGTACTCCACTCTATTTTACTCAACTCTATGCCATTCCACTCTATGACAATCTACTCCGCTGTACGGCACTCTAAAACACTCTACTTCACTCAAGGCAATACCCTCTACGCCACTCCACTATGCTCTACACCACTCCATGACACTTTATGCCACTCCCCTCTAGGACATTCAACTCTGGCACTGTGATCCACTCTAGGTCACTCATCTCTACACCCTTACACTCTCTGACACTCTACTTTCTTCACAACACTGTACGTTACTCCATGACACTCCACTTCACTCCCTTCTCCATGCCACTCAACTCTACTGTACGCCACTCCATAACACTCTACTCTATGGCACCCCACACAACTCTCCTTCACCCTACTAACTTTTAGCCATGCTGAACAGCAGCCACTCAAGTGTACAACATTGCTGAAAGATATTGGCAATGCCAATAGCTCTTGCATAGGCAGACCTATTGGCTTTGTCAGTGCTTGTTCCCTTTGCCACAGGTTTTCTGTCTTTCTCTTTCTTCTTCTTTTCCCCTTTGGGGTTTTTCTCTTTCTTGTTGAGGGTCAAGGTCTGATGATTATAAATAAGTCCTGGTTACTGTGGGAAAGTAAGATCTGCTGTCATGGTTACCCCCGCTTTTTGCTGGTGTCAGTATGTTTTTTCTTTTACTAGCCTGACTGGGATCGTGCTAATCAAGACCCCTGTCACTGCGCTTCCTCCCAAAATTTGTACTTTTGTGCATCCCCAATTGGCTACTGGTGTACTCGTGTAAGTCCCTAGTATATGGTACTGAGGTACCCAGGGCATAGGTACACCAGGGGTCACCCCTGGGCTGCATCACGTATTGTGCCACCCATGACAGACCACTCAGACTGACTACAGGCCTGCCATTGCAGCCTGTGTAAGCTGGTGCTAGCCCTACTTACGACAGATATACGTTTTCTTATTCTTATATCTGAGGTCACTACACTTAAAACCTATAAGCCACCCCTAAGACAGGCCTTTCAATCTAGAAGGCAAGGTGCTGGTTTATAAGTGTGTGGGTGCTCCTGCAAGAGCAGGACACCTCTACAAACCCTGGAGTCAAGTCTCCAGGTTTTGTAACTACGGTCAGCCACTTTGATACATATAGTGGCCATCCGTCATTACGCGATGGCTAACTATATAGTGGCTGTGCCGAACCTACGGTATCAAACATCGTAGTCCCAATCCCTTTCCTAGGGTATTTAAGGACTTACCTGTGGTTGGGTCCTCAGATTCACCATGTGACAAGACTCAAGCCTGAAACCACGTCACTCTTCGATTGTCGGGACACTAGGTCTTCGCTGGACTTCGCCTGTAACCGAGACTGCATCACAGAGGACTCCTGCTGCTCCTTGTCTTGCTGTTCTGCAAGTTTTCTTTGTCATCTGTCTCTGTGCTTCATCCAGGATCTTTAGCGCACCTGTTGGCATCAAGGACATCCGAAGTAATCTCCATTGGAGTGAAGGAGTCACTCCCCTGCATCTGCAGGCACCGCAACAAAGCTGACCCATCTGATGCTCCTGATGTCCCACAGACCTTAGAAGGCTCAGCAACACAGATGGTGGTTCTGCAACTCCCTTAAGGCCTGACCTGTCCTCTCTGCAATTCTGAGGTCAGTATCCCTCTTCGGGAGCACTGGGACCAAATCCCTGTGAACTGCATTGACTTGCCATTGCCAATGCTTGTTGGCTCTGCACTCCAAAGATCTTCTGGTTACAAGAAGCTCCAGCATCACTTCCTGCCAAGATCAGCATCCTACCCACATCCTCTGCACCGTGGGCCTTCATTTTTGGTGAGCTGCTCAACGTCCTCTTGCAACTCCTGTGCCTTTGGCCTGTGGGTCCTCTCGAGGGTCTTCTCCTGCTTCAGTGGGCCCCCTGCTTGTTCGGGGCCTGCTCTGACTCTCCTACTTGTGGTAAGTCCATTGTATCCTGCTGGTCCCAACATTGCTCCTTCTTCGCTTTCCACGCCTGTTGCAGCTACCAAGGCTTGTTGGTGCACCAGCCGAACACTGACCCCCTGGTTCTCGACTTCTAACATGGGATAGCTTGTGCACGGCTCGTGGTCTTCCTCAGCATTGCCTTGTCCTCACAGGTGCAGCAACAAGGTCACCGGCATCACTCCTGCACCTTCCAACATCGGTGGGCATTGCTCTTCCGTGTCTCCTGGTCTCCTCAGAATGGCATAGACTCTGTCCCCTCTGCTTGCAGATTCTTTTATTCAAGAATCCACCCTTAGATTCAACCGGACTCTTGCACAGTCTTTGCCAGTGGTATCTTTACTGAAGTCCTCCATTGTGGCATACTGCGGTTTCAGATGTCTCTTCACACCCATGCACTCATCTTCCCTGGTGTAGGTATCCTGGTTCCTGGGGTATCCACAGGTGGGGTGACGCTCCAACCTTATGTCTTCCACAGGGTTTCTTCAGGCTCCACTGGGAAGTGTCCTTCTTCAAAACTTCAACGTGACCTTCCCGTTGACTTCTATTGAGTACGCAGCTTGTTTCCACTCTGCACACAGCCTTTGTGGGGTTACTGGGTACTTACCTTGGGGGGGTTCCTTGTGTCCCCAGCTCCTCTAAATCTCCTGGTCCAATCCCGACTTCGGTCGCAGTTCTCATTCCACTTGTTTAGTATATGATTTGGTCTCCCCTTGGAGACTACTGTGTATTGTGCTTATCTATTTGCAATTGAAGTATTGTTGTGTATTTGTGTTTATATCTCCGGGTAGGAGATACACCCATATGTTAGTGAGTGTTGTGTAATGAACAGACCTATTTTTATATATACAGTGTGTGCTTCTTTTTCGTTTAACCTAAACAACATAATTAGATCTGGTAAAACTAGCTGCTTAACACTCCTTCTGCATAAGTCTGACAGCTGCGCTCCACAGCTACCACTTAGAGAGCTTTCTATGGTTGTCTAAGACCACTAAAATCACCATAATGCTTGTCTGGATTAGTGCAAGGTGCTTCACTTAAATAAGTGTGCACCATATACTAAGCCAGCCCCCTAAAGTCACCAAAAAAAGAGTGTTGGTAGGCCCCACCCTCAACCACCGGCTCAAGTTCAGCACTGTCACGGGGTGAAAACGGTCTTAAGGTTCATAGGTCTGTGGCTTGCAGGAGTCTGGATGGCGGCCTGAACCCCCTAATCATTGTTACTAGCCTTTTGGATTAGACTTTTTTTTCAAAATGAATCTATATGTGCTTTCTAAAAAGAAATGCGCCCTGTGAATGCTTACATCGAAGCACACCCGCGCTGTTAGTCACCACACACAATAAAACGTAATGAATGGACATATCCAATGAGTAGTGCGGATAAGCAGTTATTACCAGGGCAAGCCACACCATGCATCGTTGTGATCTCAAGTATGTTTCCTGGTTAGGAAAACATATGTGTCACCCATCGAAGAATGTGTTTATGAGCGAGACCTGTCCACGAAAAAATGGCGTCATCAAAGGGCATCAGTTATCCTCACAAGATAGTGCTCTGAGGGGAAAGGGTAGAGCATTTTTTTAATTTCTCTTACTGGCCACTTTGGAGCACAGGGTGAACAGCTGGGAACTACATTATCTCAGTTTACGTTTACCAAACACACTGACTGGTGCCAACACACTGGGCAAGGGCTATATACAAAACATCAACCACAA
The DNA here is from genome assembly GCF_964204655.1 of Triturus cristatus. NCBI lineage: Eukaryota > Metazoa > Chordata > Amphibia > Caudata > Salamandridae > Triturus > Triturus cristatus. Next base: position 307,427,755 of record NC_140592.1, read on the forward strand.
GTGAAAAATGTTCTACATAAATCCCAAAACCAAACACAAAAGCAGATATTGAAACAGTTTAGAAACTGAGTGTTCGTGAAGAAGGTGTTTTGTCTGCTTTTAAGAAAATGAAATGTTTATAAAGAGTGGAAGGAGACAGAGGCAGGCACTGCATGCCAGGACCCAGAATGTGCCATGCACGTGAATACAAGCATTGGCTAAGTCAATAGGTCCAGCCTTAGGGTGACCAACTGGCATGGGGCAAATTTAGGGCGGTGAGTGTAAAAATTCAGGAAAAAAGGGTCAAAATTCAGGAGAGAAGGTCAAAACTCAGGACAAAAATTCTGGGCAAAAGGTACGTTTTACACACTCATCAGAGGAGCTTATGCAATAGTATATAAGTAAGTAAATAGACAACCAAAATAAGGTTTTTATGTCCCAGAGGAACAGAGAACAAGAATAACTTCCTCTTTACAAGGTTACTTTTTTTGCCTAACTGAGTTGATAACAGTTTATCAGACTTGGAAGGATGAATAGCTGAGCGAGCCCTGACAGGATTCAGACCTTTGTGCTGTAGGATATACGGAAGTCAGCAACAGGAATTTCCCTCACCGAGTCATCTTACAGTTTACGGTGCTATTGCACACTTTTGCGTACTATTTCATAAAGTAGAATATTTATACTTAGAGGGCCATTTTCTCTTTGCCAAACTCCACGGTGGCTATCCCACGGCTCCAGGGATTGCAGCAATGATCGCCTCCCAAGCCGTCCTTCATACCTTTGCATCCCTCTTGGGAGGCAGACACCCTGGGCTTCTTTCTTTTCAGCGGTCTGCCCCTCCCTCTGGAATGAGCACAGGAGACTCCCTTGCACTGTAGCTGGGAATCTAAATAGTGTAAATAAACTTGTGTTTGTCCGAGAATCTGAAATTACGGACAAATGCCGCCTGTTAAGACTTCTATCACAGACAACGGATTTAAGGGCTAATTTACGGACTGTCTGTGAAAATTATGGCCCCTATGTAGCCTTGGTGACATATTGACTTTGCCACTGGACTGTAGCCATGCTGCACAGCATCTGCAATGTTGTGTAGCACAGCCAAAGTTGTTTTTAAAATTAACAAAAGCCTTAGACGCGGCCCTCCCGCATCATCTTGTCGGCACGTGTGACTACAAAATTAATCAGCTGCTTTTTTTTTCTTTTTATGTACAGATCTAAGTTGGACTGGTATTTAAAACAGAAAATACAAGCATTGGCATAGCCAATAGGTCTTGCCTTTGGAACCTTATAAGTGTTGAGCCATGCAACAGTTGCATAACTAAATACTTATAAGGTCCCAAAAGCGAGACGTAATTGACTATGCCAAGCGGCCGTGCGGCCGCGAAAGTGATCGCGATCAAACATCAAAGCGGCCGCGAAAGTGAAAGTAATCGCAGGAAATCACGGCGCGCGTGCCCACGCACATGCACTGTAGCTCTCGGCTGGCCTGGTAGCACTTTTTGGAGCCCTCTCAATAAGTCTCGCCAGACCAGCGCATGCGCTGGGTCAGGCGAGACCTAAAAATGGCCAATTGCATTCTCTTTCGTTTGAAGCAGGCATGGAAGCAGAAGCGACACAGAGTGGGTGGAACGGAACACCCAAGCAATATGAAGGAGGGTGGGGCGTGAACAGTGAAGCACTATGGGAGAGTGACACAGTGGTCACAGAGTCGTTGGCATGACAATAGGGAATTTATTTTTCACATTTTGTGTGTGTGAGGGGAAATTGGTAGTTGAGAGCAGCTGAGACCAGGTATTGCTTTCAAATGTTGGTGTGGACGGACAGCAATGGTTAGAGGGTGTGGCGAGTTGGGCACCAAGTAATTGCTATTGCTAGAGCTAATATAAAGGGATAGGTAGGCTGAGGAAGTGAGGCCATGTTGTGTAAGGCTCAAGGCACAGCTGGTCAGAGCACTTTAAAAGGAACTGGGGGTGGGGGTCGGCTCACAGAACATAAAACTGTTGAGGTAGCGGTCAATAGCAGGCACTTTCTCACCCAGGACTAGTGATAGTGTTCCTGCCTCACTCTTGCTCTCTAATTGATGTGCAGTGGCACCAACCTGTGGAAGACAGCTCCATAATTGACAACTTAGTATTTATTATTGAATATGCTTTGTATCGCTAACAATGGTTTGAAAGCTGCCTATTGATTACGCTGACATCAGAAGATAGCGCTGTGGAGGTTTTTGGTTTGCCCAGTGTCAGACTTTGTTCTACGGGCTACCGGGCAGGCAAGGGCTCCTGGACCTCAACAGTAGTGGATGGGGCCATTACAGAGTGATGTCCTAGTGTCAGTCCTGCAATGTCTGCACTTGTTTTTCAGGATGAGCAGTCAAGGGCTTTTTCTCCGGAAGGTAGTGAGGGGGGATGAGCTCAGAACACAACAGTCAACCAACAGACAGAATAACTGGATGTTCAGCCCAGTGGTTGTCTTTGTTAAAACAGAAGTACTTTAATAGCACAGAAAAACGAAATACCACACACAGTAATGAGGGTTCTTTACAGGGTCTAAAACACTACAGTTCCCTTTATGTTATTTAATGGAAAAACTATTTCATGGAAAACCATTACTGAAAAACCATTCCACCTATACTTTTTAACAGAAAATTTCTGAATGAATGGCCTATATCATTTCAAAGAGACCAATTCATAGAATGGTGTAGCTTAGTTCAAGTGGCACAGTGAGCAATGGGCATCTCACAAAAAGATACGGACTGGTCTCACACACCACCTGGTGTCATGCTTCATCATTGACCAGTCCTCGCCCTCCAAAACCTTCGTTTGATGGAGGACGGGCATACACTTGACGACAAGGATGCACTTCTAAGTGATGGAGTGGGGCCTCGTGACTATGTGAGTGAAATTAAGATTAAAAATCATTATAGTAGTCAGTAGCAATTCTTTAATGTGAAGTGAAAACTATATGATATTAAAATAAGAGTGACGGTGATTGGGATATTTATTGTTCCCAACCGTCTAGTGAATGATCTCGTGGATGGTCGTGAGGAAATATGAATTTTGTGATCAGTTATGTCCCCTATCGTAGACCCCAACGGCTCCATGTACATGCTATACGTACATGTATGTTCCCTCTTGCTCCAGTTTTGAAGACGCAAATATATGTGCGTCCACCGTCAACATGTCCTCTTTCAGATCCACCATGAATGGGTCAGATATTCCTTTCCTAAGTATGAAAGGCCACCGACTTTATGTGGTTCACTTTCCACATTTTACAGATTCAGGCGAGTAGGCCCGAATTCTGTCATCAAGCCTTTTCCTGCCTTCTGCCTCTGAAAGCTCCAGTCTGAGCCTGCATCTGTGACCATGAACTTTGTCTTACTCCCTGCGCGGCTAACGGTGCCTGATCCAGCCCGTAGCTTGCCAAAAAACTGTATTTCACCTTCAAGATTATCTCCTCCGCCCCTCATCCGACGCATTCCTGTCTAGTAGTTTAGGTAAACATTCCTCCAGCTACCGTGCAAAGGGGCCAGGCCCCGCTGTCCTCATGCAAGTAATTCATAACCCTGTTACCATGGAATATTCCTACCCCCTCGCATCTAGTGTAGACACTTAGACGCTTGTACACGCACTAACAGTCAGTATAGTCAGTATAGAATAAGATTCTATCCTAAGAGACCTCTCTTTTTGGATAACACAGTTCTTTAAACATAGGATATTAGATATGATTTGGGATTAGGTTGACATAACCCCAGACTTTTGTCTCCACATGTAGAGCTAAATGTCAAGTCCCTTTCTCCCTCTAGTTGCACGTCAATCATACGTCATGCGGCTGCGCACGCATCTCTGCCAAATATTTCTGCTGACATTGCAGGATTCTCTTATGGATCCACCCACTTATGACATCACGTATGATGACGTTGTCTAGTTACGCCTATTCTAGTTACGCATGCATAGTTTATTTTACTTATCAGTTGATACGCCTACTGCATCTGTTTTACTGTAATGCCTTTTCTATAAAAATGATTACCTGTCAATAATATATGCCCTTCCTTCCTGAACTTTCGTGGTGATGGAATAGAACGCCAACAATTCGAATTGTGTTCCTTTGTATAGGAATAAAGCCTTTTTAAACCTCTAATACCACGGATTCTGCCTCTCATTTTACTGAGTTATTCTTAATAGACTTTACCGCATAAAAAATAGTACCGGTAACGAAATATTTACCACATAAATTGGCGCCCGAACAGGGACACTTTCTCATCTCACGCGCCGGCGGTGCGTTGCAGGCCCGGTCTCCTGCCACAGCTGAACGGACAAAAACGCGTATCTGCAGGATTTCCTGTATCTCCCTCCGGCCAAGCGGGGACGACTGAGGCTGCGATCAACACCCAGACGAGGCGGTGAGAAGTGCGAAGTATCCCGACCAGAGCCTAGCTGAGAGAGCAAGATCCGAGGTATACAGAGACCCGCCAGGTTCCGAAGTTCCGAGTCCAGTCCGGTCCAGTCCAGTTTCAGTTCCGTTCCGAGGCCTTCCGTTCCGAGCTACCCGGTGAGTGCCATTACCGGGGAGGCATTTAACGTGCACATAGTCTGTGCCGGTCAAGACGGGTTTGGGTACACAAATCCGGTCTGCACTGTTTTAGCAGTGTATCTGTACTGTTTAGCAGTATATATAGTATGTTTTGAAGTATTATCTAGTGTCAGTATTATGTCAGTAACTAGTTTTCTATTAGTTATCATTGTTCGTAAAACTGTTGAGTGTTAAATGTTTCAAATACGTTCTATATACTGTGGTGTGAATGACTGTTCATTATTGTGTTTTTGTAAAGTGTGTTCTAGTAATAAGGTCTAAAAATGCCGCTCTTTTCGAAACTAAGACAGATCAAAACTAGAAAGGGAGTACTCGAAGAAGCTGTTCCCATCCCACCAAGGGACACTCCAGGGTACTTTATGTATCATAAGCATGGCCTAGATGCCGTATTATTTCTTGATTTATGGGTAGACTACACCAAAGAATTACCAGAGAGTCAGAGATGGCCCGCAGCGGGGACCTGGGATGCAGATTGCATCATGAGAGTAGAAGAAGAATTATGGAAAAAGAAAGCCAGACAGTCACAGAAAGATGCCATTGAATTATGGCGTAAAGAATCATATAGACGCACGGAAAAAGCACTCAGACAGGAAGAGAAAGGTAGAGAGAATTCAAATAAAACCCGAGAAAATCTATTACTTGAGGAAGGTACCCGAGTAAAATCAGAACAAATAGACAGACAAAGAAACGCCCTTATGAATGGTATGTATCCACTTCTGGCCGAAGGGTTACCTAAGGCTACTCCGGAAATACCAAAAGACTTGCCACCTCCATTGTTTCCGATAAAAGCACATCCCAAGGGACATCCTAGAACCGCACAAGATGTTTTCCTTTCTTCTTATTTAGATGACGCAGCTCCTGAGTATACTAATACCGTACCACATAGACCGCTTGCCGATGATGCTCATCGCCAAGACTCTCCGTCTGTACCTCCACAACAACAAGCTTCGACACACATTCCGACAAGCACATCTGTTTCTACAGCTTTTCCCGCAACGACGGTTGCTGTCTCACCTTCAACAAATCCTTTCACGTCCAGCACCCCAGACGGTGCTATAGGAGGTACGACAGACATTTTTTCTACGCCACCCAGAGGAGATAAATTTTCCCTTAGAGAATTAGCACACCAACGTACGCCCAAACTAGCAACCCCCGACATGCTCAAGGAACTTCTAGTAGATTGTAGATATGATCCTGTGCCCGGTAAACGGGACGAAATGCTGCTGTCATCATTACGTATTCGACGAGCCGCAATATATTTAACGAAGCTACCAGGAATGGCTACACATTTAGAAAATATATATCACTTTGTCCAGTCAGGACGAGGTCCTGAAAGTATTAGCAGAGCCATGGAGTACCAGAAAGCGGAGGTACAGGGACAACTGTTACGTTTCCTCATAAACTGTGTAATCAGAAATCAAGACCGGCCTGGGGTAAATCTGGAAGAAATGCAAAAACTTGTCACTTGGGGTAAGAATATATCAGAAGGGAGACATGATAAACTGTTATGTATAGTAGCTATGTACCGAAAGATCCGCAAAGAAGTAGAACGAATGCACGAAGAAAGATTAGAGGTAGACCCCACTGACCTAAACAGAGAGGAGGGGGAGCAAGAACCAGACCAAGTAGATACAATAGCTTATGTAGGTAGAGGAAGATCCTATAATAATACCAGAGGTTTTAACGACCCAATACGTCCAGAATGTAATAGACATCTTCCAAACCCTATGCTAAATACAAAATCCCCTGAATACTTATTCCAAGCCGCTGATAAATTACTCCGAGATCGAAGGGGGTACCACGTGCTTGATTCCATGGACGAACAAGAATTATCCAGGTCAGCAGTACAATGGGCTGACAGTCCCGGCGAATACAATGATGATGTACTTGCACACACGTTTCTGAATCTAGACCCATATGAACAACGTTTAGCTAGTATATACATGATTCAACACCTCCTTATATTATATAAAGGCCAACACTCCGATCCAGGACCCTTACCTGACATATTGACAGAACTGCTCACGAATATATGGAGAGGGTCAGGTACTGATTTGATTAAGGAAATTCTAGAATCTCGAAATCAATATTTAAATTTCGTATGCCCAGAACACGTTCCAGTTCCCATCATGGGGAGAAAAATGTATCACATAGATAGACAGAATCCGTTACGCGAAGTACACCCAATTAGAGGTGCCGGTGATAATTTTACACGCGTGTTTGTATACACGCCTATAACTAAACTGGAATTATTAGAAATGAAGAAAGTAGTACCCAGCCATGACAAGGACCCAGCAGGTTTCCACCGTGAAATAAAAGACATGTTACTCATGGGAGAGTATACCTACCCCGACATTATGAAAATATTAAAGGTCCTATTACCTGCCGGTGTTTATGAGAAACTCAAAGAAAAGGAATGGGAGGTGGGAGACCAAAAGATAGATTGGACAGCATTAGAAAACGAAGAAAAGGCCCGAGCTGCAGGAGCAGGGCTTGGGGATAAGACTACAGCATTAGCAGGATTACTAATACAGGTACTGCCACGTTTATTGACTACGAAAAAGGAAGACTGGGGTGCAATCTCAGCCTGTAAACAAAAACCAGATGAAGACACTAGTGATTTCTATTCCCGATTTGAAAAATGTTTTAGTATAAATAGTGGTATAAAAGCCAGTAGTGAGTCATATCCACATCTGTTTGTGACAAAATTAGTCGAAAATTCTCTGCTACAAGTGAAGAATAGAGTATTGAAATTCGAAAGTACCTGGCAAGGTAATACCCCATCACAGATGCTACAGATGTTACAATATCACCACAATAGAATTAGAGAAGAACAAGAACACGAACAAAGACGTATGAAAGATACAAAAATGAAAATGCTTGTTGCACAATCAGTTCCAGCCGATAGTCACCAAAAGGGTGATTCCGCAAGTCCTGCAAAAGGGACATGCAACTATTGTAAACAACCAGGTCATTATATACACGATTGTCCAGTCCTGAAACATAACATTGCCACAGGTAGAACACATGAGAGACTACGTCCACCTAGACAGGATCAGAATCAACAACTAATGCCTCAGCAGGCACAACCTAGGTTAGCTCCGCAACAATTAGCTCCGCAACAGGCAGCTCCACAACAGATCGTAGCACCACCACAAGCGCAGCCTGTCGCTGCAACTCAAGCAACAACACAACAAATGTACCAGTATGCACAAACAGATTATCCCGATTATCAACGATACTCATGAGATAGCCTAGAGAGGGAAGTTGGCTTACCCCTTATAGAGGTTCCTGTAGACCAAGAGGGACCTTATTTACATAGTGAACTATTAGGGGAAGACAGAAAGTTTTTACTTGATACAGGGGCAAGCAGAACAACTATAAAACGTAGTGAAGTTCCAGGGGCACCCCTCTCAGGCTCACAAAATATTTCCCTTGGATTCTCAGGAAAACCTATAATTAATGACGTAACACAACCTCTTCCACTTACAGTCGGTCCATTAACACGTACTACAGATTTATTGCTTACTAAATCATGTCCAGAAAACTTGTTAGGTATAAAAACATTGAAAGCTCTAGGAGCCATAATATGTTGCTCTCCGGAAGGAGTACGACTATTTTTACGTGACTTTAAAGGTCACTACGTATCCAGAGACATGGATCACCGACTGCAGAATTTACCTACACATTTATGGGCACAAGGCCCCACTGATGTTGGTTGCATGAACATTTCACCATATCGAGTTACACTGAAATCAGGAGTGGTACTACCACGAATGCGACAATACAAGTTACCACCAGATGCTGTAGTGGCTTTACTGCAAATCATTGACAAGCTTATTGCCCAAGGAGTGGTTGTCGAAACTGACTCCAATGTATGTAATTCCCCGATAATTCCGATTCTTAAAAGAACGGATCCAAAAGCACCACCAGTATATCGATTGGTTATTGATCTGCGCGAATTAAATAAATGTATTGTACCACAATACCCTGTGGTCCCAGATATCTCCTCATTACTCACAGCTATTGACTCAGAAGCAACGTTTTTCACTGTAATTGATCTCAAGAATGCTTTCTTTAGTGTCCCAATTGATCCAGAAAGTCAGTATTTATTCGGTTTTAGTTTAAATGGACGAAGTTTTAAATTCACACGCGCACCTCAAGGATTTACAGAAAGCCCCAGCATCTATAGCCAAGCACTGAAACGAGAACTTGACAGTATCCACATGCCAGTTAACACTGCCTTGCTTCAATATGTCGATGATCTGCTGATCACCGCCCGAAGCGAACCTGAATGTGAAATAGCGTCACTGACGGTTTTGAAATTTCTGGCTGACAAGGGGCACAAGGTGTCCCCTTCCAAGCTGCAATTCTGTGTCCAGCGAGTTGTTTATCTTGGGCACTCGCTGTCCAAGGAGGGAAGGCAGCTTACACCCGATCGCATCCAGTTAATTGCTAACATGCCACCACCCAAGACACAAAAGGAGGTGCGGGCTTTTATAGGCCTCACTTCATACTGTAGGCAGTGGATCCCTCAATATGCATTTCTAGCAAAACCACTCATCCAGTTGACAACACAGGAAGCAGCCACATCGACTGTCCTCCCTTGGACTCCCGAACATACACATGCCTTTGAAAGCTTAAAGAAAGCTTTATGTCAAGCACCTGTCCTAGCAACACCATGTTACAGTAAACAGTTTACACTCTTTGTTACAGAACGCGAAGGTACTGCTTTGTCAGTACTCACTCAGGAACAAGCAGGATCACACAAACCATGTGCTTATTTCTCTAGTACATTAGATCCAGTAGCGCAGGCGCTTCCAGCGTGCCTAAAATCAGTGGCAGCAACAGCTTTAGCAATCCGACAAAGCGATGCCATAGTGTTAGGACATCAATTGACAGTACAAGTACCACATGCAGTAGAGGTTCTCTTGAACCGCACACAAACACAACACTTGACTATAGCAAGACTCACCGGTTACGAATTAACATTGTTTCAGCCACACATAGAAATCAGACGTTGTAATACGTTAAATCCTGCCACACTGTTACCAGTAGGCGGAACAGATCCATTGGCACATGATTGTGTCGAAGTCATTACTATCACGACGAAACCCAGACAAGACTTGACAGACATCCCTTTGACGGATCCAGACTTGACATTATATGTAGATGGGTCATGTATGAGAACAAGTACAGGAGAGTTAGTGGCCGCTTACGCAGTCACAACAGATACTGAAGTCATTGAAACAAATTGTATTAACACTTTGTCAGCTCAAGCAGCAGAGCTCATCGCTCTGACACAAGCCTGTATTCAAGCCACAAATAAAAAAGTCAACATATACACAGATTCACGTTATGCATTCGGAGTCGTCCATGACTTCGGCGTACTGTGGCGAGAGAGAGGTTATTTAACTTCTCACGGTGCCCACATCCAACACGGACCCCTCATTCAAGCCCTATTAGATGCCATTCATTTACCTACTGCAATATCGATTATGAAATGCAAAGCTCACACAAAAGTTACCGATATTATTTCTCAGGGTAATGACCTAGCTGACAGAACAGCTAAACAGACTGCTCAGAATCAGACTCTCACAACTGACGTGACAAAGACAATAGTCCTGACACCAACACATTGCATGACAGTTAAGGATCCCGCCCTTGATGTAATTGACATACAGACACATGCTACACCAGAAGAAATAAAGAAATGGACTGAATTAGGAGGGATCCAAACAGATCAAGGATGGATGACGAAAGAAAAATCTATATGGTTTCTTCCCGACTCAATGGTCCAAGTCATCATTAACACAATACATAGTCCAGCGCACCTAGGAGAAAAAGCTATGCTAGACAGCATTCAATACATTTGGTTCAACAAACACTTGCGAGCCGCAGCGAAACAAAAAGTTCGTACCTGTATGATATGTTGTCAGTTTAATCCAGGTAAAAGCATCCCCGTAGAACAGGGTGGATTCCAAACTCCCGATCATGCTTTTGAAGTCCTCCAGATGGATTATATCCAGATGGAACGATGTCGAGGATTCAAATATGTTCTCGTAGTTGTCTGTGCTCTTTCCCGTTGGACAGAAGCATACCCGGTTTCAGATTACACTGCCCCGACTACTGCCAAACAGTTAGTTCGAGAATTCTTCCCACGGTACGGTTTACCAAGTGTTGTCTACTCAGATAACGGCCAGCCGTTCTCATCCGAATTAATGAAACACGTTTCCCTTCTATTAGGATACCAATGGAAATTTCATTGTGTCCGACATCCCGAGGCGGCAGGTCTCGTGGAACGCCATAATCAAACCCTGAAAATTAGATTGTCCAAAATATGTAGAGAGAAAGGAGTCGATTGGATAGTAGCCTTACCAGTTGCGCTCTTTTACATGAGAATGGTAGCACATTCTCGAACAGGGCTATCCCCGTATGAGGTGATCTTCGGTAGACCACCAAATATGTGGGGGACGCCTATACCTCGTAAAATAACTGACGTTGACTGTAATATGCTGACAGATTACCTGGCTTCTTTGATGTCTGCACTACAATCTTGTCGTTCACAGGTATCCGCAGCTTTTCCCGACAATACTGAGGTGAAACCCCATGACGTGGTTCCTGGGGACTTGGTGTTGGTCAGGAATTTTGACCGGAAGACCCAACTGGATCCTAGGTGGAAGTCACCGAAGTTAGTTCTACTTACCACAAGGACAGCTGTGAAAATCGAGGGAAGAAAAGGGTGGTTGCACTCGAGTCATATCAAGAAATTTTATGGACTACCATCCAGCGTAGAGACTCAACCCTGTATTCCCTCACAAACAGACTCAAAGCTTCCCTTGGTTGAGCAATCGAACTCAGAACTGTATAAACTAAAATTGAGGTCCAGTAAGTCAGACAATTTGATTGTTTAAGTCCTCTCCAAGGTGAATCGGTTGAATTTGTCTCTGACATGTATCCTCTGGACCGGAATAGAGAAAGAAATAATCAAATGCTGCTCAAGAAGCATGCGTATTGTAAATCATTTCGTAGTCATTGTACAGTAACATTATTAATTTTGTTTTTTCTAAGTCTTTTGATCATCATTGTCAGCATCCTATTGCATATGTATTACCCTATTCCTAAGCATGCTTATAATATAACTGCAGAACATTCTTTTAGTGAATTACCTCCACATGAATTGTCTTATAGATTTGCGCTGCGCAATAACACTTTCATTGGTATGCTACATCATTCTCATCAAACCAGCAATGCCACAAATTGTTGGATATGTGGCCGACTCCCTCCCTATCAGAACTATAAGGGAGTTTTGCCCCTCTTTCCCTATCCGTTCACACACAATGGCTCCTGTGGAGCATGGTTTAGTTTGATTAATTCCCTAGATTCGAATTCCGCAGTTTATCAAGACAACTGGGTATGGGGAAACCTGAACTTAGTTTTGCTTAAAGTCTGCTACCCTAACAAGGAGGGACTTCCCAAAAGAACAGGAACTGATCTAGAAAATGAAGTATATGGATTAGGTAATTTTACACTTAACCTCATGATCCTGAACGTTGAATCTGAAGCTACACCAATCTTGCCCGCCATGTCCGTATTCCCAGTAAAAGGGGAACTATGTATAAGAAAGAATGGCTCCATACACATGGCCATAGTAAATGCACCACTGTAATAAAATTCAGTGATCAAGGCAAGTCTACATTTAGAGCTTCTCGTCATTCCTACTTCATATGTGGCCAGACCGCATATATACGTCTACCTTTAGATTGGGATGGTACCTGTTACATAGCATTCCTCCTACCACCTGTTTTCCTAGCTCCTCCTGATTATCATAGAAATACTCATTTAGTACACAATAGACAGCAGAGAGATCTCCCAATTGTCGATTACACTGAAACAGCATGGGAAAAATACACAGATTTCAATAAAGGTTTCTTTCCTTATATAGGTACAGTCACTAATAGTAAGCTGATACGTAGACTAACCAGAACCCTTGAAGCAGTAGTGAACGAAACTATTTCCGCCTTATGCAATTTAACAGAAGAGCAGTCTGCTATGCGGATTGTTGTGCTTCAAAATCGTCTTGTCCTTGACGTCATCCTAGCTGATAGGGGCGGAGCTTGTAGGGTCATCGGATCAAGTTGTTGCATTTTCATACCAGAAAATTCGCCGTCAGTATATAAAGCCATAACCCGCCTTCATAAGATTGTAAGCCAGATACACCAGAGTCCAGGCACCTGGACTTGGTCCGGTTGGTTCTGGGGCGTGTTGTCAGCCTGGGGATGGAGAATGCTCTCCTTCCTAGGTATTGGCTTTCTCATACTATTCAGTTGCTGCTTATGTCTACAATGTGGGCCAGCGATTTGTGGTCTGTGTGCCACCTCGTGTATCCCACATCCAAGTTTTCGTTCGAGATCCCGGAAGAAGAAAGAAGAACAAACGATGCTATATGAACAGATCGATGGATTGATGAAGATCGATATCTCCTAAGGGTCCGAAGGGGACAAGGAGGGAATGAGGAAATATGAATTTTGTGATCAGTTATGTCCCCTATCGTAGACCCCAACGGCTCCATGTACATGCTATACGTACATGTATGTTCCCTCTTGCTCCAGTTTTGAAGACGCAAATATATGTGCGTCCACCGTCAACATGTCCTCTTTCAGATCCACCATGAATGGGTCAGATATTCCTTTCCTAAGTATGAAAGGCCACCGACTTTATGTGGTTCACTTTCCACATTTTACAGATTCAGGCGAGTAGGCCCGAATTCTGTCATCAAGCCTTTTCCTGCCTTCTGCCTCTGAAAGCTCCAGTCTGAGCCTGCATCTGTGACCATGAACTTTGTCTTACTCCCTGCGCGGCTAACGGTGCCTGATCCAGCCCGTAGCTTGCCAAAAAACTGTATTTCACCTTCAAGATTATCTCCTCCGCCCCTCATCCGACGCATTCCTGTCTAGTAGTTTAGGTAAACATTCCTCCAGCTACCGTGCAAAGGGGCCAGGCCCCGCTGTCCTCATGCAAGTAATTCATAACCCTGTTACCATGGAATATTCCTACCCCCTCGCATCTAGTGTAGACACTTAGACGCTTGTACACGCACTAACAGTCAGTATAGTCAGTATAGAATAAGATTCTATCCTAAGAGACCTCTCTTTTTGGATAACACAGTTCTTTAAACATAGGATATTAGATATGATTTGGGATTAGGTTGACATAACCCCAGACTTTTGTCTCCACATGTAGAGCTAAATGTCAAGTCCCTTTCTCCCTCTAGTTGCACGTCAATCATACGTCATGCGGCTGCGCACGCATCTCTGCCAAATATTTCTGCTGACATTGCAGGATTCTCTTATGGATCCACCCACTTATGACATCACGTATGATGACGTTGTCTAGTTACGCCTATTCTAGTTACGCATGCATAGTTTATTTTTCTTATCAGTTGATACGCCTACTGCATCTGTTTTACTGTAATGCCTTTTCTATAAAAATGATTACCTGTCAATAATATATGCCCTTCCTTCCTGAACTTTCGTGGTGATGGAATAGAACGCCAACAATTCGAATTGTGTTCCTTTGTATAGGAATAAAGCCTTTTTAAACCTCTAATACCACGGATTCTGCCTCTCATTTTACTGAGTTATTCTTAATAGACTTTACCGCATAAAAAATAGTACCGGTAACGAAATATTTACCACAATCGACATGTTTCTGCCTGGGTGGCCCCGAGGGGTCCGCGGCATTCATCAGGACCTAAATAGAATAATAATGGGCTGCGTTCTTACCACAATTTGGTAATGTGTCACCACTGCGGGAGTGTGGTATAGGTCACACTTCACCGTCTAAGGGATGCTTCCAATAGTGAAGCCTGAAACAAAGTTTTAATAAGAGACAATGTAACTCGCTGGGTCAGTTGTACCTGTAAAAAGGAAAAAAGACAAAACAATGCATGCATTGGGTGTCGTGCGTGACACAGATGTGTGCGTGACTCAGTGGCACTCTATTTGTGGACACTAGTGCGAAAATTATGGTGGTAGACAATGCTGCCACCAGGCTTACCCTAATAATATGGACAAGTAGCCTCATGGGAGAGGAGGCGGAGAAGAGAACCACAACTGTGTTTCCTCTGTAAGAGAAAACATTTCAGAAAAAAGCGTTATGTTAAAAGGCGATTAGTCGTCATGTATAGCCAGCCTCAAAAGGCGAGTAAAGTTACTTCCACATTCCACATACTCATGCTGTCTTACTCGCGCTGCCACCACACACTTCAGGCATACTCTTACTGTTACTCGCGATCAGCGCGTCCTGCCACCTATGCGTCCGCTCATGGTTCTCCCGGATGTGCAAATGTCAGGGAGCGGGCGGGGTTTATAACGGCTGACATCCCCGTGTCTAATTGAAGCAATTAGCAAGAAATGATTTCACGTGGGTAATTCCCGGTGTCCCCGGCCGCCGCTGCCTGGAACGTGAATGTCGGAATGGGGCGTGTGAAGGCCACAAGAGACGCTCGTAATTCGAGGAGAGGGTTGGGTCCTGCCGGCCAATGGTTGGGGTCGAGAGGATCGTGCAGGCGATGATGCGCCGATGGAGAGGTGCTCTAATAGGTTGTGCTGTGAAGGGAATTCAAAGGCCCGCTCTGATTGCAGGAGCTAAGGCAGGGGGCGTGGCCGAATGGGAAAACGCGATGTAGCCACAGAATTCGTTGGCATGGGGACGTACAAAGGATAATATCTCGAATGGTGGTGGCGCGATCCTCCTGAAGATAGAGTCGCAGTGGAGGTGGCTCTGTGCAGTGGATGTGATGATCATTGTGAGGGTCTCATGCTGGGCAAGTGCGAAGCAGATTGTAAACCACGTACTAGAGAGATTACTGTACTTCATGCAGGGTCAAAGTGGCAAACATGACTCCTGAGTCCATAGAAATGGTCATACAAAGAAGCGGTCATACACAGAAGCGACCTCGCGTCAAGTGAACTTCTATGGTTTTTAAGATCACTCCCATATATACAGCAGTCATGTGGTGCTGTGGTGAACCAAGTATTAACAATAGTGTCTCGCTCCTCAAAAAAGTCTAAGCCAGAATTTGCACATCCCACACACACTGATGCTCACTCTGAGTATTGCGTATGGGAGGAGGTGCTAGAGTTTTGTGTGAGGGTCAGGACTTTGTTGTGGCATGAGTTTTTGGAGACACGTATGCATCATTGGAGAATGATAATGTATACTAAGTACATTCATCTTTTCTATCGTGTCAGTTGTAACCATGGGATATCGTCGTTAAGACCCCTCTCATGGGTACGGAGGCGGAAAACCCATCGTTGTTCTCTAAAAAGGAGGTTGGTTGTAAGGTCAGATTTCCCTTTTCTCATGACTTCAAGTACAGTCCAGCTAAGGTCTGTTTCTTTATGGTTAGCTTCCGAAAAATGGCGAGTCAGTTTAGTATTGGTCTTTTTGCACCTGATAGTGCTTCGGTGTTCGTTGATACGGGTTTTTATCTTCCTAGTAGTCATACCTACATACCGGAGCATGCAAGGACAGGTTAGGAGATAGACAACATTCTCCGTGTTACAATTGCTGAATGTATTGAGTTTCCAGGGCTTGCCCGTACCTATGTCAACCTCTTTGGTATTTTTTGTGAGGTTGCAGGAGTTGCACATGCCACAGGCAAAATGACCCACTACACGTGGTTGGTCCCAGAGTCTGGGTTGCTCAGTCTCATCCAATGTAGTCATCTGGGCGTGTACCAGTTCATCCCTTAGGTTTCTGTTGCGTTTGTACGCAAATAAGGGTGTTTCCCATTGTTTCCCAGCGCTATTCAGTATGTGCCACCTTTTCCTGATGATTTTCTGTATGGAGTTTGATGCTGGTGTAAATGTAGTGACACACACTTGTCTGTCCGTTTGTACTTGCTCGGGGTTTTCCAATAGTGCTTCTCTGGGGTTGTTGCTTGCTCTTTTGTTGGCCCTTTTAACCATTTTTCTGGGATAGTTCCGTGCTATGAGTTTTCTCTCAAGGTGTTTCGCTTGTTCTGTATAGATTTCTTTTTCAGAACAGTTTCTTCTTATCCGTAGAAACTGGCCGACCGGAAGA
Organism: Triturus cristatus; assembly: GCF_964204655.1. Classification (NCBI taxonomy): domain Eukaryota; kingdom Metazoa; phylum Chordata; class Amphibia; order Caudata; family Salamandridae; genus Triturus; species Triturus cristatus. The sequence continues at coordinate 307,444,414 of NC_140592.1, forward strand.
TTCTGTCTGAGGGCTCTTGGGTGGTAACTTTCGTATAAAAGTAAACTGTTTCTGTCTGTAGGTTTATTGTGGACTTTTGTTGAGAACCCTATACCAGTGATAGTGATGTCTAGTTCCAGGAAGATAGCGTGGTCTTTGTGGATGGAATGGGTAAACTTTAGATGTCGATCTTGAGAGTTTACCCACTGTACAAAAGCGGTTGCATTTTCTTCTGTTCCACTCCACACAATCAGAACGTCGTCTATGTACCGTTTCCAAACCTTGAGATGATTTAGAAACGGGTTCACTGGATTGTTGACAAAGTCATCCTCAAATTGTTGGACGTACAGACAGGCCATACTAGGGGCAAAGGTGCTCCCCATCGAAGTTCCTGTTATTTGATGGTAGATGGTTTGATCATATTGGAAAAAGTTTTCTGTAAGGGCCAGTTCGGCACATTCCATAACAAAGTGTTGGGGGGTGATGAAATCCCATTGCCTGTGTAGAATGATGTTTTCTACGACTTCCAGTGTTCTCTGTTGGGGTATGCTTGTGTATAGGGCTTCGATGTCCATAGTTATGAGCCAGTCACTGACGGGATCTATCTCCAAATCTCTTAGGAGGCAGAGGACATCTTTAGTGTCCCTTAGGTAGGATGCGGCCTCCTTCACAATTGGCCGCAGGAACCAATCACAAAATTGTGATAGGGGTTCCAGCACGGATCCAATCCCTGATACGATGGGTCTCCCCGGAGGGGGCATCCGATTCTTGTGGATTTTTGGGAGGATGTAGAATCTAGGCATCCTGGGTTCCGTGTTGATCAAGAAATCAGCTTCTTGCCTCGTGACCCAATCGTTACTGAGTCCCTCTTCCACTATGTTCTTTATTCTGTTCATGATGCGTTTAGTGGGATCTGTTTGGTGTGTAGCGTAGCTGTTGGTATCTGCTAGCAGTCTTAGACATTCCTCATGGTACATTGAGTGATCCAGGATGACGGTGGCGCCCCCTTTGTCCGCCGGTTTTATAACAATGTCATGGTTATTTTTGAGTTTTTGTAGGGCCACACGTTCTCTCCCCGTTAGGTTGTCAAACCCTTTGGTGTTCTGGAAATCTATTTTCTCAATGTCTCTGAGCACAGCATGCTCAAATGCTAGTACTTCACACGAGATACTCTGCATTGGAGGTTGGAAAGTTGATTTTTTACGTAGCCCTGTTGATTTCCTGCCATCTTCACTGGTTTCTGTTGTTTCGCCAAAGAAGTCGCGGAGTTTGAGTTTGCGAAAGAATTGGGCCAATTCCATATTAAGACCAAAGGGGTCGTTTCTTGGTGTGGGAACAAAGCCCAGACCCTTCTCAAGGACGGATTTTTCTTCGGTTGAGAGTGTGTATGTACTAATGTTAACAATATTAGTTAATCCCTGCTGGTTGAGGGCATCTCCGTTCTCCCTCTGCTCCTGGTTGTCATCCCCTGTGGTTGTTGTTGTTGGTCTTCCCATTGGACCCTTGCGTTTCTTCTTTTTTGTCGGCCTCTCCCTCTGCCCCTGCCCTGGAATAAAAAAGAAGGGGGGCCGGGGGGATAGCCAAACCCAGGTGGGAAATACGGTTGTTGCCAGTAGCCGAAGGGCGGATGTTGCGGTTGTTGGATTTGCATCAATGGTTGATAGTGGGGTTGTCTTCCCAAGGGTGGTCCTGAGCCTTCGTCACCGCTGGAATCGCTTCTTTCATCTCCTGAACTAAATGTCCAGTTCTGTGGGGTAGGTCTGAAACGTTGTTTTCTCCCTGTTTGTTGGGGGTTCGGTTTATCGTAATGTTCATCCGTTGTATATGGATAGATTGTTTCCTTGCTGAATTTCAGTACGTCTTTCTTCAATTTTGTCAATTTTGATTGGGTCAGATATTCCTTGTACTCTGAATGGTCTTTATTAATCTCATCCAACTTTTTCTTGAAGGTTGATAGCTGTACTGTGGTTTTTAGCCTGCTTTCGCTCTGCTGAATTTCAACCAGGAGAGCATCAGCCAATTGTCTCGCAGTGTTTATAATCAGGATAAGCCAATCTTTCGTACATTTCCAAGCGATGCTGGACCAGTTGATTCTGAACTCTTTGTTGTTAAGGAAGAGTCTAGGCTCGTTGGTGACAATCAATCCTCTCGGGGCGGTGTTTTTTTTGAGGTATTCTGTCATGAATGCCCCATGGAGAGCTGTTCGTATTTGCTCTTTTTTCTTAGTGGATAACGCTTCCCATTCGTCTGAATTCTGTACTGTATGTGTAACAATAGTTTCTGCTAGTAGAGATGGTGTGTTCAAAATCTCCGCTAGAACCTCATCCCCAAATGAGAGTTCGGTGTCCATCTTGAAATTAGGGTGGTTGTAGATGCGACCTTTAGTCGGATCTTAAACTCGGGCCTTGGTACCCAAGCTCAGACGCGCGGTTGGTCTGTTGTGGTAATTCTATTTACAGAATGCTGTATAATAGAACAGATCCCTTATTATAGGGCAAGTACCCCTTGATTTGTTCCCACAGCCATCAGCTGTACATAATTCAATCACAAGAAAACTCCACAAGATGTGTGGAGGGGGGAACTAGAGGCGTGGGGTTCTAGGAGCAGCAGCCTCCAATATTAAATGTTCATCACAAAAGAGCTGCTCCCAGTGTGATAACCCAAAACGAGCTACAAGAACGTCGTGAGTGTGGGCATCTCACAAAAAGATACGGACTGGTCTCACACACCACCTGGTGTCATGCTTCATCATTGACCAGTCCTCGCCCTCCAAAACCTTCGTTTGATGGAGGACGGGCATACACTTGACGACAAGGATGCACTTCTAAGTGATGGAGTGGGGGCCCGTGACTATGTGAGTGAAATTAAGATTAAAAATCATTATAGTAGTCAGTAGCAATTCTTTAATGTGAAGTGAAAACTATATGATATTAAAATAAGAGTGACGGTGATTGGGATATTTATTGTTCCCAACCGTCTAGTGAATGATCTCGTGGATGGTCGACATGTTTCTGCCTGGGTGGCCCCGAGGGGTCCGCGGCATTCATCAGGACCTAAATAGAATAATAATGGGCTCCGTTCTTACCACAATTTGGTAATGTGTCACCACTGCGGGAGTGTGGTATAGGTCACACTTCACCGTCTAAGGGATGCTTCCAATAGTGAAGCCTGAAACAAAGTTTTAATAAGAGACAATGTAACTCGCTGGGTCAGTTGTACCTGTAAAAAGGAAAAAAGACAAAACAATGCATGCATTGGGTGTCGTGCGTGACACAGATGTGTGCGTGACTCAGTGGCACTCTATTTGTGGACACTAGTGCGAAAATTATGGTGGTAGACAATGCTGCCACCAGGCTTACCCTAATAATATGGACAAGTAGCCTCATGGGAGAGGAGGCGGAGAAGAGAACCACAACTGTGTTTCCTCTGTAAGAGAAAACATTTCAGAAAAAAGCGTTATGTTAAAAGGCGATTAGTCGTCATGTATAGCCAGCCTCAAAAGGCGAGTAAAGTTACTTCCACATTCCACATACTCATGCTGTCTTACTCGCGCTGCCACCACACACTTCAGGCATACTCTTACTGTTACTCGCGATCAGCGCGTCCTGTCACCTATGCGTCCGCTCATGGTTCTCCCGGATGTGCAAATGTCAGGGAGCGGGCGGGGTTTATAACGGCTGACATCCCCGTGTCTAATTGAAGCAATTAGCAAGAAATGATTTCACGTGGGTAATTCCCGGTGTCCCCGGCCGCCGCTGCCTGGAACGTGAATGTCGGAATGGGGCGTGTGAAGGCCACAAGAGACGCTCGTAATTCGAGGAGAGGGTTGGGTCCTGCCGGCCAATGGTTGGGGTCGAGAGGATCGTGCAGGCGATGATGCGCCGATGGAGAGGTGCTCTAATAGGTTGTGCTGTGAAGGGAATTCAAAGGCCCGCTCTGATTGGAGGAGCTAAGGCAGGGGGCGTGGCCGAATGGGAAAACGCGATGTAGCCACAGAATTCGTTGGCATGGGGACGTACAAAGGATAATATCTCGAATGGTGGTGGCGCGATCCTCCTGAAGATAGAGTCGCAGTGGAGGTGGCTCTGTGCAGTGGATGTGATGATCATTGTGAGGGTCTCATGCTGGGCAAGTGCGAAGCAGATTGTAAACCACGTACTAGAGAGATTACTGTACTTCATGCAGGGTCAAAGTGGCAAACATGACTCCTGAGTCCATAGAAATGGTCATACAAAGAAGCGGTCATACACAGAAGCGACCTCGCGTCAAGTGAACTTCTATGGTTTTTAAGATCACTCCCATATATACAGCAGTCATGTGGTGCTGTGGTGAACCAAGTATTAACAATAGTGTCTCGCTCCTCAAAAAAGTCTAAGCCAGAATTTGCACATCCCACACACACTGATGCTCACTCTGAGTATTGCGTATGGGAGGAGGTGCTAGAGTTTTGTGTGAGGGTCAGGACTTTGTTGTGGCATGAGTTTTTGGAGACACGTATGCATCATTGGAGAATGATAATGTATACTAAGTACATTCATCTTTTCTATCGTGTCAGTTGTAACCATGGGATATCGTCGTTAAGACCCCTCTCATGGGTACGGAGGCGGAAAACCCATCGTTGTTCTCTAAAAAGGAGGTTGGTTGTAAGGTCAGATTTCCCTTTTCTCATGACTTCAAGTACAGTCCAGCTAAGGTCTGTTTCTTTATGGTTAGCTTCGGAGAAATGGCGAGTCAGTTTAGTATTGGTCTTTTTGCACCTGATAGTGCTTCGGTGTTCGTTGATACGGGTTTTTATCTTCCTAGTAGTCATACCTACATACCGGAGCATGCAAGGACAGGTTAGGAGATAGACAACATTCTCCGTGTTACAATTGCTGAATGTATTGAGTTTCCAGGGCTTACCCGTACCTATGTCAACCTCTTTGGTATTTTTTGTGAGGTTTCAGGAGTTGCACATGCCACAGGCAAAATGACCCACTACACGTGGTTGGTCCCAGAGTCTGGGTTGCTCAGTCTCATCCAATGTAGTCATCTGGGCGTGTACCAGTTCATCCCTTAGGTTTCTGTTGCGTTTGTACGCAAATAAGGGTGTTTCCCATTGTTTCCCAGCGCTATTCAGTATGTGCCACCTTTTCCTGATGATTTTCTGTATGGAGTTTGATGCTGGTGTAAATGTAGTGACACACTTGTCTGTCCGTTTGTACTTGCTCGGTGTTTTCCAATAGTGCTTCTCTGGGGTTGTTGCTTGCTCTTTTGTTGGCCCTTTTAACCATTTTTCTGGGATAGTTCCGTGCTATGAGTTTTCTCTCAAGGTGTTTCGCTTGTTCTGTATAGATTTCTTTTTCAGAACAGTTTCTTCTTATCCGTAGAAACTGGCCGACCGGAAGATTCTGTCTGAGGGCTCTTGGGTGGTAACTTTCGTATAAAAGTAAACTGTTTCTGTCTGTAGGTTTATTGTGGACTTTTGTTGAGAACCCTATACCAGTGATAGTGATGTCTAGGTCCAGGAAGATAGCGTGGTCTTTGTGGATGGAATGGGTAAACTTTAGATGTCGATCTTGAGAGTTTACCCACTGTACAAAAGCGGTTGCATTTTCTTCTGTTCCACTCCACACAATCAACAATCCAGTGAACCCGTTTCTAAATCATCTCAAGGTTTGGAAACGGTACATAGACGACGTTCTGATTGTGTGGAGTGGAACAGAAGAAAATGCAACCGCTTTTGTACAGTGGGTAAACTCTCAAGATCGACATCTAAAGTTTACCCATTCCATCCACAAAGACCACGCTATCTTCCTGGACCTAGACATCACTATCACTGGTATAGGGTTCTCAACAAAAGTCCACAATAAACCTACAGACAGAAACAGTTTACTTTTATACGAAAGTTACCACCCAAGAGCCCTCAGACAGAATCTTCCGGTCGGCCAGTTTCTACGGATAAGAAGAAACTGTTCTGAAAAAGAAATCTATACAGAACAAGCGAAACACCTTGAGAGAAAACTCATAGCACGGAACTATCCCAGAAAAATGGTTAAAAGGGCCAACAAAAGAGCAAGCAACAACCCCAGAGAAGCACTATTGGAAAACACCGAGCAAGTACAAACGGACAGACAAGTGTGTGTCACTCCATTTACACCAGCATCAAACTCCATACAGAAAATCATCAGGAAAAGGTGGCACATACTGAATAGCGCTGGGAAACAATGGGAAACACCCTTATTTGCGTACAAACGCAACAGAAACCTAAGGGATGAAATGGTACACGCCCAGATGACTACATTGGATGAGACTGAGCAACCCAGACTCTGGGACCAACCACGTGTAGTGGGTCATTTTGCCTGTGGCATGTGCAACTCCTGCAACCTCACAAAAAATACCAAAGAGGTTGACATAGGTACGGGCAAGCCCTGGAAACTCAATACATTCAGCAATTGTAACACGGAGAATGTTGTCTATCTCCTAACCTGTCCTTGCATGCTCCGGTATGTAGGTATGACTACTAGGAAGATAAAAACCCGTATCAACGAACACCGAAGCACTATCAGGTGCAAAAAGACCAATACTAAACTGACTCGCCATTTCTCCGAAGCTAACCATAAAGAAACAGACCTTAGCTGGACTGTACTTGAAGTCATGAGAAAAGGAAAATCTGACCTTACAACCAACCTCCTTTTTAGAGAACAACGATGGGTTTTCCGCCTCCGTACCCATGAGAGGGGTCTTAACGACGATATCCCATGGTTACAACTGACACGATAGAAAAGATGAATGTACTTAGTATACATTATCATTCTCCAATGATGCATACGTGTCTCCAAAAACTCATGCCACAACAAAGTCCTGACCCTCACACAAAACTCTAGCACCTCCTCCCATACGCAATACTCAGAGTGAGCATCAGTGTGTGTGGGATGTGCAAATTCTGGCTTAGACTTTTTTGAGGAGCGAGACACTATTGTTAATACTTGGTTCACCACAGCACCACATGACTGCTGTATATATGGGAGTGATCTTAAAAACCATAGAAGTTCACTTGACGCGAGGTCGCTTCTGTGTATGACCGCTTCTTTGTATGACCATTTCTATGGACTCAGGAGTCATGTTTGCCACTTTGACCCTGCATGAAGTACAGTAATCTCTCTAGTACGTGGTTTACAATCTGCTTCGCACTTGCCCAGCATGAGACCCTCACAATGATCATCACATCCACTGCACAGAGCCACCTCCACTGCGACTCTATCTTCAGGAGGATCGCGCCACCACCATTCGAGATATTATCCTTTGTACGTCCCCATGCCAATGAATTCTGTGGCTACATCGCGTTTTCCCATTCGGCCACGCCCCCTGCCTCAGCTCCTCCAATCAGAGCGGGCCTTTGAATTCCCTTCACAGCACAACCTATTAGAGCACCTCTCCATCGGCGCATCATCGCCTGCACGATCCTCTCGACCCCAACCATTGGCCGGCAGGACCCAACCCTCTCCTCGAATTACGAGCGTCTCTTGTGGCCTTCACACGCCCCATTCCGACATTCACGTTCCAGGCAGCGGCGGCCGGGGACACCGGGAATTACCCACGTGAAATCATTTCTTGCTAATTGCTTCAATTAGACACGGGGATGTCAGCCGTTATAAACCCCGCCCGCTCCCTGACATTTGCACATCCGGGAGAACCATGAGCGGACGCATAGGTGGCAGGACGCGCTGATCGCGAGTAACAGTAAGAGTATGCCTGAAGTGTGTGGTGGCAGCGCGAGTAAGACAGCATGAGTATGTGGAAGTAACTTTACTCGCCTTTTGAGCCTGGCTATACATGACGACTAATCGCCTTTTAACATAACGCTTTTTTCTGAAATGTTTTCTCTAACAGAGGAAACACAGTTGTGGTTCTCTTCTCCGCCTCCTCTCCCATGAGGCTACTTGTCCATATTATTAGGGTAAGCCTGGTGGCAGCATTGTCTACCACCATAATTTTCGCACTAGTGTCCACAAATAGAGTGCCACTGAGTCACGCACACATCTGTGTCACGCACGACACCCAATGCATGCATTGTTTTGTCTTTTTTCCTTTTTACAGGTACAACTGACCCAGCGAGTTACATTGTCTCTTATTAAAACTTTGTTTCAGGCTTCACTATTGGAAGCATCCCTTAGACGGTGAAGTGTGACCTATACCACACTCCCGCAGTGGTGACACATTACCAAATTGTGGTAAGAACGGAGCCCATTATTATTCTATTTAGGTCCTGATGAATGCCGCGGACCCCTCGGGGCCACCCAGGCAGAAACATGTCGACCATCCACGAGATCATTCACTAGACGGTTGGGAACAATAAATATCCCAATCACAGTCACTCTTATTTTAATATCATATAGTTTTCACTTCACATTAAAGAATTGCTACTGACTACTATAATGATTTTTAATCTTAATTTCACTCACATAGTCACGGGCCCCCACTCCATCACTTAGAAGTGCATCCTTGTCGTCAAGTGTATGCCCGTCCTCCATCAAACGAAGGTTTTGGAGGGCGAGGACTGGTCAATGATGAAGCCTGACACCAGGTGGTGTGTGAGACCAGTCCGTATCTTTTTGTGAGATGCCCACACTCACGACGTTCTTGTAGCTCGTTTTGGGTTATCACACTGGGAGCAGCTCTTTTGTGATGAACATTTAATATTGGAGGCTGCTGCTCCTAGAACCCCACGCCTCTAGTTCCCCCCTCCACACATCTTGTGGAGTTTTCTTGTGATTGAACAGTGAGCAATGGGCCAACAGCTGGGCAAACCCTTGCCACTAAGTGCGGTCCATCAAGCACACATTGCAAAACTGGTCTTGTGTTGCTTGGTAGGAATGGCAGTTCAGGCTGGACTGTTCCCATTGGAACATAGTCAAGAATGATTTGCAAATGGCTGGGTCCAAACAGAAGTGGCAAAGTATGCAAAAGATCGATGGGTTTGCCAGTGGTTAGACAAATTGCAAGCATTCCTCCCATCACGTTTTGTGTTTTTTATTTTATATACAAATACCTTCAGGTAAACTCAAAGGGAATTTCCTTTAATGAGGGCCAACTGGGGCATGACTAAAAACAAAAAAATCAGATGAACGTTGGTATGATTTATTGTACAGGTTGATGGAGCGTAGATGTTAACTTGGTTTCTATCTTTACCAATTCCTACCTGGAAAAATCATTTAAGACGCTTTTTACAGGATGAGACAGGTTAACCTATTAGTCGAAAACATGAGTTCACATACTGCATGGTAAAAGCATGCAGTGTTTTAAACAATGATGATACAAAAATGTAAACAAAGTGAGAAAAACAAAAATGTCATGCTAATACATTTACGTGTTGTAAGAGATGAAAATAAAAATGATAAAGAGCACTATAATTATAATGTGCATTAAAATGAATATGTTTTTGCATAATGGTACTAGAGAAATGTAGATAAATGCGTTTTTCAAAGAGAATTGACTTAGAATGAATATGGGCTTTTTGTAACGCATATAAAAATAATATATGCACTGAAAATTGTCACGTTGAAAATTATGCTTGCATGATAACATGATAATGACTAAAAAATATTTTTTTTAGTAGTGCTTAATACTGACATGTAGTTCATGAAGATAATCATAACTGAATTAATTATGCAAAGTAAATGCAATCGCAAATATATGATCTTCATTAATATTAACACAATGGTAATTCCGCTATTTTTCCATGTAGGCCTCAGAGCTTTCTTTTTCCTTACGCTAATGTAAAATCATGTGAGGCAGTCACCTAAGCCCTATGAGAACTTTCTGTAAAATTTCACTTCTGTTCTGCCTAACAATAGACTCACTTCTCACTAGAAGGTATATGATAGAACTGTAACAAATATTGTTGCAAACCCAGGGAGAGGCGGCTGGGAACGGACTGGCTATGGACAAATACAAGTAACTTCAACTTCCATGGAAGTGACAAATGCTACCTAAATTGAACATAATGAATAATGAGACTTGCAAAAAGGATTATTTACTTCATCCGAAATTGTATGATTTACTGATCACCGCATGACAGCTCACCGTGAATGACAAATGAAATCGACTGATGTAATTGATACATGAAGAGGTGTAAACCTGGAACTTTAGGAGTATAATTGCTCTATCTGGGGGCAGACAGGGGCTGGCTGTCATTCATCTTTCCTGCTTGACATGCTGTCAGATTGACTCTTGATTCTATGTTCTTTATCCACTCGCTCGTGGTGGAATTGACTCGAATGAACTGAACTTTATTTCAAACTGCAACTCCAAATCCCGGCTGGTAAAGGTGTGTGGGAGATAACCTTTCGGCTGAGAGGTTACTGGACTCCTGCTATGGCATGCGGTGCTGTAGCTTGAACTGAGTCATCTGAAGACAGACCTGAAGCGAACTGCCTTGCTTTGGTTTGTATGATTAACAATTGAATCAGTATTTTTTCCCATGTCCTCTATAGGCTGAATCGTGCCCAAGAAATGGTCTGTGCTAAACTACTTGATTACTTGCATTAAGAAATGGTCATTAAATCTGATCTTCAAATGTGTCCCTGATCGGTCTATGCAGCCTGAGGCTTTAGATAAATGATTTTCCTGAATTATCTTTATCGATTCTGTCTCATTCTTTTGGTCATAACTATTATTTCAAGGAATCTATATGTGTGGCTAAAAAAGGTTTTGTTTCAGATTTGAGAAGATGATTGTCACGTTAACAATTATCTACTCCAGGTCATCTTTCGAGTATTCTAGTAACTATCAGCTCAACAAAACAGATCCATCAGAGGACCTAAGTCATGATATTGGAGGGTAGAGAATAAAAATTATTATACGCTTTGGATGAGTTAGGAAATGGTCCTAGTGATATTGATTTATTGTGAATGGTAAAAAAAATGTGGTAAGCTTTACGCTGCATCAAGGTAGATAACTTGACATCAGGACTCACATTGTAATTGATAATAAATATCCGCAGAACTGAGACTCCACATATTTCAATTAGCCTGCTTTCTAATCACTGTATGATGTTTCAGATAAAAACATGCAACACAAACACAGTGAATGCGATAATGCGCTTTGATGCAATTCTCCCTCATTTGTGGCATTGGTTTAAGAACGAGTAACGTCATTATTCACCTTAGTTTCAGCAGATTTTAATTTTTTTTAAATGTTTTTCGGTGCAAATAATTATGGAAAATGGTCACGTGTTTCCACTTATTAGGATTCTCTTTATTCATAAACCTATCATCTTTGTTTATCAGTTGTATTTTATGACCAAGTATAATAAAATCTTTTTTACACTCGTCGCTGAATATGCACTGTACGATTGTCCACGGATGGTCCCACTTGGCTAAAAATAAATGCAAGGCATTGGTCTGGCTGAATCCCTCCATAGATTGCATATTTAGCCTAGGTAAGTAGTTCGATTGCACAGGTCATGAAATATCTTTCTTTTCCTTCTCTAGAGTTATACCAAATTGGCCAAAGAATAAAACTTAACACTCTTAGCTTTTGGATATGTACCTCAGTAAAATCTGCTTTTAGAGCACCTGCCTTCTAATAACTCGCTCTTTAGGTAGGATTAAAAAGATGGGAGGTGGTCTAAGTGTATGTAAGAAATATCTACAAGAGTGGTTGTCTACCTCGATACAGACTAATACCTATGAAACAGAATCTTGTAATTGATAAGTTGGTAGAGTCTTACTGGACAACGAATAACCTTAAACAGAGGCCAACAAGATTTTTAACGTGTTGTATAACACCATCAAAATAGGCCGCAAGACAAAAAAACACACTTGATAAGGTAACTATATAAGATAGTTGCGCCTTTACTGCTCCATAATGAGTCAAGTCAACAAAGCACATTACCATGGCTCACTTTGAGCACTGCTCGGTGGCCCACAAAAGCCTTGCAAACATCAGACACCGCCAACAGAATACTTTACAGCTCATAAGCACTCCGTGACAAAAGGCACTGCTTCTGGCAATCTGCATCCAAAAAAGTTAGGGCCACATGTATCAAGCAATTTTGCGTTGGTAAACAGGCTAATTCAATGAATCAGCTCATTTGCGAATGCGAAAAAAGGCTTTTTCCATGTATCACACCCTATTGCCCAATTCGGTACTCTGTTACCAAATTGCAAATTGGGTTTGCGATTCAGTATTTGGAAGGGATGTGTTTAGGGCGTCCCTTCTAAATACCAAATCATAACTGTATGTATGAATGTTTTGTGACCGGGAGTGCAGTCGCAAAACATTTGCATTTTACCACAAACTTCAAGTTGGTGGTAACCCATTCACGTCCCCAGAAGACCCCTTCCCCTTAGTGAATGCATGCCAAACGTTTTTTTAAGAGCAGGCAGTTGTCCCACGGACCACTGCCTGCTCTTTAAAAACAAGCATTGTTAATGCATCGGTTTCGCCTATGTAATGAATAAAGAGCGGTTTTCATCAATCATCGTTCGGGAGAATGAAAGAGCTCCCTGACAGATGTTATGTTATAGGAATTTATAGAGCGCACATATACCCGGGGGTGTCTTGGCGCTAGACACAACAGTGACACGAGACTGCCTTGCCCCTAATGCTGAAAGAGCCAAGTTTTCAGTTGTTTCCTAAAAATCGTCAAGGAGCTAGCATTTCTGAGGGAAAAAGGAAGAGTGTTCCACAATTTAGACGCTCCATAAAAGAAACTGCGTCCACCCCAGTGGGCTTTGAAGATTCTTGGAACAGCAAGTAATCGGGCTCCAGTGGACCGCAGCTGTCTGGTGGGACAATACCAAGAAAAATTATCCTGCAAGAAAGACGGACCAATACCATGCAAGGCCTTAAAGACAATACACAGGGCTTTGAAATCGATACGCTGGGGTACAGGAAGCCAGTGAAGATTGCGGATTTCATTGGAGACAGAATGATGTTTAGGGATATCCAGTATGAGACGAGCTGCTGAGTTCTGAATCATCTGTAGTTTATGCAGATGTTGCTTCTGGGTGTTAAGGAAAAGACCATTGCAATAGTCCAGCCTGGATGAGATAAGGCAAGAGACTACTGTTCTCTTGGTGTGATCGGGGATGTAAGGAAAGATTTTCCTAATTATTTTAATAAGAAAATGCGATGCCGACACTACCGCATTTGTGTGGTGATGGAAGGCGAGTTTAGCATCCATAAGCACACCCAGGTTCTTTGCCTTAACCACCGGATTGGGCGGGGAGCCCAACTCGACAGGCCACCACAGATCATTCCAAGGGGGCTGTATACTGCCGAAGATAAGAACGTCCGTTTTACTGGAGTTGAGCCTCAGGCAGTGTGCTGTCATCCACTTATTAATTGCGCTCATGCAATTCCTGAACTGCGGAGCCGGAGACTGTTGAGATTTGGAGGCTGCCACCACAATCTGAGTGTCATCGGCATAGGTGATCAGACTGAAACCAAAATCCCGAATAAGGGGTGCCAGTTCAGAGACGTATATGTTGAATAGTGTGGGGCTCAAAGAGCAACCTTGCGGGACACCACATGGAAGGGTGTAGGGATTTGAGTTAAAACCATCCATGGATACGGGGGATCTTCGATCAGCGAGAAAGGAGGCTATAAGTGCTCTTGCTGAATCTCCTAATCCTAGCTTCTCCAAACATCTCTGCAGGAGGCGGTGATCCACCGTATCAAATGCAGCAGAAAGGTCGAGGAGCACCAGAGCTGCTGCACCTCCACCATCCATAACTGCCCTGATCTCCTCGGAGGCTTTAATCAATGCCAACTCCGTGCTATGATCCTTGCGAAAGCCAAATTGGGTGTGATCCAATAGGCCATTGGCATTGATAAATAGGGACAATTGGTTTTTCATTATTTTGTCCACTATCTTTGCTGGCAGCGGCAGTCTGGCAATGGGCCGATAGTTGGTGGGGTTAGTCGCATCAAGAGTAGGTTTTTTTAGTAAAGGTAGAATAGATGTCTGCTTCCAGCTAGTCGGGAAAACACCAGAGGAGAACATCAGGTTATAAATATCGGTGAGTGGAGGACTCACCGAATGTACCAGTTCTTGATAGACCCTTGGGGGGCAGGGGTCTAAAGGTGAACCCGATTTAGCTTGAAGGACAAAGTTTCTCACTATGTCTATCGAGATTGCAGAAAACACAAATGGTGGATGCTTGTTAATGCTTGGGCTGTTTGGGCATGATACTGGGCTGGGATCAGAAACTTCCCTAAAAGCATTAAAAATATCTAAAACCTTAGATTTAAAAACCTCGGCCATCTCATTGCAGAATTCCTGGTTGACCCTCCTGCCTGAGTTAATGGGTGTCGAGAGCTTATTGATCACTGCAAACAGTTCTTTGGAGGAGTTGGCAGCAGACTCGATCTGAGAGGTGAAATATCTTTTTTTTCAGATATGAGGAGTTTTTTATATTTGGATAATGCTGTTTTGTATGCTAATTTCTGTGGCTCATCATAGTTTATCCGCCACCGTCTTTCTAAACGACGACAGTGCTGTTTTTCCAGACGAAGACAGTCGGAGAATCAGGGGGTGGAAGGTTTAGACCTATTTGCTGAGAGAGTTCTTTGAGGAACTAAAGCATTCGCTGCATCCTGTATCCAATTACTATAGCTATCCACGGCCGGGTCTGCCTGGTCCTGTAGGGAGGGATAGGAGGATTCTAACAGAGCATTAAAGGACAGTAAGTCTGCTTTGTTCCATGCTAGTCCAACAGAGGCAGAGCGTTTACTGGCAACCTCCTTGGCTTCACTGGGCATGGGAAGCGTAAATTTAATTAGGGAGTGGTCTGACCAAATTAAAGGAAGCGTTTCCTCAACCATAAGAGCCTGAACTGAGGAGAACACACCATCTAGTGTGTGCCCAGCAGTGTGTGTGGGGGATTGCACCAATTGAGAGTCCAAAGGAACTAAAACTATCCAATAGCTCTGCCGTATCTTTGTTACCTGCATCCTCTAAATAAAAATTAAAATCCCCAAGAATGATAAAATCGGAGTTTAAGATAGCTGATTCAAATAGACTGCCTAGATTGGTTAAAAACGTAGTGCGAGGGCCAGGTGGGCGGTAGAGAAGAATTCCCTTAAGCGTTAATTTGGGATGAAGTGTAAGCGAGAAGTGGAGGCCTTCATAGAGGGAGGAGGAGATGGAATGATGAGCTGACAGGAACTGATCCCTGAGAATAATGGCGACTCCACCCCCACGCTTGGAAGGCCTATCTTCTCTAATCACTTTGTATCCCGTGGGAGTGGTCGTGATAAAGTCGGGGTCAGATGCCGCATCAGCCCAAGTCTCTGTTATGAATAGTATGTCTAGGGCAAAGTACTCTATCATGTGAGCAATTTCGTACTTGTGCTTGCCCAAGGACCTAGCATTCATAAGTCCGCTTTGAAAAACAGGCTGGACCTGTGGCAAGGTCTCCTCTAGCCGCTCATGAACGCGGAGTGCCCTCACCAGTCTGGGGAGGGGGAGAGCGCATCCATAGGCACCGCTAGTTATCATTTCCCCGGGATATAAAATACAACAAGTCAGCTCCCTAGGATGTCCCAGGGCGTGTAGAGCACTGCTCGTATATTTTAATGTTGAAGATGCAATAAGCGGGGCCCTGGGCACGGACTTGGCGCGGACGGGCGCAGACGGGCTTGCCTTAGGCGCGCCTTTGGCACGCCAGCAGCACCCGCCGTGCGCGTCCGCCCCATCGGTGCTTATGAACCCTTCCGGTGAGCGCCAAGAGCGCGAGCCACCGGAAGCGGAAGGAGGCAGTGTAGCTGAGTGTTGCAGGGTCCGTCCTCCGCTCAATCGGCACAGCAGCCGTGACGGAACGGGGCGGCCCCAACACCAGCAAACAGAAGGCAATACAAACAGTGAGTAAAATAATGGCTAAGAACACGTTAAAAATGCAATAAAAGTACAATAAAAAGATACTGTTCGTGACCCCAAACGGAACAGTCCCCAAGCTTCTAATGAAGGTGCAAGGTGCCTAGTGATGTGCAAAATGGCAATGAGATATCAGCGTAATTAGGCTAAAATGTAAATAGCGTTAAGAGGCGCATGGTACGTACAGGGCAAAGTTATGTCCGCTGCGCGTCCGCCCCATTGGTGCTTATGAACCCTTCCGGTGAGCGCCAAGAGCGCGAGCCACCGGAAGCGGAAGGAGGCAGTGTAGCTGAGTGTTGCAGGGTCCGCCCTCCGCTCAATCGGCACAGCAGCCGTGACGGAACAGGGCGGCCCCAACACCAGCAAACAGAAGGCAATACAAACAGTGAGTAAAATAATGGCTAAGAACACGTTAAAAATGCAATAAAAGTACAATAAAAAGATACTGTTCGTGACCGCAAACGGAACCGTCCCCAAGCTTCTAATGAAGGTGCAAGGTGCCTAGTGATGTGCAAAATGGCAATAAGATAGCAGCGTAATTAGGCTAAAATGTAAATAGCGTTAAGAGGCGCGTGGTACGTACAGGGCAAAGATAACATAGGAGTGGAGGGGATGTAACCCAACGGCCAGAGCTGCTGACTTGAGAGCTGGGGATCCTCAGTCGAGTCTCTGCGGTGCCGCACAACAACCTGTGACTCTATGCAAATCACTTAATCTGTCTGGTTGATAAATTGTTATATGCTGCAATAGTAAAAGGTAAATCTTTATGAAAATATAGTTCCACCAAAGCGGCTGTGAACAGTATTTTGGCGTCGGGAAACTGATAAGAGAAGCAGACAGGAACAAGCATTGGTAAATGCAGGAAAATATGTTACAGCCAATAGAAATGGAGGAAAGGTAGATGGCACACACAGGAACCTATGAGAAGCCAGGGAAGAGAGGAGGCGGGATGTAAGTCACTTTTGAGTTTATATAATAAAACAATAGATTTCTCAAGCACAGTCCAAGTGCTGTGCAGGTGAAACCTAATGAAAGAAAAACTTCATTTTTCTTTTTGTAAAGCATCCTGTTTTAAGAAAAACAGGCTACTTTACAAAAAAAAAAGCTTTATTTAAAAACGATTACAGACATGGTGGTCTGCTGGCCTCAGCAGGCCACCATCCCTGTGATTTTTGTGATCCCTAATGGGCCACAAATTTGTGACCTACCTCATTAATATTCATGCGGTAGGTCATTTGCGACCCACTGGGAATTGCAGGAAGTGTTCAACACGCCCTCATACATGCCGTTTTGCAAATTAGGAAATCACAAAAAGATTTCTTAATACATCTGGCCCCTAAATCTCTTGTTAACGCAAAATGCACGCAGGATAGAGTTTGCACACCAAAACAACCATGTGGCATCCAGCCACGTCCTCTCTTATTTGGGTGCTTTGTGCAGGACTTTGCACTAAGGCTCGTCTCTCAAGTTGGCAATCTTTTATCATGTCCATTTCACTCTCTCCAACATCGACATTTACTGCTGCCGAGCGAAATGGAGTTTTGGAAATTAATTTCTCATCATTCTTTCATTTGGTCAGATGGGTCCAATGCGGTAATTCCTTCTTTATTGATTTCATTATGGCATGAAAAGCTCCCGCTTTCGAGCGATTTCACTTAAATGGGAACATTTTACATAATACAAACAGCCCTCCCTGGGTTCACAGGGTATGCAATTTTAACACAGATTTGGGAATGGGTAGTCACTGCGTTTGTGAACTTTTGCACATGGAGTATTCCATTCAAAACTGAGCATTCAAATAAAAAAAAAAATACACATTTTTCTTAGGCAGGCTGCAATTAAATCTTACATTAGAAATGTTAAGTTATTTAAAATAAACCTCGAAATTATTTTGTTTTTCCCAGACCAAATTACAAAATAATTCCTTAATGAATTTAAGCCATATCACATGGTAAGCCAATTTACCACTTTTCCTGGCTCAGATATTTCGCTCAGGACCTCCCACAGTGAAAGGTTTCATACAATGAAGTCAATTTAGCTCCCTTTGCTGCATCACTTACCTGCTCGAGTAATTCATAATTAATTGTTAAAAAAAAATCAAAGCACATTTTAATTATTTATGACAGCATCTCTGTATGTTGAAAATAACCATCATCTAACTTTCAAGTGCTATTTCTCGGCTTCATTAACTCCGTGTTAAAGGAAGCTGTAATATCACACAACATCTATAGTTGGTAACCAGTTCTATTGGAAAGAAGGACACGCCTCAATACTCTTACCACCCAAGATGTTGCTTGTATACAAGAGGGAAGGTCCTATACCAACAAATCAATAACTTATCGTTAAAGACGGCCCATCTTTCGGTCATCAAGCCAAAAGATCTTACTGTTGGCTTAGTAGGGACTCTACTACCCCAAAGGGAATTTGTCACAAATACACAGTTGGGAATTACAGAAACTTTAATTGTTGAAATGTCAGATTTAGCTTATCAAATCCTGATGGTACCATAAAGATACCCTATCATTAAGGACCCACATATCTTTATTGTGGTTTTAAACATGTTTGAAGTAACATTTGGAGCTTAATATGTGCTCTGGACCGAACACTTTATAGTAGTACCAGCGGTGTGAACCCCAATTATCAAGATTAAATAGACACCTAGTTACTCTGCAACTACAGGCCGAAACTCTCATGCGGTGTGTGAAATTATTGAATTCTGTGATGCAAGACGTTGAAACCGTAGTGGAAGCGGCTGCCAAGGGTTTTGTGGTTGGGTGGATGCATCAATACTGTCCATGCATGCATGTCCCTGCACACTCTGGTTTCCTGTGCACTATTACAGCTTTTTACCGAAGAGTCCGATGCGGACATGGTTCCATAATCCAGCCTCATCTCACCTCTGCATCGCACCGCCTCACATTGTTGCTTCGGGCCAGTTAAATATTATGGCCCAGGTATTTGGATAGGAGGCAGCAGAGTCAGTGTGGGAAAATAATACCCCCCTCCAAAAAAAAAAAAAATAGCATACTGCCAATGAGGCTTACCCTGAGGCAAGACATGCACAGTATACCCAAGAGCATGGGCGGGCCCGGGGATTACAGTAAAGGACTTGTAGTGAGAAGTCCTGAGCCATAGAGGGAGCAGGACATGGAAAAGCTAGGGGTGGTAGGGTCGGAGTGGGCGAGGCATTGGAGAAAACGCCCAACAATCATGTGGAAGGTTTGCTTGCTGCCCCGACTGATTAAGGAGGTAGATAGCACCTTGAAGTCCATGCTTCACCGCAGCTGCATGAATTGCTAACAATAGTATTATGATCAAGCCGTGTGTTAAGTAATTACTACAAAGTAACTATATTATGCCAATTATTACTCGCGAGGTCATATGGTGCAAAAGTCACACTGTCATTTCCACTGATCTGGGTCAGTATCATTTGGAGGGATTTCGTGTGGTGTCCTCATTCAGCCATGGTCAAGTGATATTTCAGCAATGTCACTATATGCTTATTGGTGGTTTTGAAACCTAAAACCCATACATCTTTTTAGTCAGATATCACCATACTGACCCCCAGTGTGTGGGCAGCTCCTGCAGGCCAATCACATAGCTATCAATTGGTCGGGTCTAAGTAGCTTATTTAGCCCTACCCTCAATTCTCCTTCTTGCAGTTTCAGGTTTCCAGTTATAAATACAGAACTTCAAACAAAGCGCAATTTCAAATCAAAAATAAAAACCGGGACGGGGCGAGCTACTCAAAATTGACTTAGACGTCATAGATGTGCTTGACAGATCCATAGTAGTAGACACAGTAGTTTCACTAAGGGGGAGCAATCGTCTACCCTTGTGGCCTGACGTCTGCCTCCGTACGCAGTCTTACCTGTCGGCCCCGACACCCACTGCTTATGGACTAGAGGTACTATATATGTAAAGTGCTGGGAGATGGAAATGTAGGCAAATCTTTCAAGCTGGCCCATGCCAGGCATGAGTTTCTTCTGCAATCTTGCATTATTCTTTGCATTTTCATACTTACACCATTGTAAACGCAGATTGCATGGCCCCGGAATGTGAAGGAAAGTCATCTGGACAGGTTTCCTCACACATGACATGGTGCAAAGTGAGATCTCTTGGTTGTCACCTGGAGTGTCTATGTGCATGTCCCCTTTTAACCCCAACATGGCGCATCCATCTCACTTCTGTTGTTCATGGGTTGCCAGAAATAGTATTCGAAAGCATAGGAATCATGGGGCGTGCACAAACACATCAGGATCGACCCCCAAATAGTGTGACCAGATGGCTGTTTAGCAAATGTAGTTTTAAAAAAGAAATTAAAAAATGCACTAATCAAACCCCATTTTCCACAATATTTCGCAGGGGGAGACCCCTCCATATCCCCCCCCCCTCCCCCCCAACTCGCTGACTTGACTCTCTGCAGTTCATCGCAGATATTAGGCCCCACCACTCTAGGTGCTGGAGACACTGCAGACCACCTTCGCAATGTCTGCCGGTGGGGCAATCACTGAAGACACTGGCGAGCACCCCACGTCGTTAGTGATCAGCCACCAATGGTGGAAGTGGGCCCCGAGAGCAGGGGTAGTGGGTAGCACCTGCCTTATAAATACCTTGGGCCCTGCAACTTGTACTTTTGAGAGCCAACACGAGTTTCGTCACTTACAGCCTCAGGCTTCTTCTAGGCTCATTTGCAGAACCACCTAAAAGGGATTCCTGATCCAATGGAAGATCACATCCATAGTTTTTGAGTGTCAACGTCAAGAGCCGGTGGGCGTCATGTGGCAAACATTTTGCAGAATAGGTTGCCTTTAGAATTGTATCAGGCTGCAGCCAGTTGGGATTTGCAGGAAAAAAAAAAAGAGCAAAGCGCTCGTTGAAGAATGGCGCAGGGCAACAGACGGTGGCTGGGGCCGTCGTTGGGAGAGTGATCAGAAGCTTTACAGATTCGGATTATAGGTTGATATAATAATTATCCATTGGCTGCACACGTTGCTGGTGTTTGTATTCTGTATATGTACGCTTTTATAAATAACAGTCATGCCAAATAAGATTATGCTGCCCCTATTATTCATGGTCTGTCATTGTATGATGTACTGGTCATAGCTCTTCTCCGCCTAGGACCCTAGGGAAAAGGGGCTGGTATTAAGTGTCAGGGAAAAGATCTGCATAGACTAGACATCTGTGCGGCTATCAGGTCTGACATTACGGTCCATGGCGGGGAAGCCATTTTATAAGTTTGAGTGTTGGAGGGTTGGCTGCAAGTAAACAATGTGTCACAGAGGAGAAAGATTGCTCGAACTCTCAGCCCAGGACACGTGGCCAGGGTGGTCAAGGACTATCTATTACCATGAACTGGCTTCCTTGTCAAAAAGTGCTGGCCGGTGAACGAAAGTAGCGAGCCAGTCTATGGTTCTGCAGCCAGTAATGCTCTAAGCCGGTGGTCTCATTTCTCAGATGGAGGCTCTTTCGATCACACACATTCCAACGTTGAAATTGGTCAGTCTATCTACATCTGCAGAGCAGCACAAGAAGGCGTGGCTGGCTGCCTTCGACAAAAATCCCCAAACGCATCTTCGATCGCCTCACCTCAGGTCTTTTAAAAATTGAACAGAGTGTCTAGCTTTAGGATTTATGAATTACTTTTCAATTGTCAACTATGGCGCTTGCTTGAATAATTATTCTCAATGCACATTTGTATCACTGGTATCGAGCGAAGAACAAACATTGCAAAAGAAATGCCTGTCTTCTGTACAACAAACTGCTTATTTCTACAAAGAAGATAGATAGATAGATGTTTCAAGTAAGCCCTCTGTTCCAAAAATATTCAGAACATGTCACCAGCTTTAATGCTGGAAAAAGAGAAGTATGGAAATCTCAAATTCTGGCAAATATACACCAAGCATGCGCAATAGGACTCCTGAACACTCAAGATACCTCAATATTCTTCAAAAAAATAAATAAAAACTCACTGGGAAACCTCCGCTAGGGTGCATGCATCATGACAATAGGAAGAACAGTTTAGGCTGAGAACAAGTGACAATGTAAGGATGCTGCAGAAAATGTCTGGGTAACGTATGTAGACCACCCGCCGCTATGGAATTGGCAGCAAGCTATATCTGGTGTGGAGAATACCCTTCTTTGTCAGGCAACACAACTTGAATTTCAAACTAGCATCTGGAGGTTGCCACTGTAAAGCAAGTAAGGTTGATGTTACATACTCAAGCTGAGACATAACCGCCATTAAATGGGCTCTACGCAACAGATCTTTGGGTACAACAAGCACATTGCCCGCCAACACAAACCAGCGCCAGAATGAAAACCTGGGACGAGTGGACAGGGCTGGCTCTCTCCATCACTCGCTGGAAGGAACAAGGTCCATTTCTCTTCCGCCCTCTCCCCAAAACTACCTCGGGTCACACACTAGGAAGGGGGTTCGTTTCCACTTATCAGCATCTCCTTCTACACTCCCACTATAAAGTTGATTTGTTACAAGACCTCACCATGACAAAGTTCAGAACACAGAAGACAATTTCTTACAAAATCGACTTTTATTACAAAAACATTTTTACAAAAATATAACATTTCAATAAATTAAAAATATATATGGTACGAAATCAGTTTTTTTTATACACATGTTCGAGTGCATGGGAAGTGTGTCCTGCACATTTTCCCAGCCTCCGAACTGGGCACTTGCACAAACAAAAGCACCCTAAAAAGTAAAGGTCCCCCCATACCTTTAACACCATAGTCTTTTTTTATTTTATTTTTTTTCCAAGCCCCTCGCCCAGTAACCCCGCTTGTAAACAGGATCTCTCTGTTGAACCTCCGACTTTCAAACTGGGTTCACCCATGTGCAGTCCACTCTTGGGCAGTGTTTCCACCTGAAAGCCTGGCAGTACTGTACTCTGGTGAAAGATCTCCCCAGTGAGGTAAACAGCACCGCTCCACAGCCTGGTATCCCCACTTCAGGGCCACACAAAGCTGGATTCAACTCGTCCCTGGACCTTTAGTTGGCACCAAGAAAGCCCACCAACAATCTCCATAGTCAATGGTAGGCATCATCTATTGGCAAAGAGGCAATTACCAAAGGAGGAGAATTCAAGGCAGCGTCCAGAAGTTCAGCCTTGCACCCCTCTATTTGTCTGCTGGTACCCCAAGGAGGAAAGGCACGGGAGAGTTTAGGAAAGTCCCCGAGTCATACCCTGAAGAAGTTTCCCACACTGCAGCCTGCACCTCCTCATAAGATGGGGGTGGAGTGCAGCCTCCTGTGTGATGGCTGGCTCCAGTTGGCATGTGTCCTGTAAAAATGTTTTGTGGCAAGAGATCCTCTTCAGCCAGGATGAGTGGCAGTGGTGCATGGAAGGATGTCGGAGACAAAGGACGCCCTTGGGACCCGTACACTGCTTCTTCATACGAGGGTAGAGGGACCGGACACCAGTGCTCAGTGTGCAATTCTGGCTCTTCCATACGGTTATAGTCTCTGTAACGAGAAGGGCATAACAAAATGGTCAGGCCAAAGTTTAGATCTCAGTTTACAAAACAAATCGTCAACACACCCAGTGGCAGCTTAATCCAAAACGGTGGATTTTCAGCACTCTAATCTCCCACCCTACACCACCCAGCAGAGAGGCAACCTGTTGATTTATCGAGATAGGCCTCCCACTACCCCAAGATACAGAAAGAAACACCCCACCCTTACTCCAGAGACAACCTTCATCTGCTTAGAAGTTGGAGACATCTATACCAGTTCTTTCCTCTCAACTTCCATCAACCAACTCCCTTCAGGATTTCTTTGAGGTACATCAAATGCTCTCCCCCTCACCCAACAACTTCAGTACATTTCCTCTAATAAAACAGTTACAGACCTATGAAACATTCCTCCTTGTCGCCCACTTGTTTGAATTTCTTGCGCCAGATTAAAAATATTATTAAACTCAGTAGCATTTTAGCTACATTGTTTTAGGAAATTTTGCGGATGTCTAGCCTGACACCCATAACTGGCTAACAAAATTAGGGAGTGGTAGAGGCGTTGGTCAGCATTTACCAGCATACTAGAACGTTTCCTTCAGATGCATCCTGCTAGGCAGAATACAAATCACGTATCCCACTATAATACTAATGTACATATCCTGTCCAACTTCCGGCTATTTTTCAAAGCAGGCTACCTCACTTTTCTCCCCAGGCTACTATTTTCTTCTAGTAAACCAAATGAACTTTCCTAGGTTGGTTAGGGTTTATAATGGATTGATCAGACTGAAATAAGCAACTCCTAAAAGCACACGTCTCAGAAACGTACTTGTTATTAGTATTAAAAGGATGCAAAGTTAAGATGAGAGTTGGGCATTTTCAGGGTGTGGCGGCAGCAGGGAGAAGATTATGATGAAGCACCCCAGGGAATCAGAGGGGGTGCTCTAGAGAACGTCAGACTACCCTACAAGAGGTTTAGCAAGACACCAGGCATACAGAAAAAAAGACCCTTCTGAATGAGGCCCAGAGGAGATGGAGGGGAGCATTGATACGTTTGTCTTTGCATTATGTATCTGCAGACTATATATGAAAAAATCCCATCCCCAGGTTAATTATATTGAGTTTCATGCACATTTGTCATGGGGTCTAAAGTTTTAAGGGGGGTCTTAACTAAAGGCAGCATTTCTTATTTGACCTCCAATCAAAGTTTTGTAACAAATAAACCCAAATTGCTCGACTGGTTTACACTAAACCTGGCTCAGAAGATAGCTGTAATTCCAGCTCCTTTAAATGCTATGTATGTTGAATATCCCTTATGCAATATTTGAGGGCAACTAAGAGGCAAAACTTAGGGATGTCATGCAGACGGGGTTTCTGGATAATTTTGCAAACCAGAATATAAATGTTAAGTCTGAATCCGATTGGATGGGACGTTTTAGATATACAAATCGTTTCACAGCCCATGAACAGCAGCCGCGGCCTGTGGAGGTAAGGGCAGTGGGGCTGGGGGAAATGAGGGGCGAGGGGGATTTCGACTGACAACAATGAGGGAAATTCTTAAATGTTTCCTCGTCTGTCGAAATCCATCCTCACCCGGCCCCACCGCACTTACCTGCACCAACCGCGGCTGATGAACGGGTAGGTCTCCCTTCAAACACTGAATGTGGGGGGGGGGGTAGTGCTGCACTTTTCCTTGGACTATGGGGAGAGAGAAGAGTACAAACCATACCCATTTTGGAAAAAAAGTGTGAAAAACACAACTCACCAGGCAGTTTTGGAAATTGGAGTGCCAGGGAGGTGTAGGCAATGGGTAAAAGGGGATACCATTCATAAAAAGATAGGGCAAAGTGTTGTACACAGGGCCTAGAAGGTGAACACCTCCTATACCCACCCCAATGAGCATCCCATAATTGTCTGGATTCAAGAGGAATGAACACTGCACTACCCCTGAACAAGGACCATGACTCGAAAGCTCGGGAGTGATCAATGAACAGCTAGAGCAGCAATCACCTGTGACCAGAGGGGGTGGGGGGACAGTGTGTGGCCAGAGACCATGACCAGTTCCCATTGGACACTGCCATAGCTATTGCACAGCAGCTATGGTGGGCAAGGGTACCGGCAAAAGGCACCAGGTAAAGTATCATTACAAAGCCCAACAAGTCACTGAATGGAGGAAAACATTTTAAGAAGAAGAAAAAAAAAACCACTCTTATTAGGGGACATTTATGGGTCAAGAAGATGAATAATGAGAAATATGTAGAGAACAAAAGGTCGAAGTCGCCCCAGTTTAATCAATTTCTCTCCAGGCTATTAAAATTGGTATTACGACAATCACCACGATCTAAAATAAGATGACTTTGCAATACGTATGTGGACATAAAAGGCTCTAAATGCAAGTGCTAGGCTGCAGTACCATTGTCAATCTCTGCTGTCACTGCGAAATCATAATGAACACAAAGACTGGTGCAGTTACACTCATAAGGAATAGATTTATTTTAATACAGTACAGCACCTCTATCGCTGCAGGACTATTTTTATTTAATTTACAGAGTTTTATATAGCGCAAATGTGACCCGAAGTATCGAGTATCAGAGCACTTTACGTAGCACCAGTTGCGTTACATGAGGACACATTCATTTTTGTTAGGCACGGGGAGATTAAGTGATGTGCCCAGAATCACAGGATGTTCAGCGTCATTGCCGAGACTCGAACCCGGTTCCCCAGATTCGAGGTAGACCGCCCTAGCCGTTAGGCCAACTCCTCTCCCCTAATATTGGACATCTATGTGAACCCTCCATCAGGATATATATCTGAATAAAAGTCAATCAGTTGCGACTTCTGTGAAGTGCTAAATAATATGCAGGGATGCCATGTGTGAGGTCACCTAGTAACGCACTGGGTGTGTGTGTGGGGGGGGGGTGGGAAGGGGGGGGGTAATATTCCAGGCAACCACAGCTGCAATACCATTTGTGAAACAAACCTTCAAACCACTGAACACTGCCCCTTCAACTGAAGTGGTTTCAGAGAAATTAAAAGTTTAGAATGATTAGCAACTGATCATCACGAACACCCATAGCTTCTCACAACTTATTATTTTTAAACAGGGACTGTAGATAACTCATGCCACCCTAAAGCAACACTGTATCCAACAACAGAGTAGGCTTTTTTTTGTTTTTACTCATACAATTAATGACTGTGTTAACAGCTGGAAAAATAAATAACTTGTCTGGCCAAGAAGGAAAATAAATAACCCCACAATACCTCCATACTCGCTTCTCACAAGACTCCTTAACCAGAAAGTTACTTTGTTAAAAACCGTGTTCAAAGTTCACCACTGGCATTGCCTGCTTGCTTAATCTTTTCCTGAGGCCCCTGCTTAAATAAGCCCTTCTAGGATCTTTCCTCCTGCCCCAAATGCAAATAGAACAGACTGACCTACCAGAGAGCGCTGAAGAGTGTAAATGGACCAAAGGCACCATCAGTTTTGGAACAGAAAGCTCTACAGGTTTTCTGAAAGTATGCTTTGTAGTCATCCCAGCTGCTCTAAATAATAAGGTCATTGGGAAGCTACTCTACAATATGACCAATGCAGTGTTTGTCATGCGCGTTTCGGCTAGCGAAGGAACTCCCTTAATAGAGTATGGCTCAAGAGGGCAAGACATCAATCACACAAGTGATGCTTTCATGCCACCGTTTGAAGAGCAAGCCACAAACTAAACACAGGGACCAAGACCAACAAAATTAACATTTAAGGGCCCAACTTAAGGTGGCAGAGTCCTCTCGTTCACAGATAAAGCCGCAGTGAGATAAAGCTGCAAGGAAATGACTGATGGGTGTAAATCAGAAAAGTATGAATAGTAAGAAGTGAAATCCCTCTATCCTTGTAGAAGACTTAAGCCAGTGCTTCTGGAGTTGGGTTTGCAACCCACTTGCCCTGAAGTCCTGATAATTACCACTAAACTGCAATGGGATATGATAATTTAGTCACTAATAAATTAAGTAAGGTATACACATTCCCAAAACAATCGAATCTACTGGCTGGGGGAGATTTGTGAACAAGTATTCATAAACTACATTTCTAAAGGATAGGAAGAGCATTTCTATACATTGGATGCGCCAGGAAATGGCCGTTCAGGTGTTAACTTGAAAGCCAGAGTGAACGAATGTCAGATCAAGAGACCAGAAAATGAAAATTCAGATGGTTGCTGTTATTCCAACGTCAAATCCAAAGACACTTGTCTTTGAATGTATTTTTGCTGGAGATCTTTATGGCTAGGAATTCAGTAGTTAAGAAACAAGCACTAAACTTCAGGTCAAAGAAACACATGAAAGACTCAATGCAAAGCAACCCCTCTTGCTTTTCCCTTTCGAAGCGCGGAAGTGGATAAAATGTGCTCTTGACTCTTCCAGTCGCTCTGTAAGAACCAGATACTTATAAATGGCTTTCTATGGGACTTGCACAGTAACCTGGGAAGGGGGGGGGGGGGGGGGGGGGAAGCACTGGAAGACGTGGGCCAGTGTCCTCTGGACATCACCAGGAGCGGCACTTCCAAACTTTTTCAATGGGGCCTTCTGCAAGCACTTGGCTTTGAATGAAGACGCAGCAGTTGGCCTAACGGCTAGGGCGCTCGACCTCGGACCTGGGGAACTGGGTTAGAGTCTCGGTAAAGACGCTGAACATCCTGTGATTCTGGGCAAATGACTTAATCTCCCCGTGCCTAATAAAAAATGAATGTGTCCTCATGTAACGTAACTGGTGCTATGTAAAGCGCTCTGATACCCGATTGGATTCGGGTGACAGACAGATAGATCAACCTGTGGATAATTCGGTTTAAGGAAAATGGAATTCAATATCTGAATTGGGCGGTAATCGAATGGGTAAGAATCATACACAGCATGCCACTGGCTGGTCTGTCGAGCAGCTCTTTCTTGCTAGGCAATGCAGCATCTTACTTACCTGCACCAATTCCACATTTCGACTACCAAGTGTCTATGCTTATTTGAATGTAGTGCCTCAAGCTTGTTAATGTACAGCTTGGTCACTTCATGTAAATATTTTAGCACTTATCTTCCCTTAATTAATTAAATGAAGGAAGGCCTTAAACTCCAGACGATAAGCTGGAGTTTCAAATTGTTGAGAAGATGCACCTGGTTCTCCACAGACCGCAGGCCATTATGAGCAGTCAAGAAGCAGAAAATGCCCTCATCCTATCCTCCCAAATATATAATGGACTATTCTGTAATCATGGGGAGTTCTTCGTATGAGGAGAGAAGATAGTCTTGACAACTGGCTGTGGGCATCGCATACACCCACCAGTGAAAGTTTAACATACACAGCTTCTGGAGGGGTTTTACCTTTCTGCATGAACAGCAAACCAAGCAGAAAAATGGTGAATCTCATGGTGTGCAAAATGGCCAAGGGCCACATATGTACAAGGCCACACTCTGAAACCAAAAGCAAGACCGCAGGAGAGCAAGTGACTTGCAACCTCATTTACAGTCAGAGTCTGTGCCCTGGATGAGGGTCACTTCAATAAAACGTTCCGATGATCATGATTCTACTCTAGAGCCAGAAAATCCAGGAGATCTCATGGTCCCTCCACTAGTGTGGTAGATCAAATGGCTAATTTTCCCTATATGGCTAAACTGCTGACATTTTGAATTAACAGGTTTGTGCCAAGCAATGCTGGCTTTAATGGAGTTCTTTTGCGTCTTACTGGAAGAACGTTCACTTGTAAATGGTCTGAAAAGGCACTGAAACATAGGCAGATCTTGGAAATACAAATGTGGTACATACCAGAGCTCTCAGGAGACCCCTCAGCTGCTAACCCCAAATATACCCGAGATAAAGGAGAGCGATTTACAGTCACTCTACTATGCAATTATCTCGAATGTCTGAGTAACTCCTAGAGCCGTGTGCGCTTTTGAGTGAATTTGGTGGTGGGCAGTGTACTTGGTAAGCTAACTCCACTTCATTGTCTTCAGTAACTAACAGCGGAATATAGGGATTAAAAGATGTACAAAATGCACAATATGGGAGCATCTCACTGCGAGGGTTGCTGAAGGTTTTGCATACCTACATGCCAAGCTACTGATCGGATACACTTTTTTCTAAACTGACATTGAACACTTCTATCCACCTCTCCTCGGACATTAAAATAAGGAGGGAAACACTGTGTTGGACACCTCAAACTTGCTTGCTTTGAAGTAGTTAACTTCAAACTGGGCCTAGGAACTTAAATGTGAATTGTAACAAGCAGGTAGCTGGGAAAGAGTAAAGGAAACATTATAGGAAGGTTACAATCATTACATCAAAGATTACATAATACAGAGAGCCTTAAATTATAGCTCTGATCCCAGTGACTCTTCTAAATCAATGCCTCCTAAAAACCAACTTTCACCTAGTAATCTTCTTTTCAAATGTATACCTAGAACTCCTCTGATCTATGCAAACTTAGGCCTTCTATCATCTCTGGCTCCACACTGGATCCCTGTCAGCCCTTCTTTATTGCATTGTATTTGCATTTATATAGTTCTTACTACCCCTAACGAGGTGTCCAAGTTCTTTTTCGGCAAGTAGCCCGCTACTCCGGAACCCACAAAAGATTGGTGGTGAATTAGTATAGTGAAATATGAAAGTAATTTGAGCGGTGGATAGGTTAATCAGTTATTTGGATTCAGATGGATAGAAGAGGGAAACGGTCTACATTTATATAGCGCTCGCTACCCCAGATGAGGTGTTCAAGCTTGGTGCCCAACTTCTGAACCAAGCACTGCTCTCTACAAGCCCTTGTGATTGTTTAACAAAAAGCACTTCAGCGAACCCTATTGCGCTCAGCAGTTTTTGCCCCATTTCTATTCTTCGGTTTTCAATCAAACTAATAATAAAATTAATCAATGTACAGTTCTCATATTCTTAGATCCAATTCCCTTCTGGCGCTGGCTCCTCACAAAGCACGGAATACACTTTAGTCACGGTACTCCGTGATCTACGAATGTTGGCAGACCAGGGGAAATCATCTGCTCTGTTCCTTACTCAATTTCGCTGGCAATTCCCATACCATTTCTCATGCCTTGCTTCCATCACATGTTACAGAAATGTATATATAACGCTCCAAGCTAGCTTGGATCAAGGACTATCTCACAAATAGATCCCAAGTTATCTTGAGACTTTTAGATTTGAAGTTAAGGCAATCACTATTGGAGTTTAAGAATCAGCACTTAGGCCTACTCTTTTTATTAATGTTTAGGTCCTTCCATTGGCTTCACCTTTTTGCTCCTCCTACCTAAAGGCCACAAACCACACAGAGGATGCTCAGATCACTCGCTCTACACATACACGACATAGAAAAAAAGTGCATGTCTGCAGTGGTAAATTGGAGGGGCACAACCAGCCTAAACTGAACACTGACAAGAGAAAATGTCTGATAGTCCAATGTTCCTAATCCACCTCTTTCCAGTCTTTGGTTGTCTGATCTGGGCGACTCTTCAGCTCCTACAATATCAGAGCGTATTCTGGTTCTTTTCGGGATCACAAGCTTTCCCTTTGCAGTCAGGTTAGTAAATTATCAGCGACCTGTTTTTTTCCTAATGAAATTACTCTGAAAGATCCTTCCTTTTCTTCCAGCCAGCAGATTATCCTCCTTGCCCATATGGACTACTGCACCTTGCCGTTTCTTGGGTCCATAACATTCATACGTTACCAACTACAAGTGATTCACAACTTTGAGGATGAAGTTTCAGAGCCACGCCTGCAGCAATCTTCTTAATCTGCAGTGCTTTCCAATTTACACTGGCTACCCATTACGAAGAGAATTGCTATTGTCCGACTTTAAAGACCTTTCTTTCTTGCGCCCAGTTTACCTGCAGCATGCATTCGGACACTACCATCCATCCAGCACCCTGCAATCCTGGGAGGTACGGATTTGTGCCAACCCCAGGATCAACTGAGCTCATGCGGGTGGCAAAGTCTATTCTTTAATGGAGGCAAAGATATGGAACTCGCTTTAAATGTTATGTATGACTGACAAGCGCCTTCAGTTCCAAAAAGTACTAAAAAATACTATTTTTTTCTAATTAATCCACAACCCACTCTGTATTCTGTCCAATCACTTAGGCCAGGACACCATTTGCTAACCTGAACACTGTAGAAATACCATTTACACAACATTGTGTAAAGTGTGATCTCACAGACTGCATGTCTGAATATAACCCAGCAACTTACCTGCCACACTGACAAGAATGACTCTTGGGCTTCACCAGAACACAGACCAAGGCCATCAGCAGCAAACCAGCCACGGTGGCTGCCACAGCAGCTACAAGCGAAATAGAAGGCCCAGGAATCTGGCTTGGGGGAATGGAGTCCTTGTACCCTAAAACAGAAATACCCAGTTAGAAGTTTCCAAAAATTGGTATTTCAGTCAATAAAACACTGGTTCGATCCACGTTTAAGTAATTCAGCATTATGACCCCTGCTTTCCGTCTTTCTTTAAGCTCACCATAACAACAAGACAAAAGTGAATTTTAAACAGAGTTCCCAGAGAATGAAAGACCACTCAAGAGAAACTATGCAAGAAGCACACAGGGTCTAACCCCACACACTTCCCCAGCCCCATTCATTTGAAGAGAGAAGGCTAAGGACTGAGCCATATTGTAATCCCTGGGGCAGAAGATAAGAGGCCAAAATTAGATTAGTCTTCAATACAATTATTAGCAGCAGAAAGCCATCTTGCACCAAAAAGACAGATAAAATTACGCCGATAGGGCTGGTACATATATTATAATTCCCCACAGTCCTGGTGCACAATAGCCCTATGCAAGAGTAAATATCACCCAGCTCACAAAGCTAATACATCTGGACTAGCGGTGTCCCAAATTATTAAAGTCCACCAAAACGCCGATGTTGGTTCTTGTCAAGTAACCTAAATCAGTATGGTCATAGGAAGGACTTTCTCAGCCTAAAGCGGAGCACCTATGTTTCGATTCCATGTGCGAGTAGGTTACATCTCTTATTTTTTTGGAGGTCTCGCTCGACAACACACTTATGTGCATGACCTGTTGTTACTAGTTCCTTAAAATATACATAGAATGAGCTCCACTCCGCCTAGAGGAAATTCTCCCTCACTGCAGGCCATTAGTTGCTTTGGGGAAACATTCAACCTCCTTTGGAGCGCTGGCACTGCAAAGCATGAGGGACAGGGAGAGGATGGTGATGGCGGTAGAAATGATGGAGATGGCTATATATCGATGGAAGGAGATGATGGTTATGGAAAGGAGGAGGGAGAGAAGGGTGGAAGGCTTTGCATTTGTTTGATGGTCAGCAGTGTAATGCAATATTGCAGAGCAGTGCTGTTGACCCAAAAGCCTCTGGTGCTTCATTTTCTAGAAAGCTCAACTTCAGGGAGCTTAGTACCAGAGGACTTGGACGGACTTGATGCAGTAAGGAGGAAAACAAGAATCCGGGTAGAATTGGGGTCTTTGAAGCAGGCCACAGTTCACAGGGAGTATTGGCAGGTCACTACTTTTCCAGAAGAATGAAGACAACTTTAGGCCAGCTATAGAAGAGATGGTCCCTTGTGGTAGGCACGCAATGTTCTGACAAGAAAGAGCATTAACATTAGGTAGACTGGAGGGGTGGGGGGGGGGGGGGGGGGGAGTGGGGAGTGTACCGAGTTAAAAAAAAAATCTTCTTAAGTTGGACATATTTGTTTAGACAACCTTGCTTGTGAAAAAATAAGTGCGAGCAGCAGGGGTGGGAGATTTTCCTTGCGGTCCCATGCTGAGATTGGCTAATATTTGCAGGGCAACGAGCTGTTTCAGGAAGAGGCGGGAAGCAAGTCTTGTACTGCCTATTCTATGGCCTGCTTGACTATAGTTTGCTGAACAACTTTATTTCAGGAAATGGATGCTGGGTTCTCGTCCATTGTATGTTGCAGATATGGAGCCTGCTAAACACGCAGCAGCGCTCCGTAACGTGGATTAAGAGAGCCAGCCTGAACAGGATTGGGTGGAATCTTCCCAGGTTATTCCAACTATGGCAGACTTGGTGTTTCAATGGCAGAAATCTGTAATGCAGCAATTTGGGCATCTCGCCGCGCGTTTATAAACCCTTATAGGTTTTTGGTGGAGGGAAATAAGTCTTACACTGTTGGCGTGTCGTTACCGAGTTCAGTGGAAGATACTCCAATTAAGTTCATCATGATTGCTCATTTTTAATGAATTAATGTTGTGAGGCATCAATCTGGTCTTCAAGTATTTAATTTGAAGCTGATTACAGGATTCAGCATCAGCTCACAAAGTAATGACTTTGACAGGAAGTCAGACGAGGAGGTAATAGCTGGTTATTTACCAGTAATTTTCTTTATTGCAAGTAAAAACTTCCCTCCCTCCCATCCAGAGGGAGTACCGGCTTAATATAGTTAGCTTAGACATACAGGATGTGAAGTCAGTGTGCTTACTGTTTAAACCAGAGGACAGGAAAAAAGTATGTCGCCATATTGGTAGGATGGAAACTGTTTTTGGCCTAGCTTAGGGATTATTATGGTGAAAAGAGCCTTCGCTCACGAGGTAATGATTGTGATGGGCAAGTCGGAATAATAAAGATTGAAAGTAAGTAACCAGCCATCAGATTCGTGCTGGATTTAAAATGCCTTTTTAATAGCTGGAAGGATAGTTTTTAGTCAGTCCCAATACAACCATTACTTCACTCCCACAAACAACAATTCCAATAAAAATTAAACAGTAACCTTCTAAAATTTGACTTACTGGTAGTTTTCACCAGTTTCTTAATAGCCCTCCAATTTTGTTTTAAAACTTTCTTTGCCCTAACAAAATTCCACGGAGACAGTTCTAGTTTAAAGAAGACATTTTTTCCCAAATCAACGAACAGAAAGTTTTTTTAAAAATGCAACAGTGACACTCAATTAAAAGTTAAGCTATAGAGAGTTGTATATGAAGGCGGTTAATTTATTCCACCTTATGGTCTCTTGAAAGTGCACCGATAATAAACCAGTATTAGGCTTCGATATAGAAGTCACTGGGCAAAGTAAGTCAGGATCTTGTGGGTAAATCCAAAATTGAAGCTTAAGCGAAAGGGGCATGAGCAACTGAGAAAGTGGGAGATAGGCGACAGGCAACAGAACAAGCTTTTAAGTAGAACGATCTGGGTACAAATGAAAATGAATAGAGGCACAAACGAGCGAAAAATATGCAGAGCTCAAGTGGCGGGCATGGAGCATTCTGAAAAAGTGAAAAATAGGGTGAGGTGGACAGCATGGAAGATCGAAATTAGGGACAGGGCGCTTGTGTAGATGAGAAAGAGACAAGCACTGGAATACTCCGTTGGTTTCCCTATCAATTAATTAGTTTTACAGTAACTGAACCAGTACGTCTTGTATTCAGAAAAAATAAATAAATAAATAAATATCGTTATTTTGTACACAATACATGTGAGGGATAATGAATTGAAGAAAAAAAAAAAAGAGAGAAGGAGTGTAGAGTGCACTTTTTAATATGCAACATATCGCCTCATCCACTGCAATGTAACTACTCCATGGGTGGTAGAACAACACAGCAGACACCCAATAGCATTTGGCGTATACATCATGATCCTTGTTGTGACTGAAATGGTCTGAAAGCGATGGCTCAACGAGCCTGACCCATAGCCCACTCTGTAAACTAACCAGGCCTAGATATAAGACAGATTGAGGGGGGAAGGGAAGACTGGATGCATACTAAGCAATAAGAATAAGGTGCACGGGAACGTCAGTGAGAAAGGACAAGTGGGGGCAAAAACAAGGGGTGGTGCAAAGGCAGGAGATACAAAACCAACTCAACAGGCACATACAGAGGCGAGAAAGGGGCTAAGGGGAAGCCACAAACTAGGGGGAATCAGATTAAAGAATGGGGGTATGAGCGTGTGGGAAAAAAATAGTAGATCAAAGATAGTGAACAGGAAATTGACACATGCAAAGCAAGAATATAACTAGCAGAAGCTCAGGACAGGGCCAACTGAGAGCAAATAAATGTGCACGGTGAAAGCGGCATGGCACTCACCTGGCGATGGATGGCACATAATGTCCCCTGTGAGGCTCCATTTCCCCTGCCGGCACCGAGAACTCATCACTGGGGCACTGAAGGTAAAGCCGGTATTGCAGTAATAGTTCACCTCGCAGCCGGACATAAAGTGCATGCCGTCACAGAGCGGTGAACATTTGTAGGAGCACTTGAAGCCACCATGCTTAGGGACTGAAGGTCTGGGACACACTAGAAGGGAAACAGAGGAATGAGAGGCTAGCATCATGGGACAGGGCGGCCCCAGCCGAGGAACAGGCTCAATGTGCGCAGATCAGAGCATTAGCAATGAGCCCTTGGGGCTGTAGGAAGGAGATTCCAGGGGCATGTCACGACCTCAATAAATGTAGGGCAGTTTATTAGATGTAAACCCTCTCCCATCACATTTGGGGTATATTACACCGTGAAGTGAATTCGCCGCAAGGGCCTGCCTGGTCAGGCGCAGACAGTGGGGTGGGGCCTATAATAGGATAGACTTACCACTGCTCTTGGGGATGACAGAGGCGCAGTCACACAGGGTCACTAACAGCAGGGCTGCAGGCACGGAGCGGCACCACTGGTACGGTCCATGGCGCTCTCTTCCGTCTCCCAACATGGTGGTTACTTGATGGATCTAGAAAACAAAACATTTACAATGAAACGTGTTGTCACGACATGTCTCGCGGTTTGCATGGTTTCACTAGGTCTGGGGGGGTGCAAAGAGCGCACAGGCAAAAGCAGTGACAATTCAGTGGCAAGTTGGAGAAAAGCATTGGCTAAGGTTGTGCAGGGACCATACAGACACCAGGTCACCAGATGCAGCTGGGAGTCAGGATAATGGGCTGGTTAGAGATGGTGGGGGTTGGAGGGCTTAGATACAGGCTGCATTGATCGGAGGCGGTGGGCTTAACAGTGCTGTGCCAATCTAAACCAGCAGGTGTCAACAAAAAGGCGCTCGCTGCCAAAAAAAAAAAGGTTATCTTCCATCACCAACTGTGCCAGACAGCCCACGGGTGAGGGATGAGAACAGACAGCCCCTTCCCTCGATATACCTTTACCAGGATAGCGCCTGCTGCCCATGCAGGCAACATACCAAATAATAATAATAATAATCTGACTGGAACCATCAACTTTAGTCAAACAAACAGCCCTGCTTGACATACACTCACTCTAGTAACAAGCAAGGGCAAAGCCAATAGGTCTACCCTTTGCAAGAGCTATTGGCTTTGCCAATATGTTCAGCAATGTTGGGGACCAGAGTGGATGCTGTTCACCATGGCTAAAGGTTACTGGGGTAAAGGAGAGTGTGGCGTGGAGTGTTATGGAGTGGCATAGAGTGGAGTATCATGGAGTGGAAGCAATAGAGTGTGGCAGAGTGGAGTACAGTGTCAGAGTTAAGTAGAGTGTCAGAGCGGAGTAGAGCAGAGCAGAGCAAAGTGGAGCGGCGTAGAGGGTGTTGCAAAGAGTGGAATAGTGTGCCACAGAATAGAGTGGACTAAAGTGGCTTAGAGGGAGTTACGCAACACTGTGCAGTTGTGTTATAGAATGACATAGTAGAGCAGAGTGGCATAGGGTGAAGTAGAGTGTCAGTGGAGCATCGTAGAGTGGAACAAAGTGGCCTAGAGTTAAGTTGCATAAAGTACAGAGGTACAGAGTAACTGGGAGTAGAGTGCATTGGCTTTGAGTATAGTGGTGAAGAGTGCAATGGCGTAGAGTAGTGCAGGGTACAGTGCAGAGTGCAGTGGAGTGGCACAGAATGAAGGGGCATAAAGTGGTGCAGAGAGCAGTGACAAAGTACAGAGTTGCAGAGTATAACAGAGTGCAGTGACAGAACAATGGTGTAGACTGCAGTGGCAGAATAGAATGATGTAGAGTATAGGGCCGTAAAGTGCAGTGGTGCAAAGCAGCTGGCATAGATGCAGTGGCGTAGGGTGAATTGGTTTTGAGTAAAGTGGTGAAGAGCGAAATGGCGTAGAGTGCAGTGGTTTAGAGTACAGTTGCGCAATGTAGAATGCAGTGGAATTGACTGTTTTAGAGTGGAGTGGATAGTCGTGCAGGGTAGAATACAGTGGCATAGAGTAGTGGTGTAGAGCGCAGTAGCATAGAGTAGAATGGCACAGCATTGATTGCAGTGGCACAGTGGAGTAGAGCAGCGTAGAGTGCAGTGGCATAGCATAGATTGCTTCAGAGTAGAGTGCAGTGGTATAGAGTATTGGCGTAGAGTGCAGTGTGGCGTAAAGTGCATTGGCATAGAGTGCAGTGGCTTAGAGTATATTGTTTCAGAGTAGAGTGGTGCAGGGAAGAGTGAAGTGCTGCAGTGTTGCAGTGGCCTAGACTGGAGTGGTGTAGAGTAGGATAGAGTGCTCTGGCATATCGTAGAGAGATGCGGAGCATAGAGGCATAGTGTGTAGTGCCGTAGAGTGCATTGGTTTTGAGTGCAGATGAATGGCATATTGTGGTGCAGAGTAGAGTTCAATAGAAGGAAATAGCGTTGTGCAGAGTGGAGTGCAGTAGAATGTCGTAGAGTAAGTAGTGAAGAGTAGAGTGCAGTAGAATTTCGTAGCATGGTGCAGAGTAGAGTGAAGCAGAATGGCAGAGTGGTGCAGTGTAGAGTAGGGTGGCAGAAAGAGTAGCAGAGAGGCAGAGTAAAGTGAGAGTGCAATAGTGTTGAGTAGAGTAGAGTAGAGCATAGTGGCATACAGTGCAGTAGTGCACAGTAGATGAGCATAGAGTGCAGTGGCATAGAGTGTATTGGTTGTGAGTAAAGTGATGTAGAGAGCATTGGTGTAGAATGGAGTGGCGTAGAGTGGAATAGAGCGGCGTAGACTGCAGTGTCATAATATTGTTTCAGAGAAGAGTGAAGTGGTGTAATGTGCAGTGGTATAGAAAAAAGTGTCTTCGAGTGCAATGTAGATTAAAGTGGCTTAGCGTGGAGCGGCGTAGAGTGGAGCGATGCAGAGTAAAGTGGTGTAGATTTCAGTGGTGGAGCGAGCAGTGTTGCAGAGTAGAGTGAAGTGGTGCAGAGTAGAGCAGAGTTGTGCCTTGGGGAGCGCAGGGGCATAAAGTGGAGTGATGCAGAGTAAAGTGGCATAGTGTGGTGCAGAGTACAGTGCAGTGGCTTAAGAGTGCAATAGATTTTCAAAGTTGAGTGGTGTAGAGTAGAGTGCAGTAGCATAGAGTGCAGTCATGAAGACTACAGTTTCAGAGTGCAGTGGTGTAGAGAGCATGATGAAGAGTGCAGTGTAGAATAGAGAGTTGTAGAGTGAAGTGACGAAGAGCATAATGATGTAGAGTGATGTAGCGTGCAGTGGCATAGAGTATAATTTTGTAGAGTATAGTGCCTTACAGTACAATCATACAAAGTAGTTGGTGTAGGGTGCACTGGCTTTGATTAAAGCATAGAGTGAACTGGTGTAGAATACAGCGGTTTAGAGCAGAGTGGTGTGGCGGAGAATGCAGTGGCATAGAGTGGAGCAGAGTGAAATGGCCTAGAGTGGAGTGGTGCAGATGAAAGTAGAGCAGAGTGGAAAGGCCTAGACTGGAGTAGCAAAGAGTGCAGTGGTGGATAGTAGGGTAGGGTGCACTGGCATAGAGTGGTGCAGAGTCGAGTAGAAAGGCGTAGAGTGCAGTGGCGTAGAGTGCAGTGATGTAGAGTAGAATAGGGTGACAAAGAGTGCAGTGAGAGTACAATGGCGTAGAGTGCAGTGGAGCAAAGTAGATTGGCGTAGAGTGCATTGGCTTTCAGTAAAGTAATGTAGAGTGCTTTGGCACAGAGTGGTGCAGAGTGCAGTAGTGTAGATTAGATTGTTTCCAATTAGAATGCAATGGTGCAGAGTAGATTACAGTGGTATAGAGGAAAGTGGCATATAGGGCATTGGCGTATAGTAGAGTGCAGTGGCATAGGGTGCAGTGTTGCAGAGTAGGAAGACAGAGTGCAGTGGCAAGGAGTGCAGTGGCGCATCGAGTAGTGTGGGGTAGAGTGCATTGGCGTGGAGTGGTGTAGAGTAGAGAGGCACAGAGTGGAGTGGTACAGATAAGAGCGCAGTGACTCAGTGTGGAGTGGTGCAAGGTAGAGTGCAGTGGAGTGCTGCAGAGTGGAGTGGGCTAACGTGGAGTATGCATGGTATGATAGCATACTGCCATTACAGACGCCACATCTTCAATTGAAATGGCCATTAGATTTGCACTCACATACAGGTTTACTGATCAAAGTATACAGTGCACAAAAAAGTGGTGCTGAAATGTCATCCCCCAATGTATTGAGTTGTTAGTCAGCACAGTTCATTTGCGGACATTTACATTTTGCCACATGCCAGAAACAAATAGAACACTGCACAGTCTGCCTCAGGGAGTCCCCTAGAAGCCAGCATGATTGGCACATAAATCCCATCATTTTAAGTCAGAAAGAAAAATAAAAACCAAGCTTCCTGGAAGACACAGCCTGAGATTTCACCTCGGTCTTTGAATGCACAGCAAATGTGAAAAGATAAGAACAAGATTTAAAAGTCGGTTTAAAGAAAGCAAGTTCGTAAAAGAATACAGTAAACAAGGTTTGAGAAACGGGAAGGACGAACTCGCGCTGGACAGCCTAAAGCAAATATAGCCAGAAAATACGAGTTACAAACCACAAAGCCAGTGGTAAGGAACTGGAGGAAAGCATTCCTGGGTCAACTTTAGGAATGTCCCCAAGATGTCCTTAGCGAACCAGACAGCTGTGCTGTCTAGCAGGTTGCGACCTAAAAAGGACACCAGAAGACAAACTTTGAAATACTGGTGTTTATGTGTCGTCCTTACAGGATATATATTGCATACGGACCAGCATGACATGTGTACGCTAGTCCAAGGTACTAAGCTCCCCAAGTCTCTTATCAATGGGTGCAAGTATGGGGACGGTGCAGGAATACAGGCATCCCTTGTAACAAGGGATGAAGGATCTCACAAGGTAATCTGAACCACCCTACACTTGCACTGTTTGGTTTAGCCTGCAATTTATTTTCCTCTTGCGCATTTTAAATATTGAGCCATTGTTGGGGGACTTCATGTTTACGCTGATGTTCGCCAGTAGAGCACCGCGTTTCGCTGTCTCGTGGTATGCTTCCTAGGAGTATTCTTAGCAAGGTATCAGAAGATAGGTGGTCTGGGGCAAAAGAGAGAGAAAGAGAGAGAAAGTGTGTGTGTATATATATATATATATATATATATATATATATATATATATATATAGAGAGAGAGAGAGAGAGAGAGAGAGAGAGCTTGTGTTTGATGGTAGTAGCGTCCCAACAAAGTGTGATTTTATTTCCTCTTCATACACAGGTGAATATGTGTAGACACTTTTCAGAATGTGGGACATAATAGTTATTTACCTTCGGTAATTTTCTCACCCCATAGTGGGTTGTCAGTGTACAGTCTGACTTTGGAACTGGACAGCATATGAATGGCTACCATGATGTTGCATCAAATGATATGAGAGCTTAGAGACCAGTTTCTTCCCACTTCCTTCTACAAACATACTGCTAGTTCAGAGTTAGACTAGTTTCAGACCGGTGATTAAATAAATAGAAATTATGAGCACAGTAAATCCCGTTCTAGGAGCAAATCTAAAGGTAGCATGGACAAGAGACATTAGCATGTCAGTCTTGCATTCGATAGCATGAGTGTCAATCACCAACACACATCTGACAAACTCTGGCATGGCACTGCAAGATGAAAATTAAGTATACAATAGCTTTGACAAATTAACACGCCCCCAAAACACGCATGGGTAGTTTGTTAATTTGTCATGCCCGTTCTATGACTGGGGTAACATGTAAAAACAACCCTCAACTCAATCCCACTGGGTCCTCCACCCATCTGGTGTGCCCAATGGCCCATCCAGCAAATGCTGACCCGATCCATTATCTGTACAATGGGCGATGCGGACCAAGTCCCCCATGCCAACAGAGTCCCCTTTTGTGGATTGAAAATCTTGGCGCGGCTGGTTCTGGGCTCAAACACTTGTAGACCCATCCTGACCACTCCCTGATGCGCTCGCGCTGCTGAAAAAACTAGGACAAAAGGCAGACATATCACAAGACACTTCATAAAGTCCCATCTAGCTTCCAGCTACATTGAAGAGTCCACATTTACAGGACCAAGGCCCGAGGCTTTCCAGAGGCTGACAAAGTTGTGTGGTCTCTGGCCCACAGGACAACACTGCCAAGCGACTTGAGTTATCGCAATTATAGCACATTTCTGCACAATCACTATAACATTGGATGGAGTCACATCTCAACCACAGAAGGTGGTAGGGCTTGCGATTTTTATACATTTTCAACGACTTTTGTTTCTAAATAGCTAGTTCTTTCTGGACTCAGTGTTTGTTTCTATGAATGTGATACTACATCTCATTTCCAAACTCATCAAGTCTTAAAGTGAGCCTCGATTGTTTGACCAAAGTGCCCCTAGGTCAGCACAAACACACATGAAATTAACTGGTAGCCAATGCCAGAGTAGGAACAGGAAGCCGGAGGGTGTCACAGATTTTGACTATGAATGAAGCAAATCTACAAGAATTTTCCATCAGAGACAGAACGCTTACTTAGAGATGTTGTTAAAGTCATAGAAGATGAAAGGGACTGTACACGATCAAACAACGAATATATCTACATACGTTTAAAATTTAAGGCAAAGGGAGGCAGTGATTTTTCGGTTTCGCACGAAACTTTTCTGATCGAAATGTTATCGTTGCTAAACAAATAAATCTAAACACATGCACT
The DNA here is from genome assembly GCF_964204655.1 of Triturus cristatus. NCBI lineage: Eukaryota > Metazoa > Chordata > Amphibia > Caudata > Salamandridae > Triturus > Triturus cristatus. Next base: position 307,486,534 of record NC_140592.1, read on the forward strand.
GTGGTTCTAGAATAAATTACATTTCCAATCAGCAAAGCCACTGAAATGAGAAGGGGAATCTACCTATGTGTGGGAGGGCAACAATACTGCTATAATGCAAATAAAGTAACAATCTTTGAAAGGGTGCGATTTAAGGTACTTTTTATATTCAAACAAGACTACATTTTCACTAGTCACCAATACATAATCTGACTGCGTACCTTGTGAAAATTGGGTTGGAAAAACAGATGGACTCCTATTACAGGGGAAGGAAAACAATCCACATAATTTACAAACACAAAGCACATGTAAGGGCATTTCTAAAGTTGGCCAGGGTGTGAGATGCCAAGCAGAGAACTTCAGTTTGCCAAAGTCACAAACCCGTGAAAAAGTAGCTCAAATCCAGAGTTCGTTCAAACTCCGGCGCAGGAAGCCGCCCGCGAGCGCACTGCACTCGACTGTGGTGCAGACAGACAGGATGTGATCCGCCTCTGTGGAATCTGACTCAAACCCGGGCATTGCCGGCCTCTGCCTGGGTCTCACGCCTACTCGTCTGGGCCAGGAGCCCAGCACAGCCCGCCACAAGCCCACAGAGCAACTGCTCCATGGAGGCGGCGAGCCAGCCTGGGAAACTCCGCGGCCTACAGAGCCAGAGTGAGTCAATGCCTGCTGGACTCACCACAGACAGCAGACCGCGTCCATCCGGTCTCAATGTGTAAAATCACGGGACACCCGTCGATTTCAGAGGGGAAGATGGCAGGCTACAGACGGGTGGGTGCGCATCACGTCACCGGAGCATGGGAGGCGGGAAAGGCACGCGCTGCAACTCACCTAGCTCGACACCAAATGGCACTGCAATCTGATTTACAGCCACAGAAGAGCCTGCGTTATTAAGCGTCACTGGGAGATTAACATGCAAGACAATGCAACATAGCCAGGAGGCAGCATGACAGACATGAACCATCAGTTTTTAGGGGCGGGGCGGGAGAACCAATAGAATCGGAAGAATGTCCTGTTAGATTAAACCCACTGGGGGTGGCAACACCTTAACCGAGCGCAGACTATTGGAAGGTGGGGGGAGAAAGGTGTTCCCAGAAAGTGAAGTGAGCAATCAAGTGGAGTGGGGGGAGGGGGGGGGGGGGGGAAGTTAGGCCACAAACATCTGAGCCCTGGAGGTAATTCCTCTTATCCAATCACAGCCTGATCGAATTCCTCAGCATGGATAATACAATTTACGTGCCCAGTAGTCAGTGGGAAAAACGGCGCGTGTAATGAAACCGACTGAGGACAAAAACACTAAATGTTTGTTTGCAGACCAGATCTCTTCATGTTAAAAGTTGCTAAAGATTTGCATATGGGGTCTCTGTCTGACAGGTCATGGTGGGTGATAGACACTGGGCCGGAATACAGCCTGGAGTGGCTGAGACGTTTGAAAAGATCACACCCATCACTTCTGAGTTTACCTCCAAACAGCAGGTTTTAGGTGGGGCGGGTCCTATAGGGTTTCACACCTGGCAATAATTAAAAACAGACAACGACTCCCTGGAGCTCTATATATACACTCACGCCTCTAACTTTACTAGGAAAAGCACTGATCCTTTTCCCAACTATTGACTGCAAACCCTTAAGGTATTTAATACAGCGCCTGGAAACACCCACGGGTGATTAGCCGCGCTTTACAAATCCTGTTTAATTTGATTACAGCAATTCATCTTGCATTGTCCAGGAGTATTTGCTGTTTTACGAAAGGTTGCGTTCCTGTATTGTTGTTTACTAAACATACGACTCTTTTCAGTACATACATACTTTGAACTGAATCGCCTCTTGGTGCCAGTGAATTTAGGTGGTAGGTGGGCGTCCACGGGCCAGGACGGGGAGCTCTGGGAGTGGAGGCAGAAAGCAGCGCACGTTTCCCACAGTGCTTAATACAATACAGCTGTGCAAACTATATGCTCATTCAATCTGTGGTGGCTGCCTATGTGCCAATCGTATTTGTGGGTAAATGTGAAGCAAGCAGAAAGATGTGCGAAAAAAAACAGGTACACATGTCTAACAGGGTGAGACACTGAAAAAGACAAGTGGAGCAATAGGGAGAGCCGGGGCGTGTGCACCACCCCAAATGCCACCACCCCTTTCACAGACCTTAGCGAAGTTTAATACAAGGTCTCATTTGCAGAATGTAAACACTTTCAATGAAAAGTATTCACAACATAATCACTCTGGTTATTCATTTACCTGATACATCATACAAGAGCTGGCAAAGCCGATGGGTCTGGCTTGTTTCAGGCATAGGGTTGCTGTAGTGTGATATGTCTGGCAGCAGTAAGGGAAAGGTCACAACGATGCATTGAAATACTGGTCAGGATTTTAGTTGACATGTTTTAAGTCATACTCTAAATTACATAGGCCAAGTCTCTTGTACAAGATTCCTACCACAAACACCCTTTTCGTCCAATTAAAGCAGTGGTGTAAAAAAACACACACGTGCAACTGGTCGCTGCATTTTGCACTAAAGGAGGGGTTAGTAGGGGTCGCTGGAACAAACCAGCAAGTGAAACTGTAAGAGGACCCCCTGCCAGCCGGATCAGGGATTGGAACGGGGAGGACAAGGGTACCCCGTGAGGAGGGGGCGTCGGAAACAAAGAGGAGGGAGGGGCGGCAAGGACAAAGGGTAGCACTAGACATGAAACAGAAGAGATGGGCGGAGGCACAGGGGTGTTTGAAGTTTTATCGCCGCTCCAACCTAGATTACCTGTTTTGTAAAGATTCGCACCCCCTCTAGGCCCAGTTCTCCTAAAGAAGAGGGGGGGGGGGGGGGGGGGGCTTCCTGTCATTGTGATGCGAAGAACATAAACATCGTTCAAGGGCAAACAGGGTGGGGGGCTATGTCTGATAGCAGTTTAGGGTAGTGAGAAGAGATGTAATCCCCAAACGCATCCCTTGTACCTAGACAATAGAACTATCACAACACTGATACGATTGACCAAGAACACCGTCCTCAACAAAGTGCTACAAATAAAGGTACGTTTTGTCTGGCCGATGCCTACGTTAAGCATCAAGCCTTTGTTGACCCCAAAAGTGCAGGCAGCAGATAGATGGTTTATGTGTGAAGGGGGCTCCCCCGGTAACCCCATCACGGACAGAGTGCGTTCACGACGATATGACACCGTTAAAAACAATTAAGACTACCACAACCACACCAGCGTTGTATTGAAAGCCTAAAACCAGTCACTACACAACATTAAGTGTGGAAATAAAATAAATATTAAAAGCAAATAAAAAGTGAAAATCAGGAATATAAAAGTCGCGGTGAAGGACCATTTCGCTCTAAGGAATCCAGCTCCCCGCACTCCTGCCTTGACGGCAGTCTTGTCACCGAGCTGATGTCATTGTGCTTAATGCTCTGACGTCACGACTGCCTCAAGCATACCTCACAAGAAAACCCCCGAGATGACGTAACCAGCCCTTTGTCTTACCTCCTCGTTCGCTGCTTCTGATTTTGAATCTATTTTCAGGAAAGAAAAGGAACTTTTAGCAGCACAGTAGCCCCGCCCACCGTAGCGTCATTCCTCGGAAACTCCCGAACGTATTGGCTATTTCTGAGTCACAGTGGGAGGGGTGTACTGGTAAAAGAAAACCCACGCGATGACTTCATCGCAGATGGGCTGCGCATGCGCGAACCCTTTGCGGTCGCTCACAATCTTCAATCGTTTCGGACTGAATTTCGAACTTAAGGGGATTAGTGGAGATGTTGCCTAATAGACTGAGATTCTAGGGCTGCCTTAAGTTTTTTTTAGCATATGTGTCCCCAGGGCATCAGGGATGTGGCGTTGAGTACAGCTACTTTTCGACCCAGACTCCTCCAGTATCATTTTTGGGTAAAAGTACAAATTTCCCCCAAATCGTCCATGCGGTTTATTACATTTTCCAAATTTAGACCGGGTCTATTGTGTGGAACGCTGAAAATGTCCAAAATAGTGCAAAACTGGGTTGATGTTTTGAGACACCATTATAGAAATAGTCACCGCGTGCTACGATGCACAATAGGGGCCACTAGTTCATTGGGTCCAGGATTTTTCTTTGCATTCTGGGACTTGTAGTAACGGGTAGCCCACAATAAACTCGGCATAAACAAGCGTGTGAAAGGTTTGTATCAACAAATGATGTTATCTCTAATTAATTTGAATGCCCACCATGGTCACCAGCTTTCTCTTGGTGCTTGCTGTGCTTTTACAAAGGGGTTCCCCATCTAACAATGGGGAAAAAACCCTCGGGCGAGAGGGGGTATTCTCTTTTACACTATTTATGCAGTCGGATTACGCCTCTTATCCTCTAGGGCAGGGCTCTCCGAAGGTGGTCCTGGAGGCGTGACCCTTGCCAGGTTTTTAAGATAACTACATTTATCGAAAATGGGGATATGCTAAAAATCCGGCATGGATCACTCCCTCCAGGGCCGACTTTGGAAAACCCTACTCTAGGGGATCGCTCTCATCCAATTGTTCGTAATAATCTCTTGTGTCGAAGGAAGTAGAACCATCAGGCCAGTATGACAATGTGTGCCGGCTTCTGTTGATCGCAGCTCACTACCATATAATTAAAAAGAAGAGTGAGACGATTTAAACTCCTCATGTCTATTTTAGGAACATGTTTCTGTGCTGATAGTCGGGGCTGCAAGTACCAGAATACAAAGAACAAGCATTTACAATGCAATGGTCTCGGCATTGGTAAAGTTAGAGCTATTGGCATTGCTCATGACATTATTTTTGTTTATGTGTTTGTTTTTAAAACATTGAAAGAAACGGCATTGTCATGAGCAATGCCAATAGCTCGAACTGTAACAATGCCGAGACCGTTGCATTGTAAATGTTTGTTCTGTGAATTCTGGGACTTGCAGCCCTGGTTGTATAATGGCATAAACAAGACTACACATCGCGGAACGTAAACAAAACACCTGGACTTGAGCAGTAAGTTACACATGAAGATGGTGCACATTTACATGAGAAACTTGGCAGGGCTGTGTACTGGGCCAGACCCCTCTTTTCCGAGTGCGGCTGCTGCAGAAGGCTTGAGTGCTCTCCAGTCTCTCTCATTTTCAGGCGCAGTATCTGGTTATATAATTTTTGATATCTTGATCCTAACCTGGCTTTTTAGCCAACACGGTGTATTCTGGGAAATGTAGTTATACAGGTCTTTCTCTTGTGTGAGGCTACATATTATCCGAAGCGAAGTGTTGTTTACTGAAAAGTCATGAATGGCTGCCATGGTCGGTTGTCATAGGACCACTGGGTAGCTCTGCTTGCATAAGTCGCCGAGAGATGAACGACAAATACCAGAGTTCACAGGAGAAATTAACAACGGGATATACATGCACACGTGACGCAGGTCAACCCGAGAGTTTCAGAAATCATACAGGTGGAGGTGGTTCCAGATTAAGGCGGGGGTACCCAAAGGTGTCGCAGCACAGGGCAGTTCGTACCATGAATAATGTTTGTGCCAGGTCTTCAAACGTCCTGTTCCGTGAAATATCAAATTTAGTGAAGAAAACATGGCCGATTTTACATTGTGCAGCGAGAAACGGGCATTGTTTAATAAGCGCATACGTGGGATTTGAGAAAAGCTTCCATTTCTGCGAGGTTACTACAGACTGTGTACGGGTAATCTCTGGTCGGTTGCTGAATACAAGCACACGCACAGCTAGCGCCTGAAAGGTGCGGCGGGGGGGGGGTGTTTCATTTTATTGGTATGAACGTGCACAGAGGCGCAACTAGAGCCAAATTTCGGGGGCGGGGCTAAGAAAAAATTGGGGGGGGGGCTGGATCTTTAAGCAATAGGCATAGTGGATCTGCAGGGGCTCTTAGAAGGGTTGAAACAACAGCGAGGCCTCATTAACGTGCAAACAGTCTTTTAAAGACCCGTGAAGTGCTCCGGTGCAGCTATGTGGATGCCCGGGAAGCTGTCTCATCCCGGCTGCCACACACGACGGGGTGGCTGAAGCCCTTTGAGTCCAATGGGTGTTGCGCGCCTGAACGTGCATACTAGCACTCAGTATATTGAATGTGGCAATAAGTCGTCCTGTCGCTTCTTGAAAATATCTACCTGCTTAATTTTTTTCTTTTAGAACGTAGATACATCAGTGGACGTTGGAGGGCTAATTGTGTGGTGTATGCCCGCTGCAGACATTTTCTAATGTCAGAAAGTCTTATGTTTGATTCAGTATTTTAAGAGGTAGGTGCCACGAGATTCCCTGGGCTGGATAAAACTTACGTCCGTTAATTAAAAACCTATATAATCAGAGATTTGTTGCAAACTTTGTAGGAAAAAAATATAATTAAGAAAACAATGTGATTTGGGGCTGGGGTTTGTGATATTTAAAGCCCCCTCTAATGTAATGAATCTATTTTTGTAGTAGCACCTGCTGATCGAGAGTAGCTGCATATATTGGTATTGTTAATTTGATTTTTCCATCCGTAACGTATTTTAATAAACATGAATAATGTCAGTGCCTAACGCATGAAAACCTAGCCCTTCGCCCTCAAAATGTAACATGCGGACCCGGTTTGCCGTCATCTGCGAGCGCGCGGCGTTTCTCCGCTGCCGCTCCTGCCCTCTGGGTCTGCGGCTCTCCGCGCTCGCAGGGCTTGTTCCGAATGTCATACCCTTTAAAGCTCTGGCTGTTTCCTTCCCCTCCAGCCAGAGGCAGTTGCAATGTCAACGGGGAAGCGGTAGTGCAAAGAAACAAGGGGATAATCAGATTTAGGACTGGCTCCCCGTACAGCAGCCTCCCCCAATTCAAGAAGCTAGTTTTAGTAAAATTGCGTGGACTGCTCTGACAAAGAGCTAACCAGGTCTTTTCTCTCTCTCTTTAAACAAAAGATCAGATAATCTTTCGATGGCTTTTCTCCCAGACACCCTTCAGCTTAAATCAATTGCGACGTAAAACAAGCTTTTAGTGAATTATTGCTACTCCCGCCTTCTCTCCATCTTTTCCAAGGAGGTTGATATCTGACAGAAAACGAACAATAGCTCGAACAGAAGGGAGGCGCCTGGAAGCGCGGTGCTGCATGCCATGTCCACATTACAGCCTCTGCAGGGAGAGAGGTGGGACAAACAGTTAGACCCTCCTGTGGCAAGAGCACATCTGCTCACTGCAGCAGGCTGCCCCCCCTTGACAACAGTTTCTAGGAAAGCAGCATGGGGTAGGGGCGGGGGAGTGCATAGAGGCAACGTTAAACACCTCCACCACTAAAGCCTGCTCCCAATAAACACCACATGGCGCCCTTGACAACCAGGGCTCCTAATGCAACAGCACTCTGCAAAATTACAAAATTATCATTCTGCAGGGAAGGCTAAGGAGACAGATTTCGCCATCGGTGTGAGGGAGCCAGGCTGTGTCTGAGAACAGGAAGCTCGACGCTCACCCTGCTATTAGAGAGCCATATATAGAACTGTGGATTTAACATGCACGGGCCGAGCGTAGACGCGATGTCACCCTGTCGACCTCTGAACGGGAAGCTAGCCAGCATCAGTCACATTCATAAAATGCAGGGATCCCCGCACAGTTTTACAATGCAACGGTCTCGGCATTGGTAAAGTTAGAGCTATTGGCATTGCTCGTGACATTAGTTTTGTTTATGTTTTTAAAACATTTAAAGAAACGGCATTGTCATGAGCAATGCCAATAGCTCTAACTTTAACAATGCCGAGACCGTTGCATTGTAAATGCTTGTTTAAGGTTGAGAAGCCATGTGGAGAAATAAGTGCTAAAAAATTCAGAACAGATTAGAAAAAGCTTTAAAAAAAACTATTCTTTGCCTTTCCAGTCAAGACTGCTCCAGAGTTGGTGATGGACGATTTACGATTTACTGCCTATCGCATCAGCAATGGTTTAATTGCAAAGTTCAGTATAACTTCCTGGAGCATGCTGTTCCAGTCGCAGCATGTGGCTGCGCAGGACATGTTAGTCAAATTAAACCCTGAAATCAAACACTGCTCCAAGTTACTGGGGTGGTGGTGTCCTTTCAGAAAAGAATGAGACTAAAAGTACAGAGAACTGCGCTCGAGTTTCATATGCAAAAGCAGTGGTTGAGTCTGAATCCCAGTAACTTGAGGTAATATAAAAGAAAGATGGGAAGAAGAAACAACAACCCAGGTCCGATTGCATCGGAAACGTTCAAAGTCCTCAAGCCTAACGAACGGGAGGCATGGCCACCGCACAAAGGGAGCATGAGAACTGGTCAGTCACCGACGCCAGTATAATGAGCACACACAATTAGGGGGTGGGGAAAGACACAAACTGGCCCTCACAAGCGAGGAATGTACAAGAATAAAGTTTAACTCCTCATGTTCATCTAAATGGCTGGCTCATGTGAGGATGGGCTCGTCGATGGTATAGTAGTGCGCATGTGCACAGGGTTTCTAGTGGCAAGGCGAACGGCAGACCAGTGACCGAAGCGGGCACAGCACTCCAGTTTAGCGCAGCAGACAATGAAAGACTGTTCAGATCCATATGAAAGAGGCCATTTTACGGGTCATTAAAACGCACCATGGGAGCGAGAGGAGGGGAAGAAGATGGTGCAAGGGAGAGAGCCTGGACAGAGAGAGGCGGGAGGGGGAGGAGGCAGGGAGAGAAACAGTGAAGAGGGCCAGGAAGGGAGCAACGGAGGGGGCAGAATTAGATTGGACGGCGATGGGGGGGGTTCGGGGGACGGTAGAACGGGAAAGGCAGAAGGGGACGTTTTATGGGTCATTAGATTCAAAGGGGAGACTGGAAAAGCTCCGAAAGTAAAAGCGATAGCGTGTGTGCGCGGGAGCAACGCCGGGGCACCACCGCCTTTCTCCGAGGCACAGCAGAAAATGCCTCGGAGAAAGGGAGTGTCCTTTTCGGATTGGGGGGCGTGTTTTGCTGGTGTCTCCTCCCTGAGACTTTTCGCAAAAAACACGCCCCCCGATCCGAAAAGGACGGGGCTTCAACGGAGTGACTGGACCTCTTCTCCAGTGGCTGGCCAGCATTTAAGAGGCCAGCCAATGGAGAACAGGAGAGAAGAGGGGCGGGTGCAAGCCCCTCTTCTCAAAGTCACTCAAACTCATTAAATCTCGGAGCGAGACTGCGCAAGCGCAGCCTTTCGCAGCCGAGACCTAAAAATCCTAGACTGGATGAGAAATTCGTCTGGGAAACTAAGAGCTCTGATTGTTGTCAACTCAGCTGAGCTGCATTAATAACTGCCTTGCAGAGCACAGCAATGACGGCTGGACCTTCCACAGGGGTGGTGCCATTGAATAACGCCATCACGTCAATGGGGGAGAGAGCGGAAGCAATGGAACACTAAAGAATAGAATGAACAGACATTACACATCTTGTTACTTCACAGCAACAGCAGCACAAAGAGATAATCATCATAGGCCAAGAGTAAAATGTAAGAGGTAAAATGTTCAACTAGTTCTGGTGATTTCGCTAACAGCATGTTGCATTTTGGGACTTGTAGTTTTGCTTTGAACACTATAAGTATGGGTACTAAAATTAAAGCATGCACAGTGTTTGTTGGGATGGAAAATACCTCACATGGCAATCGTTGTGAACCCTGCCCTGGGTGCCCTAGCTGCGGTAATTTCTGGAGCCTTTGTAAGTAAGGCTGGCTTAGTATATGGTGCACAGGTGCGAAGTGACGTCGGAAACCGCCTTAGGCCACAATGGAGGACTTCAGTAAAGATGCCATGGGCAAAGGCTGTGCAAGAGTCCGGTGGAATCCAAGGATGGATTCTTGAAGAGAAGAGCCTGCAAGCAGAGGGGACAGAGGCTATGCCACTCAGAAGTGACCGGGAGGCACGGAAGAGCATTTCCCACCGAAGACGGAAGATGCAAGAGTGATGGCGGTGACCTTGTTGCTGCAGCTGTGAGGACCAGGCGGCACTGTGGAAGACTAGGAGTCATGCACGAGCTGTACCACATCGGAAACCAAGAACCAAAGGGTCGGTGTCCATCTGAGCCCTAGCAAGCCTTGAGAGCAGCAACAGACATGGTAAACGATGAATGAGCAACATTGGGGCCAGCAGGGTCCAAGGGAACACCAAGTGCAGGAGAGCAGAGAAGGCCCGAATAAGCAGGGGAGCACACTGAAACAAGAGAAGACACTAGAGAGGACCCACAGGCCAAAGGCACAGGAGTCACAAGAGAACCTCAAGCAGCTCTCCAAAGATGAACGATATGGTGAGGACAAAGATCTTGGCAGGAAGAGATGCTGGAGGCTGGAGCTTCTTGTAGCCAGAAGATCTCTGGAGTGCAGAACCAACAAGCCTTGGCAACGGCAAATTGAAGCAGTGCATTGGGGTTTGGTCCCAACGGTTCCAACAATAGATACTGGCTTCAAAATTGCAGAGGACAGGTCAGGCCTCTAGGGAGTTGTAGAACCACCACCTGTGTTACTCCGCCTTTTAAATTCTGTGGGACATCAGGAGCAGCAGACCGGTCAGCTTCGTTGCAGTGCCTGCAGATGCAGGGGAGTGACTCCTTCACTCCAAGGGAGATTACTTCGAATGTTCTTGATGCCCACTGGTCTGTTGAAGAGTCTGACATAGACAACGAAGAAGACTTGCAGAACAGCGAGACCAGGAGCAGCAGGAGTCTTCCGCGATGCAGTCTCGTCTCTAGGCGAAGTTCAAGTGTCCAGATGGTCAAAGAGTGATGTGGTTTCAGGCTTGAGACTTGCCCCGCTACAAATCTGAGGACCCACCCACAGGTAAGCCCTTTCATACCCTAAGTAAGGGGTTAGGATGACTCAGGAGTCCCTCCCAGAGGAGGAGCTGGACAGAGGGGAGGATACTCCCATGTCCAATTGTCCAGTTTCGTGCCAGAGCGTGAGCCAAGGGCTCCGAGAACTGGTTCTAACTAGAGTATGCAAGGAGGGCACCAAATGTGCCCTTCAAAGTAGTCCGGTGGTGCTGGCAAGTGCCCCATCCCAGCCCAATACACAAAATCCTGTCTGGGAGGTGGTCACACCTCCCTGTAAAGGGAAACCTATTGTTCTACCCAGCAGCGGCCTGTGCAGGTAAGAGCGGTGGGGCCGGGTGGGGGGATTTCGACAGACAACGAGGGAAGATTTATTATTTATTGAATTTTCCCTCGTGGTCGTCTGTCGAATCTCCCACCTCCCCCCAACCCAGCCCCACCACTCTTACCTGCACGGGCCACTCCTGGTTCTACCTTCCCCTGCTTGATCTCAGCTCAGCAGCAGGAGGGCAGAATCGTGTCTGTGGTTGGTGGCAGCACTACCTTGCTAGCAGACCTTGAAAGGTGTTATTGGGAGTAGCGGGTGCTTCCCGGAGGAGCCCCCCAGTGCATGGAATCATACCTCCAACACCGGTAACGGTGTTGCTGTATGATTCCAATTTGTTTGATACCAAACATTGCGAACACAAGGAGATGATGGATGGAGCGCTGACATTTTTCAGACACTCACCCCCAGTCACAGATCTGGGTTGAATCCATCACAATTCTTTAGCTCACTTTGCCACCTCAGTTCAGACCCAGCTATATACAAATCAGTCTTGACCCTGTGCCTCATGGGAACAGTCCAGCCTGAACTGCCAAGCCAGATCTTCCCTGAACTGGAAACAAGCATCCTAGGACTGGTTTCGGGATAACACCCCTCATCAGCCAGGCTTGCTTGAATCCAGTGGCAAAGTGAGCAAGGGACCCAAGTCTGGGCATACCCTGCCAACTCAGGGCGAACAAAGCAAACACAAGGAGATGATGGACGGAGCACTGAAACTTTTCAGACACTCACCCCCAGCCATTGCAGTATTGTGATTGGCTTAGGGGAGGTGAGGGAGGTTGTCTGTGGCTGCTTCCAGTTCAGGAGATCAGCAGGAAAACACAGGACCCGGCCAGGAGCTGAGGCGGTGCAGGACCCTGGGGAAGGTAAGTTTTTTAAAATTTTAATTAAACCCGGCCCATTGTGAACCCCCGCGACCCCCCACCCTCCTGTCATGCCGGCTGCGACTGCATCCATCCTGGCTGTGTCCCTAGCGCTCAAAGCACACTCATCCAGGTGAGCAGGCAGCTCCGTCACCTCTGCGTCCTGTCCTCCACGCACCCTGCGAGCTCTTCATCTTCGTCATGTCCTGCATGACTCTGTGCTTCAGGTCATGTCGCCTCTTTTTCAGGTCATGTGACTGGAGCAGGCGGCAGCATTCACCTCATCTGAGGGCAGCTCGTACGTCAGCTCTGAAAGGATTTCTTGTCTGGTGGTCCAGGGCCTCAGATAACCCTGCCTCCTCCTTCATGACTATTTCATCTGTTGAGATATTCAACTCTGCATGGCAGAACTTTCCCTTTCTGAACCAGGGCTATGATGACACCTTGTTGACCTTGTACTCTCTTCCTGCTCTTCTGTATTCCTGTATGGTGCACGTAGCAACTGCCTGCGGTTGACTGTATTTATGCGCTATTTCATAAACTTCTGGATTCATGGAAGAGTTTATTGGTGACATTCTCGCACAATAAATTGTTTAATTCAGCTCTGTTTATAAGTTATAACACAGGAGTCCATAATCGTACCCTAGTGACTTCTAATAATGCCATTATTTTCAACATGAAGTTCATGCACGTCCCAAATGCACTTGTTATGCTACACTTTGTGACTATATTTTGTACTGTGAAGGCATAGGGCCTTTCTGAGAGTACTTGGTGTTGGAGAAGACTGTCTGTAAAGATCAGGATTATAGAGAATCTAATCAGGTGTAAATTCTCATTTAGGCCTTTGCTGTATTATCTGTGCCTGCTATAGGAATATCAATATATTAATTTTATATGCGATTATCCACCCATCAGACCTGAATAACCTAAATAGTGCTGGTGTTTTTGCACCGCTGCCGTGTAACTTTGCATCATCATTTACACAATGCGACCCCTGCAAAATTATTTTTTTTTTTGACTGAACACTGAAAAAAAATCCGAATACAAGTGCAAGACCAAAGTTTTCAGTCGTGCAAAGAACTGCAAATAAAAGAGTCTGAAGGAAGGCATAATTTGTTAAGTGGTCTGGAAATTCTTATACTAAAAGAAGTCTCTTCTTTCTGATCAATTGTTAAGGAAAATGGAATTGACTCGAGATAAATTCTCAATTGTATGTTTGCCATTTTTATTGCGAAGTATTTGAAGTCTAAAATCTGTCGTGGCCTTGTGAATTATGCCACGCTGCGTCCATTTTATCCATTCTTTCTAACATGGTATCTTTCCTGCCCACTGTCACAATAATTGAAGTAATGTACCTGGGCTGCCACATTTCCTCCAACATTCCTCTGTTTTTCCCTGGATTCCACCTAGGTGTTTTTGCGGTAGCCAATTACCAGTAAGTGGTTGTTTTTAATTGATGATTCTCTACCAGAGGTGCTTCTAGAAGTAATTCAGAATCTTTTGAAAAACTAGTATAATTGTTCCCATTCATTGTTAGAAGAGGTTCTCCCTCTGTCTGTTCCCATCGCCTCTGAGGGGGACTTATAACTAGCAATCACTAGAAGAACTCCACAAAGTGTGGAGGGGGGAACAGGAGGCACGGGGTGCTAGGAGCTAGCGGCCTCCATAACTACTATTGACCACAAGAAGCTGCTCCTAGTGTGATATGACCTTACTACAGTTGTGAGTTGAGTGTGGACATCTCACAAAAAGTGACGGACTGGCCTCACACACCACCTGGTGTCATGCTTCATCATCGGCCAGTCCTCGCCCTCCAAAACCTTCGTTTGATGGAGGGCGGGCATACACCTGGAGACAGGGATGCACTTCTAAACTAAAGAGTGGGGGCCCATGGGGTAGAACGTGGAGTTAAAAATCATTATAGTTACTAAAGAATATTTTTAATGTGATCAGTAACTATATGATGCTTAAAACAAATATATTGTTTAGTAACTATAATGATTTTTAACTCCACGTTCTACCCCATGGGCCCCCACTCTTTAGTTTAGAAGTGCATCCCTGTCTCCAGGTGTATGCCCGCCCTCCATCAAACGAAGGTTTTGGAGGGCGAGGACTGGGGACTTATAACTAGCTGTGGCATACATTTAATTAAGTGTGGAGTACGTACTAAAAAACGGCATTGATTCTTGGCGCTGAACTAGAGAGTAAACTTGGTTACCACGTTGGGGGGGAGTACTGCTCGTGGTAACAGTGATTCTGCCTTGCACAGGTATCCACCATTTTAGGAATCTAAATGATCTAACCACCATTGGATTTCCAACTGGGATTCATGGTCTAGGAGGATGGAGTCGGAATAAGCAAGCCCTCTGCAAAGATGGCAAATTTTTAATCTCTGGAGAGCTCAATAATGAAGCGGACCCAGAAAGGAGTGTCAAACGTCTTCCCATTACTTTCGTTACTTCTTATTTCCTTGCATTACATCTCATTACTTCACATTATTACATTACTTTGGGAGCATGTGAATAGTATTACGTCTATTAGAACTCCGCTTGAGCATCAGCCATGTTGTTTGTAGCCTCATTTATAAGGTATTCCTGTGTCACACTGAGGCGTGCAGGCCTTCTTGCCTGGAAGAGGCTGAGCCTCGTTTTCACTTTGGTTCTCATAAGTGAGAATGTTAGAATTCTTTAGAGAAGCTTCTGCACCTGTCTCATTCGTCATCAAGGTCATTTCAGCCATTTTTCGTGAGACTGAGGGTCACCTGCCTTTGCTCCCATTATCTAAGGTTGCAGCGTCAATCAGGATACTCCTTCCTTTACCTATAAAGCGCTTTGACGCCTCATCAAGGGTAGTAAGCGCTATATAAATGCAATTACAATTACCTATATATTTATTTTACAGTTTTCTATAATGCAACAGCACCAGTACCAGAGCAAAAGACAAAGAGATAGCCTTGCCTCCGGGGAAGTGATAGGACTTCACGTATGTATCATAACTGAACTCATGTACTGAGTGTAGCACATGTGACCCGGACGCATTTAATCTACACCCTTAAGGATGTTAGGGTGGTCAACTAACCAGCCACTGCGGAGGCAGGCAGTGTGTCAGGGATCGGTTTTGAATGCAAATTGCGTACTGTCTTAGTGTCTTTGCTGCAGATCAGCCCCTGATCTGCAGCAAAGACACTAAGACAGTATTACTGCGCCAGACTGGAGTAGCTCTGAGTCAAAGAGCAGGAAAGACTTTACGAAAGGCTGCAATGGTAGGTAAACAATTCATATGCCACGCATGCTTAGGCTGTGGCTATGCAGAAGCAGAATACACTTTTTTGTCCTTGACTTTCTATTTAATGTTTTAGTTTTTTGTGTATAAGTATTTGTTCATGTTAATGTGTTCTTTATTCTATCTAGTGCTTTTGAAAAAAGGCAGAATAAATACTTTTGTAAAAAAAGTAAACTTTTACAGCTTTGTGGCTCCTAATGTAGACGAACAGTTGAATTGCTTTATTAATCTTCTTGCTTTCTCGAATTTGCTTGAAAATACACCATTTGCCCGCTCTTTTTAAAATAAATTTCAAGGGGTGAGAACCTCCCGAGCCCACCCTTAGGTTGTTCGGGCTCTCTCGCTATGCTCGCTCACCGCTGTGCACTCCACCGCAAATTTTACGCTCCACCACTTTCAGATGTTGCCAGCCCCCACTGAGTAATAGTACAGTGCACCAGTCAGGGCCAAGGGGCCCCTTATTATACCTAACTTAACAGCAATCAGCCCTCTTTTCTTGTGCGAGAAGTAATGAGTAGGTATTGAATATAGGCACAATAAATAACACAATGGAAATAGCTAAGATGAAAGTAAAAACATCTTGAAAAGAGTCTATCCAATAATGTCCAGACTGCAGGGAAGGAATTGTGGAAGAGTAGTACCAGATATGTGCTGTTTCCTCTGTAAGATCCCTGTATGGAGAGTTGCGGAAGACCAGGAGCTTCTTAAGGGGAAGTAGGTGTTTGGTTAAATGATACTGTTAGGGCAGGAAAAACGCAGAATTAATACAGTGTTGCAGAGGGATAAGACTCACTTCCGTGTCTTTAATAAAATTAAGAGTTTCCTTTATAAATTACGAGGAAAATCTACATTTTATGGCAAGCCCAGAGGCTCATAATGTGCTTGTTTAATGCAGTATTAACAGCTTTACAATAGAAAGTGGGGAAAGTACATCATTAGACCAGTCAACCAATCTCAGAATGTCCTCTAAACGGGAACCCGCCCAGAAAACTTTGGAACCCATGGCTCCATGGGAAGAATGGGCCCCAAAAATGGAGGGACATAATCAGTCAAGCGTGGGTGAGGAGACAGGTTTGTGGGGTTTGCTGAAGGAAATGAGGAGTTGTGTGTCAGAGGACATTCTGAGATGTATCATTTTTTGTTCATACGTTTTGAGACAATTTCCCACACATAACATTGGTTGATTGGGAAATTAAGGGTAAAAAACAACAGTTTAATTAGTTTTGGAACGCTTTCTGGTGTAGAAGAGAATATATGTGGGAGTGAAATAGCGATATTAAATATCTAATGCTTTTACATCGGACAGAAGTTTGATGGAAATTAAACACAGTAACATTGTCAACTTGACTGAGAGCATTTTGAGGGAAAGAGTAACCTTTTCTGGCCAAGAAATTAACAATTCCAAACCACATTGACATCCCATAATTCACTGTAATTTGGAATAGGAGGATTAAAAATGTTAACTCCTTTAAAAGACGACTGATGAGAGGGTGTTTCACGACAGGTTTTCCATTGACATGTGGATGGTTTATGGAGATTGCATTGCAGAATGGTAAAGGTTTACCAAGCGATATGTTTTGCCTGCGCTAGTTTGAGATGCTAAAACGTTTGCTATTAAAGTAATGTCTGCTGAAAAGGGAACAGTAGATTTTCCCACGCACCAGCTAGCCCAGACAGACCAGGCTGGTTTGCACATTTCGTACTGCCTGGGGCCCAGGATTTGTTCCTGAAATGGCTAGATAAGGATGGGAAGACCTGCTACCTTCTAGGCTGAGAGAGAAAGAGTTTTGTTCAAAATTTGGTTGTGGGCATAGCCCTCCAGCTCCAAAAGGAGGTCAGGAAAGGATGGGAAGTGAATGGGGAAGTTTGTTGAACTTCCACCAACCATCGAGAAGATCACGCTCCGACTCCCATTCAGTTGTCCACACTCCCCGCATCAACCAAAGCAGTAGTGGAGGATGCTCCTTCCCCCACATCACAGTAGACACCTGGAACAGTCTTCCCACGCACCTCCGGGCCATCATCTCACTTCCGAGATCTGTCTGTTTGAATAAGCCTCCGGGGCCTGCTTGAATAAGCCTCCGGGGCCTGCTTGAAAAGCCTCTGTGGCCTGCTTGAATAAGCCTATGCGGCCTGCAAGTGCCTGTGTATCCTATCGGGTGATTAGCCGCACTTTATAAATCCTGAATGATTAATTAATTGATTGAAGCTCTAGGAGGGAAGGATACCATACTTGTGATTGCCAAAAAGAGACCACTAATATTAACATGGGGTTTTGATGATGGACCTAAACTGGAACTCTGAGGAAGGGGGAAAGGCATGATTGGTTGACTGGAACCAATCCTGAAGAAAAGCGCCTGTTGCTAATGCTGAAGGGTCCGCATGTCAACTGTAAAACTGGGGGAAATGAGAGCTCAGTCGGGATGCAAAGAAGTCGATTTGGAAAGTTTATAAAAAAATGTTGTTACTGATTGTTTAGCCAGTAAATGTGATTGGCTTAGAAGCTAGAGGAAATATCTTAATCTGGGTTCTAAAATGAACCACCTCCATGTTCTGATGCTGATGCCAGAAGCTGTTTATCTCTCCCTGTGTGCTGTAGTCACTGCATGCCTTCTATTGTCACTTTCACATCCACGCCACACTGTTCTCTAACCTTTGTGTCTTTACAACTATTTCATTACATGAATGCATTGTAATAGCTCTGATTCTGCTCTCAAGCCAGGTTTCTACTGCACATCGTTGCAGGTTCTGTGCAATGAAGTCTCTTGTGTATGTAAGATATTTTTGTTTCACAAAGACGTCTTCATGCTAAAGCAGAAATGTCTAATGATGTTATAACTGGGATATTATTAATTTACAGGTATCATCACATTTTCTGACAATACTGCTAGTAGTAAATTAATCTGCTTGTAAAGGCAGACTGAATCTTGCAGCTTCCCAGCCAAAGATTTCATTTATTTACATTGCTGATCATCTGCCAATACATTTATCTCTTCGTCCTTAGGAAATTGTGCTTTGGAACACAAACATTCTCGAGCGTAAAACAAAAATATTCTCATCAATGTATAATTTTTTTATTTTTGTTCTAAAATGTCGAATTTTAAAACTGCTCCGATTTTTTAAGATTAAGTTAATTATCATTTTGTACCCTCATGTGGTGTCAGTCTCACATGTGATCAAACGAGACTGACAAAAGTTATACATGGTACACGTGATGCCCTCCACTTAGGTATAGTGTGCGTTACATGCGCTCTCAGTCATCTCCGGAAATCTGTGCTGTAAAAACAAGCATTGGCAGAGCCAATAGATCTCGCCTTTGGGACCTTATACGTGTTTAGTTATCCAGCACAATATCCTTCGTGCCACAACATCAACTGTTACATGGCTAAACACTTATAAGGTCCCAATGGCGAGACCTATTGGCTATGCCAATGCTAGTTTATTCCTCCAGTCCTGTTTAAAATGAGGGACCCGTCCCTTGTTACACACAGACTAAATTATCTTCATATTGTACTTTTTCTGCATCAAAATGTAAGGTTTCGTTTTTGGAAAGATTTTAACTTGAATTATGTTTTTTCATGAAATCCTCCTGCCTCTCTAACCCATCCAATCTGTTAGGCCAATAGGCTCCCAAGATCACTCTGTGGACGTCCGAACCGGACTTCCTAAATCATTTTTTATTCTGTTTTTAGATGATAAATGTGCGACTGACAGTGACAATAATAAAGTTTGTTTAAACTTTGCCAACACTCGTGAGGGTATGCGCTTTGGAAAGCGTTTTTGTATAAGCGCTTGCCGGCCATTAGAGCCCCGCTTCCTGGGCTCAAGATGGATACGGGGGGGGGGGGGCTGTAATCCCCTTGTGCAGTCCCAAACAAACGTGTCAGTTATGCAAGTGAATTGGACATTGATCAGCTGGCAATAGTCTTCTTTGAGTTCAGGTAGGGTCATGCAGTCCAGGAATTTTATTTTGATTGTGGGACATGTTCAGATTTTGTAATAGGTTAAACAGGACCACAAACCCAGCATGGCACGGAAAAGCACTGGACTTCTTTACTATTGCTGCCCGTGTATCTTTCACTGACTACTCAGCTTTACCATGGGTTTTTAGTTAGTTAATTAGTTAGTTAGTTCATTTGTAATTGATAACTGAAAGTCTAGAAGCTGTGATTTTGGGGGCGGCGATGAGAATGTAGGTTAAGTAGTTAATTTGAAATTGATAAATGAATTTCTAGAAGCTGTAATTTTGGTGGCGGCGATGAGAATGTAAGTGGCATAAACTACCACAGAAGGGCATTTAATGCAGCAAGGGGAAAGATGGCACAGGTAAGAATAGCACGACTGCGGTCCCGCAGTGTGTCCATTGGCTTCACACTATAGTCCGAGATGCCCCAGTTTACTAAACTGGTCGCCACTTAGTAAGTGTGCTAAACTGTATTACTGAGAAATAATACTGCACCTCTATATTTTGGGCTTTTAATTTCGCTTAAGTGGCAAATAGAGCATGTGTGTTTTTTGTATTCCTAATTTATTTGTACTGTCGATCATTGGCACTCTGGTTGTGTGCCTCCTTTCTCTGTAACTATAAAAATATATAAAAACATGTTATTAATAAGATTTATTTCTAACGAGCTTAAGCAACCCAAACGTTATTAAGGGGTGCTCTGTTTTTTTTTATCTTTTCGACTGATCTGATTGGTTCATAGCTAAAAATGTGTCTGTGTTTTTTTCGGGTCCTCCTGGCCCAGTTGTCTCAGGATGTGGTACAATGTAACTTGTGACATTCAGTTTGAATAAGAATCTTTGCAACAGAAGCATTTATCCACTCAGCTATGTTATATAAACTAGAAATCTGTAACTATTACATTAAATTATCTGCAACAGACAAATGATCCCACTGAACTATTGGTTCAACCCTGTGACTAGAGATTACACACAGAGCCCTTGAGCAAGGGCATTAACCAACTGAGTTACACATCCAGTTTTCTAGCTTTCAGAATAGATTTCTGTAGATGGTGCGTTAACACCCTGATCTAGCTTAAAATGCAGCCTATAAGAAATGAAGAATAGCTATTTCTTTTTTCCATATTGCCAATTAATTTGGGATAGAGTTTATTTAAAAATATTAATAATAAATGGGGTGAATGACTTTAGGCTCTTCCTAGCTCTGCCCCTCATGGCACTGTCCCTTTTTACCACCACTCTCATATCCCCAATTTGTGGATTCCCAGCAGTAACTTTGTCCTTTTTCCTTCTCCGTTCTCATTATCCCATATCCCTTCTGTCCCCCATTTTGGACAGCCTGTCCTCCCATTCTGTGATGCTGGCATATGCAAGATTTTGAGCACTATATAAACACTGAAGGAAAGTTATTTTCTACACTTGAAAAAAGTGGAAATACCTTAAAAATCACATTATATGGGATATTTTCACATTCCGCAATTCCAAATATATTAAGCAAATGCAGTAAGAAGGGATTTGTTGCTCATTGGTAGTATCAGAGTACTTAAGTACTTTCTTAATTGTTTATTTAGCCCCTTTCAACAGGAGGATTGTTTCCATTAGTGCAGCAGGTGCAATGAGACCGGGGGCCCGAAGCCCGAGGGGGCCACTGAACCCTGATTATTGCTGCATTTCACAATTCAAACAGCAGCTAGGCGTGGCCTTGTCCTATCTTGAACTAGGGCCTATGACATATTGGCTACGCCACTGCCTTCCACTCCCTTGAGCTCTGTCTGGTTTGTGGGTTGTGTTTAATGCAACTGAATGTTCTAGTAATAGTGCCCCTAAAAAATACCACTTTATCAGTATTTACCGGGTGTGCAATTACCACAAAGGACTGTATGAGCTAGAAAATGAGCCCCTGAATGTTGTAATTTATTTTGGGCATGATTATAGTAGAGGGGTGTGCCGAGGCGAAACTAGAGCCAAATTTGGGGGGTGGCGGGGCTAAGAAAAAATTTCGACAGAGGTTAATTCTTCCAACAATAGGCAGTGGCAATGCAGGGGCTCTACGAAGGGGTGAGAAAACTACAAATCCTCATTAACAAGTAAATGGCCTTTTAAAGACCTGTGAAGTACTCTGGTGCCGCTGTCTGTGTGCCCGGGAAGCTGTCTCAGCCCAGGCTGCCACTCCCGACGGCTGCAGCTATTTGAGCCCAATGGGCATTGCGCGCGTGTGTGTGTGTGTGTGTGTGAGTGTGTGTGTGCGGGTCTCTACTGACACTATGACTGTAGTACACAGACAAAGACATTGATGATCCACGTGAACAACCAGACTCACCAGATGTGTCCATATCCCTACCTCATGTCACCTTCAACCCTATTTAACCTATGTATGTGTCTTTGCCTTTTCTCCTGCCATTTGCAACACCATCTTCAGTCCACACCGCCATCTTCAGTCTTGCACTGCGTCTACGTTATATATTGAGGCATTGCTAAATAAATACTCAGGGTCAGAATTGGTCTGTGAGACCGCCACTAGATTCCCCTATGTAGCTGCTGGCTGCAACCTCATAGACTGTGTTTAGGCCTCAATTACAAATAGTGCAAAAATCCAACAGAAACTCCTGTTTGTACCCAAAATGAAATGACAAACTGGATGTGATTTGGTGCCATCACATGTGTTTGCTCCTGACTGGTCAAAGTGACCACAATCCGTGGTTAGCAAGTAGTGAAAAATTCTGCTTTGTGATTAATTCCTGTCCATTTTGTGCTGATTTCCCCATTCCTTGGCGTCAGGTGGAGTTGGATACTTGCTAATTAGTGCACCCTACACTAATACCAATATGTGGGAGAACATGTTGCCCTCTAGTTGCAGTGAGGGCATCTGTCTTTGCTCATGGTGCTTTAAAGCTCTCAGTGGGTGGTACAGAGTGTCAAAGAAAACCTCAAATTTTGTCGAGCAAAGAAACTTAATTTTTTTAATTGAAGCAGGCTGTGATTTATTTATGCCGTGAAAAAATATCAAAATATAGAAAAAAGTAGTATGTGTGTTTAACTGTAATAATATAACAGAAGCCACATTGTTGTCTTTAAGCTTTGCTTTAGTAACAACAGCACAGCTGATGTGGCATTTAAGGAGTCCACACACTAAATAATCAATATGTTAAATTTAAATGCAGATTTATTCTGAGTAAATTGCTTCAATATTGTATTTTTTTAGATCAAAATAATCATAAAATATGCAGCCTCACGTAGCTGCTGCTTCAGGTGTGGGAAGAAGGAAGACAGAAGTAATTAGAACACAGGATACAAGACCAAGCAGACTCTACATCCTTGTCTTTACGTGTGTGCCTTTTGACTCCTCTTTTCAACCTCTTAGATGCTATCTTCTTCACATTCACATGTTTCTGTCTTGCACTGTCTTGCCATTCTCTGAAATCAGACCCTTTCAGAGGGGTCTCGCCCCACTCTAATATTTGCCACATTATTCCACTACACAAATACACTCCATCTCACACAATTCCATCCCACACAACTAACAATTCCAATACAACCCACATAATTCCACTCCACATCACATACATCCACTCCACTCCAAACCAAAACACATATGGAAAAGACATTGGGCCTCATGTAGGAAGCCAAATACCGGTCGGTAACGGACGAAATTCTGTAAATATCCCGTTACCGACCGGTATTTAGGCATTTGCGATGTAGGTGGCAGATTTTCTGGATTCGGTATTTACCGATTCGAAAATTAAGAAATCGGTAAAATACCGATTCGGTAAATACCGAATCCAGAAATGCTATGTAGGGGGCACTCAAGTGAGTGCATCATTGGTGTCTGGATTCGGTATTTACCACCAACTACTAGTTGATGGTAAATGACGAATACCTTTCAAAAAGCATTTTTGTGCTATTTGAAAAGTGCAATGTGGCAGACATACATGCCCTTAGGGCATGTATGTGCGCCACATGTGCACACATGCACGAATCAGGGGTGCAACAGGGTGTCAATGTGACACCCTGCCACCCTTGTTAATGCCTCCCCTATTACCGATTCGGTATTTACCGAATCGGTAATGGTAACTGGCTTCCCATTCTTTCCTATGGGCCTCCAGGCCCTTAGGAATGAATGAGAAGGGATGCATTATTACCGATTCGGTAAATACCGATTCTTAACCTCTTCAGTGCCCATGACGAGATAGTCTCGTCATGGAGCACGGTTGTGCTGTGCCCATGACGAGACTATCTCGTCATGAACCCCACCCACTAGTGCAACGCCCGGCACAGGAGGGGGAAAGGGCGTGGCACTTAAGGGGTTAAATACCGATATTTACCGAATCGGTAATAATTACCGATTGTTTACCTACATTACATTTACCGATTCATAAATACCGAATCGGTAAAATTCGGTATTTATGAATCGGTAAATGTGATGCTACCTACATACGGCCCATTGTCATTTAAAACGCCAATCGCTCTAACTCTCCCCAAATGCGAGACGTATTGTGTTACAAATGCTTGTTTGAGGGATTGTTGTGCCTTATGTAAGGAGGTGAAGGTGGTGACACATTTACTAAGTTCCGTCACGCAGGGGCGACTGGTGTTGCCCTTCCACCCTGAGGGAGAGGAAAGAAGAGAATTTAAAAACTGCCAAGCAGCTGAAAAGAGATGACTACTGCTGGCTGTGCTCTCTTTTTAATTGGGGCAGCTTTGTTAAACTGCAGACGTCCTGCTGCGCATGTGCCTGTCGGGCGAGGTGTTCTTCGACCTACAGGCACAAGCTGCAGCAGTGGCATCATGGCAGAGGGTGTGCCGAGTTACAATGGCATGACGCTTTACACAATGGCCCTGGGAGGAGTGCACAGAACTCTAATCATTTCAATGAGCGAGGAAGTGGGTGCCAACAAGTTAAGTCATCACGGAAGGGGGCGGGCTGTAGGAGGGGTGCTGCTGGCCGCTCTCTTCGCTTCTCTTGTGTCGAATGCTTTCACTTATGACAGCTTTATATAGCTGGATCTGAGCCCTCGTATGTTGCATCACAGGCCCAAAAGAATCCAGGTTGGCAGGTATATTCCCTTAAAGCTGCAATTAGTATATTTTTTGTGGATTATAATTTATTTCCGTGGCTTTGAAGAGCCTCGTGGTGTTCACGCAGGCAGGAGAGTTTGCTGTTTTGCAAACTCACCCCAAAGGTATTGGCGCGCATTACATGAGCAGCCTGGCTACATTCACAAGGAAAGGTGTTTTTAGCCACCATGAGGGTGAGAGATTTGCCAGAATCACAGGCCTACTAGAGACTCGAACAGCGCTTCGTGCTTTTTTCCCGAACCTACGGTTCACATCGTGTAGTGTGCTACCTGTATACATATTTATGCACAGACTATAGCTATCTACAGCGAAAATATGTATACATGTAGCACGCGAGGCGAACACGAGGTTTGAGAAAAAAAAGGTAAAAAAGCGCTGTTCGAGTCTCTCTATTCATTAAGATAATTGAAAGTCTTATAGAGAAAATGTGCTGGAGCGGGCAACGTTTATATTTCAAACTAAATGGAAGGAATTGTTTCCATTTATTATGAAAAATGTGAAATAAATATGTTGGCAGCTCAAGCACGTTCCAATTATCTTAATGAATAGGGAGCGGCGCAGAGCCAGTGTCGGCCTCACGGGAGAGCCGTGTTGGCTAGATGAAGCGAGGAGCGCCATCCTGGTGCCGAGCCTCGGGGGTGGTCCCCAGCCCCCCCACTCAGGGGTGGTCTCCCCCCTCCCCCCGTCGTCGTGGCTCATTCCCTTGGTGATATCTAACGCGGCTGCCTGAAGTCCGGTGTTGGAGAGAACTTACGGGAAACTGCAGCTGCAGCGCTGGTGACGGGCGCAAATATATATGGGTCCTCGCTCCACCATAGTTTGAGTCTGTTACTGTGCTCAGGTGAAAATCCGCCATAGAAGTGAGGACCGGGTGCGTTCTTCTTGACACAACCAATGAAGGAAGCGGACAACGAAATGAGTAAAAGTGCAAATGAAGTATCACGGGGCGAGTCTGCTACACCTCTGCTGTGCAGTTCCAAATATTTGATGCTCTGCGTTTAAATGTTTTCATACCTGTCAATTCTACGTGCAATTAATGAACAACAACAGATGCGCGACTTTCTCACCCCCGCACACCTGCAGTGCCCATATTTCTGGCATTGCAGCAAGGGTCGTCTTGTACACGAGCAGCGTTTTCCATCGCTTCAGCTTCGCGAGTACTATTGAATTCCGGTGTATTTTTCAGCTTAAAATAAAATACACCGCAATGCAATAGTAATCACAAAGCTCGAGAGATATTTCCTCAGTGCCCGGATTGTGTTCACGTGACAGGGCTGCACTGTCGGGATAAAGGAGCCCTGCATATAGCGCGAGGCATTATAAGTAGTGCAGGCTGGAGAGTCTCGGCAAGTTGAGAGGAGTTGTCCAAACGGCTAGGGCGCTCGACCTCGGACCTGGGGAACTGGGTTCGAGTCTCGGTAATGACGCTGAACATCCTGTGATTCTGGGCAAATAACTTAATCTCCCCGTGCCTCAGAAAGAATGATAGTGTGTCCTAATGTAACGTAGCTGGTGCTATGTAAAGCGCGGTCAAATTCGCATATAAAACTCAGCAAAAAAATAAAATATTTCATTGTATGAATGCTTGAAAAGGTGTCTGGGATTTGTTCAAACCTGTGAATGCTTGATTGTCTCAACCAAAAGCTCTGTAAATTACTGGTTTTATTGCCGGAAGTCATACATTGTGACCTGGAATGTGTTCCTCCCAGGTGACCGCTGCCTGCTGGAGCGTGTAGACCTAAAATAAAGAAGGGCTAGCTGGTCTGACGTTTAGACGGTTCCATTCACATTTGAAGCAATTGCTGTGGTGATCTGACAGTCAAAGTGTTTATTTATAGCTGCCACGTTTTCAGGTTGCTTATGTGCAACATTTCCATAGTTTAATTTCCATAGTACTTATGTTCAATTGTACAAGTGGCTCACTACAGTAACTGTTGAATGTATTTAATTCAGCAAGATATAGGGCAGTTTCTGATGTGTTTAAATATTTCAACACTACACGTTCACAATTGCTTTATAAACTTTCTTCCACTCTCTAATTTCCTTTAAAATGTACTGTTTGCCACTGTTTTCTTCAACATTTTCTCAGAGGAAGAACCCTCCAAACACCCTTCCTGTTGTCCATGTTTGTACGCTTCACACGCTTGCAACATACCACTTATGCCAAACTTTTACGTCTCACCACCACTTTCGAATATCACCAGCCGCCACTGGTTCCTTGATAAAGAAATCGCCGAATAGTAAACCCTCGGCCTTGATGCAGGGATCAATTTTTGCAAGGCTTTCCAACTTGGAGTCTAGTTTGAGTAACAAACCCTTGCATCTTTCATGGGTAATTGCTGAATTGGAACTTCTAAGAGACAAAAGGCTCTTTGTGTCCACATGGATAAATCTTCAGCGTCAATGGATGTGTTATCCAACCTGGCCGTTACAACTATATCGAGGATACATGGCAGTGGGCTAACAATGTCCAGCATTTTGTCCTGACAAACAGATCAAGCGTTATCAACTTTTACTAGGATCCTTGCCAAATTTCGAGATAAAAGTTAACGTATTGGGATCGATTGTTGGGGTAAAAGTAATCTGAAAAGGGAAGGAAGTTCTGGGGCATGCAAACTTTAGTTTTGCTCCTGTTTGTTTGTCTAAGGGTAAACGTAGTTTGCCAGAAATTCATTCTCACACGTGATCCGATGGGAGCCACTCCATGGAATTAGGTTGGTGAAGTACTTTGGGGTCAAACATGGGCTGACCTTTGGCATCTAATATGGCCTTGGAATGAAAGGGATCTTGAGTGGTGGAAGCCAGTTTCCTTTTCTTTGTCTGCGAACCAGACCAGAAGTCAGCGTCATCACCCCATCATAGTCATTATCAGTATTGGGGTCACCCAAATCATGATCTATAAGCTGTATATTGGATATTACAATTTTTGAATTACTGTTCTCTAAATGTTTTGTTTTGTTTTTGCGTTTACTGGCAGAAGTATTCCCTCCGTAGAAGGAGGCCTTGGGAGAACTTCGTCCTACGTGAGGAATCCTCACTAGCCCATAGCGCTGTAGTATTTTTTTATATGCCCGTTTGTTGTGACTGAGCTGATGATTGAGCCGCATGGCCTTGCACTTTCTGCTTTCCCCCTCATATAGGGCCAAATTGGATTAGGACATCGAATTGAGAACAGGTAATTTCAATATTTTTTGGTACTTTGGTCATAGAAGCAAAACAGCTTGAGCCACAGAGGATTGTATAAAGTCATTTAAATTATTCATAAAATCCTCTTCATTATCGTTAGTTTCCTCAAAAAGGAAGAACTGCCCAGTTCCATGACGTTAATTTTAATGCAAATAGTTCAATATGGGCTAAAAATAAGTGATATATATGAGGGAAATGATACAAAAAGAGATGGTGGTATTGTACAGGATGTCGGCGCCTACGTGGTAAGTTCACTAAGTGTATCTCACCCTATCTATATCAGTACGGTGGAGAGAACCACCTACCTCCCCAAATCCTGCGGCCCAAGCTGCAGCTCTAGTACGTTCAACTCCCTAGCACACGTAAAATTCAATTTATACAGTCAATGACAGCAGTAGCAATAGTGTGTCAGCACAAATATATACGCATATCATAGTAGTGTCTTCATTCTTTTATTTTTGTTTTGTGGAATCTTCATATGCAGTTTAGTAAGCCAGATCAACAGCCAACACGTGTTTCGTCGCCTCAGTTAATATATACATGCAACTTTTTTAAGGCTTCACTGTCTTCAATTGGACTTATTATCGTGTGGTGATAATTCCAACCCACACGGTTCACTGGCGTGGGGAGAAAAAAATATATGGCAGGATCCAATATCATGACGCTCCCTTTCAGTATACGCGTCAAATCGCGTTAAAATCTCCTGTGCTGTGTACAAAACCCCAACGCCGTCTCCTTGAGTAGACGGTGTTGGGGTTTTGTAGAACCGCTGTTAGAAATGGGATCTCTGGTTGGCTAAGGCTTGCGCCAAAGCCAGGCAGAGACCACAACTCTAGTCAGGGCAAGGGAGTTACACTCCTAAAATAACCCCTGCTCACCCCCTTGGCAGCTTGGCACGAGCAGTCAGGCTTATCCCGGAGGCAATGTGTAAAGCGTTTACGCAACACACCAACAGCAACAACACACTAGGCACACCACAAAAGGAACTCCTCAAAAATAGCCATTGTATTATCATAAAACATATTAGAATAGTAATCACACAATATACACTGTGATATACACTGTGCCACCTGGCACTAGGCAATATTTACAGGGGATTATATACATGTGACAGGGCCAATTGGACCACTTTCACTGTCAGTAATATAATAAACGTAGACCACAACCAGTAATTACTGGCAAACCCTGTACTCAGCATCATCCTGCAACATAAACCATATTATGCACAGTATCACCTCAGGCGTAAAATACATTATGAGCCAACCTTATAAGCCTAAACACATTTGACCATAACCTCCTAAGCATAACTCACATTAGGCATAAATCACGGTAGAGAATAACCTCACAAGCATAAACCACAGTATGCAAAACCTCATACACATCAACCACATTAAAGGCATAAAACAGGGTGCATAAAACACAGTACATGAATGACATTTCCTAGCACCACATAAATCACAGTAGGGCCTGGCGCCCTATCAACCTAACAGTCCCCCTGGCCAACTGGCCTTTTCAAAGGGGCTCTAATGCCCTATGTCCATAATGTCAGGGCAGCTGTCAATGCAGCAGAATCCAAAAGCACGCAATTGCACTGGGGCACAGTCTCACTAAAAATGCCCCCAAAGGACTAATGGCCTAAACGTTGCAGCTGTTGCTAATTGCTGTGCAGCTGTGAGAATCGCTGTAGGCCCTGGCACTCACTGTGCCCTCTGGACGCCCACTGGGCCTCTCAACAAAGGGGCCCCCACGTTGCAGTTGCTCGCTACGGCGGCGCAACTGAGGTAAACCCAGCAGAACTGGCACCTCGGAGCCTCTCTTGTCCCACTGGGGCTTCTATAACCAAATGCTGCCAAACGTTGCAGCTGCCCACTGTCAAGCGGGGCAGCTGTGACCAAGAATGAGCACCGACAATGTGCCCCGATCGGCACTGACACCTGCGGTGCCTTTGGGGCCCCCCTCCAGGGCTCCTATCAATCAATTGCCCAAAACAATACTCCCAGCACCAGCAATGTGCATCGGGGAGCATCAGCCATGCACAATGAAGGGGGCCGGCACTGACCGTGTGCAAGCGAAGCCCTCACTCACCGGGCTCACCTAATGCCTCCTCGGCACCCTCCCCAGACAGCTAGCTCTGCCCCACTCATCGGGGCATGGGAGGCACTGTCTCCGTCTCGTGGTGCTGGCGGCAGGCAATGGAGAGCCCCCACTCATCAGAGACTCCTCTCAGTGCGGCGATCTCTGCCTTCCCTCCTGGCAGGTGGAGGTGGCTGGAATGGAGCACATATGGCTCCAACTTCTCGGGTGGCTGCGGGGTTCTCCCCGACTCACGAGAGCCCCGCTCAGGCATGCGCCAATTCCGGGACCTTCTCCTTCGGCCGTGCCGCAATTGGGTGGCCCCCGCAACTTCTGGTTGGCCCGCCCACAACCAGGCAACGGCGCCTGTCTTCCGGGTCGCGCTGATAGCGGCCCGGAGAGGATTTCTTAGGCGGCTATGGCCGCGGCAGTGATCTCCTCTTTGGCGCCAATGCGGGTTGGGCACCCGCCTTCACCAAGACAAGAGCAGGGTGGGCACCCGCCGATTTTAAAATCTATAAAGCGGGGTAGGCTCCCGCTCGGCAGGCGCAATGTGGGGTGGGCACCCGCTTTCCTGGCATTAACGGGGGGGGATCACAACATCAGGATTCCCTCCAAACCAAATGCAGCTCAGCTCAGCAAGGCCCACACGCTCTCCTCTTCCTTGGGTCAATTTAAATAAAAGCACTCCCAGGCGCTAGATGCAGCAAACAGTCTGCAGGTCCATGGAGCATAGCTGGGTCCAGGGAGGCCAGCACACGTGGCCCTCCAGCAGGGAGGTAAGCCCCCGTGGCGGTTCCTCCTGGGCCCCAGCAGCAGCAAGCCCCCAGCACAGAACAAGAACAAGAACAATTTCATGGGGTCACAGCCCCTATACTTATACTAGGCATTCCTTTGTCTGTAGTGCTGGGCATGGGGGAACCAGATGCAACTGGTTCAGGGGGGAATTGGAGCACTTTGTTTTCCAAGCTCCTCTTCCCCTTTGTTAGGTGGGGGCTAGGTGATCAGACGCACCACAGGGGGCAGAGCCAGCATTGTACAGGCTGGGCACAGTCTTATTTAGAGTAATGGGATTACTCCTCCCACTACTCCCAGCACAGATGTCCCATTCAGCCTAGTGCTGACTCACCCTGCCCCTCCTGGAGCCACGCCCACCTCCCAGCCCCTGTCACTCACAAGCCAGACATGCAATTCACATCAGGCAGGCTACCACATAGCACACAGAAATATCAACTTCTAAAAGTGGCATTTCTCAACCAGTCATCATAAATCTTCGCACACCATTGCGCAGCATTTATTCTTATAATTTCATACATACTAAACTCGACCACGCTGCTCCTCCCATCCCAGGAATTATCACTGACACACTTTATCAGGGAATCCCCAATGCATTCCTATGGGAGGGCAGGCCAACCATACCAAATGCACACAGAGAGCGCACACACTTTACACTGGACCACAGTGCTAAAGTGCCCAGAGGCCTAAAACCACCAACACCATGTCAGAGAAAAGGCAAAAAGTTTAGGGGTGAACCTGCCAAAAAGGGCCAAGTCCAACAACCGCATTAATATAAGCTCATAAAATACACAGTAACATTGCAAGTATGGTTAATAACTGCGTAATAAATGAAAATAGTACTTATCCTGACTGTGAGCAGCAAGAAAAGAAGGCTGCTTGCAAATCAAGTTAGGTATAAAAAGGGGCCCCTTGGAACTGAATGGCAAGCAGTACTACTTACTACTTTTTGTTTCCCATTTGCCTTCTGTTCCCAGGTCTTACAGTATTTGTAGTTCTTTACATTTCTTGACTGCTGCTAATAAATAAATCAAGATTAGAGAAAACATAATATGAGCCTCCGGTCTTGACATAAAATTCTGAAAAGAAATGCAGTATTTCTGACCCTTTGAAAAGCCAATTTGTCCTAAGTTCTTTATTCACAAATTTGCTATCTAGTAATTTTGAAACCAACTACAGCACATGGCTGAGCAGTATGGTGATGGTGAAAATTGGTAAAAAGATTGTTCAATGGAGTGATGGAAGGAGAGACACTACCAGTCTGCCTAATAAGGGGCACAAGTCTGCCTGCAGATGGCCTACATATTGTGAGACAGATGGTGGTGGTGTGGGAGATTGCAGCCAAGAGAATTTTAAGACACCCCATTCCACCCCAATTTTATGGGACAATGACATTTTGACAAATAAATCAAGCAATATCAATAACCAGATGAAGGGAGAGTGACTCTCAGACTTTGGGATACTTGTACCTCGTGGGTGTCCTTTATCACATTTTAGGAGGCTCAAGAAGAGTTTGAAATAGGGCCGGGACAGTTCTTCCAATATTTTAATTAGTCCTGACAAGCCAAGGAATTTTGGACAGACTTTCCCAGTGCACCAGCACCTTCCATTACTGTGGAGACGCTAGTGGAAATGGTACGAGGAAGAAGACTTGGTTTCCGTATTTATAGAGCCCTGCAAAATGACAGGAAATAGATGCTATTGAAGGCTAGACAGTTATGAGATAGGGATCGGCATGAATCTCTCATGGATGCAGAGTGGGAGCAGCGACGGCTCCTTCGCAATGGCGGTGGAGCGTTGCCCCGCTGCCTGGCTCTGAGCCAGCAAATGAAAAATAAAATCAAAAAACTGCATCGTTCCATTTTTCCTTTGCTGACTCTGTGCCAGCGCTGTAGGGAGTGGCACGGCCGATGCATGGGAGGGGGGAGGAGGGGTGCTACGTGAACTCCCTAAGTGCTCATGTGTGTTAGGCCGGCCATCTCAGACCGACCAAAACAAACATGCGCACTTAGGTTTCTCCAGCCCGGTTGCATTGAGCAGCCGGGCTGGAGAAACCCAACAGACTCCCTGGCCTGAGCGGAGCATCTTTCCACCCCGCTCAGGTCCATCACCGAGCTGCTCTGCATGATGGGGATAAGATGGGAGTCTGTCCCGGGGACTGCTTGGACCAGGAACAAGAGAGGTGGCCCGACGCGATGCTGGAGACGGGCGGCGGCTAAAGGTAAGGTTTGTTTTTTAACATATTTCTATCCCCCCCATGTAAGTCTCCCCCACGCTTTCCCTCCCACCGCCACTGAGTGGGAGAGGATCAACGCCCTGGTGCAGAAGATCAAGAGTGATGCTAGGTTCAAGCTCATACACTTCCAATTCTTACACATCACTTATCTAACACCTCAGAGGCTGCAAAGGATATGAGTAAGAAATCTGCAGGAGCCGTTCATGAATAACATGCACCCTGGTGCTGGAGATAGTGAGTAACGCTAGGTTCAGGCTCGCAATTTCCAGTCCTTACATCACACTTACATCACACCTCATAGGTTGCATAGGCTAGATCCTGACATACATAAACAAAGGTATCCACCCGCAAGTGCAATAGATCAAGAGACTCCCGTTCATACCATGTGTGTCCCACGGTCGTGGAGAATACACATTAGTTGTTAAAATACCCCTCACACACCAAAAGGGCCCTTGGTGTCATGCTTCATCATAGGGGTCTTCCCGCCCCTCTACGGGACGGGGCGTGCTACGACCAACGTATACGTGGGAGCACTGTTCTTAATGAGACTACTATGTGTAGTGCAAGGGTGTGCAAGGAAGGGTCAGGAGTGATTGGAGAGTGATTTAAAAAATACCTGGCTCACTGGACTAGGAAATTTTTTTTTTATTCTGCCATCTAAGCTGGTATTAGTAAAAAGGTGGGGGTGGAGGGTGTATGCCTCAATGAGCTTGACCTCCTGGTGTCGACATGTTTCGAAGCTTCCCCAAGCTTCTTCGTCAGGACCTAAAAGATCCCTTCCAACGACGCACTGTGATGTGGTAAAAAATAGTAGGTGAAAAATTCAAAGAGGAGGTAAATAGCCTCCAAAAGTTGGTAACGCCCCAATGGGTCTTATATACTCCTATTAACCTAAAAGGAGAGAATGGTATGAATGAGAGATACACAAGACATTTTTGTAATATGGATAGAAGTTCATTCCGTCGTGTTAGAACAGTGATCTGAAAAAGGAAGTGAATGATGATCGTCTTCTAACGCTATCACGTGATCTGTGATAAAAATACTGTGTGACATACTACATCAAAAACATAACATAACAAAACACAACATAAAACACACACTCTATTCATAAAGGAAACAAAGTTCCTGTAGGGCGAAATATAATAGTGGTTGTTTGCATGCCCAACAAAGCAAAGAGTAAAACATACTTGCTGCAAAAAGACCAATATCCTCATGAGCTCAATTACCGAGTGGTTGGAGTGCCAAAATTGGCTACCTAAGTAACGGGAGAAGAGACTGTAATCCAATCGTCAATATTGCAAAGGTACATCCTCCACCTGCCGGCTGTGCCGTACTTACGCCTCCAAGGATCAGTGTCCTGCCCAAATAACCACCCCGGTCGGCTCCGTCGATAAATTCAGACTGGAGATTTCGTAGTTTAAATACCCACACCAATCAGGGAATACGCGCCAAACAGCCCCGTTTGACGGACCAATAGAAGGCAACCTGCTCGCAAGTTAGTGGAAACCTGCAGGCGCTGCTTCACGGGACCCGGTGCCGGAAGTTACAAGCGGCCGGGTCACCGTGGTGAGATCGCAAAGGACCCCTAGGGGAAGAGAGGTGTCTATGTAAGATGCCTGATAGAACGCTGACGAGACACAATTAAGAAGAGGGAAACATGTTCCAAACTGCGTAAATAGACAGTTAAAATCACCAGATATAGGGAGAGGGGGTTAAGTGTAAGAAAACAAAAAAACAAATAAACTGGGAAAGGGTTCAGATGTGCATATATCGGTAGAGAAGTATCTCTAGGTGTACATGTAGGATGCCTGAAATATTAGGGACGAAGGAAATTAATAAAAACATAAACCAAGTAGGAAAATGTTTTCCCAACCTGCGTGCTAGAGACACCCAGCTGGTACACAGCTAAACCAAGAGGGGCACATATACATGAGATAGGCAATACCCACACCAATAAGAAGGCGACTACAGGGGGGCCACTGCTGTGGTCAAAAAGGGGTATAGACAGGTGCATGAAGAAAAGAAAATTACACAATTGTCCTAGAGTGGTACTCCACTGGTTCAGGACAGGTACGGGGGGCAAAAAAATGTGAAAGGAATAGTCTCGTCAGGTGGGAGATCAGATAGCTGAACAGTACTCAGTCAGGTATGATGTTGGTCAGACTCGGAACTGATTCCATGGTATATCCTCATTTAATCCATGGATATGTGTTTTGAGACGGAACACCCATCGTTGTTCCTTCTCGAGGAGGCCATGTTCGTTACCCAATTGTTCTATCACTGTCCACTGTAAATCGTCTATACAATGTCTTTTGGAAATATAGTGATTAGACATTTTGGTAGTGCTCCTACCTAGATCCTGACATACCCTCGGCTTATCTGAGAAGTGGTGAGCTGGGGGCCATCGCTTTCCATATAGCCTGTGGATGTAGCAAGAGATCTAAATTCTAGGTGTGAGGTGGTCTCATAACTGTGATATAAACAAATATTACCACAGAAGCTTCAATCAGGCACTGCCTGCTGACATCCTTTCTAAGTCCAAAAAAGCAAAGATACAACATAAATGCACAGCCCTTGGCCTATTCATAGTACAACAATGTACATTGGATATTCCCCAAGACACCATCCAAAACATAATGGAAGAAGGATACAATAGAGTGGGCCTTGGCAGAAGAACGTATGAAAGAGGTAAAAACGGATATGAGCTAGCAGAATATTTAACTGCGTGGGCAGAGAAGATGAATTGCCTGGTGAAAGGTCCAGATGATGAGAGAATGTGAATTAATGTAGGGATGTGAGGTGCATATGCCAAAACACACAAGAGAGATAGCAACGCATAGGGATGAAACTGGCGAGGACTGGATGTAAAGAGAGTTCTGAGGTCCGTTTTCGGATGAGAGATATAGGAGCTATGGTCCCAAGTTCAGCTCTTCCCATGCTGCTACATTGCCCTTGCTCCTGTCTTCTCTTTGCTTTTTCCCCATTTTCACTGCTTTCTCCTTGCTTTTTCTCTCATTTTTTGAGTGCCTTTTTCCTGCTTTTCCCTCACTTTCCCTGCTTTTTCCTTCCTTTTACCCCAGTTTCTTGAGTGCCTTCTCCTTGCTTTCCCTCATTTTCACTGCTTTCTCTTTACTTTTCCCCCTATTATTTTTAGTGCCTTCTCCTTGCTTTCCCTTGTTTTGACTGCTTTCTCCTTCCTTTCCCCACCATTTTTTAAGTGCCTTCTCCTTGCTTTTACCTCATTTTAATTGCGTTTCTCCTTGTTTTCCCTCATTGCCTCTCCTGCCTGCCACCCGTTTTTCCTGCCTAGCCCAGCCCACCACTTCCCAGTGCCCCTCCCTCCTCCCAGGACTTACTCTATGGAGTTTGCAGTGTAGCTGTACCTACATGTACCTGGACCGCACCCAGCACCAGGAAACCTGGCCCTCCGGCCACCCACAGATACTTCGCCGCTGAGATTCGAACCCTGGACGCTGCCTCGCATCTCCTCGATCAACGTTAGGATCCTTCATCTGCTGTCACTGCCTCTTCATCTGCAACTCAGAACCTCCCGCCCTCATGGAAACCATCACCACACCCACCTCATCTACCATGGCTGCCCCGGAACTACACCACTCGCTCACCCTCACCCCGACAATATCTTAATCAGAGAGACCTGGCTAAACTCCTCCTCTAGCCCTGATATCGCCACCGCGGCGCCCAATGGCTACAAGATGAGACATTGGGATCGCACCAACAAACACGGAGGCAGCATCACCATCATCCACAAAGAAACCATCCACTGCACCACCACGGAAAACAACACTACACCATTCATGGGGCACCTCAGCTTCTAACTCCAAACTGATGGCAGAACAACCATCAGAGGCACCTTCGCCTACAGACCCCCAGGACCACACACTGGCTTCTGCAATGCCATTCCTGAATTTATCACCCATCTAGCCATCGACTCCAAGCACTACATCTGCCTCTGTGACCTTAACTTTCACCTTGAAGACCCCGAAGATGCACATGCCGCTAACTTCCAGAAAAACATGTGCAACATCGGCCTCACCCAACTGGTCACCAATCCCACACACAGCGCAGGACACGCGCTTTACCTGATCTTCACCGCCAGTGATAGAGTCAAGTACAGTCATGTCACCGAGCTTACCTGGACCGACCAAGCCATTGTCCACTGCACTATTGAAGGATCCTCATGCACCACCACCAAGCCTCCCAGGACCTTCCACCGCAGCTGGAACAAAGTGATAGAGATCCAATGGATGGATGCCCTAAACACCACCCATTCCAACTCCGCAACCAACCTGGAACAGGATGTTGAGAGCTTCTCCGCATAGATCACCAACTGCACCGACAGAATGGCCCCTATCAGGCCTGCCAAGAACAAGAGATCCATCAAACAAGCCAGCCGGTAACACCCGAACTCCTGACCATGAAACATGACTTCAAACTCCTAGAAAGACTGCGCATCAGAATAGATCCCACAGACCGAGCCACCATCAAGTCAGCCCTCAAGAAATACCATTAACGCATGCAAGACACGAAAAGATGCGCCCTGGTGGACCGCATCAAAGCGAGCTCCAACCAAAGCATGAACTCTTCAACATCATCAGAGAGTTCTTCTGCCCTTCAGCCACTGGGAACACCATCACCCCCTCCCAGGAACTCTGCAGCACACTGGCTGACTACTTCCACAACAAGATATCCACCATCTACAGCAATTTCAAACCCCAACCCACTGATCTTTACAGCCTCCTCACACCAACTGAAGCCACCCACAACCATACGCTCACCATATGGACACCTCTCACCTCACAGATTACCACAGCCATCATGAACTCCATCCATTCTGGAGCACCCACGGACCCCTGCCCCCACCACCTCTTCAACCTTGGGAGCAAGGAAATCAGCTGTGAACTCACCTTCATTCTCAGTGTAACCATTACACACAAACAATGGAAACATGCAGAGGTCAGCCTCCTCCTCAAGAAACCCTTCGCCAACCCCAGAGAACTAAAGAACTACCGCCCCAACTCTCTCCTCCCCTTCCCCACCAAGTACTCGAGAAGGCTGTCAACCCCCAGATCACTGAACACCTGGAGAGCAACAATCTGCTTGACAACTTCTAAACCAGCTACCGCACCAACCACAGCACTGAGACTGCCCTGATCGCTGCCAGCAACAACATCAGGTCCCTCCTCGACCACAGGGAGACAGCGGCTCTGATCCTCCTCGACCTCTCTGCAGCGTTCAACACCATATCCCACCAGACTCACATCAAAAACATCTGCGACATAGGGATCCAGGTAGATACCCTCAAAAGGATTGCATCCTTCCTCATAGGATGAGCACAAAAGATCCGCCTACCACCCTTCACTTAATTATCCAAGAGCATCATCTGCGGTGTCAATCTAGGATCACCCCTCAGCCCACCCTGTTCAACATGTACATGATGGCCTTGGCCGACATCGTCAGAACACACTGCCTCAACATCATATCCTATGCAGATGACATCCAACTCATCCTCTCGCTCTCAGAAGACCCCTTTACCACCAGGACCAACTTCCACTACTGCATAACGAGTGTCGCCGCCTTGATGAAGACCATCTGCCCAAACCTCAACACGGGCAATAAGGAACTGCTGGGTTTTTGGGAGCAACACCTCCCCATGGAACGACATCTGGTGGCACTCCAAACTCGGACCAACACTGACAGACTACGCCCGCAAATTCGGAATCATCTTTGACAGCAAACTCACCATGAACACCAGATTAAAAATAGTCTCCTCCGCCTGCTTCCACACCCTCCGCATGCTCCAAAAGGTCTTCAGATGGCTCCCAGTCTACACCAGGAAAGCTGTCACTCATGCCCTAGCCAGCTGGACTACGGCAAAGTGCTCTACACAGGACTCACCACCCAACTCCTGAAGAGACTTCAGACAATACAGAACACAGCTGTCAGACTCATCCTCGACCTCCCCCAAACAAACTCACATCACCCCCACCTCAGGACCCTCCACTGGCTCCACATCCAGAAAAGATGACAATTCAAGATACTGATACACGACTATAAGGCCCTCCATGACCAAGGACCAGCATTCATCAACCACCACCTGAAATTCCAGAAACATCCGCTCTGCCTCCCTCGCTCACACTCCCTGCATCTGCCAAAGCAACAGGGGAGGACGCTCCTTCCCCTACCTCACCGCCAAGTCCTGGAACAACCTCCCCCTGTTCCTCCGAACATTATCCCCTCTACCTGAATTCAGAAAAGGACTCAAGACCTGGCACTTCGACTGATCCCAGCAAGAAACCAGAGCCTGGATACCCTGACGGGTGCTAAGTCGCGCTCTACAAATCCGAGTTGATTGATTGATTGATATGTAGATGAACAACACACTGTACCCGGAGAAATCATTGACGGGCTACAGATAGGGGGGTGAAGACATGATGGAAACGTTCCAAATGCAGTGTAAGGGCAAAAAAAACTGTGAACCATGTCTAAGTATGTCGATTGTGAGATCTATTTTGTTTTTGATTACATTTTTAATGTTGGACATCATTTGAAAAATGCTAAATAAAGATTTATTACAACTAATTGTGGGACTGGCTCTCTTATAACATAGTTTGTAGTAAAGAAGTTGTAAAACCCCATGACATTCACTGTCTTATAATATTATTTTCTGTTGTTCTGTACTTAAAACAGTATGCTATAAATTGATCTATTTATGAAATTAATTTCTAGTGAAAAACATTTTCACATCCTATTATTTTCTATCGTAATATGCATTTTTCCTCCATCCTCTTTTCTGCAGTAATGTCTAAGAGGTTAAGAATGGAGGAAAATGGCATGCCAAAAGTTGGAAATGTGTAATATAGCAGATCATTTGAAATAATGCAGATGAAAACCTTATTGTAAATTTGAAAACAGATTGTATGAACAAAATAGGTAAAAACAAATACATGTGTTGTTTTTTTATGGAAAGGTGAGATATGAGAGGTGTTGTAAAAATTAGACCACAGGGGTCAAGCCAAAATCTTCTAATTTGGGTAAGAACAGCCGATTTAGAAGGAGCAATAAAGAGGCGAGATGTGAGGAGGGTTGTATAATAGAGCAAATTAATAAAGAAAGTAAGGACAAACAGAACCAAACAGAACTCACCAACGGTGAAAGAACAGGATCAGTTTGAGAACTCATGGGTTTAACACTGTCCAGTAAAGCTAATGCATCGTCAGCAGAGACAGAAGGAAATATGTCAGAGCAAATTGGAGGAGGAAAGAAGAAAGTTGTGAGGCAGAAGTTAAAGATAGAGAAGTTGCAGGTGCTGATGAAGAAATGTGAGAAGGAGAAAAAAAAATGGCAAGGAGGTTACTATTTTCAGACGTGATATTAGTAAGTTAGTAGAGCATTTATAGAGCGCGCGAATGCCGAGGCGCCTTTGCTCTAAAATGTGACGTGTAACAAGTAACTTCTCCAGAGAGGGGGAAATATTGCATTTTTACTTGGACGGGAATAGCCGGGTCTTGATAATTTTCCTGAACTGGAGTCTATTTGGCTGTAACCTAGTTATATTAGAGGCAAAATCATCAGTGCTAAATGATGACTAGAGAGAAAGGTTAAGAGAAAGAGGAGACATTTTATGGTTTATTAATAGAAAAAGCTGATTATTAGAGTGTCTGAAGAGAAGAGACTGAAAGTGAGGAGATGTGGACTAGTGGCTAGGGCTGCTGAATTTGGAACCTGTTGACCTCGAATCCTGGCTTCACCACTTCCCTCAAGATATGAGCTACTTGTGAAATCACTCAATCTTCCTGTGTGGGCAGAAAGATGGTAAAGTGTGTTTGGAAATGTGATTGGTATTTGTGTTAACCTTACTTGTTGGACACAACATAGTAGGTTGCCTCCCATTCCTAAATGTAATGTCCAGCAGTCCATTGCGTTCTAGTAAGATTTGTGCTTTAGAAAAACTAATACATACATGCAAAGTTTAGCTGACTTACGTTTAGAGGCATCTAAACATGAAATCACAGATTCAAGCCGTATGCTCCGGCCTCCTGAAAATGCTAAAGCAGTTTTTGCCCCTCCTTCCGGTCCCCCACAGGAAAAAGGTGGTCCAGGCCTTGATCAGATCCAGGTTGGACTATGTTAAAATCCTGTACCTAGGACTACCGGAAGACCTACTCACCCGTCTACAGGTGGTCCAAAACGCTGCGGCCAGGGCGATACTCTTACTCGGCCCGAGGACTCGGATGTCTTTCCACCTGAAATCTCTTCATTGGGTCCCGATCCACAAGAGGATCCACTCAAAACCCTTGTCCTGGCCTTTAAGGCCCTACATGACACTGTAGCCCCTTATCTTAGGACAACAATCCAGTTTTACCATCCCGGCGCACTCTGCGCTCTTCGTTGTTGCTAGCACACACCCCCGGGTTCCTCTGCTCTCGAATAGGAGGCCGATCTTTTCAGGTGCAATTTGCCAAACTCTGGAACTGTATGCCGCCAACTCTAAAACAGATGCAC
The DNA here is from genome assembly GCF_964204655.1 of Triturus cristatus. NCBI lineage: Eukaryota > Metazoa > Chordata > Amphibia > Caudata > Salamandridae > Triturus > Triturus cristatus. Next base: position 307,527,558 of record NC_140592.1, read on the forward strand.
GATCTTCTTTCTTTCAAGAAGTCCCTAAAAACTTGGTTATTCCAGCAAGAGCCTTCGCATTGTCTTACTTTAGCTAGCTCTGTCACACCCACCTAGCGCCTGGACACTCTTCCGAGTAGCTGTGCGCTCTATAAATACCCTGGTAACATAACATAATATCGCCTCTATGAAGGGCTAGGAAATGGAACGGATCATCAGCTACTTTGTACTTGCGCGTAGGAGTTCAATAAGATGCAGTAAAGCAGTGGGCGGGATAATGTAGCGGTAAGACAGGAATGATGAGTTTCAGCTGAGGGTTTAAGAAAGCGAAGAAGTAGATCCACTCAGAGAGCATACCCAATAGAAGAATAGATGCCTCATCAGAAGAAAGCCCTGAAAATAATCTTCATGTGGCAGAGAAGTGAGGCCGCAGGGATAGAAGGAGTACATTACAAAGGCCATGGCAAAGTAATGAAGGCGTAGAGGAAGATAAAAGAGGTCAAAGTGTGGAGAAGATACATTCTGAGAAAAGAAGAAAAAAATCAGGCAAAGGTGATAAGAAAAGATGTAAAAGTACGGTCAGGAATGCTGCCACAAGCACGAATAGAAGAAGGGAGAGACGGTGAAAGGAGTCAGTAATCATTTTTTTGAATGAAGGGTAAAAGCTGCTCCCCTTATCTTTTCATGGGGTGCCCCTGCCAGTGCCCTTGATACTCCTTCTCAGCGATTAATATTTCAGCGACAGGAACAAAAAGTAAACAGGGCTATAAAAACCGGTTTTGTATTTCCTTGTCGCCTCTCCCTGCCCTTCCCCTAACGCCCAGCAGAAAATAGGAGACTAACGTGGCTGTTCGGGGAATGACAAGTGGTCAACCCTATAAGTTGATTAAGGGGTTGGAGGGCCCCTGATGGAAGATGGCTATCTCACTCCAAGTAGTTTCTGACGCTAAATCCAGTCCTAGGCTTTCATGTGATCACCTAATGCATTCTGGGCATTGTAGTCTTGGTTTGCTTCGATTGAACTAATTAGACTAAAATGCCTCATAGCAAGAATTGGTTTCTTTAAAACACAGAACTTGAAACAGTGTGTCTGATGACATTAAGTGAGGTGGTCACCACGGCGTGATGTCACTTCCACTGACCCTGGAATTTTGGTGAATTGTGATTGTCATCTGTTGTAGAGGTCCAAAACTTGATAAACACGAAAAATTAAACCTAACAAGATGTTTTCAAAACGCCTGCAAAGGGGAAGCCTCAAATGTGCTTGCTGCTTTAAGAGCATCTCCCCTGGAATGTCCTTTTTCCAAGCCATAGGTAAATGCTGTAACAAAGGAATACATTCCTTTGGAGGCTCTCATTGAGGATGCAGCCTGCCTGTAAGCGCAGGGCGCGTGCCTCAGAATATGTGTACCGGATGTGATTTCATTGTCCATACTTTCCGCCTCTTGTGTTCCACTGAGACCCGCCCTCCAGCCATCAGTCACATGGACAGTGTGACTCTGCCCCTTGGAGGGTTTGTGCGCACGTGCCATTGTTTCATGCAGAGCTCCCAACTTTCCCTAGTCCATGCACGATCAGGTCATCCAGTTAAAGTTTTTTTAATTTTCCTTCTGTAACTTTTAGTCCTGTTTTCCCTATTGTAAAATCAGAACTACAAGTACTAGCATGCAAGTAAAAAAAAAAAGCTGGGCTTGATCATCTACTTGCGTAAGCACCTGTGAAACTTGAAGCTCTGTTCATGGATATCATGCAGGAACTTGTTTCTGGCTCTTTGTCCTCCCTGTTAGACAACACATACTTCAGTAAGACAGTAACACTCATACATCCCTTGCTGTGTGACATCAGACTTCTTATAAACAAATATATCCACGTGCCAGTAATGTTACATCAGTAGCAGACAACACAGGCAGTAAGGTGAGTGAATGGCAGAGTTGACAAGCAGGTCCTGTGAGAATCACTCAAGAATGCGGCTGCCCGCGGCCCCCACAGGGGGCCACCCTAGACGGGCGGCCCCGTTAGTGCCATTTGGGCATTTCCCCACCCCCACTACTAATGTGGGACTCTAGGAGGAGTCAACATCATATAGTTTAAAGACAACCCCGATTTTGATGACTCTAGGAGGAGTCCCCTTACCAGACGTGACAGGCGCGTCACGTCTGGCGCTCCGAGGAAGTGGGGAGGTATTTATGCCTCCCCCAGCCATCTAGGCATCTTCTTTGCGCCAGACACGCCGTCTCCCACCCTACCGCTTACCCGGCGTGGAGTTGGCAGGCGAAGTACATAGAACGTTGTAATGTTTTCTTTTGTCGTTGCAGGCGGAGTTACAGGGCGATCTGGAAGCATATGGGTACAGAAGGGTATCTGTGGAAGAGCACAATAGGGGTGCCAAAGCCAAATCCCAGGAGCCTCAGGGGAAAGGCCTGGAATAATTACGTCAGCGCCCCGTTAGTCCTTCGGTCAGTTGTGGTCCTGAACAACCGGGGGCTTGCCTTGCTACGCTCCGCCCTGAAAGGGCGTGAGTAATAAGGGACCAATGTGTCACGTGATCCAATAAGGGGATCACCCCCATAAGGGTAGCGCTGATTGATTTCTCCACAGTGCTTGGCTCATCAGGTGGGCAGGGCAGCATAGGTTCGTACAGCTGCCTGCCCTTGGATTGCCCGTAAAATAACCCACCATATTGCATACTTTTGTATGGAATAAACCTGCAGCAATATTTTTACCATACAAAAGGTGTTTTGTGTATTTATTTATGCAAGCATACTCTGTTGTGGTGTGGGTGGGGTGGGTCGCCAATAATGGGACTATAGAAAATTGCCTTGTTTGTTAGTAGTTTCGGCACCGCCTCTTTCCCCGACCCTCCTCCCCCCACCCACCGTGTATTTCGAAGTTCAGGTAGAGTCATGCTAAATCTCTGTACAGACCCTCCAGGATTTCGCAGTTTGCCGCGAAATCGGCACTTTTGTAAAAATGGCGGCATTTTTACATAAGTGCCTGTGAAAATGAAGGAATGCCGGGAAAATGTTTTGACATTTCTATGATAATTGACGTTTTTCATGGCTAAGAAAAATACCTACAAGTTGTACAATTCTGTGTTGACTTTTGAATGAGCATATGCATACTGTTGATTCTTCCATCACCAAAAGCACAATAATTCCTATATTAATTAAAATGAGTGACCGCCTCAGCTCACCTTTGTGCCAAAATTGATATTTACATTTGTGTTCCAGATCATAAACATAATATAGAGACCCTTAAAGTAATACATAGTCTGTACTATGCTATGTGTCAATTTAAGAACCTTATTAGATGTGGAGAAGTGTCACAAATGAATTAAAGTGTGTGACTAAAAGTGAAAAGGACTACTCCCTTTGTTGTAAATCTTCCCCGTGTTTATAATTGTGCAAAAAAGGTATTATGGGAATATTGGTGTATTTACTAAGTTGTTAGATGTCTCTCCTTCTGCCTTATTCTGAATGCTGTTCAATTCGGAAATTTGAATCCTGTACTAAAGAGTCTTTAAAAGCATTCTGTTGGAGCTGGCTCTTTTTACAGGGAGATAACAGGTTCACCATCAATCCGTGCATCACAAAACGTCTACAGCAGTTATAAAATGAACTCAAAAGATTTATGATTTATGAGCTGCTAACATGGGCCAAGCAAACATTCAATGTCAGCCCATATACTCAAACTTCATGTTATAGCAAAGTTGTACTGCAATAAATCACGGAAATAGGCTGTTTTATTTTGTTCAAGTATATTTATTTCTTGCTAGCAATATACGTAAAAGCTAAAGTAGAAAGCACTTTTTAATAAACCTTTCAAATTCAGAAGTTGCTTTAATATATTAAAGTATGGGTTGTCTCAACGCATCAAGATATATTTTAAATACAGGCACATTGGGCATGTAAGTTGAGGGGGTAACATGGCCAACTAGAGCATGGGCGTCTATTCACTAAAATGCTAGGGGTAGTGGATGGGACATCACAGGAAATGACATCACATCAGGGCCTATTTCAAAGTGGAATACTCTGCTAAAACAGTTTGCATTGTTTTAAAGCTGAAAATGAATGATTATGAGTAAAATAAAGGGCAGCAAAAATGCCGCTAAATTTCCATTTTTGTGCCGCTAAATTTCCATATTTGTGCCGCTAAATTTGCTAATCCAAGCCGCAATATCCTGGGGGGTCTGTCTGTAGCTGCATGAGTTAATTGCTCGTTTTCTGTATTGCTAGCAAAGGATGTGATTTCACTGTGCTGCGTCATGGGCAGAGCGTGTTTGTGCTCGTCACGTGCTCGCATAGTTTAAAAGGATATGGCGCACTTGGAGGCTGCAACAGAGGGTGTGATTCCGGGTCAGCTCCCACACGAAAGGCCGACTGCTCGTAAACCCACGCTACCGTATGTCATACGAATCTTCTAAAGGTCCCCTCTCACCTGGCTATCGTTAGTGCAGCAGGTGCAGGGACATAGGTATGTATGTGAGGGGCCCTTCGCAGTACATCTTTGTATTTTACTATCCCACTGTGGAGGAAGGAACTTTGAATTAAGACCCATATAGCACAAGTCGGAGACTGATAACAAAACTGGAATTTTTATCTTCCTGGGAGTTCAAAAATAACTTTGTCACATCCACTGTCTCGAGGTGCACTTGAATTGTTTAGGTAAAATGTTACCAACTGATACACACTAAGCGATGGAAGGTACAGCCGTGTGTATTTCTATGGAAACTCGTACAGTATAACACAAACCAACTTGAAGGTACCTACTGCTTACACTAGTACAAATATATATATAGATTAAAATAGTGGTTACTCTGCGGTGTCGTGATATAAAATATATAGCTATATATATATATATATATATACCTATATCATACAATCAAATTAATTGTAAGATCTTTCCTCCAACGATGTCCATTATTGAATAAACTGCTCCTCAAAACTGTTCTAAAAAGATAATAAATCCATTCTCAAATGTCGTAAATTATGGGAATAATAAAGGCCTTCTTTCTTATATAGCGCTTACCTCTTCATTATTGTGTACTATATATATCAAAAACAAATTCTTCCCGTAGCAGACAAGGTTTGTCATTTCAAAGAGCCATAATCTGTTATTACTCTTACCCAATTTAATGCTACAGAAGGTGTCATCCTTGAGGAGGGATTGGGGGGGGGGGGTAGGTGAAAGGCTAAGTTTACCCTGCCATTAGTCATGCTTTTTGTCATCAGCAGCCAACAGCTAACTGATCGAGACATCTCTTTGCTCCTGTCCACGTAAGTGAAGAAAAACACAAAAACAAGGCTTGACTGGGAAAAAGCAGCCTTGACAAAAATGTTCAAACTAGCTCACTTTGATTAGGTCTAGCCTAAAAGAGTGCATGTCCTGCCCAATGCGAGACATAGTGTTATCTTACAGTGAGCTTAGAGTCTGCCCATTGCTTACCTATGGATGTCGTCAATGTCACTCTCATTTGCTTGCTTCTTCTTCTTGTACTTTTTCTGCCCCTGGAGCATGGATGCATCACAATGCCCTTCCACTGCTTGCTTTTCCACGCACTATTTCTTTGATTTAAGCACTCTGCAAGACTGCATGAGTTTTCTTGCGCTTTTCTCCCTACCTTAGTCGTGCTCCATGTTCTACTTTCTCACCTGTGTGCTTCTCCTTCAATCGCCTACATTTCCTTCTCACTCCGTGATGTTTACATGCTAGCTCCAAATTGCTCTTTCGCTCATTTGATCCCTCCATCCATGCCCCCAAGCTGCTTTTACCCAACTGCGACCCCTGTTGCTCCTCCCCCTCCTAAGTTGCTTGTCCCCACTTTCTTAAAACAAGCATTGGCATAGTCAATAGGCCCCTCCTTTTGGGCAAAGGTGTTTAGACAGAGCTATTAGCTTTTGCAATGTCTTTAAGCTATGTTATAGAGCAGCGTCGGTGCTGTGCAGCATGTTGAAAAGTTGAATAAAAAGTGTTATACGCCCTTTAGTTATATATCACCAATAAGACATTGTGCATTTAAACTATTGTCAATGTCTTTTAGCTATGTGTTATGGCTCTATGTTGGTCTCCCTCTGTCAGTGAATGCCTTGATTGGGCAGAGGCCAAATGGTGCAATTCAGGTGATGGAGGTGGCCTGATTTACAAGCCTTATCACATGTCCTCCTTGACCCAGTGGCGGCACCAGTCTATCATACCTGGACAGACTGGGATACAGTATAGGGCAGATGCTTCCAGGATGCAAGGCAACTCAAGGAATAATGTCAATCAACTAATGAGCACAAACGGTTATTACACTGAAAGTTGACACAAGCCCAGTGCCAAATGCCTGTCACATAGTGCCAAACCCCTGTTAAATTAGATTTATTCTACACACTTAAAGTTCCCTGGACTCTGGGAAGGGCCATGTTAACTAGTCACTGAACAAAGTCTGATGTCCCTATGGTTAGCATTCTAACGCGCAATGAAATAAGCAGTGGGCTGACTAAAATGCCTCTCTAAGTACTGGTACTGTACAAAATAGGTGTTCAACAAGAGGCAGCGGTAAGCGAGATCAAAATGCACCATTGTTGCACTCAAGATCATACTAAACTCTGCGAATGCAAGCCGCCTACCCTACTCCAAACCTCAATCTGGGACACTCTTCCGATCTTGTAGCCCTTTGCCTTCAGTCTAACATTACGGATTGGGGAGCTGGGGAAGATGTTGGGAATGGGAAGTGGAAGGGCGGAGGGCACTGTGGTAAGAGGGGAGAGGAGTTGGCCTAACGGCTAGGGCGCTCGACCTCAGACCTGGGGAACTGGGTTCGAGTCTCGGTAATGACGCTGAACATCCTGTGATTCTGGGCAAATCACTTAATCTCCCCGTGCCTAACAAAAAATGAACGTGTGTCCTCATGTAACGTAACTGGTGCTATGTAAAGCGCTCTGATACCTGATTGGATTCGGGTCAAGTTCGCGCTATATGAAACTCTGCAAAAAAAACAAAAAAAAGAGTACCAGAGGACTCCATGTCACCAAGAAGCAGTTCTCCAGCTGTGGGTGGCCTTTTCTTTTACAATATTTATCTTTTTCGGGATAGAGAAACTGAAGTGTACTAGGACTACACTTCTCTGCTTTACATTGCTAATGAAACTTCAGCATTGAGGAGAGCAAGAGTGCTTGGTAACCTGAAGTCTTGTGCTACAGTTGTGCTGAAAAGAGGAGAATGTGGCTGTGGAAGGCAGGGCGCGAAGGGCACAGATTAAAAGAGGATTCTTAGCTTAGAGGGGAAGCTGGAGAGAAAATGCAGCAAATGAGGACAGGAATAAAGAAAGACAGCTGGGAGTAAAGCGTAGAAGGTGAGGGTCCGCAAAGGGATGCACTGAACAGTTTACAAACATCAGAGGATGAATAGTTTTTAACTGGAAAGGGAGTGGAGTAAAGGAGGGTGCCATGTGTAAGGAGGAGGCTGGATAGAAAGTGGAGAAGAGGAGGGCTTGGGGGCGCCCTCACCTGGCCGAGCTGCTGGAATGTATGCGCTGCCCATGTCCCCCGAGCACCCACAGACCCATAATTATTTAGATAATAAATAAAAGCAGATGCAATGGACAGAGATGGGGGTTTCAATAAGGAGAAAGATCAGGAGAAAGATCAGAAGAAAGAGAGAGAAAGACTGTAATGAAAAAGCCATTCTTGTGGTTGGGCACCCTATGATGACCTTCGACTACCACCATTTTAACTGACTTTAGTGTGTTATTTTACCCTAGCTTTAATGTAGGACGGTCCTGCATATGCCTGCTTCTCTTCCGTCTTGTAATCTTGCTGTCTTTTAGTGGGAGCTATCACGGAGTAGAACAGTACTATTGGCTTTGACATGGCCTCATGTCATCTTTTTTTCTGACTTTGACTATTGGCTTTGTAGCCTTATGTCATCTTGTTTTCTGACTTTGACTATTGGCTTTGACATGGCCTTGTGTCATCTTGTTTTCTGACTTTGCCTTGCTTCTGCGTGCACAGCAGTGCTTGCAAGTTGTTTGGGTTATGAGAATTATAAGTGCTTACTATTGGCTTTGATATGGCCTCATGTCATCTTGTTTTCTGACTTTGACTATCGGCTTTGACATGGCCTCATGTCATCTTGTTTTCTGACTTCGACTATTGGCTTTCACATGGCCTCATGTCATCTTGTTTTCTGACTTTGACTATTGGCTTTGATATGGCCTCATGTCATCTTGTTTTCTGACTTGGCCTTACTTCTACGTGCACAGCAGTGCTTGCGATTCATATTCAAGGTCTTTCTGCTCCTCACTTGTTTTTCGCACCTCACCGACCAGAGTGAACTGGAATATGTTGTGAGAAGTGTCTGTGGAATGTACAACTCAGCCTCGGAGTCAAAATACGGGAGCTTGGTCAGCCTCCGTCTTGGCCTTGACGCAGACGGGTACAGCCAGCTCGGTTTTTTCTAATGAGAAGGGGGCGAGGTTTTCCAGAAGCTTCGCCTCATGTTGAGTAATAGTATTAAAGCTGGGAACCTGCGGGGGCCAGGTGGAAGTTCACCACTGAATAGACGTTTTGCTGTGGAGGTGATGGAACTTGAGTCCTGACTGAACTCCTTCCTGGGCTGTTGAAGGGCTTCCCCAGCTTTAGTTGGCAAGGATGATGCAAACTCAGTCAGTGAGGTGTTCCTCACCATTTTATATATATATTTTTTTTCTACTCTTTGCTACTTGCATATACTGCATTCTATTTCAATTGTTAATTTAATAATTCATTTGACATTTGGGAATCTGCATTTACTGATATATTTGGCCTACCCTTCTAAACATTGTATTAATAAACTTGTGTGTGTTATTTTAAAATGCGCCTGAATTTGTTTTCTTGCCTCGCCTAAAGGGAGTGCTGCGTCCTTTCCTCGTCTTTAGGGGGTGCTGCTCAAAGTGTATTATTTAAAGGTGCAGTGATATATTTGCCTCCAAAGTGGGAGTGCAGGGTTTGGGTGTGTCCTTTTTGTGAAAAGCACATTCATTACAAAGACATAAGTGAAACGTGAGAGAAACGGTGAGGGAAGGAGAAAAGACAGGAGAAAAGTGACTGGAATACATTGAAGGAAGAAATAGGAGTGTGGCCGAGATTGGCAAAGGAGAATAGAAGGAATGGGGGAGGAAACAGAGGAGACTGAAATGAGAGGAGAAGAGCAGGTCTAAATATATGAGTGTGAGAGATGGAGAAAGTTCAGGAGAACTGGGAAGGGAGGAAAAGCAGGACAAGACTGGGACATACAGGCACATGTGTATTACCAAGCAGCCAGGTAATACAGAACCATTTCAATACTTTCGTGCACAAACAAGCATAGAAACACACACAGAAACGGATGTTTGCCTGTCTCAGTTCTTTATCACACAACTACATTAAAAGGTACACATTTCTTTTCATAGACTGAATAATTGAAATAGTTACCAAAAGCCAGAAGCTACACATGATTGGTGGAAATGTTTGAGCCCGTCTCAGTGTGGCATCCTCTGATGGAGTGCTGAATGAAGGCAATGAAAAAAAGTTTGCTTTTCTTCTTTATTTGAACGCATGGATCTACAAAAGATAACAGGTTTGAATCGAATGACTGAAAGATCGCAGTTCAAGCTCCTATTGCGTGCTGAGCATCTATGGCACTGGTGAGGCTCTGAGGCAGCTGCGTCTGCCCTAAAGGAGAGCGGAGAGCAGCGGACCCGGGTGTGTTTTGAGGACGGTGCCATATTTCTTGTTGTTTGCCCCAGTGGGGACAACAAGGAGGTGAAGAGGCTCGTGGGGCAGATAGCAACACATGCAGTGACATGGGAGGAGGGATGGGAGTGACAAATACACCCACCCGGTGCGATTGCATACTTGCAGAAGTTTGAAGATAGTGATCAGTGGTCGCTTACACCCTCAACAGTGCGACTCAAACACACACAGAAACGTTCCACAAACACAAAAAGTTAACCAGTGGAAGGAGATTGTAATTGCCCGCTGCGCCTGGGGAGGGATAAACACAAAAGTAGTTATGACAAATGTATGCCATAAACAAATAGAAAGAAAGATTACAAGCGTGACAATGGAACCAGCCAATCACAAGCTTATGGGCAAGCATAAAGCCCACACACTGAATACAACATGCCACGATACAGCGCACATGCGCTGCCTAGGCTCGACCTAAAAGCTCCACTTGAGCCCCATGTTGCTTCTGTCCCTTGTCCCCTGTGCTGCTTCCACTCCTCCACCTGCACCCTATGTGTTACTTCCCTTCATGTTTTGCTTCTCCCTACCAGGCCCGGCTCCAGGAATTTTTATTTGGGTGGGCCGAGGGTGCATTTGGGTTGGCCACTGTGGGCTCACTATATCCCTTCTTGTGGTAGCCTACAAGCCCTTGATTACATCATATCTACTTGCAAACAGTCACCATGATACAACAGAACAATTCTGTGTGTATACAGAGCATGTGGAGAGTTATTTGAAAGTAAGAGCAATGTCTGGACCTAAATGCAAACCCTCAATTGCCAACAGGCCAGGCTTCAACACAAGTACTTCCAGGCCCGATTATCTAGTTTTCTCCCATCCCTCTTCTGTGCACCTTACCTCACAGCTGACCCTGGGCCCCAGCCCCATAACAGCCACCATCCAGCTCCACTTTCATTATTCCCGTAAAAAACATTAGTACTATCACCTTCAAACTTAGAGCATTGAATATAGCAGTAAATATAATTAGCAGGCACTTTATAATATGTTCCAAAGTTGCCCTAATGACCTAACTGTTAATTAAATAAAAACAGAAAGGCCATGACATTGCCGGCTTTAGCGCTAGTGTGAAAGTCTTTTTTGGTGCCCCACCAATGACCTCTTTGTCCGCAGATACCATTGCTACCACCCTCCAACAGTGGCCCTCATCTCTCGGCAGCCTCTCCCCCTATTGACCTCCTCCTCGGATTCCCTCACTACCACCCTACAGCAGTGCCCCTCATCTCTCCGTGGCTCTCCCCCTACCGCTCATGACCACCTCAGACTCCCTCTCTACCACCCTCCACCAGCGCCCCTCATCTCTCTGTAGCCCCTCTCTCATATGCATTTCATTTGTTGTATAGCGCTACTCATATCAGTGTAGGGCGTCACTGTACTTTAACATCACACACACATTATACAGAGACAATGAATCATACAAGTATGTAAATCAGTCTATAGGGAATGTCACATAAGCCAATGAGGATTACAAGGTTTAGGAATCACATGTCATCCATAATTGTGGGCAGTATATAATAAGAGGGTTTGGGCTGGGGAAGCACAAACTCAGGATATAAAGCATACCCCAGTGGTTGGGAGTTGGCTTTACAAATATAAATGTATGTCTGCCCAAACTCTTTTCGGCAAAATTAAAATAATGAAAGATAGGGGAAGTTCTAACTATATAGCAACACAAAACAAAGTGATGTTCTAACTATACTATTCATGTTTGTATGCGGCCCTTTGATGACAGTTCATAGGTCACTGTCCTATGTTAGGAGTATAACTTCTGAACTCCAAGTAACACAAGAATCTCTGTGACAAAGGCAGTAACCCACTGAGCTATCCACATAAAGTACAGTTTATCTGCATTTCAAAACTACCAACAAACCATTGCTATCCAGCAGGATCATTAATCACCGGTTATCTGGACATTTTGATTGTGGTCTTGCATCCCTGATAAAAAAAATAATGATTTAAATGAAGCATACCAAAGTATGTGCCTTACTGGGCCTGTGCAGATTGTAAAAATAAGAACACATAATAACACGTTCTCTTACCTACTGGGATAGTCAAACTTTGTGTCACAGCCTGGTCTGATAAGCAGCTGCAGGGGTCAGGAAAGGTTAATCAGAATAAACACACTTATTTTTTCCAGTGTTGAAATATAAAAGGAAATATCCACGCAGCAGGACGGTAGGCAAAAGTTATTCGGTGCCAAATAAAGATATTGTCCGCTTGCCATGACCCTATTTTTTATTTTTTTATTTTTTTTTTTTAGAACTTATAATGCGCAACAGCTACCCGCAGTGGGTTTCCCGGCGCCAGGGATAGACTCAAGAAGAAAAGAAAACACAGTACTATGCCAAAAACCAGCTGAAACAGCAAAATAGAGCTATTGAAAAAGCCGCTTGCCATGACCCTATTGTACCTGCAGGACATAGCCCACCTTTCTAAAAGGAGTTACGTGATTGGGTCTGGGCTTTTTCTCACATACATCCACAATCACGTAACTCCCAGAACAGGGAAAAAAACAACGTTCGGAGAAACGTTTTAAATTATAGTCCCCATTTTCTATTGGCCTTCAGGTCCTCACTGCGAGGGCCAAACGTCATGTTCGGGTGGGCCAGGCACATTTTTGGGCGGGCCTGGCCCACCCGGCATACCCTCTAGAACCGGGCCTGCTCCCTACCCTCGCGCCCATTGTTGCTTCCACACTCCATTGCTGCTTCCACCGCCTGCTTTAAAAGCCTGGCCCCTCCCGCACCCCCAGGTTGCTTCCACCCCTCGCTTCCCTGTTGCTTCCGCTCCTCCTCCTGCCCTCTAGTTGTAGCTTTTCTCTCTGTGTTGCTTCGCCTCACCTGTTTACAAAACAAAGTGCTTTTGTAATTTTTTTTCTTTTTATTTACCGATCCAACTCGGATCGGTGACTAAAAATGAAAAAATAAGCATCTGCATATGTTGTAGGGGCTCTCAAGTATGGTTTGCACACCTACAAAAATGACGTAGCCAACCATGTACTAAAGCATTTTTTTTATATTCTTTATTCATGTGGAGGCCAGACCTATTGGCTTTGCCGGTACTTGTTTCTTTTTCTCTCTCTGTCTCTTGACCCATCCCTCGGATGCCCTCATCTTATCACCAGGGAGCTGCCATAATCCCCGCCGAGATAGTGAGAGTGACAGAGGCAGCTACTGTGAGATATAAAAAACGGACTCCAATGTCTCCAGCCCCTTGGGGAAATGTTCATATATGGCCAGTTCAGCACTGATCACAGAAAGGTAGTTTGCAGCAGACAGGTGTAAGCAGTACTACATTTAAAGGAGTTACAAATCAGTGCTTTAAATGGGTCAGATCCTGCACAGGTTAAACAAAGGCATAAAAAAGCATGTTGAGAAGTTTCCTCACCATGCAAAATAAACTCTGCTAAGAAGATTCAGTGAGAAAATTGAAGCCATGGCAGACTGACCATTAACAAAATCTGGCTGATGCTGCTTTGGGGTAGATCCTTGCTGGTTCAGAGATGCCCCCCTGTTGGTTTAGGCCAGTTTCGCAGTAGGCGTTCGAATTCCACATTTCCAGCATTTATAATGGTGAAAACAGGTTGTTTGAAAATAGTCAGGAGTACGTCATCTATGGAAAAGAAAATGGAGGACCAGGATGAGGAGTACCATGTAGAAATTTTATGACAAAATATCAGGGACAAAAAAAATCACGCTTAAGTAATATTGTGTCAAAAATATTGGCAACAAAAAAATCAAGTATTTCTACTGTAATAACCCACATAAATGAGTATTGCAGTTGGTGGGGAGTCCGACAAAAATCGCAAAAGCAAGGTAAAATGTAATTGCCATCATCTTTTCAATAATGAATCTACATTAGAACAGTGAGTCACTGTTGTCAACATTCCTTTATAACTTACAACAGATGTGTTGATCACTTAAAGGAATCTTAAGTGGAAAGATGTATTTATACTACGTTCAGTTATGTTCACATGAAGATATCTACTGTGTAACTGAAGCACAAATGGAAATTTTGCTTGAAATTAATGCAGTCGAAACAGTCAAACAACCAACACGTGTTTCACAGTTGTTGTATACTTCTTGTAGGGGGCTAACCATCAGATATCAGAATGATTTAACTAATCATGTCAGCTCATTTAGTTTCCTTAAAAGAGTATCCATCCACATGAGGAGTTTCCTCAAGCTGTTTGACTGCTCGTTAGTATAAATCCAAATTTACAGTCTTAATCCGATAATTATAGTTTCAGGCTATTAACTGTATTTTGCTTATGTGCTACACAAGCATACATTTCATCCTCCCAGTTCTATTGTAGATATGCTAGTCATATATGGACGTGAGGTGAAAAACTTCTACATTTCACAATGTCTTCATGAGCCCGAATAATACTGACACTCGGACAAGTTACAAATTAGACGTCCCTCATCTTGTCACATAGACAGAGAGCCACCTTTTCTGTGTTACACGATGAGGGTCATTTAGAAGCTAATTTGAATTTCCATTCTAATTTGAGAAACAGTGGAGAAAGTGTTGGATTGTGGAGGGGTTAGATTGACTATTCTCACTCTTAGCTGAGCAACAGTAGGGAACGTGTGTGTAGGAAATTTGACCAATAATTGTGGAATGTGACTACCCACCTCAAGGAATAATCACAACTCTTATAAGGTTGAACCTCTAAAGCCACTAAATTAGCCTAGCTCAACCCGTCTGGTAGCTATGACAGAGCAGACAGGCTTAATTTAGTCCAATATGTAAAGTATTTATGTAGTACTGAAACAGTAATAAATTCAAAATGTACCACAATAAAAATACCAAACCAAATTTGTACACTTCTAAAGCTCCGTAGGACCTCAGTTGAGGCACTTAGAGACTCAGAATGTGTCAGACAGAGGCTAAATGGCAGGGTCCACTCCAGGTCCAGTTGGCACTGGTCAGCTGGGTATTTGCAGGAAAAGGCTTCTTATATATCTTGTTGTGCCCTGGTAGCTTTAACAGGAGGCCAACTGTTATAACCCTTGTAGCCCTCTACGGCTCTTCTATGGTGGCAGACAGCAGATTCTGTCTTCTTTTGATCTTACTCAGGGTCTGGAGTGTACTGAAGTGGGTGCCTGGATGTGCCACATTTATGCCCAGCACAGGCTAGATGGTGGAAATGCCTCCTGTACACACCCTGACTAATGGGGTAAACGTTCCTGTGGCGAACCGTACACACGTAGGCCATTTTGTTACCCTCAATAAACCCAGAGACAGAAGCCTAGCAGAACAAAGCAGGGGTTTGCAGCAACCAGTGGATACACAAGGATTGTTTCCTCATCCTGTTTCCCTTTCTTTCAAGTGTGCCTCCAGTGTTATACATAAAAATCCAACAGACCTGTGAACCAGGATTTGACATTCAAGCAGGATGGGACACTTAATTTCAAATAGTATGCTGACAACCCCATTCTGCATATTCTGTTAGATTTAGAGGAGCCATCTCTGCCCATTCAGGTCAGCCTATTGTTTGCTCCTGGAAAGCACTTTGCACCTTTTTCACACATATTTATATTCAAATTACTAGCTGCCAGAAGTGGGAGAGCAAATCCAAATTTAGCCTCCAAGAGCTTCAGGCACTGAAATGGTTACTTTTCCTTAATATTTAATAAACATCCAACTTCACCATTGAATTGGATTTTAATTTAACTATTATAAATAGTTGTTTTATTATTTTTTCTAGCTAGTCACATTGCTGAGATGCTGTATTAGGATTATTATTCTGTACATTGGTTATCTACATAGGACTGGTAGGCCAAACGGACAAACAAGAGAACCAAGAGAAGTATTACCAGGTGGATCAGGAAAGAAGACCAGGGGAAGGAGAAGAAGGAAGATTAACAGGAGGGGAGAGGCACCAAAAACAACAAGACACAAAAGGATCATGTCTTTGTAGGCCATACGGATTAGGACACACCCTTAGACACAGCGGCCACCCCTCTTAAAAATGGATCTAAGTTATGCTTCTTAGTCCACAACCTCTTTGGAGACCTCGCCTCACCCACACAACATTTTCAGCCCTAATCTCTTGGTACAGTCTTATTTTGAGTAGCCCAGTGTGGTGTGTGAATCACACTGGAAGTAATGCCAGGCACCATAATCGTTAAGGCATCAAAACTACACATGTAACAAAAGAGACTGTGCGACATACCAAAGCTCTACATATTGACATACAACGCATCCTCCTTTACCCCGCATGTGTGAGACTGACGCTTCCATTGCACATATAATGGCAGTTCTTGAAAATGATATGCATCTAGAGCATATTCCACTATTTTGAACATGTTGGTCATCTTTAGCAAGTCATGGTCATCTGCAGCACCTCTGGCTAGCCTTGGATTTGGGGACTGTGAGGAAATGGGGTGTATGATATGGTATGGTTGTGCAACCTCACTGTGTAATACACTTACCATCCCCTTTAGGAATAGTAGTTTTCTTTTGTCAAGCCTTCAGCTCAACAATGGGGAGCAGTTGCTCTGAGCAGCAAGGCTTAGACAAAGGAACAAGTGTAACGCATTTAAACAGCACCGAAACAATTTAAGAAGAAATGACAGATACACTCGAGACATCCAACACAATTTATAAAATGAGACTCTATTTTTAGACACTACAAGAAGAAAGATCCATTGGAGGGTTCCGGAGATATAGAATTTAAAAGGTATAGCAAATCAAAGCATTCCACTCAACCGCTAACATGCTTTGGTAAATTCAACAAATTTGATACTTAGAAACGTTGTTATTAAAAGGTTTGGGCTAATTGTAAGGCAGTCACTTACATTCACTTTAGGTGACCACTCCAGAAGGGTGCCAGTCAGGGGGACCAGTAAGGTCCTCAGAAACAGCTACCTCAGCAGGCGAAGTAGTCTTCGGTCTGTTCCTGGTACTTTTATCCTTTGCAGGGGTTTCCTATGGAAGTGGTCCTCATACAAGGGTCCAGTCACCCCTGAAGTAACAGTCGCCCGGTGTCTTGATCATGGGCCGATGACTCATCTGGATGAACAAGCTGCACTTCGATGACACTCCCAGTCTCATCAAACTTGGGTGCACGTTTTTGAGTTGGACCTGTTCCCTGGTGCTGAACGGCGGCAAGTTGAAGATTCTGGGCTACCGAATTGCCCTAGTAGGCTTCCAAGTGGTTATGGCCCTGAGCTGTGAACAGGGCGTGACCCAACGGACCCTTGGAGTCTCTTGGATTTGGTTAGGCTCTGAAGACATATTCTCCTTGAGGAAGACACAAGAGGCACAGTCCCTCTCCTTTACTAGTCACCAGGCTCAGCAGGTGCATTCACGCCAGTACAGCCTCTCTTTGCTGGTTTCATGATGCAGTAGGAAAGTCCTTCTTCCAGTTCAGTTGAAATCTGAGCATAGGGTGCCCTTCTTATGCTCAGAAAATGCCCTCAGGGCAGGATGCAGTTAGTGGCCAATGGGCTATCAGGTTCACTTCCACCTGGTGACCACTTCCTGCGAAGTATGGTATCTGGGCATCCCAGGATGCACCATTCTGCCAACTTTCAACATGGCAGGACCCCTCTCTCGGGCCTTGGAGCTCCCTAGCCCAACCCAGAAATTTGCCTACCGAGGGAGTTGCACACCCCTGGAGAAATTGGTTTGACAACTCACTTTCCATCTTCGTCTCTAGTGCCAGCCTTTCTGCCTAAACAATGGAGCAGCGCTTTTCTCAAGTGTTACTCATTTGCACTTCAAAGGCAGCTTCTCCTTTGAAGCTCGCCTTGTGGGCCAACATCTGTGTGGCTTCCTGTATGAGGGAGGCAATACCTCCCCCCAGAGCAGGCCCCTTATTGTATCCTCTCGTGAGAGTCATTATCATGTCCCCCCAGGAGGGAAGAATGCTGTCTCAGTGACAGGACCCCATGTGAAACCAGTACGGGACTAAAAAAAAATGGCAACCTTATTAAAATTGGACATTATGACTTGTTACATTCATTTCGACTTAAGAATCAAGTTAGGCCTAATGTAACACGTTTTTTGATACCTTGGATGACATATTTTGGTCACACCATTCCAGAGTTAGCACAGCTGAGGTGTCAGTGTGTAACTGTACTCGCAAAAAGGGCGACCAAGTCTCTCCATAGTAAAAGAGCCAGTTTCACATTTCTAAAATCAGAACATGTGAAATACATGTTTTGCCCTTGGAAAATGTTGCACACTGCCATCGGGATGACTTTACACATTTGCTAGGAGGAATTCTGGCTTTGCCCTTACTTTAAAAGGCAAAGTTGGGCTAAGAGTTTAAGCTGCTGTTCCAGTCTGCAGATGGCGGATGGGGAGTCTAGTTTTACATGTGTCACACTCAGCGTTACATTCCCTGGGGTGACCCTCTAACTTACATGCCCAGCATACACTGGGTAGCATTTACTAGGGACTCACAGAGTAGCTTAGCCAATTGAGGATCAGCCAATTCGATATACATGTTTAACGGTGAAAGCGCAGTCACGGGGGTCTGGTTAGCAGGCCTCAGTGCACTTTCAGAGTCAAGAAAACAGCAGCATCAGTCCAAACGGGTGGGGTGGGGGGGATACAAAAAGAGGTATTTCCTTACAGTGACCATCTCCCTCATGGCATGCACATCCCTAGCATATTGCAGCTCTCCTTGTGATCTGGTGGTCATCATTTGCATCAAACATCACGTATGCCCCTCCCAGACATAAGGGCATCTCCTACATTTGCTGGACCTTCCTCACAATTGATGGAAAGTCCCAGCATATGCCCCCCACCCCCCTTTCTACATCCAGTGGGCCTCTCTAGCATGTAGGAAGCATCCATGACATCCCCTGTACTCAATGAATGTATGGCAACACAATGATGTAATTTCCAATGTATTTTAAGCTGATATTTTCTTTGTTGCAGACACCTATTGATGATGTTAATAATGTCAACACTACCATTGCCAGAGGGTAAACGCTTGTTGCCATGGGGTTCATCCTGCGACTCCTGGAGGCATTGCATGATCTATACCGATATATTTATATCACAATGTCTCTATGTTCAAGAGCCGTTTAAGGGTAAAAACTGCAGGATTGGTGTAACCTAATGGGGCTTGTCAGTTTTCTGAAGCAGTAAAGTCTGTAATCTGAGCTCCAGCAATGTGTGCCTTTAAGATCTATGTGTGACATATGAGATATTTCTAGTGCAGGGATCGCATTATCTTGGTAACCTTAGAAGTAGCTCTGCTGGTTAAAGTTTGCAATTTCTACACATGTTCATGTTCTCGTCCTGTCCACTCCAAATGGATTCTCGTGCATTATATTCGACTGATAGCCTGTTTGAAAAGGTCAGCAGAGGAAAATGAAAGGAAGGGAACGGTGGAAATGAACAGAGGTGCTTTATACGTTTATTAAATGATACAATGTCATGTCATGTTGCATAACCAGTATATTTGGACTTTATTTCAAACAGTGGCTTTGAGTCAGCTTCGTGGTCTCACGGCAGGGGTGGAGGAGTCATGGGGGCATTTTGTTTTCTTGCCTTAGGGCCCATAGTAATGTTGCTATGCTACCTTACTAGCCAAAACTCTTGGTCCATAAGTGTTAAGTGTCCTGGACTGAAATGCAATGCTTAATTTGTAAAAGAATAAGCGCCAGGTCCCAACATTTTGCTAAGAAGTCCATTGCCGGAGCTATTGTATGTCGGCACTCCGAATCCAGAGGTCACAGTCTTGGTTCAACTGCATGCCTCTTTAATCCCCCACCTGATCCTCCCTGCATATTTATCTCACTTATGCAGGTGCGTGCTTTCTCCCTTTGTCACATTTGTTTTCGTCTCCCGTCCCTCCCCAAAAAAAGGGTGTTTCACTCTGCTGCTCCGAGGTAAATTACAATGAGCTAAAAAAAAAATGCCAGTCCTCAAAAATGAGTGTCAAAGGGCCGCACCTGCAACCACCACCTCAAATTAAGCACTGCTTATATTTACTACATGTCTTACACTTCGTGCCTGCAGGACCAGAAACTCGTTTAAACAAGCATTTGCAACGCAATAGGTCTCGCATTTGTGAGAGTTTAACCCCTTGTGTGCCCCGCCCTTTCCACGCCCTGTGCCGGGCGTTTCATTAGCGGGCGGGGCTCATGACGAGATAGTCTCGTCATGGGCACAGCGCAACCGCGGCCCATGACGAGACCATCTCGTCATGGGCACTCAAGGGGTTAAGCTATTGGCATTGTAAATAATAATGCATTTTATTTATGTTTTAAAAATCAACAAGTAAATAAAAGGCATTGTCATTTACAATGCCAATAGCTCAAACTCTAGTAAATGCTAGACCTATTGCATTGAAAATGCTTGTTCTTTGTGCCGTCTCCTCACCAATCGTGGGTGCAGGGCACTGCCTCCATACCCAGTTCCCTTAATCATCCGGTGCCTTCCCCAACACCTCCTGCTTGCCACTTTAGAAGCCTCGATTGATAATTGTTCATGATTTTAAGCGCTTTTATTTATTTGTGAACTGTGCTGCTTGAACTTTAAATTTAAGGAGCTAGCACCGCGCTTCAGCTCACGGCACAATTGGGTTTGCCTTTGATATCCCATTGTGAAGATTTCTAAATATCTTCCCGCAGTGTTGCAGATGTTGTCAAACCTGCAACCCTGCGCGATTAACACTCCAAGTATTTGGTATCTTTCCCATCATGTGTTTTGCGGGGATTAGAACGTACATACCTTCATTTCATTCCGAGCGATTGCTCTGGGCGTGGTACACTCGGGCACCATTCTGAAGACTGAAAAGTGTGTTCCCTCCACTTTATGGGCCAGATGTAGGTGGCTAAATACCGGTCAGTAACGCCGAAATTCGTTAAATATCTGCGTTACCGACCGGTATTTAGCCATGTGCGATGTAGGGAATACCGAACGCCATCGCAAATAAGGAATCAGTAAAAATAAGGGAAACCAATTACCGATTCCTTATTTAGCGATTAGCAGACACCGAAAGCCCTAAATACCGAATCGGTAAATAAGAAATGCTTAGATAATAGAAAATGCGATCTACCAAAAATCGGTAATACCGAATTTTCGAATTTTCAGTATTTAAGAGTCGCTATTAACCACGGACTCAAAGCAGGTGGTAATCAGGTGAACTGCATATAAACAAAATGCCACAGTGTGAACACAATGGCAGCCCTCTACGTGATAGCAAGGCGGCTACGTTTGCGAGCAGCAGGACTGAGGATTTGGAGACGGGAGGAGCGTGTGTACAGACTGCGTGTTACACTGTTCCAAATGACTGAGGCTGAAATACATGAGAGGTACAGGCTACACCCCCAAACCATCCTAGAACTGATACGGGACCTGCACCCACTCCTGGAGCAGCAGACACCAAGGGCGCACGCCATACCAACACATGTGCAGGTGCTCTGTAGCCTGTACTTACTTGCATCAGGAAGTTACCAGGGTGTGATAGCTGTAGCAGGTGGTGTGTCACAGAGTTGCCTGTCCCATTTTTTCAACTCCTTCTTGGATGCCATGATGCAGAGAATGCATCACTACATACGCTTCCCCAGCACACAGGCGGAACTGCAGAAGACAAAGCTTGATTTCTACCAAAAGGCACAGTTCCCACATGTAATAGGGTGCATTGACGGGACCCACACACCAATCTGCCCACCTACAGCTACAGAATACATATACCGGAACTGCAAATCCACGCATTCCATCAACGTGCAGGTGATATGCGATGCGGACAACATCATCACTGACATCGTGGCCAAATTTCCAGGGAGTACCCATGACTCCTACATATTCAGGAACAGTGGGATCTACACACTTCTGGCTGGGGGTGAATTTGGAGAAGGATACCTGCTAGGTAAATCAATGTGACACACCCTGATGTGTACCTTAGATGAATGTGTTGGTGACTCATTAATGGCACTTCCTTTCCCATTTAGGTGACAACGCATATGCCGTGCGGGCATTTATCCTAATTTCATACCTCAGCCCTTCCATCCCAAGTGAGAGAAGATACAATGTGGCACATAAAAGCACACACAATGTTGTGGAGTGCACCTTTGGACTTCTAAAAAGCAGGTTCCGTTGCCTCCACAAAAGTGGAGGTGCACGTCAGTACCGCCCCATCATCTGCTGCAAAGTAATAGCAACATGTGCCATGCTGCATAACCTTGCCACAAAGAAAGGAACAGCAGTGGAACTAACTGACTCTGAGGACGAGGGTGAGGACTGTCCACAGCCAGAGCACAGCGCAGCAGGTGTGGCAGCAGCACCAGATGGGAGACACAGACTGGCTGAGATAACACGCAACTATTTCTGAGTAAGTAAGGAGACACAGCCAGTTATTGTAAGTGAGTGACGGTGTTTAATTATCATAGCACACCACCACAACATGAAGGGCGTCACATGCCAGGCCTAATATAAATGCAGTTTCCAAAACCAAAACGGGTTACACCACCCATTTCGGTAAACCATGTGATGGCTGGCATTACTTCCTGCGCCCATGAGCTGCACTGCTGCGCTCCTTGGGCACACTGTCCTCACTGCCAGTCTGTCCTGTGGCAGCGTTGTGCCATTCGCTACGCCTCCTGGACTCTGTGATAGGTGGCGTGATGCTACTGCGGCTAGTAGCCTCTTCACTATCCCCCCCATCACCTGTAGTGGCTACCTGGTTGGTCTGTAGCACTTCTAGTGCACTGGTCACTGTGACCAGCCCCCTTGCCACATCACTGCTGCAGTGGGCCATCTCCTCCTGCATGGCCACCGAGCGCCAGCAGAGCAGAGAGGTGGCAGTGGAGAGGCGGTTCACCGCCTTGGTGTAGTTGTCAAGTTTCTGCCTCTCCGTGCGCCTTGCCAAACGGTCCTCATCCAATTTGCTGCACAGCAGCCTCACTGCCTCTGACATGTCCCTCATGCCCTCAGCCACAGTATTGTTCATGGAACAGATGCCCTTCTCTATTCGCAGCATGTGCCCATCCATCTGTACCATCTGCCGCTGGACTGACCTTATGGCTTTGCCTTGCAGGCGCTGCACCTTTAGCATGTTCCCCTCAAGACTGGCGAACACCCTCTCATCATCGCCCTTTGAAGCTGGACTGGCTGCCCTTGCCCTGTGGCATCTGGCATGTGTGTGGGCGCGCTCTGTGGGGGACTGTGAGCCTGCACCGTTGGCATCCTCAGCCACCGTGGACTGTTGTCCTACTATGCTGTCCTTCTCGGACACCTCCATCTGCTGGCGGCTGGCCACTGCATGCCTCCTGGCTCTCGGTGCTGGTGGCGTTGATGGTGGCGGTGGTGGTGGTGGTGATGGTGTGCCCTGCGGGTGACAGGCCCTCCTCCTCTTGTGTCCTCTCTGTCCTGGGTGCCTTTCCTTTGCTCCCCTCTGCAGCCCTGCGCGATGGCTCGCCTGTGAAGACAGAATGTATATTTGCTCACTTATCTGGCAGCATTTGTGTAATAATAAATGTCATGCCTGCCAATCAAACTGACTGTCCTCTGCTTGCTAATTGCTGATGTGTGTCACATGCCTTTGGGTTCAGTGGACTGACTGTTTTGACATGTTACTTCTGACTACATCTCCCTTAACTGGTTTTTAGTAAAACATGTACTGGAGTGGGATTCACAATGTCTCATTGGGGATTGGGGTTAGGGAGTGGGGGGGCACAACAAGCAGTGCATGCATCTTACCTTGTTTGTTGCCAGCTCTGGCTGAGCTGTCTGCATCCCCAATCCCACTCACACTCTCCGGCTGGAGGGTGGACTCGACCAGGAGATCCAGGGCAGTTAGTGTAGGTGCTGTGTTTCTCCCTCCACCTGTACAGCTTGCTTCTGCCTCTCTGCCAGCCTCTCCTTAGCACGCTTCCTCAGATCATACCAGCGTTTTTTGAGTTCCTCAATGGAGCACTGGGTTACTCCAATGGCATTGATTTTTTTCTTGTATGACAAGTCAAATCTGCCTTATCTGGAATTCCGGCACGTGCAGAGACTGTTTCCCAAAAAGTATGTCGTGGTCCTTAGTGACATTCTCAATAAGGACCTCCAGCTCCCTCTCGCTGAATTTGTGCTTCCTCTTTCTTTCAGCTGCATCCTTCTTCCTCTCCTGGTTGTCCATAGTTGCTCAGTGTTGTCAGTAAATAGTTTGCAGAGTTGGCCCTGGCTTGTTTGCTGTGCTCCCTGCCTCACAAACAGCTTCAGGATCAGTGCAGCTGCATGTGTGTGGCCACTTCCTGTTTGGGAGGTAATGAGGATGCACAGGATTGGCTGATTCGACAATTACCGATTGTTTTTAAATTACCGAATCGCTAATTACCGAATCGGTATTAAGGAATCGGTGATAACGATTCAGTAATGGGAATCGGTATTTATTTTTACCGATTCTTTCCGAATCGCTAATTTTAACTGCTTATTACCGATTCGGTAATTTTTACCGAATTTTTACGTACATCTGTAATACCGAGTTCTTAATAGCGATTCGGTAAAAATCGCTATTAAGGACTCGGTATTTCAGGATTACCTACATCTGGCCCTATGAGACTTGAGGAAAGGGAAAGGTAGGCAGATTTTGACCTTTGAGCCTAGTGAGAATGACTGACTTAGCAAAACGGGTGGCACGTTGTGAAAGTGTGAGACTTGCAGGTCAGGCAACAACCAATAATACATATGTCCAGGGCCCCTAGACTTATGAGGCAATAAAAGGGAGATTATGCGTCTTGTTTTGTGTTAGTAGTGCTTCATTATTTTATAATTTTTACACAGTTTAACAGTGGGCAAAAGTTTTACCTCATAGTACCATTTTAACACCCAAAACAAACAATATGCAAAAGATATGCGACTAATCAACCTTTTTGAAGGTTTTCCACTGCACAGCAACATTACTGCGTTTCACAATTTTTTTGATAAAATCTGGAGAGTATGCAGCAGATGATAGATTATATGGCAAATCCAAAATATTGTGGAAAACGCTGCAACCACAAAAATCGTATAATTACTATGGCCCTACATATATCCGATGTCGTCACACACCTCCAATGTAGTGCACTTTTTATTTAACAGTTTAATTCGCAGTGGAGCCAAAAGATAAGACCAAGGGTATGTGTTCTCACGCAGTAGTAGGATGCTGACCAGAAACCTTCATACTAGAGCTGTAATCTAAATATTGTTCTGGTTTAATTTTCATTGTTTATTTTGAATCCCTCGCGATGACTATGCTATCGAAAAAGGCACCTTCCAGGATGTCTGGAAACGTGCAGAAGTCATGCCCCTACTCAAGAAGCCAACAGCTGACCCCACCGACTCCAAAAACTACCGGCCCATCTCGCTCCTCCCCTTCACAGCCTAAGTCGCAGAGAAACTGGTCAACAGAGAACTAACATGGTTCATTGAACAAAACTCCGTCCTCAACACTTCCCAGCCCGGATTCCGAAGCAGTCACAGCACGGAGACCACCCTACTCGCCACCACAGACGACATCCGCACTCTCCTGGATCAAGGACACTCATCAGCCCTCATCCTACTCGACCTATCAGCGGCGTTCGACAACGTCTCTCACCGCACACTAGCCACCAGACTACACGACTCCGGCATACAAGGTACAGCCCTGGACTGGATCCGATCGTTCCTCACCGGAAGAAGCCAGAGAATCAGGCTACCTCCCTTCCTCTCTGATCCTACTGAAATTACCTGAGGAGTCCCACAAGGATCATCACTGAGCCTGACCCTCTTCAATATCTACATGGCCCCCCTTGCAACCATCGTACGAAAACATGGCCTCAGCATCGTATCCTACGCCGCTGACACCCAGCTCATCCTCTCCCTCACACGAGACCCCCACCACCACCAAACTCAATTTCCAGAAAGGAATGCAAGACGTTGCTGACCTGATGACCAACAGCTGTCTGAAACTCAGCACTGAGAAGACTGAAGTCCTCGTCCTTTGACCTACCCCTTCAGCATGGGACACCTGTTGGCCAACCGCCCTCGGGAGCCCACCTACTCCCACTGACCACGCCAAGAACCTGGGCATCATCCTCGACTCCTCACTCACCATGAACCAGCAGGTCAATGCAGTCACATCCAGCTGTTTCACCACCCTCCGCATACTCCGTAAGACCGTCAAATGGATCCCCCCCCCCGAGTCTAGAAAGACAGTCACCCACGCACTCATCACCAGCAGACTGGACTATGGAAACGCACTCTACGCCAGCATCAACAAGTCCCTACTGCACAAACTCCAGACCATACAGAACACCGCAGCCAGACTCGTCCTTGGCATCCCCCGACAAGAACACATCAGCCAACATCTACGAAGACTCCACTGGCTCCCCGTAGAGAAAAGAAACTTTCAAAATCCTCACCCATGCCTACAAATGCCAACACAACAATGGACCTGAATACCTCAACGACAGTTTCAACTTCCACGTGCTCAAAAGAAACCTCCGTTCCTCCAACCTCGCACTAGCAGAAACCCTGCGCATCCACAGAGCCAGGGTAGGCGGAAGATCCTTCTCCCACATTGCAGCCAAGACATGGAATGAGCTACCGGCAGACCTCAGACGCGCCCCCTCCCTGAACACCTTCAGAAAGACCCTCAAGACCTGGCTCTTCGGCTACACAGACCAGCGGACCCCCTCAGCACTTGAGACCCACATGGGTGAGTAGGGTGCTTACAATCCCCCTGATTGATTGATTATCCTTCACCTACATGGTTTGTCATTTTTACTATTAATATAAATACAGAAAATGAGTTAAGAATTACCTTGAATTGTGCTCAGCAGTTGATTTATTTATCTTCAATAGAAACGTTATTCAAACCAACGAATGAATAGTTTGTGTTAAATAACATTGTCCATGTTCATTGTTTTAACCCCTTGTGTGCCCATGACGAGCTGGACTCGTCATGGGCCGCGGTTGCGCTGTGCCCATGACGAGTCCAGCTCGTCATGAACCCCGCCCGCTAATGCAACGGCCGGCACAGGGCGGGGAAAGGGCGTGGCACACAAGGGGTTAAAATATAGTTCAGTGGCGGCTCCTCCGCTAAGGCAGAAGACCGTCGCCCCACTGCTTTTTGCAGTGTAAAACAAGTAAAATAAAATAAGAACTCGCGGTTATTATCATTTTACTTTTCCCCGTAGTTGCGTCTTTGTGGGGCAGGGCTGCTCCCAGAGCAGGGGGAGGAGTGGTTTGCACTCCCTATGTGAGCATGAGAACTTGGCCGGCACTATCGGGCCGCCCAAAACAGTCATGCGCACATACCGTGTTCTCCATGCAGGCTTTATTACAGCCTGCATCGAGAACATGCCCACCCATCCAGTCCCTGGCTGAGCACCGTGTCACGTGCTCATAAAAATCACAACGCTGCATTGCAGCATTCTGATTGGCTGCAGGGAGCCTGGGAGGATGTAGGAGCGGAGGCGACTCAGACTACAGTGGCAACGTGTGATTTTTTAGACCAAAAAGTATTTTTGCTTTCAGCAACATATTTCTGGGCTTCTATGCGTGTGAGGTTTTCAATTGCTTACCATCTATCATTTATATAGAACTGGATTTTTTATTATCCCCTAGGATGTAGTAGTCCCAATTGTTGCTTGTGGTTGTATATAAAGGTATTGACTGGGGAATTCTCCACAGATTGTTCCATGAACGCCGTGTGTGACATATTTCAGGCTGTCAGTTTACAATACTTTTACATAAAACAAATAAATCTAATCAGTGGTCATCCTGCAAATCTGTCTTGGATTGGGCTTTTTTGGATCCTCTTTGAACAACCCAATATTGGACACTTTGGAACACCATGCAAGGATAGATAATTAATTTCCTAAGCCTTCTTTACCTCTCACTCCCCGCTACTCCTGTTTATCATTCCCGTCAATCCGATAAAACCAAATGCATCAGTTTCAGTTTTGAGGAACTCATTGCTTAAGGCAGGAGGGGCGGTGTTTTAGCACTCCTTTCCAGACATGTCCTCTCCGAGCTGCTTTGCTCTACAGAGCAGATGCCTGCTTGTGCATTTACTACAGCAGGGCTGTGCTGCAACTAAACTCATTATAAGACTCCACCCTACAAAACTTACATAAACACCAAGATTTTCCTAGCTTGTGGTGATGTACGTGTATAGTAGTTTGGAAAGATTCCCAGCCTCACTCCTGCATCATAGCAAATCGTAAAATAAACACGTACTTGCACACCCATAATAAAACACACATTTGCCCTATCCACAAAGATCGAATTTCAAATCATGCATGTTCTCATTTTCGCACCAAGTTTCATCCTTAGAGGCTTACACTTCTTTTATATCTCAGTGGCACAAACTGTTGTGGGGAAACATACAATTTACAGCCCAGAAACGTGATTTTGAACTGGTATTAAGGACCTACTTTTTAAAGAACAATGTCTCAATCAAAAGAGAGACACAGGGCATTTTAAAAGTTGCATTTTACACACACACTTCCCAGTAGTATCAGACTGCGTGACCCACTGTGTAGGAATTGTATAGCTAGCTATTCAATCCCTGCGGGACAGCACCCAGGATAATGTGTTGCATTTCTAAACACTTATAAGGTCCCACAGGCGAGACCTATTGGCCATGCCAATGCTTGTTTTTGGTAGGCACAGGGGGATCAAGGGATTTGACCAGAATCATATGATATTGAGCCGACGCCAAGGATCGAACCTGGTTCACCAGCTTAACCCCTTCAGTGCCCCGCCCTTTCCTCGCCCTGTGCCGGGCGTTGAATTAGCGGGCGGGGTTCATGACGAGATAGTCTCGTCATGGGCACAGAGCAACCGTGCTCCATGACGAGACTATCTCGTCATGGGCACTGAAGAGGTTAAAGGCGGCAGCTATGGCCCTTACATCACCTCACACCACGCCTTATTGGGGGGACTTTTGCTGACCTATCAAGGCTCGTGTTGGGGTACCACACGGGTGGACGGCGTCCCCCCACTTATTTTACCGGGTTTTTACCGGGTGGAGCGTGGCCGCACCGTCGATCTCCCTTTACTCAGTGACTCGAGAGATCCGTGCGATTTGAATTTTACCTGCATTATTACTATTATAATATTATGCACAACGCAAAGCAAGGAGAGTTGTAAAACCAGGACTGGCTGACATCACCCACATGACAGTGGAAAACTTGAGAGCTCGATAACTGGAGCAAATAGAGCCACACATTCACTCTTTGGCCTCTCTGGGGCGAGATCGGAGCTCATTCAGAACTCTGCTCACGCGCTGGCTTCTCTGATGCAATCGCATCTAAGGGGTGAGCGAGGGAGGGCAATGAGTCTGATGATGCAAGTCACCTTTCGTGACGTCACTTCCGGTGACACCACCTAACATGGAGCGTCCTCCCACTTCTTTTTTTAGGACTTGTGCCCTGTGAGTGTGACCTATAGTGTTTCTTCTGATTTCCCCCCTTTATTTCTCGATGAAATGTTTGTCCCGTATAAGTACAAAATCATACGGCTCGAAAAATAATCAGAAAGTCGCGCAGCGTAAGGAGGACCATAAGGAGGAACGGGGGCGCTGCGTCTCGACGTCCTAAAAAAATTCTCATAAGTCACGCGCCGATTGAAGGCCAATTCCTTGACCATTTTTCCAAATAAAATAACAAGAATGTTCAACTTAACCACTGCGTGCCATTAATATACACAGTATGCGAGTCCATGCCAGACTAATTTTGTGAAATCCCATGCCTAGGGGCAGAGCTTCGTATCCTCAGTGAGGAAGTAACTAGTGACAATGGTTTGAAGCCAAGGCTTGGGCATAGTTAGAAAAAAAACACTAGAGGGCGCCATTGCTTCGCCTTTCTCTCTGTCTATCTCCTCGTGAGGGCTGCTGCGTTCTGTATGCCAACGATGCTACTTTTACAGCAGGATTTCGGCGTGAGAATGTTTGCAATTTTGGCTACGGGAAAAACCAATGCATTTATTGTGCCTTCCCCACGCAAGGAATAAAACACTGTACTTTTGGGGTACTTAATGTGTGAAACAAACGCAGAGTGATGGGCGTCATGAATGCCTCGCATGCGAGTAGTGAGTATAACGGATGGGAAGATTCGTCTCGACTTATGCCCAACATGCACTACAAGTACGGGTTCTGGGCTGGGTCCATGGCACGCGCAGAAACCATGGCACGTGCCTATGTAGTCCATTAGGCACATCTGCAGGCTTTGTCAAGAAAGTACGGGTAGCTGGGTACCTGTCCCTTGTGCTCACCTGGCATAGTCATGACAAGAGAGTACCACAGGCATGGATGCTTTTTTTCTGCAACCGGGATTGTCTGAAGAAGATTTATGAATTTAGAGCGCATTTGCGCCATACTTTCCCATAAATGTTAACGTTAATAGTTTTTAGGTTTTGGATCAAAATAGTAATGTTCTTTCACCAGCGGTTTCAAAACATATTTCACAGGATTACTGCCATACCTTTGAATCACGTATTTGTCTAAATTACAGTTTAGCTCTGAATTACAAACAACAGTATTATTCTCAAATTTCTCATGTTTCAGAAATATGAATAGTACGTAAAACATGACGTAGTTGCAGCTGTGCTCCCCAGGCAGCTTCATTTTACTGAGATCAATGAGCAGCACTTAGCGGTAATTCTGATGACTGTATTATTAAGATACGCTTTACGAGCATCCTTGGAGTCCACCTGCAGTTACATTAAGGAGGAGCATGGTTCAAGCTCTAGTAAAAGTCCAGTGAAGGCAAGGTCATTCAGTACAGTGCATTTGCAAAATGTATTATTAGCAAATGTTTTAGAAGCTGACGGAGGCGAGCTAAAATTGCCTTCAGAGGAGGTACATTTGCATAAAAGTCGCGTTAAAGGAGGCAGCGTGCTCACCAAGAAAAGGAATGTGCTCCCATGGAGCGCTAAAAGTGAACTGAAACAAGTGTCTTCGAGTCAGCAGTGGAAGCATACAACTCATCCAATCAGAAACGATGTAACGGAGAAATGTTCCACAAGTGCGACAAACACAAAAATAGGTAGGAATACTTTTGAATGTGGACAGGGAATAAAAAAAATTCCAGCTAGCGTGTCAAGAATTTTCTATTCTATTAAGGACACGGAGGCGAGGATTATGCTTCTCTTTACTTTACTGACAAACAGCAGCCAATAAACTTTAAGATAGCATATCCCCGGAAGGACAACCCCCTCCATAATATGCACCAATCTGATACCGCTCATTGGTATATATGAATGAATGAATGAAGGAAGGAAGGAACATTTATAGAGCGCATGGTTACCCAGGGGCATCCCAGCGCTAGGCACCAAGTAGAAAGACTGCGAAGGTTAATGAAAGAGGAAGGTTTTCAGAAGTTTCCTAAACTTAAGATAGTCTGGTTCAGAGCGTATATGGATAGGAATAGTGTTCCAGAGTCTGGATGTGTTCTATGTGAACAATCGTCCTCCACTCCGTGCACGTTTAATCTTAGGAACTGAGATCAGGCCTTTGTTCCCAGACCTAAGGGCTCTATTAGGTAAATAGGGTTGGATCCACTGGCGGATCAGGGGCGGGCTACTTCCTGAGACTGATGGGTAACACATAGAGCCTTGAATCAAATTCTATCCTGAACTGGAAGCCAATGCAAAGTTGCAAGGGCGGGCTTTGCAGAGGAGCCTTTAGGAATATTCAGCAGCATACGGGCCGCACAGTTCTGCACTGTTTGTAGTTTTTTGATAGTAGCCTGGGGGGCTCCAAGGTATATAGCATTAGCGTAGATAAGACGAGGGCCTGCACCAACAGTCGTCTCGCGGCAAAAGGAAGCAAGGGGAGTACTTTTCTGAACCTTCTAAGTAAGCCATAGCAACTCCCTGCCACTTTGCGTGTTTGCTCTCTAATATCGAGATTGCAATCGATCCAAACTCCTAAGCTCTTTATTTGATTCTTAGGGGTAGGGGGGCCCTAGGCAGTCAGCCCATAGGTGATCTACATTTGGGGGAGCCGACTTCCTCAATAGCAGGAGTTCCGTCTTGGCTCCGTTAAGTTTAAAAAAGGAACCACTCATCCAATTAAAAACTTTCTCCAGGCAAGTAGCTAGATCAGGGTCCAGATGGTTGGATTGCTTCAGGGAGATAATTAACGGTGTGTCGTCACCATATGTGACAATCTGTACCCCAAATGGAAGAACTATATCCGCCAACGAACTCATATATACGCTGAGCATCGTGGGGTTTAGGGAGGATCCCTGTGGAACCCCACAAGTCAATGGAATATGGTTCGAGGAGCATTCCCCTTCGAAGACTGTGTAGACCCTGTTTTGGAGAAAGGACTGTAGCCATTTTAATGCCACTCCGACCTCCAGCAGTCTTTCTATCATTAGTTGATGAGTGACAGTGTCGAAGGCCGTGCTGAGGTCCAATAAGATAAGGACAGCGCAGCCTCCATTATCAAGAGTCTTCCTGATTTTCTCTACTGCAGCCAGGATAG
Organism: Triturus cristatus; assembly: GCF_964204655.1. NCBI lineage: Eukaryota > Metazoa > Chordata > Amphibia > Caudata > Salamandridae > Triturus > Triturus cristatus. The sequence continues at coordinate 307,559,697 of NC_140592.1, forward strand.
CTGTCTCAGTGCCTTGTTGGGGTCTGAGTCCAGTCTGCGTAGGATGCAGACGGTTGTTGTCTTTCAAGAAGGCTGATAAAATCGAGTTGATTTATTTCTCTGCAAGTTTACTGACTCCTGGCAGTAGGGATGGGACGGTAGTTTCCCCAGTTGTCTGGATCCAAGTTAAGTTTTTTTTTTAAAGTGCTTTCACCCTAGCATGTTTCCTTTGCGGTGGAACAATTCCAGTTTTGAGTGACTTATTTATACAATCAAGTATAACTGGTGACACCACCTCCGAGATTTTGTGAAGGATGGTAGGGGGGGGCGGCATCTCTGACGCCATACTTCTTCCTCTTTCTTTGTGAAACCCTTCAAACACAGTCCTCAAACTTGACCCTAGAACCTTGAACTTCGCCGATTCCTTCATCGACTTGAACCCGAACTAACCACAGGAACTTCTCCTCTTGATCCAGATAGGATTTCCTCCTGACTCCTTAAGCTGGTTTATTCTGCTCTCCTGAAAAGAGAATACATACCGTAATATACCATTCACTGAATGTATTTCCACCAAGAATACGGGCAGGAAGAAACCCATCATAATACATAACGTAATATAAAATCACATTTGTCAATATGAACAAATCAAACCTCATATTGTATGATACAGTTTCTAGGGTGAGATAATCACCGCCTCCGTGTCCTTAATAGAATTGAAAATTCTTGACGCGCTAGCTAGAATTTTTTTTACTCTATGTCAGTCCACGGAGGCTTCAGAATATGCTAGTTTAAAGTTGCTCGACCACCGTAGTCGCTACATCTACAATTGGTTTATGATAAAACGTCTTGAAAGTAGAATCAGAAGACCAATTCGCTGCAGTCATGAGATCTAATCAAAAACCTGTAGCAAAAGCTTTAGAAGCCATAGCTCCTCTTACAGAATGGGCTCCAAAGGCGTATCAATACCTTCCAGGTTCAACAACCAAGTGACCCACCTGGCTAAAGTTGCGGCAGTGACTGGGCGAAAAGGTCTCTGTAAGGAAATCAACAATTGTCCTGCAACATAATTTCTAAATTTGCGAGTGCAATCTTCATAACATTTCAAACATTTTACAACACACAATTTACTATGAAGCGGAAACGCAGGATAAGAGACACATTTAGAGTTTGTTTTAGTTATTTTCGAAATATTAAATGAAACCCCAGAAGGAGTGAATACCCTACCGTGCTCACACGTCAGACACTAGTCTACATGAAATTAAACATAATAAAAGTGTCAATTTTGCAGATAACGGTTTGCGAGATAGACCCTCATTTGCTGGCCAATTCCTGAGAAAAAGTAGAACTATATCCACATCCCACAACTGAGTATCGTGGTTTTGGAGGATTCACCAACCTGATGACTCTCACCACCGTACAAACCAAAGGATGTTCCCCCACTGGTTTACCATCCACGTGAGGATGACCTGCCGAAATCGCAGATCTGAAATTGTTAAACGTCCTATAAGCCAAGCCTTTACTTGCCATATCTGACAGGAAATTAACGATTGTATGGATTCCAGATCCCATGGGATCCCCCTGTCGTTCAGCACACCAACTTACCCACATACTCCAGGCTGACTCATATCGCTTATGCGTAGTGGGTGCCCAGGATTGAGACAAGAAAAACATTGCGTCATCAGAAACTCCAGGCATTTGCCAGCGTCTCCTGTAAGTCTCCATGCTATGAGGGACAACTGCTCCTGAAGTACTAGAGGATGAGGTTGACCCAGAGGATCCATCGAAATCTCTGGGAACGATAGCAGATGTATTAGGATGATGGGAACCACGCTTGTGCTCTCCAACACGGGGATATCAAAATCACCTCCGCCCTCTGCCTTCCAATCTGCGCCAAAACTCTCTGAATCATGATGGTGGAAATGCATACAGCATACCTGTCATCCACAACTGAAGAAATGGGTCCGAGTTGCTCGCCAGAGGATCTGGTCACCAACTGGAAAACCGAGGCAGTTGTGTATGCAGCCTGGATGCGAACATATCTCTCGAACAAGGACCCCACTTGTCGTTCAGTTGTTGGAATATTCTGGGGTGAAGCTGGCAATCGCTGGAATCTCGAAGGAAACGTGAGTTCCAATCTGCCACCACATTGGCGTTGCCCGGAATGTACTCCGCTGTCACCAAAATGTGGTGGAGGAGGCGATAATGCCAGAAATCCTTGGCTATTTCCACTAACAGCCGGGATCTCGTGCCACCCAGACGATTGATATATCTCACCACCGAGACATTGTCCATCCTCAGGAGTATGCAACAACTCGCTTTCTGCAGGGAAAGCGTCTTGATTGCAAATAAGCCTGCCAAAAGCTCCAGACAATTTATGTGGAGTTTCAGCTCCTTCGGGGACCATCTACCCCTGTCTCCACGGATCCGCAACAGGCTCCCCGGCCCCATCTGCTGGCATCCGATTCGATCACAACTTCTGGGACTGACACAAAAATGGCCTTGCCATTCCAGGCATCCATGTGCTCCAACCACCAAGAAATTTCTGTCCTGGCTTCCTGGTTTAACAAAATCTTTTCAGTGTAGCTCAGGCCCTTGCGTAAATGCATAATTTTTAACCTCTGGAGTGCCCTGTAATGAAGGGGACCCGGGAAGATGGCTTGAATCAACGAGGCTAACAGGCCCACTAACCTGGCCAACGTCCGTAAGGATATAGTCTGAGAGGCAAGCGCTCTCCTCAACTCCTTCTTGATGGCAATTCTTTTCTTCAATGGAAGTAATAATTGTGCCGTTTCCGAGTTCACCTGGAACCCCAAAAACTCCATCGACTGTACTGGAGTCATTATAGACGTGTCCGAATTGATGACAAACCCAAACTCCTGTAAGAGTTGTGCCGTCCATGCTGGATGTTATGTTAGGTTATGTTACAGAAACTTCTAAAGTACACGATTACCCAAGGGCGTCTTGGCGCTGAGTTGGGGTGTTTACAGTGTCAAGGGAACAAAGGCGGCTAGGCATTAAAAAGCCACGTTTGAACAAGTTTCCTAAAACTCAGTAACGTGGGAGCTGCTGTGATATTTATGGTTAGGTTGTTCCAAAGCGCTGCCGCTTCAGAGGAGAAACAACTCCACCCCCCCCAATTTGAGTCTCTTAAATCTAGGGTGCGAGATCATAAAGTATTTTTAGACCTTAGATCTTGTTTAGGTATATATCAAGAGAGAGATTGTTTAAGGTACCTGGGTCCGGAATCATGTACAGCTTCATTAGTAAGGCACAAAGCCTTAAATTTGATCCAGTTAGCCACTGTAAGCAAGTCTAGCTTTTTGATACAAGCTGAAACAGGGTGAAATTAGGGCAAATCAAGAATGAGCCTAGCTGCTGCATTTTGGATACTTTGTAATTTCCTAATATACTGGTTTTGGACCTTAACGTATAGACCATTACAGAAATCCAATTTTTTAAGGATTAGTAGGGAAATAACTGTTTTTCTGCCGGCAAGAGGACTGAACGGGAGAATTTTCTTAATGATTCTCAAAGTGTTAAAACTAGAGGAAATGACTGAGCAGATGTGTTGATTGAGATTCAATTTCTCATCAATAACTATGCCGAGATGTTATACTTTTTAGACCGGGATGGGATGTGTGCCCAACACCGTAGGCCAACATGCTTTGCTCCAGAATAAGGGTTTGTTGCCAAATAAAATGACCTCGGTTTTCTTAGAGTTCAATTTAAAACAGTGCTTGCTCATCCAGCGACTGACTGCTCTCATACAGTCGTGAAACTGGGAGGTATTGAATTCTACTTCGTTTGATGCAGAAACGACAATCTGAGTCGTCTGCATACAAGGTGGGTGAGAACCCAAATGATCTAATCAGAGAGGAGATTTCGATGACATAGATATTGAAGAGTAGGGGACTCAGGGAAGATCCCTGAGGGACCCCACGCGGGAGTGAGAAGGGCATGGATGTAAGGTTTCCCATCCTGACTGAGTGCTCCCGATCTGTTAAGAATGACTTAAGTTAAGAGCTTTGTTGGTGATACCCAATTTTTCAAGGCGGTCAATGAGGGTGGCGTGCTCAACCGTATCGAACGCCGTCGACTAATCAAGGAGGATAAGTGCTGCATACCCTCCTGTATTCAAAATAGATTTTATTTCAGAGGTTTTGATTAGGGCTGTCTCCGTACTATGCTCAGCCCTAAAGCCGAATTGGGCAGGGTCCAGTATCTTTGTCCTGGATGAACTGAGTCAGTTGGGAATGAATACGTTCTTCAACTATTTGCGTTGGAAATGGCAGCCTAGAAATAGGGCGATAATTTGGCACAAAGTCACTGCGGTGCCAAATCAGGTATTAAGTCGGTGGTGCAGTGGGTCCATGTCAGTCCAACTGACATTTTGCACTGCAAAGCTGGAAAAAACAAGGGGTCCTTACTATTTAATGGATCCACCCGGAAACATTGTTACAGGGTTATGATTTCTAACCTCGCCTTACATACTACCACATTTGTTTACATTGGAATACGCAAAGCGGAAAGACTGGTTTTGCTGATTCTATCTTCTCATCGTTTAATAAGACAAGGAAAACAGTCCTGTCGGTCTATTATCCTTGAAAAAGCCCGAGGCCTGCATCCCACTCAAGGGGGGAAACACGTGTTAAATGGCTCATTATTTCACATGCTTAGTACCTAAAAATAAATTATAAAATAAATTATCATCGTTAGAAATAGGATTTTTGGTTGGCTAAGGGTTGCGCCTAAGCCAGGCAGAAACCACCACTCTAGTCAGGGCAAGGGAGTTACACACTGATGATAACCCCTGCTCACCCCCTTGGTAGCTTGGCACAAGCAGTCAGGCTTATCCCAGAGGCAATGTGTAAAGCGTTTGCGCAACACACACATACAGCAGCAACACCCTAGGCGCACCACAAAAGAAACTCCACACAAGGTTATATCAAAAATAGCCTTTGTATTCTCATAAACGAATTAGAAACATAATCACACATTTACACTGTGCCAACTGGCACTAGGCAATATTCACAGGGGATTATATACAGGACTAGGCCAATCGTGCCACAGTCAGAACCATCAGATCAGGTAAGTAAATGCAAAACACAACCAGTAACTACTGGTACCATAATGACCTAAGCATTATCACATTAGCATTAGATACCATCCTAAAATATTAACATGACATTAGGCCCAAACCTCATTAGCATAAACACATTACGCACTAGGCCTCACCAGCATAAACACAGTATGCACTAACCTCCTAAGCATAAATACATTACACGTTAGATATCACCTGCATAAACACATTATGTCTGAATCACAATTAGGCATAAAACATATTAGGCCCAAACCTCATCAGCATAAACACATTACGCAATAATCATGGGGCATGAATCATATGAGGCATCACGTTAGGCCTAAATCAGCAGTGCACCACAGTACACTACTACCAGGTGCATACATCCCCTTAGGGCCTTGCACCCTTTCACCACCACATAGAGTACCCCAGGCCAACTGGCCTTTCACTGGGGCTCAAAGGCCCTATGTCTCGTAAAGGTAGGGCTTTATCCTAGGACCTTCCCACTGGCCCTCTTGCTGCCTCTGCAGCCAAAGCAAAGTGCGCACTGCGCTGGGGCCGGGGGGGCTTCCCACCCCTTCCTCAACCAAAAAAGAAATGGCCCCCTCAAGGCAGTTGCCCCCTACGGTAGTGCAACTGAGGAAATAAAGGGCAGCACTGGCACCTCGGTGCCCTCTGGGACCCCACTGGGGCTCCTAAACAACAAATGCCCCAACGTTGCAGCTGTCCACTGTCAGGCGGGGCAGCTGTGACAAAGAATGTGCACTGACAATGTGCCCCGATCGGCACTGGCACCTGCGGTGCCTTTGGGGCCCCACTCCAGGGCTCCTATCCATCAATTGCCCCCAAAAAGGATTTTAGCCTTCGCACTTCAGTGCCCAGCGAATCCCCTGCGACGGGAATCTAGCAATCCAAGTGCCCCCTTCACCGGGGCACTTCTGGTGCAGTTCTGGCCCCCACAGAGATTGAGAGAGCTCCACTCACTGGCTCTCTGCTGCACAGGTCCCAGGCACCTGGGACCGGCGTGGACTCTTCTCCTCGATCGGCTCAGGCTGTATGGGGAGACCCCGGTCAAGCCCTTCCTCCTGCCGTCAATCTCTGGCGGGATCCGGGTGCTGGCGAGCCGGCCCACGGCTCCGTTCCAGTCGATGCAGGCCCGCGTGGCTTCCTCTCCTCCACACGGGGAGGACCCGCCCAAAACCAGGCAAGGCGCCTGACTTCGTGGCCGGCTGGATTCTTTTCCTGGTCGCTGCTCACAGCCCTTCGGTAGTACGCAGATGCGGGGTGGGCACCTGCTTCAGAACGAAGCTTAATTGCGGGGTGGGCACCCGTTTTCAACTACAACGCAGATGCGGGGTGGGCACCCGCAGTCAACACCACTCACGAAGCGGGGTGGGCACCCGTCGAAAAGGGCACCACAATGCAGGGTAGACTCCCACGGAAATCGGAAAAATGCGGGGTGGGCTCCAACCAATAGAATAAATTCAAGTGCGGGGTAGGCTCCCGCCAGATGAACAGCAATGCGGAGTGGGCTCCTGCTCCTTCTCACAACACGGAGGAATCCCCACGCCATGATTCTCTCGCAGCACGTCGCAGCCTCGTGCTGCAGGGCCCCAGCACTCTCTCTCTCATGGGCAATTCAAATATAGCGCTCACGAGGCGCTGGAAGGCAGGCAGAGATAAAAGTACTTTGGGGCTGGGGACACCCCAGCAGGGCGCAGCCAGGCAGGCCAGCGCGCAGGGACCCCCTAGAAGCGGCAGCTGGGTCCCACGGCGGTTCCACCTGGCAGTGTGTCCCCCCCCTCCCCCCCCCAGCCCAAGTAATCACAGGAACAACTTTTTTTCATGGGATCACAGCCCCTATCTTTATACCACTTTCCCCCTTTGTATACAAAGCACAGGGCTTGGGGAAACCAGTCCCAACTGGTTCTGGAGCACTCTGTTTACCAGCCTCCTCTTTCCTATTGTTAGGTGGGGGCTCGTCATCAAACACACCACAGGGGGGCGGAGCCAGCATTCACTAGGGCAGACACCATCCTATTCAGGGACTTCTCCTCCCACCACTCCAAATGCAGATGTTCCATTCAGCCTAGCGCTGACTCTCCCTGCCCCTCCTGGAGCCACACACACCAGCCCCTGTCACTCAAAGCCAGACATGCAATTCACATCAGGCAGGCAGACACATAGCACACAGAAATACCAACTTCTAAAAGTGGCATTTCTAAAATAGTTATAATAAATCTGCGCACACCATTGTGTAGCATTTATTATCATTTTTCCAAACATACTAAACTTGACCACGCTGCTCCTCTCATATCAGGTATTACCACTGAAACACTTATCAGGGAATCCCCAATGCTTTCCTATGGAAGGGCAACCCCACAGTAGTGAGAAACCAAAATGACTGTTTGTCACTACCAGGACATGTCACACACTTAAGGTACATGTCCTATCTTTTACCTACAATGCATCCTGCCCATAGGGCTAGCTAGAGCCTACCTTAGAGATGACTGACATGTAGTAAAAATGGGGGCACGGATATGGCACACACTATAGGTGCCACGTCACAGCGGCAGTAAAAATACACGCACAGGCACTGCAATGACAGAGGCCTGAGATAGGTTTGAAAAGCTACTTTGATGGGTGGCGAAATCAGCGCTGCAAGCCCACCAGTAGCATTTAATTTACCAGCCCTGGGTATATGGGATACCACTTTACAGGGGATTGACAGATGAAATAAATAGGCCAAACAGGTGTAGACCAATCTTACCATATTTAACCCAGAGAGCGCACACACTTTACACTGGACAGCTGTGCTGAAGTGTCCAGAGGCCTAAAACCACCAATACCATGTCAGGAAAAAAAACTAGGAGAAAGGCAAAAAGTTTAGGGATGACCCTGCAAAAAGGGTCAAGTCCAACAATCATGATTGTAATATGGGCCCTGATCCCATTCACTTTGTTGAGCACCAGAGATTTATCTCATTGCGAACAGTTTGCAGCACTGTAAACTATCCACCCTATTTACTTTAAACTGTTCTTGCAACTTTGTGTTTAGGGGTATTACTCACTACTAGGCTTTGACAGTCGTATTCAGATATTAAGCAGTTTTAGGGTAGCCAATTTCCCGGATCTCAGCTCCTTTCTGCCTCTCCCTTCCTTGGCAGGTCTTAAGACTGTTGAAACATCCACCTGACTGCTGAAGTTGAAATGATTGTTTTTTCCAAACGTAAGTTGTATTAAACACAAGAGCGGGATCCAAATGAACTGATCATAGAACATTCCTCAAGGTTAAATGCACGCGGAGAATGAAAGAGACAAGAACATTCCATAAATAAACATGCTGTAATAAAACAAATGTATTGTTCAAATGTACTTGCTTTCATATCAAAGTAGGACATGATTCAAATCAGCTGAGAGTTTCTTTATATCAGTCGGTAGAATGGAGGGCATATGGCTTTACCCTTGCCACCTACTCCTGTGGGCTAATTAATCTAGGCATGGTATGCGTGCATCCTAAATGGGCTTTAGAGCCAAAGGTCACAACACCAAAACTGAAGAACTGTAGTTACAAGTAGGGAACAAGCTTTTTTCCAGCCTTGGCTCTTTCGTAGATTCACATGCTAGAATCAGCAAAAACAAGCAATAGAGGACACACCTGAAAATAGAAAGAAGTGCGGGGAAGTAGGGAAATATGGAAATTCTTGCTCTACTTCTGTCTCCCGCTTCAGTGGCATAGAGGCAATAGTGATGCATCAATTTGTGATAAACCTTTCAGGTAGTCCTGGTCTGCCAATGGTCACCCAGAGAGGACCGGTGATGTAGCCGCACTCCTTGTTTAAGATGTCACCCCCACACCTGGAAAAGGGCAAATGGTAGCTGCTTTTGTTCTTATGATCCTCTGCTTGGAGAAAGTGTTCCGTTTAATAGGGAGTCTGAATGAGACCAGAAACTGGTCAGATTCTCCAACGTTCTTTGATGCGTCAATGTAAAATTGGAAGCACTAGGGGCCATCTTGGGAATGCAGCCTCTCGCTGTTGTTTGGGTTGGATTCTGGAACATCACCTTCTGGAACACAGGGCCTCTTTCGGAATGAACTTTGGGGTAGTTCACAATCTAAACCATTCCTTCTGGAACTATAGGGAGGGACCTCTGGTGGTGAAGACATGCATCTCATCTAAACTTCCCAGCAGAGGTGAGTGCCAAGAGAAGAGGCACTTTCTAAGAAACGTCCTTAATGCCAGCCCGCTCTGTAGGTTTAAAATGTTTTTCATCAGTTGGACCAAAGGAGTGTTAACCTGCCATCTTGATGGTGGGCAAACAAGTGAGGAGAAGCACACTAAAGAGTCCTTTAACAAAGTTCATGATAATTCTGTTGGAGAATAATGAGGTTTATCTGCTGATCTAGAAGTAACAGAACATGCACCCTGAAGTTTGATGAGCTCAGACATAGCCACGTGAAGATTCAGCAAGAGTTGGTGAAACAGAGATAATACTGGATCAAACCATTGGATGCCGCAGGTGTCCTATAATCAGCAAAGATTTGCCTGCGCTTCACAAGGATTTAGAGAGGAGAGAATTGATTGGTCCCAGGAGCCAGGCCGGTAGGCTGAAACATGCTGGGAAGTGGTGTGCGATCTGGTTTCAAGATAGGAGATCCAGCTGCTTGTCCAGTGGCATGTGGCAAGAGAGAAGTGCATCGATGAACCAAAGATGCCTATGCCATGTTGGGGCTAGCAGTATGATGCATCATTGCTCTCCCTTCCTTTTGATGGAAACTCTCAGCATTTGTAAACAAAACAAAAAAGGGACGAAAAGCATTTGCAAAGGTCCCTCACCATGTAATAGAAAATGCATTCCCCCACAATTGAAGCCGCCAATGTCTTCCGGCGAGTAACCAGAATTTTCAGTTCTTTTCCATCACAAAGCTATCTGACAGAGGTCACATCAGAGGACCTAGTCCAGTTTGGTGTAATTAGGACGAGTTCCCATCCACGACAGCCTGTCTCTATCCAGCAAAGCCTGTTGGCCCATGATGTCTATCAGTCAAATGAGATCTTGTGCCCTGTTCAATAGTAGTTGATATCCAGAGAGGATGGGATCCTCCCCCCCACTCTGCTGCTTGAAAACCAAGGAGGTGCTCTTGTCTGTATGAATAAGAAAAGATGACCCTGTCAATCTGGGAAGAAAACACTGTAGCCCTCACACGAGGCCCCGAGTTCCAGATTGTTACTGCTGCCCTTGTGACCCGTGGTCTTTTCATGCAGGTGGGTGCAGAGGCCCTTCACGGATCCATGCAACATCATTACAAAGCAAGTCACTTGCTGTTGAAAGCGAAATCCCAGCATTGTATTTCTCCTTTGGATCTATCAAGGCAGCACTTGTTTCATTTGGGTTGTGATCATTATCCAGTTATCAAAGTTGAAGGAGACCTGAAGCCACTACTTGGCCAGTCCCTTCTGCACCAGTCACATCCTGAGAAGACAGAAATGGACAAGTGTGATACATGTTGACATCTTTCCCAGGAGTGGCTTAAGGAGGCATACTTAGGTAGAAAACATTATTTACGTCTGTTGCACAACGCTGATGGGGAAACCTTCCCTTGTGCAGCATCTAAAATAGCTACCAAGAAAGTAAAGTTTTTTTACCAATTTGAGCGACAATTTCTCTGAATTCAAATCAGGGTGTCTTTTGTGGATCCCATGACCGAGCAGTTGGCTGTAGGAGCTAGTCGAGATGTTGTAAGACTTGGTGACCTTAACTGTGCAGAAAAGTTGCCAATGGCCACATGTATTATGTAAAACACTTAAGGGCTGACTTGAGATCAAAGGGAAAACAATTTAAACTGATAGTAGCAACTGGCCCCCTCATTAAAAAAAAACTTAAGATGATTGTAATGGATGTGAATATGAAAATTACAACCTGCAAGTCTAAGGGTGTCTCAAACGCGTTCTAGGAAAAGGTAGAACACCACTATGGTGATCGTGAGAAACGACTGCTTCTCGAGATATTTGTTCAGATGTCGTAGATCTAGAACTGGGCGCCATGCACATTCTTATTGACGAGAAAGAATCTGAAGAGAAATGCTTGGTTTTTATGGAATTGGAAACATATTTTTTTTAACTTTATTTTTAATGAGTTTAGTCAATTGTACATAGAAGTGCATCAAAAAGACCATATCATACGGAAAAACAAAACACATCCAAACTCAGGGATCCAAACCCCTGCCATGCACAGGGAACTGGAAGCATTTTTGTCATTTCCTATCTGCAGCACGGAGAGGCTCTCCTCCTCAAGCAGACAAAGGATCCGGTATTCCGGCTTGCATGGAGATAGGCCTCTGTGAAAAGGAGGCAGTGATCATGAATATCAGGGTCAAGGAGCCCACTTGGCGAATGTTATGGATTCCAGCTTGCACAGAAAGGTAGAGATTCTCTTACCAGTTCAAAAGATGTTAAAGGGAAAGGGCAGGTGGTTGAGCCTGCAAACAAATCAAGGTGGTCTTTGTGCCTCTGATCTCGAATGGCTTCCTTTATTTTGAGCAGTTGCTCGATGTCGGATGTTGTCCGTGCAACTCTGTATTTTGGCTGTGGGTTATATTATCTCAGCAAGGACGAGCAACATCCTGTGATTCTGGGCAAATCACTTAATCTCCCTGTGCCAAACAAAAATAAATGTGTCCTCATGTAACACAACTGGTGCTCGTGTAAAGCACTCTGATAACCGATACCTTCGGGTCAAGTTAGCGCTATATAAAACTACCCTCTGCTTCAGGCTCCATTAATGGGTGCTACAGTGCAGTTGCAGAACCTCCAGAGACCTGGTCTTGTCCATACCTGCCTTGTGATACACTAAGTCACCCTTCATGTATTTTGGACTTCAGACCCACAATATGTGCATTTTAACCAGTCCTGTCAGTGTGGGACTGCTGCCCAGTCAGTAGCCAGAAGCCAGTATCTGAAAAATCCATCAGTAATGATGGCTATCAAGACCCTCTCTCGTTTTAGATGGAACACTTTGGGTTAGGAACATTTGTGCACCAGGATCAGCTCCAGGTGGATTTAGCGGCTATGGATTAAACTTATTTCACAAAGCTATTAATCCTTTTCCCCTCTATATCTGGTAGGGCTCTACATGGAAATTAAGAATTTCTTGAGAGCTTCTGTACTGCCTGCATAACTAAGGAATCTGCATTAGGGTGTCCGACAAAGCAGACCCTAGGCCTAGTATTTTTGTGTCCAGGTGTAGAACTACAGCAGCTATAATTGCTGGAAATTGTATGATTTTGAGGCCTTATTGATGGATGTGGTCGGATAAAGATCCTTTAGAAATGTCTTCCTACCGGCCCCTGTCAATCCTGAATATAAGATTCTTAGTAAGCTTCTGGCCAACCGCCTTCTCCAGCTTCTATCACGGCTGAGTCATACGGACCAATGCGGCTTCGTTCCGTGGAGGAGTACGTCGCTGAATCTTCGGCGCTTCCACGCGATTCTGCGTGCCTCCGGGCTTGGGCCGTCGGGGGCAGGGTGTCTGTCCTTGGACATCTCGCAGGCATTCGACACCCTAAGCTGGTCCTATATGTTGGCAGTGCTATCAAAGATGGGCGTTCCCCCAGAGTTGAGTGCCTGGATTCGACTGCTCTACGCCGCCCCCACGGCCAGGGCAAGGACGGGTTCGTTAATTTCCTCGGCCTACCCTATTTTTCGGGGTACGCGCCAGGGTTGCCCATTATCGCCCATTTTATTTGTTTTGGCGCTGGAACCACTGGCCCAGAACCTTAGGCGGGCCATGATCCCCCATGGCATTCCATTGGAGGGTGCCCTGCATTCAGTCTCGCTTTATGCGGACGACATGCTGCTGTATTTTCGCAATCTCCGGGCCGACAAAGGGGAGGTGGCAGCTCTTTTTCTTCTTTTCGGGGAGATTTCCGGACTGCACCTTAATGCTACTAAGTCCGTTGCCTATTCCTTTGATGGGACGATCAGAACCCCGGAGCTCCGTTTTGGGCCCTTCTCCTTTAGGGTGGCACCAGTCACTTTTAAGTACTTGGGGATTAATATATATCGATCAGTACAGGATGTCATAGCGGGTAACCTGGTGCGCACGATTTCATTACGCTCCAAAATCGCATTGTGGCATACACTGCCTCTTACTGTGGCGGGACGAGTGGCGATATCTAAGATGGTGATGCTACCTCGCCTGCTTTACTATTTTGTCAACATCCCGGTGAGCTACCCCGCTTGGATATTCCGAGAGTTAGATGTACTGCTGACCTCGTTGATCTGGGGCCCGGGGAGGCGCAGGGTGGCATTGGCTAAACTGAGACTACCGAGTGGCGCTGGGGGGATGGGGGCGCCCGACTTCAGGGCGTACTGCATTGCGGGTCAACTGCAGTGGCTGGCATACTGGCTGGCCGGGAAAAACCTGTTTGAGATTGGCTATACCCCGGCGTTGCTGGCAAGCGGCACGTTACAGTCGCTGTTGTGCCCCGGTGCCCCTAGACCATCGGATCCCCCGGCCCTCTTGAAAATAGCACTTCATTATTGGTCATCGGCGTGTAAATATGCTAAGATTCACAATCCCTATTCCCCTAACATACCGCTGTGTGGTCTTCCTACGAGGCAGGGAATTCTGAGTGCCGGGCGAGTACGGAGTTGGACACAGCAGGGGGTGGAGACACTTGGAGCCTTTTTTCAGGACGGCAGTATGATGCCACACGTGGATTTTGTGCGGGTGAATAGGGTGCCCGATACCCAGTTTCTGCTCCATGCGGCGATCTCCCGGTACATCCGGGCGCAGTGGAGGGCGACACCTGCAGAACCCTCAACGTTTCACCTCTTACGCTCCCTGCATATCATGGGCCATGGGCGCTTCCTGGTTCGCTGGCCTTACCGGGGACTCCGGGAACACACACAGATCTCCTTGGCTCCTCTTAGGTTGCGGTGGGAAACAGAGCTGTCCCGGGCATTTAGTGATAAGGAGTGGTCCCTTATTCTGGAATACCCCAGAAAGGTGTCCCGCAATTGCAGGTTGAAAACGATCCAATTATTTATCCTCCATAGGGCTTACCTTACACCCCATGCGCTGGGTAAGATGTACAATGCGGCAATTACGGCCTGTCCTCGCTGCCCGGCGTCAGATGCGGACCTGATGCATATGTTGTGGCAGTGCCCGGAGTTGCGTGGATACTGGGGTAGGATAACACAAATCTTAAGTGCAATTGCTGGAGCAGAGTTTTCTGTTGAAAATTCATCGGGTTTTGAAGCTTCAGTTGTCTAAACGTGGTAAAAATAAAAGTACTAATTTTAATTATTAATTATTTGTTTTGTGTAAATGTTTTTTTTTTATTAATCAATATGTATGTATTAACAAGAGAAAAAAAAAACGACACGAGGGAAACGCTTACATGTTGCTATTGACAATGTGCATGTTTTATTAAATAAATGTTGCTGAGTGCTGTTTATTTTTAAGCACGAAACGCTTTTGAATTAATGCTTTCATGTGTTGCTAAAGCTAGATAATTGCATACACATAAGGGTATTAGTGGGGTTAACACTGTTTAATCATTATGCTGTGGTAATGTTGTTTTGTCTCTTTTAATTAAGATGGTCTATTGTGGCCTATTGTGGCCTACTAAAAGATGGCTGACTTTTGAAGCCTGGTTTCGAGTGAGAATTTGTGATGGAAAAGGCCTTGCTGAATATGGACGCGAGTCATCTGTCCACAGTCCTTGCCTGGTTAAAACTTTCTGTGAGGACAGCAGCAGATCTGGGCATGTTTCCAGATGTATTGGGACAGCAGCCTTGGCAGCCTTGGAAAACAAAGGAGCTTTAAAGAAAGACTCTAAGCTGTGAGCTCACCAGAGGAAATATGTGGAAGTTGAGAAGAAACATTTTTAGATTTAGTTCCTGTTCTGACTTTTTATTTTTGTGACTTTTTCTGAGCAGAGATTTTTCAAAATGTAGCGATGCTACATCCTTTCCTTCTCGCTCTGCTCAGCGGTTCGGCGGATGAAGAGAAAATTAAATGTTTCTTTCCTTTGTTTGAATTATTATAAATATATTAGACCAGAGAGGGTTCCATTCCATTGCGGTTTTACTTTCTTCCCAAACCTGCGTTGGTGAGGATCGATGCTGTGAGGACGGTGACTTGGGAGATTTCTACCGAGAGACTTGTCCTGATGACCCATTCTGACATTTAGCTAGAATAGGTAATTATGAGAAAAATGATTTATTCTGATTAATTTCTTTTGACTAACTTTAGATAAAGAATCATAACTTTAATACGGCGTTGGTGATTATTTCTTGTCAATTATTGAGTACTCTATTTGATTATTAATGTATAGATTGTTTAGATTATGACAATTGCAATAGCTAGGTCTTAATGACCTCGGTGTAGGTGTGGGGTTCAGGAGTTTAGGAGTTTTTCTTTCCACAGGTTCGATGCTAGTAGAGTATTTGAGTATATGTTAGTGAAATGGGCCCTAGTGTATGGTGAGTGAATGTGCGTGTAACTGTGAAATTACTCTATCCGTGGAAGTAGGGAGATTTTGTACACCCCAATCTGCATCAAGTTCCTGGTAGCAGAGGATGGTTATTGATGATTGTCTTGATCTGATTAGATGTGCTTGTACATTAGCTTATTGATTATTGATTATTGATTGATGTTGGTATATGTACTAATACTATATGTTGGAGTCGTCATGTTGAGTTATATGTAGTGCTTCTGGAATTTGGGAGCTAGTAGCAGTTCCGTAGTAGGGCAGAGGGAAGTATATGCTGCTCTCGGGAAAGACGGGATTGTTGGTCCTGTATGTATGCAGGAAAATTCACATTGTCTGGGTTCGGAATTAGTGACATTGTTATGTTACTATTAGAGATATTTCTGGTATATAAGGAGTGCGTATGGTAGTGAAGGTTATCTATGAAACTCTGGTTTTAAGTCCCAGGGATCCGTAAGGTTCGCCGTTAAAGCTTATCGCGGGAGAAGTAATAGGTATTCTCTGAGCTTGTTTGAGAAACTTTGATGTGTGTTATAATTCTGTAGTGGAGCAGATTGTTCGCTGTTCTCGGGAAAAGCAGGATTCTGTGTGAATGTACTATATTTTCTTGTATGAATGTGCGTGAATGTTTGTATACATTTAGTTGATTGTAAGACTCTTTGGACAAGTCCTAGAGGAAACAGTTAATGAATGTATGTTAGAAGGGCAGAGTAGAGGGATGTGCTACTGTGTCAACGAGAGGTTTCTTGTGAAATAGATTTTCTTTATTATTCTTTGGTTAGCGAAGCAGACAATGGAGATGTTTATATGTTGTAACTAATAGATTTTGTAGAAATTTGACACGAAGTCTACTGAGAAATTTTGTAAAGGAGGGGTAGACGACTGACAGGAGACAGAAGCGAGAAACTGCAGCGACTGCTGACGTCAAACAGACCGCGCTCTCATTGGATATTAGATCAGAATAGTGCTCGCTCTGAGATTGGTGCGTTGGTGTGAGCCGCGCAAGGATTGGTGGAGCTATTTAGTGACGTAACGTTCCAGGATTGGTGCGTTAGTGTGAGTCGCGCTGTTATTGGTTGAAAAATCATATTGTGTAGTTGTATTACGGAAGGGATTAGAAAGTTTTGGTAAGCGTTAAAATGTATTACCAAGAAGAGAAAAAGAAAAAATCTTTGTTCAGAAAGATTAAAAATTGGTTCGACAAAGATAAAGATGTTAAAACGAGAGAGGGTGAATTGTTACCTCCATCGAAAACGCCTGCATCCTTCATGGCTGCGAGATATGGGTATCATACCTGTATATGGTTGGAGAATTGGGTTAGGTATACCAAAGAAGATGGAGTTTTAGCATTTCCAGAACATGGTTCATTTAATCTGGCTGTGTTGAAAAATTTACGGGAAAAGATGTTATGTCTTGACCCAAGACCAAGACCGACACAATTCGAGGCTTTAGTGGAATGGGAAGAGGAAGTACATGAGCGAGAGAAACAGAGGTCTGGAGGCAACTATAGGTATATGTTTGGGAGGAGACATGGTCGTGAAACTCATCATGATCGAATGACCAGATGGCGAGATGCTAGTATGTCAGAAGGATTATATCCTGTGAGAACAGTTGAAGAGGGAGCAGAAAGGGTTCCTGAGGCAGAAGTGAGAAGATATGGAGTTAATGAATATGAGGATGAGGTTTTAAATGACATGATTTACAAAAGACCACCTCCATATAGACCGGAACCAGAAGAGAGTACACCAATTGTTTCTCCGATAAGAGATACGCATCGTATCATTGAGACAGAAAATGTGACACCTGAGTTAAGAAGGGGTAATCCTTTCAGGGAGAGAGAAAATAGAAGCAGTGGCGAAAATACGAGAGAATTAGCCAGAACTACATCGGAGTTGACTGAAAAAATAAAGGAACTGACAAAAAATCTAGATGCTGTTACGGTACCCGTAACCATAGGTCCGGTTATGCCTGTTTTTGATAAGCAGAGGAAGGGTGAGAGTGGTTTGGTTATTCCATATGTTGGGAATAGATTGACAAGTTTAGCTGGTCCTTCAGGAGATTCAGGGAAAAGGGCAGGAAAATTTAGACATAACACCTGTAATGAAGAATTAGAGGAGTCTAATTCAGGACTGGATGCTGGTGAAGCTAGTTGTTCAGGGATGCCGATTTTAGAACCGCAAAAGAAAGTGGTTCCAGTGAGAAAATCTACTGAAATAACAGCTGAGGATTTGAATGAATGGATGAAAGTTCTTCAAAAGAGGGATAAAGATTCACAAGCAATTGATGTTGCTAGATTACGAGTAGAATTAGAAGAGCTTGTTGCAGGGACAGTTCCAACCGAAATTCTAAAAAATCATCATGATGGTGAATTATTATTCATGTGTAAGAATATTACCTGGAGAGCGAGAAATACACATGACAGATTAAGAGCAATAGCAAATGACTATGGAGTTGACATTGATAAAGTGAAAGTTTTGCAGAAGTCTTACAGGATGGATTTCACAGACAAGGATATAGAAAATTTAAATGGTACTGGTAGAACAGGACAGATTAAAGAGATGATCGCTTTATTGCGAAAATGGGGTGATGTTGAAAAGTGGAAGGATAGATGGTACAAAAAGAGAGAAGAATCAGGGGATAGGACTTATTCAGCATTTCCTGTGAGAGAAAAGGAAAAACCAGTGGATACTTATACTATGAGAGAAATACCTGGAGGAGGATATGTACATGTTCCATGGACCAGACAGGATATTTTGTCATTTACGAATGATTTCCCTCGATTGAGAGAAAAGCCCGTCGAGTGGTATAGGCAGGTAGACAGGTTTGTGAAATTGTCAAAAGTGCTGTGGATTGACTTGAATAGTCTGTTTGATATAATTGTTCCAGCAGACTTGTGGGCTGAGTGTAAAATAGTTGTGAGTTGGCCTACTGAGGAATATCCAAGGGATCAGAGAACAGGAGCACCAGATCCAGAAGTAATGAGAAAGTATGAGCAGGTGATTGTATACCTGAAAAATAAAGTACCTCCAAAAGAAACAGACTGGGTTAAAATAGATCGAACACATCAGGAAGCAAAGGAATCAGTTCATGCTTTTTACGAGAGGCTGATACTGGCATTTAAACAATTCAGTGGAGATGAACACCTGGGTGACAAGGATTTGAGTCATTTTGTATACAGATTTGTATATGGCCTGAGACCTGAGATTAGTGAAAGAATTCGTGAGCATACTGTGGATTGGCAGAGTAAGAAAATAGATGAGATTCTGAGACATGCAAAATACTTCAGTGATGAGATGGAAGCAAAACAAAGAAAGCTGAAAGAGAAAGCAATGTGGGCACAGGTGAAAGTTGCGGAAAGACAGGAAGCACAGTTGGTGGAACAGGCGAATAATCCAGGAAATAATGCAGGGAATAGACCTAGGTATGCAGGGAAAGGAAAGGGGAATCTTGAGGAAGCAAAAAAGAAGTTCCCATGTCACAACTGTGGCCAACTGGGACATTGGAGATCTGAGTGTACCAATCCACCATTAGTGAATAATGAGGGAAACTCCTTGAATCAACAGGTGCAGAACGAGGGGAAAAATCAACAGCAGCAACAGCAGAAAGTTGTGAGACAGCAGAGTCAAGAGCCAAAACCGCCCTTGCCGCAGAATAGAGGAGCACAAAAGTATAATCCGGATTCGGGATTCTACAATGATGAGCAGGTAAGCAAACCAAGACGTTCTAACCAGGTACAACAGTACTTGTTAAAGAATGAAGGGAGTGAGTCTGAGGGTGATTATTGACGGTGCCGAAGAGAGGAGGAAGAGTGCATACTTGGTGCAACTCTAGAAATAGACCAGGCAGGACCATTTGTGGATGGAAAAATAAATGAAGAAGGTGTTACTTTTTTAGCAGACACAGGTGCGACAAGATCAACTGTCAGGTCAACAGATATTAGAAATCTTCCTCTCTCGGATGAAGCAATCCAAGTAGTTGGTGTAGCCAATACACAAATCAGAACACGTCTTACTGAACCAGTAAGAGTACAAATAGGGAAATTTTCAGATATGCACAGATTTATCGTCTGTGACACAAGTCCAGTGAACCTGTTAGGTAGGGATCTACTGTGTAAGATGAATTGTACAATTTTTTGTACACCAGATGGAATAGCTTTTGAAACACCAGATGAGGATGTTTTGTACCGAGTGACTCTAGAAAATAGAGAAAGTGAGTTAATTGGTGCATATGCTGTGTTTGATCCAGAGGATTTGCCTGAAGAGCTGAGAGACACAGTGAAAAGGACAGTTTGGGATTTTACTGAAGAGGATGTGGGATTGATGAATAATGTAGATCCTGTGAAAATTTCAGTGAAAGAGGGAATTACTTATCCTAACATTCCTCAGTACAAAATGACACCAGAAATAATTGAGGGAATAACTCCTATAATTGAGAAAATAATTCAGCAGGGAGTTCTGAGAGAACTACTGAGTAGTCCGTGTAATTCACCGATAATGGGGCTAAAAAAGCCTAATGGGAAATTCAGGATCGTACAGGATTTGAGAAAAGTTAATCAAATTGTGGTGGCATGTTGTCCTATTGTGCCAAATCCATCAGTGATTTTGTATCAGATTCCACATGATGCTGAGTGGTATACAGTGATTGATTTGTGTCATGCTTTCTTTTCAATTCCATTGCATCATGACAGCCAGCCGATTTTTGCATTTAGATTTGGCCAGCGTATTTTAGCATGGTGTCGTATCCCACAGGGGTATACAGAGAGTCCTTCAATATTCAATCAGTTATTGAAAAAGTCATTGGAGAGTTTGATCATGCCTGAAAACTCAGTATTAGTGCAGTATATTGATGACCTACTTGTGGCATCAAAGACACGTGAAGCTTGTGAAGTGGATACTATAGCTTTACTGAATCATCTGGCAGATGGAGGGTTAAAAGTATCTCCAGCTAAATTACAATTCTGCAAGAAAGAGGTGCATTATCTTGGACACAATATTGAGAAAGGTCTGAGAAAAGTGACTGATGACAGGATCAAAATTATCAGGGAAATGAAAGCCCCAAAGACCCAGAGGGAAGTGAGAATGTTCCTGGGAATGGTGGGTTATTGTCGTCAGTGGATAATTAATTTTTTGCTGATAGCAAAGCCACTGATTAAGCTGACTAAAAGTGAGATGACAGACCCATTGGAACTAGATGGAGAACAAATGGCAGCATTCGAAGAGCTGAAAAGCAGAATGTGTGAAGCCCCTGCTTTGGGTATGCCAGATTATGAAAAAGAGTTTGAATTGTACTGCAGTGAGAGAAATGGATGTGCACTTTCAGTGTTAATTCAGAAGCATGGATTACTGAGAAGGCCTATTGCGTACTTCTCATCGACACTTGACCCTGTAGCTGTGGGTTTACCAGGTTGTCTGAAATCTGTGGCTGCACCATGCAGAAGCCTAGAACAGAGTGAGGGAATCATAATGGGATATCCTGTAAGGGTATTCGTACCTCATAATGTGGCAATTCTTTTGACGAGAAGCAGAACTCAGTACATGTCACATAGTCGGTTGACTAAATATGAAAAAGTCATTCTCGGAGCATCAAATGTGACTCTTGAGAGATGTGTGAATGTGAATCCAGCGACATTGTTGCCGGATATTGAAAATGTGGGTGTGAAAACAGAAGATGATCACAATTGTTTGGATGTGCTTGATTACTGTACAAAACCGAGACCAGACATAAGGGATCTTCCCTTGCATGAGAGTGATCATGTGTTGTTTGTGGATGGATCATGCCTGAGGAATGATGAGGGTGTGCTATGTGCAGCATATGCAGTGTGTAAGGTTTCAGAAGTAATGGAAGCATCATCATTGAAAGGAGTGAAATCTGCGCAAGTTGCTGAAATAATTGCATTGACAAAAGCTTGTGAAATTGGGAAAGATTTGAGAACGACTGTGATGACTGATAGTCAGTATGGATTTGGAGTTGTGCATGACTTTGGCCAACTTTGGCTACAAAGAGGTTTCTTGACGTCGAGTGGGACTCCAATAAAGAATGCTGAAGTGATTGGGAAATTGCTTGAAGCGATACAGCTGCCTAAAGAATTAGCAGTTGTGAAATGTGCTGCCCATGGACAGGGAGACGATTTCGTGACAGTTGGAAACAGATACGCTAACGACATTGCATAAAAAACTGTGCAAGAAATAATCAATCTATTAATCGGGAACGAGAAGGTGAAATGTCTTTTTGTTCTGTGATGTTTACTAATGTCTTAGAGACATGGGATGAAGTGAAACAGTTGCAGGATGAGGCAGAGGAAGAAGAAAAGAAAGATTGGATTAAGGCAGGTTGTGCCCCGAGAGAGACAGACCATGTTTGGGTCTATAGAGATGGCAGACCAGTAATGCCTAACTCCATGCTGTCAGCAATGGCAAGGATGTATCATGGCCAGGGACACTTGGGGAGGGATGCGATGATTAGGTCCTTCAAACAAACCTGGTACAATGCAAAGTTCAGGACAATTGCAGAGAGTATCTGTCATAGATGTTTGATTTGCCAGCAATTTAACACTGGGAAGAAGACAGTGGTGAGTCTGGGAACAATAGGCAGAGAAGGAGGTCCTTTTACAAGAATGCAGATTGATTTCATTGAAATGCCCCAAGTGAACAGATTGAGATATGTACTAGTAGTAGTCTGTTTTCAAGATGGGTTGAGGCCTATCCGACTAGGAGAAATGATGGAGTAACAGTGGCAAAATTACTGTTAAGAGAGTTGATTCCTAGGTACGGATTTCCAGTAACGATTGAGTCTGATAGAGGTGGACACTTCTATAATGAGCTCATGAGTTTGATTTGTGAAGCATTAAGCATACAGCAGAAGCTACATTGTGCATACAGACCAGAGGCTTCTGGTGTTGTTGAGCAGATAAACGGCACAATCAAGAACAGGATTGGTAAAATGTGCTTAGCCACTGGCATGAAATGGCCTGATGTTTTGCCTCTAGTGCTGATGACTATTAGATCTACTCCAGATAGAACTACTGGTTTAAGTCCGCACGAGATAATCATGGGACGTGCAATGCGACATGCATATGTACCTGTCAATAAGTTGATGACAATAACTGATGACATGATTTTGGATTACTGTAAAGGCCTGGCTGACGCAGTTCATTCTGTGTTTCACCAGATTGGAGAAGAAGCTACTACACTTGAGAAGAAGCAAGCTCATGATCTGAGTCCAGGGGACTGGGTGAGGATTAAGGTGCACAGAAGAAGAAATTGCTTGGTTCCAAGGTGGGGAAGACCAAGACAAGTCATTCTAACTACAACGACTGCAGTGAAGTGTGCTGGTGTGAAGAACTGGGTGCATGCGAGTCATACTCTGAGAGTTCCAAACCCAAAGGATGGGACTGGTAGAGAGTATTTTGAAGAATCAGATTCCAGTGATGATGAAGACCCAGAACCAGTGAGAAAGGATCAAGGTTCAGGGAAAGAAGTCTTTCCTACAAGTTCAAGAGAACCATTGAGAATCTCAGAAAGAAGATCTGATTCTGAGAGAGAGCCTGAAGTTCCAAAAAGCAGAGGAGGAAAAAGAAAAGAAAAGAGCAGTTCCACAGAAATTACTCCTGAATCAGAAGAGGAGGAGATTGAAGAACCACTTGAGATTTTATCTGAAGAAGTAGGGTCAGAAGAAGATAGAGAGGGACAGATTGCGGAAGACCCCCGAGGAGGTGTAGGGAACACTTCTAATAAGCTAGGTGAAGGGACAAGTAGACAGCAAGAAGATTGCGTGTCGGAGACCCGAGGAGGGAAAGAAGTAGGGAAGTCTCAGAGAGTGGTGAAAAAGACTGTGGAGCGAAAGAAAACTGCTGAAGAACAAGAGCGAAAGAAAACTGCTGAAAAACAAGAGGCATTTGAAACAGAATCGGATGAAAGTGAAAATGAAAAATCAAAGGGTCGAGTTCTGAGAAAGAGAACTTGGATTGGAGAAAGAAAGAATACGGAGATAAGACCGAAAAAGGTCATAAGAGGAGATTTTTGGCCTAACAACAGAGTAAAGAGGCTGAGATACAGACTGATAAGAGGAAATACATCGAAAGCTGAACAAGTGAATGAAGTATCGAGTCAAAACGAAGTAAAAAGGAAGGAGCAAAAGGAGTCAAGAGAACCTGAGGAAATAAAGAGAATTAGAAGACCCAACCAAAAGTACAGATCACCGGAATGGTCTTATGTGGCACTGTCTGAAGAAGGAAAAGAAGAAACAGTGACTCGAGATAATCCGGAGGGGATCTTGAGAAAAGTGGTTGAGGAAAAGGAAGAATCTGTTGGAATCTTAAAAGTTATCCTGACTGACATTGGAGAAGAGTCAGATGCACAGGATGTTGTTGATGATCTGATACAGTTTGATGTTGCTGAAGAAGAAGGAGTGAAAAGTGATAAATATCCAAATTGAGTGAATTAAAGAAATCACTTGGAAAAAGTGAAAAGGAGAAAGTCTGAAATTCAGCTGTCTGAAATAATCCAAAGTTTGAGAAAATTACAGTAGTGGAGTAGTAGAGGCTAAGTCAAAAGACAAGGTCAAAGTAGTAAAATGGCTAACATAGAGAATAATCAAAGTAGATGTGCCTTCTTAAAAAGATGGTGTAGAATGTGCTGCTGCTGTACTGGATTATTAATGCTACTATGGGGTATTTTAGCTTTATTAGTTACATTTAGAGTTTCAATAGGTACATTTAGAATACATACTGAGAATGAGACAAATGTAGAAAAGAATTCCCAAAAAGTAGTTCCAACTAGAATTAGTAATACTTACATGCATAAAGATAAGTCAATTAATGATTTTTCTAGTAATGTTTTTTCAAAGTTGTTATATGAATATGTGAAAACAATGGAAGTAAGGGATTGCTACGTATGTATGCAATTACCTGCATCTGTTTCAGAGGGTGTTACTTATCACCATTTACCAGCTACGTATGGAATTTCTTGTAGTGTATTAAGTAGTGTTTTTTATTTGTTAGGGAAAATAGATTATAAGATGTCTAACAAAGATAGTATTTTTGGGCACTTGCCAATGAACAAAGAGTTGAATCCAGCTAAAGAAGCTAACATTTTTGGTGAGATTTTTATTGAAAAAGAAGAATTAACATTAGATTTCATTTTTAAGAATAATTTAACTTGTAGTTTGGAAGAAGAGGAGAAAGCTTTCCTGAACATGGTGGAGGAGAGGAGATTGAGTATGCATGAAAAGGCAGGGAAATATAAAGTGAGTGAGACAATTTGGGACATTGAGATGGGAAAAGAATTGAGAAATGGAGCTAGTCCAACTTTAGCTTTAGATGCACCACAGAAGGGTAAGCTGTGCATTACAAGAGGGAAATCCCAATATGATACATATTTTGTTGGGACTAGTGAATGTCATGATACATACTTCATTGCAACAGGATGGGGTTTCAGAGGTGGAGAAGATACAATTTTTCCAGGAGTGTATTATGTTTGTGGGAACAAGGCTTATTACAAGTTGCCTGACCATTGGTATGGCACGTGTTATGTGGGCCTGGTTTTTCCAAAGATTTTTCATATAGATAGAATAGAAGATGTAGAACATATTAATTTACTAATGCGCTTCAAGAGAGAAACTTGGTCTGAAATTGTGGGTGACATTTTTGGAGCTTTAATTCCAGCAGTGGGAATTTCTTTAAATGCTAATGGGATTCGGAAACTGTCAACAGTGGTGGATCGCTCATCGACAAATACCGCTGGAGGGTTTCTTTTGGTGAATACGGAATTAATTGCCGTACGTGCTATGTCTATGCAAAATAGACTTGCTCTTGATATTCTATTGGCTAAGGAGGGTGGAGTTTGTGGAATGCTGAAAGTTCAACATTGTTGCACTTACATTCCAGATGAAAGCAAAGACCTGAAGGTCTATATCAAAAATATTACTGATTTGCATGAAGAATTAGTACCACTTGAAGCTGAAAGTATCTGGACTAAAATAGCTAATAAGGTGATAGCTGTTAAGAGTTTTATTGCAAAAATAGGTAGTACTATTATAGGTAAGATATTGTTTCCTTTAACTTGTATAATTGTTGCTTTACTGATATTGAGATTAGTGTGTGTGTGTTGTAAAAACAGGGGAGGGAGAAAGAAATTAATTAAAAGAAACAATGAAAAGAGAAATAAAAAGTTGAAAAGAGAACCACAAGAAATTGAATTAGAAGAATTAAGGGAGAGTGTCTACTTAGAAACAAAGAGGGATGATGAGAGTGTCTGGTGTGTAGTGTTGTGTAAGGAGGAAAAAGACATTTCAAATTTCTCCTAAAATGGGACTAAATTTCACTAAATTTTTTGTGTGGATTATTTGGTGATAAAATCACCAAAGGGGGGATTGCTGGAGCAGAGTTTTCTGTTGAAAATTCATCGGGTTTTGAAGCTTCAGTTGTCTAAACGTGGTAAAAATAAAAGTACTAATTTTAATTATTAATTATTTGTTTTGTGTAAATGTTTTTTTTTTTTATTAATCAATATGTATGTATTAACAAGAGAAAAAAAAACCGACACGAGGGAAACGCTTACATGTTGCTATTGACAATGTGCATGTTTTATTAAATAAATGTTGCTGAGTGCTGTTTATTTTTAAGCACGAAACGCTTTTGAATTAATGCTTTCATGTGTTGCTAAAGCTAGATAATTGCATACACATAAGGGTATTAGTGGGGTTAACACTGTTTAATCATTATGCTGTGGTAATGTTGTTTTGTCTCTTTTAATTAAGATGGTCTATTGTGGCCTATTGTGGCCTACTAAAAGATGGCTGACTTTTGAAGCCTGGTTTCGAGTGAGAATTTGTGATGGAAAAGGCCTTGCTGAATATGGACGCGAGTCATCTGTCCACAGTCCTTGCCTGGTTAAAACTTTCCGTGAGGACAGCAGCAGATCTGGGCATGTTTCCAGATGTATTGGGACAGCAGCCTTGGCAGCCTTGGAAAACAAAGGAGCTTTAAAGAAAGACTCTAAGCTGTGAGCTCACCAGAGGAAATATGTGGAAGTTGAGAAGAAACATTTTTAGATTTAGTTCCTGTTCTGTCTTTTTATTTTTGGGACTTTTTCTGAGCGGAGATTTTTCAAAATGTAGCGATGCTACATCCTTTCCTTCTCGCTCTGCTCAGCGGTTCGGCGGATGAAGAGAAAATTAAATGTTTCTTTCCTTTGTTTGAATTATTATAAATATATTAGACCAGAGAGGGTTCCATTCCATTGCGGTTTTACTTTCATCCCAAACCTGCGTTGGTGAGGATCGATGCTGTGAGGACGGTGACTTGGGAGATTTCTACCGAGAGACTTGCCCTGATGACCCATTCTGACATTTAGCTAGAATAGGTAATTATGAGAAAAATTATTTATTCTGATTAATTTCTTTTGACTAACTTTAGATAAAGAATCATAACTTTAATACGGTGTTGGTGATTATTTCTTGTCAATTATTGAGTACTCTATTTGATTATTAATGTATAGATTGTTTAGATTATGACAATTGCAATAGCTAGGTCTTATCGACCTCGGTGTAGGTGTGGGGTTCAGGAGTTTAGGAGTTTTTCTTTCCACAGGTTCGATGCTAGTAGAGTATTTGAGTATATGTTAGTGAAATGGGCCCTAGTGTATGGTGAGTGAATGTGCGTGTAACTGTGAAATTACTCTATCCGTGGAAGTAGGGAGATTTTGTACACCCCAATCTGCATCACAATCACCGAGCGCCCCTCTGGGACGTCGCAGAGGCTTGTTTATTGGGTCTTTTACCTATCCCCCTTAAGGCGAAACTATTGCGTCGTTTTGCCAATCTGTCACTCGCGCTAGCGAAGCGCCTAATAACGCAGCGTTGGAAATCCCGTGCTCCGCCGCGGGTAGAGACCTGGGGAGAGGAGGTGTTGAGATGGGCGGTGGCAGAGCGCGAGACCCTATACCGCGAGGAGAGCCGGGGGCTGCGAAAGCGTCCTATTTTCTTGGAATGGGCGCACCTAACGGAGCTGTTTAGGGGTGAGATGGAGGAGGTGGTTGGGTCTGAGGGGGCCGCCCCCCGGGATCCCCGTTGTCCCCCTGCGTGAGCTGGGATGTGTGTGGACGGTTGAGTTTGATGTTTGTTGGAGCCAGTCCCCTGGCATTAAATGAAGACGTATCTCGGCTGATGGAGGCCGCATGCAGGTTGGGAGGGTCGAACCTCCTGTGCCCCCCCCCCCCCCGAGCCCTCTGGGGAATTTCCACTTATCTAATACTCCCTGGGAGTGGCGTGGTGTGGCTGCCTTCCTATCCCAACTGCGGGCGTGGGATGTGGTTCCCTTCCTCTCTCCTCCTCCTCCCCCCACCGTTCCCCCTAGGGAAATGCCTTGCGGCACTCAGACTGATTTTTAGTGGCGGCATGTTTTGGTATAGGGGGTGAGTTTAGGAGTTTCAGGGGTTGTGGGAATGTTCGACGGGCTCTGCCCCCCCAATGAGTACGATATACTGAGAGATGGATATACTATACGCTACAATGTACCAGGTTGCTGGGCCTCTGGGGATCCAGAGGTGATATATGGCTGCAATCCGATACTTCCAACATTTAGTCACAGGTTTGACTTCTATCGCCTGCATTTTCTCCCCTACCGCCTATATGGTTAATGTGATAAATGCAATTTGTAACCCAATGCTCCTTCTCATGAAAACTTAATAAAGTGTTTAAAAAAAAAAAAATTAAAAAAAATTGATGGATGTGGTGATTAGGTTTGTTTTGATAACTTCCTAAATTGAAGCCATACAGAACACAACCAGTTACCTTTGACAAGATCACTAATTGAGATATCATTGGTATAGTTCTCGAATTAAGGCAACCGAATTCTGCCATCTGAAGGTGAATCTGCTGGCGACAGGGTTTAAGACCCAGTTGCTGGAGATGCAGTTTAGGGCATCAAAGAAGTCACTATTGACTGAATAAGTATTAACACTACAAGCGTCAAGGGTAGCTCTGTACATGTTTGAAAGCCTGAAGGTGTGGCCATTGATACTTGTTAGGTCGGGCCTACGCAGCGCACATGCGCTGCATAGGCATAAAGACCTTTAGCAATCGCTTCGGCTTTTCAGCCGAAAACGTGCACTTTTGCATAGATGGCCATCTGGTGTTGGGCCCGGATGTTTGCAGTTTGTTTTTCCTCTTGGAAAGTCTTTGGGAGTCACGAGGTCGGTGACTCCTCCCTTGGTCCGTATTGCGCATGGGCTTCGGCTCCATCCTCAGATTGTTTTTCGCCAACAGGGAAAGATGGAGCATAGTAATAATGGTGAAGAAACCCATTTGTGTTGTATCTAAATAAGATAGACTGGAACAGATACAGGTAGCCGGGGAGGCGGGTGGGCGTGTGTAGATCTGCAGCTCTACATGCCAAGAACAGATGCATACTGGTAAGTAGCATATTCCGTTCGCGGCATATGAGCTGCAGATTACACACTTTTGCATAGACTATATAGCAGTTCCCAACCCTAGCGGCGACCTCCGGTATCTGTTGCAGTGGTTTGAAAAAGTGTTTTTAGTACAGCCTGGCCCACACTAGCTTGTTGCTTGGTTTGCACATCTACACAGTAATGTTTAGTGAAAGTGTGCGGTGTTGACCATGTAGCTGCTTTGCAGATATCATCTAATGGGATGTTCCCTAGAAAAGCCATAGAAGCCCCTATCTTTCGTGTAGAGTGGGCTTTAGGGGGAACAGATAGCGTGTGTTTTGCTTTGTGGTAGCAAATTTGTATGCATTTTACAATCCACCTGGCTATCCCTGATTTAGAGATGGGGTTGCCTTTATGTGGTGGAGAGAACGAGACAAACAGTTGTTTTGTCTTTCTGAAAGGTTGTGTTCTTTGGATATAGTAAAGTAAGGCCCTTTTAACATCCAGTGTGTGTAGAGCCCTTTCTGCAACAGTTTGAGGTTGCGAGAAAAAAACCGGTAATCCTACCGATTGGTTTAGATGAAAGGGGTAAATGACTTTGGGTAGGAATTTTGGGTTAGTACGGAGGACAACCTTGTTCGGGTGCATTTGGAGAAAAGGTTCTTGTATAGTAAGTGCTTGTATTTCGCTGACCCTTCTAAGGGAAGTGATGGCTACAAGGAAAGCTGTTTTCCATGTGAGAAATTGCAGTTCACATTTATGCAAAGGTTCGAAAGGCGGTCCCATTAGCCTTGTGAGAACTATATTTAAGTTCCACACAGGTGAGGGTGGTACTCTGGGGGGAATTATCCGTTTGAGGCCTTCCATGAAGGCTTTAATGGCAGGCACTCTGAAAAGTGATAGGTGCTGTCTGTTTTGTAGGTAGGCGGCAATTGCTGCGAGGTGTAGCCGGATGGATGTATATGCTAGGTTACACCTTTGTAGAAGGAGTAAGTAGCATATGATGTGCTGTATAGCTACGTCTAGAGGGTTGATTGTGTTATGGCAATAAACAACAAATCTTTTCCACTTGGCCGCATAGCAGGCTCTAGTAGTAGGGCGCCTAGCTTCTCTGATGACGTTCATACAGTCAGGGGGAAGGTTAAGGTATCCGAATTCTAGGATCGCAGGAGCCAGATTGCAAGGCTGAGCTGAGCTAGGTCCGGGTGTCTGATCTCTGCATGGTTCTGGGTTAGGAGGCATGGTGAGAGGGGTAACTTTTGGTGTGGCACTACCTAGAGTTCCAGCAGCGTGGTGTACCACGGTTGTCTGGCCCATGTTGGCGCTACTAGAATCAGTGTGAGGGAGTGCTGTTGTAGCTTTCGCACCACTAATGAAATTAGTGGAAGAGGTGGAAAGGCGTACGCAAATTTGCCTGACCAGTTCATTCATATCGCATTACCTTTGGACAATGGGTGTGGGTATCTGGCGGCGAAGCTTGGGCATTTTTTGTTTTCGTGGGTGGTGAAGAGGTCTATGTGTGGATGCCCCCACATCTGAAAGAACGGGTGAAGAACCTGCGGGTGAAGTTTCCACTCGTGGATCTGCTGCGTTTGTCTGCTGAGCAGGTCTGCCATGGTGTTTTGGACTCCTGGGACATGTTGGGCTAGGAGAAAGATTTTGTGTGGAATTGCCCATCTCCATATGCTATATGCTAGTTGAGAGAGCTGTGGAGAGAGTGTGCCGCCTTGTTTTTGACTGTAGTACATGGCCGTTATGTTGTCTGTGCGAATAAGGACTGCCTTGCCTAAAATGTGAGTGTGAAAGGATTTTAGGGCTAGAAAGATTGCCAGTAACTCCAGATGGTTGATGTGGAGTAACTTTTGTTGCGGCGTCCATGTGCCCTGCACTATGAGGTGTAATAGATGAGCTCCCCAGCCGGAGAGCGATGCGTCTGTTGTTAGGATTATCTGTGGAACCGGGTCCAGGAACGGTCGACCTCTGGAAAGATTCGTGGTGTTCCACCACTGCAGAGAGCGATGGGTGCGACCGTCTACCAACACCAGATCTGTCAGTTGCCCCTGGGCCTGGTTCCATTGGCGCGCTAAGCACTCTTGGAGTGGACGCATCTGGAGTCTTGCATGAGGCACTATGAAGATGCAAGAGGCCATCATCCCTAGAGTGTTGAGGTATGAATCTTTGACGCAAAGCCTGAATGCTTGCAATTCTGGCAGGATTGGGGTAGGCTATGGCTTTTGAGGTGTCTATGGTGGCACCGAGGTATTGCTTTGTGTGGGATGGTATTAGCTGGGACTTTTGGTGGTTCACCGTGAAACCTAGCTGGTGAAGTAGTTGGATTGTAGTGGCGGTGTGATGTACACATGGATTGTAGGACGTGGCTTTTATTAGCCAGTCGTCCAAATATGGGAAGACGTGAATGTGCTGTCTTCTGAGGTGTGCCGCCACTACCGCTAGGCACTTGGTGAATACCCTTGGTGCTGTTGTGACCCCGAATGGGAGCACCTTGAACTGGTAGTGTTGCCCGTCCACTACAAATCTGAGGTACTTTCTGTGGGTATGGTGTACCGGAATGTGAAAGTATGCGTCTTTCAAGTCCAGTGTGGTGAGAAAGTCGTTCTGGGAGAGGAGCGGAAGTACCTGCTGAAGTGTTACCATGTGAAAATGGTCTGAATGTATGTATGTGTTTAGAGGCCGGAGATCTAAGATAGGTCGTAAAGTCTCGTCTCTTTTTGGTATCAGAAAATATAGGGAGTAGACCCCTAAATTTTGCTGATTGGTGGGGACTTGTTCTATCACCTCTTTTTGTAGGAGGGAGATTACCTCCTGTTTTAGTAACGTGGAATGTTCTTGTGACATTGGGCGTTGCCTGGGTGGAATGTTGGGGGGGGGGGTAGATGTCAATACTAGGCAGTACCCTGAACGAATAATTTGGGTCACCCATCTGTCTGATGTGATGGACTCCCAGACGTGGAGGAAATTTTGTAGTTTGCCCTCGACCGGAGTGGGATGGTCTGGAGGGAGCAGGGGGAAGTCATTGGATAGGAGGTGTGGCAGAGCGGGCGGTATTTGTTTTGCCTCTGCCTTTATTGTTATTGCCTCTATAGCCGCCTCTTTGATAACCCCTTGTGAAGGTGGATTGAACAGGGGATTTGTAGGAAGTGGACGCGCTGTCTGAGGAGTAGCCTCTGCCCGTGCCCCGAAAGGAAGAGCGGCGAAAGGAGCGCCTAGG
This sequence comes from Triturus cristatus, assembly GCF_964204655.1. Classification (NCBI taxonomy): domain Eukaryota; kingdom Metazoa; phylum Chordata; class Amphibia; order Caudata; family Salamandridae; genus Triturus; species Triturus cristatus. Next base: position 307,591,873 of record NC_140592.1, read on the forward strand.
AGGGTGTGACTGTAGGGCTCCCATAGATTTCGCCGTATCTGTGTCTTTCTTCATCTTCTCGAGGGCCTCATCTACTTTTGGACCGAATAAATGTTCTTGATCAAATGGATGATTTAATATGGAGGCTTGTACCTCAGGTTTAAAACCTGAAACTCTCAGCCAAGCTTGGCGACGGAGGAGGACGCTAGTGTTAATGGCCCTGGAGGCTGTGTCTGCTGCGTCTAAGGCACAGCGTATAGAGGTGTTTGTTATGGTCTTACCCTCTTGAATTAATTCATTGGCTCTATTTCTGTATTTTTCCGGGAGATGGTGCATGATGGTTTCTATTTCATCATAATGCGCTCTGTCGTATCTGGCCAATAGTGCTTGAGTGTTGGCGATACGCCATATATTGACGCAGTGCGCTTTCCTGACACGTCCAGTAGCTTTGACGCTTTGTCAGGTGGTGGTGCTTCGCCTGACGCCTGGGAATTTGACCTCTTCCGTGCAGTGGATACCACTAGGGAATCCAGTGGCGCTGGCCCCTTGATGTAGGCAGGATCTGTGGGGGCAGCTTTATACTTTCTCTATGCGTGGGTTTAGGACCCTAGCCCTGACTGGGTCTTTAAAAACCTCTGGCGCATGTTTTATTACCCCCTTGAGCATAGGTAGTATAGAAGTAGACCTATGTGCGGTATCAAAGGTGTCGAGGAAGAAATCTTCCTCTACCGGGTCAGTGTGTAGCTCTACCCCGTGATAATGTGCTGCCCTCTGAAGTAGGTGGTGAAAACCTAATGAGTCTTCTGGTGGAGATGGCCTGGATGGATAAAGGTCATCTTGTGGGACATCTGGAATGTCTGGATTATTATAATCGTCCCATGGGTCTGGGGATCCTGTAGGGGTGGGGTCTTGTGGCACATCTGCTGGATCGTAGTATGGGTCCCCCTGATCATCATGGTCTGGAGATGGGGTTGGAGAGTGATGAGGCAGGGGTGTAGAAGGCGGAGGGGGCGGAGGTGGAGAGGGTGGAGGAGGTGGGGAAGGCACTCTGAAAGGGGAGGTAGCAGAGTCTTTCCTCTTTGGAGGTGGAGCTGGTTTGTCCAAATGTCTCTTTTTAGAAGACAGTGCCAAATGTCCAGTTTTTGGATCCTTGGTAAGTGTCTTTTGCAAAGGATCCGGTGTAAACAGTTCTTGAGACAATGGCTGTTCGGTCGGCGCCGAAGGTTTCGGGGCCGATGGCTTTTTAGGCTCGTCTGTGCCGTGCTTTTTTGGAACCTCCGATTTTTTGGTCGGCGCCGAGGCAGACTTCGGCGCGGGAGTGTCGGTGCCGAGGGCCTTATGATGTTTGGTCGGTACCGAGAGGCTAGGTTTCGACACCAAGGGCTTTGGTGCGGAGCTCAGTGTCGAGGTAGAGGCCGATCGCTTCTTCGGTGCCGAAGTGTGTTTATCGGCACCGCTGGCAGGCTGGCTCGAGCCAGAGCCGCCGGAAGGCTTATTAGGCTTCTTCACCAGGCCCGAAGGTGGGGTGTTCGAAGCAGTGTCTTTGGTCTTGCCTAGGCCCGGAGGCGAAGGCGTGACCGAAGCCTTTTTGGGTGTCGGCGCGGGTGTGGAAGGGGGTATTTTACTCACGACCCTCTGCGCCGGGGTGATGTCCTCCACATTCGAGTCATCGGCTTCGGAAGCACTGACGAGGTACTCTTCGGTGTGCTGCTGTCCCGGAGCTTCGACGTCATCCCCGAAGATGTCGACTGGAATGGAGGTCGAGGAGTGCGCCATGTTTCGTCTGGCCCTTCGATCTCGAATAGTCTTTTCGGATCTGAAAGACTTGCAGGCGGGACAGTCTCGAGCCTCGTGTTCCGGGGAGAGGCAGAGGTTGCACACCACATGAAGACCGGTGTGGGGGAATTTGGACCCACATCGAGGGCACTTCTTGAATGGAGTTCTTTCAATCAGCCGGGACCGGAGCTTGGATAGGCCCGAAGGCCGCCGTCGACGACTGGAATCGAAGGTGTGTCGAAGAGAAGGTGATTGAGGAGATCAGGATCTGAACAATACCGCGAAGAGCGAGGATTCCGCTTCGATCGTCGAACTGGAAATGTTCGGAACCGGAGCGCGAAGTATTACATCTGAGCCCGATGGCGGAAAAAAAAAATCTGAGGATGGAGCCGAAGCCCATGCGCAATACGGACCAAGGGAGGAGTCACCAACCTCGTGACACCCAAAGACTTAGCAAGAGGAAAAACAAACTGCAAACATCCGGGCCCAACACCAGATGACGATCTATGCAAAAGTGTGTAATCTGCAGCTCATATGCCTCGAACACCACAGTTTCTTTCCGGCCTTCCTCCTCAGGATATTACTAAAAGGGAAGAACTGTTTTCAGCTCGCAGGCTCATATGTTCTTCTTCAGACATCTGCAGTGGCTTGGTTGTTTTTTAAGTGCGAAAGTAGCCGTTCCTATCTGTTTATACCAATATAAACCTGTAAGTATGTTTGCTCTGACTCTTCCGCTATTCCTTAATGTGTTCATTTTAGTTTTTTCAATTTCATGCACAGCAGATTGAGCTGGGTGACCCTACTACACGATACGGGTTGCTACACGGAGATACAGTAGAGACATCTGGCATGCAGGATAACAGTTTTTATGAGGCATGATAAATAGGGATCTGGTTGGCAAGTGACAGTTCTGTATTCCAAATATTAGATTGTTTGTGGATGGGGGACCACAGACGACTTCCTTATGTCTGTAAGAGGAGTAATTTTGAATGCTGTAACAGAGATGTTATTCGAAGTTGGTAAAACATATTTTTGTGACATTATGTAGGACTGGCCAAAGTTTGTATTATGTAAGCAGAATGGAATTTGTAAACTTCGGGCTATGGAAATTATGGGAATTCTGTTTCCGTTTTGTGGTCATGCTATTTAACAAATGTTTTATCCCCTGGGGACTGGTTCAAGCAGAAAATGTTACATAGGCACAATAAAACTGAAGTTTGCCGCGGCCAACCTACACATTCTGCTCAAATCAGTCTCATTCTGGAAGCTCATGTGACTATTTAATGGCTTTTGTATGGCCTTGGATTCAATTTTCATGCGAGTTACCATTTCGTGTAGTATACATAATTGTTAAAATCTTTTTTTCTAAAAAACATGTGCATTTTACTAGAGAAACATATCACTTTTTTGCCTTGGCCTAAGCTAATATACATGTAATTATCTGCAGTCTAACAATAATAAAAGCAACAATCACTGAGGATGTCACAAGCTTCTGGAATTTGAGTAAGATAGACACAGCCCATCATCTGAATGTAGAAAAAAGGGTATTCTGGGGGCAAAGTGTGTTGCAGTTGAGAAGGCTGATTTTCTGGCTTTCACTGTTTTTGCTGTTGGAGATTATGGATAGTTTTTCATTTTCTGAGCATTTGAACCCCTGGCGAAGTATCGGACTCACCTAAATAGTATTTTGTTGTTAAGAAGACTTGGCCATCATTAGGACTGGCCAAGAAAGTCTAAATTTCTCCCCAACCGTATTTACTGATACTGGATTTGTCAGTAACTAAGGGGTGGGGAAAATATGGGGCTTACAAGTTGGACAGGGGAGTCAGTGTTTCACGGTCCAGTTCCCTCGGTAATTCTTAATTTCCTCTTAGAATTTCAAATGGAGATTTTGACCTGTGTGAAATTAAACAGATTCATGGTAACACTTTGGGGCTGTTACTCGCCCCCATCGGAATTAAAAGGCCCCTTGTAATGAGGTGTGTCATTAGGTCATTTTGTGCTTGATTTCTGGCTTTGACTGAAAGACTTTTTATTTTCATGTTTTTCCATCAACTAGACTAATGTATTCATTTGAATTGCTTGATAATAAAACCCATTTCACAAGATTGACAAATTTCACTGTAACTGTGGCTCATTTGAAGCAATCTGTAAGAACCTCAGCAAATGTCTCTTTAAAGACAAATGGTTGTATGCAAATTTGCATGGCGTATGTTCGAGTGGAATTGAAAACAAGCATTGGCATAGCCAATAGGTGTCGCCTTTGGGACCTTATACGTGTTTAGCCATGCAACAGTTAATGTTATTGCAGTAAGGGTATTGTACTGCATAACTAAATACTTATAAGGTCCCAAAGCCGAGACCTATTGGCTATGCCAATGCTTGTTTTTTTACTGGCACAGAAAGCATCATTTTTATCGCCAATAAGATAGTTGATGACAATTTAAGAGAGATTTCTTTGCTCTTTCCACGCAGGAGCACTTTTTTATGAACCTCAGTAGGAGCTACTGTCAGGGTGGATTTCACAACCTCTAAGGAGCCGCTCTCTTAGGCCTTTCTTGAAGGCAAAGCTACCCTTTGTTTGCATCTTGAGCCACAGCAGTAGTACTCTACAAAGATTCAACCCCAGAGGAAGTGGAATCTTTGGCTTTGACCCACTGCAAATAGAGAAAGAGGTTACTTTCCCAGACTTTTTGAATTACGGTTGAGAATTTCCTGCAGATCTTACAATATTTAGCCTTGTGATTGGGGTCCAATTTTGGTGCAGGTCATCTCTAGAGGCTTTTTTCCACCAATAGTATATATGATGAACATGGTTTTATTGGGAGTCAGTCATGTCTGGTGTAATCACTCTGTTTCACGTCTTAAATACAACATTGTGCTGGGAAAGGGCTGAACAGAAGGACTGGAGAAATCCAAGGAACAGTAGGACGTCAAATATTTTATAACCAAAATCAACTTTTCCTGAATAATGATCATAGCTCATCATAACAGACGTGCAATACAAAACTGAGGTGTGGTGGCCTTTGGTAAAGTGGAGTTCAGTGCACTATCCTCTCCGGTCATGTTGTAGGACTTTTCAAATGAGGAGATTGTGTCACTAGATTTGTAATGTGTACAGCTTTGCAGGCATGTTAAAGTTTGATACTGCAATTTTAAGCTTACTATGGGATTTCCAGCTTGACCACTTGGAATGATTCTAGAATTTGACTATATGGCAGAGCCAATGCTGGTGAAAGGCCAGTTCCAGAGTATAAGCTACAATTTGGTTTTGAACGTAAATGAACAAGTCACTTACCTTCAGTAATACTCCTTCTGATGAGCTGTGGTAAGCTGCAACTGGACGCCTCTTTTGCAGCTTAACACATTCATAACCGGAAAATCCCTCACCAATGCCATCGTAGCAGCTTTAGCCCTGGTGCAATGGGCCAGTAAATCACTGGGGATTCATTTTTAGCCAAAATATAGCCTGTTGTAATATATAGGACGATACACCCCGAGAGAGTCCCTTTCAGCACAACTTTCCCTTGTTTTGGCACCGGATATTAGCTGGTCATCAACACAGACTCCATGCATTCAATATAACTGCTTAAAGCTCTCTGGGGATCAAGTCAATTAAGCCTCTGCTTCTACTCTTTTGAGGTATATGGTGAGGAGAAAAAGGCTGAAAGGGTAATTGATCCGTTTAGAAAGGTGACCCCATCTTAGGCAGGAAGGCAGACATGACCCTCAGCACAATTGATCCATAAAGAATATAGAGTATGAGGGCATTAACTTAACAGCGCCTGCTGTTCACCAATGCACGCAGAAGTGATTGTGATCAGGAATACCATCTTAATGGTAAGGAGCTGCAGGAAACAACTATGCATGGGCTTGAATGTTGCACCCATAAGAAACATGAGGACCAGCATAAGTCCCAGTGAGGCACAATGATGTTTTTGCGTAAAAACTTTCTGAAACACGAACAAGAGATTTGAAAACAACTTTGGTCGGGCAAACACAAAAATTGTGAAATGGCAGCCCTATAACTTAACTGTGCTCACCATTAAAGCCTTGCTGGGCGAAGAAATAAACAATAAAACATCTGACAACCTCGACTGCAAGGGATCAAGATGATGGCCCCTATGCCAGACCATAAACCTTTCCAAGGGTCTATAATCTATGGATTTGGTTGAGGGACAATTGGCTGCAAGGATCACATTCACCATTTCTAATGGGAAGCCAAAACTGTTTAGCTGTCACTATTCAATCTCCAAGCATGGATGTGAGGTTGGGGACATTCAGGTGAAGGATCGTATTCTGTTCCTGAGAGAGGAAGTCCTGCCAAAGGTATTTCTGAATCAGGAGGCAGATGCTCAGATTTAGTAGATCATGGTACCCCACTTGCCTAGTCCAATCCCAGGCAATCTAGAGGTCAGCCCATTGTGACGTTCCTCAAAACTGGAGCCAGGAGAGGGAGCAATGGAAATGCGTAGAGGAGATCTGTATTCCATAGCAGGTGGAATGTGTCCCTTTAAGTCCTTCCTAGAGGAAATTCCAGCATGCTGTAATCTCAGAAACATGCATTCCTCAGTGGTGGTGAAAAGATCTCTCAAGGAGACACCCCATTGCTCATAGGTGTCCAGGACTATTCCGAGATGAAAGTATCATTTGTGATCCACCAGCCTACACCTGCTCAGTTTTTACGCTCTGGCTATCAAAGACCCTGCTTGTTGACTGGGTACCTTGAAGATCGCCTAGTGATTCAGACACCTCTTAAGGTGCAGAGCCTCTTGGCACAAGATCCATGACCCTATGGCTTTGCTTGTTGCAGTACCACATGGAGGATGTGTAGGCTGTGAGGACAAGCCTACCCTTGATTGTCAGCAGAAATGCTTTTGAGGGCAGTCTGATGGCACAGAGTCCCAGCAGATTAAGACCACTAATCTCGACCTCTTCCAAGTGACCTTCCCTACCAAAAGACAATGCATTTGTCACTACCATCAGTTCTAAGTGAGGAAGGGAGAAAGGTCTGCTGTTGGTGACCACCTGCCACCACTGATGGTCCCGTGATTTCTCCTCGGAGATACAAATGGGGTCATACAGACTGCCCAGTGCTGCAGGCACTGAAAAAGGAGGTATCCTTTGCAAAGCCTGCATGTGCTGCCTGGTTTAAGGAACAAGAATGATAAATGAGGCCCAAGAAGCCTCAGAAGCATCCTCACCAAGAATTGAGCCCAAAACAACAGGATCATGTCCTTAATATCTCCTACTCACTCCAGAGGAAGAAAAACCTTAATCACCACTGAATCGAAGATGGCCCAATGAAGGAATTCCTCTGTGTAAGATTCAGATGGGACTTCGGTTCACTGATGGAAAACCTCCGAGATGAAAAAAGGGCGGCCATTGTCCGAAGGTGAGCTTCGAATAACTGGGGCAAGTCTGCTTTCAGCCACCAGACATCGAGGTATGGAAATAACTCTTCGAGTTATGAGGGTGTTCACTAAACTGTATCTACACTTTCCCCCTAAGGGACTCTTTGACTGCTCGTCCAGAATTACCACAGAGTAAAGTGCAGGGGTACTTGACCAACTTGCTCGGGATCCATAGTAGGTTCGGCCCCTGAGACAGGAGGAGTGCATCAACCACCACGGTTGGGCCCATTAGCCTTAATGTGTCCCGTGGACCTCTGAAAGGGGTTCTGACAAACATTTGTTTGCAAAAGTCCCTACAAGACTTAAACTCTGTAGTTTTCTAAGGGAACATGGTCCCCTTTTGCATTTTGAGAAAAAAGAATTTGAGGAGAAAGTTGTGAGCAAGATCCGGATTTGCACGCTAAGATACAGAAAGAAACTGACGTGTACATACAGGTAAGATCGTTATATGCGACTCAACAGGGATGAACAAAGTCAACACGAAGTCACACTGTGCCCCCTACTGGCACACAGGAGTAATGATGTTTAAATCTTCCGGATCAAGTCTGGCGCCTGATGATATCCTAAATGTGAAGAATCTGCATGTAGAAAGAAGTATGCACCAGAATTTGTGTTTCTGCAGTCTTGTTTCTCATTTAAAATAGGAGTCTTGTATAGCACATACTGCAACCGAGTTCTCTCAAGGTGACAGGGTTAGTGCAGGAAGCAGATGAATGTTCAAGAGCGCTCAGGAGTGGGCGCTAAAGGCAACGTGAGCTTCTGGCAGTGGCAGTCACTGCATCGTAACAGGGTTCTTACTGTGTACTCATCCATTCTTTGGCCTCAGTAGGGTGCACAGAGCAGTGGTCACATGTGCTAATCATAATTTTGATTCTATGGGAAAGTGTTTGAAGGATTTGTGCAGCTTTTAAAAAACAGAAAACACTCTAAAGCAAAGCATTCCCACCTCACTCCCTGCTCTTCTCCCCCTCTCCCAACAATAATGGGAACCCAACTCACTAATTCACACCAATCTAGCTTATGCAGGCAGTGGGTGGTACCACTGATAAAAGTTGACAGTGCGAGTGGGGGAGGAAGAGGATGACGAACTTCTAAGTAAAAGCTTTGCCACCCACATCTACTTTTATTTTTATTATTACATATTAGTCTGGCTCTAGCTGCTCACTAGAGGTTGCAGTGGTGGACACACCATTATTGTATATCCAAGAACCTAGCAAGATGAATCATGTAAAGCCTTTGTCCAGAATTGTGCACATGTAATCATGTCTCCATGAGTGCTGCAATCAAGATATGGATCTCTCTCCAAGGCAAACCTGTGTAAAGTTGTGTCTTCTCTAGAATGGCAGCAAGTCGATCACATCTCTGAAAAACCTCTATGTAGGTCACAGCTTTGCTGAAGAATGCATCGCAATTGAAGCCAATGGCTTCCAAGGATCAGTGGTTGAAGTTCTAGCTTTACGTACTTTTTAGTGGGCAGTGCACGTCACAGCTGCATTTTAAACTCGGAAGTTCTAACACCTTTTCTTTCTGCCGACCAAAAAAACCCATGCTTCCAAAGAAACACCATCAGCCAATACATTTAGCCTGCCTGCGCAAAAGAGGAGTGTGAAAAGTCACCAAGAAAAGGTCCAACATTGTACTAGGGTGTGTAACAGGCTCTTTCTAGTGTCCTGCACTAGGCGGATACTGGACACGAGAAACCTCCCTGAATAAAGGGACTGTCCTGCAAAATACATGACAGCTGGTCACCTTTAAGCTTGAGAGTTACAGAGAGTGACAGGCATTGAGTAGAGAAACATAAGAGGAACAGAGCAAGGCATACTGTAGAAGCCAGGAGGTGTCCAAAGAGAGGATCGTATTGCAAATTAGTGTGTCTCGCAGTTCAATGGAAGCACTTGATGTTAGGTGGAAGGATATACACAAACAGTTAATAGCATTAGGTGGGAAATGAATACTCTGCTGAGCCAAAATGCGGCTTACAAAGTTTCAAGGCAAATGCTAGAAGAGGTTGATTGAAGAATGGTTGAAAGGGGTGGACCAAAAGCCCACACTGTATTGGCAGGTCATTTGGACTGATCTGCTGTCTAATTCTTGATTAATAAAGCTATGCTTACTGGATTTTGCGTTAAGCACCAAGTCACAAAAGTGCTTCCCATCCAAAAAGAAGGCACCCTTCAAATTTGAAAGGAGGTTGGGGCTGGACTAAAGAGTTATAAAAGTATCATATTTGTTTTTTACTGGCCCACCTAGGACTAGTGGTAGAGAAGTCAAATGTTTGGACTCGATGGTTGGGGACTAAAACCAATTTAAATTTAAGTAAATAGCAAAACATTCGGACACTGCCATGGTGAGAGTTTCACAGGGATGTTGGCACAGTAGCACAAACTATTTTTGCATTGCTGATTCTGTTGGCAAAACCAAAGATTAAAGGTCTGCATGGTGCCGGGCGGGTCAATTTCTACATACTCGAGTGGATCGCTGCTACTCACTTTTTTTTTTTTTACCAGCTTGATAATAAAATAAGGACACAGACAAGAAAAACACGGAATCAAATCGTTCTTTTGAAAAATGTATTTGTAAAACTAGCATTTACACTATTTAGATCTGTCAAAAAAATCTGAAATCGTTCAATTCCTATGTACAATTCAATTTAGTATATGGAAGAATCTCTGCTAAGATCATTAGTGTTACAGCAAATGTTCTTAAAAACAAAATCCTGAATACTGTGTAGTGTTACAAAGTTATGCTTTATAAATATATATTTATATATTTCAAAGAAAAAAAGAAAACTCAAAACCAGTAGTCACAGAAGAGCTGCACACCGCCAGGCCTTGTATCCATGACCAAGCCATGTTCCTGGATATTGATGTGTATTTTGGTGTCACAGACAGGAAGGCCTCCGGGCTCTGCAGCAAGGTCAGGTACCAATGCCTGGAAGATGCATTTACAGTGAACGTTCTGTAGCTTAAGTCTAGGATCCTAAGACACATTGAATATTTTCAATAGGTACAAACAGGATGGAGAGATGCTGTCCAACAAGAGTACTTTTCATAAACGAATTCAATTTTTAGAGTCCCCAGATTTCAATATCCTACACTATTACAAATGGAGTGTACTTCATCGCACAAGGTAGGTAGGTAGGTACCTCTAGCCTACAGCACTGTGTGGTAGGAATGTATTGTATCGATTTAAGTAATGGTAAAGCAGGATCCTGTATTCCAGCGTGGTACCAACACTGTGTCAACCAACACATTACACTGTAGAGGCTTGACACCAGCCCACACAGAAAGCCTAGAATAGTTAATTTCAATGGTCGTTCTCAGCACCAGGTAGGGTTCTCAGAACAATGCTTTGGAGATTCGCCTTGTGCATGACAAAAGTTGTATGGCAGAAAAACATTTTGCCAGTTCAAGATGGGCAGAAAAACTGCATTCTGACAAGGCACCGAAACAGCTTCAGTAGTGAATGCACCTGGCACTCTCAGGTCACCTGCCAGCCCCAAAGCGGAAAGGGTTAAAAGAAAAACGGCCTGATCCATGATGCATCAACTAATGCAGGGCAACATGGCCTTGTGGCAGCTACCGCAAAATAAAGAATAGTGAATCCAGGTACATCACACATTCTTCTGCTGGCTTCCAGGTGTGAAAGAGTAGGGCAGCATTTTAAGCCAAGTTTGTGTCAGAACCATGCGGAAATTAGTCCTGTCCTGTGCATTGCATCTTGGCTACCACAGGAGGCAATGCACTGCTGCACGGTGGCAGTGCTTGGTACCTGGCTGAGTGTAACAGATCTGCATTCTCCCTGGACAGGGATCTTGACTGCTTGGTGGTCTCACTTTACAATTCAAATAGTATCATTTCATTAGAGAGTGAACGGAAAAGGACATTATGAAAAGTCCATTATGAGCTTAAGACTGTAAAACATATATTTATTTTTTGTTGAACATGAGATTTTTGTTCTCATCCAGTGGCTGAATGGAATGTTCACAGGTAAATGCAGAACATTCTGAGCAAGACAGTACTAGACAGGACCCTTGGCACAAGACTTGAGAGGAACTTTGTATGTGTACATAACATAATTATTTAATTTTTGCATTCCAAGTTGCTCGCTCACATGGACCAAGCAGCGCTGGATGTCTAAGGGGGGCGGTTAGCTTACTCTATAGCCGGTACAAGGATGTAAGATGATTTGAACTCAGGCTCTGAGAAGGTCTAGCCCCCTCTTTTTCACATAAATATGAGAATAAGAAGCCCAAACACCACACTTACCAATGGGTCAGACAGAACCAAATATCTCAATAGAGAGTATTCTGCTTCAGAGTGCAGTATGAGATTCACTATAGAAAACAGGCAGCACAATGATGCCTTCACAGTGCACCGGGAAGAACCACCATAAGAAAAGGGAACGCAGCCTCTCCTTCCCCTAACCCACTGCCATATCTATATGTTCTCCTTTTACAATCAGAAACCATCACTGAGAAGAGAGAAACAACCCACCTTCAAAGTACATCAGAGGGAAACCGGCGGGAAAAGGCACCCTAATCTCTTGTTCACAAAGCTCCAGCTGGAACCATCACAGAGGAAGGGGAACTTCCCTTCCTCTTCTCCCCACCAACATCCAGATCCATGCTTTGTCCATTGTAGTGCCTCAGTAGGAAACTTCACTGAGAAGATGGGGCCAACTCAGTCTTTCACAGTACATCAGAGGGAAGGAAAGCTGTGAACAGATAGACCAGCTCCTTCGAGTGGCCAGGAAGGAACTACCACAGTGGATAGATAATGAGCCCAACCTCCTTCTTTAGGAATTGCCAAAGGGTAGTATGAAACCCCTTTACTTGGTAGTATTCCAGAGGGCAGCAACTTTTATACAATCCAAACCACTCTATTACAAAGAGAAGTGGAGGTGACCACCAATGAGTATTGACGGTACAACACCTGTCATTTAAAGGAAAGCAAAGCGAGTGCAGGAGTTCCATTCCATCAACTTAACAGTGAACTGCATTGGGAAGAACCCCCGCTGAGGATTAGGAATCTAGCCCTTGTCCTTCACAGTGTACCAAAGCAACCATTATTTTTCACAGACAACACCTCACGCAATCCCACACTTGGATCCACGACACTTATGTGATATTTTACCACTCATCCAAACCTCCCATAGAGTATTGCATTAATATATGGAAAACGGTCTCTCAAATAATTTATCAAGTCTATATCCAGGGTCATCGAGGCAGTTCAAATGCAGTGTATGGCTTCCTTCAGCCCCGAGACACTAGGCCGCTTCCATCTTCCAGCAGACCGCCTTGTAGTGCAAGATTGCAGCGACATTGTGACAGTTCAATTTCCAGTGTTATCACATCGCCCAAAGTTTCCTCAGTGTAATAACATCAGTCATGGTGATGATAAAGTATAACCCAATAAAACCGGCTCATAAGGACTGGCCTCTTTCCAGATTAGAGGCAGCAGAGTCAGTTGGGAAATCCCATAGGACAACCAGTGATGAAAGACCATTATTTTCGTATTAAATGTTTTAGCTCAGAAGGGTTTCGGGGGAGAAAAGCACCTTCCTGCAAAAAAAGCAGGGATGTCAACTGGACTTCTCCATATAGTAGGATTGATTGTAGCATCCTAGCGAGGAGAACAATGTGACTGGGAAAGGCTGGGAAGACAGTGGGGAGACCAGCATGAGCCTAAGCAGATGAGAACCTTAGAAGAATCCAAGCAGCCATGCCTGAAAGATTCCCACAGAGCAGAAGGAAGTGATGCAGGATTTCAGCAGACTGGCTGGGATATCCACAGGATCTTACCGGAAGGGTGATGCCCACTAGATCTCAGCAAAATAGGGACACTTGCAAGACCATAACAGAACAGCAAGTATGTCCACTAGACTAAGGCTAGGGGCCAGTTATAGGCAAGCGATACTGTGGCCATGTCAGTTCCATAGGGCCATTCTTCCTCTTTGCGATTATTTGCTGCCGATACAGGACTTCTCATCTCATCCTATTCTGTCTCATGAGAGGCACGATGCTGGATGGGGGGCCAGCCTTGCTCAAAAATGGGTGCTTGAGAAGTTCATTGGCTGTCGCTCTTTGGCTGGGTTCTCTGACTAGCATCTTGTCCAGGAACCCTCTGAGCAAAGGAGATACCTGCAAGGCAAAGAAAGAGAAGCTCAGGGACACAGGTCACGCTAAAATGCATACTAAGTGTTGAAAACATGATTGCTACAGACCACTACTTTCTTGACTCAGGGGTAAAACCAAAGTTTAGAACAAAATCAGGAGTTTGACACCGCCTGAAATTCAGAAAATCCAAAACAAAAATGACAGAAATCAGATGTACACAGCAGACATTTAGTGTTGCAACAGGAGGATGCTGCTCAAATACATCCAGTTCAGATTCATAGACATTATAAAACTCTAACTAAGCAACAAAGTGGGATAAAAACACACAAACAGCATATCATTTGCTTACTAAGAACCTTGGAAGCAGGGGTACAAGATCAACAACTATATGAGCTGAGAAGGTGTTTGCTATGACATCAGCAGTGCTATTCCTCAATATTCTTTCTGTAATCACATAATCATAATATTTTTACTGACGTTTAAACAGGAAAGTGATACGTAACTAACTAATTTCAAGATGAAATGCGTTATCTGGCAATGTAGTCATTGCATACTTAAGAACATGAATGTCATGTTCCTCTTATTGGTACCGGAGACCCTCAAGTCTTTTCTGATTGAAAACACATGGGAATCAGACGACACCTCATGAAGAGACAGGAAATTGCATTCTAAGGTGTTCAAAGAGCAATTTTATGCACAGCGCCCTTAAGTGCAATGAAGTATGCCACCTCCGACAATGATACTCTACACCAGTCTTGGCTCCCTTAAAGATTCAGCCATATATATGGACATTAAAGATAATACAAAGGGATGAAAAGCGGGTTTTTGTTATAGCGGCAAATCCTGGGAGGAACAGTCTCTGCAACTTTAACCATCTCACTCTAACTTCTGGGTCAAATCAACTCTGTAATGATAGTTCTACAGCTTTGTACCCATTATAACTTCACATCATGTGCACTGAGTGGTCATCTGGAATTTGGGCACTGAACTGTGGGTAGCCTTTTTCAAATATTGAAAAAGAAATTCGAACACCAATTGTGTAAATATTTGCACGCTGACTGGAAACCCAGAAGTTCCTATGCTTAATGGTCACCTCCTAATCAGAATTATTTAAAAGATGACATAATTCTATTCCTCAACACGGCAGAGAAGTTGGCGATTCCAGAAGTTCCTGCACCCATTCGCCCCCTTAGCTAAAAGAAAAATGTTACTTACCCTGTAAGCATCTGTTTGTGGCATGAAGTGCTGTAGATTCAAATGCTTTGCATGCTCCTTCCATCTAGCGTTGGGCTCGGGCATGTGCAGCATGTTTTTCTTTGAAGAAGCCTTTAAAGTCACAAGGTATAGTGACAGCGACTCCTCCTATGACTGGTAATGCACATAGGCCTCAGCTCCACTGTTAGATTATTTTCCCAAGTGGCGGGTGAGGATAGAAATGATGCACAGAAGAGAAAGAAGATGGCCAGGCAGGTAAGTATAGAAAAGAGGAGAAACAATCAAAAGCTTCTGGGGAGAAGGGTAGGCGCATGTGAATCTACAGCACTACATGCCACAAACTAATGCTTACAGGATCAAAAACATTTTTAGTTCATGGAATGTTTAGCTGTAGATACACATGCCCTACATAGACTGTAAGGCAGTTTTCCCTAAGCGATTGTGAGTCAGAGGATGTTGAAGAAGATTGAAAAGTCTACGTAGTGCAGACTGACCCGCTTGAGCTTGTTGTCGTGCTAGCACATCCACACAGTATTGTAGGGTGGATCAGATAGCTGCCTTATAGATGTCAATTGTTAGGCAATTACCCAGAAAGTCCATTGAGGCTGCTTTCTTGCATGTTAAATGTGGCCTAGGTGGAGCAGGGAGAGGTATTTTGGCCTTGATAAAGCAGATTTGAATGCACTTGACTAGCCACCAAGATACCATTGCTTTTGAAAGGACACTGCCTTTGTGTGGTTAAGTGTAGGCGACCAATAGTAGATGTTTCTTTTTTGTGTTATCAAAATTAGTTCATGAGGGTCCTTTTAATGTCAAGTGTGTGGAGGGCTCTCTCTGCTACTGAGTCGAGTATGGGAAGAACAGCGGGGGCTCAACTGCTTGGTTGAGGTGGAAAGGAGACACTACCTTGGGCAGAAACCTTGGGTCAATTTTAAGTACTGCTACGTCATTTTGAATCTGGAAAAAAGGCTTTTACAGAGTGGGAGCTCACTCACGTCAGAGGGAAGTGATTGCAAATAGAAATGCAACTTTTCAAGACAGAAATTGGAGTGCGCAAGAAGGGGGGCGACTAGTCAGTACTATACGGAGATTCCTTCCAGACAGAGGCCTGGAGTACCATGCGGGGGGTGAATAAGGGGATGGAATAAACCTGGACGCAACGCCTGGGCATTTGTCATTTTTGCGGTTTCTAACAGATCAACGTCGGGGAACACCCAATGCTGGAAGTACAGAGTAGAACTTGCTTGCTGAAGTTCTCACCTGTGGATTTATTGCCGCTTCCTGCTGAGCAGGTCTGCAAAATTGATATCCACTCCCAGAAGGTAATCTGTTAACAGATGTACTCTGTGGCGAATCGCCCAGCGCCAAATGCTCTGCGCGAACACAGAGAGCTTGTTTCCGAAGGTTGTACATGGCAGTCATGTTGTCTGTTCTGATCAGGACTATCTTGTCATGTACATGGCAGAATAAAGCCTTAGAAGCTAATTGGACTGCTAATAACTCTAGGTAATTGATGTGTGAACTCTGTGGAAGGGGTGTCCACATTCCCTGAAAGCAAAAGACACAATTGATGGACGGAACGCAGAGCAAATCAAAACATTCACCCCCAGTCAAGAGATCTGGGTTGAATCCATCATTCTTTTGCTCACCATGCCACCCCAGTTTAGACCTGGCGATATGCAAATCCGTCTTGACCCTGTGCCTCATGGGAACAATCCAGCCCAAACTGCCAAGCCAGGTCCTCCCTGGACCGGAAACAAGCATCCCAGGACCGTTTTCGGGGTTTCACCCCTCTTCAACCAGGATAGCTTGATTCCAGTGCTACAGTGAGCCCAGGACCCACGTCTGGGCATACCTGGCGCACTTAGGGCGAGAATGCAAAATACACACAATTGATTGACGGAATGCAGAACAAATCAAAACATTCACCCCCCAGTCAAGAGATCTGGGTTCAATCCATCATTCTTTTGCTCACCATGCCACACCAGTTTAGACCTGGCCATATGCAAATCAATCTTGACCCTGTGCCTCATGGGAACAGTCCAGCCCGAACTGCCTGGCTGATGAAGGCTGAAAGCCCGAAACCGGTCCTAGGATGCTTGTTTCCAGTCCAGGGAGAACCTGGCCTGGCAGTTCGGGCTGGACTGTTCCCACGGGGCACAGGGTCAAAACTGATTTGCATATGGCTGGGTCTAAACTGGAATGGCACGGTGAGCAAAAAAACAATGGATTTAGGCCCAGATCTCTGTACTGGGGCGAATGTATGACATTGTTCTGCATTCTGTCCATCAATTGTTCTTTTCACATACCCTGAAAGGTCATATCCTGCAGATACGCCACTCCAGGCCAGGGGAGAGGAGTCTATGGTAACGGTCACGTAGGTAACTGGGTCTAGAAAGGGCCTGTCCTGCAATAGATTGTTGCGGTTCAACCACTGGAGAGAGCAATGGGTGCTGGCCCAAATCAACACTAGATCTTCCTAGAGACTCTCCGCTTGTGACCACTGTGCATCAAGGCACTTATTAAGTGGACACTTATGTAATAAAGCGTGAGAGATGAAGGCGATTCAGGAAGTCATCATGCCGAAGAGGTGCATTACTATCCTGACCACAAGTCAGCAATTTGGCTGAAAAAGAGGCAGTACAAGCTGGAAGGCTTGAACTCATGCAGGGCTGGGATACATTTTCCCGGTGTCAGAACTAGGAACTATCCCAAGGAAGGGCTGTATTTGAAAGAGTTGGGAGTTGGGACTTGACCACTTTGATAGTGATACCGAGATTGTGCGTAAAAGTTCCAAGGTGACCAGGGAGTGGGCCAAGCACTGCTGCCTGCTTGCGCTTATCAACCAGTCATCGAGGTACGGGAAGACATGGATGTCGCTCCTTCAGAGATGAGCGGCTACCACTGAAAGGCATTTTGTAAAGAATCTGGGAGCCATAGTTTCCCCGAGGGGCAAAACTTTGACCTGAAAGTGCCATTCACTTACCAAAAACCTGAGGAACTGACAGTGAGCAAAGTTGTTTGGAATGTGGAAGTAGGTGTTCTTCAGATCGAGAGCAGTGATTAAGTTGCCATGTAACAGTACAGAAATTATGTCTTGCAACGTGAACATGTGGAAGTGCTCTGACAGGATGGACTTGCTGAGAGGCCTGAGGTCAAGTATGGGCCTGAATGGCCAGCCTTCCTCTGGGATAAGGGAGTATACCCCTGTGCCTTGCTAGTGTAGCGGCACAGGCTCTATGGTCCCCTTTGATTATGAGTAAGTACTTCCTCTTGTAGGAGGTGCTAATTATCTGTGGGTGGAGAGGAAGCGTTTGTGTGGGGGGGAGGGGGGGGGGCATGTTTGGAGGTGGAGCAGTGAGTTCCAGGCAAACTCTGCTCTACAATGGAAAAGACCAATTGATCTGAGGTGATTGTTTGCCAGCATGTGAGGAACCCTTGCAGGCTTTCAGCTGTCCCCCAAAAGATCTGTTGGGAGGAAGGGAGACTCACAGCATGGCAGGCACGGCTCCCTTTGCAGCACCCTCTCTACCCATGCCTTTGGCGTTATTTCCTCTATAGGCACCCCTGGAGTAACCTCGGTAGGCTTGCTAAATTTGCTGCTTCCTCTGATAGGAGGTTGAAGCCTCTGAATATGTGGCTTTGGTGCAGTCACCAAACTGGGATCTACGAAAGAGCCCACTTGGCGATGAGGACTGAAGAGCTTCCATTGCCTTAGCCATGTTGTCTTTCTGGATTTTCTCTAGCATCTGATAAACCTGTGGCCCACAGAGGTGTTCCCCATCAAAGGGCATGTTGATCTAATGCGGCTGGACTCCTAGCTTAAAGTCAGAGAAACGGAGCCAGGCATTACAGCGAATGAGGATACTTGAGTTAATGTTATGTTAAAAACATTTATTAAGCGCACATACACCAACGGTTTCCTGGCGCTAAGGAAAGGGTCATGACAGTGAACAGAAGGATAGCTTTAATCGGTGTAGGCCTGAGTGAAAAACCAAGTCTTGAGCTGTTTTCTGAATTGGGCCAGAGAAGTCAAAGACCTAATCTCCGCCGGAAGAGAGTTCCAAAATTGTGGAGCGAGAACAGAGAATCTTAGTCCGCCATACTTCTTTCGCTTAACTATTTCCAACAAGTTCAGGTGGGAGGATCTAAGATTCCGAAAGGGGGTATAGCGGTGCAGGCGAGCCGAAATGAAAATCGGACCAATGCCTTGTAAAGCTTTGAAAATGGTGCAGCCCATCTTAAAAACGCCGCGCATGCTCACTGGAAGCCAATGTAGGCTTTTCATAAGAGGACTGACATGATACCATTTAGGCTGTGAAAAAAATCAGCCTAGCTGCCTGGTTCTGAACCAGTTGGAGACGCTTGAGTTGATCAGCTGGGATGCCAACAAACAATGAGTTGGCATAATCCAGGCAAGAGATCACTAGGGCAAGGGTGGCCAGGATCAGAGCCTCCCTGCTCAAAAATCTGCTAATCTTCTTCAATCTGCGCAACTGAAAGAAGCCAGCTGAGACAACCGAGCCGATCTGAGCCTTCATCGAGAGATCATTGCTTATAATGATCCCCAGACTCTTGGAGGAGGCAGTAGGCACAGGAGGATTAGAGTTTAGGGGGCCAAAAATTAGAATGCTAGGGATTTGCGGTACCTCCTGTCAGGATCAGCTCAGTTTTATCCGGGTTCAGCTTCAGCTGATTATTTTTCATCCAATCACTTATGAAGACCATCGTATCTTGGACGTTGGCTTCGGATGAGGCAGAGGTATTAATAATAAACACCAGTTGGAGATCGTCTGCATAGTTAAAAATTACAACATTTTTTTTTCCTCAATGAGTGAATTAAGGGAAGAAGATAAAGATTGAAAAGGAGAGGGGAAAGAGAGGAGCCCTGGGGGACCCCACAGGTGATGTCCCTTTTTTTAGAAGAGAAACCAGCGAGGCGCAGCGCTTGCTCTGAGAGGAGGAGAGCCACGCCAAAGCCAGACCCCGAATTCCGGCATTTGCGACACGGTCAATCAGGATATCTTGATCGACCATGTCAAAAGCTGCCGACAGGTCCAAAAGAATCAGGGCCTGAGGGGAGCCTGAATCCGCCCCCTCCCTGAGCACATCCATAACTGAGAGGATGACAGACTCGGTCGAATGAGCAGGTCTAAATCCGGCCTGGTGGGAGTCCAGGACCTGAGACTGTTCAACAAAGGAGCTCAAGCAGTTGGCTACATGGGTCTCCAGGACCTTACCTAGATAGGGTAGCAGAGAGATGGGACGATAGTTACTAAGAACTGTTGGGTCAGCGCCCGTTTTTTTCAAGATTGGAATAATTTCAGCTCTTTTGAAGGCGACTGCAACCATGCCTTGCTCCAGCGAGTTGTTCAGAAATGACCTAGGCGAGTCTGGACATATGGTGAATGCTTCCCGAAGAATATTGGGGGGGGGGGGGGGGCAGCAGTCCAAGGGAGAGCCTGAGGTGACCCTATTTAGTAGGGTCAAGAAAGTCTCCTCAGGGATGGGAGGAATGCGGTCAAGATGATGTAGGCACCGCTCGCTGTTGGGATCGTGAAGGACACTAGCCCCAAGAGGGATACTAGCCTTAATGGTGGCTATCTTCTACATAAAAAATTAGTTTAGAGAGTCACATAGAAGTTGAGAAGGGACAGGTTTAAGCGTGACTATCAGGTTTGGAGAGTTGGTCAACTATAGAGAAAATCTCTTTGGATTTATTAGAGGCCGTAATAATTGTTTGCGAGAAATAGTTAGTCTTGGTTTGAATGATCACATTTTTGTATTCTTTCATCAGGATTAAGTAAGAAACTTTTTTTTCTGAAAGATAATGGCGACGCCATTGGCGTTCGGCTTGTCTAAGTTCCAGTTTCTTTGATTTGAGATCTTCCGAGAACCACCGTTGAGCGTCGTAAGGTCTCACAGTCTTAATTGTTTTTAGGGGGGCAACTTGATCACTAGCTGATTTCAGCCAAAGTTCTATACTCTCAGCCTGGGTCTGGAAATCTTCTAGGACAGAGGGGGAAGTGCTCTTCAGGCATGACCGGAACTGGTTCAGGTCTGCTCGTCTCCAGTTTCTAGATAGTTGGTTCTCAATTAGTTGGAGTCTAGGAGAAGGAATACATCGGAGAGTAAATCAAATCAGATAATGATCGGACCAGGCGCACGGGGATATTAAAGGGGTAGAAATCTCTAAGTTAGAGGTCCAAACTTGATCCAAGATATGCCCTTTTATGTGAGTGGCCGTCCTCACGTGTGGGGTACAGTTCATCCCTGCAAGTCAGTCAGTAAATTCGCTTGAACTAGGACTCTCCCGATTATCGGAGGGCCAATAATTAAAGTCCCCAATTATGAGAATTCTGGCATAGTTGATGACAAGATGAGATATCACCTCTCCCAGTGCTTGTGGGAAGTTGGGCATATTACCAGGGGGTCTATAAAAAAGGGCACAGATAAAAGGTGACTGAGGGGAATCGAATTTTAGAATCAGAAAATCCGTTGAAGGCAAACCAGTGACCTCTAGGCTAGAGAACTGATGTTCCTTACGAATATTGGCAGCAACCCCGCCTCCGGCTCTCCCCAGAGGGCGGTTAGCCTGAAGAATATAGTAGCCATCTGGGACAGCTGCTGAGATGTCTGGGGCACAATCATCGGTCAACCAAGTTTCCGTTAATAGGAGGAAGTCTGGGGCTTCTGATTGTAACAACAGTGAGATTTCAGCTTGGTGTTTCACCAAGGATCGGGTGTTTAAATAGCAAGCTGTGAGTCCTGTGAGTTTCTGAGCCTTAGGGGAGGAAGCAGTGGATCGCAGTATATTTTTAATAGAATGACTATTCAGAGCAAGTTCTGGGAAGTCAGTTCGATGTATGTAGATTTACTCTTGTTTAAGAATACGTTTGTTTTTCTCGGTGATTTGAAAATTATCCTGCAACGCTTTCAATACCTTAGGCGAGTAAGAGTCTTTAATAAAATGGGCATTAGGAGCGGCCCCCGGAGGGGTGCAGACGGGCTTGCCTTAGGCGCGCCCGCTGCAAGCGTCCCCTGCGCGTTTGAGAAAGCATTTCGTTTTTAACTTCCCACAATCCCGCCAAGCAGCATGTCAATCAGCATGAAGTGGGGGTGGTTCTGTAGGATAGAGGAAGTAAGCCTGGCGCGTTTCTCCGTACAATCGGCACCAGGTAGCCGTGACGGACCGGAAACGTGAGCTCAGGCAAGTGAACCGCTGTATATGAGAGCGGGCGTAAAATGATATGGATTTGTGCAAAACACGCAATTATTTTTAAAAGTAACGATCTTTAAAATAAACATTAACAAGTTGAAAACATAGTCAGACACTTTTTTTAAGA
The DNA here is from genome assembly GCF_964204655.1 of Triturus cristatus. Classification (NCBI taxonomy): domain Eukaryota; kingdom Metazoa; phylum Chordata; class Amphibia; order Caudata; family Salamandridae; genus Triturus; species Triturus cristatus. The sequence continues at coordinate 307,613,721 of NC_140592.1, forward strand.
GCGATCCGATGTGCCCCAGCCCTGCCCACCGACCGTAATGTCTGTGGGATGTGGGATATTCCATGTCCAGAGCACATCTGAAGGTGGTATTAGAGATGGTTTGGCCCTCTGCGACTAACCCTTGTGCCTGCTGTCTATCCTGGCCTGGGAGGTGTAGGATACGGTCCCCATCTCATTCCACTGGGCCCTATCATTTCTGGAGAGTACGCCAACTGAGTTGGCGATGCGCACTAGTGGGTGACAGAGTGAGTGGCCACCTGTTTAAGCATCTATCTTTTTAGTCCCTTTATCTGACTGCAGGGGATCTCAGATACCTTGGGCATTAGTTTGCTTACATGCAACATGCAACCAGTATGGTGGGAGTTGACCTCTTATATACGGTGGGTCCGAGGAGGAGGGCTAGTACTTTTTATCCACCCTCTGACCTCCTGGCCTTCACAGGGTCCTTAAAGGTTTCCAGAACGGTCTTTAACATACCCTTGAGCATGGGGAGAAATTGAATGGGATGCTGGGTGTTAGAAAAAGTTTTGATAAGGAAGTCATCCTACTCAGGGATAGCATGAAGATCAAACTTGTGAAAGGAGGCCACCTTGAGATTAACCTCATGGTATCATCCAAAAGGAGATGGCGTCACTGGGTACAAATCTGGGTCATTGTCACCTTGGGGAAAAACATCATAAGAGTCCAGGTATAATCCCAGGGCTCAAGTCATATGGAACATCATAAGAGTCAGGAAGATGTAGAGAACAACCCTCCCTATAGGACGAACCCTCTGGCAAAGGTAGCGGAGGTGCCAATGTAGTGGTGGCAGAGGAGGTGGAGGAGGAGGAAGAGATATAGGGTGGCGAGAGGGTAGATAGTAAATTTAACTTTTTAACCTGAAGCAATAGGTGATGTAGTTCTGTATAAGTCAATGCCTCGGCCAGTTTGGGGCAATGGGTATCATTGTCACCTTGCGCTGCATCTTATTGATGAGGCTTTGTACAGAAGGTAGATTTGAAGAAAAGCTTTAGCGAATTTCCTTAACCAGTCTATCAAAAAGGCCTTCCTCCTGGATTTAGGCTATGGGAACCTGGACAGGAAATTGTGGCATTTTGAATTTTCTCCTGTGCTAAACTGGCCGCTTTGCAAAGTGTACAATTTCAAAAAATATCTTGCAAGGCAATATCATCCCACACACACTTCTGTTCAGTTTGACATTTTTTAAGGAGACACTCTTGCCAGAACTGGGCCTATTGTTGATCCAAGCATCGAATTGTTTACACAGGATGCAGGATCGATTTTGTCAAGTTGACCCAACTCAGAAAGAGGTGACAGAATTGTGCCCAAAAGTCTTGCAGGAGTTTCAATGCAGTCTTGGTCTTCATAGCCAACTGAAGCCATTTATCCCTCTGTTGAAAGACAAATATTTTCTTTGTTTGTCGAGCTACAGCTGCTACTGCTACTACCATGCACTTAGAGAAAAATCTCAGAAAGTTTTGAGGTCAAATGGGAGAAATCTATTCTTGTAATGAGTGCGAACCACTCAAAATAAAGGGTACATCAGATGAGCTTTGAAGATGGGATTGTGAAAATAGACATGCTCCAGGTCAACTTAAGCAACTGAGTCTCCCTGATGAAGGTAAGGGAAAATCTGATGAAGTGATAACATGTTAAACTTTTACTACTACAGTAACATATTGGCATATCACAGATTCAGAAACGAGTAAAACTCTCTAATTTGACTTTTCTTCAGTTACAGGGTATATTCTCTGGCTTGGGGCATTCTGGATAACTCCCTTGCTAAGAAGTGTTTTTACTTCTTGACTCAATGTTTTAGGGTCAACAATTTCAGACGTATGGAAGGAGGAGAAAAATTGAATTTGATTTAGTAACCAAATTGCACAATGTTTAGCACCCAAACATCTTTTGTGATGATCTGTCAGGTGGGAAAATGGTTGGAAATGTTTCTCCCAACTAAGGTTCTCTGTGGTGTCTTGGGGAAAGGGGAGGGAAACGGGGAGGGCGAGGGAGAGATATAGGGCGGAGAAGTGAGAGAATAGAGAGATCGAGAAAGAGAGAAAGGGGCGACAGAGAAAGAGAAAGGTGAGCAACAGCAAGACAGAGTGGCACAGACAGTGAGAGAGTCTCACCGGTTGAACCTTTCCTGCAGCCACAGAAACGGTAGGCTGCTGGGAACCTTTACTGTTGAGTTCAGAGAAAACTGCTTCTGCTACAATTGCTGCTCTTAATACTGTAAACGTTGTTGCCTTTTCTAAAAAGGAATACGAGTTTTTGTAGACCTCTGCCATAACCCCTTAAACCACACTCTAGGGAAACACTTTACTTTTTTCAAGACCCAGAGGTTTAACTGCTTCAGTCTTCATATGCTGAAATTCCTGATCTGTGTTGACCAAAGGAAAAGAAGCCAGAAAAGGGCAAGTTCCGTAGTTTTTGTTGACTCTTCCGACTCATTCTTAACCCTAAACTGCGTCTCATGGTAAGTCCGCGGCAGCCAGTTCAGCCGAATCTTTTGCCACACTAATGGTTTGATGTGAGACCAGCATTCCTTCCTTTGAGATAGTTGAAAATTCTTATCCATCTTCTCTAGGAGATTGGTAAAGAAGCATTCCATTGAGTCCATTAGAACTTGTGAGCTGCATGTCGGGCGACAAGCCAGGCACAATCCACACTGGCAGGGGTCACCTAGCGAGAATGTGTACAGGTGCAACTGAGGTCTCCAAGGCCGATCTGGCATCCAACAGTGAGGTGCAATTAAAGCCTCACAGGCATTTAATGACTAGGTGCTGTTGACAAATGCAGAGACAGGAGGTACCCTTCATAATACGTTTCACTGCGGACTTCAATCTGTCAGAGTCTGTTTTCTCTAAGTGCTGTAAATACTGAGAACAATGCTGGGCTTCTTGTGGGTAGTCTGTCCTCCTGCAGGGTCAGGCACACTCTTTCCCAGTCTTAGCGGGAAGGCAAGCAGGCTTCTAGGTACTAGGCAGATCCTAAGATTCCTCCTGCAGAATGTGCAGACTGTGCAGACTTCAACTGATGTTCCCTTCACCTCTGTGAGAGTAGCTGTCAGTCGGACACCAGCCCTGGTGAAACAGAAGCGCTTCGATAGCCAGCAAGAACTTATAACAGGAACAAAGTGGAACATCAGAGAGCACCAATGACCACCACTGATTGCTGCTTTAATATAACTGCTGAAACATTATCAGGGCCCGATGCACATTTAAGGTGATTAGTTCTAAAAGAGGGGTGGGTTTCAGTAGAGCTGGAAGCTCGATATTTATTTCCTTTATATGAATAGACTTAATAATTGCCCCATTCCATGACCCGGGTAATATATTTTTACACAAAATTCTTTTAAATCTCAGCGACAGCACTGACTATCAGCACTGGGTGATGTTTTAATATAATTTCTGGAATATTATCACGGTCCGCTGCACAGGTAAGGTGCATAGTTTGGATTAGACTGGGTTAATTGTGGTGAAACAGGTGGAACGTTTGGTATAAATCACGGATTAGATCTTAGTACAAATTTCTCCTCAGTGAACTGCAAGTAAAGCTCTGTAATTGTAATTGCTTGAATCTCCCTTATCATCTTTGTGAAACTGAGAGCCAATAATACTGCTGTGTTCCAAGTGAGATATTTTATGTGTGCTTTGTAAATATGTTCAAATAGACTTCATCAGTTGGGAAGATTCTGAAAAGACCCGTTAGGAATTCTTTAATAATTCTTTCTAACCATAATGATGGTTACCATGGAGATAGCTTGTACTATGAAATGGCCACCAGGTGGGGTTTAATTGAGGAGTGTTTCATTTTTGATTCAGCAAGCTCTAACAAATGAAACTAAAATTTGGTGGGGTTGAAATAGTAACGGAGGTTGTCCTTTTTTGATGAGTATCAGACACAGAATTTCTTTAATTTTGGACACATAGGTCTTACTTGTAGAAAGTGCTCTGGTTTGCGTTAGAATATTGCTGCTGCCTTCTGGGATGTCTACATTGTGAATTTTACTGAATTTAGGAGCCAGGACGATAACCTCAAGGATCCTGGATCTATGATGTAGAATCTGCCAGGGACACCTGAAAAGAAGTTCAGTGCTTCTTCCGAGGGGAATACGTGATTCTAATACTAGCAGAAGGTGGTCTGTATTCCAATATTGTCTTGGCTAGGCTGGTGAATTGAGCATCACCTTGAAAGGGTTTCACTCCCATAGGGTAGAGTTGGAAAAGTGTTAAGTAAATATCATGCACCAGTCTATTAAAAAAGCATTCTCCAATTACCTTGGTTCTTGATTCCTGCTTGTCAAGTATTGCCATTTTTGTTGCTCTTGTGGCAGAAAGGTCAATATTCAGTTTCCTCCTTGAGCTGAATACCTTTGAGTGCATGGTTGTTCAGCTCCTTCATTTGGCCGTTCTACTGAGAAAGCAAGCATGGCTGTTTTCCTTTTCTGGAAGGTGTTCTGCTGAAAGAACTATGCAATGCTGAATGGAGCATTGCCATAGGTCCTGTGCTTCTGAGAAGAGGATCAGAGATGTTGTACATCTGTGCTTGATTATATAGACCACTGTTGAGGTGTTCTTCGTCCAGACCATTACATACACATTCTGAATGAGCGTGAGAAACAACTGAAGGGCTTTAGACAGCTCTTAACTACAAAACATTAATGTGGAGTTTTTTTTTATGCAAGGACCATGACCCTTTGGCAGAAATTAGTTGCAGGTAGGTACCCAACAATTTATCAAAGATTCCAAAGTTATTACAAAGTGTGGCCGTGGCGAAGGAAATGAGAAGCCTACTTAGTGTTGACATCTACTATGGGAGCCAGAGTTTGTCAAAGTCTATGAACTCACAGAGATAAGGCAAGGGGTTCTTTTTGTTTTTCAGTTAAGAGCAAGAAGTTGTTTGGCGGCTCCTGACATGTGACAATCCGCTCCAGTAATGACCTTCATGTCAAATAGTTGTATGCCTAGGAGTAAAACAGTTTGTGCCATCATGGGTTGCCCAGTGCCCCTTTATTATGGCCCAAAATTTCTTGCCACAATGTCTGTATAACCGAGCAGCACGTCAATACACAACCAACCCAGCACAGATCTTGTTTGAAACATTTTACCAAGTCTGGCAGGGTTGAGTTACCACTGATACATCTGCTTGTAAGCGCCTTCCGTATAAGGGATACACTCATGGGTTTTGGGGATTTTTACCAAAGCCTTTCCCATTTTTTTGGCAGGACATCTACACCAATGTCCCGTTACCAATGGAGTTGGAATGGGTGTTTGGTGAATGGTTTGGATTCTTTAAGTGTATGGTAAGTTTTAGAGATTAGTTCCTTCAATCTCTACGGACCTTTTTTTCAAGTAGTATGTAGGGTCTACACTGTATTGGTGAAGGGCCCAATGTCGGAGCTGGAGGTATTGAAGATGAGCACTCTCAGTTACATGGAAATCTTGTTTGCACTGTAGGAATGTATTTATATTCTCTCCCAGGAAAAGGTCACTCGATGTCCAGCATTCACCTGCTGTCCACTCCAGGAACGTTGCTGAGGTTGCTGCAGGTGTGAAGTCAGGATTTCTAACAACAATAGCATTAGGGGAGGGAAACGAGGTATGACCCTTTTTGACTGCTACCTAGCACTAAATGTCCAACACCCTTTTAGTGGGAGTGGCATAATTTATGCTTCTCGGCCCAAGATATACTGGTAACCAAGCCAAGTCCCAAAGCATTTGACACGCTACCTCCTGATCCATATGAAGCCAAGCCTTTTCACTCTCCCTCACCACCCACTCCGACACTTAATGTAGATAGCCTAGTAATATTTGATGAGTGGGGAAGGCTAGTCTTCCCCGCTCCCCTGGACACATGAGAATTTTCATTGAGATTAATGGACATTTTCCTGCCCATATGAATGAGCAGATTCTATTTTGGAGTGCTTCGATACTAAGGGGGGGGAATCAGTGTTGGGAGACACTGGATTATAAAAAGTATTCTAAGAAGTATATTCATCTTGATTATATTAATGCGCCCTAGTCCTGATAGAGGGGTTGTCATTGTCTGAGGTCTTCAAGAATGATCTTGCAGCAGTCCATAACTTGATCCACCCAAGCTATGTTTAGTCCGCTGTATCTTAAAGAGAAGGGCACCAAGGCCTGTATTTGTGGGAAACTCTTTTAGGATAGTCAGATTGAAGTCATACTATTTCTCTTTATTTCTTTTGAATCCAATACGCAATCCAAATATTCCAATAAGTTGGCAAGTTCCAAGGGATTGTTTGGGTTCTGACAATGTAAAAAGACTGACCTTATCTTGACCTCGATCAGTATGCTGGTTATCAGTGGCGAGTTCCTACTTTTAATCGCTAAGGGATCCTCAAACAGGGAAAATAAAAAGATGTCCGTGTAATATTTCCTTCTCGACCAGATAGAGCTGGTGCGCTCACCATTAATCTGAATCACAGTTGTCGGAGAGGTGTAGGCTGCCAAACTCCACAGTCATCTTAGGGCCCAATTGAATTTTGGCCAGGACCACTGTGAGGAAGCCCCACCTGGCCTGATTAAACTCTTTTTCAGAATCTTAAAAAAGGACCAGAGCTGGAATGTCGTATTTGTATAATTTTTCCATAGAAATTAGTTGTTTTGTTGATTCAATAGATGAATCTTTGATCATTCAGATGCCGAGGTACAGACATACTTAGTGTCCAAGAAATTGTAGATGGGCTGGGACTAGTGCCATTAACTTTCTTAACATTCTGAGTGGATTTGAGTCCAAATGAGAGTACCTCAAATTGATAATGGAAACCAGCTTCTTTAAATCTGAGAACGTTTTGATGTAAGAGGTGTATGGGTAAATGGAAATACACATCTTTGAGATTTGGAGATGCCGTATATTTGTTTTTAAGAAGCAGCTGTAGCGCTTGTAAACCCACCGTGCTGAAAGACTGTATTCTTGGGAGTGCAGATCCATTTATTTACTGCTTTCTTCTTTTATGACAGAATCTGGAGAAACCACCTGCATTCTGTAGTACCTTAAGAATTGGCACTACGGCTCCCTTCGGTAGCATGCTTAAAATCCTTGCTTCCAACAGGAGTGTATTCAAGGTACGATTGTGACTCATATAGAGGATACCTGTAGGGCTATTGGGTTCCACTGTACGGTTGAGATCTTCCTTTAGCTCCCTGAAAGGACTGAAGCTCTGAGCACTCTAGTTGTATTGGGTGTCTACTTCAATGCTTTGGAGGACTTCATCTACATGCTACCTAAATAATGATACTCAGTCAGAAGGCATTTCTAGATTTCTATTTTGTACCTCAAGTCTAAAATAGATCACTATTGAACGTCCTGCGTTCATAAAACAGAAGCTTCAGCTAGCTGTTGGAAGCCCAGACTTGTTGCGTCCATCCCAGAATCAATGAGCGTCTCAGCTGCTCCTTCCTTATGAAGTATTGTCTTTACTTCTTGTTTCTCATCTTCCAGTAAGAGGACCAGATAAGACCAATGTTCAACCACATCTGGTGACCTTATCTACCTAGAATTGCTATAACACTGGCTGCTCTAATTGACACTGCTGTCATAGATGAAACCCTTTTGCCAAAGGCATCCATTCCATGTCACTCTCCATCAGGTGGTGTGGTACACAATGTTCCAGGATTCCTTGAACTTTGAGCAGCCTACATTAAGACACGTGTCTGCCTCTGCCTTGAGGTAGCCACCAAGTATGCCACGGTGTTGTCTGGTAATTTATAATTTTTATCCAATCCAGGCACCAGAGCTGCAACCGTATCCAGGGTCTGAATCGCTAAAGTTTATCTATGATTAGTATTGTTTTTAAATATTTTCTCTTCAGATCATTAAAGTCATAAAGGAACCAGTAGTGCTATCTGGTAGTTACAGGGAGATCACATCTTTTAAAAGCCCCTTCTATCAGGGTGTAAAACCTTGTGATGTTATCCAGCAGAGAAACTACCAGAGGTAGCGTAGGTAGTTCTGATGTTGGGAGGATAGTCATTCCACTTGTCCCATCTAGTCTAAAAGTTTCTGGTTGTTCCAGAATGTGCCCAAATTGAATGGCATCCAGCACTCTTTTGTCTTTCTCTTTTCTCTATTGCTGTGTACTTGTTTTCGTCAGATGTATCTATGTTTTTGGGTCCCAGTGGCAGATGAGCAACATTTTCTACTGGCTAACGTGGAGTCCCAGGTGGCGGTGGCTCCGTCTCAGGTGGGGTTGGGAGCTTCCTGGCTGTGTGCTGATACTAGTGGTGATCCCGAAACATGTTACGATGGAATTGGAGGTTCATGGACAGGCTGTTGAGCATTATCGGCAGAGAATTCTATATTTATGAGCAATAATAAGGAAGAGGTGCTTAATAAGGTCTTTAAGGTACTCTCAGCATACATCCTTCTCTATAGGCCTCACAGAAAATTTGATAATGGTCATAAGTATGATTGTAGTGGTGAAGCGGTCAATGGGCTCGTACACAAAGATGCAGTGGTCAATGGACTAGATGTAGATTGCTGCTTTGCTATGTCTCTCTTTCCTGCAGACAGACGCGTCACAGTCGAAGAGTTGTCAATGAGGGTGTCAACATTATCGAATATGAAGCCAGTTTCACCTTTTTTACTTGAGAAGATGGGGTCAGAGCCCTAGTTAGAGGTTACCTTCATTTCCTTCTCACTTAGTCAGAAGAAGATGACCTAACAAAAGACCGAACAGATTTTTCTGAGCCTTTTTATGTCGTATTTCTTGTGGCTCATAAGAGGACGAGGCAAACTCATTTTTGAAGGATTTTTAGATTTTCACAACTCAGTGGTCTCTGAATGTTTCTTTGATTCTATTTTCTTACTGAATAACTGAGATAATTGAGAACTTGATCCAAATTCACCCCCTAATGAGTGGTTCTCAGCAGACTTTTGCTTTTATAGCCATCTCAAGAGCCTTCCTTCATGGCCATTGAGAGTTGTTGCTGAAGATGTCCTACAAATCTTGCAGTACTGTGCCATATGATCTAAGGAGAGGTAATAAACACACTTTGTGGGCACATTTTCCCACAGGAGTTTAATAAGGCTCAATTTAGATGATTTTTCCATGTCCAATCTAGTTATTTTTCCCTAATCCAGAGAGAGTAGTGGAAAAACTCTAAACACACAACCTAATGAAGTATTAAAAAAAAATTAGTTTTTTGGTGTAAAATGATGACTAATCTGCATCAAGTGACAGTAAAGCTCTAGGACTCTCTTCCCACACGATGTGCGGTAGAAATCAGAGATGAGATTGCCTCGGGGTGGGGTTTAAGATATGGGTGCACCCATCTCATTGGCTGACGTTAGTGTCTTTCTCAAAGTGGTAGATGTTCTACTAACTTTGTCCTCTTAAGGTCTTTCAGGCAGGTAGAGCTCTGTATTGCTGTTGTAAAGTTACCCTGGAACTCACAACTCGGACAGGGAATGATTCAAGAATGTTAATCTATAATAAAAAGGATCCAATGCCGGAGAACGTATCTTTAAGAAGACTCCTAAATTTTGATTTTATAAAATGGACTTCAGAGGCTATCTCATGCAGTAAAAGATTTTTTAAGGTCAGCTGCTTCACATGCAGAAGTGACCTCAAAGCTCTACTCTCCATCTCGTTGGCAGAAATGAAAGGATTTTGGAACATTTGAAAGTAAAGAAGTAATTTTGGTTTTAAGGCTATAAACAACAGTCCTTAGCTCACATTCTGTGTATCCACCACATCTTGATGTGTGTCAAGGAAAAGCTTTTAAAACCATTTTCGTTGACGATAAATGTATATCCAGGTAGAGAGCAACATCAGAAGCACTGAAAAAAGAGGACATTAGATTTACTGGTGCTGTTGTAAAGATTATGGATTTTAATCTGACAAGGGTGTCCTTATTGGCAGGAGTTATTAATTGGCTTTGGATGACATTAACATGTAATATCTAAGCAGGGCCAGGCTGCATGAAATTAATTTTAGTTGTGGAACTTGAGGGTGCATGTTGTGAATAACTTTTTTATTTAATGTTTAAGGCCAGCGGCTCTAGTACTAATTTGAGATAACTAGGAATAAGCATTTCTGTGTTTCAGCCCTTTAAACCATGATTACAATCATGTTTACTTATTATACAGTATACTAATCTAAAATTAAACACTATTCTTCAGCAAATCCTTAGTCAATGACTTATTTGCTCGACTCCTGTACAAAGGAAAATGATAAAGGCACATAAACTGCTGAAAGCATGTACAGGGAGACTTTAGTACTTGAGTGGATGCAAAGTACTGAAGAGGTGTATAAAAATCTATGTTTGCTCTATTCTCCAAAGGCATTTTCATTGATTGGCAAGAAGAGGAAACAGGCTAAAGATTGGTTTGGAAGACCCTACTGATAAGCTTGTTCAAGAGACTCGTGACTGGACCTGTTCACATTGCTAATATTGTGCTTTTTGTGATTAGCCAAAGACGTGTAAGGACTCTGAAGGACTTGGAGCACACCTTAACTACTGCACTACAACCCGGTACTAAGAGCATCAAACAAGAGAAAAGATTGGTTTGGCTTCTTCCATCAAACAGTGCCAAGTAGGTAGCAGAACGCAGACATAAAAATTGGTACAAGGTCGGTTGTACCCTCTTATGCCATGCGGCTGTAGACTGATAAATTCCATGGCAGTTTAAAACTTAGTAAAGCAGTTCTCGTCCTTGGACCCAAACATGCAGAATACACCAGCTGCATGAGTCCCGGGAAGTAAATTTCCTCTCTCTATATATAGGAAACAGACAATGAAAAAATGATATAGTTTGTGAGTATCGAAGGGCCCTGTATCGAAGTGCCCTGTAGACAAGGGTCCCATGCTAAGTAGCCTGATCTGATATGTGACTGTTTTCTGGGGCTACTAAAGGTGATTTTTAAGTGCCCATAGTGCAATATCACAGAGAAGTTAAAAACCTTCAGTCTAGATAAAAAGGTGACACGCTTGCATTAAAACAAATATGCAAATACAAAGCAGGTCCTTAAGTAATTAGATGGGTGCATAGCTAGCACGGAGCAGGTAATGAATACCTGTATGTCTACCTGCTGCCGAAAGGAGAATCATTACGGCCCGACACTCTGCGTCCTTGAGCGCATTAGACATAGGAGACACAGGATTTATGGCCCCTCGCTTTCCCAAATAAAAGACGACGGTAGCGTCTATGCGAAGCGAACATTCCAATACAAAACGGAGGTTATCATAACCACGAAAGTAACTACATATTAGGAGGGAGCAGTGACGTATCGGCCATTAAGTCCTGTGGCAGAACACTAAGGCTATACTGATCGTATTAATCAGAACATCCAAATACAATGCATGTATAAACAGAAGTCTATATTAAAAGAACTTCTAGGCGGTGGAGCAATTAAACGTACCCAGAAGTTTTCTTCCTAAAAAAGAAGGATTTATAACAGGGGCTATACTACAATGTTTTACAGAGAGACTTGCAAACATTTCTTGCCTTGAAAAAGATGGAATATTAATAAAACCCATTGAAACGCGTCAATGGATCGCTTACATAATCCATGGAAGTAATTGGATCTGTAGATACTAAAAGAAACAGTGCATCCAGGCCTAGTTATTAAATTGTTCCATTGGATATGTTTTATGAATGTCAAAGTATATTGTCTAACTCTTCTCTCTTTTCACGTCATGTAATGTTTTGTTATTTTATTGTACCATATGTGTTGTGTTTAAAAAAAAAAAAAAAATGAACTGGTGACATATAGTATGTGTGATGATGTTGATGAAATACTGTAATATGTAAAAAGGCTTTTTAAATAAAAAGAGTATTTGTGATAATTTTTGGGTGCCATAATATAAACAAAATTGTTTTTGGGGGGAGTCTATTGCATGAGCTGTATTATTGTATTTATTCAAAGGTACAACTCGAATGTGAGTTGAGCTTTTCGTTATGGGCTCTTTGCATATCCAAAGGATCATTTGTTCTTACTTGTCTATATACTGGTACTTTGGTTATTATTAGCTTAAAGATCATTGTACTTCAATGCAACAAACTGCAGCCAGGTTCCCAAGGGTTAGAAATAATACAAAGTCAGGACTAGCGGCTCAGTGGTAGAACGAATCCACTGCAGAGATCTGAGTTTAACCTCGTGGTCAAATTTTTGAGTCCTCACAAATCCACTCCGCTTTTCATCTTTGACAATGAAACAGAGTAGGGTAACATCAAAAAACAGATATTGGACAATGCAGGTAAAAGATCCAGTAGGGTGAACATGCAGTTTACACACGTGCCTGTTGTGTTATTGAAGTACCATTGGTATTTTGTGAGTGAGGCAGGTTTACAATGCTCAAGCCACAAAAGCATCCATTTGTGGGTCTACAAAGCACTTTAATCATTCATCATCTAGTATCCCTGCACTGGGCCTTTCGAAAGTTAAACAAGGTTACTTTTGCAAAGCCAGCACTACGTTAATATACTTGTAACAAATTTGCATCTTACCTTGTGCAGGTTTTTCAGTTTTGGGGGCATATTGTCCCGGATCATTTTCATTGCCTTCAATGGGGGTTCATTAAAGTAGGGGGGCTCTCCATCCACCATTTCTATCACCATCACACCAAGAGACCAAATATCCACCTACGAGGAGAAATGTGCCAATTTGAAAACCTTGAAAGCAGGCGTGGAAAAACAGGTTCATAACAGTCATGAAAGGGGCAAAGAATCCCTGACAATTACCCTCCGTCCGTGCCTTGGATGTGACCAGAGCCAACTTACCTCTGGTCCATAAGGTAATCTTGAGATAAGCTCAGGTGCCATCCAGTACGGTGTTCCCACAAGAGACTTCCTCCTTGGAACTTCCTTATTCACCTGTGCACAGAATCCAAAATCTGAGAGCTTTACCTACCGAAAAAAAACAAATGGACATTAGAGGATAAAATAAGGATACAGAACAATCTAAGCACGCCAGATCTACCTAAATTCCCAACTTTGTTGCAAACATCTCTGCTTCCACCACCTCTCAATTCAAAACAAGAAGTTTTACACATCCATTGCTGAACATGGTAAAGCAGTGTTTTACATCACAATGCCTACGTAGTTCCTTTAGAAGCTGTAGATGTGCTTGCATACGGTAACCTATATTCTGAATGCTGCTGATAGTCAGAAGCGGAGCCATATGGAACAGGAGATAGGAAAGATCCTGATGGACAACTGCAAGTCACTCCAATAGTTCTGAGAAGGACTTTTTACTTGCAGGATAGGTTTTCCAGAGACAGACCTAAATTAATGAATTGTAGCTCTTTCAAATCACCCTAGTCTTTACAAATTTGTTGATATATATATATATATATATATATATATATATATATATTAGAGAAAAAAGTTGCCCCTCGATTGGACCAGCACACACAGAGGGGTACACGCTGTTTGAAGCAAAGGCAGCTCTCACAAACACCTCCTCAGCTCCTCCACCACTGCCGACGCGTTTCGGGTAAAAACCCTTCTTCATGGGCAGCATTACAGCAAATGACGGCCAACAACGGAACAACAGTTCATCCCCTTCATTTTATTCAAATTAGAAATTAAGCACGGGTGAGTACGTGCATTGCATCATGGGACCAGTAGTTCCAAAATATACTTCCCAAGTGGGCTGTGTACCGTCAACTGCATTAACCAAACGTTGTCATCCCAAGGAAACAGTAGTTCGTGAAATCACCCTTGCATATCGTTCCAGCACCCGCTGCTCCGTACTAGCGGCTACAATGTACCGCAACGGACCCGCTTGGATCACGCGGCAGTGCTAGTCCGTGGCCGGGCAGGCCACTAATATTAGAGAAAAAAGTTGCCCCTCGATTGGACCAGCACACACAGAGGGGTACATGCTGTTTGAAGCAAAGGCAGCTCTCACAAACACCTCCTCAGCTCCTCCACCACTGCCGACGCGTTTCGGGTAAAAACCCTTCTTCATGGGCAGCATTACAGCAAATGACGGCCAACAACGGAACAGTTCATCCCCTTCATTTTATTCAAATTAGAAATTAAGCACAGGTGAGTACGTGCATTGCTTTGTTTGTTGACTATTTCCTTGGCCCTGTTGTTGATGTGACATTTGCGGTCTTTAAACAAAGGCTCCTCTTCCTGTGGGTTTTCTTCCGTTAAACCCTCCTCTTTTGAAGGTACCTCTTTGGTGTAGGGCTCCCATAGCTCTTGCAGTTTTGTTATCTTTTTTAATCTGCTGGAGGATTCATCCAATTCTTTTCCAAAAAGTGCCTCCCCTGTAAATGATCTATTAATGATGTAGGTTTGAACCTCCTGCTTAAAACCTGATAATCTAAGCCAGGCATGCCTTCTTCGAGTGGTGCCTGTGCACATCTATCTGCTGGCATGGCCGCTGCATCGAGTGCTGATTTAAGGCATGTGTTAGTGATGTTTTTGCCTTCTTGGACATCAGATTTAGCCCTTTTCTTTTCCTCTTCGGGGAGCTCAATGTCATCCCATTGCTGGTGTCCGTATCTGTTCAGCAGGACATTAGAGTTTGCGATGCACCACTGCGACGGTGCTTACTTTTCCATGTTCTGCCTACCATATCCATACATTTGCTTTCTTTCTCTGGGGGTGGTCCACTGTTAGAGAGGGCATTTGCTCTTCTCCAGGCCGTGGTAACAATGATTGAGTCAGGCACTGCGTTTCCCTGGATATACTTAGGGTCCTTGGAAGAGGGTTTTTAATTCTTTTCAACTCTTGGTATTACCCCCTTGCTTGGGGAGGACTCCTAAAAGGCTTCTTTGCCTTGGTCCAGGATGCTTGGTAGCATTGGTAGGTATTGTATCCCCTTGTTGGCTGGGGCTAGTGTTTCTAAAAGGAAGCATGTGTCTCCCTTTTCCTCTTCGATGGAAACTCCGAAAGAGTCAGCTGCTCTTTTTACTAGGCCGTTGTAGAAAGCTATGTCATCTGGTGGGGATGCTTTTGAGGGATAGCAACATGTCTCCTCCTCTGGGCTTTAAGTGTCTAGGTCATTCCATCTGTCCTGGAAATTTTCAGAGGCTTCCTCCTCTTCTGGTGCCTCGATGTCTTCCTCAAGATCTTCATCGAGTGGTTCGGGGGGTTGGAGGTGACTCGAGAATCTCCTCTTCTTCCCCTTCGGCATCTTCCGCCCCTTCGGCGTCTACATTGTATGCTTCGGTGACAGGGATTTTAGGAATTCCTTGAGGTAGGCGTCAAACTCCTTTTTCTGGAGGAGCGTTGCCATTTCGGCTTAGAGACGTTTTCTTTTCTTCTCAACTTTGAGTGATCTCTCGACGTCGGAGACCGGAGATTTTCTTTTCTTGCTCTTGCTTGCCTCTGGTTTCAACGGCGTTGCTGTTCCCTTCAGGGTTTCGTTTTCGACCCTTGTTTTCCGCGCCTTGTGCGATTTTCCCTCGTCGGTGTCCCTAGGCAGGGTTCCTTGGATCGAGGCTGGCCTTCGTTCGCCTTTTTCTTCGGCGTCAGGGCTGCCTTTGGCTGTGCCAGATTATCGTGCCCTTTGGTTCCGACGGATGTGTATGGTGTCTTACCATATCTGTCATCCTCTCTGTGTCCTTTGCCATCTTTTTGTAGGCGTGGGTTTTTTCGGAGTCTCCCTCTAGAATTTCGACGCCCGATACAGAATTTGAAAGCAGTATTTTCCATGGCCCCTACCTCGCCATTTGTCGTCCCTTGATGTCTTTAGTATTGGGGCTGTCATTCTCGGAGTTAAGCTTTGCTCTCTGTTTGTGATGTCGGTTTTCCACTCGAAATCTCGACTTTTATCTTCTTTCCGGAATTTTTCCTGAACGTCTGAGCGTCCCGTCTTGCTTCCAGACCCAACGGCACAAAAAAGAATCTGAAGATGGCTACCACACACAACAACCATAAGGCGCCGTCTGACATCACTCAGGGGACGTACCTGGCACCAAATGGTGGTCCACGACACCCCCAAAAAATGAAGACACCATTCCAGACCCAACCACTAGATGGCAGAATGATGCACAGTATGTGAATCCAGAAAAGGATTCACGCTGCAAAACCTTATAATCTTTTTCACCTGGCCCAGACAGGGTCCAGAAAGGGTCTCAGTACCAAGACTGCTCTGGCTAAGGCTGCGAATGCTATGTGTTCCATCTTTTATATGGGCGGATCAGCGACTCTCGCATTCCATGACATTACAGCCTCTGGCTTTTTCTCTTGCACACTGTGAAAAATTTGGCACAATAACTGTCATTGAAAGAAAAACTAAGGAGGGAGCTAGCTCCAAATCTGCATTGGAAAGGAACAGACCTCAACACGCAGGGGTGAAGTTTATATGTTGCCCAACATTACATCCAGGAGGGATCTAAACTGCAGCCGCATGGGGCCACCTGCTGGCATACCAGGGAACTGCTCGGAAAAATCTACAGATTCAGTCTTGCACCTGCGGGTATTCGCAAAGGGAGAAATCTGCAGTACAGAGTATCTATGAAAAGAGGACCTAAATTATCGTTTAGGAAGTTGAAACACTTGACACAATCGATTAATTCGCTAATTAACTATGTTTGAAAAAGCCAGGATTATGTACTAAAAACTTTTTCTGTTTATTTCAATTTATCTGATTATTGCATTTATGTATACAAATTTCCGCTTCATGAGTTATCACCATGTGATCAGTTGAACCCTAGGGCACCCTGGCTTTATTTATCTAACAATCTTCATCACATATTCATTAAAACATTTTTAGGTACAGGTGGTAGACACTGTGCTTATTTAATCAATTCATTCTTTTGGGATGATCATTTTTAAACTCTTCAATACTTTATTATTATTGATATCACCGTAAGCTATTTCTAAGTGTATCTACAAATGTACCAGACTTTGGCTTGATTTAATGGACAGCACCGGTTTTTGTTACATTCAAAATCTATGCAGCACCCTGTCGGCCAGTCTACAACAACCACTTGTGTGAAGTTATGCTCATTTACAAGCAACGGAATAACTTCAATCTCCTTCCTTCACTGAGGTGCTGGGTCGCAGGGCAACTGAAGTTATGGAGTAGGTACATTAGTTTAGATGTTTAACCATGTCAAAGATTAGGCCTCTACCACTTTCCCCTCCTCACAAGGACTACTGTTGTTCACGGATTCCAAGAACTCTTATGATCTTGTATGCATATCAGCTAGTGGAGGTGGGTATCTAGAGTACGAAGTTTTTGCTGGGTTGGCATTGAAAACGAGGTTTGCTCTGTAAAAAATGATGGGTGCTCTGCAATGTCTCCACGAACCTCCCTGTTTTTAAATCCTTTTGAGACATTCTAAAGCATGATCTACCCTGGACTCCGAAGGCGATTTCAACCAAAAGGCGTATTAATAACTTGGGTGCACTTCTCTACTCCGGTCTCTGTAACAATTATGTAATTTTAATACAAAGCCCGTGGTAAACTGCTTGCTGCACCAGCAGAATCTATGGATGTTTCCACGGAGTTTTGTGCACTTCAATGGGGTTTCCCCACTTCTACTATGGAAGGTCAGAAAGTATTTTCGCATTTCTTCAATATCCTGCCACTGCTCATGTCCATACCTGCCCAGAGCTGCTGAAATTGCAGTGTGTTTACATTTTTGCACTACTTATCAGGCGGAGATCCCATGGCTACACTTAGATCAACAGAACTCTTCCTCACTCTGGAAACAACTATTGAGCCCAGTTTTGCAAGGATTCGTATACAAGTTGGGTCCTGTGGTGTTAACTGAATTTTTGCTCTTAGCATCACTAGTCTGACAGCAGCTGCAATAGTAAAATTGTCCATAAACTGTTGCTCCATTGGGCGATAGAAGAAGAAAAAGAAGGATTCTCCACTTCAGCACATTAATGCAGTAATCTGAACGAAGCTACAATCATCGCACTCATCATCATAGAATTAAATTCCATATATATGGGGCACACTATATTTTATGCTAACTAATGATGCCTCCCCCAGCCTAACCTAGTCAGACCTGTTCTTAATGCTCCTCTTACTCATGCTCATTTTAATTTGCGTAATCAGGCTATTCTTCTGAAGGTGTGTGTTCTATCTCACGTATTATGTCCATCTCCTTCTTGAAGGTCACAGTCAACTGACTGTGGTACTTTTATTAAAGTTGTTGATGTTAAGACTTTTGTGGAGCTAAACACTTCACAAGGCTACTTTTGACAAATAATTTTAGGGCTGCAATAACACCTTATTGTTTTCTTAAAATATAAAGCAATTCTCTTCGGTAAATGTTTAAATTTTTTTCAGCACCAAAACACATTGTTTTTCTTTTTTTTTTAGCATACCTGCCAGTGAAGAATACTCAGCAATTTTCACCCCAGTTGCTCTTTCAACAGGAGGTCAAAGAATTCCTGTTGGAGCTGCTTTTCATCTTAAAGTCTGTATCTACTTTTTAGTATTGGCTCAAAACTCTCAACTTAAGTACCAATTCAAAGTCTATGCTGAAGGCACTGTTGTGGCACATGGTTCCAAGTCAATCTGTTTTTGTCTTTTTGTTTTTCACTCAAACGTTTAATTTTTTAAGTTGAACATTAGCAGATTAACATGCATGGGAGTCAGACTCCCAATGGGTGACCTCATTACAAGTGAGTACATTCCTATTGTTGCCTGCCAACTTTCTGGTCCAACAAGCCCACTTTTTATCATTAGGGAAGAATAGGAAAGGATGGCGTTCACTTCCTCTACTCCTGCACAGCTCCTTAGACTTTTTTAATTTTCACTGATGGTCCCTACCTTTGCAAATGTATATTTACATCATGATAGGCATGCATCCTATAAAACTGACAGAAGGTTAAGCAAATATATCCCACTTTGTAAAGATGTCCTTCATACTCCTTAATTTCTATCTTTGTTCCTTAGTACTACTTCCCAGGAACGGTGTGATCCGGGTCTTAGAAGGTTTTACTTGGGTAAGAATACATGCCTGTTGACGGTGTCAGGACTGTCATCGGTGATGGCCTACCAGTGATGTTCTTGTTGGTGAGGTTACAGAGTGTTCTTCTTAAAGTGTGTGCCATATTCAAAACACTTATAAGAGGGGTTCTAGGTAACAAGAATGATTATGCTCCAGGCTAAAGCCATAACACTGGACTCCAGGCCAAATGGGTACCAATAGAAGTAGGTTATGAAAACTGCTAGCAAAACACCAAGCTGAAATGCACAAACAGTGCTGTGATGGAAAGTTGAAAAACTGGCTGAGGAAGGGAGCTACCAAGGGTGCCGAGTAACAGATGGCCTGGGGTTCAAAAGAACTGAAGTTGGGAGGATTAGAGGTGAACAAGTGGGGGGTTTTGCTTCCTGGGGTGAAGGCCAAAGGGGCAATGTGTCAGTTGCTATAAATGGGCATGTGTCGGAGTGCCACTGGGCAGCAGACAGACCGACAGAAGGGTGCTGCTGCAAATATATCAATGTTCGAATAGATCAAAGGGCTTCAAGGTTATATGTCTTCCAAAATACTATTTTTCCTCCCACTGACACTTATCAGTTCTGCAACCTCATACGCTCGTGATACCAATTAAATCCCTCCTGCCAGCTCATTTTATCACGTTTATTAGTTGAGTACAGTGAATGTCTGGAAAGTTAAGGCCTATGTCATTCAAATCTCAATAGCCATAATCAAGAGATCATAAATATGGAGACAGGTGGATTGCCGTTTAGGTTAGGACAGGCTCTGAGGGAGGCTAAAAGCTGATGAAGTAGAGACAGGCAGGTAGGAAGAGACGGGGAGAAGATGTGGGAAAGGGGGTAAATAGCTAAGGTGAGTAGTGATCATGGTGGGGTAAGGTAGTGGCGGCCCTGCTGGTACAGTGGCAGTGGTGTGTATGGGGGAGGTGGGGAGTGACTGAGGAAGAGGTGGGTGGCTTTGACTGAGGTCAGGCAGGAAGTATGAGGGCAGTTGTTAGGTGGCTAGTGGCTGAGGTGACGTCTGAGGAGAAGGGCAAGTGAGCAGTGACTGGATGGGGAAATGGTGTGGAGGCAGGTAAGAAAGGACCAGGTGCACGTGGGGTTAGGGCCGAAAGGACTTAGGTGCACGTGGGGGTAGGGCCATAGTGACTATGGTGGTATTAAGAGAAGAAAAGGGATGTGGAGCCAGGTGTCAGGTGAATAAGTATGCAGGAGAACGCAGGTGAGAAGTGACTAGGGTGGGATAGCCGTGTGGTGACCAAGTGGGTTCTAGTGCACAGTGTAGACTACACTTTTTGGCCATGTTTGAAGGCGACTCAATGGATAATTTTCATAGACACCTAATATCAGTGCATTTTTCCCTTAGTGCCATCACATGCTCTGCCTCACCATAAGCAATTTTATCACCATTCTGCTCTGCACCACTGACATTTCATCATCAAAACCAGATATTTCCATCCCATCCAGAGCTACCTGCAATGTTTAAATGCATCAAGTGTACTTAGCCCAACTCCGCCATCTACAATTATCCATCTCCACTCTCAGCTGGACTTCTATTGCACCAACATCATCTTTCACCATTTTAACCTCTATGGTATCATGTCACACACCTTCCCGTCCGTTCTAATCACCACTTCTACTTCACATACATCAGTTGCTACAATTATTCCCATTCACACCGCTGACCCTCACACTTCTATTCATACTTTCTATATCACCCCCTCCAACTAACTGTATGACACTTATCTTGCACTCCCACAACCCCTCTACCTGTTTTGGTTATTAATCCCAATTTCACATTGGATGAGTACCGCATGAAAACCTTTTGAAGTTGATACTTACCCTGCCATCATGTGTCAGCAGAATTGAATCACTCTTGATGTCTCGATGAATGACGCCTTGAGCATGAAGTACAGACAGTGCTTTTAGAACGGACAAACAAACAGCTGCAATCTGTTCTTCGTTCATTCTACAGGTCGTGCAGAAAAGAAAAGGAACATGGAAGTTGTCAGCACAATACTCAAAAATATAACACCCTTCACAGGTTAATGCCTCCCAATTGGGGTGATTTATGCATGCACAGCTTAATTAGAGTCTAACAGAAACTCACAACATCATCTTCTACCAAGTGTGAATGCACAGAAGGGGTAACTATGTCGTCTGTGAATGGGGAAGGCAGGGGGTTTGAGGGATGTCCCAAGGGCAGTCAGCTATTACTGGGTAGTGCTTAGGCACTTACATCTCCAAAGGTATTAAAACTGAATACCTAAACAGCCGCGGCATGTGCAGGTAAGAGCGGAGGGCCGGGTGGGGGATTTCGACAGACGACGATGAGGAAAAATTATTTATTTACTTTTTTCCTCGTTGTCGTCTGTTGAATCCCTTGCCAACCCAACCCAACCCCACCGCTCTTACCTGTAAGGGCTGCGGCTGCACTTAAAGCTTACTTTAGGAGTTGGTAGGGTTTAAAAACTCAAATAATGCACAATACATTTAATTGCTATTCAAGCTGTAACTTTGGAAAAAATTTGTATTTTAAAAAATGAATTGAGAAACCGCAATTAGAAATAATATATAAACTGAAATCATAAGGTGTTAGAACCTAATGGGGATGTGATTCCACCGCGCAAATCTTTATAGCAATCAAGCACTAGGTGCTGGACATTAAGGTATATAGATAATGTTATCCTACAAGTGAGCTGTTGGGTGTTCTCAGAAGTCTCAGCAGATAACACCACAATATTTATTAACACAGCTGGTCAATGGAGTAAAGTTACCAGACAGAAACATACACTGAAATACCATTGCTGTAATACATTTGATCCTCTAGTTTCAGTTTGTCTGGATGCAAGCTAGTATTAGACTCTTCTGCTGAGTTTCCAGTAAGAGCAGTCCGAAAAGTCCACAAACAAAACCTATTTGGAAACAACTAGTGTATCAACGAATTCAAAAGGTGAGTTTAAGGTGTTTAGTTCAGACCTGAATCTGAGTGTTGTCTCAAGTTGGGGCAAAGCTCTATGGGGGGCTGGTTAAGGACCCAAACAGTTTCTAGGTCTTCAAAGTATTCTCCAGTGAGCGAGATAGTACAAAACATTAGCAGCCTGTACACCAAATAGGCAGAACAAGGCCACGTTCCCATATTTTCTAGTTAACTAGAATAGCAGATCTTTCTGAACATACAGGAATTCTCTCTTGTCCACCCTGTGTAGTGTACCGGTTATTGTAGTATACTGGTTTCAATGTGGTTCATGCTCTGCCAGTGAGAGGCTCTCTGAATGATGTAATATGGAATGTTGGGAGTGAGACGCTACAGTTGGAGAAGGGCTGAGCAGCATGCTGGCTGCTCCTGGTGGGGCTGAACATCTGAACATGTAACTTGTACAATAATTACTCTTGAAATACTACAACAAGCTTGGAGTCAGTTACTACAGTTATGCTCTCTTAAGATACAGCACAAAGGAACACCAGAGAACAGGGTGTATCCCCCTTGAAGCCTGGCAAAGTACAAGTTACTAATGAGGAGGTGGTCGTGGACAGAATCTGATCCAGCTGGGGGAGTGGGGGTTGGGGGGGGGGGGGAGAAGGGTAGAAGCTACACTTCGAAAACAAGGTCATTAGGTATTTCCCTACCTAGACGACTGGCTGCTAAAAGCCTCAACACTACAGCAAGCTTCCAGAGATGCCAACGCTTTCCTCTCACTGTTTCGCAGACTAGGCCTCACTGTGAATTATCCAAAATCCTCGACTATCCTAAGTCAAACTGTAACATTTCTGAGAGCAATATGGATACAAAGCAAAACAATGGGGATGCCAGATTGGATAAAGAGCGCAAGAAAGTGTCAGTCGCTTGGTATATGTGTATTGAGAATGTTTCACGTACACCTTCTAGCTATTTATTAAAACCGATTAGTAGCTGGGAAAGGGGGCTACTCTTCCGGCTGAGGACTGACACCATGGAATTTATGCTCTCCTTTCCTGCTGGGTTTACCTCTAACCTTGATCTACTGCCATGTCCATGTAATAGCCAACAGAAACAATCGATGTTGCACTTTTTATTTTTCTGCTGCTATTCAATACTCACTAAAAGGTTTTTACTTCTGTATTTTAAAGCCTCACTGGAGACTGACTATAAGGCTGCATATGGGAAGGTCATTACTTTAAAAAATGATGAGCTAACCTTTCGGGTTTGCTCTTTCTTGAAGGAGGCGGTACGTACTCGTAACTCTATGTGCCCCTGCTGAATCCTTTGTATTTTACCTTCATATTTTAACTTTTAAGATATATGTCATTTTAACGGATTCTGCACTTTCTATCTTGTGTACTGTACTACTGGAGGACTAATTTTAATTTCAACTGGATTCTTTTTAACTGTCCTTTTGTTGCTGATATTTTTCGGTGAATATGCTGCTGTTTGTCTGCACTTTTATGGATATGTATTTGTATCCGAATAAAGTTTATATTGATTGATTGAAAGCAAAACAAAGCCTTCCTCTCCCAAGACAGACAGCTTAGACTAACCAACTTGGCTGTAAAGATTTACAAAAGAAAATCAGTTTCTAAGCGGCTGTACAAGTCATTACTGGGCATGATCTTGTCCGCAATCAATCTGGTTCTGCTGGCGTGAATCAAA
Source organism: Triturus cristatus (assembly GCF_964204655.1). Classification (NCBI taxonomy): domain Eukaryota; kingdom Metazoa; phylum Chordata; class Amphibia; order Caudata; family Salamandridae; genus Triturus; species Triturus cristatus. The sequence goes on from NC_140592.1 coordinate 307,637,249, forward strand.
ATCAGGCACTGCAGGAGGAGCTACAAGTGCAGTGGATCCAGTCAGAGGGATCATTCGATGACTAGATAAACATCACCCCAAGGATGGTGGAAATGTTAGTGTGGTGGTCTCAAATAGCTCACCTATCACAAGGCCTTACGTTCTTGACTTAACTACTCGACTTTATCATCACCATTGATGCATTCTGGGAGGGCTGGGGTGGCCACTTACAGAACCTACAGCTACAAGGAAAGTGGTCAGTACTTCAAAAGACAATGCACATCAGTCCCTTGGAACTAAAGGCGATATCTCTTACCCTCCAAGCTTTTCTTCCTCGAAAAGCAGAAGTCTCCGTTCTGGTCCGTACGGACAATACGACAGCATGTAGTACATTAACAAGCAAGGGGGTACGAGGTCACTAACACTATATCTAAGGAAGCCCAAGAACTTTGGAAATGGCTTACAGCCCCCAAGATATCTCTGAAAGCCAGGTATGTGTCTGGCGTAAACAACACCTAAGCAGACACACTCAGCAGAACCAGAGACAGTTGCCACAAGCGGGAACAAGATCAGGCGGAACTGGACAAAATAATCTTCCAGTAGGGCAAGCCAGCTTTGGATCTCTTCTCGACAGACAACAATGTCAAATGCCAGTTCTATGCCAGTCCACTGCCAGGGTCATGAGGGAAAGTCTTTTCAATGAGACGGTCCAGGATTTATGCATACACTTTTCCCTCTTCCCTCATACAGAGAATTCTCATCAAATGAAGATGAAGTAATGCCACTTCATTTTTACAGCCCGCAAACAGCCCAGACAGCATTGGTTTACAGAGCTTCTACTGCTGTCAGAGTCCAATCCCATTCTCTCCCGACAATTAAAATGCTCTTAACGACGGACGATGGCCAAATCCTACATCTGAAGCCAGCCTCTCTCTAATTACATGCATGGGCTGCTGAATTCAACGAGTCCTGAGATGTAGCTATTTCTCAAGACTATAGGTAAATGTTGACTAAAGCAAGAGCTGAATCTAAATACAAAACGTACAGCCTAAGGTTGAAGAGATTCTGCTCATGGTGTCCACAGTGTAACTTGCATCCCTTGAAAGCGACACCTGAACAGATCCTGCCTTACCTCCTGTTACTAGGCAGATGAGGTTTGGTACACGCCTCTGTTAGTTCACCTTGCCGCAATTTCTATGTAAAACTTTTTGCATGTTCTCTCTCTTCATGTTCTACAAGAATAGTCCAACAAATTATGAAGGGGTTGTTCTGAGCTTTTCCCCTAATACAAGCTCCTCCCTCAGAATGGCATCTCAATGTGGTTCTCTCCCATCTTATGAAGCCTCCAATGAAACCCATTCACAAAGCAGACCTGAAGTATCTCGTGTGGAAGTTCGCTTTACTCTTGGCTGTCACTTCCACTAGAAGAGTAAGCGAGATTCACTCTTTCACGACGCATGAACCGTTCCTTCATTTCACTGATGATTATGTGCTTCTAAGGACCACTCCAAAATGTATCCCCAAGGTCCCATGGCAGTTTCATTTCAATGAACGTATCCTAGTTCATACTTTTTCCCCAAATCCGGCATTCGTGACAGAAAGGTCTCTCCATACCTTGGACGTTAAGCAATGGCTTAAATTCTATCTTCATTGCACTACACAAATCCGGAAAACGGATCAAAACTGCTTGTCTTTTATGCACAGTCTCACCAAAGTACTGCAGTTACGAAAGCAACAGTTGCAAGATTGATTTTGGCTGCCATTCAGTTTTGCCATAACAAGCCTGGCAAACCACACTCCGCAAGGACTAAAGCACACTCAACAAGGGCAGTATCCACTTCGGCCTCTGTTTGCAATCATCCCACTGAAGAAATATGATGTACTGCGACGTGGAAGAGCACCCACAGGTTCACGTAGCACTGCTGCCTGGAATTGGCGCAAAAGAGGGATGCAGCCGTACGACTGGCGGTTTTACGTCATCTATTTCAGTAAAGCGAGCCTCTAACTTAACATGATTATTATTTCCCTCCTAATGTATTTGATACAGTTGAATACTGCATGATTCTCTTTACATATAATGATAATTTTCACAGAGTAATGAATAAATGAATTCATACAGATATACTTTAGACTATTAACTATTATCCTCAAGCGTACTACTATTACTGCCTTGTTTACCTACAAAATTGCTTGCTATTCTGATTCAAATATGTGGATCTATGAAGGGTCCAATACTAGAGAACAAAATGTTACTTACCTGTAACTTCAGTTCTTCCTAGCAATATTAGGAATGACATCAATTCCTCCAGAAAGTTGGTAAAGAACTGGTTTATGGATGATACAGTTAATCTCTCCCTTAGGTTTTGCTACCAGGAGCTCCGATCCAACCCGGAAAAGTTGGTAATAGACAAGATAACAAAATGGGAGCAGCGTATAGGGACTGGCTTAGAGGATCAACTCTGCGAGTAGTATTACGATTTGAGCCATACTTGCTTTAGGGGCAAAAATTTTCAAAGCATGCCTGTTTTTTAATGGTTGGATGTTCTACTTAACAACACGGGCTCTGAACAAAATTGTCTCCTCGGTCCCCAGGAATTGGCTACAGTGTGGTCTTGAAGGGGATGGACTACATATGTTTTTAGTCCTTTAGTTCCTTAAAGCCATTTGGGGGGTGGCTTAGATTGGTTAGTAGGACAGTTTGAGAGAATGTCCTCCCCCTTCGATTAGCCCTCCTGGGGCCGACAGATTTCCTACAGCCAGAAGAATAGGTAGGGAATTGTGTCATTATTGCAATGTTAATTTATCGGTCATAGATCATTATCTACTGGATCTCCTTTCATCCCCAAGTTAGGTGAGTGTGTTAGAAAAATGTGGGGGAAGGTGAATGAGCAATTAAAACTCATTTAAATCTTGTTTTTATCTTGAAACATTTGCTGTCTGTCCAAGGACAGAGATCAAATGTCAGTTTGTGTTTTTTATTAATTGCTGCTTATCTGATCATGGAAAATGGGGTCTACTTTTCTTTCTCCTATTACAATTACAGGCTTTTGTCAAGTGATCTAATAATCATTGTAAATTAAAAGTCTGTACAATATCAGTTTTTTTAACACACAACATTTAAACAGCTTGTAAATCAATAGTAGAAATCTTTTAAAAAATATATCTGGAATTACAAAAGCAATTTTTTTTGTAATTCAGAAGTGTGATGCAAACAATGATTTAAATAGGAGCAAAAGTAATCTGAACACTTTACTTGGTGAGGTGCAAATGACAAATATTTGCAGAAACTTGATTCCTAAAGATCACTATAACCGCATGTCAATGGGAAATTGTGGACATTTCAATGGAAAATCTGTCGATTGCAAATGAGTGTGCTACTACTTCATGCTTTAGGTATGTACTTGTTAAAAGTGATAGTTTTTAACAAGTTCGGTGCCCGCGTCGGGCAACGGCCGTCGCGAGCACTACCTGGCTAGTGCGGTGCACGAAAGCGGTCCCGCCCACTCATCGAAACTGAGGCGGAATTTGCGCCGCGGTTAACGGGTTAATCATGATTTGAGAAACATTCCTCGCCTGTCCCGATGTAAATGTTGTTAATGAACTAAGAGGCAAGTCAAAGGTCATATGTATCCTATATGTGGCTAGATTTGTATTCTAGGCGGAGCAAAGGTTTAGTCTACTAAATCAAGCAAAAGTATTTTTTTGTACAGGAGACATGCTGAACTCGCATGTTTGAAGGTGCTCTCACATATGAGATAAAGAAAATGGCGGCTCAGTGAAATAAAATATTTGCCCAGGATCACATAATTTGAAACCAGTTAATGGGTCAAGAGCATTATAATTAGGTCGAGTAGATTATTTAAGTCACTAGACCTTCAGGTCTAGTTACATATTTTTGATTATTCGAGGCCTGCCTTTTGTTCAGGTAGACAGGCTTGCGACTGTAACAGAGGCGGGAGACCAGGGCTCAAACCGGTTTCCACATGGTTTTCCCACAGGTAGCCACACCTCTAGGGTGGGCTACAAAGCTCCTAACATCCAAGGAAGGGCTCACACATCTTCAGAGTGGCAGAATAGTGCACCTTGGAATTTCTAGATGCCAAACATAGCCGGAAGTCATCACAGGGTGAGAGGGATTCTAGTAGCCCATTGGCTAGCGAACTCATAATCCCCAAGGCAACTTTCTGAAAATAAATATGGCCTCTCTGGCACCCTGAACCTCAGATCACTCCAGAACGTGAGAAAGGACAGAAGGACTACCCTGTTGACACCTGGACTCAGCAAAGAGGGGCTGCACCATCTGCTGAGTGCACCTGCTGCACCTTGTGCTAGAGGAGAGAGGACTGTGCCTGTGGCTCCTGGCTTAAGGGAAAGTTGCTCCAGAGCACCAGACCAAACATGTGGTTCCAAGGGTCAGTCGGCTGACCCCCTGGAACCAGCACTAGGACTACCAAAGCTAAAGTAGCCCAACTTTGTAAGTCAGTAGCCACTTCTGGAGAATAACTGCTGACAGCCGTTAGGCACTCCGAGGCCGATCCTCAACCACCAAAAGTTGCATCTGAGTTTGCCAGAACCAAGAGTGTCATCTGAGTCAAGATTGGTCACCCAAGAGGGACACCAACCTGTCCAAGAAATACCGCTGGGATCGCTGTGGTCGGAGACCGGTAGCACAGCAGCAGCTGGCCTTCTACTGGTTCAAAGAGGAATTCGAGGGACACCGACCTCTGTGGCCAAAGTCCCTCCACTTGACTTGTGGACAAGGAGTAACCGTAGGGACATACCAGTCGACACCCAGGGCATCTCCATCTCTTGCATCCTAAGAATACGGATCACTCTGTTAAAGTCGATGGCAGTCGTACTGTAAAGTTAAGTACTGGACTGAAGAACCAGCTAACTGCCCAAATACTCCTCAGTGCCCCACCACATAACTTCTCCCTGCCAGATTTGGTAACCCCAGGCTGGCTTCAGGAACCAAATAACTCTTACAAACTTGTTTAAAGTTTACAAACTTTACAGTTACCAATGCTTGTTTGTGGTTGTGCTTGAAAGTACTGAGATATACATTTCCTTTAAAAATCTATCTCCGGAACTCTCCGCAGGAATTCTGTTTATCTTGGTTGCTAAAAATTCATAAAATTATAATCTATGTTTATAAACTGGTGTTGGATTTCTTTCATGGTGTGTGACTTTCCTATTTCATCGTTTGATGCTTCTAAATGCTTTACACTAGCTCCTCTGTTTAAGAATTGCTGCTTGAAGCCACAGCTACCCAAAGCGGAGTTAAAGGCTTTACAAATGAGCCTGGCTGGACCCAAGACTGTTTTTACAAGTGTATTACACAGTAAGGGCGCACAACCATACCATATAATACACCCAAACACTTACAGTACCTGTGGTAGCACAATGTTCAATGCAGTGCTAATTACTGTATTGCCTGAAGAATACAGTACAGTTTGTTTTTAATGCTGCTGGGGAGCTGCATGATTAAAGATTCGGTCTTCCATCCTGGTGTAGCCTGAGTATTTTTGATTGGATTACCACAAACATTTAACGGTACCCAAACAAAGCCTTCCTGAAGCGGAGATAAAACAAGCAGACAGTCAGAATGCTTAGCAAGTACAGGAGCGTCCTCCTATTTTCACACTACGTGATAAAGTATACAACAGCAAGAATTGATTAATTTTGGAGAGGCAATGAGCAACCACAAATTGCAGCCAGACGATGTTATCCCACCTCCTTGTTTATTCCGCTCCTGAGACAAATGGAGCTATCGGAATGAGTTGCATGCGCTCTGCCTCAAGACCCAAGAAATCAGCAGCAGAGGCAGAAATGCATACAGAAATCTGGAGTCCCATTGAAGACAAAAGTCTCCCAGAGAACCTTGATGATGGAACTACAGATGCGAAAGGCTGGGCACTGCATGTGCTTGGAGGCTGCGAACAGACAACAAGACGAAGACTCCTGTGCCACCTCCAGGAGCAGACGCAACTTATGATCAGCAAAATGAGGCCTGCTGAGCTTGCCTGCCTTGACATTCACTGAACACACCAGGTGGCAGACCGTTAGGGAAATGACATTAAGGTTTCAACCAATGCCACACACAGCATGAGAGCCTATGGATAAAGACTACAAGACGCCATACCACCTTGCTTGTTGCAGTACCACATGGCAGACGTGTTGTCCCTCAGGACCCAGACAGATGAGCCTCAGTGGAAGGCAAAAAGGCTTAGAGGGTCAGATGGACGGCACACAGCTCCAGAAGATGGATGTGGTGGCGCTGCTCAATCAGATACCAGAGTCCTCTGATCTCCATTTAACCCCAGTGACAATTGTCCAACCATAACGCACCCATCACTTTTATGAGCTTTGGATGAGGCAAACAGATTGTACTGCGCATGTCAAGTTGGTATCCAACACTGAAGGTCCGAGACTTCCGTATCAAAAATACAGATGCTGTCCAAAAAAGCCTAAGAGTGCTGCGCCTAATGAAAGAGAAGGTAACACAACAGGGTAAAAAGCGCCTATCAGCATGAGCCAATGGTAGAATGTGCAAGGGCAAGAGACCGGAAAGACACAACCATCCAAGCCAAAATAAAGGTTTGTGCCCAAAACATCAGGATCATACCTTGAACTGTTGTGGGAGTAAAAACACCTTCAAAGCCACTGTGTCTAGGCCGGCCCTTATAAAGGGTATCCCCTGCATGGTTTGATGATGTGATTTCAGTTTGTTAGTCAAGAAAACCCAGGATGAACAGAATCTACACCATTGCTTGCAGGTGATTCAAAACTAGGGAAGGTGGGCCGCCCTTCAGCAGCCAGCCATCAAGGTATGGGAATACATGTCCCAGGCCTGTAAATATGTGCTGCAACCACTAACATGACTTTTGTGAAATCCCAGGCAAGACCCAAGGAAAGGATCGTAAATTGGAACTGTGCAAGTTCAAGGGCACCATGCAGTCATTGGGGTGCCAAGCGAACAAGACCTGGGTAGATTCAACTTGAACTTTTTCCGAGAACAATGAGATCTAAGTCCGACCTCAACCACCTTGAGGACCAGGAATTAACTGGAATTGCATCAATAGAGCTTTGTTGCAGCTGTCGCAGGCAAAGGGGAACATGAAGGCTGCTGCATGAGCTGTCAACCATGCCCTCTGCAGGTTGTGAGGGTTGTTGGATGGTATGCAAGGCACTTATAGCAGCACTAAGAAGCACACCATACTTAAACCGTTTCAGGGCAGAAACTCCTTTTGGACCACAGAGTCTGGTTCCATCAAAACGAATGTCTATAAGGAAGGCTTGTAAGTCTACAAAAAAGCTGGTAGGGGATTCAAGCACGAGACTGAATAACAACACTAGTCCCCATGGCTCAGGCAACACAATCCATAGTGCCTAGACTGGCAGTCAAGATATATTTAGCTGTGACCTGAACATCGTGTACTGTGTGTTTAGAATGTAGTCAGGGAGGACAGGCAAGACCTCGCTCGCCATATTTCAGAGGCCTAAGAAGCACACCGATTTCGGCTACTGGAGAGCAAGACTGGTGGCTCAAAAACCTTTCCACAAAGTATCTATACTTTTAGTCTGTCTAACCTGTATAGCAGAAGGAAAAAAAAAAAATAGGATTCACCTTGCTCTGCAAGGCCTGCATGAAAAGGCTCTCATGCAGTGTGGTGCTGTGTCAGGAAGCAAATGTCACAGAGTGCAAGTCTATCACACCAAGCAATTGGGCAGACTGGTGGCACAGAAGGAGGTTTGGATAGAAGCGACTGCAACATTTTCCAAGGTAAGTAATCAGGGGTTACAACTATGCGTCAGAATGTAGGTTTGTGAAGGTTTAAAAATTCTACCCACATTTTAAGAGACCTTTCAACTGCCCTTCTTGCAGTGCATTTAATTCTCAAACACACAAGAATCTCTGATAGCACAACAACAAAAGGTGTAATGGGAATAATTCAAGTAAATTAAGCACTAACGGTCACTCAAACCAACAGAATCCCCCAATAACTTTGCTGCATTCATCATTTGTACGTTTCTATTTTCTGAGACTGGTTTCTAAATGTGTTTTACTTTTCTTTATTTGTGGATGTAGGTAGTGCATACCAGACCTAAGGGAGACTGACACCAGGTCTACAAGGTATTGATGCAACTTTTTTTCCTGCACACAATGACTGAACATATATCCTTTCATTATCAAAATATAAAGACCATCACAATCATCCAGATTTTTACCATTTAACCAACCTCCTGGTGTTTTCACTGAGTAATCTACAAAATCTAGCCAGGATTGGCTTTGGGTTTTCTTGGCCTCCTTGAATGTGATCCTATACGCCTCAGTGCTGAGTCCAAAGCCCTCAATCAGAGAACCCTTCATGAGGTCTTAGGATGCAGCATCTTTCTCATTGAGCGTCAGGAGTCTATCCCTGCACTTTCCTGAAAACAATTCCCACAGGATGGCACTCCAGAGCTTCACAGGGACCTGTCTACCAAGACAGGCTCACTCAAATGCAATGAACCACTTAGTGATATCATCACCCTCAAAAACTTTAGGGAAAATCCCTTGGGGATTTTGGAGTCAATAAGGTCTCCCTCCCGATTTATTATTTTGCTGCCACCAGAGATGGGTCTTAGGCCCACCTCTGCTCTTTCTTTTTCAATTGCTAGGAGTTTAGCTTCCCGGGCTAACCTCCTGGCCAGTTTCTGAAGATCTGCATCTTCAGTTACTTCCTAATCAGGGATACTACTTGGGACACTTCGACCAGAGGTGTTGCTATCTGAGGTGGTAGTGATGGAGTCAGTGTTGTCCTTCTTCTTCCCCACTGGTGGAAGTTTGACTAGCCGGGCCTTGTCATTACCCGCTCGAGATAGGCTTTTCAGGGTTCAGGACCAATGGCAAGTTTCCATGCTTTGCACACATCTTTAAGTTGACAGACCTTTAGATGTGCATAGGGACCCAGGTTGAGCTCCTGGCTGGTCCCTGCAGTATCGGTAATGGTGTTTAAAGTAAGTGGGCCTTATTAGAGGTCTAAAAAAAATGGTAAGTCCTTCTAAGGCCTACTTACTTAACAGTCTTAAGTTTCTAAACAGTGGGAGACTTAACCAAGGCCCTAACACTATTTTTAATAAAATTGAGAAAAAATCAAAAATCAATAAAAAAGTCTATGAAAAGAAAATTTGGGATTTTCTCAAGTGAAATCAATTGTTGTGCATTCAAGTGATACAACAAATGTCAAAGTCTTGTATCCCACTGCTGCCATCCAATGTAAGAAGCTGGCTCTGTGTATGGTATTACCACTAGGTGGTTATACCGTGCACAGAGTTCAGAGGTGTATAGGGCTCAATGTAAAACCCAAAGTGCTCTATGAGTGGTAGTGTGGGCGAGCAGCCTTAGGCCTAACACAGAGGAGTGTAAGAAATGTATTGCCCAACATTGACAATAATGGACAAACGACTCAAGTAGGAGAGCTGTACCAATTTTAGAAAAAATATACTTTGTTTGTATATTATTTTAAGACCAAGACATCGCAATAAGGGAAGTAAGTTTTTAAATAAAAACACTTTTCACTTTGAAAAATTAACACTTTGAAACTTTTCAGAACAGTTCAATGTTACCCTATGGGGAAAACAATATCGCGGTTAAACAGGTAAGTAATGCACTTACAATTCCACCCTTCGGGACCAAAAGTCAGCAAGGGTCAGGTGAGTACCAAAACTGCACCACCAGTGGCACAGGGACGGCCGGGTGCAGAGGTCAAAATCGGAGTTCGACCCAATGCTTTTGAATGGGGACTGGGGGTGCCTGGAGCCACTAATCCTTTTCAATGGGGACTGGGGGTGCCTGGAGCCACACTGATTTCAGGTAAGTAAATTTGGTTGCAGGGGCCAAGCTTTGGGGGTTATGTTAAGCACGGGGGCACAAAGCAGCACCAAACATACAGCACCAGTGGAACGGGGCGGTCGGGTGCAGGGTGCAATCTCTACGTCGGGCACCTAATGCTTTTTAATGGGGATTCTTATTTTGGCAAACAAGCTGCAGGCATTGCACTGGAGATTGCAGGAGGGAGACCAACGACAGCAGAGGTAAGTAGAGATGTATGGGGTCGTAGGGGCACTGTCAGTTCAGCTCACCAAGGCCCAGGGGCTTCGGGTGCGGGGGTGCCTTTCGACGTCAGTCTGCTTACAAGAGCCAGTCACGATGAGCCCCCGAATTGACAAAGCAGGTGGCGCAGTGGAGATCAGGAGAGGTCATCCACGCTGGACACGAGGTCAGGATCGCTGGGGAGACTTCGCAGCACAGGTGAGCTACTCAGACTCAGGCCATAGGCGTCAGGTGCAGAGTAGGCAGGGATCACAGTTCCTGCTGGATCCAGAGCCATTGGATTCGGTTTCTTCAGGACAGGTCCGCTGTCCACTGGAGATTGGAGTCTTTTTCTACGACAGCAGTCCTCCCAGGCTTTCAAAGGTTGCTGGCTGCAAGACAGTTTCACAGAAGCTGGTGACAGGCTGGTAGGGCTGGGGCCAAGGCAATCTGCGTCTGCAGACTTCTCTACAGGGATGTCTTCTTGTTTATTAGGTCATCACAGATCTAATTTCTAGGTCTGGGTGAGCCCTATAAATACTAAATTTAGGGGACTTTTAGGGGAGTGGTAGGGACAATGGGCACCTTACCTGGAGTTACTTCACCCACGAGCATACCACCCTCCTGTGGGAGGGGGCATAGACCTAACCCTGATTGGAGGAGTCCCCTCATCTTCAACATGGAGACTAAAAAGTGTCCTTAACTTCGCCTCCTCCATCTGAGAGGTGGGCACACCTCCTAGCCCTGCTAAGCTTTCCCGCCGGGTTTCCCGCCCAAAGTGGGGTGTAAACTGGGGGCCACCATCTGCTGCTAGCAGAAGAGGCTAGGGGTAGCATTACAAAGGCGGCAGGCCTTTGAAGCTTCCCCTTCGAACACTGGCCGATCCTGGGGGAGGAGGGACGACACCTCTACAAAGAATGTGCATTGTTTCTGGTCCCAGAGAGTGGAGGCTCTCTTCTCATGGTTTCAGAAACATTTCTGTGTGCGGCAGGCTGCCTAAAGCCAGTCAGGTCGGTAGGTTTTCAGGGGGCACCTCTGAGGTGCCCTCTGAGTACATGTTTTAATAAATCTCACACTGGCATCAGAGTGGATTTATTACAACGAGCTGTTTGGTACCAAACACTCCTGGGTTCAGTGAAGCCATCATGGTGCTGTGAAACTCGAGTTGTCAAGTTCCCAGCCCATGTACTCTCTATGGCTTCCCTAGCACTTATAATATTAAGGAACAGACCATAATACTGTGGGGGCACATCTCCTCATGCAGATATGCCCACATTTGAGATGTAGTGCACCCTGCCTTAGGGCTGGTAAGAACTGCTAGAGGGGTGATTTACCTATATCTTAGGTAGTGCTAGGTGGCATGGCACACAGGCAGTGTGCCATGTCGACTTGGTCATTTTTTCACCTCACATGGGGCATGCCAGCTGCTAGGCAGTGGCATGGTCCTAGTGAGGGGCTTCCTGGGGACCCTCTTCAGCCTCCAGGCCCTAGGTACCACAGTGTACCACTTACAAGGGACTTATGGGGGGGGGGGGCAAATTGTGGACATTTTGTTAGTAAAAGAACATTGGTACTGGGAAACCTGTACTTTACAGTCAAAGTTGCATCAAAAGTCAAAATGTGTGTATGGGGGTACTGCAAGAGAACCCCATTTTCTCACTCACTTGAAGATCAACATAAACAAGCAAGCAGCATTTAGTGACATGTTCAGATTTAGCTTACAGCTGATCTGTACAAATCTACTTAAAGCATACTATGACAGACATTTGACAGGAAGAACACACATTTGAAGTGATGTACAAAGTCACCCTTCGAGATACATTTAGAGTACCAGGTGTTTTTAATATCTTAAGTGGTGTTTGTGGTAGGGATCAAGTTACAGATTTCTGAGGTTTTCCAAAAAAGAAAAAGGAAAAGAGAAATTGTTCTTTGCTTCTTGAACTGGGATTATTTTCAGGAGCATTAATTCAGAACTTCGAGTGCTGTTTATCCTCCCCACCTGAGATGTTTAATTTTTGTGTCATATATTTTGTGGTGTCAAGGTGCACAGCTCTGTTCATGATGCAACCCATTTTTAAGCAGCTTTGTGCATCAATTATAATGTATTTGAAAGAACCAAAACAATGTAATCAAAATATTTTACCCAAGCCTAGTCTTGCTGTGGTATATACGACCGCTTTCAAATCAGTGAGACTCATCTAGGTTATACCAGTGAGTTAAGCAATCCACATGATAAATCTTGAAATGATCAGTTATTATACCACCAATTTAAATTCTGATTTGATATAAACAGTTTAAACCCCCTAAAAGACGCTCAAATAGGTACTGTGTGTTCTTAGCTATTGAATTTGTGTGTGCGTGCCAGGTCAGATTTGCATCTACCACAACTCTGTTTTTTTGCAATTGATGATGCGAAGCCTGCACTAATGTACATCAATGGCGTTCAGCCAGGAGCGAATCAGAATAGAGCTCAGAGGTAGAACGATGAGGAGGAATTCAGATCAAAGTCGTTTTTATTCCAGTGATAAACAGGTCATAAACCACTCACTCTTCTAGAGTCTACCCCAGGAGTATTGCCTCTCGTATCATCTGTATCATATGCACAGAGATCATACAAAATGCTTAAGTATTTAAGAAGCATGGTAAGAGGTCCCAAGTAAACACTGAAAAGCCATGATGATAAAATTGAGCCTTGTGGAATGCTCTGGCCTAGAGTTAAAGGGTCTCACAGGTTGTTTTATTTGTTGGACTCGGTTTTCCAGGTACGATTATAGCGAGTTCAGAACAGTACCATTGATACTTATTTGTACCTTGAGTGTGGTAAGTGGTGTGCGCAGCTTATCGTATAAAATGCTACCGGGAGATCTACACGATATGACTCACTCTTGTCCAGTAAACATAATGAATCATCAAATGTATGAAAACGGCAAAAAACTGCCAAGAAGTAGACTTCTAAATTACAATAACTTTGGCTAAGGTAAAACTATATGGGCCATACATCATGGCAACTTTAAAACTTATGTGTTTAGTGTTGTATCTGTTGTCTTACAGAAAAGCTATCCTGGAGCTACTTAACTAACTTTCTGATATTTCACTCTACTTATCTTGGAACTCTCTAGGTGGAAAACATCTCCTCCAGCCTTAACCATGCGTTCCAGGTGACCACTACACACCTCAACAGGACTGCACTGCATTGGCTGGTGGAGAAGCAGTCTCCTCTTCAGTGTGAGGATCCATTTCGAAAATCACAAGAGTAGAATTACAAAAAAAAGAGAGAGAGAGGGAGAAACTACAATAATGCTAGGAGGAAGTCCAACTGCGAGGATCTCTGCTGACTCAGGGCGCTAAAACGGCCACACTACATGGTGACTGGTGGTTTACTAAGAGCCTTGGGTATGCAGCTCATCAAGTTGGTCCGTAAATCAGGCCATAAACTTGATTTGAATTTGGTTTTCTGTGCCCCAATACCCATTTTCATGGGTACAATGGTAGAAGGTAGTTGAAGGGTGAACCACAAATAAGTAAGAATAGCCACACAACACTTTGAGGCATAAACTGTAAACAGACTCTAGAAAGACATGAAGGTGGAAACTAGCATTTTTGCCCAGATATTCGACGATACCAAAAAAACAATCTGGATGGACAGCTGCAACAATGCATACAGTTAACTGAGGGGTAAAAATAATGCAGCCTTGAGGCAGTGGTGCATCCAGGGTAGTTGGGATCCTTTAGGCCCGAAGATGCTACCAGTGACTTGTTACAAATGTTAGACTAGGAACCTGGATAAGGGAACATAACAGCAGATTGAGGATATTGGGGTTTACATTCTCAATTACTGCCACCTCCTCCTCATGTCTCTGTCTTGAATAAATCTTTTTAGTGTCTTTTGGCAAGAGAAAGATATGGCCACTTTACGACCATTCCTTCAAAACATAAGTCATTATCTTGCCAATATAGCCTTTACTAGTCCAATAAAGGAGGGGGGGGGGAAGCCTTCTCGGCCTTACTCTGTACCATATTAACTAACAGGGATCCAAGTGGGAGACTTGAGAATGAACCTTGATGTCAAAATACAGAGAAAATAAGAAAACAGCAAGAATAGGGAAAGGGCAGCACTCAAAAAATCGTATGCTTCAGAACGTCCTCGCTCACAATACCAGTAACTTTGAATGTTTCCCGCCATAGTGTAATACTAGAGGCTGGACTCCCTGCCGGTGAAACCATGAAGCGCAGGCTTCATTAATTACATGTATGTGACTCCACTGTGGATGTGTGTTTTATGTGATTCCTATGTGATGCAAACAGTTTCGATTTATTCTATAGCCCCTGATTAGGGACTCACTCTAATATGAGTACCACGGTCATTTCGTGTGTGTTTTTTTTCTAAAAATCAATAACCTCTACCTTATCACTAGATGTGTCACGGGAAACCACAGACGAGTGTGCATACAAGTCACTAATGGATTACTTATTTCCTTACACCTAGATCGTGCACACATTTTGCAAGCGGCTTCATGGTTTAGCCCTTCTGATTTCGGCAGAGCCGACATGGAGACAGATTATCTTTGTTCCATTACCTTCATTCCTTTTCCTTACAGGTTATTACAATACAAAAACCAGGTTGTATGGAATTATTGCACACCTGTTCGTGCATGTGCGATTGTTGCACTTAACTGTTTTCTTTATGAGTTGTATTTAGTAATACAATTCAAGGAGTGGAAGTAGTTTTGAATTATAACGGTACTAGGTCCTGAAGACTAGCCAATAGGGATAGGCTGGAAACATGTGGACCAGAAGGGTGTGGGAACATAATCCCCAGTGACCCTATCCATTCCCCTTTTTAACCTTGCCGACTAGGGGTCAGAATAAAGTACTTTACCCACTAGCCAGGTAATTTTAAAAACACTTTTTTACTTCACTCCTTCCCAGCAGGAACATCTGCATCTCATAGTCTATCAGTGCTTTTGCGTAATCCGTTTGGTCGCAGCACGCCCCCTTCCGTAGGGGAACAGGAAGGACCCTATGATGAAGCATGCCACCAAGGGGTCAGCCTGGTGGGTTAGGGTTTTACGAAAAACTGAAGGTTTTTCCCAGGTGATGGGACAAGACTTCCCTGGCTTCAATAAGGTTGGGTCCTTTATTTCTGTAAATCATTCTGACTGTGGAGGGTGGCCCCAGCCCACGTCCTCTCTCTCTCCCCCCGTTTTTTGTAGATGTTTGTGATGTGCTGCAAGAGCAAAGGCAGACCGGTGTTGATCTGAGAAGGGATAAACTCTTTGGTTTTACTCATTCTGTGTCACAAGTGTGGAGGACCAGCAAGGAATGAAGAGATTTCATGACATCACATTATCTTTGTTGCTACAGAGAAGAAAAAATGGAATTTTATCAGAGAAATGGGGATATTACCTGGTATGTGTAACAATATCAGTCAAGGCACCTCCTTCAAGGAACTCCATTACTACCCAAAGCTCATCCCCAACAAGGTAGCTGTTGTACATTTCCACCACATTCTCCTGCTGGTAATCTCTCATGATTACAACCTGAAATGCAGACACAAGACAGATGTGAACAGCGCTCGTAGCACAGGAATCCTGTGCAGGTGCATGTGAAATGGAGCAGCAAACGAAAACAATGACAGTCATAAGCAACACTGTGGGAGGTCTAATGTTCTGTGGTAAGAAATGTAAATCTCATTGTAACTATGACTCAGAGTCATAACCACAGTGTTGTGACAACAATCCAAGCAGGGAAAGCTGCAGCAGGGACAAATAAAACTTCAACTGAGAGTGTGATTACACTAATCAGCATCAGGGCTTTATGCTAGGGGTAGAACATTAGGTAAGTACAACCTTAAGTCCTATAAAACAGAGGACAAGGCATGCTCTCAAATAACTAGAAAGATGGAGCCACTCCTACCTCATTGAAGAGCAACTCTCGCCTCTGCTGCTTTCGTAAATCCATTTTCTTCACTGCTACTAACTTTCCACTTGTCTTGACAGTGGCAATGCAGACAATCCCTGTGGACCCCTCTCCAATTTTAATGAAGTTGTCCAGATAACTCCGGGGATCTCCTGGATCTACCACTTTTTGTAGTGCAGTGCGGAACTGCTCATGCGACACACGCTGTGGCTCACGTTGAGGGGAGCGTGGTGGTGGAGGCACCTGTGCGGGTGGGGAAAAAGGAGTCTGAGAATTTGCGGGACCAATGCGCGTTAAGTGAGGGTCAGAGGCATGGGGTGACAGCCCTGGGTGGGGTTGGTCTGGGTTCTTGGTCCTTATCTGTCCTTGCTGAATCCTGGATGAGCTGCTTTTGCCAGTTACAGGTCCATTGGGAATGTCTTGGGGTTTTCCTGGCCGATGATCCACCTGGAAAGGAACAAAGAAAATGCTGAAGTCACTGTAAGAGAGTAAACATCACAAGGGTAAACACCCAAACTTCTATACTTCAACATGGAGAAGCAGAAGGACTTTACTATTCAATATATTCGATGAAGCTTAGATACAATAATGATATCTTACTTTGAACTACTATCACTGCAAGGACCCATCTTTGTAGCTAACTCTTGAAGCTCGGGCATTGGGGAGCACTATACGCTCTCATTAGGCAGACCTAACATTAGGGAAGATGCAACCGATCATATCTCCTTCCATACAGCCTGCTCTGTTCCTCATCATTTCTCTCTCTCAAAGGTTGATGCATTTTGTTAAACACACTTAAGCAAAAAGGGACAGGGGCATATAGTGTGAGTTTTACAGCGGGCACAAACCTACATAGTCACTACAATAGTAACTTTTCTTTGTTCTTATAGCTTACTATCACCCATTTGCAAAATGCTGGGAGAAATTATCAAGCAAAATAAAGGATGTAAATTGGAATGACAACTTAAGAAAACAGGCTACACAGTTTGCCTAGCAACATTATGCACCTATTCTGGATAAACACTTGCTGAAGAGGGGCATTAACTCTGCTGCTAGAAGAAGTACGTAAACCCTGTGCAAGGTGTGTCCCTTGAATTGTACAATAGTGGGAACCCCAAGACATTATCATGGAATTGGTCTGACGTCTCAGGTGATAATAACCACTGCCCTCATAAGGTACACTATCATCTGTCTGGTGTCTAAGCGCTGATAACGAGTGCTAATTACTGTACAACCACTAACTGGTACTCATTAATCGGCTTTAGAAGGATGAACGGCTGAGTGGACACCCCAGGATTCATACCCATGACCTTCAGATTATACACACACACACACACACACATCACCACCGTCACAACAAATTCATCAGTCCTATGAGACATCTGACTGACTTTTCCAATATGCAACCTAAAACAGTGTAAAGTCAAAATTGCGACCAGACTGGGGCAAGGAAATACTCAACCACTGTCCACCAACAAAATCATCAGTACAGACATATATATTGCCCAATGATTACGTTAAGAATACTTTTACCCTTGGACCCCTTAGATGATAAAAAAAAAGTTCTCTCCCTGATCCTACAATAATTACTAGCCCACAGTGAACTCGTATTTATTTACCTAAAAAGGTGTGTCATGACAATTTGACCATGAATGCCTTATAAATCTCAAACTGCAGTACATAACTAGATAAAAAGGGAGATGGAGGTTTTTTTCCTTCTTACAAATAACCCATACTGTGATGCAAAGACAGCAAGACAGAGAAAACAATAATGCAATTCTTTCTTCTTTTGTTCCAGACTCCTGCAATAGGTAGGTAGGATAGTTTGAAACACAGTGAGTTTAGGACACGCCTTGTTTTCCTTGGGCAGTGAAGATTCCTGGAAAGTACAGAGATCGGATTCTAGCAGCTGTGCAAAGGGGTTTTGGGTGTAGCAGGGCAGTACATTTTCAAGGGAGTTTGGAGATGAGCCGCAGATAACTTGGTACACAAAAGTCAATGATATCTCCAGGGCCCCTTTTTTAGCTGAGCAATTAGGATTCCAGGCAAAAAGGATGTTTTGGGTGTGTGCCTTGCCTAATTGAACAAGGTTCTGCTGGCAAAGTTGAGAAGCTTGCCCAGTAGGGAGAAGGTGTAGTGAGGGAGGCCAAAGGGCAGGTTGTTGCAGTAATCTAATTTACTATTAGTGATTTAGTTAGTGTCTTGGCAGTATGGAACAGGAGACAGGTCCATAATTATTACAAGCTAACACACATGTGGTGGGGTAGTGACTCTAAAAGCCTGGAAGTAGATTTAGGGATGGTTGAGAGGTCTAGAGAAAAGCAGACAGAACTAAGCAGAGGGGTTACTATAGAGGAGGAGGGAAAGAAAGCCAGTATGGAGGCGTTCAACATGAAGGAACAGACTGATATTTAATGTTGGATAGCAGTAGGGCAGTCACAGATAAATAACTGGCAGTAGAGAAATGGAAGAAAAGAATTATTAGGGGGGGGGGGGGGGTGTAAATATTCTCCCCTCGGCAACAATAAGAAATTTCATTTTTTGAAGCATTGAGTTAAATGGCGTGGGCGATCCATAGTTTAATCTTGTTTGCAAAGATATTGTCATAGGATTGTGCATAAACCCCTAAGACAAAGAGAGCTCGCAGTGGGGACAAGTAGAAGTTAAAAAAGTAGCAGTGACCGGTATAATCCCGGAGGCTCACAAAAGAATTGGTCACTTTGGAAAGAAATGTGCCAAATTTAGCTTGTTGGTTCAGTCCAGCAGGAAGAAATGAACTTGATAATGGTGGAGGGAAAGGCCTATGGTCAAGGGATTTAATTAAATGCTATTCTCAACCATGTAAATATATGTAAACGACTGGTACATTTCTACAGTTGAGTCTCAATCTGAGTTGGTACCTATGAAGTGATAAAACTGGAGGTCTTACAGGACTTCTTAGGGGAGCTCATGGTGACTAAAAATTCACATCTAGCATGTAAGAAATCCACTCTGGTCAGTTGTATTTTCCTGGAGCAGACGTACTGAGCAGCTATTTGTACTGGCAACTCAAGCCTTGGTCTTTATCTGAGGAGTGGATCAAACCCAGAAGCAATAGAGATGAAATTACTGGAGGCAGCTCTGGTTCCTTGGACTCATATTCTACTATTTTTATTCTTCAGTGCCTCTAGAAGGCAGTAGAGAGGATGGGTGTCTGCAGCTCAGTGGCAGGCAATGGTTGCAGTCTAACTTCAAGAATCATAAGGCTTGGCTAATAATGTATCACAGTGTGGCTATTCTAACACATAACCAGGACAATGGCAAGGTTATTCCATGGTAACGTGGAGTAAGGACGAGCTTCTAGTAAGTGGTACTGTTGCCTCCATTCATATAGAATACATGGGAATGGTACCTTAATCAAACAAGTCACTCAGATGCAAGGGGTCTGTAAAGCACACACCAGGCCTTGCCTGCACTATTCATTTTGGAAGAGTGAGTGGGGTGGAAAAGGCATCAGATTATTTAGGACATGTCTGCCAACCCAAGAACCGTACTTGGTATGAGGTGTCTTTTCCATAAGCGAAAGAGAAGATCATACATTTACAAAGAAAGACTAAACATTTCCCATATGCATTATATATCCAGTTCTGGAATTAGTTCTTTGCAATGTCTAAAAGAGGAAGTGTAAGATGACAAGAATTGCAATAATCAGGGATGCAGGACTAACCAGTCTTGAATCCTGGTCACTGCAGGAAACACTAGCCCCTGAGTAAAGCCCTGAAAAGGTAAAAAATAAGCTCATGGTAATACCATCAGTGTATAAAAAGATAAAACTGCCCTGTCAGCAAACAGAGCAAGTGTAACTCGGTTGACACTGTTGCCAGGTTACAAAAAGACACCTGTATCAATATACCACTGCATCTCTTTAGTGCATTTTATTTTGTTAAGCACAAACAAACCCCTTCAGTAACATACTGCTTTCAGGGAATATTTTAATCATGAAGTGTTACTTTTTATTGGGAATATATCCTTAAATGCAGATTACGTTTCTAAAATACGTCTGGAATTATTATTTTAAGTCTTTAACGCACCACACTTTATAAAGTTATTTTGCTGGTAATCTGTGGCAGACTCAGGTACCCACGCTTGCAATATACTTTGGGTGTTAGATCGGAGATTGGAAAGGAGAGCTAGTGTCGGACCAAGTGATAACGAGCCTGCGAATAAGCACGTGGCGAATGGGCATGCATATTAAACACCTTTAGCAGGGATATGAATTCGAAGCATTTGGAACTTTGGAAGGCCACCACCGCTAAATATCACTGGTATACAGGCAGTGTCAGAGAACTCCAGTTTCAAGTCCTAAAGAAGAGACATACGTTTAACAGACACTTGGCATCGGACAGACGTTTCTAAGACTGAGAAAGATCTCTGCCGTAGCTTCTATCTATCAGAGATGTATATTATGAAAAAAGTCAGATGATTGTATTCAGACAGTATAAAATAACCAAAGGTTTAGCCATTTATTTCTAAGAACCTGCCCAGAGAGCTCAGCTCTTACTTAAAGTCATTACAAAGGACAATAGTATCTAAGCACTGAAAGCAAACAACTTCCTTCAGAAATGGGTATGAAGTATACATATAGTAAGGATGTCCCTTTTAAGAATTAAGAAATCCCAAACTGAAACAAAGGCTAACATACCTGGGGCAGCGATCACACAGATACCTGTGACAGCAACACACTCGAGGTCTGAATTTCTACATACCAGCTCATCTATCTGACTGTACCTATGGATGCGAGGGAGCTATACTGATCACTAATATTAGGAAGATCTTTGCATCCCTCTATGTGATCTCTTCCCCTGTCTAAGCAATCTCATGAGGTGATCACTTTTCTCGTCTAAGCATGTTACCTGAGGCAGAGTTCCCCGGATAGGATCAGTCTCTGCACGTGGGTAAGTGTTGAAGGGGCGTCCAGTTTGCTGTGTGGCCTTCATTACTCCATCGCTGACGGGTATGTTGGGTGTTCGGATATTGGGCCCAGAGAGTGGTCGTTTCTCCCGTGGGGACTGTGGACTCGGCTGCCCAGTATACGTGGACTTTGGTCTCCTATCTGAACTGTCATTTTTCTCCCTCCGTACCACACGGTCCAGGGGCTCATCGTATCCCTGGTCAGCTGGATGCTCTCTCCTTCCATCTGACCTGTCATGAGGTCTTGTTCGGTTATCGGAAGGTTTCTGGTAGTCCGGTGGGGGCAGACGGAGAGGATGAGGTTTAACACTGGGCTCTTGTCCTCGAGGCTGTTGTGGGTGAGAACGCGGCTCTTCACGAGGCCGTTCTCTATCAGAGTGCTCTGATTCAGGCCTTGTTCCATGTCGGCCTCTATCACCCCGATCCCTGTGCTCTTTGCTCCTTCCTCCATCCTCAAGGTGACGGGCTCTGGACACCTCATTCAAACCATTCTCCTGTGGCATCAGATCTCGCCGAGGATGAGCTGGGGGGCTATCTCTCCGAAGAGAGTTGGAGCGAGTAACAGACATGTTCTCAAACTCATCCAGCAGCCAAGTCAATGAGCCATCCCGTGCCAACTTGCTCCCTCGCACGATGGTCTGCAAAAGAAATCAAATAAAAATGAAAATGAAAGGGATGGAAAAAAGTAAACAACTTTCAGTCTGGAGAAATGTCATTACGCTGCAGAAGCAAAGAAGACAGAATTATAAACAATATACAAAATACATCCATGCCTATAATGATTAATTTTAGATTTTATTAGCAATTTGTCACACAGCTAATTACACGGTCATTAGAACAAGTAAATAGGTAATAAATGATGAACCACATATTGAATAAAGTTATATGTGCTATAAGGGAATTTCTCGTAGTGTACAAATCAATTTGCTGAAAAAAACCCTTTGTTGGAAAAGCGGGCACACAGCCATTTCATCGAATTCTCATTTGTGAATGGCATCAAAATCCATGAACAAAGGGTTTATGCTTACTATGCAGTCCTCCTCTCCTGGTACGTGTTCGACAATTATGAGAATCTCTCCCCTGCTTAGAGGAGCCATATGACATGTACATGAGCCATGTGGCGCTTGCGACTGTTTACAACTGCTTCTTCGCCTAGTACATGGGTTCACTGTTATCGGTCCAAATCTCTTCATCCTTTTCATGGCAGAGATTCCTGGAAAGCTTGAAATGCTAAAATTCTACCTTGCAGACCCAACTGACCTATCACCGTCAAGTCCATCGTAAGCGTTGTCCATACTGATATGGATTCATCATTCATCGTCCCAATGGTGACCATAGGTACTGAGAAAATCCCCCCTCTGCATAAACATTAGCCTATCCACAGTTGAATACCTTCCTTCCTATAACCAATCGAATCTCCCAAGCCCATATATTCTAGGACAATAAAGGTATTGAGGTAGTCCTGTAATGGTCTGCCTAGTAATCCATGTGTTAGCAACCAAATATACAGAAAACCAATTTTTTTTGTGTTCTCACTGACTGGGAATAATGTCTGATAAAAGGGAATCTGTCTCTCAAATACATATCTCTGTACAATGTCGAACATGCTACAATGGTCACTATATTTACATCTGCCTTTAATAAATGTTCTTCCTATGAGGAAAAAGTTCTTTTTATTTACAGATTCCCACTAATGTAAGAACTTACAGTCCTACTTATGCTCTTCTGACATTGCTGAAATTAGTTTCCCATCGCCATCTAATAGTTGAGGTATGGCACAAATAACTTCTTTGCCTAGATAAACAGTCAACACAGACAGATATGGTAATCATTCAGGTTGCTGACTTTATCCTATAGAGTAAAATGAGGAATTGATGATTCCCACCTACGAGTCAGTGATCCATCTTATAATTTGGACAGAGTAAGTGTGCGCCCTTCAATTTGATCAGGTCTAGAAAATGAGTCCTCCAGTAGTACAGGGGCACCCTCTGATATCATTCTGAATCGGTTTACTCTTATGTAATTACTGAGAGTGTACAAGTGTCCTAATGGCCATAACGTTCCATTCTTTTTGGGAACCCTCAAAGCAAAGTTTGTCCACCCCAGTGACCTCTCCTAATGTGTCATCTCTACCGTTCTCTTCTTTCATGCTGTGTATTTCGGTCTGTCTGGGAGCATAGTTCTGCTCATTAAACGGAGGCACCTTGCAGCAATGAGGTTTGCTACCACCGTTTGCAACCACTTTGTGGAGATGACAACCTACATGATGGTGGGTGTGGCACCCCTTCAAAAACTAGACCTTCATTGAAATGGAGGGACCAACTGGACTGAGGTGAATGCCATAATAGGGCCTGTTGGCTATATCAGTAGCATCTGGTGTTGCTTAACACAAGCGTTAGATACCGTTTTACCCACCTGCTCGCTTCTTGTGCTCTTCAAGGAGATGAAAGATCTCATTTATGTCTGTCCAAGGTTGGTATCCGTAGCTTCATGGTAACACAGTAGAAATAACTATGTGCCAAGAGACTACATGTCCGAGTGTCATCTTTCTTCCCTACGCAAAAAGAACAATTGATGGACGGAAGGCTGAACAATTGATGGACGGAGGCTGAACAATGTCAAACATTCACCCACAGTCACAAAGGTCTGCGTTTAATCCATCGTTTTTTCACTCACCACGCCACCCCAGTTTGAATCCAGCAATATGCAAATCAGTCTTGACCCTGCTCCTCATGGGAACCGTCCAGCCCAAAAAACTTGATTTATGTGTACACACACAAAAATATATATTTTTTAAATATGGAAGGGGGACAAGCTTGCAAATGGGTGTGGAAACAGAAATATATACACAATGCAATCTAATCCACTCTACTACAGTCAAAAGCTAAAAATTCCCACTGCTGAACAGACTTTATTGAACAGGCTTGACACAATCAGAAAACGAAGCAGGTAGCAACCCAAAAACACTCAGGAATAAAGTCCTTGTATGTCTTTAGTCCAAGTTGACAGCAGACAGAATAGGATCAAAGAACAACACAACCTATAGTTGGAATGCATTTGGATAGGTAATATGACAAATATAGCGCAGGCTGCATCATACTGGGTTGTAGCCCAAGTAATCTCATATTTCTTGGATGTCAGTAAAGACCTACAAAACAGAATTCAACTTTGAAGATCGTTCTAGTTCCATGGAGGATGCAAAGGCAAGATATTGAACTAATTCCATGTTTACATCTAGGGTTAGATTTAGTAAGGAGTATGCAACCCTTATTAGACCCGAAACACACTGACAAAGTCTAAGGTACCTGAAGCTCTTAACAGCACATTTAAAGCTCAAAGAATTTCAAACTCTCTCACATCTCCAATGAGAAACATGCTTATGAAAATGAAACATAATGCCAGGCAATTACCTCATGATGACGCAGGACCACGTGTGGAGTAGGAACCTAGACATGGAGGAATACAGACTTTTTGCACACAAACTAAATTAAACGCAGCCAATTCAGCCTTCACCATTCTTACCATGTTCTTCTTTCTCCTCGACTTCCTTCCCCACAATTGGCAACACAAAGCACCTGCACAGTAGTCCACAGAACCTTACAATAACTCTACCACTTACAAGATCTGCTTTCTCATCACCTTTAGAAATGTTTTCCGGTCGATAATTGCACTAGGTGAATATTCTGGGAGGGCAGGACTTTGAACTGATAATAGCATCCAGCCACCTAAAACGTTGTGGATCTTCTGTATTTTATATAAATAGGAATATGAAAATTAGCATCCTGGAAGTCTAAGGAGGTCATAAAATCTCCGGACACAGTAACTGCAGAAGGTATTGCAATCTGATCATCCTAAAGTACTTTCTTCTGATACTTATTCAGTTGACTCAAATCTAACACCTGTCTCAATTTCCTTGATCTCTTCCTAAGAAAGAAAACAGGTCAATAGAAACCTGTCTTTCAAAGAGTGAAGCGAACTTCC
Organism: Triturus cristatus; assembly: GCF_964204655.1. Classification (NCBI taxonomy): domain Eukaryota; kingdom Metazoa; phylum Chordata; class Amphibia; order Caudata; family Salamandridae; genus Triturus; species Triturus cristatus. The sequence continues at coordinate 307,662,153 of NC_140592.1, forward strand.
ACAATAGCATTCCTGAGTAGGAGCCACTGCATTTCCTCCTTTAACAGACAAATATGGTGGTATGACCTCCTGTGAAGGATTTCGAGGAGGTTTCTGAATGAATTTGAGGGTGTGTCCATTTTGGATTAGGTCTAAAACACACCATTCTTAAGAGAAAACTCCAGTATCTGTAAAATATTAAAGGTTTTGTTCCAATACTGGTGAAATTTAGGGGATGACTAATGCAAAGGGGAAGCCACTATCACATTGCGGAATCTGGTCTATGCCAAGTCATAGTCATCTTTCTTCTGGATGTCTGTCTTGAATATGCTGCAGCCGGTGGAAACCTGTATTGCTGATGAGAATAGGCTGCCCTTAATCTTAAGGGACTGTCAGTAGGGTTGACATTTATTTGATTGGAGCTTCACTGAAAGAATATTGTCCGCTTCCTCTGGCCCAGCAAAAACGCTACAAATGACTGTGCTGTAATACTACTAAAGATCTTGCCGTGTCCATAATAGATGTTTTTAATTTCCTGAAAAGGTCTTCGTCATATGCCATTTTTAATATTTTTATTGTAATTTGGGTCTGAAAGAGTTTGCCTTCAGCCAGTCCTATTGCCTTGCGACAGTTGCACCCACAAATTGTCTAAAACCCATAAAGGCTATATTCTTCTCTGTATCAAGGATTTCTGACTAAGCTCACTTAACTTCCTGAAGGACAGCTTTGACTTCCATGAACTGCTCTAAGTAGGACCACATCTGACGTTTGTATCCAACTAGTATGGCAAGAGAGTTGAAGGGCCTAATGGTCATAGCAGCCATTGCTGAAAATCAGGTAGCAGGATTTCTTGGGCGCCTCTAAGCCTCCTGCAGGATGGCTGAGTCTCGCTTAGGGTGTCCAATGAGGCAAGTTGGACAGTCCTCCAGGGTTTTGTATTTTTTTTATCTAGGTGGCATAGTACTGCTGATACTGCGGCAGGGATTCTTATTGGTTTAAAAACTTCCACCCGTATGCAATCCCCTATTGGTGTGGGCTTCATAGACTTTCTAGACGTTTCCTTAAACTTAAAAGGAGGTAATCCGCTTTTTGCACAGGCTTAATACATTAATTTTGAATGCTCTTTCCAGAAGCGTAAGAAATCACCTATGTCATCCAGAGGGGAACTGGCAGTAGGTGGTGGCGGAGAGGCTGAGAGCAAGCAGCACTATATAATCATCCCACTCTTGTCCGATAGGAGTTTTCTGATCTTGGACTATTTCTCCCTCTTTAGGTTCACTGTCATCATCATTGTTGTTTACATAAATCGGCATGGATGGCGACAGGTGCTAACATTCTAGGTTTTGCAGTATGTCGCTGCTGCAATATTGAACCTTTTGCCTAAACCTGCAATCTCTGAGAGCGTAGAGATAACATATGTTGCGGAACCGGAGAGTGCCTCGACTACAAAAGGCAGATTGCCCAATTCCAGGAACCTTTTCTAGTAATGTTTGAGCATCTGACGGAGGTCTGTCAAGAGGCCCTTTGGAACTTGCTTCTTAGGTTCCTAATAGGACTGACAATCAAGAATGTCTTCTTATGTTTATTGTTCTGCAAATGATTTGTATGTTCTAGGCTACATCTGAGGTTTGTCCTTCAAGGAGAAGTATCCTTCCATATAGCTAGCACCACATCACTTCTCCTCATGTAGGTTCTGGAATTTGACATGCAATTGAGAAGAGCTGTACGAAGCCCCAAAAGGGCGATAATCATAGTCTTTCTCTGAATTGTCCACTTCTAGAAGAAGGCAACGTGAGACCTTGCTTGGTGATGCCTGTTCCGGTGTGATGGACATTGTCTCAGTTGGCTTTATTGATGGGTTTGTCAAGGGTACCACAGCATGCTTGAAGGTGTCAGGCTGGGACGTTGTCATCTGTGGCTGTGTGGAACTCGTTGACTTAATTGCAGTAGACAATCTGGTTGACACCATGGACTCTGATGTTTAGTCATCTACGAGGTTATTTAAAACAGTTGTTGCTGCGATCATCATCATTTACGCAGAGGCCGCTGTCACTTATTTCGATGATTGCCATATTGACGTGCGTTTCATCGACAATGGGTCCGTAGATGACCTTTTAGCCTGTTGTATAGTAACTGCCTACACTGATGGGAGTGGAAGGTCAGATCTGAATTTGGCTCCCTTCACTGCCAGAGAGGGTGATGAATTTGTGTACATTTTTTATTTTAGCCAATGAAGAGGGACTCTTAGACCTTTTTAGATAGTTTTCCTGTGGATTCCTTTCCTTCCCGTCTATCTCTTTGGTGGACTTTTCTTTGAGGAGATGATGTTAAACTCTCCTGAAACTGGGGTTTCCTTAGCTTTTTTTCTTGGTAACCACAAAAGAAGCCTGGCCTCCCTGACCTTGAGTGTCTAGGCTGAAAATGTGCAATAGTGATTGCCTTCTTTATGCCCAGGTTACAAATGATAGAGGCATTCCTTTCGTAGGTCCCAATAGAACAGTTTAAGTTTTCCAGAGGTCACACATGGTCTAAAATATATTTTTTTAGATTTTTCATTTTTCGGTCATGCTTTTTGTCAGTGAATAACAGTCAAAATGTTACTTTCTGTTAACGGACAGCTGAAGTTCATCCAAAGGTCAAAGAATGCCAGCAAAGGAGTTGTCTGATTGAAGAACTGAGCACAGTTCAGGGAGACTCCCTTCACATACTGTACGGATAGAAATCAGAGGTTTGATAGCCATTGATAGGGAAGGGTGATTAATATGCTGATCTCGGATTGGCTGAAGTTTGGTTCTCTCGAAAACAATCTGAATTGGCAAACAAACTCACTTCTTTAAGCTGATCTGTTCAATGATTAGCTTTACACTGCCTACTATGTTTACCATGGGACTCCACCTTGACGACAGGGAGGATTCAAACATGTGAAACTGAAAGATTCAATACTGTACAAAATGTTATTTTTTTAATGAAACTTCACAAAATTACCTTCCCCTATTATAGGATGAAAAAAATAAACTTTCAGAAAGATTTGCAGAATGTGAATTCACAAATTCCTCGTGATCAATTACAAAACCCAAACAATCATTGTTGCTGACACAGCAAAAACATTTGCCGCTATAATCAATGGCAAGCACAAACCCAGTGAACATCTGATCTCAAGTATTCTGGAGACTTTGACTCTCATCCCAATGACCAATGTTTGCTGGAACCAATAACTGCTCATTAGAACAGTGACCAAGAATTTATGTCCATTATAATGGTTTGTAGTCCCAAAGATGTGCACCTAGATTCATTGTGCAAATCGACAGAAGTGCAATTTCAAAACAGTTCTATGGTGCAACCACATACCCGCATGAATACTCAAAAGTAGAAGCATAACCATGCAAGAGCAATAAAAATGTCACCTTACCCAGGGTGTGAAATATTCTTGTATCAGTCATGTACGGGTCTCATCTGACGCTTCAACTCACATAACCAATGACCCTTGGATATCATACACTGCATTCATAACAAAAAAACTTTGATTTGTCCTTCTATCACCTGAACCAATAGTTTTATTTGACTTCAACATTGTAACTGAAGTGCATCTCATCTACAGCTGGTAATCCATTTGTTGAATTCTGGCTTGCACTTTGCTTTCTAGATCCACTGGGTTTGCACGGTCATAAAACAGAATAGTGTGGAGCTAAACTCGCTTGCCACATTACTGATTTACATTGGTTGGGACATCCTGATAAACTTCAAACTTGACATTAATGTTCAAACAAGTTCAACCTGCAGCTCTATCAATGAACAAAGTGCACAGCAGGGTGCCAACCACACCCAGTAGCAGGCTCTAGAACAGGCTAGTTAAAAAATGGAATCTTCCGCTCGGAAGTGCAGCATGTCAGCAGAGTCATCGGTCACGGTCACAATGTTCATCTGTGCAGACTTACGAGAACTTATAGCAGTCGACATGCTTGTGTGGGCTAAACAACTTGCATGTGACTAACACGTTTTGAATAAATATACAGACTTTCAGAAAGTGATAGTGCTGTGGTAAATAAAAATTCCTTTACCGGGACTGAATTTGATACAGGAACATAGTAAAATAGCTCGATAAAATGAGAGGCAGAATCCGTGGTATTAGAGGTTCGGAATGGGCTTTATTCCAGTAATCGATTATAATCGGATGCTTCAAGTTCCATCACCACGGGGGTTCAGGAAGTGAAGTACATACTTTATTGACAAGAAGTAACTTTTATAGTACATACATTATAATGAAGTGAATACAGTAGGCGTAACAATTGATAAGGACATTGACGTTTGGGCTGCGTAACCGAAAATGGGTGTAATAATGAGTAAAAAGGAACATGATTGGTTATGATGTCATGTATAGGTGGATCTATAAGATAATACTTGGCATAGGTGCGCGCGCAGCAGTATGACGTGTAATTGACGTGTAACTAGGGGGTGACGGGGATTTGACATTTAGCTCTATATGTGGAGACGAGAAGTCTGGGGGGTCAAGTCAACCTAATCCCAAATCATATCTAACATCCTATGTTTAAAGAACTATGTTATCCACAAAAAGAAGGACTCTCGGACAGAATCTATTCTATACTGACTGTGCGTGCGTGTACAAGCGTCTAAGTGTCTACACTGAATGCGAGGGGGTAGGAATATTCCATGGTGACAGGGCTATGAATTACTTGCATGAGGACAGAGAAGATGGGCCTTTTTGCTTGGTAACTGGAAGAATGTTTACTTAAACTACTAGGCAGGAATGCATCGGCTGAGGGGGAAGCAGATAATTCGAAGGTGAAATACAGTTCTTGGCAGAGAATAGGCTGATGTCAGGCTTCGTGAGCCGCGCAGAGAATGAGACAAAGTTCATGGTCACAGATGCAGGCTCGGACTGGAGCTTTCAGAGGCAGAAGGCAAGAGGAGTTTTGATGACAGAATCAGGGCCTACTTGCCTGGACTGTAAAGTGGCATAAGTGAACCATATAAAGCCGGTGGCCTTTCATATTTAGGAATGGAATATCCGGCCTATTCATGGCGGATCTGACAGAGGACATGTTGACGGTGGGCATACATGTATTTGCGTCTTCATAACTGGAACTGGAGGGAACATACATGTACTTGTGACATGCACATAGAACCGTTGGGGTCCAAGATAGGGGACATAACTGACCAGAAAAATCCACATTTCCACATTCCCTCCTTGTCCCCTCCTTGCCCTTCAAGAGATATCAATCTTCATCAATCCATTGATCTGTTCATATAGCATCATTTGTTCTTCTTTCTTCTTCCGGAATCTTGAATGAAATCTTGGTGGTGGAATACATGATGTGGCACACAGACCACAAATCGCTGGTCCACATTGCAGACATAGACAGCAACTGAATAGTATGAGAAGGCCAATACCTAGGAAGGATAGAACTCTCCATCCCCAGGCTGATACCGCATTCCAAAACCAACTGGACCAAGTCCAAGTGCCTGGGTTCTGGTGTATCTGGCTTACAATCTTATGAAGGCGAGTGATGGCTTTATATACAGATGGCGAATTTTCTGGTATGAATACGCAGCAGCTTGATCCGATGACCCTACAAGCTCCGCCCCTATCAGCCAGGATGACGTCAAGGACAAGACGATTTTGAAGCACAACAATCCGCATAGCAGACTGCTCTTCCGTTAAATTGCCTAAGGCGGAAATAGTCTCATTCACTACTGCTTCAAGGGTTCTAGTTAATCTACGTATTAGCTTGCTATTAGTAACAGTACCTATATAGGGAAAGATGCCTTTATTAAAATCTACATACTTGTCCCATGCCGTCTCAGTGTAATCGACAATGGGGAGATCTCTCCGTTCTCTGTTGTGTACTAAATGAATATTTCTGTAATAATCAGGAGGAGCTAGGAAAACAGGTGGCAAAAGGAATGCAATGTAGCAGGTACCATCCCAATCTAGAGGTAGACGCATATATGCCGTCTGACCACATATAAAGTAGGAGTGGCGAGAAGCTCTAAATGAAGATTTTCCTTGATCACTGAATTCTACTATAGTAGTGCATTTACTATGGCCCATATGTATGGAACCAACCTTTCTTACACACAATTCACCTTTCGCTGAGAATACTGACATGGTGGGTAAGACTAGTTCAACTTCGGATACGACATTTAGAATCATGAGATTAGGTGTAAAATTACCTAATCCATATACTTCATTTTCTAGATCAGTTCCTGTTCTTCTGGGGCGACCCTCCTTGTCAGGATAGCAGACCTTGAGTAAAGCTAGGTTCAGGTTTCCCCATACCCAATGATCTTGGTAAACTGCTGTGTCTGAGTCTATGGAATTGATTAAACTAAACCATGCTCCACAGGAGCCATTATGTGTAAATGGATGTGGAAAGAAAGGCAGGACTCCTTCATAATTCTGATAGGGAGGGAGTCGGCCACACACCCAACAATTGGTGGCATTACTAGTCTGATGGGAATGATGTAACATACTAATGAAAGTGTTATTGCGCAGCGCAAGTCTATAAGACAATTCATGCGGAGGTAAGTCACTAAAAGAATGTTCAGCAGCAACATTATAAACATGTCTAGAAATAGGGTAATATATGTGCAACAACATACTTGTAATAATTATTAAAAGACTTAATAAAAACAAAATTAATAATGTCACTATACAGTGGCTACGCAGTGATTTACAATACGCCTGTCGTTTCAACATTTTTCGGGTATTTTCTCTACTCAGGTCCAAGGGATACATGTCAGAGACAATTCAACCGCTTCACCTTGGAGAGGACTTAAACAATCAAATTGCTCGACTGGTTGGGCCTAAGCTTCAGTTTGTACTTTTCAGAATTGTTCGGTTCAACAAAAGGAAGCTTTGTATCAGTCTGTGAGGGAGTGCAGGGCACAGTGTCTATATCCGAGGATAGTCCATGAAATTTCTTAATATGGCTTGAATGAATCCAGCCCTTGCGGCCCTCGATCTTCACGGCTGTTCTTGTGGTCAACAGGACCAACTTGGGTGCTTTCCACCTGGGCTCCAGCTGAGTCTTTCGGTCGAAATTCCTCACAAAGACAAGATTACCCGGAACAACGTCACGGGGTTTCACCTCAGTGTTGTCGGAAAAAGCTGCAGCAACCTGTGAACGAGAAGATTGTAGTGCAGACATCAAGGAAGCCAAGTAATCTGTCAGCATATTACAGTCAATATCAGTTATTTTGCGTGGTATAGGCGTCCCCCACATATTTGGTGGTCTACCGAAGATCACCTCATACGGGGATAGCCCTGTTCGAGAGTGTGCTACCATTCTCATGTAAAAGAGTGCAACTGGTAACGCTACTACCCAGTCGACACCTTTCTCTCTGCATATTTTGGACATTCTGATTTTCAGTATCTGGTTATGTCTTTCTACGAGACCTGCTGCCTCGGGATGTCGGACACAGTGGAATTTCCACTGATATCCTAACAGAAGTGAAACATGTTTCATTAATTGGGATGAGAACGGCTGGCCGTTATCTGAGTAAACAGCACGTGGTAAACCGTATCGTGGGAAGAATTCTCGAACCAACTGTTTGGCAGTAGTCGGGGCAGTGTAATCTGAAACCGGGTATGCCTCCGTCCAACGGGACAGAGCGCAAACAACTACGAGAACATATTTGAATCCTCGACATCGTTCCATCTGGATATAGTCCATCTGGAGTACTTCAAAAGGATGATTAGGAGTATGAAATCCACCCTGTTCTACGGGAACGCTTTTTCCTGGGTTGAACTGACAACAGATCATACAGGTACGAACCTTTTGTTTTGCTGCTGCTCGTAAATGTTTATTGAACCAAATGTGTTGAATGCTGTCTAGCATAGCTTTTTCTCCTAGATGTGCTGGACTATGTATAGTGTTAATTATAACTTGGACCATTGAATCAGGAAGGAACCATACAGACTTTTCCTTCATCATCCATCCTTGGTCCGTTTGGATCCCTCCTAATTCAGTCCATTTCTTTATTTCGTCTGGTGTAGCATGTGTCTGTATGTCAATTACGTCAAGAGTAGGATCTTTAACTGTCATACAACGTGTCGGTGTCGGGACTATTGTCTTTGTCATGTCGGGGGTTTGAGTTTGAGCAGTCAGTTTAGCTGTTCTGTCGGCTAGATCATTGCCTTGGGAAATGATATCAGTAACCTTCGTATGAGCCTTACATTTCATAATTGATATTTCAGTGGGTAGATGTATTGCATCTAATAATGCATGAATGAGGGGTCCGTGCTGAATGTGGGCACCGTGGGAAGTTAAATAACCTCTCTCTCGCCACAGCACGCCGAAGTCGTGTACAACTCCGAATGCATAACGTGAGTCAGTGTATATGTTGACTTTTATTCATGGCTTGAATACAGGCTTGTGTCAGAGCGATAAGTTCTGCGGCTTGAGCTGACAAAGTGTTTATACGATTAGTTTCAATGACTTCAGTATCTGTTGTGACTGCGTAAGCGGCTACTAACTTTCCTGTACTTGTTCTCATGCATGAACCATCTACATACAAGGTCAGGTCTGGATCTGGCAATGGGACATCGGTTAAGTCTTGTCTGGGTTTTGTTGTTATTGTAATAACTTCAATACAGTCATGAGCTAGTGGGTCTGTTCCGATTACAGGTAGAAGTGTGGCAGGATTCAATGTGTTACAGCGTCTGATTTCTATATGTGGCTGAAACAATGTAAGTTCATATCCTGTAAGTCGCGCTATAGTCAAGTGTTGTGTTTGCGTTCTATTTACAAGAACCTCTACTGCGTGTGGTACTTGAACTGTCAATGGATGTCCTAACACTATGGCATCGCTTTGTCTGATTGCTAAAGCTGTCGCTGCTACTGATTTCAGGCACGCAGGCAAAGCCTGAGCTACGGGATCTAATGTACTAGAGAAATAGGCACATGGTTTGTGTGCTCCTGCTTGATCCTGTGTGAGTACTGACAAAGCAGTACCTTCGCGTTCTGTAACAAAGAGTGTAAACTGTTTTCTGTAACATGGCGTTGCTAAAACGGGTGCTTGACATAAAGCTTTCTTTAGGCTTTCAAAAGCTTGTGTGTGTTCCTGAGTCCAAGGGTGAACAGTCGATGTGGCTGCCTCCTGTGTGGTTAACTGAATGAGTGGTTTTGCTAGAAATGCATACTGAGGGATCCACTGCCTACAATATGAAGTGAGGCCTATGAAAGCCCGTACTTCCTTTTGTGTCTTGGGTATTGGCATGTTAGCTATTAACTGAATGCGGTCGGGTGTAAGCTGCCTTCCCTCCTTGGACAGCGAGTGTCCAAGATAAATAACTCGCTGGACACAGAATTGCAGCTTAGAAGGGGACACCTTGTGCCCTTTTTCGGCTAGAAATTGTAAGACTGTCAATGATGCTTTCTCACATTCGGGTTCGCTTCGGGCGGTGATCAGCAGATCATCGACGTATTGAAGCAGAGCAGTGTTAACCGGCATGTGGATACTGTCTAGTTCTCTTTTCAGTGCTTGGCTATAGATGCTGGGGCTTTCTGTAAATCCTTGAGGTGCGCGGGAGAATTTAAAGCTACGCCCATTTAAACTAAATCCGAACAAATATTGGCTTTCCGGATCTATTGGGACGCTGAAAAAGGCATTCTTGAGGTCAATTACAGTAAAGAATGTTGCTTCGGAATCAATAGCTGTCAATAATGACGAGATATCTGGAACCACAGGAAATTGTGGCACAATGCATTTGTTTAACTCGCGTAGATCAATAACCAATCGGTATACTGGCGGAGCTGTAGGATCTGTTCGTTTAAGAATCGGAATTATTGGTGAATTACATACATTGGAGTCTGTTTCTACAACTACTCCTTGGGCAATAAGCTCTTCAATGATTTGTAGTAAAGCCACTACAGCATCTGGTGGTAACTTGTATTGTCGCATTCGTGGTAGCACCACTCCTGCCTTTAGTGTGACTCGATATGGTGTAATATTCATGCAACCAACATCAGTAGGGCCTTGTGCCCATAGATGTGTAGGTAAAGTCTGCAGTCGGGGATCCATGTCTCTAGATACATAGTGACCTTTAAAATCACGTAAAAACAACCTTACTCCTTCCGGAGAACAACATATTATGGCTCCTAGAGCTTTCAACGTTTTTATTCCTAACAGATTTTCTGGGCATGATTTAGTAAGCAATAAATCTGTAGTTCGGGTCAGAGGTCCTATCGTAAGTGGAAGAGGCTGTGATACTTCATTAACAATAGGTTTTCCTGAAAAACCCAGGGAAATATTCTGAGAGCCTGAGAGGGGTGCCCCTGGAACTTCACTACGTTTTATAGTTGTTCGACTTGCCCCTGTATCGAGTAAAAATTTTCTATCTTGACCTAATAATTCACTATGTACATAAGGTCCTTCTTGATCTACAGGAATCTCGATAAGGGGTAAGTCAACTTCCCTCTCTAGGCTAGTTCATGCGTAACGTTGATACTCAGGATATTCATACTGTGCAGTCTGATACATTTGTCGTGTTGTTGTCTGTGTGGCAGCAGCAGGCAACGGTGGTGCAGCTGGCACAAACTGTATTGGCTGTTGCGCGGCTGGCATGGCCTGGACATGCTGCATAGCTCCTTGTTCATTCTGATCTTGTCTGAGTGGCCGTGATCTTTCTTGTGTTTTACCTATGGCGATATTATGTTTTAAAACTGGACAATCGTGTACGTAATGACCTGGCTTTTTACAATAATTGCATGTCCCTTTTACAGGTCCTGCTGAATCGGAATGTGTCATACCCTTTTTATGTCCTTCAGCTGGAACTGTCTGGGAAACTAGCATTTTCATTTTCGTGTCTTTCATGCGTCTGTGTTCATGTTCTTGTTCCTCTTTAATTCTATTGTGGTGGTACTGTAACATTTGTAACATTTGCGTTGGTGTGTTACCTTGCCAGGTACTCTCGAATTTTAATACTCTATTCTTTACTGGGGGCAGGGCATTTTCCACTAATTTTGTTACAAACAGATGTGGGTATGATTCGCTACTTGCTTTTATGCCACTATTTATACCAAAACATTTCTCGAATCGGGCATAGTAATCGCTAGTGTCTTCGTCTTGCTTCTATTTACAGGCTGAAATTGTACCCCAATCTTCCTTTTTCGTAGTTAATAAACGTGGCAGTACCTGTACTAGTAGACCGGGTAGTGCTTTAGTTTTGTCCCCAAGCCCCGAACCTGGACCTCGGGCCCTTTCTTCTGCTTCTAATGCTGACCATTCTATCTTTTGGTCTCCTACCTCCCACTCTTTTTCCTTGAGTTTCTCATAAATGCCAGCAGGCATCAACACCTTTAATATTGTCATAATGTCGGGGTAGGTATACTCTCCCATGAGTAACATGTCTTTAATTTCTCGGTGAAAACCCGCTGGGTCTTTGTCATGACTGGGTACCACTTTCTTCATTTCTAACAATTCTATTTTTGATATGGGCGTATATACAAATACACGTTTAAACTGATCGTCCTCGCCTTTTATTGGGTGCACTTCTCGTAAGGGATTCAGTCTATCCATGTGGTATGTAGTTCTTTCCTTGACAGGCAATGAGACATGCTCTGAGCATACAAAAAGAATATACTGCTTTCTTGATACCAGAATTTCTTTAATTAATTTAGTACCTGGACCTCTCCATTTATTCATAAGCAATTCAGTTAATATGTCAGGTAAAGGACCAGGGTCCGAATGCTGACTCTGATATAGTATAATGAGTTGTTGAATCATATAAATCCCAGCTAACCTCTGCTCATCTGGGGTTAGATTCAAAAATGTGCGTACTACTGTCTCATCACTATATTTTCCGGGACTGTCCACCCAGTGGACGGCTGCCCTTGCTAAATCTTGTTCATCCATAGAATCGAGAAAATGATAACCCCTTCGTTCTCGGAGTAGTTTGTCGGCGGTTTGGAACGAATGCTCGTTAGACCTTATGTTAATTATAGGTATTTGGAAATTCCTGTCATTATCTGGACATATTGGACGTATTGAGTCAGTATGACATCTAGTCTGATTCCTATTACAAGATCTTCCTCTACCTACATAGGCTATGGTGTCTGACTGTCCGGCGGGCAGTCCTGACCCTTCTTCCTCGCTTTGTTCGAACTCGTCTGTCTCTAATCTCTCCTCGTGTAGGCGTTCTATTTCTTTACGGATCTTTCGGCACATGGCTATTATACAATTTTGCTTATCGTGTCTCCCTTCTGATATATTCTGGCCCCATTTTGTAAGAATTTTCATTGCTTCCGGATCTACCCCCGGTCGGTCTTGATTTCTGATCACACAGTTTATGAGGAAACGTAACAGTTCCCCCTGTATCTCTACTTTCTGGTATTCCATAGCTCTGTTAATACATTCTGGATCTCGCCCTGTTTGAACAAAATGGTATATTTTATCTAGATGCGTAGTCATTCCTGGTAGCTTCGCTAAATACCCTGCGGCTCGTCTGATACGTAATGATGCCAGGATCATTTCGTCCTCTTTGCCGAGCACCGGGTCATATCTACAATCTATAAGAAGTTCCTTAAGCGTACGATCACTTACGAATTTGGGTGTACGTGAATGCGCTGACTCTTGAAAAATAAGTTTATTTATTCTAGGTGGCGTAGAAAAAATATTGGTAGCACCTCCCGTGGCCCCGTCTGGGGCGTCGGGTGTGAAAGGATTCGTCGAACGTGACACAGCAACTATAGGTGTGGACTCAGCTATAGAAGTACCTGTAGGAACAGATGCAGAAATAGATGTGCTTGCCGGAACTTGTGACTCGATTTGTTGCTGTAGGGATACGGGTGCTGGATCTTGGTGTTGGACCTCCCTGGTATGCGGTCTACGTGGGGCGGAATTAGCATACTCGGGAGCTGCGTCATCTAAATATGAGGAAAGAAAAACATCTTCTGCGGTTCTAGGATGCCCCTTAGGATGTACCTTGATTGGGAATAATGGGGGTGGCAAGTCTTTCGGTATCTCTGGAGTAGCCTTAGGTAATCCTTCGGCCAGAAGGGGATACATACCATTCATAAGGGCATTTCTTTGTCTGTCTACTTGTTCTGATTTCACTCGGATACCTTCCTCAATTAATAGATTTTCTTGAACTTTGCTTGAACTTTCTTTACTCTTCTCTTCCTGTCTACGTGCTTTTTCCGTACGTCTATGAGATTCTTTACGCCATAACTCAACGGCGTCTTTCTGTGACTGTCTGACTTTCCTTTTCCATAACTCTTCCTCGACTTTCATGATGCACTCTGCATCCCAGGTTCCCGCTGCGGGCCACCTCTGACTTTCTGGTAATCCCTTGGTATAGTCTACCCATAAATCAAGAAATAATATAGCGTCTAAGCCATGTTTGTGATACATAAAGTGCCCTGGAGTGTCCCTAGGAGGAATAGGGACGGCTTCTTCGAGAACCCCTTTTCTGGTAGTGATCTGTCTTAATTTCGAAAAGAGCGGCATCTTGAGAACTGACCTTATACTTGATTTTGAACACGCTTAATACAAAAGCACAATAATGAACAACCATTCATACCACAATATGCAGGACGTTTAACACATTAAACATTAAAACATTAAACCTTTAACTGAAACAACAATGATGATCGTCTGCATAACTAAATCACCATGCTTAATTCTTGACACTTACTAGATACTTCGGAATACTTGATATACTGCTAAACAGTACAGATACACTGCTAAAACAGTGCAGACCGGATTTGTGTACCCAAACCCGTCTTGACCGGCACAACCTATGTGCACGTCAGAAATGCCTCCCCAGTAATGGTACTCACCGGGTAGCTTCGGAAACGGAAGGCCTCGGTAACTTGAACTTGAACCGGACTGGACTCGACTCGCCTCGTCGGAAACTGGGCTTGACTTCGAACTGGTGGGTCTCTGTATACCTCGGATCTTGCTCTCTCAGCTAGGCTCTGGTCGGGATACTTCGCACTTCTCACCGCCTCGTCTGGGTGTTGATCGCAGTCTCAGTCGCCCCCGCTTGACCGGAGGGAGATACAGGAAATCCTGTTGGTACGCGTAATTGTCCGTCCAGCTGTGGCAGGAGACCGGGCCTGCAACTCACCGCCGGCGCGTGAGATGAGAAAGTGTCCCTGTTCGGGCGCCATCATGTGGTAAATAAAAATTCCTTTACCGGGACTGAATTTGATACAGGAACATAGTAAAATAGCTCGATAAAATGAGAGGCAGAATCCGTGGTATTAGAGGTTCGGAATGGGCTTTATTCCAGTAATCGATTATAATCGGATGCTTCAAGTTCCATCACCACGGGGGTTCAGGAAGTGAAGTACATACTTTATTGACAAGAAGTAACTTTTATAGTACATACATTATAATGAAGTGAATACAGTAGGCGTAACAATTGATAAGGACATTGACGTTTGGGCTGCGTAACCGAAAATGGGTGTAATAATGAGTAAAAAGGAACATGATTGGTTATGATGTCATGTATAGGTGGATCTATAAGATAATACTTGGCATAGGTGCGCGCGCAGCAGTATGACGTGTAATTGACGTGTAACTAGGGGGTGACGGGGATTTGACATTTAGCTCTATATGTGGAGACGAGAAGTCTGGGGGGTCAAGTCAACCTAATCCCAAATCATATCTAACATCCTATGTTTAAAGAACTATGTTATCCACAAAAAGAAGGACTCTCGGACAGAATCTATTCTATACTGACTGTGCGTGCGTGTACAAGCGTCTAAGTGTCTACACTGAATGCGAGGGGGTAGGAATATTCCATGGTGACAGGGCTATGAATTACTTGCATGAGGACAGAGAAGATGGGCCTTTTTGCTTGGTAACTGGAAGAATGTTTACTTAAACTACTAGGCAGGAATGCATCGGCTGAGGGGGAAGCAGATAATTCGAAGGTGAAATACAGTTCTTGGCAGAGAATAGGCTGATGTCAGGCTTCGTGAGCCGCGCAGAGAATGAGACAAAGTTCATGGTCACAGATGCAGGCTCGGACTGGAGCTTTCAGAGGCAGAAGGCAAGAGGAGTTTTGATGACAGAATCAGGGCCTACTTGCCTGGACTGTAAAGTGGCATAAGTGAACCATATAAAGCCGGTGGCCTTTCATATTTAGGAATGGAATATCCGGCCTATTCATGGCGGATCTGACAGAGGACATGTTGACGGTGGGCATACATGTATTTGCGTCTTCATAACTGGAACTGGAGGGAACATACATGTACTTGTGACATGCACATAGAACCGTTGGGGTCCAAGATAGGGGACATAACTGACCAGAAAAATCCACATTTCCACAGTGCCGTCAAACAATAAAATAAATTACTTGGTCTGTTTGGGGACAAGTGGCCCTATTTAGAAAGCGCCTTTGCAGTCACAAAGCCTGTGATTTACAAAATCACAAGCTTTGCATCTGCAAATCGGCAAACTGCAATGTACAAAGTACACATGGAGTTGGAAAGGACCTTGCAACTTGCAAAATGCCATTTACGAATGATTGGTTAGGTAGGAGGAGGGGGTTTGAAAGGATGTCTAGCTCCTCCTAAGGAATCATAATAGAATGCATCAATGGGTTTGCACCCACATAAACTATAGATCTGACAAAGACTTTCCAATTTGAATGGTATCCCATTTGCAATATGGAAGCTGCCCTGTGGAACTGCAGGATATGCAGGAAGTGTCGCTTTAAAACAAAAAAAGTCTGAATTCTATGAACGCAGGGCACAGCAATGCTGTCCCTCGCAGGCTTCCATCTCTACTTATACAGAGAGTTGCTAAAAGGACTCCTACAGCAGAAAAGAATGCAGTTGGATGGTTTACATACCCTAGTACTTGTTATTTTGCAATACAAATGCATCAATGGCAGTGCAAAATAAAAGTAGGGCTGCATAGACAATGTAAAAATAGACTGCTTTGTGACTCCTACCTTAGCCTTTAATCAGGAGAGGAGCAGGCAGGAATATGGGACCGTGTGACAAGGCCCAAAGGGACATGTGATTTAGTAAGTGGTTTCTGCTCCTCAATTTGAAAGGAAAACAATGCATTGCTCTTTGAGTACAGAGAAGTGTTGAGACTTAAGGCTCTTCACAGGATAGCTGTCAACAGTAACAAACTTTAGGTTTGTTAAGGTGTAGGAACTTTAAAGTTAAATTAACATTGCCCTCTATACATACATGGTACTCCCAGTTCTTTCACCAGGAAGCCTGAATTTAGTATCCTGCAGCAGTTTTTTCCCCCAACAATACACTTGACTTCATCTTTTTTACATTCTGTTTATGGACACTACAGAAACTGCTGCTTAGTAAGTAAAGTACCTCCAACCCTTAAGTCTGGGTCCCATGAAATAAGTCTGGAGAATCCTTCAATCAAGCAGTCATTATGTTGGATGCAGACAAGAGGCTATTTACAGCTCCCCTACCTGTATGAACCATGGCTCACAGCTCAGGGTTGAAAGGCAAAGTTTGACTATTTAGTGGAAAGGAGACGTTAGGCTGCACAGGATGCCACAATACAGACGGCGTCTTGTATCACAGGTACTCCATTGTGGAAGAAAGTCAAAACAGGCAGTGAGATAGGGTCACTGTCCATGCTGGTGTGTTCAGTTCTCTACAGTAACTAGAGAGGTTGATCTTTATCTGCCTGGAATCCAGAACTACAAGATGCCACAAGCACTGCCCATGACGGAGGTGGGTCTGTCTCTGCAGCACAATGCAAGTAGAACATTTCGGTAATTACAAGGAAGTAGGAGGCCTGGCACGCAGTATACAATCCCACTACGTCGAGACGATAAAGTGAGCCCAGACATAATCCTAACTGTATGTGCTGTGAGGAACCTGTACAAGCTTAAGGGAGGGTAATGGGAAGTACTTGAGGCTCTATAAGCCCAATGAGTTACACTGGATTTATTCTCTTATGAATCGGATTAAAGTAAGCCATATCGAGGGAGTCAGGTAGGCAATTCCGCATTTAATTAAAAAAACAGGTTTTCTCAGGAACAGGCACACCACCATCTACAGACCATGCCAGGTCTAATTGCTCCTTTCAAATGGCGGTGAACACAGCAGGCAAAGTTGCACATGAATAGCAAGTGGCACCTTTTTTTCACTTTTCGAGTGATAAGCTTAGTAATCGTACTTGGCCATTCCCAAGAGTCAAGTTCACTCATTATAAAGAAATTACTGGAGTGTTGGTAATTGTGGTCCGATACAAAATATTGTTTGCTTACCTGTACTATAAACGCTTGCGAATTAAATGATAGGGCTAAAAGGGGTAGAGTGGCACTTGGTTGTAGGGCTATGGGGCCTGACATCATCTGCATCTAGGAGATGCATGTCGCCTTGGGGGAAACGGAAGCTGCCCAAGAACCTAGGCTATACGCTCCTGGGCTGTACTGCAAAAGGTCTGACATCCAGGGGGTAGCAATCATTGCTAATGAAACTAGCTGAGTGGTGTCACGCAGGTCAGCAGATAAACTCAGGAGATGGGCGATTCTGGGGTAATTGGATTGAGGAAATTCCCCTTATGCTCAGTATATGGTTCCAATCTAGACGAGGCTGCAGTTACTGATCATTTAGACTTGGATCTTTCGCCTTGGTTAACCCCCTTATTTTGTGTGGTGACCGCAACAGACATATAGAAGTTAGTGGGAATGCTGGGGTGCGTAAACCATATTCTGCTGGGAAACCATTGGAATTTGGAGCAGTCCAACGGTTAATAAAAGACCATGGTCCTGCAGATGTCTGGGATAAGCTTAAAGTCCCATAGCCCTGATATACGCTTTTCCCTTTCCCTCATAGCAAGCTGGTGTGCTTAGATTATTTCTCGGTATCCGCATCTCTTGCTAGCGAGGTGGGAATCGAAAAATATTCTAGGATATTATTGGATCATAATCCACTGATGTTCGAACTCCCGGTTATGGGTCTAGTCAAGCTGTGCGGCAACTGGACCTTCGATAAAAAACACTCCTTCAGGATGTGGAATATGTTGAACACATGCATAAGTGGGTAACAGATTTTCTAGCAACAAATAGTGGCACTGCCACTAACAATATAGTTTTTGATACATTAAAAGCCGGGATCAGGGGTGAAACTAAGTTATAGCTTACATCAGCAGAGGCGTTGTCAGATTCAAGGGCTGTATAAAGAACTTTCACTCCTGGAAGCATTCTATTCTATTCTGCTGCTGCTGTAAAGCGCATAGCTACACAGAGGCCTACCAGCGCTAGAACAGGTCCTCACAAGCCAGCTACCAACCAGACTAAGAAGTGAAAAGCCACGTTTTCACGGCCTTACGAAAGGACAACTCATTAGACAGCTGGTGTAGCTGCAGGGAAAGGAATTCCAGAGTTTGGGGGCCTGATAGGATAAGAGCCGGCCTCCCAAACGAGCTCTTCTCAATCTAGGAACCTGCAGCTAATGGGCAGAGGAAGATCTGAGTGGCCATCCAGGTATGCATGGGTTAGCTAGCGATCTTAGACTAGGGTCTCTCTTATGAGAGGTCCTATGCGAAATGCAAAGGGCCTTAAAATAAATGTGGTGCTCCACAGGGAGTCAGTGAAGATCTTTCAATGCCTTTCTAGCAGATTGATGGCTAGGAAGATTCATAAGAAGCTGGACGGCAGCATTCTGTATGACCTGTAGCCACTTTATCACATATCAGGGTGAGCCAAGAAAAACAGCATTGCCAAAGTCCAGGTGAGAGATGACAAGGGCCCGGATGCTACTTCTTCTGGCTGAGAAAGGATACAACTCTTCAAGACCTTTCTAAGAAGTCTGACAACGCCAAAGCAGCTTGCTGCAAATTTGTTTGCTTGGTGCTCCATGGTGAGACTAGGGTCCAACCATACACCAAGACTCTTTATTGCCTCTTTAGGAAAGGGAAGTCCTACCAGACAATAAAGCATGGCCGATGGCACAGCTTACTAAGATTGTTGCCCAATACCATGATTTCAGTCTTATCCTCATTGAGCTTAAGTTTGCACTGGCTATCCAGCTGGCCTCTTCCGAAAGAAAGGAGACCAGACTAAGGTGGTTAGGTGCTAAAATGAGCTTCTTAACAGTGCTTCCACACTTGATGCTTTCAATGTAAATTACCAAATGTATTCCAGTCCACAAAGGTGTGAGGCCTTTTCCACGGGCAGCTTTAGGGCCTTCACTCTCATGGTCACCCAACTTCACCAAATCCCATCACCGGAGTTACAAAAGAGAAACTGAGAGCACAGTGCGGAGTCATACCACAAAGATTCAGTTATAAATAGTAAAAAACAGAATATATTGAGTATCGAGAACAGAAGCAGAACAAAGAGGGTGTTCGTGTGAGAGTGGGTGCTTAGGGCACTAACTTCACTGCAAAAAAACGTTTCCACTATGTACTTTATCTGCGATTTCCATACTCTCTAGATTAGAAACTGCCAACGAGAGAAGCAACCATCAGTGTGTGCACATCAGACTACTCTGAAGTAGTTGGTCAACGTTTCACCATGCTCCGAGATTTGTAGGTTGTTTCTGTATCAGATGACACCTGCTAACCCCTCCCCCCAGCAGGCCACGGTAGACACACTGCCCCACAGTGGTCATGCAACCTATCAGATACCTGCCCACTATAGCTGCCACCTCTCAGTACTCCAGATGGGGCACTGCACAAAGTGGTTGTGAGATCCTAAGAGTGCAACAAACTGTGGCCAGATGACAGACATGGTGATCTCTTTTTTCCTGTGTACTACCCTCACTTTAGACCAGTATAGTGAGGGGAAAACAATTGTGAAGTACAATGAAGTAAAGTGAGAGAGAAGGGCAACTGTTCTTTTTAGGTCTCAGCTAGACCGCGCATGTGCTGTCTCGAAGAGACGTGTTGTGTTTAATCTGTTGGCTCCAGCCCACCCATATGCTTACCATTTGCTCGCTCCATCTGCCTCATATCCTTTGTACCCATTTGTCTACGGCATGCATGGGTTACATCTCCTCTTGTGTTTAGCCCTCCTCCAGAGCATGGGTCAAGTACTTGTGTCCACCCACTGCTCCAGTTTTAGGAGCAACTTCTTTGCAGGAAAAGGTGTTTGACAACAGGATGCAATGATTTTTTTTTCTTCCGGACTCCGAACAAAAAAATGACCACCCTACAGAGATGGTCTACTAAGGGGAGCTAAATGTCCAGCAGAAAACCATGACTTCTCTCAAGATTATTTTCGCTTTTTCAACATTTATAGAGCGTGAACTCAACCCGAAGGTATTGGAGCTCTTTACATAAGCACCAGTAGGGCGCATTTATTTTAGTTTTTTTAGACACAGGGAAATTGAGTGATTTGAGAAGCATCACAGGATATTGAGCTGACACGGACACGGACACTTGAACCTAACTCCCAAATCGGCAGCTCTGGCCTAACACCACATCTTCTCCCCAGAGGAGAGGATTACTTGCCACCACCAACACCCTGCGCGGTTTTATGGCATACTGCACAGCAGCATGGGCTGCTGTTCAACATGTCTTAAAGTAAACAAACATTGGCAAAGCCAATTGGTCTCGCCTTTTTGACCTATTGGCTTTGACAATTGCTTATTTGTGGAATCATACAGCATGGGGACACACTGGGCAACATCTTTAAAATTAGAAAAACATTGAAAAGGCCAATAGTTCTCACATAGGCAAGACCTGTTGGCTTTGCCAACGCTGGTTATGTCATGCTATCTCATTGCTTTTTATATAAAGTGCCTTGTTCCCACAACTCTTTTGCATCTCTTAGTATTCATTCAAAAGTTTTATCCACCTACTTCAAACAGCTGATTAACTATTTGAAGTTATGAAAAAGAAGAAAATAACTTGTAAAGAGAGTGTGATCCAATGGAGAGATGTAGCATATCATAGGCTTTGGACCCCATTTGCTCATCCTCTGTCCACACTTATTCACCCAGACTGTAATGGTGTGCTCATCCAAGAAAGGAGCACATGTCAACAATGAGGCAGATACATGATGATAGTCTAAGAGCTAATTCGGAATTCAGACGAGACGTCCGACTGCTGTCAGCCCAGTTGTTCATGTAGGAGAGAGGATATGGCCTAACGTCTAGAGTGGTCCACCTCGAAGCTGGGGAACCGTGCTTGAGTATCGGCAGGGACGCTCAACATCCTGCGATTCTCTGCAAATTACTTAATCCCCCGTGCCTAACAAAAATGAATGTATGTGTCTGTTACGCAACTGGTGCTCATGTAAAGTGCCGAGATACCTTTGGGTGGAATTTGTGCTATATAAAACTACCACCACCCCCCAAAAAGGACCTATATATGGTTACACAAGGTGCACATACCCAGTCCTAAAGCTACATCTCCGAGTGGCTTGCAGGTGTATGAAAACTCGGCAGGTCTGACTGTGGTAGAAAAGGAGAAGTCTTAAACCAGCCCCCTTCCCCTACCTCCTTTGGCAACCACCTTTACAGGTCCCTAGAGTGCTAAATATTAGTCAGTTACTGCCAATAGAGACTGTAGAAAAATCAGTGAATATTAAAGAAGGTGAGACTATACCATCAAAAGATCCCTTACTAAGTGCCACAGGAAGTTCTCTCCTCAATTCTGCATCGGGAAGCCAATCTTATGCTGCTTCCCCATCAATACAAACATCATCCACCTCAATCTGGCAGCCTTATGCAGGATGTTCTGAGGAAAAGCGTCAGCAGGAAAAAGGAGTTGGAGGAAAACACAGACTGGCTTACAAACTCCTCCTCAAAGCCGAAATGGGTAAGAACTCCAGGCAACAACTTTGCCCGACATATCTACGTTTTCAAGGTTTGGACAACATGGATGCTGATGCACTTTCCTGTCATTTATCTCAAAGTCTCTTTCTGCCAGCTACAATATCCAGTCCTTGCAACCATGTTCCCATAACCCTCCCAGGCCTTCAGGCGCATCAGACTTCCCTCCACAACTTACAAGCAACTAAGAGCAAAACGCTAAGGTGGTTTTTGTTCTCCCTATCAGAGTAAGAACATACCAGCTTCTACAAAAGAGAAGCACTGAGGCAAAGTTATATGTACTCCCTCTAAGGTACTGCTGGCCCAGTTTAGCAGCCCTGCACATTTTTTGTAGGAACACAATAGTTAGTATAGCTACTCACACACAGCAAAGTGGGGGGTGGTCATGCTACTCAAGTGACTTGCAAGAGGTAGACCTTACAGTGAACCAAAGCCAGGCTACAATCATTCCTCATCTGTACAGATACGGGGAAAATGCACAAAACTCCTCTGGTGGTACCCACAAAGTTAATTCCCCCACAAAACCTGGTCCCAGCTGAATAACTCTAGGAATATTGTTATTACGGAGGTGCCTGTATCTAGTTAAAAAGGGGGTGAGCCATACCATTCCCTGGATTTACAGTATCAAAGCAAGGTGATCGAAGACTGGGGTACTCAGTCTGACTGTAAGAGGGACGGGAGCATCAATCTCTGACGTTTTGAAAAGATGGTGCTGGGGTGAACACCAAAAAGAATCCAGTCTGCCTTCCTCCTTTTTGGCTATATGCTTTTTCCTATTTTCGTATGCAGTTCTTATCCTTTTATGGTTCCCCTATTTTTGTAGGACCCAACTGGCCGAACGCTGCCTGAAAACAGTTCTAACAAGCATTGGCATAGCCAATAGGTCTCGCCTTTGGGACCTTATAAGTGTTTAGCTATGCAACAGTTGAACAACTAAATACTTATAAGGTCCCAAAAGCGAGACCTATTGGCTATGCAAAGCGGCCGCGAAAGTGATCGCAATCGCGATCACGATCAAACATCAAAGCGGCCGCGAAAGTGAAAGTAATTGCGGGAAAGCTCGGTGCGCGTGCCCGAGCACATGCACTGTAGCTCTAGGCTGACCTGGTAGCACTTTTTGGAGCCCTCTCAATAAGTCTCGCCAGACCAGCGCATGCGCTGGGTCAGGCGAGACCTAAAAATGGTTAGTTAAAACATCCTACCTTAAATGACTAGCAGTTGCAAGTTGTTTCCCACTAAGAATACTTAGAAGCAGTATCCCAATTCTTCAAAAACAATTATACGCCAGCACACCCAAAATGCCTTCGGTAACATCACATAGGATGAATTTCAACAAGGAACACCTCAAGTATCCATGTGGCCCTGGGGCAAAGACTTACCCGATTAACCAACAATTCCTTGCAGCACTAAACGACAAAACCCATTGGCTTAAGATTCATTGGAGTGCCGACTAACCCTGTTCACCCAAGATTCACTGCAGCAATGAATCCCCATCACCGGTGCAATAGAATCTAGTGCCACTAACCAGATTGAGCTGCTTCAGTTGCTTCCAAATTGTACTATCCTGAACTATGCAGGACATTTTAGGACAGAAATTAACCTGGATAACATGGGGAGCTTGCAGCAGTTTCTAGTAGATACTACCCAGGTTTCCTTGAATGCGTAACTATCCAGAATTACTTAGGACGTACTACCACAGGTGCTGGCTAACACAACGTAGAAAGGAGTGAATAAGTAGTAGCCACCACCACCCAGAACATACTGAAGCTTTAACTACTTCCCACCATTCAAAATGCCTTACTACTGTGACTCATCCAGTTCATTCATAAATGTGATGAAACCGCCAAATGCAGGGCGATTTCATTTGGCACACTAACCAGTGCCACTATCCAGAATTAATTGTGGTTGTGGCTAGCCAACTTCCTAGAAAACACCTTGTAGTTGTGCCCAATCCCAATCTACCCCATCATAATGCTTTTCCTAAGCAAAGTTGTAAGACTTCATAATATACATTTCGGAGCCGTATTCCCACCTACACAGCAAACAAATGCAAATCAGGTTGGAAGAACCACCATGGCATTCAACATAAATGGCAAAGATGATTCGGTCTAATAAAGACTGGAGAGCAAAGCAATTAAATACCTGAGAAAAGTGTCCATCTCCTAGAAAAGTGGGACGAGAGGTAACACCAACATTATTTTATGTCTTTTTTATGTTTATTTCTAAATCTACATGGGGGTGGGAATGTACACACAATTTTTAAGGAAGGCTTACTAACATTGGAGAATGACCAGTATCACTCAAACACTGTTTAGGAGAAGAGAGTTCATCACACCCTTGTTATTTAATGTTAGGGTCTTTCAGTTATTGCATGGAGCATGATGGGGAGTATGGGACCAGCACTGCAGTGTTTTGTAGATTAAATAGGTTTGTGATGGGACAGTGTTTAAGGCTGCTTGATCAGAAATGGCGCATAACTTTAGGGGAAAAAAGCTCCACTAGAATTTTAAAACCTCATGCAGTGCTACAGAGATCAGGAATCACAAAAACCTTTTTGTGGGGAAAGAATTGTGTAGTGTTTTTCTTAGATGGAACAATACAGTGTTTTATCTAAGAGAAGCGAGTGTTTGTTTTGGGGTGGGGCCAGAGTTCTTAATGTTAATTATTTACATGAACATTACTCCGCAAACCAAAACCAAACCATGTCTGAGGTCTGTAAGTGTAACTGTGATTCAGCACAATGTATTTACTATTGAGAATCATTTCCAGTGATTAAAACGACACAAGACTGCTTGTTGATTTAAGAGTCTAAATCTCATTTATTCAGAGATGTGGCAATTATATTGACCATGAAGAAAAAAGGGGCAAACACGTGTTTCACGACTATGAGTTTGCTACATTATCGAGGAGTAATATTAAATATTATACAATTAGCCAAATGTCATACACAGAAATTGACCAAAGACCAGTAACAAAAAAATTTCAAACAAATAAAAATATTAAAAAAGCAATAACATTTTATACACACTCAAACTGCATAATTTAAGAAAAAAAAAAACACTTTAAATTATTCTCAACAGTAAATACATGGCGTCTCACTTACAGACCTCCACCATAGTCTGGTTTTAGTTGCATAATTTTTTGTGTTAAGGGGTAGGTACTGCATAGTTCTCAAGGTCTGATCTGTGACCACTTAAGCCTTTTCCCATTCTTTTGTTTCGTATTTCGTCACAAACGTTTGTGGTTTTTGGAGGCCAGAGTCGACAGAGCATCATATCACATGACAGGGTTATTTTCTAATCCGAGAGCGAGAATTATGCACTCTGTGCAGCACTCCACACCAGAGTTTCGAAAACATAAATATGTGGTTAAAAGGCATGTCCTTGTACTGTAGAAATCCAGTCCACCACCTCTACAGTTCGAGCCTATCTCCTATACACTCCGAGTACTTCAGTATTTTATACTATCAAACATCCTCTTTCATAATTATGGTGAGACATTGGGCATAATACTGGAAATGTTATAATTTTTATGTCCCAGTGCTCAGCAGATCGCTAATACTATGGGCAAGGTTGGTGCCCCTCCCAATAAGGGAACTGAATGCTGGCTGGAAATCGCTCAAGAACATTGTACGCTGTAGACTGTGTGACTATCGCTGGACCCACTTACTCTGCTGCTGCCCGACATTACACAATGCCCGCCTGTAGTAAGTGTTATGTATTGTGTATTACTCAATATTGCTGTGGTTACTTTAAGGTATCTTAGTAGTGTAAGTGTTCTATGTGACTCGTTGATTCTATAATGTTTACAGGATAGAGGCTGGTGGAACAGAAATGCACTGATTAAAATAACCAATAGACAAGCTGACATTATTCGTGAAAACAAACATAACAATTTAATTGAAAATTTGGGTTCAGATTGGTTTGGTGTCTGCGACAATATTTGCACTCAAACTAGTTCTTCGAGTCACTCATCTCCTAGTCATTCAGATCAATCTGATAGAGGTGATTCTAATGTAACATCACATCAAATCTCACCTTGTTCTACATCTCATAAAGGAGAAGGTGATGGTAGTTGTGGCACTTTTGCTGGTTCGAGAATAAGGTCAGCACCTCTCCGTTTCCGTGACTACGTTATGACTTAATTCTTCAGTTTATTTATTTATTTATTTTTCTTTGTGGTTTACATTTCATTGTCATATTTCTCAAAGAAATTTGTATTCTCATAGTCTGAGTCAATTTCTATCTTGTGAAAAAAGGGAGGGTGTGTAGTAAGTGTTATGTATTGTGTATTACTCAATATTGCTGTGGTTACTTTAAGGTATCGTAGTAGTGTAAGTGTTCTATGTGACTCGGTCTGATTCTAGAATGTTGGTGTGACATCCAGATGAAGATTGAGTCACTGGAAGAGAAAGTCGTGGGTCAACTGTTTTGGAATAAACTTTATTACTTTCAACTTAATCCGATGTCCTGGAAGTTATTTGGATCATCTTTAAAGGAACCCTTACTACACCGCCGTACACTCCTGAGGCCAATCTCTTTACACCATGGCACACAATATGGCACAGAGACTCAAAACCTATTTTCCTTGCAACAGTACCAGACCAGGCCAAAAGTGAAAAGTCATACATCTGGCATGGACATAGCAAAGGACAAATTTACGGAAATCACACCTCAACTGCCGGACTCTGCCCCGCCCTCTAGCAGTGAGCAGCCCAGTACTCAGAAGTTAGCACCTTCACTTAATTTGGTTTTAGTACAACTGTCAAATGCATTGAAATATATTCATGTACGAACAAACGTTTTATACAGTTTTATCTACCATACAAATTTTTAGCTTGCGATTGTTGATATTTTTGTAATGGTTTTTAGTAATTATACAATAACGTTTATTTTGAATTTGCTGAGCAGAACGCAGATGCGCCGAAGCGTTTGCTGTCATCCTAGCAACTCCTTAAAGTAGATATTACGAACTGGGAACGAAAACAATAATAAGAATCGACTCAAACCCAGGTTTATCCTGGAGGCTAGATCGCTGTCTTTCAATAAAATAAAAAAAATCACATCATAAGAGTAGCAAAAAGCAATGAAATTATTCATAAGAAATATTCAGCTTGTACCTCTCCAACACAGACTTCAGACTAGCCATCAAAATCTCTCACTTGTCGAGCTAACCAAAGGCTCATATGGATATATTCAAATATCACTTACACTTACCACAAGCCACCCAAACCAATGTTGCCTATCTGACCTGTGAAGCTGACCTGTGAAGCTGACTGACTGACTTTGAGTGAAGACCAGAGTCACATAATGACCTATTGTCATATAAAAGGGACAGCACATCAACTAAGCAGTCTACGTAGTAGACATACTGGTTGTGCACTCCAAGGCACACAATCGGTCCACACAATGCCAACCTGCTTAAAAAGTCCCTCAAAACAACTTGGAGAATGTTTGGAAACGTGCCATCTACAGAACTATCCGATATTACAAGAATCTCTTCCACGTTCAATCAGCAGAACCTGTTTTGCTAACATTGGAAAAGGTGAGTGAAACTATATTCTCCTCGGAATTCCCAAACAAACCACTATATTTTAAATTGTCAAGCTCTTCAAAGATCCCACCTCTCTAATGTATGCACTGCTCTATTACACTGGATCAAGTCCTCAATACCGTTTTCATTCTACATACTGCTGATGTGAAGCACTTGGTCCTTAGCCTATGATCTATGTGCTGTAATAATTCTAATGCAGCATTTCCCAAACTGTGGTTTGCGATCCACTGGTGAGTCCCATTCAGATTTTTGGTGGGTTGTAAAAGTCCAAGCAATAAATAAGGATGCTGTTAATTCTGTATTTATCTTGTCATATTTGCTGTGCTTCAAAGACAGGACAAATATCTGGCTAAATCTTCTGCAAAAATTGTGGTTTATTTTCTTACCATAGGGATTGGTGTTTACAAACTCTTCTCACTGCAGTTAACGAAATAAAATTAAATTATTTGATAACTTGCTGAGGTACGGGGTGTGTGAAAGGCTAAAGGATGTAACTTTTTCTAACGCAACACAATGTAAATACAGGTAAATGAACTGTACACATTCATCAGTTAGGAAAGCAAAAAAAGAAGACTTTTTTTTTTGTAATTGTGAAGTGTGATGGAAAGAAATATTTTAATAGGATCAAAACAAATAAATACACTTTACTTGGTGATACACAAATAATACATATTAAATAAAACCCAATTTTTATATATTATCACCTGTATTAAATATAGTTATATCAGTACTGTATGTGCAAATTTGGTGGCCATGTCAATGAAAATTGTGCTGTATGTAAATGGCAGTGCACTACCACACAATGTTTAGTTGCATTAAAAAAAGTATAAATAAATCAAAATAAACAATTAACCACCTCATGCCCGTTAAAGCTAGGTGGGTCTTGAAAGTTTGTACTACTTAAAATTGGGATGTGGTTTTAAAAGTTTCGGAAGCACTCATCTAGTGTAACAAGGCATGACTTACTCACTGGGATACAAAGCCAGGAATAAGGGTGAGATTTATGGGTGGAATCAAGACTGCAAACTATTCAAAGAATTCATGCCGGATCCATTCCGGGTATGAAACATGAAGCTCGCTTTTTGTTTCTCTCAAACCAAGCTCTCTGATCCAAGGATTTTCAACCTACAAGTCCAGCTAAACCAGTTATTGTTTTTTATCTTGCAATCTTTCTTTGGCAGTTTCCACAACAAAACTGACTGGGCCAACTCTGGGTCTGCTGCTGCTGATCTCATCACGATGCTTGCCCTGGCTGGCTGTGAACCACAAGAGAACGAAGCTGCTTCCTGCTTGGGGCGTTTTCTCAGGCTACGCAGCATTTACTTCTCTGTGCGCACACTAAGAGAATCTTAGGCCTGTACCTTCCTGGCTATCCATGGTATTGAATGTTAAGGCATTTACATGCAATCATATATATTATAATCAAAAACACAGAACTGGCACGGATAGGGTTTTGATTTATACCTCATAACTTAATAACAAATGTCAAACACATAGTGAATCCCAAAAGCTGTGATGCATACATCTTGACCCATGACAAAGTAGGACTAGAGGGCGCGAGGGGCAGTATTTGAGTGACTTGGGTTTGGGCTTGCCTGCGGGGTGAGCCGGGACCGGCGGGTTGTGGATTGGGCCTGTCTGTATCCAGGAATATTCTGTTTTCGGGAGTGACTCCCTGCCCCCTGGCCATCAGATGGGTTTTCCTGGTTGGACCTCTGGCTCCCGGGCAGCCCTGCCACCCCTAACCCCCACTTGCAATGCCCCTTTGGGTGTGTGCGAGGCACCCAGGGAAAATTGCCTCGTTCTGTGGCCTCGGCCTCTGTTCCCTGCAGAGCCCAGTGGGTGGGAGAACGACTTGTGCTGTGTTTTGGGGTCTTTGAGGGTGTTGTGTTTTTTCTGCCCGTGACTGTGGGTATGGTCTCTTGTCCTGTATGCAACTGGCACTGTTGGAGACTGTTTGGGTTGGGCTCTTGGTTTCTGTAGACTGGGTGCTATTTGGACTGCTGTTTTTCTGCCCGTTACTGTTTAGGGGTCTGTCCAAGTTTCCTCTGTGCTGTGCTTGGGCGTGCAGGGGTGGTCCCCCGGCACCCCTCTCCTTTTGGGTCTTTAAGGGTTGGAGGGTCAGGCTGCACCTTCAGAGGCTGAGGGGTGTGTTTGTGGAACTGCTGGGTCTGCTTTGGAACTGTGTTTGGGGTGTGTGGCCCTTGTTTTTGGCTGGAGCGGGAATTTGTTGGGATGCAAGAACAGCAGTGTTTGAGTGGCTAGGCCTGCCTGTGAGGTGAACCTGGACCGGCAGGGTGTGGATTGGGCCAGTCTGTCCAGTGAGAATCTGTTCTTTAGGGGCAGCTCTCTGCCCCCGGTCGTCAGCCAGGGCCTTCCTGGTTGGCCCTCTGGCTCCCAGGTGGCCTAGGGTCCTCTCCCCCACCCCTTCTACCTGCCGTGTCCCTTGGGGTGCCTCAGGACGGCCACCTCGGTCTCGTGGTCCGGCCACTCTGTGCCCTGCAGGGCCCAGTGGGCAGGGGTTGGGGGTGGGAGCCAGACTTGTGTTGTTTTTTTGAGTCTTTGGAGGTGCTGTTTTTTTCTGCCCGTGATAATTTGAGTTTGGTCTCTTGTCCTGTGTGCAATGGGTAACTTTGAAGTCTGCATTTTATTGCTCATGTCTGTTTGAGTTGGGCTCTTGGTTTCTGTGATTTGGATGCTGTTTGTCTACCTGCAGCTGTTTGGGGATCTGTCCTGGTTTCCCATGTGCTGTTCTTGGGCATGCTGGGGTGGCCCCCTGGCACCTCCCCTCCTTTTGGGTCTATTGAAGGATGAAGGGGCGGGTTGCACCCTCGAAGGCTGAGCAGAGTGTGTTTGTGGGACTGATGAGTCTGCTTTGGGGTTGGAGTTGTGTTTGATGAGTGTATTTGGCCCTCGTTTTTGGCAGGGAGTGGGGGGGGATTTGTTGGGGTGCATGAGGGGCAGTGTGAGTGGCTTGGATTTGGGCCTGCCTGCGGGGTGGGCCGGGCAGGCGAAGTGTGGATTGGACTAGTCTGTGTCTGGGGAGATTCTGTGGCCATCAACTTGCGCTTGAGGTCATACATTCCCCATATAAGTTTGCAATTGAATGTTACATCAGTCCTCCAATAGGCTGCTGTATCTGGTGTTTCTATTGGGCTTAGGGTTAGGTTTCGGATTGGCTGATAGGTCTGGGATCTGACTGGTCCCTAGGGTAGTGATTCTATTGGGCTTAGGCTTAGGGTTCAGATTGGTGGATAGGTCTAGGACTTTGAGTGGCTCCTGGGGCTAAGGTTTCTATTGGTCAAGGGCTTAGGATTTGTTCTGATTAGCTGCTAGGACTAGGGCAATGCTTGCCTGTAAGGGCATGGTTTCCTATTGGGCTTAGGGCTAGTGATGAGATTGATGAGGGTTAGGGTTCCCATTGACCGAAAGGGGGTCACCTGACCACTAGGGTTGGCTCTTCTCCATATAACCATCATACTTAAACATAAATGAACAGCATACCCCTGTGCAGTTATTTGGATTATATGTATCTATATTCCTTTGAATAAATGTGTACAATAATTATTATATAGCTATTCGTATGGTCTGCACAACAAATATACATATTGCCTATAGTTATATTATTCTATGTTTAACTTGTATATAGGTCATTGCATAGATAAGTACATGTTTATCATAACTATTTATCTACAATTGCTTCACTATTGAATTATTAAAAGGAAAAATATATAAAAACAAATAAATTAGCTTAAAGTACATCAACAATTGAAAGTCTGATTTTATTAAATACAACTTAAATCTAGCTACATTACCTTCCTTATACATATATACCTTCCATGTACTTCTGTATCTTTATATATATATTACTTTACACCTAATTCAGCATCTCCAAAGCACTACCATATACCTCTCTCAATAACTATATCCTCTACATATATACCTTCCATGTACTTATGTATTTTTATATCTATAACTTTACTCCTAATTCAGCATCTCCAATGCACTATCATATATATCTTTCAATATATCCTCTAGATCCACTCCGACTCATCCCAAACCTCATTCTACTAATCGCCAATGCACTCCCTATTTCTCACACTATACCTCTCTCAATATATCCCCTACCTCCACTCTCTGACTCACCCTTAACCCCATCCCCAAAATAACCCTTTCTAGACTCTTCCCTCCACTACTGCTCCTTGCATCATCTCAAACCTTTTACTATTCAAATCTTCAAAACGAGTCTTCTATCCCTCCACTATCCTTTTCAATCCAACTAACAGACTCACATGTCCACTCCTCTAATAAATTTCATATTTCCCTAAACTGATTCGCCACTAATCCTTTTTGGGTTCTAGAGTACCATGCTACTCGCCGAAAAACGCTTCAACGCCTCATCAGGGGTAGTAAGCACTATATAAATGCAATTACAATTAGCTCTTAAAATGAACGGAAGGTAATGTTGATACACTTTCAAAACAGCCCGATAGAGGGAGCACACCCATCAAAAAAAGAAAAGAGCTAATTAACTTCACAGTCCTCAAGAAAGAGAAAATAGGTTCTCTCAAAAGGTTTGCTTAATAATCCGATTAAGGGCCACATCATTTAGGGACAATTCACAATATGAAAAGACGGTCAAGAAAACACGAGTGCATCAAAAATAAGTAAACATGTAAAGTGCTCACAAATATTTTAAAACCTATTTAAAAGCAAAATGGCAAATGGTACATTTACAGAACGCATTTAAGGAAGACAAAGAAATCAATCCCCAGTCACCACAATAATAATGGCATGGGTCAGAAGTGAGTGTAGTTGTATTGTGGCCTTCAGTCCCGAGAGTATGAATTTACCTATAAGCAGCCATGTGAATGAGAAACAAAAGAAAGTGATGCATCTAAGAGCAGGGGAAATAAAACTGCTCTCTCATCGGTCAGGGGAAGGAAGAACAAACGAGGTTTTCTGCCAGGGATCCTACAAGGCGAAGCCTCACAGAGACAACGTTTAGCAGCATCACTGATAAAGGCATGTATGTATAATTTCACTCTTCCTCAGTCTGTTAGACAAGTTAGTTCCCCAACCAATGCAGACTCCATCAGGTCAGCATTAACTCAGTGTAGGAAGGAGTTCCCAGTTTGACCTGTAATCAGTATCTGCAACTACTGGGGTTAGCGGTCAAGTAACTCTGACAAAAGTGTTCTTCCCAGATCAGATTCCTTATCACCAAAGTTAGGATGAAATGCAGACTCTCTCAATTGGAAAAAACTCAGGCCCTAGAAACTAGGCCTGCACGCTCACTTAATATCTTATTCGACTTTTGCATTTACTCTACGACTTTACCTCCTACCAGTGTGATGTCAATAAATACATGTTTTTCTCAAACACTTGGCTAAAGCTGTTATTTAGAAGGAGGCTTCAAATGTAACACTAACATTTGGGGGTTGCTAGAATCTCTTAAGAGCTCCAGCTTGCCAGCCTTTTGCTCCCTGGTACTGACCCTTCTATAAACGTCGCCACTTACCCCAAATTTGGTTCTGGCAGCCACTACTCTTTAATAGTTTGACTCCTCATCCATTTCACTCCTTAGTAACTCTACCCCCTCCAACGCTTGGCACATTCCTTGACCACGGCTGTCAGGTGTTGTTTGGTATCACTGCTCAAGGCACTCACTCTACTCCCAGCCTGGGCACAAGGATTCCTCTTATTTAACTGATGCTTTGCTAGTATCATGAAGCCATTTATAGGGTGCCTTATGCTTGCCAACTTCTTAACATATCATTTCCAATGCCATGACATGTTTTTCCACTAACCTGTAGCCATTCTGATTGCCTGGGATACTATCTTTCTTCTTGATCCCTGTTCTAGGCCAATGTACTTTTCTCATCGATTCTCTCATTTAACCCTTTACCTATCCAAATACAATGCAGTTAAGTTTATGGAGCTCGCTCTCCTCTCTGTTCCTGTCTGAATTTAATGCATCCCCCATCCCCCCCCGATATTCTTTCTCCTGTAAAAGATGGCTTCTAGTATTCCCTCCTAGACAAGGACCACCTCTTAGATTGTGTTACTTAACTTTTCAATCACAATCGGCAAAGTCAACTACAATACACTGGAACACCGCATGAGTATCAGAGGCAAGGCAAGGCGAGGCGTCCTTCTTTGCCACCGGACGCCTAGTGATGAAAGTCAGATATTGCACCTCAACACAGTCAGTCTCTACGTACAATCCGGCTCAATAATAGTCACAAAACAAATTCATACATTTAGTCTCAAGTCTAAGAACGAAATACTTCAGTGCCACTGTGCACCAATACAACGATACACAAAATCTTAAAATTTCCGCCTTAAACGGGTGTCTCAAACCTATGAAACTGCGTCTTGCAACTTCAAGTCTGGATGTTAGAACGTTTCCTCCAGCTAAAGCAACGGAAAAATGTATGTACCCTCCTATCAGTCAAAAGAAAATTCCTCCTTTATGAAATCATTCAACCTGAAGGGTATCTCCTATCACACCACTCCCTGCAGCCAAATCCCTAGGGCTCATGTTAGATTCGCACCACACACATTCGGATTGTCAACAAAGGGGAAAGCCTACCAATTTTCAGCTACAAGCTCTGAAGAAAATCTGCGATCTCATTCCCCAGAACATCTCAGAACAGCAGTATACTGATTTGTCATATTCGGATTTAACTATTGCAAATCCATTCTAGCCAGGGACAATTTTTGCTCTATACTCCCACTCAAAGATAACATTTGCTTAGCAGCCAAGATTATACTCTGAAAACAGGTTCTACCATTTCCCTCGCATACCTCAAGACCTAAACGTGCTTCTGAAAGATGCAAGATTCAAACTATGCTCCTTTGCCACAAGGACATAAAACATAATAGGAAGCACTGTTCCTAGAAGTGATCCAATTTCAAAACGCCCACCGCAAGAAAACAATTCTTCTCAGGAACAGCTGTGTAGGATTGAAATTCCCTTATCCTTCTTAGAACGCTAACCCCATTTATCTTCTTCGGGAAACACCACAAGCCACACCTACTCAAATAGTTCCTCAACTAAAATCAACATCTTCAACATGAAGATTAAGAC
Source organism: Triturus cristatus (assembly GCF_964204655.1). Classification (NCBI taxonomy): domain Eukaryota; kingdom Metazoa; phylum Chordata; class Amphibia; order Caudata; family Salamandridae; genus Triturus; species Triturus cristatus. The sequence continues at coordinate 307,696,521 of NC_140592.1, forward strand.
ATTATCTTTCCAAGTTCTACTCTCCTACATCAGCTGTTGGTTTCATGTTGACATGGTCATGTTGATCCCTTACCCACATTTTGGTCTAACCCAGCTATTTGTTACATTTACATGTAAAATGCCTTAATTTGTGCTCTAGAAAGTTCAAACAAATGGCATTTACCCACCTCCCTTAATAGTGCTCTCGCTCCATTCAACAAGAGTACTCCTTATACACTTTGCCTCCTTATACCTCCAACATCTGCCCACAACTGCCTCTGAAGTCCTTTTTTCTCTTGCTATTCACCTTTTAAACCTTAATAAGCGTGAGATAATTTCTCCACTATATTTTGCCTTTTTGGAAACTGAGGAATACTTTGCGGTTACCACACAACAACTAGCTGTATTTCTATTACGTTCTTGAGCTTCTTTATTGTGTTTATTCTCCTACACTACTACGGTTACTGATAAGCACGGAATTGACATGCACTTCATGAATCTGTTATTCCAAACCGTCCAGATGGGCCAATCAGTTTAACTTTTGCTTCTGGCATAAGATTTGCATGTTAAGGACTAGGATTCCTGCTAGGCCGACTCAGCCTTTCATACTTCAGACATTAGTAACTTTGTTACCATTAAATTTGGTAATAAGCAGCCCATCTAATTTATAGGCTTAGAAAAAGCAGAAAGGTGGTGTAAGGCGTCGTATGAAACAATGTATTATATAAAATATGTTAGTGCTTCCCAGCCCGATTTACCATCTGTCAAATTTGACCGAATTCCCTTACAGAATCATGTCTTACAAGTATGTGCAGAAGGGAACAATTAAGATCCCCTTACTGCAGCAACGCCGAGGATCCTCAAATGCTGAACGTCTGAGCTGAAGCGTATTTAAAAAAAAAACTTTTTCTGCCACGTTAACCATTTCTGCAGGGTACAACCCCTACACAATCATATCTTGGCGCTTTAATAACACGAGTAACTGAAATAGCCTTAACTCCCAAAGCTGTTCTTTGACCAAAATTTGAATGCCTTTATTAAAAGACATGTGAACGCTGAAGATTTAGTTTTCTCTGCTTTTTGCTAGTTCAATTAGCTTTACAACTTTTTTTTTTTTGCAACCTTCTTGAACGTCGATTGAAAGGTTTGTGGTGTGCAAAAATTTTAGCTTTGGGACATCTATGTTAAAATTGTTACCTCTGCTGTGAATTTATGTCACGTGCATCCTTGTTAACCCTTTCTCCTCTCTTCCACTGGACACTCTCCACTTTCCCCATTCTTCTTTTTCACCCTTATTTATCCTGTGCTGACCCCGGACACAAAGTCTTGCAAGACAGTTTTTTTTGTTTTGTTTAGTTATCCACTGTGTGGTTGGTGCCTTTACTGTCCAATAACACACAGACGTCTATGCTTTTCTCTTACCTACCGGTGGTCTCCTCCACCAGCCTCAGTGTGTGCCCTCATCACCCCTCCCTGTACACATCCTCACAACCTCCTTGTGTGCCTTCCTCATGTCTCACTCTAACTACTTCAACAGCTTCACTGGGTGCCCTCCGCTCACTGCTGCTGCTCTTCCCTCATCACCTTTTTCATCTGTCCTCCCACGCCATTTTCTCTAAATTCCTTTCCCATCTTCTTTCCCGTTGATCTTCATCAAGTGCATGGCTCCCCTATTACCTGCGGCACTCTGTGTCATTTTCTTCTCTGCACCACATCCTGGCTAAAAAAACATCGACAAAGCAATTAGATCTAGCATAGACAAGACCTATTGGCTTTGCCAATGCTTGTTCCTCTTTACACTCTTGTAGCACTTCATCTACATTTAGGGCTATCTTTCCTCACTTGTTAGTCATTAGTATGGCATTTCAACAGTCCTTGGCAGAAGACCTTCGCTTTATTGCATCCTACCCTCTTGCCACTATAGTCCCCAGCTAAACACCCATGTAAACGTAGGGGATTCCCGCAATTTCATTTGTCAATGTAATGTTCTCCCACTTAGAAGAGAGTCCGAGTGCCGTAAAACAAATTCCTGGCACAGTGCCACTCCGTTTCATCCCTGGCATAGGGCCGTTCAGCGTGATTCCACGCACTGGGACATTTCGTGTGTGTCCTGGCACGGTCCCAGATTACTCAATTCAAAATTGCTTCCTCCTCCCTTGTTGCTGGGCCCGCCTTCCCTCCAGCAGGATCTGCTCCCTCTTCTAATACACACCCCTCTTTTAACCCTCCAAAGGACCAGCCTTCCTCTACTGCTCATGCTCTCCCCACTTCTGAATTTCCTATGCTTCTTTGCACCAACTCTTGTGGCGACTCATCTGTGGTTAGTCTATTTAATGCAAGTGTGGGTGGAGGTCAGCTTTAGTGCAAGAGTAAAGAAAACGTTTAAAGTACCTTCTGCTTGCCATGCTGGATGGTGGTGATGCAGGCGGGGTCCACCAGGGGCTTTGGTCGTTTGGCATACTCCTCGATGATGCCCTGCCATTGCCGTGGCAACCCAGTGAACTTCTGCTCCTGCTCATCAAAGCCTGTATGTACTCGGTGCTCAAAATTAGAAGGCGCTGAGATCTCTACGCGTTTTTTCTTCTTGCTGAACATGTTGTAGGGACACAACTATGCCTGTAAGAGAAGAGAAGTGTAAACAAATGTATAAACAGGTCACACCAACAAAATGATGAAAGAAGCTATCAGTCAGACTAAAGGCGGAGCAATGCTATAGGCTTGAGCGAAGTAAAGAGGATGGGTGTAGGCCAGGACATATGCTTCAGAGTTTAAAGGATTCGAGACTTGGATTTGACCACCCTGTACAAATGAGGTGAGACTATAATGCCGGTAACAGTGGAGAGGCTGCAAGTATGTAACAGTGCAAGACAATTAAAGTTTCATAAGGAAGCACCAAACGCAAGTTAATGAAATACCTTAGAATGAGAACTAGTTGGTCAGTTCAGAACCATGTATAACGAACAACAAACTTGATCTCTGAAAAGAAGGTATTAGAGAAGGGGCAACTGGTTAATCCCATGACTTCACTCCCCCATTGTAGATTTCTTGTCCCGCAGCTATTAAAAACACACATTTTCAAGGCATCAGATTGCTAACATGTTTTATTTAATGAAAGAACACTTATGATAAATTGGAAATTACACTCTAGCCTGCCAAGGACACCGCTTCAAACAAGGGACAGGAAGGGAATATTATTGACATTTTTCTATTACAGTACTGACAAATCCAAGAGATTAAGCTACGTTATTGTGTTCCCCTTATAGGAGAGGGCCAGGTGACAAGACATTCCCACACTGTGGGATCCAGAACATGCTTATTGAAGTGCTTACCTTGTTGTTGCTAAAGGATACAGTTTGACAAAGTGAGGCAATTTGTTGAGCGCCTATACGAAAATCACATCGCTTGACGATACTCTTTATTATAAGTATTACTGAACTACAATCTGCACTTATTACAACATTATGTATGGGTCCTGCTGTGTAGGATTTTGCGCAGGAAAAAGGGTAGCTTGAGATCTTATTGGAAAGAGTGAAGGTGATTGATTTTAAGCGAAGGTCATTTATTATACGCAATAACAAACCACACAAAGGCGATTTTAACTACCTGTCTCACAAACGTATTCAAAGGCATATGGGGTTATTTGACCCGCCCTGAACTAGATTACACTTAGAAATCCTTCTGTGATTTTACTCAAGTGGTCGTATGAGAGAATGGTCCATTTCCATATGGTTTTAACCGGGTTAATGTGGCAGCAAAGGTAAGTTTTTTTTATCCGTCAAAAAACCCATGCGCTTGGATGGATCATGAGTGATTGTTCTCCAAAGAATAGGGAATTTTGCATTGTTACGAAGTTACTACTGTAGTGTTTGCTTTGGTGTTGTCGATAATGGACTGTGGCGTTACTGAGAGTATACTGCTAATGTTGTAGTGCTATAGTTACATTCGTTCTAGTCTAGCATTGTGCTTGTGAAAAAGCTACGATGGTGGTGCAAGTAGTTTTTGACGCGGTGGCACCTGCTCTAAGCAGCAGACATAGTCGCGAAGCAGGGCTTGGAGGTTGTTAATAACCTCCAATAGATTATTGCCTTCCTTACTGTGCCAACGAGCACATATAGGGTATGTATTTGGCATGAGCACATTGAGATTAACACAAATACCCTACATAATAAGGGCAGAGGTGGTATTACAGCACAAACCGCAGCTACAGTAAGGAACATAAACCAGAGAAGTTGACTAAAGCATTTATACTTTGATGCTAATTTTAAAGATATGATCAGTGAAACAAGACAAATAAACAGGGTACATGGCAAATCCCAAGATGGACTTGTCACATTTTGGATGTGATCTGCGTTTTACGTATTGTTCCTCTCCAGTTTCATGGCGTGGGTCTTAGACTAGCTTTCACACACTAACAGAGCTTCATTTTTCCTTTGAAACAGCTGGGTGAAAGTACTTAAAAGTTGATTGTGTACCGTTTATTTATAAATTTTCAACAAAGCTTTGCTCAGATGTCAGGCAATCCAACCCTACAACAAGGCAACGAAAGTATTTAGCAGAGTTCTTTGCAACCTCAAATACTGGATAAGGTTCTGAATGCTGAAGTAAAACGGAACAGCTTAGTCTCCAGAAAGACTAATTACCTAAACACCAGAGGAATGGACACTCGGACCACTGATGATAATCATCTAGCACCCAGATTTACCGCCTTCCAGCATTCAGGAGATGCACCATGTGACATAACCAGGCCCTCAAAGACTAGTCTTAAAGGGGATCAAACATTCAGTCCTGTGCGCCTGACCAAAATGTGGAGACTAAAAAAACGGAGACCTGTGAATGCCATTAAATGAAGAAATGAATGGTCACAAAGTTTCTAGACTGCTTGAGTAAGTTTCCACAAAAAGGCTAACAAACCAATTTAGCAAATGCCCTCACCGCTTCAGAATATATTCCACACAGACCAGACAAGGTATCCTGAGGGAAGCATGCATTTCTACTGCACCTTTTTGTTTGTGAAGGGACCCAGCACTGCTGCCAAGACGATGGAGGAAGCAACAACTACTGTTGGCTGTCCCGCACCAGCAGCGAGGTGTAGGCCTGCGTATGTGTTTACCTTGCCCTGATGTGTGTTCGCAGTTACTGATGTCAGAGTTGTACCGCTTTGGTGTATGAGGGACGCGAAACAGTGTCAATACTAATACAGGTTTTGATTATGTAGGGAAGCTTGTATTATTGCAATCTGATAGGTTCCTATCCTGTGTGTGAAGGAAGCTGGTACTATTTGCTGCGACTGGTTTATCTATTCAATACATGAAGAAAGCTTCTACCGCTACTGGTTGTGCTTTACTGGTTGTATGTGTGCAGGCAACTTTCCGCGCTACCTGCGCTGCACCAATTTTAAGTTTGCACGGTTATTGATGCCTGATTTCTAGCTGATGAGATGCTATTGTATTGTATTTGCATATATATAGCGCTTACTACCCCCGACGAGGCGTCAAAGCACTTTTTTCTGCAAGTAGCACGCTACTCTGGAATGGCACGCTTGCACTGATGATGCTAATACTATGTACTCCTGTGTGGGAGAGAAACCAGGGAAGCTTTTCTTGCTGACTGCACTGAACCTGTTGTATGTGTGATGGAAGCTAGCACAGCTGTTGTCCTTGACGTACAGTACTGGCTGTATGAAAGAAAGGAGAATGCTGCCTGTGTTCCACCGGTTGTCTCTAATCAGAGTCTGCACTGCTAGTACTTCTGCTGTACACTACTTTTAGAGTGCCAATTAAATGTCTACCCCGCCTGTGCGCGGGAAAGCCCTGTACTGTAGCCGCCCACATTAGCATTTGGAAGGTAAGCGTGCCCTGCCTCCTCTGCAAACTCTCTTCGTAAAACAAAAGTCTTCAGATCCCTTCCCTCGCCTGTATATTTAAAACTTTAGGAAAGATCACGTCTTTTTTTCTGCGGATGTCGTCCTCCCCAGCCTTGGCAGCACCATCTGGCGTTTCAACCATCGTCCAGTTACAATACAAGCAGCACAGAGCTCGCTCCGAGGGTGGCCAACTTCCCTGAAAACAAACACTCTGAACACATGATCGAGATACCATCTTGAAAGGGAAAACGAATGGAGTCAGGCCACGAAGCATTGGGACATGGTGGCGGGCGTGGTTAGTGGTGGAAACTGACGAATCTCTGGAATTCTATGCAACTTCTGACTGACTGAAGACAGGGGAGCACGCGCCACCTGCCACGGCTTCACCGTCACCTGCAGACGTGTCAACCATGGCCTCCACCTGCTCTCAACCATTCTGCATAGATAGTGCGCAAGAACTCTGCTTTAGCTTAGGGAAAGGCGGGGAGGGGACGCTAGGTGGCACAATGCATTTACACATCCCCCGAGACCACCACTGCCGCAACCCTACAAGTTAACAACTGAAGAAGACATGCGTTAGGACCAAGCATGTGAGTTTCACCCGCGAGCCCAGAAGGCTCTGTCCCCCATAACATTCCCGAGGACGACCTAACATTTCTCCTTTGCTGAAATCCGAATTATCATATTCTTCCTACAAACTGCCTAGAATCATAATTAAAAACGCAAACAGGCCTGTTTACCCGACACAAACACAATGACTCCACTGGTAAGTAAGAGTGGGGGTGGGTGATAGAAACTACGAAGGCGAACACACAAGCAGGAACCATTATGCGAAAGAAAACCATTCACAAAATGTCTACCGCAAACGTGAACACAAAGGCCCTCGGGGGGAAAAACTGCTCTGACAAAGAATGCATGAACGAAAACTCAGATAAGAAACGCGCGCCTACGCATTTGTGGAGGGAATGTTTGTAGTACAGAGTTCAAGTTACTGATAGTAGTGATTACCGAAATCACAGCAAACTCCTTTATTATTGTGCTGCGTGTGGGTTTCTGACTGCAGACAAACAGAAACCCTGCAGGAGGTTCGGCCCCACCCGAAACAGCTCGTTGCCTTCCAATATTCCTGTCGACTCAACCGACTGCAGGCATTTTTGCTTTCCGAGGATACGAAAAAAAGGACTTATAATAACGGACTAAAAGCAAAGGTAGCTGGTGAGTGGTCGAGAGGAAATGGGGGCTGTGGACTAGAAGTCACAATGTGAGTAGCTTTGACTATCACTTGACAATGTGAAGGTTAAAACACATCCAGACTGTGGGGAGATAGCACAGAAAAGAGACACGGGAAATGGCCCAGTCTTTCAGCATGGCTTGACCACATGAAGAGCGTAATAAGGATTTCAAGGAGGTCCGCTATAAAACCCTTTTCCTTTCCATTTCATTTACTTCAACCTCCCACATAGATGCAATGCATCAGACTTTCACAAAGGAATCAGGTAGACTAGGTGGCTCTTCTGTAATGAACTTTAACTCGCTGTGTGGCAGATACCTCTGCCTCCAAAAAGCAGATTGGGGTATGTCTTTTGGATGAGGCAGACACCCGAGTACAATTTCAGAATTCACGCTTTTGAAGCATATGTGTCCACAGAAGGGGGAAAAAAAAACCACTGGCAAAGCCAATGGGTTTCACCTTTGTCACCTAGCCAATCACTTTTAGGTATACTGCACAGCGGATGCTGTGCAGCATGGCTAAAGTAAATAAATACACTTTTAGGCGGCCACCAATGAATTTTTGTAGGCATGTGCACCTACAAAGTGACGCTGTCCCTTTTTTGTTTTTACTTACAGATCAGAGTCGGATAGGTAACTAAAATCAAAAAGCACAAACGTGTTTTTTTAAACGGCTGCGGTAAGGGGTTTGGGAGCAATGGGGGACGAAGCAACAGGGGGTGTTGAAGCTAACACAGGGAGAGCATGGGACACAGAAGCAACAGAGAAGAGGATGGCGTACAATGAAGCAACACAGTAAGGGTGGGGTGGCAGATGAAACACAGATGCACAAGGACAAGCGCAACAGGGAGGGGATCAGGAGAAGTAAACCGGAACAGGCAGCAGCACAAGAAGAGAAAAGAATATGGGAGAGAGCCCTTAAAAACACATGCACTCAGAGTGCTCACATAAAAAAGAAAAACCAGCATTGGCATAGCCAATAGGTCTCGCCTTTGGGACCGTATAAGTATTTAGCCCAAGCTATTGGCTTTGCCATTGTGTTCAAGCTATGTTGTGGAGCATTGTGGCCGCTGTGCAGTATGTTAAAAAGTTAGAATAAAAAAAAGTCTTAAGCATTTTTTTTACCTTGTATATAACCAAGAAGACATTATGTACAACTGAACAACCTTATTTAAAAAGAATTAACATTAAAAGATTTCTTGTTTTGTGATTATTGTCCTACTACTTTGCCAGCAAAATTAAGATGCATTTTTATGGTGTATCTACAGTGGCAGATGAGGTGCTGTTATAATGTAGCACACTTTTTCAAACAGGGAAGCGTTTTTTAATGAAAAAAATATATAATAATTAAAATCCAAAGAAAAATGGGATAGTGTGTGTGTGTATAATATGGGCAACAATGTTTCTTAGAAGGGCTGGTACGTAGTAAGTACCTTTTTAAAACTGTTTAGTAACACTAAAACAATCGCTTAGGGAAAACAGAAGCTTTGCACAAAATCCATCAGTACTTCAACAGCTGTTGTAAACAGACAACAATGAGTTGTAATTTTTTTGTAAAATAATTTGTGTGCCGATTACTGCAATGGCAATACGGTTATTTATAACATAGCGCAATATTTATAAAAAATCTGACTGGCATTAAACTAATTCCAATATATTTTCGTAACAAATATCAAACTGCTTGTTGGTATATTTAATTTTACACTACAGAATCTACATGTATTCCTCATACTTGCAAATATGTGGTCTATCATTTAAAAGAGGATCGCACCAAGGATTTAAGTGGTCCACACAATGCTAAGCAATGATTTTTAACTTGCATATTTTAAGCCATGCCCTTAATTACATGTGCCACGCCCCTTTGAGAGACTCCCCAGTTTTTTCACCTCACTTAAAGCCCTGACTGAAGGCATGGAAATGTCACACATAACTGAACTGATAATTTATCAGCTGTGAATTGGATTTAGCCTACGCTCTCCCTCCTAAAATAATGTAAACTCTCAACAGAAGTCACAATGAAAATACATTTAAAGATACGGTGCTTTCCACGGTTGACTAAACACAACTCCGGGGGCACATAAAAAAAAATCACGGTAGCTCAGGAGACACAGCTAGTTGTATGACCACCAACTAGACAAACCCACCCCACACAGCGATCTCACAAAAGGGCCACGCCCTGCGACGAAGGCATCAACAGGACCGACACATACTCAACCTATCCTTCCTGACTTATCATTCATCTACCAAAAAATCAGCTACTTCGTTAACCGGAACCTCAAAATGCAGAGCTTCTGCCATATGAGTAACACTTGTGTAATCAGTCAGTGTTTGGCTGAATATGACTGACACGCTCATATTACCAATGTGGACTCGAGGCTCTGGAGGTGGGAATTTGGGAAAGAAGGGACTAGAAAAAAGATCGGTGTTGTTGTTGGGAACGCGGAGAATGGTGTCCAAGCTACGGGGTGTAAAGTATTCAGGGACCGAGCGCGAGATTCCTTTCTAGGCAGTATACTAATTTTATGGTAAATAGGTATGACCAAATATGGTAGTAAGCGCTATATACATCCAATTTCAATAAAATACAGTGCTAAACTGATGTGATGCCAGTGGGTCGCTTCCGTGGTTTATGGAACGCTTCGCATTACTTGCAACATAGGCGTGAGCAAGCAGTGGAATCACAGAGCACAGATGGTTATTACCCTAACTCTCATTAAAAAACAAGCAAAAGCCCGGCGCGTTGCGTGTAACCTGACCCACCAGGAATGCAGCTGCCACCCTGCATGCCGCTGCTCGCTCCCGAGAGCAAAACGACGTGGGAGTGACACATTGGCAAGGAGGTGGGACATGCACCCGCCTTTGGCTATTTGCGTGCTTTCATTATTGAAAGACACGCAACGGTCAATCCAATGTGTGAGAGGAGTCAGACCCACATAGAGAAGTTTAGAGTGCTCACAAGAAGCCTCCCATAGAGCAGCGCATGCGTGCTGCGCTAGGCTCGACCTAAAAAAGTAGATTCCTAAGATCAAGGACAGACATGAGGTAAAGACACACGAGGAAGAGCACTGCTCCATGGGAGGGATAAACACAAGGTTGAGAAGCTGGGACAAGAATAAGAAGCATGCAAATGAAAGAGACAACGAAAGCCAACCAATTGTAAGCAATGGACGAGCTCCCAGCCCCTTTCAGTTTATGGTATGTGGGCGTTGTTCAGTAGGCTCGACCTAAAAATGACCGCCGTAATTAACAAAAAGCGACATGGATGAAGCAATGGACTTTTAAAACTCAAATATAATCTTAAAGCAATCTGAAAATCAATGTTATGGAGCATCCTCTGTAAAAATGAGCTCTCAAGAAAGGTAGGACAACATTTCTTGTTCCATAAGAGATTCCAAAAGACCCTTAACTGACAAGCAAAGTAACTGGTTTGATCTTTGAGACCCATTGCCCCAGCCAATATCTCTTTTACTGATACTGGTAAAAAGCAAAATGTTTTTGCTGAAGCTGTGCAATTACCAGCACAAGTAAGAACTGTGCAATAACGTAATGTGTGCAGGTGTGCACCTACTAAATTATGCAGACGTCATTTTATTCCCTATTTTAATTTACTGATCCAAGATGGCAGACATCAGCTGCCACTGTAAATAAAAAATAATAATAATAATAATTTGTAATAGTCCTAAAGCACATTTCGGCAACCATAGTGCCCCAGCATCAAACTAGAGCTGCCAGGCCGCCAAGAAATGTAAACTAAATAAATATTAAAAACACAAGGGTTGGGCAAACACCAAAGGTGTGGGCGGAAGGACACAAAATAGGGTGACGGCGAAAAAAAAAAAGCAGGTGGGGTGGTGGAAGGTTAAAAACGGAGGAGGAAGCAACCCGGAGCACAGGGGGTGGATATTTAGCAGGGTGAAGAAGCAAACAAGAGAGCCCAGCACAAGGCAGGTGGGTATTTGGTGAGAGGAGATGAATACGCTTGAGAGAGCTGGAAAACATTCACTCTCATGGAGTGCTTAAAGAAAAAGAAAAAGATAGTTCACTAAAAGTGAGCAGTGGAAGTATACAGGGTAACCAATCAGAAACATGGTAAAGAAGCTATATTCCAGGGGAGGGAGCTTGAGGGATAGCTTCCTGAAGGCCTTCAGGTGCATGGCACGGCAGCCAGAACAGGCCTTGAGGTCATGTTCCCTCTCGAGGTACCAAAGGCAAACAAGGTGCAGGTCAGTCATCGACATCTGTTGAAGACAGGCTCCGCAGGGCTTGTAGCCGTCTGTGCTTGAAGGACATCCCTGACACACAAGAAGGAAAGACCTGTAAAAACTACGACAAAACATTGAAAAAACTTAGCCGAAAAGCGACTAAGGGGTAACTTTTTCCATATCTGCGTGGACTGGCGTGGAAAGAAAAGAACTGACACCAGCATGCCTGACTGGCACCTCTATAGGAACCACAACACCACGCAGAGCTGAACTGTGCCATCTATTGGAGCACAGGGATACTGCTCACAAAACATTCCCAGCTCCAGTCTGCTCGTTTGGTGCAAGAACCAGCAATGTTGACCCCTTTGAATAGCTCTGCAAGGAACTGATAGAGATCAAATAGGAACAAGCACCTCACACAGTCCTTTCCTCTTATCTCTCCAATATGGCTGGCCAGGATGCTTCCTCTGAGGAAAAAAACATGGGTTCGGAAATTAATGTCTCAGAGGACTCTGTCAAAGAGTCTAAAAGATCAAGGGATTACCATCATCAGTGGACACTAAGAAAAGACTCAAAAATGAACAGAAAATGTCCCATGCGATTCAAGTGTTCAGGGATCAGAAGTTTGATCCAAAAGATATTAGTCACTGTCAGTCGACCAAATGGAAATCAGTGCCTAAGGTTGCATACTATGTCCGTATCAGACTTTACAGGACATAGTGCACCAGAGTCTCCATTCAGAGCAAAACTGCAGACACACAAGCCTTGGACAGCAATTTTTAAAGTGGTCGAACGTGATGTATCGGAAATATGTATTTTTTACGGTTTCCGATTTCACTCTGTATTTCATTCTTTACAAGGGTTAGTGAACAGTAAGTTACTTAAAACGTGAAGATCTAAAAATTGTCTACATCAAGCTCCTCTAATGAATAAAAATTCTGATTAGCCTACCTATGCCAATACAGTTATCAAATTATTTCATCACTTTTAACTGATAATTCTGGAATCACGTAATTCATGATTTTAAAGGAGAAGGTGGGCAAAACGGGTTTCCTACAAGTGTGTTATGGACCACTATATTATTATTTGTGATAAACTGACCTACAGGCTAAAACCGAGCACCAAAAATGTTAGGGCCCTTTCAACGAGGATTTAGGCTCGTTTAAAGGGGGGGGGGGGGGGGGGGGGGGATAAATTCGCCCAAGTAATTCATAAATGTGTTGCTTAAGAAGCAGCCACAAACCTTTGGGCCTGTCTCAGAAGAAGCTAGTGGCACCGGATACGAGAGGAAGATTGAGACATGGACCTATCTAAATAGCACTTTTGGGTCAATTTGTATTAGAATCCTTGTTGGATTTAATATGGCCATCATCTAGCTCACCTGCCAAGTGCACTAGGACATACTGATATCCCGCTTTTGGTCTTTAATCTACTTGCCTGAAATGGTCACTACATTTGGTGTCCAGTGTGAGTAAGGGACAGGGCTCCAAACCACAATATTTACTGCAGGTTATCTTTATTTACAGTTTTTTTCTTTACAATTCTGTAAAGAACTGCAGTGTCACCTCACTGTGTCGCTTTGGCTGGAGTAGGGATTCAACTTAGAGCAGTATAGGTAATGAATGATTTGCAGGCTAGTTCGTGCCTAACTCAATGAAAGGGATTACTGATGAGGATAGTTCATTGGCTACCACAGTTAGCGTTCTTGGGTCAAAGCCAGCGTGCACTGTTTTCAGGAATTTTATGACAGTGGGAGGGTAATAAAGATTCAGACGATTTTCTGGCGCATATTTAGCTCAAAACGGACAGCTTTGAAAATTACATTTATCTGCGTGCCATAGGAGAAGACTGTGTCAAAGATGATCCACCTAGGCTTTTTACTTCAAGAGGTGTTTTGTGGCAATTGAATAGTTCGTTCAACTGAGTGGTATTTTTTGCTTGTTCCACTCACCAGTAAATCTTCCTCTTTTAAGAAAGAGAAAGCTTTATTGCATAGACCAGTGTACATGTTTGGAAAACATGACAGACACACCCCTCTCCACAGCAGCTTCAGTGGCACAGATCACAAGGCAAAAAAGGATTCTTCTCAGCGCCAAGTACGCAATTCGAACACTTCTTTTGGCCTAAAAACAATTGGGGCTACATTATAAGAGAAAACATGGCTGACGCATTTCGTCAAGACGCGTTCAACTGGGCCTGTTCTTCATTCATAGTGGCCAATATTTTATAAGGACCCATGCCCCGCTTCACCTTCTATGGCCAAATAACTAGAATGTCAACCACATCACCATATTGGAACTGTTTGGCATCCATTTTTCATTGCAACTTATACAATGGGTGAACCCTAACCATCCAAGTTTATCTTCTTATTAACCCATACAAGATTGTAATGTTCGAATACTCATTCCATATAGCTGGTACATTTAGAATTCATTTCTGCATTCCACATTAAAGATCAATTCTGTAAAATTCTATCTTATTCATCAGCTTTCAAATACCACATAGTGTACTCATCATAGCTATGATAGCTCCTTTGATGTGGGATTGCAAATTGTCCAGAATGTTCCAGTATGAGCCCCCTCCAAGCACTTGGTTCTCGCTGTAACATCTGCAACTCCCCATATTGCTACATCTGTAGGCCTCAAATTTTTATTGTACATATGCCTCTATAAATAGTCAATACACCGCTAAGTCACTTCTTAGCCAATTTAATATCCTACTCTATAAAAACAGCTTTCTGCCATTTTAACCAAAAAGTGCAAATGTAAACAAGCATTTACAATGCAACGGTCTCGGCATTGTTAAAGTTAGAGCTATTGGCATTGCTCATGACAATGCCGTTTTTCTTTAAATGTTTTAGAAACAAAAACATAAACAAAAATAATGTCATGAGCAATGCCAATAGCTCTAACTTTACCAATGCCGAGACCATTGCATTGTAAATGCTTGTTTGCATTAGCACCCAAATCAGAGATTGCCTTTTCTCTCTTCAGCTGCTCCAGCGAGGCATTGCTCCAGCTGCTGAAACCCTTTGTTTCTGAATAAGTAATGCAGCCAAATACTCAAAGCTATTTCAGTGATTCCTTTGGAGGCAGACAGAGAAAACAATGACCCCAGAGGACATCGGTGGCATTGTTTGTTGTTCTGCACATTATCAAAATTAGCTGAAATTAAAGGCAATTAAGCATCGAATTTATGGCCCTAATTGAAGCGTTAAAATAGTGCTTCTCGCAGGTCTGTTCACTTTGTAAAGCTGACTGTTCACTGCTATGCGAATGTTGTCCCAGTCACATTTACAACACCTCCGTCATTTCTTAACGAGATGCTTATGGCCTTCAGCTCATGCCTCCCATTACCACCCACCATCCTCATTCTCCTTCCTTCCTTCAGCCGTCTTCACTCGGGAAAGGACTAATGCCCCGATTACTTACCGGTAATCTTCATTACTCCGAGTCCTAGTCTTCCTCACCACAGTATTCACACATGAGCCTCCGGCTCCACACAGAACTCCAAGTAAAATTAAAAGAGCAGCGCTCTAGTCTCCCCTCCCTCCTCCAATATGGCCCCCAGTGGCTTCAGCCAATCCCATAAAAGGATACATACCAACCATCTCGACCTGAGAAACAAAGCCGCAGACATGAAGCCACCACCAGGGCCGGGAGGGAAGGGAAACTATACTGTGGCGAGGAAGACTAGGACTCGGAGTAATGAAGATTACCGGTAAGTAATCGGGGCATTACCTCCTCGTCCAGTCTTCCTCGCCACAGTATTCACACATGAGCCGATACCAAAGCAATCAGCTTCATGCAAGGAAAAGATCACACCAAAAGTGCAGTGAAAAACAAAATTTAATATACAGAGGTACAGCTATCAAAGATAACCGCTCAAGGCATCCCCGCAGTCAGGACAGAAGATGCAAATGAAACAGAACCCCCACCCCCAACCTGGAGGTGGTAATGGGACATGAATGTATGAGGTGAAGACCCAGTAGCAGCCCGGCAAACATCCTCCATGGACACCCCATTGAAGGAGGCCCAAGACACAGCAATAGGGCGGGTGGAACGTCCCTGAACAGGAAGTGAGGGAACCTCAGAAACCGAAGCATACGCCAACAAAATGGTCTCCAAAATCCAGCGACTGATCGACGAGAGGGAGGGTTTCAGTCCCTGACGCGACAAACCATAATTGACAAACAAGTTGTCCACTTTGCCAAAGGAAGACGTGCGCGATAAATATATCAATAAAGCACGACGAACATCCAAGAGGTGCAACAGGGATTCCTCATCCGCGGAAGGATCAGGACAAAGACATGGAAGCACCACCTCAGAAGACCTGTGAAAATAAGAATCCACTTTCGGAATGAACGTAGGATGAGGGCGCAACACCACACGGTCCGACAAAACCAACAAAAAAGGAGCAGAACGAAGGAAGGCACCCAACTCACCCATACGTCTGGCAGAAGCAATCGCCACAAGAAACACCACCTTGAGTGTTCAAAAACTTCAACCCCACCGACTCTAAAGGCTCAAAGGGAGC
The DNA here is from genome assembly GCF_964204655.1 of Triturus cristatus. Classification (NCBI taxonomy): domain Eukaryota; kingdom Metazoa; phylum Chordata; class Amphibia; order Caudata; family Salamandridae; genus Triturus; species Triturus cristatus. The sequence goes on from NC_140592.1 coordinate 307,712,331, forward strand.
CAACTGCAAGGAGCGCAAAACCAAAGGCAGGTCCCAAGGTGGCGGACACATGATAGGACGGGGGCGTCGGAAAGAGAGAGACTGAAAAATCCAAGCAACCAATGGCGAAACAGAATCAAAGGGAGGACATGGAACGCCTGAATCGCAGCCCACTGAGCCCGAAGAGTCGAAATGGCCAAGCCCAGCACAAATCCATCATTCAAAGAATCCAAAATGCGAGCCGGGTCCAAAGAAGCCACCGACAGATCGCGACACACACCAAGAAACAAAAATTATCCCATTGCTTCGCATAGGATTTAAGAGTAGAAGGTCTCCTGGAATGCTGAATGACCCCAGCCACAGCCAATGAACAGTCAGTGCGCATCAACGAATCCCTCTCAAGAGCCAGGCCCGCAGACCCAGGGAACGGAACACAGGCAGAGGAAGAAGAGGACCCATCAGAGGACAAGGAATGAACGGCAAGGCCCACCCCGGAGACACAGCCAATTCCAATAGCAGGGGATACCAAGGTCGACGCATCCATCCCGGAGCAAGTATCAGCACAAACGACCCCTCCCACTCGATCTTCTGCAAGACCGCCGTAATCAGGGGAACAGGGGGGAAAGTCATACAAGAGACCCGTCGGCCAAGGGAACGACAGGGCATCCACTCTCCAGGCATCCCGGCAAGGCATAACCGTGCATGTAACACGAACTTTACCATTTGCGAAACCACATTATTCATGTGACAATTTAAGCGTCTGCCAGTGAGCAGCCATTTGAGACCGGGAAATATTTCCCAACCTTACTGAAGGAAATACCATTGCCTAAACTGTAGGCCGAGCAAACAGAGAATGACCAGGGAATGAACACCGAATCTTCAGATTAAGAGTCTAAGACCTTAACCAACAGGCCATAGTGACTCTGTTCACCACAGGGCCCTGGAAGCCAAGCATGGGTAGCAGGAGAATACACCCAAATACCAAGGCGCAGCGCCCCAAAACCATGGCAGCAAGCCACCCCTCCGTGCAACAAAACACCGGAGACGGCGCCACAGAGAGGAAGGAAAGGAACACCCAACCACCTCACTAGATCAACCGAATGAAATCAAGTCAACAACGGGCGAAGAACTCCCCACACAAACAGTATCCCCAACAACCTCGCGAAGGGGACACTAGAAAAAGAGGTTAACACAAAACCTCGAGGAGCAAGAAGCACCAACCACTAGGCCACAGCGAAACACACACAAGGGAAGGCCCAACCAGGGCCCCACAAAACGCCCAAAAAACACACATGGCCATACCGCGAGACGGAAGCACCCCCCGGGATTAAGGGGATCCTGTGCCATGGGGCCAAGGAGGCCAATAACCAACCGCACAGCGGAGAGCCACACTCCTGCTTTAACACAAACACAAAAAAACAACACAGCGAAAGAAGGCCACATTTCATTCCGTTTGGGCACCCACAGAAGCAGCCGTGGGGAAAGACAGGTGCCAACAGCAGCCCTCCCCCAACAGAAACACAGCCGCAAACCAAATAAAGCAGATTGTGAAAATCCGCCATCCTAGGACACTGAGACATCATCAGCAGGAGACGAACCCCTGCCCATCCAGACACATGTCCCACACAGGCACATGACCAACCCTAGAGCCATATCTCGTGGTACCCAAAGACACAATAAAAATCCACTCCCACCAGGGCGAACAACAACAACAAAACATTGAAATGAAGAGAATCAATGTGAATTGAATCTGTAACCGCGAGATTAAGAGCCTCAGACTTGAACCATTAGGTCACTGCGACTAATGGAACTGTGAGTGCCCGTAGGAGACTCGGCGCTGAACCACAGATGACCATTGATACCCAACTCAGCGACACTCACGAAATCGACCCCAGGAGGACGAAAGGCCAAATCGGACCCGCTGGGAGGTCCAACCCGTAACCATGAGTGCAAACACAGGGTCCTACAACGGAAGCAGTAGCGCACAAAGACAAGCACCAGGTCAGAACCGTAACAAAAGCAGTACACAGAAGCCCAACAAACAGAAAGCACAAAATGCAAACTGTCAGGCCCGACTACAAAAGGGTAAAATGGGGGAATTCAACCAATGAAAGGTGCCAGGCAAATACCACAGTAACAGGTGCCTAAAACCCCCCAGGAAAGCAAATATGCAAAGCAACAGAAGAACACTCACCCAGAGGACGCAGGTCCCGTGGCACAGCACAACGAGACGGCAGAGTGAAAAAAACGACAGGCAGCAGAAGTGCCCAGCCAAACAACACACGCACACAGACGTAAAGCACGAGTCTGTGTCGTAGCGTGAGTGAGAGAACGGAGCGTGCATGTGTGCGTGCAAGACACAACAAACGAAAAACACGGCCAGACATCGATGTGGGAAATGAAAGTAATACTGAAAGAAACCCACAAGGACATGAGCCACTCCATGGGTACAAATACAGTACAGGACCACGTCCTCCAAGCACGCGCCCCCGAACCGAAGAACGGGCGATCGGGCATCAACATTGGGACCGGGAATGCCAGAGGTAAACATAGCAGCGCGCGTCACCCGGGAGGGAGCACGCGCCCACCCCGGCTCGGGGGAGCCTCATGGAAAACCAGCCCCCGGCGCCTGATGGGTCTGGGTGCAGGGCAACAGAAGCCAAAGCAAACGTAGCACCAATACACACCAGGGATATTAGGAGCCCCGCAGCTGCCAGCGCCGGCCCCATGGAACCAGCAGTGAATGCAGGCCAGTAAGCAGCCGTGGAACCTGCAAGACAGGCAGTGCGGCTTCCGGGGCAGTAAGGAGAAGCCTCGCCGGACACAAGATAGAGCGGTAGCAAGCCGGTGCAGTCTTGGGCGTGTAGCAAGGCACAACAACCAAGAAGCCAGAGCCGCCATAAACCTCTCAGGGACAGACAAGGCCACAGTGAGGCCCCACGGGACCCCCGAAAATGAAGCTGAGAGGCGCCTGGGGACCGCAGAACAGACCGCCGGGTGCCCCCACCACGTATTAAAATATATCCCAACCGTACCGAAGGAAATAACAATGCCAGCACCTTAGAAATAGCAAACAGTGAGGTTGCAAGACAAGGGATTGAACACCAAATCGCCAGAGTAAGAGTCTTAGACCCTTCACCATTAGGCCAGAGTGACGCATTACATGTCACGGGGGGGAAGAGGGGGGCCCAAAATCAACCGCACCCGGCAAGAGTGAACAAACCAATACTCTGCCCACACGGACGAGGGGACATTCAGACCCCCTTGCCCTGCCTCCTGTACACCCAGGGGGTGCTAAAGCAGAACCCAACCGGTCCAGACCAGACACCGGGGGAAGGAAGGAGGATGGTCCCAAAGCACCAACTCGGCCTTGGCAGCAGGTAGGAATGTGACCGGGAGCCTCCGGCCCCCAGAGCAAACGCACCCGGCCGCGCTACGTCCGCTTAGCAGGACGCGCGGTCGGGAATGAAAACAAACATAGTAGGACTCCAAGAACGAGTCCAGATCTGAAACAAACGCCACTAAAGTCCGCTAAAGCAGGACCAGAGGCGTTAAAGGCAGAAGAATGGGGAAAAAAACTAAATCTAAGGAAAATATATAAAATTCAACAACTTCCCCCAAACTAGATACCCTAGGGCAAAACGGGTCCGCTCAAGCATGAACCCAGCCCCACTCACCTGACCATCAGGTAACACAGCACTTGGAGAAGTGCAGAAAAAAAGAACAGGTCGAGTTGGTTGGTATGTATCCTTTTATGGGATTGGCTGAAGCCACTGGGGGCCATATTGGAGGAGGGAGGGGAGACTAGAGCGCTGCTCTTTTAATTTTACTTGGAGTTCTGTGTGGAGCCGGAGGCTCATGTGTGAATACTGTGGCGAGGAAGACCATTGTTAGTATTTGGACAGAAATGTATGATTCATTGTTTGTCTTGGGCTTGATTCACAAAGAACGAGCGAAAAGCAGAGACCCAGAGCGAATGCGACCCGAAGGTATGGGAGCGCTGAATATGAGCACCTTGCATACTCGGGCACGAGGAAGGCACCGCCTAACAAAGATATCTGCCGCGGGGTGAGAAAGTGAGCACCGGAAGGTACCTGATCGGAGGGCAGGGAGCGATGATACGCTGCACTAACCCGACCCAGGGAAGTCGGAGCGCTGTGCAAGGGCACTAAGTAATCTACATATTCGGGCACGGGGAGACGAAAGCGCGCCCCTGAACCGGGCTGCGGGTGTGCAAATGCGGGGAAGAGACGTAAAGAAAGTAAGTGGGCCCACCAGGGAGCTCTGCCTGCACGACCGCATGGCCGCGATGCCCAGAAACTCGGCCCCTGTGGACAAGCACCACCGCCACCGGCCTCAGGCATGTACAAAACACCAGCCGAGGTGGAGAAGACCCCCCCCCCCCCCCCCCCGCAGGACACGTGTACGACGAACACATGCCCGGAGGCCAAAAGAGACACTACTGATAGTGCACCGGCCGTGACCCAGGAGCCGAGCTACAGGCAACGCAGGCCACAGTAAACATACCAACACATCGAATCGCAAACAAGAAGAACAAACCCCAGATTGCATCTCCCTTCACTGTACGGCGCTAGCTATAACCGCGGAACTCCCCCAAACAGCGACGATGGAGCCAACTCTCGACCGAGTGGGAAATACCCAAATTGCCCCCCTCGCCCCCGGAGCTGCGGGACACACCGCTGGAACGCTACAGTGCCCCAAAACCCAGCACGTACTGTGCTGACACAAAGAGGAGGGGGCCACTGCCAGGCCCTCCTAACCACTCACCGCCAAAATCAGCTCCGAGGACAGGACAACGACAAAAGTATACTTTCAAAACATTTTATTTATAAACAATATGCTGATTTTTTAATTTTATTTTAAACACAGGGGGAGAGGACAAGCACACCACTGCCTTTCTCCGAGGTCAAGAAGAAATGCCTCGGAGAAAGGCAGTGGCGGATTCGGATTCGGGGGCGTGTTTGTCTTTTCTCTCCTCCAGCCATTGGCTGGAGGAGAGAATGAGACTTTCTTTAAAAAACACGCCCCCCGATCCGAAAAAGACGGGCCTTCAACGGAGTGACTGACCTGTTCTCCAGTGGCTGGCCAGCATTCAAGAGGCCAGCCAATGGAGAACAGGGGAGAAGAGGGGCGGGTGCAAGCCACTCTTCTCCAAGTCATTAAATCTCCGGACTTCCGGTCTGCCGACCAGATGGTCCCGAGACCTAAAAATGGGTCTCAGCCTATTGCTCTTCAAATCTTGAAATGCAAAGTACCCCAGCATGTAAGTGTATATGCATCAATTACATTTTAACTCTTAATCTAAGGTGCCCATTACTTTCAATATGTAGGAGTTCCCTTTGTAACATATCCAACTAAATTCCAAGTCATTACACTCACCATCAAGAGAGATGCTAATATTTCAACTGGAACTGTAAGTGCATAGAACAGTTACTAATTGGATGCACTATAATCCTAAAGTGCAAAGCCTTAAGCGTTTCTATTGATATGAGGGGGGGAGGTTACCCTTACATTGTATTCAAGTTCCACTTCATTGCACTCACCAGCAAGGAAGGCACTAATGCTTTCATGGTAAATGTATGAAACAGTACCCAATTTACAGCACTAAAATGTGAGAAAGTGCCATCTTTCTTGCATGGTATGCCCCCACTTTTTGCTGAAATGCTGATGTACTTTGACTGAGTGTGCCCTGGGCTCCTGCCAATCAGGTGCCCAGGGCCTGTGTTCCTTCCCTAAAACTGCATGAAGCCTAAAGCCAGTTGGCACCTATGGCCACCTGTCAGCCCCTGGTAAATGGTACCCTAGCTACCCAGGGCCCTGTGACCAGAGAAGGCCCCTAAGGGCTGCAGCATTTATTGTGCCACCCTTAGAGGCCCTGTACTCTGACATACACACACACTGCCTTTGCAGGCTGAGTGTCTTGGTGCAGAACAAAACAGAAAGTCGACATGGCACACATCCCTGTGTGCCATGCCCACAACACACACTGCCCTGGCATACCTCAGTCACCCCTCCAGCTGGGTGCCCTATGCCAGTGGTGTGGGTACAGGTGCATGAGCCCTGTACCCCTACAGTACTCAGGTCCATTCCTGGGCACTGTAAGTGCAGTGCTGCCATTAAGAGTATATGGTGCTGGGAGGTCATCATGAACTCCACAGCACCATGATGGCTGCACTGAAGACTGAGAAGTTTGATATCAAACTTCTCAGCACATTAAACCCACACTGATGCCAGTGTGGGATTTAATGTAAGATGCACGACAGAGGGCAACTTAGAGTTGCCCCCTGAACCTAACCCACAATCCACGTCCTGTCTGAGGCTACCTAGGCTGCCACCCAGCAAATATGTTGCTGGACCCCTGGGTAGAGAGCCATCCTGTCTCCTGGGCCTGCAACAATGCACATCCTGGGCAAGGTGCTAGGTCTCCTCCCCCAGGATGGGCAGGGGAAGCTTCAAAGGCATTCCGCCTTTGTGAGCTTCTCCAGGCCACTTGCTGTACTCAGCAACTGGCCCCCACCGGTTCTGACCCCCACTTAGGCGGGAAGACTGGCGGGAAACCCCAAGGGAGGAATGGGGGTGTGCCAGCCTTTGCCAACCCCACCCCTCAGGTGGGGGAGGCGAGGTGAAGCACATCTCCGGGCTCCTGCCAGCTTGAAGATGGGGAGCCCTGCCCAATCAGGAGTAGGTTCCTGTCCCCCTCCCACTGGAGAGTGGCAGGATAGGGGGTGTACCCACCCTAGGGAAGGGACCCATTGGTCCCTGCCCTTTACCTACCTGTAACTCCCCTAAATTTAGTATTTAGGGGCACCCTGAACCTTCCTTACTCAGATGCCGAATCCGAAACAAGCAAGAAGAACAAAAAGAAAGAAGACCTGCTGTGCAGCTGCTAACAAGAGGAAGACACCAACTGACTTGGCCCCAGCCCTACAGGCCTGTCGACCCTCGAACCTGCTCCTGCTAAAACCCGGCGTCTCCAATGGCCAGCAACCTCAAAAACCCCGGAGAACCGGACTGCCTTGTGACTCTAAAAGACAGACTCCCACGAGCAGTGGTTCTGCTCAAAGCAAGTAACAAGTCCCTGGTGCCAACCAGGAACTGCGACTCCTGCACACTGTGCACCCGCCAAGCCTGGCCTGTGCCGGAGAGGACAAAGACCACGTGGACGTCCCCCCGGCGACTGTGACCAAGAATCCAGCCCCCAAGGACCCACCTCGACGCTCCTGACGCCTGCAGCCTCAGAACCAGGGATCCCTCCAACCGCGACCAGCTGAGGGTAAGATTTGCCGACGCGAAAAGTCACCCCTGCACCCGGCGCCCTGCGGCCCCCTGTGCCCAGCTCCTGGGTGCCTTCCTAACCTACAGCTTCCCAACTTACCTCTCGAAGTGGTGGTCGTACCTGAAGAGTCTTCGTCCCCGAGCTTGCAGCCTTTGTTCGTCTTAGAGCTTCTCCATTGAAATCCATTGAGCGCCCGACGGCTCAAAAGCACCCTGCACCCAGCTGCCCAAGTGCCCCTGGGAGTGCAACCTCTGTCCTATTTTTCTTCCCCACTTGCCCTGAGTAAGTGACCAGGAGCCCAGCTCCCACAGCCGCGTGGCCTGCCTGCTAGCAGCCCCCTGCCCGCCATAGGCTAACATTGGGCCTAACTATCTCTGCACTCGGCTGCCCCAGCGCCGCTGAGGGTGTAACAACTGTACCTACCTGACCCTGGGAGACCCCTGAGTCTATGCCCAGAACCTTAACTCTGCCAGTCGAGTACTTACCTAAAAGCAGATAACTCACTTTTTCTCCATCGGGTAACATTGACTGGTTTCACTTGGAATTTCTTCTAAGTGTCGAGTTTTGAAACTTTTATTCACTAAAAATCAGCTGATCGGCAAAAACGAAATTACTCACCTGTTATCAGAGGAGATCCAAGTGCTGGATCTTGGTGCCCAGCACTGACCCTGAAAAGTAATTACAACCGTACTTACCGATAACTTGATTTTCCTCCATTGGATAACATAGAAGAATTTCCAGCAAAAAACAGGCTAAGTGTCGATTTTTCAAACTTACAAATATTCCTTAAAAATCACCTGTGTAACAAAAACCATTTCTGTTTACAGGAAACGCACCAGGGTTGAATCCTGGATCCAACCCGGAGTAAGAAAAACATACGCAAAGTAATTGAAATTGCATTTACTAAAAAAGTCCCATTGAGCTCAATGTTATAATTGTGTATGAATTGTGTTGCCTAGTGCAAGAACTGTAACTATTGCATCTAAAAGTCTATTGCTTATTGAAAGTATACAACTACAGCATTTTATTGCGAGAAAGTATTTTGATACCTATTGTTAGTTCTAAAATAAAACTACTATATATTTTTATATACAAAACAATTGGCCTAGTGTTCAGTTCTTGAGTGTGTGAGACCATTTGCTGACTGTGTACAACAAATGCTTTCCACTGTCCTCTGATACTACCTTACTGCTCGACCAAGCTACCACTTTATAGAGTAAGGTTATATCTAACTTTAGCCTCTGCCAAACCTCTGGGGACTGTAGACTCTGTGCACACTTAATCTTACTTTGATGCAGTATATACAGAGCCACTTTCTTACATATAATTTTTAAAGTGCAAAGTGCTTCAGAGACAAATTCCAACATAAGAAAATCATATACAAACCAATCCTTAATTTACAACACTCCTAATCCTTAAATGCACTGTGCCTTCAATGTGTAAGGGGGCTCTTTCATTATCCTTCAATGTAAAATACAAGTACAAAAAGTAGTTCCTGATTAGCAACACTCAATCCTAAAGTGCAAATTGTCTCCAATATATAAAAGGGGGGGGGGGGGGGGGGCCTCAACATTTGTTGTACTAGAAGATCTAAAATGCTGTCCAAAACAGATATCTGGAACTAAAGAGGTTTTCCTCACCAACCAATCTAAAGTGCATTGTATTCTAGATCCTTGTGACTATCAGTGAGTGTTTGCATTGTTCACCAACCTGTCCGAGGATGCTGGTTTCCGGTCCAGGGAGGACCTGGCTTGGCAGTTTAGGCCAGACTGTTCCCATGAGGAAAAGGGTCAAGACTGATTTGCATATGGCTGGGGTCAAACTGGGATGACGGGGTGAGTAAAAGAACATTGGAGTAAACCCAGATCCTTGTGACTGGGGGTGAATGTTTGCATTGTTCAATATTCCTTCCATCATTTGTTTTTTTGCTTTAGTTTAATTGAGCAGTCCTCTGTGTTGGTGCACAGTTCTCTAATCAAATTATCATCCATATCTTCATTAGTAGGTAACCGCAATAACAGTAAACCTTCTCCCTCTCTCTCGGAGTCTCTTCTATATCACTTGTAGTGTTCCAAATTATAAACCTCGACCAGCGAATACTGCCTGAAATTGTTTGGGTGTCTTCCAATTCTTGCGAGCCAAAGTTGTTGGCCAGAGCAGGTCGTGGCAGTTTGAAAGTGTTGCTAACCCCCACTGTTGTTTAGTAGGCGGACGTCTTGCCAGAGCAAGGACCGTCAGCCCCAAGAGTAACACGGTCTAAACTGTTTCTTGTAGGTCAATGTGCACATGCATTTGCCCTTGTGAGCTGAAAATGTTTGTTGCACTGGGAAACATCTTTTCCTGGGATATGGATGGTTACTTCTGTGGCCCGATAGGCTAAAATCTCTGTTTCAGGGTAGCTGCTGAGGGTTCATGCCAATCTCTGCCAACGCTGAAAGCACTCTGCTATTCCTCAGTACCTTTGAAAACAGCACCCCACCCTCCGTCGTTGCCCGGGCTTCCAAAATGTATATGGCCTCCTAAGCATATTTTCTTTAGCAAAAAGATGCTTGATGCACCACAACACTCCCCCAGTAATGATGGTACTGTTTATGTCATCCACTTGCCTCTCTGGAAGGAAAAGAGGTGTGTGGAGGAGGAGAAATGGTTCTCTGTCCTGAAAATGGCTAGCTTCCAGCAGCTTTCCAGCCACTTCTCTGTTTATCTGGCCGCAATACCTACCTGCGGGTTTCCGGACTCACAGTCTATGCAGTTAACATTAATGACCTCTTATTCAAAACTGATGGGCGCTGTGATTATAAAATCACTGATAGTAATCTTTGTTGCTGACCTCTGTCCAAAACCGGCTCAAAAGCAGGTCGTCAGATGCAGCTGATGCTCTGCTCACCATATATCCTGGTTCTGGAAGAGCTTTTGGTTGGTTTCCACAATGAGTTTTGACAAAGAAGAAGCCTTTTGAAGTTGAAAAACCTGCAAGTAATTGCACCTCTCTTGCCTCATTCACAAGTCCAGAAATAGTTGGCACACATTTCTGCATGGCTAAGCAATCAACAGTGATTGGAAACTACTGAAACAGTTCAGTAACAAGCGCGTTTCCAAATGCCACAGAGAAACACGCTATCCGAAACACCAGAACACTCGAATGGGGGAAAGTCTGTAAGAAACACATCAAAGAAATTGGTACTATACTTTCCAAAAGATTTCCTGAACTGCTCACCCACAGGTGGTGCTAATGCTAGGAACCCAGGTTCTCATCTCACCTTTTCATTTTCAAGTTCTCTCTCCAAACGTTTGTCATTCTGGTGAGAGATGTCCCAGGAACACATATCAGGCCACGGTATAAGTGGTTAACGTGCGATGGTCCCTGATCAGTAAAGCAGTCAATCGCATTTTTACCACAACGGTTCAGGTGAGCCCGCTCCCAAATTCACAACAATATTACAGCTTTTTTTTTTTATTTCATGGAAAAAAAGAACTGTGAGCAAAAAATGCAAAATATGTGGCCATAAATAAACCAATGGCAGTTAGGCTGCATATTCAATAACCCAACCAAAGACATCTGTACAATAGGACATTATTTTGCACTCGAACCCACTGAATATGCCAACTCTTGAGCAGATATACTTCAAGAACAGTCCACCGCATTGCCAATGTCAGTGTAAAGAGGGGGGCGGGGAAGACTGGTAAGAAGAGAAAGTTTAAAAATAGAACCATTGTATAAGAAACAGCGCATACACAAAAATATGTAGGATGGAATCTTCAACCAAGTAGAGATAAAGGCGTAAACCAAACTCTGCCGTTACAAATAAATCTGTTACTTTCAATAGAGTAGCGAGAAGGAAAGGATTATTCCAGACCAATCTGAAAAGTGTCACTCGTCACCTAACAGTAAGAAGCAAACGCTTCTGTTTGACTCCAAGAGCAAGAGGCAAATAATTACTCTGCGTCCAACTAAAAGGAAAGGTTTTGAAATTGTAAAGAGAAGAACTACAAGTAATCAATAAAAAAAAAGTGGGTAACACTATATATAGTTAGAAGGAAAGGCTTACTCGAAAGCTCTTAAGTGTTACTCTTAACCCAACAGCAAGAAGCAAATGATTGCTGGTGTCCAGGGAACAAAAAGCTAAGTGTCATTATTGATGCAGAAGCTAAAAGAAAATGGCTACCCATTACATTATGGTGAGAAAAAATAACTGAGAAAGGAGTTTCGCATAATACTTTTGAAAGAATGAAGCAAGTACTACGGATAAAGAAGCGGGAAATGAATACATTGTGAGCCTCCTAATGTCACGGGAAGCAGAAACCTGGCTGTCCATCCACATATTCCCAACCCTTTCTGGATTTTAAGAAGCCGTTCTTTGCCTAGTACTTGTTATAAAAAAAGATAATCACAGCACATACAAGAAGTTGTTTACTTAACAGACAGCGAAGGCCTCCTCCGTTATCCTAAGAAAAGACATGGGGCACATGATCAGACGGGTATTTTTAAGCGTGCACAAGCTGTACAGAGGTGCAGCCTACTATTTATTGTAATTTATAGTATATCGATCCAAATTTTGGATTTGTACACAGCACTGAGTTGTCTATGCCTATAAAAGGCCCCTCGTTGAAGTTATAAACTGCAGGCTGCGTTCCATTACGTAAACGTATGCTAAAACATATTGATAACAATCCCTCTTTACATCTTTGCTGTCTAGCATCAGAGACCACTCTTGCCAGTACGTACTCGTGTTTACCTGTATCAATCAGGTTATCGCTGCCCTTCAGCCGGTCTTATTACTTAGGTACATACCCCGTCCCCTACCAATCTACTCGGAATCCGTGTCCACTCAACCCCAAATATACGAATTCCATATGGACTCCCTTACAACATAAGCGCCAGCTCCTTTAAGTCTCATGACAACAGTAAACTGCCCCTCGCCATGCCATAGGACATAAGTGGAGGTTTCTGGTAATTTCTTGTGAGACTGAGGTAGATTATAATTTAAAAAATATATATTTAACCATAAAAGGTTTTGGTGCAAGGGCTTAAACGTTAACAAGTTCACAAAATATGCACCCCATGTAGATCTTTAATTTGCAGGTGTTCAACAACAAACATACTAAAAGGTGTATTAAAGTTACTACTAGGCACTGCTCTTTTGGTCACGTCAGATGATCTTACAGCCACATAGCAATGTGTACAACCGATCACCGTGAAATTAACAGTTAGTGCTGTAAAGGTAACAATTCATGTTTATGTGCTAGCTGTTGCACACCTCCACCTGACTTTTTTTTTTGTGGAGTTATATACAGCGAGAACTAGATCCTAAGGTATCAGGGCGCTTTACATGCGCACTAGTTACCTTACAGAAGGACCAATTATTTTTGTTAGGCACAGGGAGATTAAGTGATTTGCCTAGAATCACAGAATGTTGAGCGTCCTTGCGGAGACTCGAACCCGGTGCCCCAGCTCTGCGGTCGACCACCGCCCTAGCCATTAGGCCACATTCTCTCCTTGCATATTACCTTCAGGCAAATGAAAGGAAAAAAAACACACTAATTATTCGAAGACGACCACCACTTGGATACATCTAAACAATTTCCTAGGCAATATTTCACCTAGTTCTTCAGAACTCACTACGTTATAGTTGATTGGCATAGAACTATCTTGTTTCCAGGACAGAAAGTAGAATGCGCTTCACGAACGAGCGCAAGGCAGTGAACCAGATCAGCTTATCTTGGGCATGCCTTCTCCGATTGGGCAACCAGGAGTAATCGGGCTGCACATTGAAGCAGCAATGCTGGAGATGCCAAACTGTATGTAAGTGCTGGTATGACAAGTGTAGTCCAGGACTCAATCCACCAAACTTCTGTCCAAATTTGCCTTCCCAAAAAGTTGCTTCACCATATGGAACATGTTCGCAACAGTCCAGTGATTCATAAATAATTCCAGGGTACTCGTGGGAGTATGTGATTTTCAGTGTGTTCCCATACCAAAGACACATTTCCAAGCGCTGTGAAAGAAAAAAACTAGCCAAAAATTGTAGGTGATTTCCCACAAAGTTGGACTTTTATGACGGGGGCAGCTGCTCCCAGGACGCAGCAGTGGGGCAGGAGGGCAGTTAAAAAAATAAAGATAAAAATCAATTACCTGCCGGCTGGCTGCCACCGCTTCTCATCCTCTTCCTGGCTTCTTCTGTAGAAACAGGAAGCAGCCGGGCTCCCAGGGTCTCAATAGCCAAACAACCCTGCAATGCAGTGTTGTGATTGGTCTGAGAGCTGTGGTTAGGTGCTCAGCCAGGAAATAGGAGCCAGGGCATGTTCTTCATGCATGCTGTAATGCAGTCTGCATGGAGAATAGGCTAAGTAAGCATGAATGTTTGGCCGCCCCAAGAGGCCCGTCAGACATTCAAGCGTACTTACACAGTGCCCACCGCTCCTGCCCCTGCTCTGAGAGCAGAGCAGATATGCCACGCCGAGACGCCACAGCACGAACAAATAAAATTATAACGCCAGTTATTGTCATTTTATTTTTCCTTTTTTTTCACTGCTAAAGGCAGTGGGGCGACGCTCCTCCGCCACAGCGGAGGAGCCGCCACTGTTTTATGGGTATATTCACTAACATTTGATGGTGGCCTAACATAGAAGCATGGCAAAATCACCAAATTAGGAGATCTGCTCAAATATCCACGCTGTTGGAAAGTTTATGTGAACAAATCCTATTTGCAAGGGCAAAATCTCATCAATCCAAATTCTGTGAATCAGGAATGAGAATTTTGCCTAAATTAACTTTTTTATTCATGGTGCTCCTAAAAACTAACCGGGTCACTTCCTTGAGCTGTACAGATAGACAGATTTAAGCTTAAAAAGTTGAATAGCTTCTAGGAATCAATACTTTAATACACTTGACAGGTGGTGGGTTGAAAGGGTTGGAAGCTTACACTATATAGGTAATTCATGTTAGTACAAACTTCCTCATACCTCCGAGTTTTGTGACTGTGCCTAAGGCTGAGAGAGAAGGAACTGTACAGATGCTCCAGCACTAAGAAAGCAGTAGAAGCCCTTCCAATCTTTCTAAGAGGAGACAGCAGGTGTACTATTCTATCCTCTCTATGATCCAACAAAAACACATGGGTTGTATGACAACTTTAGCAGGGCAGACTGAGGAGACATTTATGTGAATAAATCGTATTCTATAAGTTAAGATATGGTGTTCCTGCTCTAAACCTTTCCAAAGTCCTGCTGAAGACATTACTTCTATGAATAAGAAATTAAGGTGTATGCTCCTGTGAGGCTATTACTCTGATATTCTTAGAATCAACTGGTCATGTGGTGTTCCAGTTAAATTATCTGCAAAATCTGGCAGCAGGCTGCACGGAATGCAGAAAAGAGAAATGGATGGGGTGAAGTGCATCAAACCATTTGTTGAATAAAGGCTAATTCTGAGAGGTACAGCAGAAAAGTAGTGTAGGAATGCAAGAGAGACAAAATAAGCACTCTAGACTACAAACGAGTTTCAAAAATGTCCCATGTAACCCTTAGATGAAAATAAGGCAGCTTTCTTCAGTGCGAGTCCTCGCTTTAGCCACACAGCAGTCTGGTTAATCAACATGTACTCTTGGGAGTCAAACCTTGGAATAAAACCTCAAAACTCAAAATGTTGCACTTTAACTCACACCACATGACAATTACAATACAATACAATACAATACAATACATGGGCATTGAAGCCTGGGTACCAACCAATCAAAACATTCACCCTGTTCCTTTTGAGACTGTAACCTAATAGACTAGTTTGCGTACACTAGTTGGTCATTGTACAACATTAAACAGGCTCTTCGGCTCTCCAAGCTGCGTAGCACTGTTTTTTTTTTTCTAATTAAGTTTGTCAACTTACTTATATGTTTTCCAATATATTGCCATTTTTGTAAAGAACGACTGAACACAATAATGGCGTGACCTTTCTTTACAGTAGTATTTTAAGAATTTTCATTGCAACATGGTAAAAGTTGAGGAGAAAGAGTCGTACATGGCTGGTGGTACACAAGATGAAGGCATGGAGATAATTCTAGGATATTCACAGAAAGTTAAAGTTTGAGTGTGGTGGGAGTGTGGAAGCACAGATGTGTTAGAAACACTGTGCAAAGGGGGCATGGAAGTGGTTTTAGGAGGAGTCAGGCAGATAGTAAGAAATGTCCATGTACTACATAGATAATTTTAAAATTGTTTCAATAGCTTATTTTAATGTATTAAAATGTAAATTGCAACAATTTTACTGCATGATTTACAGCAGTGGTTCCCAAACGTTTGACTCCTGAGGACCCCCATTGAGTCACCACTGAAAGCCGGGGACCCCCAAGCAATTTGTAGGATTTAAATTTCAAACATTAAAACAGTAATTCAAAGAAAATAAAAACACGTGTGCACACAAAACAAATACTCGAATTACTAAGGATTTCAGGGGCATATTTACAAGTCCCTATCGCCATGGGAACGTCACTTTTAGCGATGTTCCCGTGGCAATAGGGGCTTCGCCTTATTTACAAGGCAGCGTTAAGCCACTTATTGTGGCTTAACGCTGCCTTGTAAATAAGGCCCCCTATCATGCAATGCTTAGCGTGAAAAAGGTGGGCAGTGGGAGTTACAGTGGGCATTTCACTCCAACACCTATTGATTTTGACGCTGCCCTCTATTTACAAGGTCAGCTTAAATAGGAGACAGCACCCAAATTAAGACCATGAAAAACCTGGTCTTAACTTTGCGAAATGAGGAGAAATGCCTTATTTCTCCTCGTTTTTGCTTTTTCCAACGGAAAAAGCAAAACACCTTTGATTGTTTATGTTCAGAAAGGTGACCCTTCCTGCACATAAACAATCTTTAATAAAAATGACGTTTTGTAACTTCCATGTGTGCTGCATTAGGCAGCACACATAGAAGTGACAAAACAGCATTACAAAATTGCTCATGTGAAGGAAGTGGGAACATAGCAGCATCAGGATAATGATAGACTGGGAATAAACATATGTTGATAACTTTTACCATGCAGTTTGCAAGCAGCTCTTTGATGACAGTTAATAGGACACTGCTAGATTACGATTGTCCCTTATGAATTGCACAGTGACGAAAGAATCTCTGTGACAAAATCAGTAACCCATTGACCTAGGCACATAAAATACTGTTTTTTAAAATGCATTGTACACGTTCTTTGCAGTAGGCATATTAACTCTCTGTGTCACATTAGATAAGTCAAAGCTGCCACTGGACAAAACTCTAATCTCTCTCCAGCAGGTACATTAATCACTGGCATTTTCTTGACACTTTTATAGTTGCTCAAACTGCTAATTTCACAAAGAACTTTGCAGTGCTTTTAAAATTCCTGGCTGAGGACCCCCTGGGAATGTGCCACGGACCCCTGGGGGTCCTCGGACCCCAGTTTGGGAAACACTGATTTACAGGATTCCCCTACCCTTTCCAAACCGCAATGTCGTCTAGTTCACACTGCATTAGCTACTACTAAACTTTGTATACTAAGACAATGGAAATCCTCATCTTCACCATCACAAGAGTCTTGGCTAGCATCAATGATCCAAATTGCCTCACATGAGAGAGTCATTTATAACATTCAAGATCAAACTGAATTGTTTTTACAGGTATGGGATCCTTTCCTGCAGGTAAAAGTTATATCTGTTGTTAACCTTACTTCTTAGATTATTTTGTTCATGAGCCTGTCTTGGGCATGGAACAAATATTTGATGAACAAGATGCCGTTAATGATATTTTACCCTTAGAGGCAGTGGGCTCAGTTAATAACACCGTCGCCGTTTTACAGATTTTGCAATTGACCGTGGCGCATGACTTAAGGCCTTGTAACAGCCGCTTTTGCTCAGACAGACCAGCAGCTCCGACTTATTTTAAGGGAACCTGTAGGTCACATATAGACTTTGTAATGGTAACCCGGAACGTATGGGACCTAATAGCAGATTTCAAGGTAGACCACAGGACAGAGAGTGATCACTTCCCTCTCCAACTGTGGTTAGACCCTCATCCATTTATTACTAGGTCTGACGTAGAAATGACATCAAAAATATCAATTGGGGAGTTACAAATATCTAACAACAGACGTGCTCTAAGATGGCCATACATCTTGGGATCGGAAAAAACTCTGATAAACATCTATAATGCTTTTACGGAAATCGTGGGAATACCCCAGCCACCTTTAGTGGGTACTCAGGGTGTTCTTGATCTACATTATGAGTTGTTGGATGCTTTAACTCCACTACTGAGTAAAATGTATAAAACAGACAGTAATAGGGAAAGGAATTTTCTCGAGTCAGTGAATCCATGGTATAACAAATATTGCCGAACAGCTAAATTAAGGTTGATCCAGGCAGTAAAATCTGGAAATCGTCTAGATATAAAAAACGGAAGATTAATTTATAACAAAACCATGGTGCAAGCAAAGAAATCCTGGGATGAAAGTATATGGGAGGATCTTTTAAATGCAACTAAGCAGTGTGACCAAAGAACATTCTGGAACTTAATTGCCAAGGGGAATAAGAAGGGTAGTTCAACTAAGGATATCTTTCTAGATGAAAATACATGGTGTGATCATTTCACCAAGCTTTACTCCAATAAAAAGGAGAGCTTGTCCCTTCAGGACTATGAGATAGATCTAGAAATGAGTAACGCTCCCTTACACTTTAGTCTAGAAGAATCCATGCAGGCCCTGCAAGCTGTGAAAATGGGCAAAGCTCCTGGTCCCGATAAAATCCCCGGTGACTTACTAAAACATGATGTAGAAGTGTGGGGTCCATATATAAATTTCCTGTGTAATTCGATTGCGGCAGGAACACCAATCCCCGATTCATGGAAAGGGGCAGAAATTATAACAATTTTTAAAAAAGGAGACCGTTATGAACCTAGTAATTACCGCCCAATTAGTTTAATCGACATTTTACAAAAGATTTTTGCCAGACATATTTTAAATAGGCTTTTAGATTGGACTGAAGAGACTAAAATATTGACTAAATATCAAGCTGGTTTTAGAGCCAAAATCAGTACTATTGATCAAGTATTTAGGTTTATGTGCATCTGTTGGAAGTACATAAACTTAAGGAAGGGTAGTCTATATGTGGCGTTTGTGGATCTCAGGGCCGCCTTTGATCTTGTTCCGCGCAAATTGCTGTGGTCTACACTAAAGAATATGGCGGTCCCAGGGGAACTACTTAAGGAACTTATTAGGCTTCACACGGGGAATTATGCTAAAATTCGATGGGGAAAGGATGGTGAAATTTCAAGGGCTATTCCCGTAGACCGTGGTGTGCGCCAAGGATGTGTGTTAGCCCCAACACTGTTTTCCCTATATGTTAATGATATACCAAGTTATTTGAGTAACTGTGCGCATGATTCCCCAAAGCTAGGTGGTGAAGCGGTTACGGCATTATTATTTGCCGATGATACCATCCTCATTTCTCAAACACCGAGAGGCTTACAAAACTTGGTTGACACATTCCAGAAATATTGTGTGGGGAAGGGGTTAGAAATAAACCCTAGCAAAACTAAGTACATGTCCATAAACCCCAAAAAATCCATCAGGAGTAATCGGTTCCTAGAGAATAAAAAACTGGAACAGGTTGGGAGCTTTACCTATTTGGGGATAATGTTGAACAGCAATTTATCTTGGAAAGGGCAGATGGACAAAAGTTCCCTATCCCTCAAACAAAATTCAATGCCTATTTTAAAAGTCCATGGAGCCAGCTACTCCAAAGCTATATCTCCGGCTCTTGAAGTATATAAAGCTAAGGCACAATCGGCTGCCCTTTATGGTGCTGAGGTTTGGGGCTACTATTGTAATAATACCTTTGGAAAAGTGGAAAATCACTTTGTGCGTAGTCTACTAAAAATACCAACTAGAACCCCCTTGGTTCCCGTATTTTTAGATATAAATCTCAAAAAAATAGATTACCAAGTAATATTAAGACCCTTGCTATATTGGGTCAGGTTATGGGTAACCCCGGAATTGAGTGTTTATAAAAGTGGTCTAGTTGAATTATCTCAGATCGAGGATTACCTGTATACTCCATGGGTAAAGTATGTTTCAAAGTGGTATGAGAAATTAGGGCTTGCACATTTATGGGATGCTCCACAGAATATGACATTGTCTTCTAGGAAGCTCGTAAAGGACACTTTTTGGTCGTACGTCAACAGAGAACTATTGCATAGCTCATCGTCTGGTAAATTGACCTTGGAATTTTTGAATTTCAAAGATACACCCAGTTTAGAGCAATTTATGGATGAGATCTGTCCCCCATTGGCAAAAACATTATACTTACAGTTTAGGTATGGGGTTCTACAGACTAATGCATATACATCCCGTTGGGGGGGGGGCCAAAGGTCCTGATTTGTGCACCCTTTGTTCTCTAGGGGTTAAAGAAGACGTCACCCACTTACTCTTTTTCTGCCCGACATACAAAAAACCAAGGGCTTGTTGGATCAAACCCGTTTGTAACTATGTGGGGGTTAGATCCTACAAAGAGGCAGTGCGTATATCTAGGTCAAACACCTCACAGTTAGTGGTGTTTGGCACATGTAGATTTTTATACAGTGTATATTTTATTAGGAAACGATCAGGTTATAAACTGTAAATACTTGATATGCTCTGCCTTCCCCCCTTTTTTGACTTAAGTACATGTTTTATTGTCTCTCCAGCCCACGTAATTAATTCTCCTCTGGCTTTTAAACTATTTATAACTGTTATTTATATTTTTATACGCGGTATTGTGTACTCACGGGTTATTTATATTTTTTTATCGCCAACTAAATGTAATAATCTCCCATTATTATGATGGATTGTATATATGTATGTTGTACTTATCTCTTGCTGACTTTTATGGCATATTGCCGAAATAAAGTTTAAATGATGATGATTTTGTTCATTACATTGTATTGCTCTTTGGGTACGGTTAGTTCATTGACTTATGACTATGCTGCATTGTCTTCAATTAGCCAACATTTTACTATTATATTTATACTTACTACTGGTGCGATTCTGTATTCTTTACAATGCATTCCCTTATAATATTCCAAATGAATTCTTTTAATGAAATATGTAACTTATGTTTTACTAGCTTGACATTCTATCATTTTCAGCTTTTATTGATTTGTCAAATTAATGGTTTAATGCTTTAATATTTTATATTCACTATTTTATATTTAATGATGTTTGTATTTCCTTTATTTGATATATGTTTTGCCCCTAATTTCCTTCTTTTTTCTGCTATTCTATGGATTTTGATACATTTCCTTCTATATTTACAATTATATTCATTATTTTTTCTCTACTATAAAGTATTTTAAGATATGCAATGTTTTCATATATTTATTGTACCGTATTTATGAAATGCTAATAAAAAATTATAACACGAAAAAAAAAATGTAAATTTCAGCCTCACATCCTAGCTCAGTAGATCACTTCTCACACAACAGGTCCAAATTCTGATGCCATGTTCTGCAAGTAAACTCAGGGGAAAGTGGACAGCACTGCAGCATCTCCAGCTTTCAATTAATTAGCACTGACCCTACACATCATAAAGTTATCCCATCAAATTCATTTCACCACAAACGAATTATAAATTTTTCAATGCTGGCAGTCCTACTGCAAAACACGTGCAGAAAACACGACTGGCAAATTAGAGTTTGGGTTACAGGCTGGTGTCAGGGAATGGATTAAAATTAGGATTAATGAAGGGTCATATTTGGGTAACTATCGCAACTAAGCGTAAAGTAATATTTGTTTATTTACAATGGGAGGAGTATACATACTTCTTGGAGATTTTCTACAGATTTCTGCTCACTAAAACTTCTATCATTTGTTTTAAATGCAATTAAAGATTAATTGTTAACTAGGAGATGAGTTTCATTTTGAGTAAAAAGGATGTGTGATTAAATGTTTGCAGTATTGTGGAATACTAGTAAGAGGGACTATTCTATATATTACGTCACACCAAGTGTTCACTAATTTCCATGCCGGCATAGTTTTTAGGCCTCGCCTACGCAGCGCGCAAGCGCTGCATTGGAGTGACCTCTTGGAATCACTCCGGGCTTTTGTTGAAACTCGTGCAAGGTTTGCATTGTTTCCTATTAGTACTCGTGCAATTACTGTCTTTACTTTGCGGGAGCGAGCAGCGGCGCCATCTGTTTGCAATTATCGTGCTCGCTTCCACAAGGTAAATGCCATACATGGACTGAGCCTCGAAGCCGCGCCCCCGTTCCCCACCGTGAGCTTCAAAATGTAGGGACACATCTGTCCGCTCTGCTGATTTTTCCCCTTTACTTCTCCCTCCCATTGTCATTTGACTCTTCCTTTGTCTCCGCCCCTTTCCCTCCACCACCCCTTTGGTAACCCCCCCAGTCCCCTCCTTTACATGTCCATTTTCCTCTCGTTTTCCTCTCTCGCCCCCTCCTCTCTCCCCTATCCCTGCTGCCTCCTCCTCTCCTCATTCTCGCCTCCTCCACCCCCCCTCCTTCCCCTCTTTTCTCCACTCTCCGTTTTTCCTTGGATTGGAAACTTATGTTTTGTGCCTCCTTTCTGTTGCTGGGCTGATACCGGGGCCCGGCGCATCGGTTTAGTCCCACGGATCTCGGTTCGGGCCCCGGGTGTCGACCCCCATGGACCCTCCAGGCGCCCCGGACCGCTGGATCTTTCCATACCCTTGGACCCTCCCACACCCTTGGATCTCACAGGGAAACCAGTGGATTACCACAATAGGGCCTCGGATTTCACAAAGAGCCGGATCCGACAGGCCGGTGGGATCGGCAGGCCTTGATGGGGCTGCAGTTGCCTTAGCGAGGGATGTCCGACCCCCTTGCCCGGAGCCTCCATTATCATCATTAACCTTTATCTGAACAAAGACCCCCCCCCTCGCCCCCACCACCAAGGGATCCACCCCCTTCCCCACTGCCTGCATGCCCGCCCGCCTCTTCCACCCTTAATGTCCACCATGGAGGCTTCTATTCACCTATGAACCCCTCACCCCATTACCGCGAGTGGGCCCAATAAAGAAACCAAGACCGCGCATCATGTCCTAGGTCCCCCCCCCCCCACCATTGCCATACATTACAGCCGCTGGCGCGGTGTTCATACTGTGGGCTGAGATGTGCAGTTTTTTTTACACCTCGAATAGTAACCAGTGATTGCAGCGCCCAAAAACCCTAAGCACGAGGGTGCCTGGGCACCCCTGACTGGAGCTCCTCCTATTAGCAGAGATAAAAGGAGAGTCCCTGGTGTCTGTGGTTTGGAGGGGGCAGCCAGTGTGTTGTGAGGCAGGGGGTGGGAATTGCAGTGAGGTTAACGGAACAGAGACAACGTTACCCGTGGGAGTAGAAATGTCTCCAGCAGCTGGATATGATTACATGCAGGACCTTTAAGGGGCAGCTCCTGGGGTCGAGGAGCTGTATGCATTGTTTAGGGTGGTCGTCTTGCTCCATGTACTCATTAACGCCGTTTTCCCTGGGCTGGGCTTTCCAGTGACTCTTTGATGCATTCTGGGTGTTGTAGCCTTGGTTTTAATTCCACAGATTTTTCAACATCAATACCTCGTGTAGCAATGAACTAGAAGTAAAAGGCCCGCACCAGACACACAGGGTCTGTGATGAGCATGGAGTGAGTTAGGTTGTCACCCAAGGTGTGGGGCTGTGATGGTACCAAGGTGGGTTGGTTATTGCAGATTACCCCCACCCAACTGTACTGCACCACTGTACACCCCACGTCCTTCCGCTATGCATCCCAAGCCTGTACAGCCCACCCTCCCACCATTGACCGACCATCATTAGACCACATCTGCCATCAGCGGCACCTCTCATACACTTCATCTGTCTTCGTGGATCACTTGCCGTCACATGCAAAGCTTTCTCAACTCCTCATTATGCGGTGTCTACCACTGTGGAGACCTAATCATACGTCTGTCACACTTGGGGAGAGTGAGCAATTTGCCTAGCTTTCCGTGAGCACTGGTTGCAGTACAGACGGCAGATTCATTTTTAGGCATGGGGAGAGTGCATGGCACAAATTTCCCTAACCTTACTTAACCAATTGTTCCTCGCCCACCCTATTAAACTGAGAAACTTTACCGCAGAGGTGGAGCGCTGCTGTCCTTTGCAGACGGAAGTCACAGCGCTTGCTGCTGTGTGCACTGAGGCGCACAGACCATTCCTGCCATTATTTATATTAATTAAGCATGGAGCCCGCGCATCAATGGGTGAAGTAGGCGCTTTGCGCAGCAGACTGATAGTACGTTCACTGCAGTACAGTCATACCCGCTTGCAGCTTATAACAAAAACATAGCGCTGGGGAGGAGGAGCCTAGCGCGCATCCAAGATGGTCGCGTGAGCACAGGGCTCCCCGGACCCTCGCTGCTCCTCGGAATTTATCCTGACTCTATCCTGACTTGGTTGATGGAATCTGGGAGACGAATGCTGGCTGAACACTAAACTCCTTTCGGAAATCAAATCGGACCGGGCAATCCGGAGTTATAGTGGTTTGAACTTTTGAGGCCCACCCGACGGCTGTGCCCGATGCGAGGGTGATCTGTGGAGCCGGGGCGTAGTTGAACAACAACGGCAGCGGGGCTGTGCCAGTGGCCGTCACATCACTTTCGGTTTCACTTTTGGTCTTTGAGGGGCCGGACTGTGGACTTGCTTGGTGCGACTGGGCTTTCATTTTGCCCTCGCTTGATGCCGGTGGCTTCGTCTGCTGCCAGTGTGCTCATTGACGGTGGTCCCTTCGCTCCGCCATATTGCGGCCTGTGGTGCGACACGCGTCTGCCTGGCCTGTGCCACCTCGACGCTTCCTCGGTGGTCCCCTTCGGCGATCGAGGTTCTCATGGGAGGCAAGGGAGACCCCGAGAGGCGTAAGACCAAAACATCCCTACGTGGGGGACCGGTCCAGACGAACAACATGGACCGCTACACTCAGGGTAAAGGATCCCCCGGGACGGCCAATGTCCCCCCGGAGGACACCAGTGGTGGCCCGTCCGTTTCTCCGGATCTGTCCCTGCAGGACATCATGGGCGCCATTAAGGGCATCAGAGAGACCATCGCTACGCAGTACGAGGCCTTGGCCCGTAAAATCGACACGGTGGCCATTGACATTACGCTAATCCGGGCGGATCTCTCTAAGACCAACGAGAGGGTTCAATCGCTGGATGTGCGGACGTCCTCCCTTGGTACGGACGTGTCGGACCTGCAGGCCACTCTCGGCGATCTCAAGTCGGCCAATGATCTGATGGCCCGGCGGCTGGAAGACTTCGAGGGACGGGCCCGCCGCAATAACATCCGCGTCATAGGCGTTCCGGAGACCTCCGATAACCGCCCGGTTGATCTCCTGGTCAAGGAGCTCATCCTCGAACATCTTGCTCCCGCTGGCCTGAGTAAGTTTTTCGCTGTGGAGCGGGCCCATCGAGTCCCAGGTGGCCGGCCGCGACCGGGTGCCCCCCCCCCCGAGGCCTATCGTTGCGAGACTTTTCCATTACAGAGACCGAGACGCGATTCTGCAGGCCTCACGGGTCCATGGCCCGGTCCGACATGAGAACTCGTCCATTAACTTTTTCCCGGACTTCACCCAACTTGTCCAGAAACAGCGGATGGGCTTCCGGGGGGTGAAGCGGCGTCTCCGGGACCTCGGTCTCAAGTACTCTATGCTTTATCCTGCAAGGCTCCGAGTGGAACATGAAGATCGGACTACCTTTTTTGACTCTCCTGCGACTGTGAGTGACTGGCTGGATTCGCTGCCGGACCGGGGTGAACGGACTGGGCCCTCTGCCGGTACCGAGGGTGGCGGGTCTCCTTTGGAGTGACTTATGGTCCCGGACTCTGCCATGTTGTACTGTTCGGCTGGGTTCTACTTCTTTTGTGCATTTCGTTTCACTATGTTGTGTGTGGGGAGCGGGCGGGGACGGGTCCCTTCCCTCCTCCGGGGTCTTTTCGTAGAATGGGGTTTGTAGGGCGACAGGCACACTGCAAGTTGGGGTGGTTTTTTGGACCGCAGGGGTGCAGGGTGGGGGGTGTTGGAGTTGGGGGGGGGTTGGTGGGTGGGTGGGGTTGTTTGGATTTGTGTTTTTTGTTTTCAAGGCGAAGTATTGGCTATGGTTCATCCTTGGGTGTTGAGCTCTTTGCTAGGGGGCCCTTGATCTACTGGAGGGGATGGGGGGGGGGACGGGTTGAGATTGATGTCTTGGAACGTCAATGGATTGGGGGACCGTATCAAACGGGGTGTTGTGCTGCAATATCTGCGTCGTCTGACTCCTGATGTGGTGTTCTTACAGGAGACGCATCTGGTTGGCAATGTTTGTCGGGCTATGAACAGGGGGGATATCGACTTGTGGCCCACTCTGGTTTCACCACTGGTTCGAGAGGGGTGGGCATTCTCTTGCGAGCTTCACTTCCGTTGGAGATCACCAGGGTGGTCCCAGACGATAGAGGGCGCTATGTGGCTCTGACTGGGAGGTGGGAGGGGCAGTCCCTTTCCTTGATCTCGGTCTATGTTCCCCCGGGCCTCCAGAACTCCACCTTCTCAGACTTGGGTCGTATGTTGCTTGGGCTTCCTGACAGTCTTCTGCTTATGGGTGGGGACTTTAATTCGGTTGTCTCGGGTGACCTGGACCGTCATCCGCCCAGGGCCCTCCCTGCTGCCCAGGCGTGGCTGGGCGGGCTCCTGGAGACCTTCTGGTGGACTGTGGAGGTTAATGCATCCGACACAGTGTCAGTACACCTTTCACTCTGGGGCCCATGGGAGTCTCTCCAGACTGGATTATTTCCTTATGCCCGCGGCCCAGGCTACTCGGATTCGAGAGGTCAAACACCTGGCCAGGGGTATTTCTGATCATTCCCCACTGTGGTTGCTTTTTGACACCGGGTCGCGGTCCGCTGGGCGGATCGCTCCTATTAACCCTTGGTACCTGCGGGACCCCAAGATCCGTGATAGCCTGATTAAGTCGATTGATCAATATTTTTCTGAGAATGAGGGGTCGGTGTTGTCCTCGGTGTCCCTGTGGGAAGCTTTCAAAGCAGTGCTCCGCGGGCATGCCCTGTCCCAGATAGTGGAGGCCAAGAGGGTTAAGAGAGGCGGTTGTGACGCTGGAGACTGAAATATCGGGGCTGGAGGCAGCCTTGGAGGCGGGTGTCACCCCGGATGGGCTGCATGCCCTCAGCCTGAAGCAGTTTGAATATAAGTCTCTCGTCACTGATGCTGCCAAGACTATGTATAGGGAGCAGCAGGGTAGGTTGTATGATGCCGGAGACAAGGCGGGTAAGCTGATTGCCTGGTTGGACAAGAAGGAGAGAGTGAATCGTGTGGTCCCGGAGCTTCGGGTGTCGGATGGA
Organism: Triturus cristatus; assembly: GCF_964204655.1. NCBI lineage: Eukaryota > Metazoa > Chordata > Amphibia > Caudata > Salamandridae > Triturus > Triturus cristatus. The sequence continues at coordinate 307,738,966 of NC_140592.1, forward strand.
GTGTGTGTGACTGAGCCTGGTGAGATTGTTGAGTGTTTTGCTGACCACCTCCGTGCAGTGTACTCCCCGGTGTCTGATAGAGATGAGGACGACTCTCGTCTTCTGCTTCGGGATATTGCCCTGCCCGGCTTATCCGTCGAGGACCGCGAGCTGATGGATGCCCCTTTGTCTGTCGAAGAGATAGCTACTGCGATTCGCTCCCTCCGCTCGGGCAAGGCTATGGGCCCCAACGGTCTGCCGATTGAACTATATAAGTTGCGCCCAGATAAAATCGCGTCTTTCCTCCGTCATATGTTTCAGGAATCGCTCGAGAGGGGTTCCCTTCCTGACGACCAGCGTCTGGCTACTATAGTGGTGATTCCCAAGGAGGGTAAGCCACGTGACCGCTGTGCCTCCTATAGGCCTATTTCCCTGCTAAATGCCGAACCCAAAATCCTTGCTAAGGTCCTCGCCAATCGCCTGCTGAGCGTTATATGTGACTTGATACATCCGGATCAATGTGGCTTCATCCCACATCGTAATACCGCTCTCAACTTACGGCGTCTGCACGGCGTCCTCGCTAGGGCTGAGTACTTCGCTGAACCGGCCATATTGGTTTCCCTAGACGCCACGATGGCCTTTGATACCATTGAATGGCCATTTCTTTGGGCCGTCTTGGCGAAGTTTGGTTTTGGGGAGGGGTTCCTTAGCTGGGTGAAGCTCCTTTATGCTGGACCAATGGCTCAGGTGGTTGTCAATGGGCGGGTTTCTCGGCCTTTCGCTCTCGGGAGGGGAACTAGGCAGGGGTGCCCGTTGTCCCCGCTGCTCTTTGCTCTCGCCCTGGAACCGCTCGCTGCCTGGCTCCGTTGGGAGCCCTCGATTAGAGGGCTCCGGTGGGCCCAGGGCTTCGAGGATCGGGTTTCATTGTACGCGGATGATATTCTCTTGTATCTCACCTCACCGCGGAAGTCGCTCAATGTTCTCTTTGATGTCCTTACTTCCTTCGGGAAAAACTCTGGTCTGATAATCAACTGGTCCAAATCTTGTGTGTATCCTATCTCTGGTGGTCTTCCTCTCTTGCCGCCTCGGCTTCCGCTCCAAATATCTCAGTCCGGCTTTAAATACCTGGGGGTGTACGTTTCGTTGGATCCGGCGGTCCGCTATGAGCAGAATCTCCTGTCTCCACTCCGGCGTTTGAGGGCAGATACGGCTCGGTGGTGTAAGCTGCCCTTGTCTCCGCTTGGTCGCGCGGCGCTGTTTAAAATGATGTCCCTTCCCAGATTCCTTTATGCACTCCAGAACTCCTTCGATGTCATTCCTGCGGCCTACTTTAGGGAGGTGGAGAGTTTGCAGAGGAGACTGGTTTGGGACGGGCGATCGCGTATCGCTTTGGCCAAGCTGACTCTTTCCTGGTATGACGGGGGCATCGCGCTTCCTGATATTAGACGGTACTATTGGGCCTCCCAGCTGTCTGCCATTAATCATGCTACGTACGCTCCTGGTTCGAACCCGGCATATGAGATGGATAAATTCCAGCTCCCCGGCGGTAACTATAACAGAGCGCTTTACTCGCGGTCTGCTGGTAGGGCCCTTACGGGCCCTACCAGGATTGCGGTCCGTGTATGGAAGGCGGCTAACGTAGCGATGGGCTGGAGTGAGCGTTTAACGTGCGCCACTCCTCTATTCGACTCAGACCGCTTGGGAAGCCTCTGGACAACGAAAGGCTTCGAGCGCTGGGATACGATCGGCATCAGCAGAGTGGGGGACCTGTGGGTTAAAGGTGCGGTTAAATCCTTCGCGGCGCTTCAGCGCGAGTATGAGCTTAGTGACAGAGAGTTCTTCCGTTATGCACAGGTTCGGCACGCCCTGCTTTCGGTCTTTGGGGAGGGGACCACGGTCCCTTCTTCTTCGCCTCTCGAGGACCGCATACTCGATGGTCACGTCCCCGACAGTACTATCTCCCTGATTTACAAAAAACTGATAAACAATCGGGCTGACCTCTTGGTGCGTCTTCGGGAGGCATGGACGGGAGATGGGGTGGAGCTGGACGATGAGGACTGGCAGACTGCACTGTCATCCCCTAAGGAGGTGGCCATCCCGGCCCGTCTCCGCCTGGTCCAGCTTAAGATTCTCCATCGTGTATATGTGACGGGCCCCCGCCTGGTCTCGATGGGGTTTTCAGACGACGGACTCTGTAAGCGTGGCTGCGGGCTCAGTGCTACCTTTCTCCATATCCTATGGGAATGCCGCGAGGTGGCGGAATACTGGCGCCGGGTGCATGATATTATGAGACGAGTCACCGGGGGTCGCTCTGCTGCCGGAGGTGCGTCGTTGTGTGCTGAATGTGTGGGAGCCCAATGACTGCAATGCGGCTCAGGCTCGGTGGGCGGCCTTGGGGAACATGATTGCAAAGAGAGATATTGCACAGCTTTGGGGTTCCCAGCGGCCTCCCACCGTGTCCGTCTGGAAGGAGAACATGGACTGGTGCATGTTCAGGGAGAAAACGGTGTATGTGGCTCGTGGTAAACCGGGGGCTTGGGGTAGAATTTGGGGGCAGTGGAACGCGTATCGTGGGTCTATCTGTGCTCCCCCTTTGGTGGATACGTCCGGGGTTGCCTCGTCCCCCTGATCCTTGAGGGTTCCTTGTGTATCTCGTACTTTGGACTACAGATTTGGTTCTCTCGTGGCCCCCCCTCCCTCTCAGGTCTTCTTTTATTGACCGCCCTCGGGTGGTTGGGTGTTGACTCCCCCGGCTGGTGTTCGCCGCCCTTCATAAGTCGTTTCGCCTTGTTTGTTGTATTTTTGTATTTTTCTTTTTGTTGTTATTTATACCAAAAGTGTGTCTTCTGATTTCCCTTATGTGCAGTCTGATCTACTGTGATAGTGCGGAGCCCCTGTGGGCCAGTCATTGTTTTCTGATATGCTGGAACACTTCGACTACTAGCGGCCGGCCCTGGTGGTTGTAGGCCCGTGTTTGTAACCCTTTTTATGCACAATAAAATCTTTTAAAAAAAAAAAAAAAAATATATAGCGCTGCATGCAGCCTCTCTGTGCACGTGGCCCGGGAGTGCATAAAACCGGCACTAGCTCAACAGGAGTGGTGGTATGCTGTGCATTTTACCTCTAGTGTTGTCTTCCTTCCTGCGTTGCGTTGTAAAGGCGAGTTGTTAATCAGTGCTACGGCACAAATGACTTTGCTGTGCCAACAACAGACCTTGGAAACAAAACTTCTGTTGTATCTTGGAAAAGGCAGAACATTCATTATTGTGTTAGTCACGCATGCTCTCAACTTCGTGCAAGCAATGACAACACATGCATTTATGGAGTTGATAATTTTTTTAGTTGAACTTTTGTTTATTTAAATGCTCCTTCTCGCCTTCCGTTCTTCTTGCTTGCCCCTCTCTCTCCATCACCCTCCCATGTTTCGATGTTTCGAAACAAACTTCCTTCTTCCATTTTATGTGTTACGATTTTGTTGCTCCTCATCCTCCTCACACCCCTTCATTGATCTGATGCCTTGGGCCTGCTGTTTCGGTCCACAATGAACTACCCTCTCCATGGTAATTAACAATATAAACAAGACATAGTAATCCCTTCACTTTTGATACGTAATGAGTGTCCAACAATTCACAAAGGCAAACATCAAATTCATAATTGTAACATGTTTATAGCCACAGCTTTAATTTCTGAATAACATTCCATGCCATTGGATATTTTAAAATTGTGTTTTTGCTAAAGGCTTCTCTATGCCTTTTCTCCCGCGTGCTGTTGGAAAGACAAGTTGTAAATCAGTGCTTAAGCAGAAATTACTTTAAAGGTGCGTGGCTAAACACTTATAAGGTCCCAAAGGCGAGACCTATTGGCTATGCCAATGCTTGTTTTCTTAACGTTTACTCAGTCATCAGATACACAAGGGACTACTATTAAGTAGCCAACTCTACAAGAAATATAATATTCTTGTCCCAAGTAAGAAACTATCAATGATACTCCGCTCTGCTCTGCTTCCAATAGGTAAATGTCCTTAATAATAGGACCTTATACAGGATACTCCTAATCATGGCCATATGGTCTTCACGCACATCTGCATGAACCCTAATAGCTGGCCTTTCATTTCTTACATCACTTCTTCGTTAGATACTCAAATCCAACTCACAAATGTCATCAACACTCGATACTAAATGCTTAGTACTGGAAGCAAACACACACAAAGAAAACGACAAGTAAATTGTAGAGACTGCAGCCTCTGGCACTCGGTAATGAGTGTTGGCAAAATGGCTTCAAAAAGTATGCAAGCAAGATAAACAAGTCCACCTGATTAAGTTCCTATACCTACATAAATAAAACAATGTAGTAAAAAAAAAAAAAGTAACAAAGACGCATTATTGCAATTTTTGGGGAATAACCTGAAGTGTTTTTTGCCTTTAAAGTTAAGTCAAAATAAATCTGTTTAAAGCCCGAATTCCTTTCAGGGCACTAGAATGTATCGTTTTGTAGTGGGGTTGTGGGGGAAGGGAAGGAGCAGGCAGGTGAGGGGGTATCAATGAGACAATAAAAAATAAAACACAGAAACATGATCACCCAAATACATGCAACTTTCTCCAATAACAATCTGTTCCATGACCAAACTGGCACTGTGGAATTGTTGCCACAGTGCAAACGTCTTTGAGGTGTTTATACTTAGCTTATAATTAAGACAAAAAAATGAAAACAATCTGTTCTTATTTATATTTATATTCACTGAAAACAACCAAAGGTTACAGGAACGTTATAATTACTCACATTTCGCTTGTACAAAACCATAGCAATTGAGCAGTTATAGTTAGCTGAACAAATTATAACTTACGCCCCTGCAATGCACTGCTTATGAACTCACATATTACATCACTTATTACATGGTCAGTATCATCACTGGTGACATCTCAAATGGAATCACTGATGACATGATCCACTGAGTGCAAGAGTTTCAAAAAACTTTTGAGACTTAAAGATATATACTAAGCTACTGCATAAGTTAAATTACTATTCTTTCTGCACTACTGAGTGATACTATTTCTAACATGTCATCTGAGTGAGTGTCTGAATTAGAGGTTGTATGGGTGTATGTGTGTGTGACTGTATACGAGACTGAGGGGCTGCACAAGCGGCTCTATGGATGGGTGAGTGGCTGTATGAGTGAGTGACTGTTTACGTGGTTGGTGTGTTAGTGGCTGTTTTGGAGAGGGAGTGTGTGAGTAGCTGTATGGGTGAGTGAGCAAGTGTTTATCTATATGGATGTGTGAATGGGTATGTAAGTGGTGTGTGGATGTGTGTGTGAGTAGTTGCATGGGTGAGTGAATGGCTGTGTTGTGAGGCTTTATGGGTGAGTGATTGGCTGTGTGAGTGGCTGTATGGTTGATTATGTTATGTTATGTTATGTTATGGTGTTTTGTAAAGCGCGCGATTACCAAGTAGGTGTCCTGGCGCTGTCCACAAATCCTGAAAATTTGAGCTGGCGTAGTTATTCAAACAACCAAGTTTTTAGAGCTTTCCTAAACTGGAGAAGGTTCTCCATAAGTCTCAAATGGGGAGGTAGTTTGTTCCAGAGCTTGGCAGCCCCATAGGAGAACCTGCGTCCTCCCCAACGGACTTTTTTTATGGTAGGAATGGAGACGAGTCCGGCCTCTGCCGAACGAAGGTGCCGGACAGGGACATACCTGGTAAGATGCTTAGTCAGGTAACCTGTGCCTTCACCCTTCAAGGCTTTGAACACCAAACACAAGGATTTAAAATGAACTCTCTTGTGAATAGGCAACCAGTGCAAATCATGGATAGCCTTGGAAATCGGGGAGAACTTTGGAATACCCGTAAGTAATCTGGCCGCCGCATTTTGTAATAATTGCAGTCTATGCATCAGATTCTCCTGAATATTCAGATAAAGGCTGTTGCAATAGTCGAGTCTGGAGGACACAAGAGCAGTGACCACCGTTTGTCGACTTTCAGGAGGAAGAAAAAACAGGATCTTTCTCAACATTCTTAGGATAAAGCCTGTTTTAGAAGCTACTGCCTTAATCTGTAGTGCCATAGTGAGTTTGTCATCCAGCACCATCCCGAGGTTTTTTACCTTACTTACTGGGCTGGGACAGGCTCCTAGTTCCTGAGGCCACCAGGTAGGAGTCCAAAAGCTGGGATTATTTCCAAACAGCATTACCTCAGTTTTCGTGGAGTTTAGCCTGAGGCAGTTGCTGGCCATCCACCGGGCCACCTCCCGCATGCAGGCCTGGAAATTGACATCCATTCCCACATCACTTCCGGGGTATAGAGACACGATGATCTGTGTGTCATCGGCGTATGACGTGACACTAAACCCAAAAGATCTAATGATGGGGGCAAGGGATGCAACGTAAACGTTAAAAAGTGTCGGGCTCAGTGAGGACCCTTGTGGTACCCCACAAGGCAGGGAGAAAGGGCGGGAAGTAAAGTTTCCCAATGCCACTGTTTGACTCCGCTCTGAGAGAAAGGAGTTCAGCAATTTCCATGCTTTTTGGCGAACACCTCCTTTCCTCAGCCGGTCCATCAACAATCCGTGATGGACCGTATCGAACGCGGCGGATAGGTCCAGCAGGATCAAGGCTGCTCTGCCGCCTTGATCAACTGCTAACCTGATCTGATCTGTTGCCGCGATCAAAGCGGATTCGGTGCTGTGACCCTCCCTAAACCCATGCTGGGATACATCCAGCAAGGATGATGACTTTATAAATGCTGTAAGCTGTGTGTTCATTGCTTTTTCCACAAGTTTCGCCGGGAGGGGAAGCCGGGAAATAGGACGAAAATTGTTAGGGTCCGTCGCGTCTAGACTCGGCTTCTTCAGGAGGGGGAGAATGGAAGCCGTCTTCCAGATGTTAGGAAAGATTGCTTCTTGGAACATCCCATTAAAAATGGGCGTGAGAAGTTTGGCTATTGGCCCCGGTGCTAGTTTCGTAATCCTTAGAGGACAGGGGTCAAGAGGGGAACCTGAATTCGCTTTAGTGAGCAGATCCACGGTATTTTGTATTGTAAGCGGAGCAAATTCCTCCAGGGTAATTGATGACGTGTCCCCTTCAGTGAGTCTTTCCTCTGCCTTCTCCTCCCACCTGATTGAGTTGCTAAGGCTAGTAAAGATATTATTAACCTTGGTGGAGAAAAACGAAGCAATGCTTTCGCAGAGCTCTGTGCTAGCCGAGATGGAGGTTGGTACAGGAGAGGATAGTTTTGTAATGGTGGCAAACAGCTCCTTAGAGCAATTCTTAGCTGCCGAAATCTGGGACGCAAAATACTTCTGTTTTGCTTTGCGCAGCATGCCTTTATAGGTTGCTAGGCTGGTCAGATATTCCTTTTTTTCTGTAATAGAATAGTTCTTCCTCCAATTACGCTCCAATTTCTTACAGATACATTTTTGTACCTTGAGGTCGGTTGAATACCAGGGGGCTGAAGGTACGCTCCTTTTGAGAAGCACTAGTTTAGGAGGAGCTAGGTCAGCACATGCCTGCGTTAGTAAATTGGTATAGGCCAATGCCGCCTCGTTCGCATTCCCAGCACTGGGTGTAGGGATGTTAGTCAGAGCATTGGCGATGTCGTCTGCATGCACCCTATTCCAGGCTCTTATTTCTTTCTTACTAGTTAAATACCGATCACTGTCTATGTGCGGTATAAGGTTAAGATTAAAACGAACTCCCGCATGGTCTGACCAGGCCAGGGGTAGCAGTGCAGTAAAGGATAACTCCGGGGTATTAGAAAAAACCCCATCTAAGGTATGTCCCGCTGTGTGTGAGGGGCCAGTTACATGCTGTACTAACTCCGCTGTTTCCATGATGTTAAGAAGGCGGGCTGTATCAGGCTCATCTGACTGTTCGAGATAGAAATTGAAATCCCCTAGTATGGTTTGAGAATTTCCCAAAAATGCGTTTTCTACAAGGGTTCCAAGCGAGGAAAAAAATATAAGTTTGGGCCCAGGGGGTCTGTAAACAAGTGTTCCTTTAAAGGAAAAATAACTGGTGAGTCTAATGTTAAATGCGAGAGCTTCGCAAGATGGGAGAGAGATTGCGTTGAAGGTTCCAGAGTAGGAGCTGTGATAAATAATGGCCAAGCCTCCGCCCCTCTTATTTGGGCGGTTAAGTACTTCGCAAAAGAAACCTGATGGAGTGGCTTTAACTAGATCCGGACCGGATGCTTCGTCCATCCAGGTTTCAGTAATGTGTATGTGAGTGAAGGAGCAGCTGAATGGGTGAGTGAGCAGCACCATTGGTGAATGGCTGTATCAGAGTGATTGGTTGTATGAGTAGCTGTATGGGTGAGTGACTTGTGCGAGTGGCTGTATGAGTGAGTAGATGTGTGAGTCACTATGGATGAGTGAATGGTTGTTTAAGTCCTTCTATGGGTCTGTGAATGGGTATGCAAGTGATTGTGGGTATGTGAGCGGATGAATAGGGGTGTGAATGGGTGTGTGAGTAGTTCTGTGGATGAGGTCATCAGTGATGTCATTGACCATGCCATGAGTGATGTAATATATAAGGTCAAAAGCAGGACATTGAGGGGGATACGTTTGCTCAGGTAACTATAACTGCTGAATTTCTATGGTTTTGTATGAGTGAAACGTGAGCCTAACTAGAACATCCCTGTCCTGTGACCACTAGAAAGAGCAGAATTGGCAGAAGAACAGCTGCACAGGTGTTATTCCAAATAGTCCACAAGCACAGCAGTCAACCTCTCTGTGGCATTACTGCTTCAAGACCATACCCGATAGCCAAATTATATACAAAAAAGGAGTCCAATGAAATTCTGTGGAATGTTCTGATAGTTGAAATTGAAGGGTTTCCTCAAGGGCCTTATCCCATGTGAAATACAGTCGTTCACATGTCCAATAAAGTAGGAGGCATGAAATTGTGAATCCATCCCAAGTATTCTTTTACCGAATCAATGAGTAATCATCCAACATTAGCCCAGCCACTGCGTTTCATCCTCGGAATGGGACTTCATCGTGTTTATCGTCAGTTAATCCAAAGAATCACTGTCAATAATATGTATGAATATGTGGTCAAGTTTCCTATTCCTCAGTAGGAACAGGAAACGTGACCACATATTGATGAAGTGCTACATGATGGGAAATTTTCACTGTACTTCTTTTTTTTTTTTTTTATTGAGATCAGGACAGGAGATCGGAACAAAAAAAAAAGAAGAAAGATTTAAAGTATCAGACAATCAAACAAACCAAACAAATCGTACAGACAGATCAAAAAAAAAAAAAGGGCATAAAGATACATATCGGTATTCCTACCAGCATTGTCCAAGTCGACCAAATTACAAACAAATTTAGGTACATCAATCTAAACATAAAGTTGAGGAGCCCCATATTCTATCTATTTTTTGGAGAGATTTGTGACCTCTAATCTTAGCTAGAGAAGTTTCCATAGTATGAACTTCTTTGACAAGAAGCCACCACTCCATCACTTGTGGTGGGTTTCTTGAGATCCATGTCCTAGCGATGGTCAATCTGGCACAGCCAATCAGAATATTGATACGGTCAGTTTGTGAGGCTACAGATGAGAGATTTAATAGAGGAATACCTAGCAGTACATTAGCCAAACTTAGTGTGATTGGTTGTGACAGAATCTGAGCCATACCCTGGCTGATTTTAGACCAGAATTCAGTAAGTCGAGGACACGTAAACATCATATGTTCAAGATTGGCAGCTGATAGGTCACATTTGGGACACCTTGTCCGTTTGCTGTTGGAGCGATTGCTGGACCATTTTGAATTTTTTTCTGGAGTATAGTATAGCTGGAATATCGTTTTATATGGTTGTAATCTCAGACTTGAAGACTGGACCGAGCGGTTAAAACTGCTTAGTGAAGATGATATCTGATTAGCAGAAATATTCAAGCCCAAGCGAGAGCTCCATTTTGCCGCAATATTCCCACAGTCGTCCGGTTTAAACGAGGTTAGAGCTTTATAGCCAAGACTAATAAGTGATCTAACCTGGTTAGAGTTGAAACAGTTCCAAATATCTGAATCTAAGATATTTAATAGCTTTATTTTACGTATTAGATAGTCGTGTATTTGAATATATTTAAACTGTGCAGTTAGAGGTAGTTTAAAGATTGTTCTTAGTGTCTCGAAGGCCAGAAGACCGTCGTTGCCATAGAGGTCCCCGAGTGTTTCTATTCCAGCGACTGTCCACATATAAAATATCCTATCATGAAATATCCCTGGAAGGCCAGGATTGGCCCATAGAGATAATTGAGAATGAAACAGAGACGTATTACATTTGACTAGAATAAGTTGCCAAATTTTGACAGTGTCTCTGATAGTCTTGAATTTGACCCGTTTGAAATAATTTGGGTCATTAGCTTTGGCTAAAAACATATTAGAATCCACGCCTAAAGCAAATTGATAGCAAAAAGGCGCTTGCTTGTCACGGATGAGCAGGCAGCGAAGACGACTGAGGAAAGCAGAGAAAAAAATATAATCTGAAGTCGGGAAAGGTCAAACCCCCTTAATTAAAAGGTAATTTGAGAAGATTGATTGACCTACGAGCCTTCTTGTAACCCCATATAAAGCTGCTAAAGATCCCATCCAGCCGTTTGAAATATGTATTGCTGACGAGGAGAGGTATGGACCTAAATAAATATAGAAATTTAGGTAATATATTCATTTTAATTAAATTGATCCTACCGACCATACTGAGGGGGACCTTATGCCACTTTTTAAGAGTTGTAGAAGTTTCTTTAAGGAGAGTCTCATAGTTAAGTTTAATTATCTCGCTAATATCAGAAGAGATTTTAATGCCAAGATAAGTGGCTGTTCTACAGGTACCTACTATCTGAGTCGGGGGTTTGTGATTCACAATGACTTGTGTTTTATGTGAGTTAAGTTTATAGCCAGAAACTGAACCGAATTTGTTAGCCTCCTCAGTAATTCCCAGTATAGCTGTCGGTATATTGGTTGAATAGACCGCAATGTCATCGGCGTACGCCGTAATTTTTAGCGATTTCTGACCGTGTGTGAAGGGAGTAATATTGGAATTGGCTTGTAAGGCGACAAGAAAAGGTTCCAGCGACAACGCAAATAACAAGGGTGATAATGGACACCCTTGCCGGGTGCCACGAAAGATTGAAAAGCTAATAGAAGTTAGCCCAGCATAACAGAGCCTAGCCGTGGGGTAGTCGTAGAGAGCCTGTAGCCATTTAAGAAATTGGCCGTGAAAGCCCATAGTAGTCAACGTTGACCAGAGATATTCCCATCCCACTCGATCAAAGGCCTTTTCGGCATCCAAGAGAATCATACCGAGTGGGGTGGGTCCAACCCTGGCTACGTCGAATGCGGTGATAGCCATATTAATATGGGCAGTAGTATCTCTTCCCATGACAAAGCCGTGTTGATGAGGAGATACCAGATGAGGGATAAGTGGAGCTAATCGAATAGCAAGTACCTTGGCAAAAATTTTAGAATCTATGTTGATAAGTGAAATGGGTCTGTATGACCCACATTGATCCCCAGGTTTTCCCTTTTTTAGAAAAAAAACAATCCTGGTGGTGTTCCAGGATTTAGGAGCCTTCCCAGTGATCCCAACATTACTGATCACATCAGTAAATAATGGCATCATTTCCTCAGAGCATATTTTGTAAATGTCTAATGGGATAGTATCCTCTCCAGCGGCTTTGCCTGAGGGTAATGTAGCTATCGCTTTTCTAATCTCTAGCTCAGTGATATTTTCAGAGAGCAGCGCCATGTTACCAGTCTGTTTACCCTTAATTAAATAGGTATCCAAATATTCTTGAATCTTGTTCAGAGCAGGCTGCTCGTCTGGGGTATAAAGTGCACTATAGAAAGCTACGAATTGCTGGAGAATCTGCTCAGGTTGGGTATAAACCATGTTATTTGGACCCTTAATTTCTTTTATAGATGTTCTAGACTTATCATCGGCGATTTTGTATGCTAAAATTTTACCAATCTTGTCACCACTCTCATACTGAGATAAGTGAAATTTATGTAAACTATTCATATTTTTCTCCAAAAGTCTGGTTTTGATGTTGAGCTTAGAGCGAGCTAGTTTTTGGCAAATATCAGATACATTTGATAAACCCTGTGTCAGAGCCTGTGACAGCTGTTTTTCAAGCATAGTTATAGTGTTACTCATAGCAGCCCAGCCACGTTTATATAGAGAGTTCTGTTTTAGAACGAACTGCTGTGTAAACCCGCATATGCTAGCTTTAACCGTATCCCAAACTATGCTGGGTGAAGCTGAATTTATATTTATTGCAATAAATTCGCCTAAGTGTGCTTTCAATTGTGAGATATAGTCCTTATTGGACAGTAAGTGTCTGGGAAATGTAAATGTCCTGGGTTTCTGACCGATCTGTGGCATACTGAATGTTAATATAATTGGATTATGATCCGAAGCCACTCTTGGGCATAGCTCCATGAAGCTGTTCTTTATGATATTATCTGAGGCCCAAGCCATATCAATTCTTGAGCAGAGTTGGTGGGGTGCAGAATAATATGTAAAACCAGGAATAGAGGGGTATATTGTTCGCCAGACATCTTTTAGGTTATGAATACGACCGAGTTCAATAAGAGCGGCTCGAGAACGCCGCATCCTCTGAAATGCTCGATGTCTCGTAGTGTCAATATTATAATCCATAATGAGGTTAAAATCCCCCATTATGATAAGTTCTCCGCTGCTGTCCAAGAGTTCTATATTTAGCCTGTCTATAATGAAAGGATCGTCAATATTCGACCTATAAAATACACAGAAAGTAAAAATATTATCATGCCAAAGTATTTGAGCAATAGCCCAACGGCCGGCTTTATCCACCTTAGTTTTGATTAAAGCTATATTTAATCTTTTCTGTGTTAAAATGGCAACACCTCTAGTTGGGATACTGCATTCTGAACGCACTATCACATCATATCCTAACTGCCCAAGAAGTTTACGGTCTTTATAGGTGATATGTGTTTCGGTAAGCAAGGCTATCTGGGGCTTATAAAGATTGAGCTCTTCAGAGACAAGCCGTCTTTTATTCCTAGCATTAAGTCCCGCAACATTCCAAGCCAGACATCTAATTCTATGCGTCATTTCGACATGTTTAGACCCTTTGCCCATTTTTGATTTTGCATATAGTGTTGCAGAAAAAAATTATAATAACAAAATACCTTCCCCTCCGACCTGATCATTTTAACATTTTTACCCCCCCCCTAACCCACCCCGACAGAACCACCCTCGGAGGTTCAGCATAGAACCCCAACCCCAATCCCAAAGAGGAGGAAAACCTCTTATACCCAGCTGCCGGTGACTGGGCAGCGCAAAAGAGAGGCAGCAGAGGTGATCAACCTGCTAGACAAACAAACAGTGGATCTATCTTTATTTATATAAGTCAAGAACAATTAATATAGTGTAGTTGTGAGTGTGCCCCTACCACCATTTTTTTTTTTATCCCCCTTTTTTTTTTTCCCTTCCCCTTTCCTCTTTCCTTTCTTCTCCCATTTTACCTATCCTTCCTTTTCCCTTTTCCCCTATTCCCTTCCCCATTCCCGTGTTCCCTCAAACGTAATTTGCTCCCTTCCTTTCTCCTCCTTCTCCTTTCCTCCATACCAGCCAACCATTTAGATTGGAAACCAGCCTTGATAAACACTTTGAGTAGTTTGAACAATCCCTGTCCTCATTCACCCTATTGAGGTATGTATGTAGTATCCTAGGCCAATGCTTGACGTTGGAAGTCAGGTATTGGTAATCCCTAAAAAAACAAAAAAAACACTTTTCCCCCTAACTTAGTAATGAGAAATAAAGGACGAATCTCATCTATATCTAAGGTGTTAGTTTGGAGAGAGCCTGTTCTGCCTCCTTCTCATCTGTAAATGTGTATGTCCGCCCACAATGGATGACTTTTGAGCGAGCTGGTTCCTGCAGAAAAACCTGACCACCCAGAGCCTTGAATGGATCGATAAGCTGACGTAGCCTCCAGCGTCTATCCATAGTACTTTTACTGAGATCCGATCTAACAAAGAAAGTGATAGAATCAATCGTAACGGGGGAATTAGGCCTAGCTTTAAGTGAGACAGCCTGTCTAAGGAGAAAATTCCCAAAATTAATCAGAAAGGGGCGAGGGAATTTGCTCGCCTTGTTAGCTATAAAGAGAGGAAGTCTGTGAACTCTCTGAAGCTGGGAGTCCCAATCCCAGTCTGAGAGGTCCGGGAAGGCTTTCTGGAATAGTGACACCATATATGCCCTTGGGTCGGCCCCTTCAGACCCTTCGGGTATGCCAAATAGTCTGAGATTGAGACGTCTTTGTCTATTTTCCATGTCTTCCAATTTATCCTGCAGCTTTCCGATTTGTTCCTGGTATCTGTTAACCACACTCTGGTGACAAGCACTTGTTTCTTCCACGTTCGAGACCCTTTGCTGTAAGGATTCTATGTCCTGAACAAACCCTCCCACTTTATTATTCAGATCCTGAATAGAATGCTGAATCTTGATATTATCCTCCCTTAGTTGAAGAAACTGTAGTTGCGTTTCCTTATGTTGCTCAGACGGAGTCTGCAAGATAATATTGAGAGGAAAGTTTTGTTTTTCAGTTCTGTCAGAGTCGAGGTCTGAAGGAGGCGGGAAGTTTGTATGAACGGGAAGAGGGACATCCGAAGGAGTGAGAACCAGAGTTTGCTTAGAGGTAGAGACATTGCTGATAGATGTTTGCTCCTGAGTGCATGCGATAGTCGAGAAGCCTAGGCCATTTGGTGAATTAGAGGCGGGCGAGCAACGATCAGTGGATACAGGGAGAGGGGGGATGAGGAGATTGTTAATGAGTCCGCATGTACTTGAGATTGTGTCGGGGACGTTTCTTTTGTTTGGTCACCCAACAAGGAGCTGACACCAGACAGGCGTAGAGCCATCTTCCTAGCATTTCCATTGGCCTGAATCCATTTACGAAGAGGGCTGTTGTCAGGATGGGGCTGAATGCTACAATCACGCCGCGCAGTTCGTTAGGACTGCATCGAGTTTGGGTTAAGCCCTCCCTCTGCAATTTATGGACAAGTATTTAGGGCTTTAGATTTCGTTCAAAGATGGCCGCCGAGTTTTCCTGACTAGCCCATTGCGTTTGAAGTCTCGCGGGATCACGAGACTTCGTCTCCTCACGAAGCGCGTCTTGCTGCGCACTTCAATCTGTCAAGAAGGCCAAACGGAACTCTCCACGGAGGCAGAATGAAGATAAGTTCCCAATGCCCTCCTCCCAGAGCTCACTGCGTTAATTCAGCTGCTCCAGGCAGGGGGAAAGGGGAGTTGGACAGAGAAAGAGACACTCGAGCTGGCCTGGCTCCCTCCTCAATCTTCAGCGGGATTTCTGGGAGACCTAATGCACAGAAGGAGACAGAATGCCATTCAGTACCCTTTCTAACCTACTTAACAGATCTTGTTCACTCTCTCTCTCTCTCTCTCTCTATCTGAGCTTTTCTCCTACCAGATCTTTTGCTTGAGTATTGCCTCTCTTTATATTGTTCGATGTTGTTCTGGTTACGGCTTTCTATAACCTGTATATGCACAGAAAAACCCTGGGTTACTCTCCACTTACTTCCTTCAAGATTCCACCATAACATTACTCTTCTACTCTTTCTTACCAGTCTATGTTCTTAGCAGATATGACAATTCGTAACCGTAGTTCTGAGAACCTGTAGTTCTTTCTTCTACTACAAGTCTTTGCTGCTTGGAAGGATGGTTGCAGTGAAGTCTCAAGTCTCCCTTGCTCTCAAGGTAACGCGCAAAAAGGGACAGGGAAGGATAGACAGGAGGAAGGGAAAGTTCAAGGAAAAGCGCATAGGGCGGTAAGGGGAGACAGAGCTTGAGACGAAGCAAAGTTCTGCTGAATGGAGAATGAACTGGACACCAGTCTCTCTGAATCTGCTACTTGAGATAACTGAGTGAACACTCTCACCGTATCTGCTGCCGGTCTCCAGGCGGACTCCTTACTCAACGGTAAGCCTACCGGAGGACGAGAGACCCTGGATATTCTGAAGTTACTCTGGAACTCTGATACCACTTCTCCTTACTTCCGCGACTCTGGTTCAATTCTCCAACTGACTAAGGTTATTTCTCTCTCAGACTTTAAGTCTACAATTCTCTCTGAGATGCGTCTCCATCCGCTGACAACAGTCCTGCGGAGACAAATGAATTTCCTAGTGCCAGGAGTTCTTTTGTGAGGAGCGTGAACTAAAGCTCCCTCACACGACTATGGTTAAATTGAAGTGCGCAGCAAGACGCGCTTCGTGAGGAGACGAAGTCTCGTGATCCCGCGAGACTTCAAACGCAATGGGCTAGTCAGGAAAACTCGGCGGCCATCTTTGAACGAAATCTAAAGCCCTAAATACTGGTCCATAAATTGCAGAGGGAGGGCTTAACCCAAACTCGATGCAGTCCTAACGAACTGCGCGGCGTGATTGTAGCATTCAGCCCCATCCTGACAGCTGTTCCCGACTGTGGGCTTCCCTTGTGGCTTCCCTTGTGGTGGCAAAGTGATAGGGCCGGCTTTAGAAGCAACTGTGGTTTTACCCTTTTTTAGCTTATTTTTGGTCTTAAATCTCCCCTTTTTCCGTGTAGTTTTTTCCCCAGAATCTGACAGAGAGTTGAGGGAGATTTCAGGTTCCTCATCAGACTCAGCGTCGTTATCATGGCTTGGGTCTGAATTTTCCAGGTCGCAGGGAGTCTCTTCCAACCCGCCCAGCCCCGAACCCGGGGCAGCGGGAGTAAGCAAAGGAAGTTCCGGCAGTTCGTTGATCAGACGTGAGACCACCAGAGTGTTTGAAGTAGGGAGGACTCCATTTGCACCCTCTTTGACACTACTAGGAGTCGTAGCCTCATTTAGGACCCCAGCTGGGACACAGGAGGGCTCAATGGCTTGAGAAACGCCAGTAGAGCACACAGGCGGGCAAGAAGATAGAGAGAACAGGAGCGTATCCTCAGAGACAGCAGAGGGGAGCCCAAGATCTATATTTTTCCCCAAGGAGCCACTGTTAAGAATGGGGGACGATCCTAACCCCTCTTCACCACACTGAGAGACACCAGGGGCAGCCAGGATGGGAGGGCGGATCAGGGGCTTACCCGTATTAGGCGTATGTCCATCCGTCGGGGGTTGGTCTCGGCCGTTGCCTGTGTTAGTTCCGGCGCCGTCTGTAAAGGAAGCGTGACTTGTTCGAGAGAAGGGCAGCGGTGCTCGCCCAGCTTGGTGAGACACATTTCGCCCAATGCGAGCGCCCCGTGCCATCGATTTTGGGGCCATGAAGCAACAGTGCGTATACTTGTCCGTGTAAGCAGGCTTCGGAAATGGAGAGAAGAGCGTCGGGAGAATAGAAGACGCGAGTCTTGAGCAGCTGTAGAGGCGAGCTTGCGATAGCCTAAACGCCGTAGGGAAAGCAAGATGTGCCGCCTCCAACAGACGCAGGAGAGCCCTGGGAAAAGGAAGCATCAATCCTGGTTTCTACAGGTACGTCATCCCTCTTGTCCGCAATATCCGCAATATATCTAACGCCAGGTTGGGACCAAGTAGGTGCAGGGAACACCGAATCCTTCGGCAATGTTCAGCTTTCTAAATAGATCGCATAGCGACAAAGGCACTAGCAGGGACCTCCCGCTGCAGCAACTCCGCGGCGAGTCAGCCCGCCATCTTGACTCCTCCCTCCTCTGGCTTTTCTCCTAAAGCCTTCACTGTACTTCTTAAGCACTCCATTTCTGTATAGAATTTATAACATTCCTGTAACTTTTTTTTCTCTCCAGTGAATTTCTAAGTTTTTTTCCAATGTGGTTTCCGAACTATACCGTCCCTGTAACCTTTGATTTTATATGTGAATTGCTAAGGTTTTTATTTTACTTACTAACTGTGATCTGTAACTTTTGAGAGTGAGTGTTAATGAGTGAGTGCATGAGTGTCTCAGTGGTTGTGAGATGGAGTGTGGGTGGGTGTGTTTGTATCGGTCTGGGAATGGCTGCGCAAGTGTCTCACTGGGGGTGTGGGTGCACGAGTATCTGAGTGGGTCTGTGAGTGGGAACATGAGTGTCCAAGTGTCTCAATGGGTCTGTGAGTAGGTGCAAGAGTGTGAGTGGGTTTGCGAGTGCCTCCATGAGTCTCGGAGTCAGTCTGTGAGTGGCTGTATGGGTCTGTGAGTGGGTACATGAGTGGGAGTGGTTCTGTGAGTGGGCGCAGAAGGGTCTGAATACGTCTGTGAGTGGCTGTATCTGTTTGAGTGGGTCTGTGAGTGGCTGTATGTGTGCGAGTGCATCTGTCTGTGGGGGTGGTGGGGTGTGTGAGAAAGAGAGAGAGACTAAGTGTCTGTGGGTCAGTAGCAGTGTGTGAGTAATTCGGCCACAAAGGAACCTTACCTGCTCTTTTATCCAACAAGAGTTTAAAGTTTTGCACAAAATATCTACCCAAGCAGAGTTCTTTCTACTGGTTAATTACTAAGTGGTACCGCCTTGGGTAAATGTCCAGTACTCATTCTACAGTACAGCTGTGTACATGAGCACAAGGAAATGTTGCCAGTGACTTGTGCGCATTTTGGAAATGTGATTGTTCCTGGTGTATCTTTATCCAGAAATATGTGCTAGCATGAATCCTCCTATAGAGAAGATGACAAGACTACAAATAGGTAAATCTCCACCAAACAAGGTTCCTTCCTCTTAACTATATGAAGTGCTTCTTTGCTGGGTGGAAATGTCTTCATATTCCTTGGCATCAAGAACTCCTCACCAAAATTGGAGGGGAAAGCACGGGGGGGCTTGTTAAGCTAGCCAATATCCTGGCTGGCAAAAGGCAGGAAGACCTTTGAACCCTACTAAGGTGGGCAGGGCCAAACGTGGAAGCAGCCAAATGATTTCTACATGTTCATACTCCTAGCAATTTAAAGGGAGAATCATGGACTCTGCTCTTACCAGGACAGGACAACAAAGAACCCACTCTTCAGTCACTTACAGATTGCACTTCAATGTTGATGAAGACACAACGAAGGATTTCAGATCGTTTTTCAATATGGAATGGCCGAGAAAACACACTTGCTTTGCCAAACCCAGGAGCTAGGATCATATGTCCTTTACAGAAGTAGAGCTTTAACAGGGGCACCTGTTATGTTTATATATGTAAGTGCTTACTGATGAGGTTTAATTTTTGTGAAATGAGCATTAAGGCAATGACTTAATGGGGGTGGGGCACTGCACGTCCCACCTCCCCAGGCTGGTTA
Organism: Triturus cristatus; assembly: GCF_964204655.1. Lineage (NCBI taxonomy): Eukaryota > Metazoa > Chordata > Amphibia > Caudata > Salamandridae > Triturus > Triturus cristatus. Next base: position 307,758,175 of record NC_140592.1, read on the forward strand.
CAGCCTCGGGGAACCCATCCCCCGGGCCCCAGACATAATTCAATGGGGAGGGGGCTACGCTGCCCCCCTCCACAGGCTGAGTTCGGTCATTGGTACCCCCAGGGCCCGAACATAATTTAATAGGGGAGGGGGCTCATATTTCACTTGTACAAAACCAAATAAAATTCAGCAGTTATAGTTACCTGAGCTAACTATAATTAATGCCCCCGCAATGCTCTGCTCATGACCTCGCATATTACATCACTCATGAAATGGTCAGTAACATCACTGATGACATCTCAAATGACATCACTGAGGACATCATCCAGTGAGTGTAAGTGAGTGCAAGTGTTTCGTAAACGTTTCTGAGACTTAAGGACATATACCACGCTACAGTACAAGTTAAATTACTATTCTTTCTTTCTGGACTAGCAATTAGTCATTCGATTTTTAACATCTCATCTGAGTGGCTGTCTGACTGTATTAGTATGTGAGTGGATGTCTGAATGGCTGTATGGGTGTGAGTGGGTGTGTGAGTTGCTGTATGGATGTGTTGTTGGGCATGTGAGCAGCTGTATGGGCGAGTGAGTGGCGGTGTCAGTGGCTATATTGGAGTGAGTGGGTATCCGAGTGGCTGTATAGGCAAGTCACTGGGCATGTAAGTGGCTCTTTAGGTGTGCATGTGGGTGCACGAGTAGTTGTATGAGTGAGGGAGTAAGCGTATGAGTGAGGGAGTAAGCGTATGAGTGGCTATATGGATTACTAAATCGTTCTTTAAATGTGTATATAGATAAGTGAGTGGATGTGACTGCCTGTATTGGAGAGTGAATATTTATGTGAGTGGGTGTGTGTGAGAGTGGTTGTGTGGAGGAGTGTGTGAGAGTGTTTGTATGGATGAGTATGTAAGTGGTTGATGGTAAGTGAGCAAGTGCATCAGTGTCTGTATTGGTGAGGGTATATGAAGGGCTGTATGGGAGCGTGAATGGGTAAGTGGTGTATGGGCGAGTAAGTGGGTGTGGGAGTGGCTTTGTAGGTGTGTGACAAACTGTATGGGGGATTAAGTGTGAGTGACTATGGAGAGTATGTGGTTGTCTCAGTTACTTTCTAGGTGACTGAGTAAGTGTTACTATCTGTATGAGTAAATGAGTGGCTGTGCGAGTATCTGCATGGGCGAGGGACTGATTTTTGTGAGCGGCTGTGAGGGTCAAAGGGCGTATAAGTGGCTCTATGGATGAGTGAGTGGTTGTGTGCTTACTTGTATGGGTCTGTGAATAAGTATGTGACTGATTTTGTGGGGTTGCGAGTGGGTGTATGAGAGGTTGTATAGGGGTGTGAGTGGGTGTGTTAGTGCTTCGGTGGATGATGTCATCAGTGATGTCACTGAGCAGGTCATGAGTAATGTAATATATAAAGTCATAAGTAGTGCATTGGGGGCACAAGTTATAGTTAACTTGGGTAGTATAAATGCTGAATTTCACTGGTTTTATATGAGTGAAATGTCAGCCTAACTATTACGTCCATGTAACCTTTGTTTTTTTTAAAGTACATTTCTGAAGTTTTTTTTTTAATTTAAGTTCCAAACTGTAATCAATAACTTTTGAGAGCGAGTGTGTGAGTGCACTAGTGTCTCACTGGGTGTGTGAGTATCGGAGTGGGTCTGTGATGGCATGATTTTGTGAGTGGGTCTGTGAGTGAATACGTAAATGACTGTGTGATCTGTGCATGGGTGCAGGAGTCTGAGTGGGTGTGTGAGTGTCTAACTGGGTCTGTGAGTGGATACGTTAGTGCTTGAGTGCGTCTGTGAGTGGGTGCATGAGTCTCTAATTGGGTATCTGAGCAGGTACGTGAGTGTCTATGCAGGTAAGTGAGTGTTGGACTGCATGAGTGGGTCTCTGACTGGGTGCATAAGTGGGTCTGAGAGTCAGTGTGAGAGTGTTTCTATATATGCAAGCATGGGTGTCTGAGTACCTGTATCGATATGTCAGAGGGCGTGAGTGTCTCTACAAAAGTAAGAGTGGGTGTAAAAGTTTATCGTGTGAGTGGGAGAAAAAAACGTTTTTATGTATTATCAAATACAGAACACATGCTTGCCTTTCATTTTAGAAAAACATAAGGGGTCAGGGAACCTCTCACCTGACCCCTTCAATTAGAATTCAAACATTTCAGCACCAAGAACTGTTTCCCTGACATATAAAATGGCAGCTGCAACTTTTCTCTCATGTTGCGGCAAGCCAATCAAGGCCCTGCTGTGGCACGTGTGGATCCACAGAGGATTCACATCTTTAGATATACAAATTTTGATTTCAGTTAATATATCTAAACTACTGAACAGATTTACACCAAACAGCACTTCTCTGGACCGAGGTCTATCTTTCTGCCAAATTTGGTGTAATTCCATCCAGCGGTTTGGGCTATAGTTGTGTTAAAAAACCCTACAGGAATTAACATGGAGAAAAAAATTTTGAGACACCACCACCACTCATTTTGCTTAGCCCCTGCTTTACGGATCACCCTGAAACTTTCCAGACAGCAGCTGAAGTGAGCGTCGAATTAGTTTAGAACATTTTGTGACGATTCATCAAACGGCACCATAGTGATTAGCAAAACAAAAAACGCTTTTCCCATGGAAACTAGGTCCTAACTATATCTACCTACTGGTGACACAGCCGTGGGGAAGAGCACCGTCACTGCAAGTGAGGCTGAGGATCTGAAATGTCCAGAACCGTGACAGCGCAGCATTCTATATGCATAATTAGCCCGCTTTTCTACACTGCAAAATCCTACTAAGGACTTTAAAAATGCTTAATTAATTAAATGCGCATCAACCTACTAAAGGATTTGGAACTAGATGTCCCATCATGCATTTCAAATACCTGCACTTGGCAACGCCCACTGAGGGTTTGAACTTTTGAATAAATAACACCGGAAATGATGGAGCCTGTGATGCGTTTTTTAATAGCAGCCCATGAAGAAGAGGCCTTGAGCCTTGAAACGCGTTGGCATTGTACGTTTTAATTTGGAGTTTGAAAAGCGAGCAGCATCTTAAAGCTGAAAGGCGAGAACGCTGGGAGTGCTCTCCCAATGCTTGAGGGCACTTGGTGGAACAGAATATATATATATATATATATATATATATATATATATATATATATATATATATATATATATATATTTATTAATTAATTATCTACTGGCGGTTGCCAGTAGATAGTTATAGTTAGGACCGTGTTTCCATAGGAAATCTGAAAATTCTATTTCGAATAACTTTGGCGCCGGTTGACGAATCCTCACGTAATTTTCAAAACTAATGGGGCGCTCCGCTCAGCTCCTACCCTGAAAGTCTCGGGGTGATTCGTCAAGCGGGGGCTGAGAAAAAAAAGGGGGGTACCAAAACGCGTTATCCCCATGCATTTTCCCATAGGACCTTTAGTCGAAGGTACAGCCCGAACGGCTGTACAGAATTACTTGAAATTTGGCAGAGAGGTAGTCCTCAGGTCAGGCATGTGCCTTTTGCATATATGGTGTCAATCTGTTCAGTAGTTCCTGAGAAAATTGCAGTTAAAAGCACATAAATATCTATAAGCGCGCACCGTTCGCGCACCGTGCGCGCATGGTGCCGTGCGCGAGCGTAATTCTGATTGGTGGTTACATGTCAGTCAACGTTCAAAATCAGGAAGTGTCGGCCGCCATTTTCTGTGTTTTGGTTGTGTGACAGTGAAAAAGAAAGGTGGAGAACGTGAAAAGGGGGCAGGGTAGAGAGTTCCTGACCCCCTAGCCTTTGTCAGGGGGTCCCTGAAGGACCCCGAAGGATGAAAAAAACATTTTTTTTTCTTCAACAAATCGCGGGGTGCGCGCACCGTGCGCGCACTGTGAAAAACCCTAAAAAAAAACAAACATTTTAAACTGTTTTATTACAGGATACAGTCAATCTATAACTATATATACATAGGTAGTTTATTGTAAAATAAATATATGAAAAATATTATGATACATACATAACTTAGCATTTAAAAAACCTTACAAATTCACTTAAAAAACCATAGGTTTCACACACGTTATAGTTAGGAATTAGCATTTAAAAAACCTTGCAAATTCACTTAAAAAACCATAGGTTTCACACATGTTATGGTTAGCTAGACATTTCACTCGTAAAAAACCATTGAAATTCCCCCGTTATAGTTAGTTCAGATAACTATAACTCGCGCGACCGCAATCCACAATGTGTCATTTCAGATGTCATCATTGATGTGAAGAGTGATGTCACTGACCATGTCATGAGTGATGTAATATGTGACGTCATCAGCAGTTTATTGTGGGCGCGCAAGTTATAGTTACCTGATCTAACTATAACGTGTAATTTCATTGGTTTTTTTACGAGTGAAATGTACAGCTAACCATAACATGTGTGAAACCTATGGTTTTTTCAGTGAATTTGCAAGGTTTTTTAAATGCTAATTCCTAACTATAATGTGTGTGAAACCTATGGTTTTTTCAGTGAATATATATATACATACATACACACATATATATACATACACACACACACACACACACACACACCCAGATGTTACACAGACAAGGAAGCACAAAAACAACAAGGGTGCCAACACACACCCTTGCTTCCTCAGGGCATTAAAGACAGATCTGTTTTTAGAGTGCACCATCATCATCTATCTGCACCTCAACCCCATTTTCATTTTCCAGGTCTTTCACAATCCATAAACTCACAGGAATACCCCAGTTTGATAACTGCAGCCAAAGTGTTGATCAATCCATCGTGACGAATGTGGTTAGGAAATCCACAAAGCAAGAGCCCACAGTCCCCCGAGAGGGGTACTTAGTTGGCACATAAGGTAGATGTTACTTGTCCCACACGGAATTGCTGCCTCCTCTATTGGAACAGTTTATTTATTTTCGGTCAACCATGTATTTAAAGTTCAGTCTAACAATACAATTAGTCTACAAGAGGCTGGGTCATCACATCTTTCTTAAACTACAGATTAATTAGGATTTCTTTCCACAAAAGGAGGAATAGTCTCAGATGCAATAATATTAGTAGAGGTAATGGTGCCCATCTGGAAAAACACCCCTCTATAACTGAGTGCAGTAAGCCATCCGGACCAGACGCTTTACTAAGTGACAGAGTCTGAATGATTTGAATGTTGTTGAATTATGACAAAATTGACATGGGTTACAATCTCTCTTTAAGGGTGGAGACCATCAGTCCAGGATTTAAACCCACTATAAAATAAAGAAACAGACAGGTATTTAATTACTTAACATCTTTTAATAATTGAGGCACTTAATGCAAGTGTCAAAAATGTCTTATCAATCAGTTAGAGTTTATTCCAGTAGATTTGCTACACTTACTTTGCTAGCTGCAATGCAACATCCACTATAACAATCAACTACAGCATTGCTCTATAAATAATGTGTACCCCTTAGCTTAACATGGCAGGGTGAACTGCAGGTAAACCACTCTGTTGGACCCGATGTGCCCTCAACCATGGTAATTTAGGTGCAGTCCACTCCTGCCATGTTAACCAAGGGGCAAACGTTTTTAAAGAGCAATGCTTTTACAATAACTTCAGGATTTGAAGGAGTTTTTAGGGGAATAATGGCGGCCCTGCGCGATTTACCTTTTTTTAACGATTAGAAGATATGAATTTTCCTCAGCTTACTGACAAAATGCGGAAAAGTGTTATTGGGTTCTTGTTTCTGTCCATAGTAGGTCTATTAAAATTATGCGAAGCTGAAACACGCCAACACAAAGGAGGCAATAATTCAAGAAAATTGATAGAATATTTTATAAAGATAATAGCGAAACATAAGCAGACAAAATAAGTGGGGAATGCTCACATTAACCTGCGTCAGAGCAGCAACTTGTGTTCTACATGCTAACTTAGTGCTTAGTATGTTCATAATTGTAAAGAACTAAAATGAGCTTTTTGTGAAGAAGATTAAAAATATTCCCATTCTTCTATGTAGGGTACTAGAACTATCCAAGAGATAAGTTATATTACAAACAGTTTCGTGGTGAAGGAAATATTACCATGTAACTTCGTTTATTACTTTCCCCGCAGATAGTTGCATTATCAACATTGTATAACTCCCAATCACCTCAGAGGTCGCAGGGGACACCAAAAGCTAAGCTATCAAAATTGACCCCAATGGGGATGCATGACAATTTGCGGCCCTTAAGTGATTTGCCCAGAATCACAGGACGTTGAGCCGACCAGAAACTCGAACCTGGTCCTCCAGCTCTGAAGTTGGCCGCTCTGGCCATTATACCACATCCTCTCCCCATTTTCATGGTTAGTAGCTGGTTCTGTTTTAGGCGGCTCTAACAGAAGAAATGGACTGGTGCAAGCTGCCTCCTGACGAGAGACCCGGCACTTATTTTTTTTTTTTACTAATAAACCAATGGTCGGGCTGCTCCCACTTAAGGGAGAATCAAGAATCCGGAGGCCACAAATCAGGTGAAAACTATGAATGAAGGACACAACTATGAATGCCTTCTCATGGCACAGGATGAAAAGGTAGATCTCGCTTTCAAGTTCATAGCCTGTCTTGTTTGGATAATTAGTTATAATATAACAAATGCATCAGACACCATAAGTTACAATACATTTGATTGATCCTCAACTATAATTTAAACAACCTCTGCCACTGGTTGGCACAAAAGGTACTGCTGCCCAACCACATATCTTGCACCATTTCGTGGTAAAGCGCTAAAAAAATCCCGATGCGACTAACTTTCTTTTTTAACACAGCATCTATACAACTAGGCTCGGATTATAATGTCAGATGTCTGGTTTTCAACTTGCATCAAGTCAAAGGCACTCCAATTATTGATCGACCTTCAGGAATTGACAGCCTTTCCCATCAAGAAAGAAACACTGGCAAAGCCAATAGATCTGGCTTCCGCTGCCAGCTATTTTTTCGCCTTTGTCAATTCTTGTTTTATTTCGTCATGGTTTTTGTAAAACTATATTATTGGGGAAGAAATAAAATAGCTAAAGGGAAACATATCTGGGTCTCAAAATCAGACATTGCCATCGTGTCTAGTAGTCACTGGCACTGAAAGGAAGTACTCTATGTGCAGATGTGCTCCTTGTGAAGGAGCACAATGCTGTCATTCACAGTCAGTCATAGGCTGAAGGAAGCTGATCCACCGCCCCATGCTGAATGCTTTAGTGGGTTGGAAATAATGTGAATGACAACAGACCAATGGATGAAGACGGCTGGCTTAAAGTAAAGATATTTTTAAATAAGTAAGGAAAGTATAACCATAATGTTAAAACATTTTTAAAGTTCCTGGAAAATGCCGGACCTATAAAGATGCCTCATTTTTAGCAATACTGGGCTTTTGTTCTCTTGTCACAAATCCATTTCAGATTTCATGACTTTATTGTGAATGCCCTGCATGTCAGGGAATGTACACAGATGAAAAGAAAACATTGTGACCGGTAGAGCATGAAGCACATAAGATTTGTAAAAAATATTGTTTTACAATAATAAAAAAGATGGAATTTAAATTTTCCAATTTTGGTTAAGATGTAATCTAAATAGAAGTAAGAATGGACAGTTGACAGTCTCACACATGGTGATTCTGAAGCGAAACTCTCCCTTCCACCTATTTTATAGTCTGGTTTGACAGCACAGCTGTCACAAGACAATTATGTGAGCATTACTAGAGAGGGGTTTGGCACCGCCCACTTGTTGGGAGCCAAGAACACATATTTTGATTGAGCAGAGGTTGTGTGCTTCCACAAAAATCCTATCTGCTTGCCCTCCACACAGATGTTATCATATCATTTATTCAGCTGCCTGAGGTTTAACTTTAAGGGGCACACACGACATTGTATTAAAGTCTCTAAGATAACAGGATATTTTATGTTGTTCTTCTATGGCAGCAAGGAGGAGGGCAGTCATTCACCTAGACTGTTTTTTTTGTCTCGCTTGACAGTGAGACAATCACCTGATCTTTTAACCTCGACCATTATTTTATAGTTCTTTGCTGTCACACAAATAAATATTCATTCCTTTGCTATTTACTTGTAATGCTTCACATTACCACCTGTCCTACAAGGAAAGCTACTAGTGCTCAAAGAAAATAATCCTGCACTACTAGCAAACGTTATCACTGTATAAAATAACCAACCATCGCTATTTATTCTACTGATGTAGAAAAAGCTCTTACTGCGATTATAGAAGAATCTAATGCTTTTGGAGTAATCTCAGGATACAAATTAAACTTAAGTAAAACACAAGTTGTATTAAACTATAAATCATTGACCCCTGTTCAAGGTACTTGCCGGGTGGCGACGTATTTAGGCATTAAAATTTCTGCTAAAGTAAGCGATATAAAAAACCTGAATCATGACGCATTATTGAAAGAAACAGCTCGCGTACTCAAAAAATGGCACAAAATACCTTTAAGCCTTATAGGTCGGATTAATTTAATTAAAATGAAGATTTTGCCAAAATTTATGTACTTATTTAGGTCTATACCCTTATGTTTAAATAATCCATTTTTTAAGAAACTAGATGGGATTTTAAGCAGCTATATTTGGGGATATAAGAAAGCTAGAAGATCGCTTGCCCTGCTTAAATTGCCAATTGATAAGGGCGGTTTAAACTTCCCCGATTTTAAATTATATTTTTTGGCAACTTTTGTCGGCCGTTTGCGTAGCTTATTTTTTACCAATAATCAATACTATTACCACCAACTTATGTTAGGCAATGACTCTAATTGCTTTCTTGCAAGAGTTAACGGCCCAAACTACTTCAAAAGGGTTAAATTTAAGACTGCTAGAGAGACAGTTGCGGTTTGGAAAACTTTATTAACAATATGCAAGACCTCTTTTTTTCATCCGAAGCTTGATCTGTGGGGTAATCCTGGGCTACCGGATATATTCAACGATGGACGTGGGACCGCATGGGCTAATTTAGGAATTAATTTGCTAGGTGATTTATATGGTAACCAGGGATTTTTAGATTTCGCAACACTTAAATTTCTTTTTAACTTAACGGATGGTATGTGATTTAAATATATGCAAATTAGAGATTTTTTGGTTGGTAAAATGAAAATCAATCAAATCTTAGACTCAGATTTATGGGCATGTTTCTATTCAAAAAATCAGAAGTCAGTAATTAGTAAGGGTTATAAATGTTTAATTAACTTCAAAGAAGATAATTGTCCAAAAATTGCTCTGAAATGGGCTTCTAGATTAGGGACTAATATTACTCCCACTAAGATCTCGGCGTCACTTTGTAATATCAACAAAGTAGTACAATCTTCAAGCCTGAGGATTCAGTTATATAAAACTATTTGTTTTTTATATTATACACCGTTTAGAATTTCTAAGTGGACTTTAAATCCTACATTAAGTTCTCGTTCTAAGTGTCCCAAATGTGATCTTGTCGCGGCTGATATTATTCATATATTTTTTTCTTGCCCAGTGTTGTCTGAGTTCTGGTCCGGATTCGAAAATATTTTGTTGCAAAAACAAATTGCTCTTGGTCCTCTTTCACCATTGTCCATACTACTAGATATACAATCTGAGAACTGTCCACAAAAAGATCTATTAACTGTACTAGTCTCCTGTGCTCGACTGACAATTGCCAGGTTATGGATATCTCAGAAACCCCCACATATCATGGAATGGTGGTTTTTAGTCAATGAAATTTATTCTATGGAACGTGCTATTGCCAAAACGAGGGGATTGAAATCTATGATAAAATTTGAAAAAATTTGGGGAACTTTTCTTTAAGCTTACTCTTTGCCAATACGTCTTTAATGTGTATTTATATGTACGGCTTATTGGATATCAAATGTACATGTTATCAGCTAATCTTTTGTTTTGTGTTGTCAATAAAAAAATATTAAAAAAAATAAATAAATAACCAACCAAACATTTCAGATGGGCTTATCATGAGAAACTTCAGGAAAAGTATTACTAATGAGAAATGCTTCACAGGACTAATTAAATAACAGCCAAAGCAGCACGCGCCGTTTGGTGGAAAGCAAACAACAGCAATAAGTTGCCCACCTGAGCTTATTTAACTATCCGCTTTAAATATGTTTCGGAGATGCAGGCATTTTCTCAACACCTACATATCAGTTTCTGGAGTTTTTGTTTGTTTTTTTAAAATCAAATACGTCTTCTAATTTGGGCAAACAAGCTGATTTTCTGGAATGACTTTCTTTTGTGAAAGAAAAAACATAATTTTTGCCTCCAAAATACTAGCTTCAATTTTATTAAATATGCAGTCTCCAAATATCAGCTTGTCATTTTCATGCTCACATGCACTGACTTTACTTCAAATATCCAGGCTTTACAATCACTTGCATTGGATGTTCCTCAGAACACCAAGGATGCCCATAATATGCCAATAATTCTCACTATTATGCCATTGGCATCACTGTGCTATGGCTGCAACCCATAATAGCCAGGATGCTCACAAGGGGTCAGTTATGGCCGTTATTATGAAAGGGGAGCCACCATAATCTCACGAGTGGCAAAAATTAGGTCTGCCACGCCCCCAGTATGACAGTGATGGTGACAGAACGTACTAGACCAATTGCGCTAGACATTAACCATCTATAATGGAAAGCAACATATGCATTTGGTAGTCCTTGACACTAGGCATAGCTTCAAGCAGAAATACAATGCCAAACACACATACTGCCAGACACACACATGCATACACAAAGATGCATGCACAGTGGGGCTCAGACGAGGATATCAGTTCTGGATCCAACCTATGCACTCCTCAGCTCCTGGGCTGTTCAGGCTCCCAACTCTCACACATTCTCTCTAACTCCTGTGGGCCCACAATGAGGTGGTTTTGCTATGGCTACTGTTGCCACTCTTCTTTCCTGGCCCACTGTTCACACACACAGTGTGAGTGTGTGTGGCCTGCAACAAGTCCAATCTCCTTGTGACTTTGCCTGTTTTAGAGTGGATTCATATGGTGACACTGCAGACCCCACAGGCCAACACAGGGTGGATTTCTGTTTTAGCATACAGCCATTTCCTTGGATTGGCTGGAACCCGCTCTAAGGGTTGTAAGATAAGCAGTGCTTTTATTCTTTAATGTGCATAAAGCTTCTAAGCAACATACTGGGCTGAGCTTCACTATGGAGAGCTGCTTCAAGGGTGTTGTTGAGCTACTAGTAGCTTCCGACCTATCCGCTGGAGACCCATGCCATAGAACATTGTTTTAAAGCCAGACTTATTGGCATTGTCAATGCTTGTTTAATACTGTTCCTTTGATGGACAAAGGTCTTTGGCACCCCCTTTCCCTTAGGTCAAACATTAGCAATCCTGAGAGTTATCTTAAAGTTGCAGCCTTTAAACTGCAAAAAACAATTGATGGACAGAATGCTGAACAATGTCAAATATTCACCCCAGAACAGAGATCTGGGCCTAAACCCGTGCTTCCTGTGCCACTGGATTCAAGATGGGCTGGCTGATAAGGGGTGATGCTCCGAAAGCAGTCCCAGGATGCTGGTTTCCAGTTCAGCGAGGACCCGGCCTGGCAGTTTAGGCTGGACTATTCCCATGAGGAGCAGGGTCAAGACTGATTTGAACATAGCTGGGTCCAAACAGGGGTGGCGTAGAGAGCAAAATCCTCTCAGAGGCTAGAGGGTCCAGCAAGACAGACATTTGCCCCTCTACAGTCTTTTCGTAAGTGCTAGCCCAGGAGCCCCCGATTCAGAAGTTTAACTGGAAAAGCCATTTGTTTCATTTGCAACTCTATGTTACGGAGCTCTGCCTCAACCTGTGCTGAATGCAGCAGCACCTCGAAATCCATAAACAAGCCAACTCCTTCCAACTCGACACTCCCAAACGGCAACTTAAGGTGGGTTATGGATCAGTTGTTCAACGCACCAACAAAACCAGCTTCAGAGAACCATCAGGACCAGAAGAACGGGCCTTTTCCTCCATGTGTGTCTGAGATAGGCTAATATGAACTTACTCCAACACCTCAAGTATTTGCCCTTTTCTTTTTCCTGATCCAGTCCCATTTTTTGTTCCCTATGAGGGTTAGGTGAGTTGGGCCCCAAGTCTCTTCCTTACACAGGAGGGTACGGGAATGGCCTGAAAAATGCCCCTTCATTGAACCATCGCAAATGGCATTAAGTGAACGAGCACCATGAGCAAGCCCAGTAGTCATTCGGGGGACTTCTCCCTTGAAGGAATTCTGATACGTCCTTACGGTCCTCCATTCCATATTTCAGTATTTTCCTTCTTTCTTTCCGTTATCTTTATGTCCTTCCCATCCTTCCAATCACCATCCTTTCGCCTCTCCATACCTGTCTTTATCTTTTCATCATCCACCCATATCTGTAGCCATCTTGCCATCATCCATCCCTCAAGCTAACCATTTTTCGATCCGTTCATCTTTCCCTCATCCACACCACCATTTCTTTTAAGCTCTCGTTTCATTTGTTCTTCGGCCCAAAGTTCATTTATACTATCCACTTACACGGGTATTTGTTTACAGACTCCTGTTTGGAGGCTAGCGCTTCTCCATCATTGTAGGAAAGGGAGCTATAAACAGTTTAATGTATTATGTTAATCAGAACTGTCCAGTGGCACCGACCCCCACTCAAGCGGCTATGGGGAGGATGGTTCTTGAAGCCCCTGCAGGTATGTCAGGCCCTCTTCTAAGGCAGTAACATCTGTTTTCCCGAAATATTTTCCGCTGCCGAGCACCCCACCTTCCATCTGTCATAAAAGTCCCCCAATCCCCATGTAGAGCGACGCTGGGAGGTGGTGCTTGACACAGTTGTCCTGAGCCTATCCTATTGGTGCTTAGTACCAAATACCCTCTGCTCCTATTCTTATGAAGGAAGGCATTAAGAACGTAAATGTCTGCCTACTGGGATAATTATTGGGCTCTGTAAAGCATTCCCACAGCCTGTCAACAGTGGCGCTGAAAAGAGCGGAGGTACACAGGTGAGGCAGCACAGCTGCCACACCCTGGGACGTAATTGGCGCTTCCCAACACAGTGACAGCGTGGGAAATGTTTTTATGGGAACCGGCCTGACAACTAGGAGAAAAGAAAATCTGCAGAGGATACATTCTAAATTACAAGTTCTATGGTTCGACTACACTGTCGCTGAAACTGAATTCTTGCCATGTCTTCCCTAATCTCTACCGAGAAGCCTCCTGCCTTTTTATTTCACCATCTCTTCCGTTCTCTCTTCTCGGCCATCTCTGTGACCATTAGCTCCTGCGTCCCCACAGCTCTCTAAGAGAATGCCTCCCCAGCTACCTCTATAAAATAAGGTCCACAAATCCCTACAACAGCATAAGCGAGGACCCTAAACAATGTTCCTTCTCTGCCATATTAATGGGAAGAATCGTGCTCCTCTCGCCAGTCTCTGTCGGAGAAGAACATTAAACCGCTCTCATCCTGCGCGATCTTTGAGAGAACCCACCGCATCTCCTCTGCTCCCCAAAGCGCCGTCGTATCTTCCTTCCCTATAACAGGCGCACGCATCTCCTCAGAAAAGGTCCTGTATACACCTCCTCCTCAGAAGGATAAAGCATGACCGCTGCCCTCTGTAAGACCTCTGAACACGTCTCCTCCCGCCCTTTACCTGCTGTCCATAGGTTTAGAACACTGAATGCTTCACCTCCTGGACTACGAAAGAAGGACCCTGCAACCAAACCCCAGCCGCACCCAAGCTGCAGCCCATGGACGACGACCCCTGTCTGATCGCACCTCCAGCTCCGCTACCTCAGAGCCCACCTGGAACTCGGATGCAATTGTAAGTGAAGCCCATCCGACTGCAGCCTCAGCTATCGCTGAGAGAACAGGGGCGTAGCTACCACGGGTGCAGCAGCTGCAGTGGCACCGGGGCCCGAGGGGCTCACTGAACCCTAACAAAGCTGCATCTTACTACATCAACAGCATATTCCTTGCGACGCCACAGTGTGTGAGAGAGGTCGCCTTAGCGCTGGCCGTTCTTTTCTGTGTCTTCCCGCTCCCAGGAGGCACGCGAGGCTGCTGACAGATAGTGAATAAAGTTGAAAAGTGGCAGACTCACCAGTAACATTCCTAGAAGCACAATCCCAACGGCCCCTGCCGCCCTCACTGCTGGTCGGGGTGGGGCAGGTCCTGCAGGCGGTACCTGTTGCTGGACTGTCCAGAGACTGCCCGCGCTGTGTCCGGTACTCCCCGGGCTCAGAAGGCGTAGCCCCGCTCCTGGAGTCACTCCTCGCTCGGCGGCTGCTCAGAGTCCTGGTTCTAGGTCTGCTTGTTCTTTGTCCGAGACCGGGTCCCGTGATTCACCCCTGCTCCGTGCTTGTCCCCGACCAGAGACGATACTACTCCCTGACCACCAGCACTCCGTGTGCTTCCTGGCCGACGGCGTGGACTGAAACCCGCCGCACTTGTTCGCAGGCCGAGTTTTGGCTGCCCCGCTTTCCACCCTGCACTTGTTCCCAGGATCACATTCCGTCAGTATCGTTCCGGCCCCCGGGGCTCAGCTCCACTCTCACCACAGCTCAGTTTCGTGACGTGAAATTGGAGGGGGTGGGGGGGACGAACAAGAGTGAAAGCTGCTGCCCCGCCCCTGGAACAGGAGAGGAGGGGGGAAAGAGAAACTATCTGAGAGGGAGGAGCAAGTGTGAGGAGAGAAAGGAGAGGCGGGGCGGGAACATTGGCAAAGGGATGAAGAAAAGAGGGAGTGTTCAAAGGAAAACGGTGTTTGGAAAGCTTCAATGTTGGGGAAGATGCCGGGCACGCGTCACCCTGAAACAAGCATTTACAATTCAACGGTCTCGGCATTGTTAAAGTTAGAGCTATTGGCATTGCTCATGACATTATTTTTGATTATGTTTTTAAAACATTTAAAGAAACGGCATTGTTATTTACAATGTCAATAGCTTAATCACTCTCAAATTAGTATGGACACTCCCTTGAACTAAGCTGACCAAGCGTTTTCCAAGCCAAATGATGAGGATTGTAATCGTCCCAGTCTCCAGTCGCCGAATAATCTTGAATATTTGTCGCCCCCCCCCCTTCTTCCAGGAGCCCAAGGTCACACGTGCATTGCGTGATATGTCCAGGCCCTGTGAGGTCACAGGCTGCTTACTGTAGACCCCCCCCCCCCAATATATTCTGCTTTTCGTCCTCGGGCAGGACACCCCCCACAGCTGGGCCAGCAGTACATTTGCACCCAGAAAAGACCAATTACCATCGCCCCCCACCCCCAGACAAACATTTAAGGAGCATAAAGCGCTAAACCTGGCTCAATCCACTACCCCAGAGGCCTTGGTGGGTGGGGGCAGGGTGGGCGTTTCATGCCCCCACCTTGGAAATAGGAGCGGAGCTTCCCTCAACCATCTCCATAAAAATGTGGTGTTAATGAGGGGGTGCAGCAGGGGGCGCTGTGGCGGGGCATGCCTCCCTTGACCCAAGAGGGCACTAGTGCCCACTCAAAGCGTGTTTATTTATTTTTTTGTTGCATATTTATATAGCGCGAACTCGACCCGAAGGTATTGGAGCGCTTTACATGAGCACCGTATCTACATTACACATTCAGGCACGGGGAGATTAAGTGATTTGCCCAGAATCACAGGATGTGGACGCGACCCAGAGGCTCGAACCCTGGTTTCCAGCACCAAAGCGGGAAGTCTAGCAGACGGACCACATCCTTAAAGATTTGTGCTGCTCAGGGGCAAGATTGTAAAGCAGCTCAGTGGGTTGTGCGCCTCCGCCGCCATAGACTCGTGTGTACCCTGCCTGTCCGCCTCCTCTGGGAGTAGCAGAAGAGATCGGGGTGCATTATTCAGGGGCGAGCAGGTCATTTCAGGGTCATTGTGCTCGAGTGTAACTCCTAACACTAACATAGCACCTTCTGGCTGTTTCTTGGCGCTTTGACTGCTAACATCAGCAGCCACGGATTTGAATCTTGATCGCACCCCCCCGACACTACTCTCAGCCGCCCCTACATCCTGCTCTGCAGCCCTCAGCCTGTGCTGCCTCCCAGGCAGATGTGTATCGTCCTAGTCTGTACCCTCCAGTCCTTACTCCCAAACTGCAGCCCGTGCATGGGGTGTGTGGCTCCTAATCTCTGTAGTGGCCTTGCAGCCCCCACATGACGCCCACAGAGCCAGCCCAGCAGCACCCACTTGTGCAACCCGCAGTCCCACACTGTGCACGTCCACCTTCACAACAACACCCACTCTGCGCACCCCGAGTCGTTGTAACCTGCACACTGGCCCCACTCCGTACGCCCCCAAACTAGTTTGAAGCCCCCATCCATTCAGTGCCGAAAAGCCTCCACCCAGTCCTCACGAGACGATCTTGGATTCTCACAACCAGCTGTGCTGACGGAGGCTCTGCAGCTCTCACGTGCAAACTGACTACAGAAAACAAAGGCAGCCCCTAGCGTGCATGCAGCCCTCACAAAGGCCTTTAAACCGCACCAGAAAATAGGCTGCAAATGTTTATAAACCACACTAAACTACCGAATACATAGAAACATATGGAGACACCACCGCCTTTCTCCGAGGTCAAGCAGAAATGCCTCGGAGAAACGCAGCGGCGTTTTCGGAATCAGGGGCGTGTTTTTCTTTCTCTCCTCTTGCCATTGGTTGGAATGTTTACATTCCAGAGGAGAGAAAGAATCGAAAAAACACGCCCCCGAATCCGAAAAGGACGGGGCTTGTTTGGAGAGACACACCTCTTCTCCAATGGCTGACCAGCATTTAAGAGGCCAGCCAATGGAGAAGAGGTAAAAAAAGGGGGCGGGTTAAAGCCCCACTCCGAAACATTAAATCTCGGAGCGAGACTGCGCAAGCGCAGCCTTCGAGCCGAGACCTAAAAAACGACGCAGAAAGGAACACAGATAAGAGCGGAAAGAGGAGAATGAAGGGTGGCAGGTGGCATAGGAGTATTTGCAATACAAAGCGCGACAGAGAGCAAACAGTACAGCGACAAAGACAGAAGGGAAGGATAAGGGAGTACATAACAGAGACCAATAGAAAAGGGAAGGGAGGAAGTAACTGGTGACTAATAGTGAGGCAAATTGAGCATAAGACTGGTCAAATAACGAGCAAGGTAAGACGAAAAGCAAGAGAGATGGCCAAAGACAGCAACGGAGAGGATAAAGACAAAAACAATGTGAACAAAGAATAAGAAAAGAGGGAATGAGAATAAGGCTGGGCAGTCGAGCTAAAAGGAGCAGTGTGGGAGAGGGCCATGGAGTACAGAAAGAAGCAAGGCAATAAGATGCAACAAGGGAGTGAGGTGGTGGCAGTGGATGGAATAAAGGAGCAGGGATATGATGCAAAAGTAATGGAGGGGCAATCTGGTAAAACGGCAATGAATGGGAAAAAGTGAAGGGAAGAGAAAAAGAAAGACAAGAAAGTAGATGGGGGAAGCAGGGTACAAAGAGCAAAATGGGGCAAACGGAGGGTAAAGAGAAAGCAAGAGGGAGAGCAAGGGCAAGCAGCAAGGGTCAGGCAAGAGAACTTGAGTAAGGGTGGTAATCTGCCTACAAGTCTATTTTGTTTAAAACATCATTCTCTATTGAAAGAATTATTCCAAGATCCCAAACGTAACTGGTGGTCATAAGTGCTCGTGACCATCAAGGATGATCCCATGATTGATAAATAATTTCGAGGTTGTTAACCTGTATGAGTGCACAGTACAAAATCGATCTATCTTGCCTCGCAGCCACTTCAAAGCGCTTTCATTGACTGCACAACAATCACCGAGGCTCCTAGTTCATTCCTAAACGCCATTCTCGAGCATATGTGCTTTTTTGAAACAGAGGTGAAACCCTCATTCCGTTCCTTTTCTGATTCAGAAACGTGAGTTTGAGGTGACAGGATCTGAACCTTTCCCGCGACCAAGGAAAAAGTTTATAAAAATGGTCTTCACTGAATGTGAACTGATTTATGTGGAGGGAAATCTTCGTTAAAACACTGCATGGTAAACTTGACATTTTCCAAAATAAACCAATGAACTTTGGAGGAAGACGTCCAATACAAAAGACAACTGGCATCTTTCTAATGAAAATGTAATAAATGTAATCCCTACTCCATTACTTTTTTAAAGCCACCAAGTATTAAAATAAAAAAGGCTGGGTGGTTCCTGGTCATAAACTTGGTTCCCCATCATCCTCCTTGTTGACACAACTGAGCTCTGTGAAATTCCTGCAACATTCAGTGCTTAGGCAAAACAAACGTGCAAAGCCTAGATCAGAAAAAGTAGCTTTATTTTTCCGACCAGGACTGTGGACATCACTTTATCTGGGCTAAAAGCCACCAAAAAAAGCTGCATTCTCTTCTGCAAGGGATGCCAGCTATCCTACTAAGGTGCTGTAAACAGTATATAGAAGTGAAAATAGGTTTTGGGCATCTCCCTTTTCTTAGATGACCTCAGCTATAGAAGAAAATCTTGTGTACTCTAATCCCTACCTCCTTGTCATTCTTTAACCTGAGCACCTGAACATACCAGACATGCAGTTAAGCATAAACGCGAACTGCATTACTAAAGCAGTAACACCACTGGTGTGCTTTTGGGGTAATGTCTTTGCCCAGACTTCAAGTCAATAGAAATCCTTGAACTGGTAGAGATTTTTTTTTTTTTTTACATAAATGTATGGAAAAAAGTGTTTTTAGTTTTGATAAATTTGGAAGTAAGCATTCCCGAGACTCACTGGTTTTAAGAAATAGTCTTCTTCCAGTACTAGAAATACAGATGGAGGTCGCCATATTTAATACATCTGTTCTTTCTTACTTACCCTTTTGCAGGACAGGAGTAAAGAAAGTCTTTGAAATTCTACATTCGAGAATGAAACATATAGGCGGGCATAGGTTGGCATTTAAGGCTCAGACCGAAAACGGAGGCTGTCCACTATTGATCGATTTTCTTACAAGATGCCCAGCTTAGAAACAGTAGTTGCGGTTATATAGCCTAGGCTTCCTAAACATAATTTGAGATGCTAACTACAGCATGTGCCTGAGCTGCTCACAAAAGCCTACTAAAGCATGGTGCAGCAGTTCGAGCAATACTATGTAAATGCGTAATACAATATAAAATACATTGCTGGGTTTGCTAAACTAGATTTATGGCTAAAGCAGAGTGGTAGAGTGCATTTTTACACCATAATTTAACAGGATTGTATCTGCTCAATTGAATGTCTTATGCTGTCAAAAGCAGCCAGATATTGGGTCACTTTTGCTCCATTTTCACACAAGATAGGTTTTGCTTTGGCAATCACTCAGTTTTGAGAATTCCGCAATTCTCATGCCGTTTAAAGTTGCATTTGCTGAGCTCCAAGCACAAACTACTACTTCATGCACAATGCAGCACCGACCCGCCCGAGATTCTTCAAAGCTCGCTGGATGCATTGTCCCTCAGTGGCCTGAGCTTGACAAGAAGTCCCAGTCCTGTAGTGGAATTAATTCTACACAAAGCAAGTAAAATGTATGCCTCACTAGCTGCCTAAGCTCCAGAACTGTCCTCTAAATGCACACTGTACATAAAAGATGCCAGGCCTCACCCACCCAAAAAAAAAAAAAATCAATTGAGATTAATCTTTTAGATGCACACAAAATTAGCAGACTGAGATATACGCAACACTAGCAGCCCGACCTCCATATACAGGTTGAAAGATGCATTATGCCCAGCCCTGTACCGCCGCCCCAGATTACCAGCTTCATATTTCTTGCAACATTTGTAATCAAACCAAGTCGACTCGGAGCTTTCAGGAAAAACAAGACAATCCAGCCTGATTGCGCTGCAAGGAAAAAAAATGAATCAACCGCAAGCGAGAGCAGCCATCCAACAGCGATTGGGTCAGACTGCTAAATGAAGATACATGGAGCACATGCTTTTGACAATTAGCTGCTCTAGAGCTGGGGTGGAGTGAACTGCTGCACATTAAAAAGAAAGAGGATCCAGCAAAGGCAACTATGCAAGGAATATCAGTATTACTTTAATATAATTGGATTCCCTGCACTATTATCACCCAATGAGGAACACGTTAAGTCATCCACGAAGGCATCTCTAAATGTAGCCTTCTTTAGCATCTCTTCACTAGCAAGGATAATCTCCCCAGACATTGTATAAACAATCAACAAGCTCACTGCACTACATTTCTTATATTATAAAATTATCAAAGTATAAAAAATAAATAAAAATAAGGTCGACAAAAACCTTAGCTTGCCCCCATGTGCAGAGCAAACTTGATCCCTAAAATCACTCCCCAAACAACTGTCATTCTTCCAGCAAAAGTTAATTATCTCCTGTTAATCTTACTCACGTTGTGGTGGGGGCGGGGGGTGGGGGGGGGGGGGTTTGGGGTCAAAAAAACCTCTTGACATTATATAGATTATGTATACCAACTTGAAGGGGTGTGATTAAAGAGCTAAGAGGTCTACAAACACCATCCCTTATTGTAATCTAGTTACTGGAAGGAATATGCTACTTACCAGTATGCATCTGTTCTTGGCATGTAGAGCTGCAGATCTACACATTTTTGCATAGATCGCCATCTGGTGTTGGGCCCGGATGTTTGCAGTTTGTTTTTCCTCTTGGAAAGTCTTTGGAAGTCACGAGGTCGGTGACTCCTCCTTTGGATCGTATTGCGCATGGGCTTCGGCTCCATCCTCAGATTGATTTTTTCCGCCATCGGGCTCGGATGTAATCTTCGCGCTCCGGTTCCGAACATTTCCAGTTCGACGATCGAAGCGGAATCCTCACCTCACATCGCGGTATTGTTTTGATCGTGATCTCCTCAATCAACGCACCTTCTCATCGACAAATCTTCGGTTCCAGTCGTCGACGGCGGCCTTCGGGCCTACCCAAGCTCCGGTTCCGGCTGATGGAAAGAACTCCATTCAAGAAGTGCCCTCGATGTGGGTCCAAATTCCCCCACACCGATCTTCATGAGGTGTGCAACCTCTGCCTCTCCCCTGAACACGAGGCTCGAGACTGTCCGGCCTGTAAGTCTTTCAGATCGAAAAAAACTATTTGGGACCGAAGAGCCAGACGAAACATGGCACACTCTGCAGCTCATATGCCTTGAACATGTATTTATTTGGATGATGAATGATGTAGGATGTTTATGTAGCAGAGGAGTTTAAAGATCATGTTGGCAGATAAGGGCAAACTAAGTTGTTTGTTTTTTATACTGACTGATTGTACGCAGTTTGTTCAATTGGCAATTAAAGAAATTTAGAGTATTGCATTTGCTGACTGCTTCTATACAGTCGATGGTGTCTCATCCTTGCTAGAGAAGAGATTCTAAAGTTTAAATTCAGAGATTGCTTTTGTAGGTGACCTAAGTGAGGTTGTGGTCATGGGTGATAAGAAGACATGGGAGCTCGTTATTTATAGGAGTACTGCCGTAGAACCAGCCACAGGGTACACACTTGCAATCCTCAAGGACTGACAAAAGTCAGCCTTTTTGCAAGACCGAAACATTTTTTCATGAAATCAACTGTGAACAAAATCAAGGCCAAGGGGTCGGGATACATTCCATATACTGAAATCCTCAACATAGCTCAGAGCCAGAAAGCGGTGTCAAATACATCACAGTATCTGCGGTAAAGGGTTGTGCAGTAGATAAACCTACTCCGCTACCTTTTCCTTTTTTACTTCCTTTCTCTCATGAGCATGTTACTTTCAATTGCTGCTTCTGGTTTCTGTTCTTGCAGAAATCTAGGTATCAAACGTGCTACGTTCTACAATGTCTAAAGTGCCTCATGGGAGCAGCCACCTTTCAAGCACTAGAGGCCCAGGGCATACTCTTTTCAGCTCTTTCCCCAAACTCTAATCTCTGCAGGGACATTGGTCAATTAGATTACGAGCAGCATGTCTATCCGTCCCAGGTCTATCAGTCCCTGCTGCAATCCTTAAACAGATTTCCTCCCCACAAACCAAGAGTGGGTAGGAACAAACTATCAGAAGAGTTTCCTTCCTTTGTCACATACAGCAGATGTGGTACTTGCTCCACTAATTTGTCAGCAATTGCAGACATCAGAACTATTCCTCACTGAGCAGACAGCAGAGACAGCCCATCATTGCCAGACGGCAGAGTAATTCATTGCCTACCGGATTTATCCCCCAAATTTAAAAGTTGTCCCTGACTTGCCATAAACCTGCAAGCAATTCTTTTCTCAACTTTATTGTCCTGCATCTAATCTTCTATCTAAATCAGCCTATAGAATGGAATATCAAGATTCATCCATCATTCAGATAGAAAGTTATATACCTCCACATATTAAACAACTCACTTAGGGATGTTGGTACACTGAGGGGCAAGGACCAGAATCAAGATTGGAAGATGATCCTATCTATGATCAATAAACATTGGGTTCAAGAGACTTGCAGTTTGGAATCTCAAAAGACAGGGTTAAGGAATATGAAAGCCCACTGATAGGGCTCGTGGGAACTGAGAAATAAAACCAGCGAGAGACAGACATGGTGACAAACAGATTAGTGCTAGATTAATACCCACACAAGACCGTGTCAAGAGAAAGTGGGCAAGGCAAGCAAATCTAGGAATACATTGTCGAAGGTTCCATCATAATTTGGCTCAGGAACAAAAAACCTCAAAATAAAAAACAGACAAGTTTCTTACACCGATTAGATTGAATTTGACACAAGCGGACATATGCCATACGCAAAAACTCAAGACCAGTCACCTATTAAGCGATCCATCAGAATTCCAAAACGACAAAAAAAAGCAGGTACAACTCAAACGTTTTGGATGAAAACAAAAGGCCCTTTATGTCCCCCAGTGTAGCAACCAGAATTGGTAAAAGATAATGCAGCTCACACTCATTTGAGATGACCAGTAAGTTTGCAACATCTGACCATTTAACCACTCAATCCACACTGCACCACTCCTAGCAGCAAAACAGAACATGACAACCACAGTCTATACTTCTTCAGGCCCGGCAAAGGTTGCTGACCCACACCGAATTCACCCAAAATTATCAGTCCTGCAAACCCTCAATCACGTTTATTAATGTACCGAGTTTCTAAAGAGACAGGACGCAGAGTATGCTGTAATACATAAAACGGAGTCCTGCAAGCCACTGGTTTACAATAATGAAAATCAATTTATCAGAAAAGACAGTCACTGCATCTACCAGCTCATCCTTGTACTGCAAAACCACTGAAAAACATAGTGGGACAGTAAAAAAATAAAATATTTGGGAATGTCCGATGAAGAGTTCACATCACTTACACGAGGATGCTTTCAAGTTGATGCTTCTGTGCATCAACTTTTCCATCCTCTTCCTGCGTGGATGGGAAGGTACTAAACGGAGAGGGCTGCACGAGGAGTAATTTGGTCCCCTTCATCCTTGGAAACCAGAGATGAGAAATGCCTGGAATGCCAGCTATTCCGATACGGCCTGTCTCCAAAGCATCTATCTCCATGGCAGTGTCCATTAGACACACTCCTCACACAGACATCCTGACTCCCAGGTCAGCCTTTGCGCTCCTCCACACACAGGACACTGCCTTGAAAGAGAACAGATCTGCGGTAACGGCCTCACTCACTCATTAAACCGAGAGGAAATACCAGTCCCGTCCCCCGTGCCCCCTCAACGGGCACACACTTCGACACTCCACTGACATCGGGGCGCACAGTCACAGCACACAGGCATATTCATAACGCAAGGCCTATTTTACGTGTTTACGCACAGACATTATTCCTACGATTTAACTTCGTAGGCCCAGAGTGGTCCTTTCTTTCTTTCTTTTAAAAGTTTTATATAGCGCTAGCTTGACCCGTAAGTATCAGAGCGCTTTACATACATACTGTAAAGAAAAACAGACGGAAATTGCATTACAAAGTAGGCAGGCAGTAAGGAAAAGGTGGTTAACACTGTCCGGTCACCAACTATCCTTGAATGTCAAGAGAGAGGAGTAAACTCGGATATTGAAGTCTAGGTTAGTTGAAGTTGGTCAGGAAAG
The DNA here is from genome assembly GCF_964204655.1 of Triturus cristatus. Taxonomy (NCBI): domain Eukaryota; kingdom Metazoa; phylum Chordata; class Amphibia; order Caudata; family Salamandridae; genus Triturus; species Triturus cristatus. Next base: position 307,782,125 of record NC_140592.1, read on the forward strand.
TATTTGTTAAGGAGATGGATTTTCAGGTCCCTTTTGAAACATGAGAAGGAGGGGTTCCTCGCCACCCTGCAGCACGCCACGTGGGATGAACGTACAGACTGCCATGCACCGCATAACCAGAGACACCTTGCCTTCAGCCCCTGGACGTTATTTACAGCCTTTGGCACAGACACAGCACGCCGGAGTTCGCAGAGCTAACAGGGTGATTTCAAAGAACACCGTCGAAACATCCTTAAACCGAGACAAACACAACTTCTCTAAAACAAAACGGGTTTGTGTTTTTTCCAGGCTTGAATTAAGCTTTTTGTAAACCCCCACCACCACATGCACCCTCCCGCGAGCTGTGCTAACTCTGAACGGCTTTCAAGACTGGAATTTCTAGATAAGAGCAGCGCTTGGTGTCAGCCACGAGGAGCACGACTTCCTAAAAAGGTACTTTGTTTTGTAGCGCATGTGGAACTATAAAGAGCACAGACGGAATCTAACCAGCCTGAGTACATGACTGCAAAACCACCAATTATCTGAAGTAACGTAGAAAGAACCGCACGCCGCTCTGCTCGAGGGCTGCCCCCGAGTGCTGCGAGAGATGAATTCAAGTACAGGCGCTAGGCCCCGTGATAGTTAGATGACTGCCACGAGGTGTTAAACGATTTCCAGACTTACAAGAGGATTGATTGACCTCAGAGCTCGCCCCCCGTGCATGCCACAAAGCAGCACTTTTAGTCGGCAGTTCCATGGTATCGAACCTAGGGCCTTGATGTATGTACAAAACTTTAATAGCGGCAAACCCTCCAACTGGCTAAAGCATTAAAATCCATTGTTGTATGTAGTGAACACATTTACTTAAAATCACTTAAGTATTGATAGATGGGTTTGAAAAAAGCTTAACGAATCTCTATTGGGAAGCGGTGTAGTGTGGGCATCACTATCAAATTGTGATTCATACCCAGATGCATCAATTGTTTGTGACCATAATTTGGATCGCAAACCATTGATCACTTAGCAACTCCCAAACTAGGGTAGTGATTAGGAACCCCTTTAAACCCCTTCCCCTTAGTGAATGTTGAAAAACGTTTCAGAGAGAGTAGCAAGTGGTAGTTGGGCAGTGGCAGCTTGTAGGGAATGGTTGCAGGGAGGGGGTTATAAAAGAAAAAAAAAAAAAAAAGACAGCAACTTAACTGCTGGTCACCAGCTGCCGCCTCTCCACCGTCCTCCCTGTTTTCCTGCTCCCAGCAGCACCCAGACTCCCCTGGGTAATCATGACGCTGCTGTCACCAGCAAGAGAGCAGCGTCGTGATTGGTCTAAGCGGCCAGGTTCGACGCTCAGACAAGGAGTGGGAGCCTGTGCATGTTCTTCACCCAGGCTGAGCAATACAACCTGATGGTGAGCATGCTAAGTGCTCTTGACGACTTGGCCAGCTAAAGACCGCCGGCCAGCCAACCCATCATGCACACTTATGGAGCACCAACCACTCCTCCTCACTCTGATGCAAGCCCAGCCTCACCCGCCTTATCCTGGCTCCCTGCTAAAAATAAAATGATAATGTTCTGTTATTATCATTTTATTTTTCCTTCGCACTGCTCAGAGAGTAGTTGGGGGAGGCTCCTCCGCCTTAGCGGAGGAGCCGCTGCGGTCCATGGTACCACTGCCAAAACTCAGCAAAAAACTTTCTAAACAAAGAAAACATTTTGAAAACCCAGTCCCATTTCTTTTAACAAAAAGAGGCTGCATTAAAAACAAAAAAAATATTTTGATTTTAACACCATCACAGACCAACATCCCTGTTATTGTGGCCCATCGCAGAGGACTGTAAATTGAAACCTGCTGCTGCAGTCCTGGTCGCATCTCTGTTTATTTAAATTTGTGCCACTGTGTTTCTATACACTGCGTATTAGCAACTACAGAAGGACTTCTATTCTGTTCACAAATAATCGATAATGGTAACAACAAAACCATTGTGTTGCATTAAGTGTAAAATGAAAACTGGATGCACAAAGTTTGCAAAGTTAATTACATATTTCCTTAAGTACAACCTTTGCTGATTTTGTAGCTAGCCTGTATTTCCCAGCATCACGTGCACGCAGTTTTACTGTGTCCACAATTGTCTGTTTTATACGAATTAAGAAATACGTTTTAATTAAGGCAAAAAAATGAGAAAAGTTAAAGCGCAAGGCTCGCAGTGTTTCGATTCCACCCCTTGCTGTTCCACACATTTCCCAGGCACCGTTCACCATTGTCTGTGGTGCATGCTGTTTCCATAGAGTGATTAATTGTATTGGCTACAGGTCCGCTGTCCCCCAGCTATCTGTCCTCGCGGCGGGGTACCAGCTCATTACTAATCTTTTATGTTTAGCTGGGTGTTCAAAACTCCCACTCAGAAAGGGAAGACAAATTTCAAAACAAGCATTGGCATAGCCAATAGGTTTCGCCTTTGGGACCTTATAAGTGTTTAGCCATGCAATAGTTGAATAACTAAACACTTATAAGGTCCCAAAAGCAAGACCTATTGGCTATGCCAATGCTTGTTCCTCCTGCGAAGGTGGCAGCTTCCCAGGGGGAATGGTCTACCACACATTCCAGTGTGTGGTGATATTGTGGCTTCCGCAAGTCACCCATACATCGGACAACAGAAGACCTAGGTGGGAATAGGGGTAAGTGTCCAGACCTGAACACCTGCCTAATTAATATTAATTAGGGAGGTCGTTCTGCGACTCCCTGTCTTTTTGTGAACCTACCTATTTGTACATACATAGGTTGGTTTACAAAATCCTATTCCACCTACAAAGAGTCTACGCTGACTTTTTGTAAATGAAATAACAGTACCCGAAAGCCCTGATTTCCCCTGAATGTCTGTATGATTGCCAAGTGGATTAGTAACACAAGGCCAACGTCTGAACAAATGAGTGGCATTTCAGGTGTTTTACGAGCATGTGTTGAACACCATTCATTAGGCCACTGGTGCATTTTTATACCTGGCACAATGTAGTCTAAAAATGTGTTTCCCTTCATGGATCTCTGGACAGTGTGGACAACTTGGGTTTGTGAACTGGATGAAGCTATTTTTAAAGGGGTAATCAAGTGTAGAGAAAAAGAAAATCTCTCTGTACCCAGTCCTTCATCACTAACTCACCAATAATAAGCATTATAGCATGTTCCTTTGTTTGATGATGTTGTCTTAGGTTTGGAGACATGTTGTGATAGAATTCACAGGATGGCTCCTTTAAGATGGGAGTCCTATAATACAAAATGACAAGAACCAAGTTTGAGGCTTGAAAGAAACAACCAGCAGACCTCAGTGATACACTACAAGGGTGGCAGAATCATTAATGGGTGGGCAAAGAGCACCTTATGGACCCTTCAATTAACTTGGCTAAAAAGACTGTCACATAAACCCTAACATGCAGATTCCTCACCTTAGACAGAGGGGGCTAAACAACACACATTACATGGCGAGAAGTCAGAATGGAACAAAGTTGCACAGTGCTGATAATAAGAATCTCAGATTTGGCTCTACTCAGATACAGCCAATTGCAAGGTATACTGTCCCGTGGTTTTCACTGGCAACCCAAGAAATGGTCTCCAGGTAGACTGCCAATCAGAACTCATCAGTATACATGTCCTAGAGCACTGTTAATAGAACAATGATGTTAGCTAAAAGTTGTAAGTTGCACGTATTTGTACAAGAGGAGGGAAGGAAGAACCAACCTCCGGGTGACTTGTACACATTAGCCTGGAAGAGCTAGCGTATTATGTAGTGATGCTGGTTAGGCATACTCTCAAAACCCAAGATAAGTAAGGCGACCCCCTAGAAAAAAGATAACTTGAAAGTCAAGGAACAGGGGGAAAGAAACAACCAAAACTACAAAAGAGTATAATCCCTCTAGACCTATATTTCTTTAAGTATGGCTTCTACAAGCTCATAAGTGGGGCATAAGGAACACTCTTCTTCACACAAAACTGTTAGTTTTTCTTTTTTTCACATTTTATTTCATTTTTTTCCATCACATTTTATTTCATTTTTTGATTGTTCATCTAATGCATTATTTCATACAAAAACCATATAATATTAAAATTGACCGATTTTATAAAGATATAACAATCTTCATTATGCAATAATTGTGCAAAAATTATGCAATATAAACAAAGCGGAGAGATACAACAACATGGGGCCGCGCTGGACATGATTCTTTGGACGAAAGAGATAACACAAGAGGAAACAATCGAATCAAAGAAGTCTATTATTTCATCGGCAGCCACCATTCGCAGGTATTGCAGCAAAGGACAAATAACTTTAACAAGGTTACTATTGCTAGAGACCGAGCCGTGATATCAGTCATATGACACCCAGCGAGTATACTAAAGAAACTCAGTAAAACGAGGTCTACCTTTTGAAAGGACCCCAGAGAAATTACAAAGCACTGCAAAGTAATATATAGTTGAAAAATATTACCAGATACAAGTATGGCTGTGAAAAGATAATGACACGTTGTGTTGACTGTCCTAGAAAATCTTCATTGTAGTGTAGGAATTGCAAGATTCTTTCCCCCTTTATCCTGCCCGTTACAAGTTCTCAAAGTAACAGGTCCTGAAGAAGATGGCAATAAAATTATAATAAGCCATCAAAACGTACGTTGACCAGTTTGAGTGAAACACCCCAGCTCTCAGCACAGCATTTGAGGGTCGAGTTCATCACCCCAATGTTTCCATCTGTGCATGCAGTCTGGTTTTGGGGTGCATAGTGTGAGTGTATAGTGTGCAAGAGATGTGGATGTGAAGTGAGAAGAGGTGTGATTGAGTGTGGCGGAATGTAGGTTTGAATTATCCATTTAGCTGTGAATTCCTAATTGCTGATTCCAACTGCTTTGTTTATATTGCATAATTTTTGCACAATTTTTGCATAATGAAGATTGCTACATCTTTGTAAAATTGGTCAATTTTAATATTATATGGTTTTTGTATGAAATAATGCATTAGATGAACAATCAAAAAAAAACTGATGGAAAAAAATGAAATAAAATGTGAAAAAAGAAAAACTAACAGTTTTGTGTCAAGAAGAGTGTTCATTATGCCCCGCTTATGAGCATGTAGAAGCCACACTTAAAGAAATATAGGTCTAAAGGTATTATACTCTTTTGTAGTTTTGGTTATACTCTCAATACCCCAAATATGGTCCTCGGATTCACAAAATTAAGTCCATAGCTTAGGCCTGGTGGAGTGGCAAAGAGCAGTCAGGCTTATCCAGAAAAACGTATGTTGAGCATTTCAGACTACCAACATGGACGATAAGTAATTGGCCCGACTAAAAAGAAATCTGACACCAATTTATCAAAATAATGCAGATTTTTGTATAAATTGAGACACCAAAATAAACTCAATCGGGTAAGTAGAACCAGAGTTATGGATTTTAGAAGATAACATTTAATTGGTGCAAAACAATACTACAAAACTTTATAATGCAGGTCAACAGGAAAAAGCACTAGTGACAATTGGTCACTTGCAGGTTGTGGAACCCAAGGAGGGTAAAGGTGATGCAAGACCCAGGATCAAACCACAGTAAGTTTGATGTTACCTGGCTCGAGAAGCCGAGGTGCAGAGTTATCCTGGTTGTCCGTGGTGCTGAATGAGAGTTGTGGGGGAGCTGGTTTTGCTGCTTGCACGGTGTTGGTTCGGAAACAGGTGCAAAAAGTCGACAACAGGGCCACTGCTGGTGTTGAGTGAAGGAGTTCCAGAGTTCCCTCGAGGTGCAGCACCGAGTAAAGGGGGTGGTTGCCAGACTGGCCACACACAAGCCTTGGCAGCAGTAAGGTCAGCTAAAAGATACTTCGACTTCTGGGGGAACACGCTAGCTGCCTGAAACTTTCTGGGGGCAGGACTACATTTCCCACAATACACTGGGCCATCTACTTTTTGGCGATCCCTCAGAGGGTCTGATGGCCAGCGATTCTTTGGTTCTGATATGTTGTTTTTGCCTGCAGTGTGCAGGGGACTAGTGACACTAGTTCAGGGGAGTCTGGAGTTGCCGTTTGCTCTCAAAGGGGTCCCTCTGTCTGGGGAAACTGGTCTTTGCCACAGAACGAGTCGCAGTTGTGCAGATCCAGGAACGTTGTCCCAGATGCAGAGTATTGCACTTTTGAGTTTGTGCAGAATCTGTTTTTGCAGATCCTGTTTTTGCAGACCCAGGTCTCTTCTTTTGTCCATCTTGTAAGTCAGATCAGAACGGAGGTTCTGATGTCGGGTTAGCCCTTAAATCCTAGATTTAGAGGTGTTAGGGGTGTGGGTGCAAAAGGCTAATGGACTACTAGCCCCAGCGGCTAATCCACCACAGAGGTGACCACATCCGGGAGAGTGGGTCACCTTTTCTACCCAGAACCTTCTATTCTGCCACTTTAAAAAAAAAAAAAATCAGAAACCTTTCATAGCTGTACAAACCAGGTAGCCCACTCTAGAGGAGTGGCAAACACTCTTCTGGGGATGTAGACCTTCTGAAAACATAATTGTCCAACCCGCCCAGGAGCCAAGGTTCCTGTAGCCAGAAGGAAGGCTGTTTCTTCCTTTCGGAGGCAGCCTGGTTGCATATCACAGGCGGTTAAGGTTTAGAAGCTCACCGCCTTGATGTGCCACTTCACTAGCCATCCTGTCAGGGAGGGAGGTGCTACCTCCTTCCAGTCCTTCCCGTCCCACATTTCCAACTCCAGGGAGAGTTCAAATCTCCTGGCAGGGGTCAGACTCCTGTCTTGACAGCAGCAGCTGTGGGATGTCAGAGCAAACTAAAGGCTGGGGAAACCAGGTGGGCATCCTCTAAGGTAGCCACCCGGGTGCATGCTCACCATACTCGACTCGACATTCAGGTCAGAAGACAGGACGCATGCTACCTAATTTGGTAGTACTATAATGGAGATGGCGACCTCAAGTTTGCCTGGGAGCCAGTCAGTGTTATCCTATGGACCACTTATCACTTATAATAGCCTTTAATAGAAAAGGCCACCGTAGGGACATAGAAGCTTGAGCTTATATGTCCACACCTTTATAATGCAATTGGCCTCCAGGGCTCAAGAGGCCTTCCTTAGGGTTGACAGGCATATATTAAAAATAGTGCATTGACTTTGCTACACATGGTGAGGGTAAAGTCGAGCTTGAGCAGTTTGCACTGTTCCTGCAATGGCAAGCCAGAAGTTATCAGTTTATTGGGTCACTCAGGGTGGAACAAACAGTGCTTCAGGCCCTGGTGATCCCTTTACCACCCACGCCCCGAGTACCACTGGTACCATACACTAGGTACTTACAAAGGCGTTAAAGTCATTATCAATTAGGGTTACCAATTCCCATGTATCCGTTTTAGGGAGAGAGCACTTGGCACTGGGGCCTGGGCAGCAGGGTCCAGTGCACTTTCAGAGTCATAACCATCAGCAAGGGAACATAAAGTGGTGGGAGGGGGTTAACCATATAAAAAGGGCCCTTTCATACTACAAGCTGGATGACCTCATACTCCACATTCATAGCCAAAAACCCGAGATTGAGAAATTGTTGGCAACTGTCAGCTGCCTTACCTGTTTCACTGAACTACCTTTTAGTATTAATTACACAACCACTGGCTATCGCTCAGGGAAGCATTCCAACCCATCTTTTTTTACCTACTGTGCCACTCTAAACAAAGGAGCCCCCTCCCTATACAAATAAGTACTGAACCTGCTCCTCATGGGAAAAGTTCATCCAGAAATGCCAGATGAGGTCCCTCCCCCTGGAAGGTAACACGAGGAACCCCAGACCGGTTTCAACCTAGTTAGACCTGGTCAGTGAATTATAGCTTGGATCCTATAGCACAGAGTACCTATAACTTATCAGATGTTGAGAAAACAAGGAATTGACTATATTAGTAGGCGGGGAGGCCAGTGTATGGTAATATACGAGCAGAACACAATAAGAACCTGAGTGAGATACTAATTAAACATACATAAACATATATCCACTTTATGATTGCACACCCATCTCTAATTCAGTTACGATGAAGGGTTAATTACTTCTACAGTCATAAGTGAACATTGTTCATAATTCACAAATATACAGTGTTTTCAAGTTTAGCACTCTGAAGTGTCAGAAAGGTAACGTGTTTGTACTAGATAAAACACAAAGTAAATAGACAACTTTTTTGTCCGAAAGCAATGTTTGAGTGAACGATAACAGAAGTAGTGTTGGCAGCGACCTAGAAGCAAACAAATAAAGCTTCAAATGTTGTGAAAGCAGATAGTTGGAACATGGTGCAAACTTAAGGATCAGAAAACAAGAGAGTGTGACCACCACAAACTGGTCTCTTTGTTGACATGGAATGTTAGTGCTTGGGGTAAAAGCGCTTGTCAAATAGAGACTGGCTTATGAGTTGGCAATTGACAGATAGGGAGAAATTATGGTTTATGAAAGAGATCAGTGGCAGTTCTTATAATGTAGCAGCATAAATGGCTTTCCTTTGTGAGATTTACGTCTGAGAAGGGAGGGTTTCCGCAGTTTTGGAAGGACAGGACTTTAGTATTTTGTAAGTCCAGATTCATTACTTATCTGATCAGGTGTCTGGATTCCTGAGAGTGAATAACGTACTAGAATGTTGGTGCGGAGTGGAAGCTAAGAGATAGTGACAGTTGGAAGGAGGACAAAGCCCAGACAGGCCCCACCTGCTCTTGCTGTAACCTAAGGGCCCAACATTAAATGAAGAATTTGCCCACTACCAAGTGGCTCCAGACACCTAAATGTAGATCTTACCCTATAAATTCAACATTTGGGCTATGAGTTGTTAAGGACCTGTGTGAAAATGCAGCAAGATTCTGGAGGCAGCTGGGAGCCATTTCAGGCAGAGGAGGAGGCCTGTTGTGAGAAGCAAGATAAACCTGTGACAATGGAAGACTAACTAGTTTGGGGAAGGCTCAAGATGCTGGAGAGACGGATTACAGAAGTTATAAACTGAGGTGTTGTGTCCCAATGTATAATCCTAAACTTAAGGACAGTGTTATGGAGACATTGTTATAAGGACAGCGATGTGGAGACAGTGGAAGAGGCAAGAAATCTATCGTCTTTACTGTAAGCAGAACTCTGAAATCACGCACGGATTTCAAACAGTAATACATTCAACAGTGACTGACATAAGGAGAAGCACTGATGAGCGAGCAGTAGGATTTCTCAATTAAAGTGACTGCGGTACAAGCTAGTCCATGCCTATGACGAGTCATCTATGCCTAGTGGGTACTAGTGTAAGGCAACAATTGCACATCACTCCAGCTGCATTCATGTATCATGTGTGCTGGGTGCGTACGTCACTCATGAGCCTAGTCACTGCTCTGTTGAGAGCCACAAGCTCTGTCTATATCGCTGTAAGGAGTTGCGCTGCATCATAAGCAAGACCCTATGTAAACCCAAGAGGCCTGATAGAGTTTGAGGACAGCGCACCACCTTTAAATGTGAAGGTTAAAGGCATTCAGCATATTTTATGGTATCTAATGCACAGTGACCAGAGGAGATGGCTAATCTCCTGCTAGTGTTGTTGTGAAGGCAAAGGTCAAAGGTCTTGTGACAATACGCAGCACCAAATAAATGGGAATTTGCTTCTCCGGCGCAAGTCCGTCAGCACTAGAAGAACAGGGTCTTTAGGGGCACAGCAACGCAACTTGCTCGAGAGAGCCTTACCAAAGTCTTGGATTCCAGGCCTGGGTGTCGGAGTGGAAGCACTGGCTATGTAGACTTTAACATCATAAAAGTTAGGTAGTAAGAGGATGTTTGATTGAAGCAGGTCTGGAGACTTTGATTAACCAAGGTCTCCTGGTTAATTTAGAAAGAGAAATAGAAGTATCTTCAAGCACACTCGAGATAAAATTGAGACTGTTCTTCGATGATAAAGTCACAGGGAATCAAAACATCGCCTGATTGGCATTTGTCAAATTGCAATGCTAAAATATGACAGTTAGCTAAGTAATCAAGGGATTATTTGATATTCATGGAGTTCATATTCTTATATGTGCTCTGTTTCCCAAAGACACAAACTCAGACATGCAGGGAATGAGGACACACAGGATACTACAAGTACCTTTCACTAGTTATTCTTATTCCTTGAGAAGTTATTTTAGCAGTGTCTCCAACACATTCTTATCTTAGAGGACAGTGTATGTGGGGATAGGAAGGGTGACAATGGTTTGTATAGCAGGTCAACATGGGGAGGCAGAGTTGACCGCCATGGCCTGAGGACACAGACGGCTTGAGCTCTTCGCCGACCCACGGTCCCCCAGCCGCTCTACTCTGCTGCACTCGTTCCAGTCGATATTGTGGCGGAGCCATCGCACTGAACACTGAATACTTGTCTTTCTTCTGAAATGGCAGCCTGCTTTGATTGCGCAGGTCGTGATCAAGCTCTGTGTCGGCGGAGCGCCAGGTGCCAGTCAACCCGCTAAACAAGCTGCACACGCAAGGGGGCTCCGAATCGCATTGGTGATTACCCCCAAAGTCAGCACGCCAAGCGTGAGGGCAGCGATGGGGCTCCGGCCCAGTCCAAGATGGCGGCTCCACTATTGCTGTGTAGGCTTCACCTTCCTCAAGTTTGTGTACAGAATTCCAGTGGACTGTACTGCTTTTTGAAAGCCCCCCGACCATCACTTTTGCCTATATTGGGGGGTCCATGGACAACAGGCCATCTATGTTGTGTCAGCCACTGTCCCCGGGATATGCACTTTTTGCAGGACGATCACGACCAAGCTCCTGCTGGGCCCTGGACAGTGGCCCCGCTGTGAATGTGGTGGCAGCGTAGTGGCAGCCGTTACTGGCTTGGATTTCTTCTCGCAGTGCATGAGAGCGAGCGACGTGGTGGACTGTGCAGCCCAGGGATGTTGGCGTGAGTGCCTTCCTGCGCTGCTGACCTCCCTGGCTGCGTTGGGTGAATGACCACTTGCACTTGGATGTTTCACTGGCCTCAGCACTTCTTTGGGGCACACAGATATTCCATGGACTGTGACTGGCGAGGCCCATTATGTATTGCGGTCACCTTCCCAGCAGAGGCCCTTCCTGACATTTGTGACACAACTTCATATGCCTACTGGGCTGAAACAATTTGGAGAGCTTTGGATAGGTAGAATCCCTTGTGGTGACGCACCTTGCCCTAGGGATACGCCACTGGAAGGGCAAGCTGCACTGACCTGTGCTGGGTCCCTCATCTTTCAGACTTGCTTACTTTGTCGCCCTGTGGTCTTCCTTGCGACAACTGGTGTGAGTCTGGAGGGGTGTTTTTCGGGCCATCCTGGGGGACACCTGCCTGAGCATACAGCTCTTTAGTTTGTACTAACCATTAGGGAGTCAATCCATCCGGACTTTTACCAGGTCCCGCACATCTGTACTGCCTGGGCTGTCACCCTGTGAACTTCTGTGCAACGTCGAGCCTGTCCTTTGTGGGGTGGAAGGGGGGGGGGGTCTTATTTGGAGGATTGGACGTAGAAGGTGGTGCCTTTCCAAATTCTTCACCTTAGAACGTGCGCGCAGAGTGTCTCGCCCTGGGGCACCGCCGTGTCCAGTGGTGGCACGCCTTTTGCATTTTCGTGATAGGGATACCTCCTGAAACAGGTACTTCCACATGGCCTTTTTGAGCTAGACAATAGGAAAGCATTGCTGCACCCGGATTTCACTCTCTAGATCCAGACACAGAGGGCATCATTTTTGGCGGTGAAGTGGAAACTGCCTGGGACTGATTTATTTTCCGCTTTCCCTGCCCGGCTGCGGGTTCAGGCAGAGGACAAAATGTATTTGTTTGCCGACCCATCTGTGGCCTGTGATTGGCTTGTACTCTATGATAAGGGTGTAGTGCGTCCTGAGAGGCCGGGGGTCGCAGTGACCTCCGTGCCAGTGGAATAAATTCGCAATTAGGAAATCGCAAATCGGGATTTAGGAAGGGGGTATACACAGTGGACCAGGTTTTCAGACTGAACCTGATCTATTGGAGGACAGCAAAATTCGAGGGCGGTAGTCTGTACACAATTTTTGTGGACTTACGGGCCGCCTTCGATCTGGTGCCCAGGGGGAAACTTTGGAGCGTCCTGGCAGAGATGGGCGTTCCCCCGGACATCCTATTGATCTTACAGAGGCTGCACCACAATAATTACGCCCGAGTGAGGTGCGGGAGGTCGGGGGAACTGACTGATAGATTCCCCGTTGGCCGGGGGGTAAGACAGGGTTGTGTGCTGGCACCAACCCTGTTTTGCCTCTTCGTCAACGGGGTAATCGCCCATCTGAATGCCACTGACTATACCGACGCCCCCAAATTAAATGGCAGCAGGGTGCCCGCAATTAAGTTTGCGGACGACACCCTGCTGCTATCCAAAACCCCTATGGGTATACAGAGGATTCTCGACTCCTTCGTGGCCTTCTGTACTGATAGGGGGCTGGAAATTAATGCGGCAAAAACCAAATTCATGGTTTTGAATCCGAGCCAAAAACTGCGGCCAAATCCGCAATTGGGAACCGTACGGCTCGAGAGAGTAGCCACCTTTGAATACCTTGGTGTGACTCTCAACGAAACCATGACTTGGGGATCTCATCAGAGCAGGGCTAACCTCAAACTCATTCAAACTACTGGGGGTATCGCCCGGATGATGACTGGTTCATCATACCGTCCATTGGGGGCACTAATCCAGATATACAAGGCCCAGGCCAGGGGAGCAATAATGTATGGGGCGGAACTATGGGGTCACACGTCTTGCCGGAGTCTGTCATTAACGGAAAACAAGTTTATAAGACAGATAGCCGCACTCCCGCCCAGTACCCCGCTCCTCCCCCTGAGGCTTGATTTGGGTTTGCGACCGTTAGCTGATGAAATAAGCCTGAGACCCATAGCCTTCTGGCGTAGGCTATGGAGTAGCAATGATCTTGCAGAATACCGGGCGGAACTGGTCGAACTTCTGAATCACCCAAAAGTGCTTAATATCCCTTGGGTTAAAAACATCCTAGCCACCTGCATGGAAATAGGGCTCCCTGAATTATGGACTGAGCCAGCGAATGCCGCATCAAACATCTCCAAAAAGTCCCTGGCTAATGCATACCACGAATACAAATTAGCCAGGGCCCAAGCCACCCAGGTAGAAGGGTCCTTATCCTCCGTGTTTTTGCAAAGCAAGGATCTCTATAGGTTTGAGAAGGTACTGGATCCTATTTCCTCTGTACTGGCCCGAAAGCTGTTTCTCCAATGGAGATACGGCACACTGCCCTTGCGGTCTTTTACAAGCACCTGGTCACCGGCTTCCACTACAAAGCAGTGTCCGGTTTGCGATGCTGCGGGGGAAACTGACCTGCATGTGGCTTTCTTCTGCCCAGCCTATAAGGTAGCACGAAAATACTGGCTCCTCCCGCTGATAAGGAATATGGGTTGCAGGGAATACGCACCAATGTACAGGATTTTAAAATCTGATGTCTCTGGCCCAACTGTCTTTGCATTAACAAAATTTCTTACCAATGTTTGGCACACGCGTAATCGCATTTTCAAGGCGTTGGGTCCCTCTTAAAAATTTGTTAGTCTTTTTTAGTATATACATTTCAATGGTTTTATCTTTTTATGAAATGATTTATTTGTGATTGTATATGTGTATTGTGTATCTTTTATGGCCAAATGGCCGAAATAAAGATTGGAATAATAATAAAATGGAATGTATGAAGGTGTGTAGTACACATTTTGCGATTCCTAGTGATGCGCAAATGACCTACCTCATGAATATTAATGAAGTAGGTCGCAATTTGCGGCTCCCTATGATTCGCAAAAATCACAGGGATGGTGGCCTGCTGAGATCAACAGACTACCATATCTGTGATTGCTTTTAAATAAAGCAATTTTTGTTGTTGTAAAGCAGCACGTTTTTCTTACAGTAAAACGAGGGGTTTTACAAAAGGAAAAATGAAAAGTTTTCTTTCCGTTTTTAGGTCTCGCCTGACCCAGCGAATGCGCTGGTCTGGCGAGACTTTTAGTGAGGGCTTAAAAAACGCTACCATGGCCGGCCTAGAGCTTGAGTGCATGTGTGCGGGCTCGCGCCACGCTTGATCGCGATCACTTTCACTTTCGCGGTCGCACGGTCGCTTTGATGTTCTCCGTGAGCCAATGCTTGTTTTTCTTTTCATCTTCCAGGTCTTGCAGTGCTGTCTCCAGGTACTGTGATTCCACAGTAATTTCCTTCCCTTTCTGGGCAGCCCTTGCCCTGTGCCTTTCGCTTTTAATTCAGTGCTTAGATGCTCCACCAAAACATTTGCCTATTTGTGACGTCTGTTTGGTAGTCCTGTTTCCTTTTAGTCAGTGTATGACTTTATGCCGAGTGCTTTTAGTACAAATGTGCAGTATACAATACTTGTTTTTTTGGGCAGTTTTATATAGCGTGAACTAGACCGGAAGGTGTCAGGGCGCTTTACACGAGCACCAGTTGCATTACAGAGGGACACATTCATGTATTTTAAAGCACAGGGAGATTAAGTGATGTACACAGGATAACAGGATGCTTGAGCCCCACCAGACACGAACCTAGTTCCCAAGCTTCAAAGTCTGCCCTTCTGGCAGTTAAGCCACACCCTCTCCCAATTAACTAAGTGCGGCTTAAATATACACTCCAAAACGACATCACAGACTTCTAGTTGTGCGAAATTATGAATGAGGCGACAAGCTGTGAGAACCTGAGCTGACAACTGTTGAATCCGGGCCTGAGCCGAACTGGGAACCGCAGCCCCGTCGAATGTCATCAGCCCAGCGCTATCATACTGCACGCAGTGAACGAGGGCCGCAAGCATGCCTACCCACTGCAAAAGGAGGCGGGTGGCGAACTTTTAAAACAACAGGGCACATATACCTTTGAGGAACTTGACAGTGCGCACGAGCAAGCAAAACTAGCATTTTTCACAGAGGGTTTGGCGGGGGTTTGAAAAACAAATAGCCAAAAAAAAAGAGACAGTAATGAATTATTCCATAACATTGTGGCTATCTTATACTTTTGTGTCAGGGAACATCAACGATACGTTGTTCGTGTGTGTTTTGTGCTGGCAAAAAGCGCCACAATAAAGGCACCAGCTTGCATGCACCAACAGACCATGAACTGCCAGGCACGTTATTATTTTATCTAAAAACAGATCAAAGCTGAAAATCCAAAACAAAAGGGTTTTGCAGGCTGTTTTCTTTTCAAATTCCACCCTTTTCCACTGGACATTTAAAAATCATGGCCTGCTTTATCATTAAAGAATACACCATACTGCGGTCTTTCCTTTGTGCATTCAACAGTAAACCATCATTGGAGAACAAGTACTCAGCATTTTGAGTCTTTCTAGAAACTACCCCCTAACACAGTTTTTTACTCTGGTTGTACGTGTACCAAGTCCATATTTCCATTACAGTGAAGTTAGCATCTCTCACTCTCGTTTGGTGCACAATATACATTCAGGCATATTCATTACTGTTGTGCATACCAGCAGAAAGCTGCACATAAGTTGTGGGTTTACACATTTGTATTTCACCATTACATATAATTTCACAAATAGTTACAATTTTAGGGAAAGGAACATGAAGGCCCTCCTTGTATGTGGCCGTATATTTGGTGCAATAGCTGTCCCACCATGTAAATATTTGTAATCTGGGAATCATTTTTATTGGGTGCATTCATTATCTCCAATGACATGCTTACAGGTGATAATGGGGAATACCATCCTTAGTAATTCGCAGGGGTTTCCTCCAGAGAAATTCCGCAGGTTTCAGGGTGCAAAACAGACCCTGTGATAATTGAGATGCGACTACCCCATGCAGATTTCTCCACATTACTCGTCATTCTGATATGTGCAGTGACAGCGGCCACCACACAACAGAATTCACTGGGCCACTCACAAGGAAAGTCTTAGAAATGTATTGAAAATGTCAAGTGCTAGAGGCGAAATTGGCACTCAAGTCCCCAGATTCGAAAATCGGCAGATTAGAAATGAGAGAACACTTCCTCCCACAGTAGAGTTGTATTTTGGTTAATAAAAAAAAGTTAACGAATTAATTGTTAACAGAAGAAAGAAAAACACGATAATGCCTTGAAACAACCAATTTTCAAAGTGGATCTAATAGAAACAAAGACGTGCGTGGGTACACAATCCTAAATGTTTCTGAAATCTAGGCGTTCTTCGCACATCTTTTTCCAAAGCAGTGTGCGCCAATAACTTTCAAGCGTTAAGTAATATTAATCCATTGGAAATTGGATTTAATAAGTGTGTGTTATTTAGAATGTAGGATTTGTGTGATCGGATGTTATGAGCGGATGAGTGCATCAACCATAGGTTTGCAGGAGCCTACATATATATTCCACACACACACAGCTCCTCTAACTTGCAGAATCGCCCAACCATTCCCATGTCGAACGGGGAATAACATGTACGACGCAGATTTACTGCACTCGTTTCCACGTTTCCTCCTTGCTGGTCTGTTTACCGGGAATTTATTTCACGTGCTTACGGCAGGCGGGACTGTGCCTGGGTTTAGCTCCCAGTAATCCCAGGTTTCTGCACCACTTGTAATCCTGTTTTAACCGAAAAGGGGCGGTTTTGGCATGATAGGGGTTACTGTGCAACTCGTCATCCTGCCATCAGAGGAGGCACCTGCCAGTCACAAGCAGAAAGAAGTGCGCCAATGGCTACTTCCTTTTTGCTTATAGCCTCATTGAACTGTCCTGATTTATTCGCAGTCACCCTGTGGCATGGACGTGGAGCCACCACGGTGGCTACCATGCTCCACATTGCCGTGAGATGGAGTCCTGATGGCGCGTTAGACTGGGCTTTAAGTGGGAAGAAAAAACTGGGGGGTCTCTAAAAGGGGCGTGGCTAGTGTAATTAAGGGCGTGGCTTTAAAACACATAAGCTAAAAATGTGTGTTTAGCATAGTGTGCCACGCGACTTGTATTTTGCTGTTTCTGTCATTGCATCCATATATACAATACAACAAGTAACATCATACCTACAACAAGTCAGGACTATTGGCTTTGCCAATAGTTGTTTGTTGCATAAGATATATAAGCAGCAACAATGGCTTGTTTATAATATTGAAAAAGCTTCCACTCAAAGCCCTGGTGACACCACGACAATGTTGCTGCTCCCGAGTTTAAAAAAGAGAAGGGGAATCCGGAGAGAAAATGACTCTCTTTAAAGGATTTCCCTTCCCCTACAACGCTCACCTCGCAAGACGTCACTAGTGAGAAGTGAGCAGTGTGAGCACGTGCACATTAATGTGCATGCTGTGACTGCAGTCCGGGAAAAAAACAGACATCTGTCAGGGCACAAAATAGAGCACAATAGAGACCCGTTTGGACTGCTGGTGCTCAGCACCGGTGAGACCCGGCCCACTTAAAGCCCCGGGGTGAGAAAAATTTAACCCAGCTGAAATACCTCTTGATATAGATGAGCATATGGCTATTTGCCATGGTAACAGAGATGCGTTGAGTGGTGCAGGGTGCCTGGTTTGCCCAGAGACATTTTAAGACATGGGCAAAGAGGGCTCTAGCCCAGGGTCACAGACTTTCAGGGGCCCTGACAGAGCCAGCTATGTTCTGCAGAGAGTCTTGCTCTGATGACCTTGAATAATTTATAAACATATTGTTGTAAATAGCATTCTTCTATCATTTCTGTTTAATATGTGAGAGTCTATTGCAGACATTTTGCAGACAAAATGTGTTTATGTTTCATGCAACATCCACATAAAAAGTTTCTTTTAGATTAATAAAGAGCCTCACAGATGAGAAATGGCTGGGTTTGACAGAGATTATTTGCAGTATCAGTCAGTCAGTCACAATTAACTTTATTCGGCTGGTTAGAGCCATAAAAGTACAGCATAAAACAGCAAAGCAGCATAAAACATCATATAAATCTGATAACAATTAATGTCTTAATGTTCTTAAAACGCATTAAAATATTATACAAAAAGGATAATAAACCACCTTTATGACTGTAATATTACATTATGTAGTAGTGAACATAATCATACTGCCAGCTTATTCAGAGGGGCTAACTCAACGTCATCCTATTCCTATGTCTAATAGCCCCAATTAAGAAGCTTGCTACCCCGACACAGACTATAGGAGAGCCTAACATTTGTAGATAGACCAGAGCCGGCCTTCCTTGCACGAAATTTCGGCCCCTTAGCAGGGGAAGAATGTACTTCCTGCGCAGGGGGTCGTAATGGGTGCAGAAAAACATAATATGTAGAGTGTCTTGCTCTGAGAAGTTGTCACATGTACACAGGTTTGTTGAGTCCGGTTTAAAATAGCCTTTAGGAAATGCCAGTAGCCAGGGAACCATGTTCAATAGGAATCTTGATGGAACAAAAAGATGGTAAGCTTTATTTATGTATGTTAAATATGGTTGCATCTGCTGGCCCAGGCTCAATGTGACATACTTTCTCACCAAGGGCTTAATTAGTTCTTTTTCCTCCCTTAGGCCTTGACACCTGTCTAGGAACTTCTGTTTAACCGCTCTGATGGCAGTCTTAGCCAAGGGAGTAGGAGATAGAAACAGGACGGGGCAGCCAAGGTTCCAAGTCTGATCTTTGATATATTTGAGCCAGGGAATATTTAAAGCCTTCTCCAGAGCTAAACAATCTTGAATGATCAAGTTTGGGGTTGGTTGAGCCCAAATTCACAGCCAGCATAGGAGTGGTGCAACCACGATCAGGTCTGAGATGTAGCCTGCTCCCAACTCCTCACGTAGATTAAAAATTGGGGTGTATACTGGGACCGAGAGAAGTTTGCGCATAAAATTATTTTCGGCCCCTATATCATATCCTTATAACCCCAAATGTCGCTGCCGTAGGTGGTCATAGGGATGCACTTCGCATTATAGACCTTTAAGATCGCAGGGAGCGGCTTAGAGCCTATTCTTTTCGCGAAATCTAGTGTTGCCCCTGCTGCTCTAGCTAAAACGTTCTTTTTAAGTGTGCATTGTGCACACCACAACCGCTGGTCGTCAAAAAGCACCCCTGGGTATGGGAGTTGACACTTTAGTTAGCTCAGCCCCCTTACAATAAAATGTGGCCTTTGCCGCGCTCTCGAGCCTATTGTCATGGCATGTGATTTTTTAAAATTTGTAATTAGATCCAAAGAGTCCATAAAATCTATAAAACAATTTAAAAGCAGTTGCAGCCCCCTAGCGGTTCTAGAGACTTGAACCGCGTCATCCGCATACAGAAGTGCCAGGATCATTTTAGTGCCGGCTCTTGGTATGTCTTTACAGCAAGTTGTTAAGGAATCCCCTAGTTTATTAATATAGAGGGTGAACAGCAGAAGTCCCAGTATGCATCCCTGCCGCACCCCTCTTTTTACTGCCCAAGAGTCGGTCAAGCTGCCGTCTTCATTGAAGCGTACTGCGGCCGCTGTATTATCATGGGCGGTAGCCAGAAAGGAGATCAGATTAGCATCTAGCCCCATGTCACGAAAAATCACCCACAACTTGGACCTGTTAACAAGATCAAAAGCCAAGGAGAGGTCCATGAAGGCCAAATACAGATCCCACCCCCCCCCGACAGTATACTTCCCTATCACCAGGTGAAGGTTAAGGCATTGGTCCAAAGTCCCTCTCCCCAGCCTGAAACCATATTGGAGGTCCGAAACAATGTTGGCGCTATCAAGCCAAGCTGTTAGGTGCTCCAGGACTACTTTTCCCATGATTTTGGCCGAGGAGTCAAGAAGCGAAATGGGCCTATAACATGCTGGGTCATCCCTGGCACCCTTTTTCAAAAAAAGGGGATGATCACTGCCTTTGCCCATGACAGGGGAAAACCAGACATACAAGCTGCGTTAAAAACATGTGTTAAAATCTTAGTCCAAACTTTTGAATCTGCCTTATAAAGGTCAGCTGGTACTCCGTCAGGGCCAGGTGCTTTTCCTCCTGAAGTTGTGATGATGGCTTTGTGAACCTCATCCATGTTAAAAACAAGCATTGGCATAGCCAATAGGTCTCGCCTTTGGGACCTTATAAGTGTTTAGCCATGCAACAGTTGATGTTGTTGCACCAAGGATATTGTGCTGCATAACTAAATACTTAAAAGGTCCCAAAAGCGAGACCTATTGGCTATGCCAATGCTTGTTCAAGAGTAGGCAGTGGTCTGTGGGACCACTGCCTGCCCTTAAAAATGGTTTTACAAATATTCACAAAGGGGAAGGGGTCCCTTGCGGATCCCCTTCCCATTTGCGAATGGGTTACAACCTACTTGAAGTAGGTGGTAAAATGCAAATGTTTTGCGAACGCATTTCTGGTCACAAAACATTCACACTTACCAATGCGATTCGGTATTAAGAAGGGACGCCCTAAACACGCCCTTTCCTAATACCAAATCGCAAACCCATTTTGCAATTTGGTAACGGGTAACCGAATTGCAAAATTGGGTTTGATACATCGGAAAAGCATTTTTTCCGTTTGAAAACAGGCAGATTCTGCGAAAAGGCTTGATACAGCTGGCACTCAGATATTCCAGGGCTCGATAACACTTTGGTGGGAGTTACCCTGGGGTCGCTGGGTGATATGGTTTAATTCTGCTTATTTTAATAATGTTCTCTTGCCTTGTTTTTTATTTTTAATTGCTCCTTCTGCTTGGTCGGCGGGGGGGATTGATTGATTGGCTCATTTAATCTGAGTTATTCGGATGTTGTTTACTGCTAATTGTTTTAGCGCTGTATTATCCTTTTGCTTTGACGTACATTACCGTTTGTTCCTACTGTTGTGTCAGTGGGCGGTTTGCATGGCTTACTTCTCCTAGGTATAATCAAAGTATGAGTGTGGCATGGCGGGTGGGCATGATAGGTGCATCCCCTTATATTTGGTTGCTTTACAGTGTGTTGCTTCTTTCTTGATTAGCTGGCGGCCCTAGTCTCTGGTACCCTCTCTATGCTACAGAACTGGCTGACTTTTATTTGGCTCCTTGGTAAGCCTTGAGTGCTGGGGTGTTTGGACAGGACGGTTGTGTGTCTCAGTCCTGGAGGGGGTGGGGGGTCTGTGTGCTTTTTGTTAATGGTTTTTCAGGTTTGTCTACTGCAGGCGGTTTGTGTGAGGCGGTGGCATTTCTTAGCTTGGTGTATGGTGCAGTGGATGGTGCCGGAGATGATGGGTCTGAATCTGGTCCCTGCAACCCTCGGATGGTGGTTTAACAACTACGGCAACGCAGGTTAAGGTGATCACGTGGACTGTGCGGGGTCTTTCCTCCCCTACTAAATGTTATAACGTCCTAGCTTTTTTTAAATGGAGGGAGATTCAAATTTCATTTTTGGAAGAGACGCCTCTTGTGGAGTCTGAGGGCTGGGCCCTCCGGGGGCGTTGGCAGGGTCATCTTTATGCCACCACTTATTTGGCTTTCTCGCGCAGCACCCTTATTTGGATCACACCAGTGGTTCCTTTTCAGTTACATAGGTCAGTCGTGGACCTGGAGAGTTCCTGTGCACTGGTATTGGGCCATTTGGATGGGTGGCAACGATGTGGAGATAATGAATATTAATGCGCCAAATGTCCTCCAGTTGTTGTTCATGTCGGGGTTGCCCCCTCCCCACCCCTCTTATCGCTCATGGTAACTTACTGAAGGATTGTTTGGGAGGGGGGGGACTTTAATTGTATGGTGGATATCAGGTTAGAAAGATCACACCCTCCTTTGCACAGAACACCAGTGGCTAAACTGCCGGACTCTGCATGCACATGGGCGGTCCAATGGGATATGGGCGCCCAAACTGTTGAATTCTATGCAAAAGACACACAATTGATGGACAGAATGCAGAACAAATCAAAACATTTACCCCCAGTCAAGAGATCTGGGTTAAATCCATCATTCTTTTGCTCACCATGCCACCCCAGTTTAGACCTGCCCATATGCAAATCAGTCTTTACCCTGTGCCTCATGGGAACAGTCCAGCCCGAACTGCCAAGCCTGGTCCTCCCTGGACCGGAAACAAGCATCCTAGGACCGGATTCAGGGTATGTCACCCTTCTTCAGCCAGGCTAGCTTGATTCCAGTGGCACAGTGAGCCCAGGACCCACGTCTTGCATATGGCTGGGTTCAAACTGGAATGGCATGTTGAGCAAAAAAACGATGGATTTAGGCCCAGATCTCTGTACTGGGGTGAATGTATGACATTGTTCTGCATTCTGGTCATCAGTTGTTGTTTTTGCATTTGTCACCCCGAGTGGGACGGATATGCCCAGCCGTGGGTCATGTGCTCTCCATGCCACTGGAGTCAAGCTATCCTGGCTGAAGAGGGGTGAAACCCCGAAACCGGACCTAGGATGCTTGTTTCCAGTCCAGGGAGGACCTGGCCTGGCAGTTCGGGCTGGACTATTCCCAATGGGCACAGGGTCAAGACTAATTTTCATATGGCTGAGTTCAAACTGGAATGGCATGGTGAGTAAAAAAACGATGGATTTAGGCCCAACACTTTGTACTTGGGTGTATGTATGACATTGTTCTGCATTCTGTCCATCAATTGTTGTTTTTGCAGTTGAATTCTATGCAGCATATACTCCGGTTCTCATCCCCAAGCTTGAGGTCCTCTTTAATGACTCCTGTCAGCAGGGTCTGCTTCCTTCCTGTCTGCACAAAGCTGCTTTTGTGCCCCATCCCAAAATGAAGAAGGCCATCCTTTCCTGGATTCCTATAGCTCTCTGTCAAATTTGAACACCGATTATAAAATCTTGAGCAAGGTATTAGCGCCCCGCTTGAAGCCCCATATAGGCTCTCTGGGTCATGTTGGGCAGACAGAATTTATCCCCACACGTGGCACTATGCCTAATATTAGTCATCTGCTTCTCCCCTTGGATCAGCGCGAGAGATTGCCACAGAGGGTATTGGTACTTTCAGGGGACATAAGGAAGGTGTTTGACTCACTCCGGTGGGCGTTCTAATATGCCACCATATTCAGCATGGGCCTTGCTTTTGTCAGATGGACGCAGCTCCTCTACACTCGCCCGCTTGCTAGGACCTGCACCGGTTCTCTGACATTGGAAAATGTTGTAGTAGAATGGGGCACCCGACAGGGGTGTTCCCGATCTCCCTCATTGTTTGCGCTGGCGATGGAGTGGTTTGCTTGAACAGTTAGTCTAGGCCACCATTATTTTGGTCTGCAACTCGCTGGGAAATGCATGTTCCTTTCATTATATGCAAACAATACGTTACTCTGTTTGAGAGGGGAGGACAATGATTTACAGGGAGAGGTGACAGCTTTGCAGGAATTTGGCCACTATTCGGGCCTCAACTGGAGTAAGTCCCGTGTTTATCCACTTCTGGAGGCCGTGGCGGAGTGTGGCCCTCTATTTGTGGCTCCTGCTTGCGGTGGGAGAAGCACACTATCCGGTATCTTGGGGTTTCCATTCATGGATCACCAGATTAGTTATTCCATAGCAATTATCGCCGCACACTTGCTGGTTGTCGGCAGTTGGTGGCGTTTTGGTCTACAGTGCCACTTTGCGCAAGTGGTAGGGTTCCTGTATCCAATATGGTGGTCCTGCCCTGCATCCTTTATTTGTTTGTGGCTCTTCCACTTCAGTTCCCCCAGAAGTTCTTTCGGGAACTTGATGGTATTTGGTTGTCCTTATACTGGGGTGCATTGCGGCACCGCATGGCGCTCTGAAAGTTGCACTTACCAGTGTTGGAAGGTGGTTTGGCAGCCCCCGATCTGGACCTGAATTATAAAGCTTGGCAGTCACAAGGGAGGACCGGCTAGCAGTCCTGTCTGTGGGATGCAGTGGGTTCCCCCCTAGAGAGTGCTTCCCGACTAATGAGTTTTTATAAAGATTTTGCTAAGGCCTTTTCCTCCATCTAGTGTATGGAACTTTAATGTCCTCATTGGAACAGCCCGGTATGTGTGGGGCAGGGCCCTAACGAGGACGCATCCCACAGCTCCCTATATGCGCAAATTCACTCTTGGTAGCACGTCGCTGGAAGCAATGAGAGGATTGGTCTGGTTTCCACCGCTGGATGATGCCCAGGGTCACTATTTTGGGTGATCTTTTTGTCAGTAGTGAACTGTGTCCCTTTTTGACCCTTCAGGTGTCCTACGAGCTCCCAGTGAGGCATTTCTTGTTACACGGCACGCTGGTCCACGGGATTTGTGGGTGGCCAAACTTAGGGGCGGTTGAGCCAGCCAATATCCAGAGCATGATTGTTTACACCTTCTCTTTCTCATCTAAGATCGGAAAAGGGCTCTCCCGCAGGGGGATCAGACTTGATCTGGCAGCGCTCTGCCCGCATTGGGACACAGATATTGGGTCGTTGCTGACTGATCAGGGTTGGAGGAGAATTCTGAAGTGCACCTCACAAGGTGTCCTGGAATGCTTGCTTCAATTGTATTCAATTTTATTTACATCAGGCCTACCTCACCGCTCAGCACACCCACACCATTTTCCCTGCGGTAGCGTCTACAGGCCCTTGATGTACTACTGAGAGCGTAGGGTTTTTGCAAATGGTGTGGTCTTGCCCCCTATTGCTGTTGCACTGGATGTTGGTCCTACAGGTGGTTTGTAGTGCAACTGATCGAGAATTTTAGCTTATCCCTCAGTTGTGCCGAATGAGCCTTCACAACCGTGCTATGCCGTGACCCGGAATGCCATGGATAGATTTCTGGATTTGGCCCAGATTTTTTGCTTGTAGACCGATAACTATGAGCTGGAAATCGGCTCGGGCTAAATTTTTATAGGTTAGGGTTGGCGAGATGGGCCTGTGAAAGGGACTCACTTTGTGGTGAGAGGCCAGAGGAGTGTGGAAGGTTCCGTCCTGATCTGCATGGAAGACCATAGTGACGACTTGTCTTCGAGTGAACCATTAGGGTCGAATTATCTTGGACAGCTCAACGTAGGCCAGAGATGTCTGCTGCTGAGGGTACGTGGTTTCTGTGACAGGTGCGATATGGAATGTCTCAGTATGCCATAGTGGTACTGGAAGTAGATGGGCAGCCAAGGGACTGTGATAATTGAGGGAACATTAGTTTGGTTTAGGGACCCTGCAGTGGGTTTATGTTCTTTTTTATTGGCCTTAACGACTCTTGCACTTATGGCCCTTCCACTTGTTGTCAATATTACCTCTATTTGTGTTGCCTGCTTATTTTATTGTCTTACAGTTTCTTTAAATTATGTATGTTTTTGTTGCAATGGAAAATGAATAAAAAGTTATATTTTTTTTAAAACAGGTCAGGGTGTTCAAGGGGCAGGTCACCAGCATGGGCTCAGTAATTAACCAATTTCAATGTGAAGGTACAGGGTCGGTTACTAGGTGGCTCAACCAACAACTGCTGCCTGTGGAGGTTAAGGCTCTACTGCTATGAGTTCTATTTAACAACGAATCACTATCTGGTGATGAGAGATCTGTTAGACTAGTTGTTCAACGAACAGGCTACTATCAGGAGGCACAGTGGATGGTATCAACTAACTCAAGTTGCAAGCCTGATGCTAGCTGCTACCAATACCATATAGTCTCTCTGAGTGTTGAACCTGCAACTGGCAATTCCAGGCTTTGATTCCTCTGCACAGAAGAACATTTCTATTAACAGATACGACTAGCCTCTAGGAGGAAGTGCTCGGCTTGTTACAAGGAGTTCCAGGTTGGTTAGACATAGAGGCTCGATTCGCTGAACAGCAAAATGTAACTAGTCTCTTGTATGTAATACTGGGACTGCTACTAGCAACTCTTGCTCCTATCTACTTGTGCTGCGCAAGTGTGGGACTGTTCCGGACATCCTCATCACCACAAGAGTGGATTTATTAGTTCCTACCTGTTAAATTTAGACCATAGACAATTGCGGTGATGAGATGTACATATTAATCGAAGCTTCAGTTCACAGCTTGTAGCCATGCGTGGGAACAAGTCCACTGCAAATGGCTCGAGGCTATACCTCATAAATAGTCAATGTACTTTCGTTCACGTTTATTCGAGGAAGGGTTTGAGATTTGGTGCAGAGTTCATCACTAGCAGTTCCAGGAACCAACTAAAACCTACCCTTGGATATCAAGCTGCTTATTAGAATCCCAAGGTTACACCTAATCTCTGGGAATGAGTCCAGGGCCAGTTACAAGAAGTTAGCACTATGTTCTATTTAAAAAACACTTTTTTTTAAAAAACAATTAAAAAACACCACCACTGGCTGCACCTTAGAATAAGGTATTTTAAAACAAGCATATACTTACAGCGCTCCATGCCATTTAGTGATTGGATACTAAAGGCTCATATGATCTCAAATAAAGAAGTTCTGATAGGGCAGACCTTAAAAAAGGGAGTCTGCACAGTACAAACACCGAAGAGCAGTATGTTAAACAGCACTATATATACGAACACGGACATTAAAGCACATACTCACTGCACTGTGCAAGAGCTCTTTTAACAACCACATTATCCACGGAATTGAACATCAGTTCACTGGAATATCATAACTATATGAAGAGCATTTGGAACAATTACACACTGTACAAAGAACAGAATATCAGTACTTTGATTAGAAACCAGCATATTGGAAACCAAACGCAATGCAGGTACCTCACTACAGTAAACAGAGCAGACTATTCACACAGCTGGGTGGTCTGTGCAATGTATTGTGATGCAGTGGTAGGAATAGTCTACTCATCAGTACACTCAACACGAAGCACACTACTCGCGAATGGTTATGTTATAGATATTAACAGTTACTACCACTGTAAACACAGCAGACACCATTCACACCGATGCAACTGTGTGCCGTACATGATACTTTGCAACCAATAGTATATACTGAAGGAGGTCGTAGCATGAGGCCTGTTCCTATGTGAAGTTAGCGGATTTAGGACTATTCAACCTCCAAATATTGCTATGTAGGAATAACCTGCACATATGCAAGACCAAAGTATCTTTATATACAAACTGAACACTTTATATACAACCATGGTGCATCGCAATCACCCTATTCATACCTCTGGACGTTACCTTACTGCAAAATCCTCCACCTATTCATATAACATTATATTCTACATACCTCGTTCTGTTCATAGAATTGTGTATAACCATCATGTACAGCCCTTCAGCTATACAGATCAATGTATATTTTAATTCTGCACTTCATTAATTACCAAGGACCCATTGATAAACTTGACTGGAACAGACTCATTTGGGGCCATGCTTGTGGGAAGAAAGCAGACTGGATCTCAAGCAGAAAGGCCATCAATTTTTAGTA
This sequence comes from Triturus cristatus, assembly GCF_964204655.1. NCBI lineage: Eukaryota > Metazoa > Chordata > Amphibia > Caudata > Salamandridae > Triturus > Triturus cristatus. The sequence continues at coordinate 307,809,299 of NC_140592.1, forward strand.
GTGGACGGTATGACAAGCAACTAACGTATAGGCAATGGCAGAGATATATCCATAGCTTCAAATAAGTCAGGCATAGATTGTGGTCAAGAGGGTTCCAGGAAATGTTTGAAATGTTTTTTACAAAAAGGGCTCGAGAAACATCCTTTAAGGTCACAAATAAGCAACGGAGACCAGCTTCTCAATAAAAAGCATAAGACGACAGAGGCCTTCAACTCTGTTTAGACTTTCTCCACCAAGCTCTATAGTGGGCTCTGCCTTGCAGCTATTGTGGTTGGTATGAACTACGGTAATGTCCAGGATACTATCATTTTTTTCAGACCTCTGTCTGTTTAAACAACTGTTTTCAGCCACTTTGACCATTGCAAGTCAAGCCAGCCTTATATATTATCACCAGCCCCTGTCTATTTAATTTCCCAGGATTTGCCAGTCTCTTCCTTCAGCACTTCATGAATGTTGATCAAAAGTGGATTTTCCCTGTAGGTGTGACAACTTTCCTTATCACAGGATGAACAAATGTTATTGAACTAGAATTTCAGTTTAGCACTAGCTGATCTTTTGGTGTGCGCTCCATTTTATGGTTCAAAGAGCTGTCTTTGCAAAAAATATATTTTCTTGACCAAAATGGACCAGAAAGCCTACAAAGGCATCGCATGTGGCGGAGGCAGTGTTCTTTGAAGACTAAAAGCGAGCCAACACATAATGAGAATGAAATCAGGGTCCTTCAGTTCTCACTGGGTTAGCTTGCCGGGTAACTCCTAGAGCAAGCACATCTAATGCAGATGCAACAGGGTTAACAATGGTAACGGAAAATAGACTAAGTTCATGTAAAGTTATTTCTCAAAAGGTACAAGAGTATTACCATTACATCTCACCAAACTACCCTAGCTTTACCTCTTCACATGTAAAGAGGAAGGTTAATTAGATGCAACAGAATCCCAAGGACACTTTTGAACTGTATCTAGAAAAGATTGCAAGACCTTCACTTTAGGATTATTCTAGGCTATAGACGCCAGTCCACAGAACAGATAAAAGAATTAAGAGACCCTGGATAAAGAACTCTGTGCTAGAGGACATATCATAAGTTCTTTACCTGTGGCAACTGGGGACTGCTTTCAAAACACTTGAGTAATATGTTACTCTGAATTGATTATCCTTAACTTGTGAAGTGGCTTCGCGTCTTCGCCCGACGCCCAGGACATATTGTTTGGGGGTCAAGGGCAACAAGTTTTTATGTGTATTTTGTCCTTGGAGCACAAACACTTTGGCTGCCACTTTGCAATACCAAATTATGGATCAGGGAAGGTCACTGTCTGCAGTTAAGGTAATGTTTTTGTCCATAGGTTAATGCTGTTCAAAGTTGTATCTATGGTTCATTAATTGAAAGCCTTTATTATTAGGGTGAGTGCTCCAAGTAAATGTTGTAAGCCCTGACTGCACTATGGACAGGGGTTCCAGTATAAAAATGTGTAGCAAGATTGAGAATTCTTTGCTTTCAAAATAAAATGTTCCTAAAAAAATGAAAGCAAGAAACTTTTATTTTTGCTAAACTACTGTAAAAGTTCAGGTACCATTTCTAAACAGCATCATTTATTAACATGTGTTGATGCATGCTAGTATTTCCCAAAAATATTCATAATGGAAAAATCAGTGTTACCAGTTTCAAAAAGATTATAGGAAACAAAAATAAACAAGCATTGGCTAAGCCAGTAGGGCTGAAATTGTTGGTCAGCTTTTCAGTTTTGTCAACGTGTGACTTGTTTTGGCATGTTTTTTGTAAAACCTTATTGGTGTGGGAACTGCTGAGCCCTCCCTATTATAACAAACACTGGCAAAAGCACCGAACAAAACTACTTTGTGTGCCGATATGCTCCTGATGAAAGAGCAGAATGCGTTGAGAGAGAGGGGAGAGAGAAAAAGAGGAGAGAGAAAAAGAGGAGAGAGAAAAAGAGGAGAGAGAGAGAGAGAGAGAGAGAGAGAGAGAAGGAGAGAGAGAGAGAGAAGGAGAGAAAGAGAGAAAGAGAGAAAGAGAGAAAGAAAGAGATAAAGAGAGAAAGAGAGAAAGAGAGAAAGAGAGAAAGAGAGAAAGAGAGAAAGAAAGAGACAGAGACAGAGACAGAGACAGAGAGAGAGAGAGAGAGAGAGAATTTTAATAAACACAAAAGGTCACGGTCAACAGACCAGACCAAATTAGGGGCCCAATAATTCAAGAAAGTCTCAAAAGTGCGCCCATGGTATATGTCCTTGCATTAAGTGCAGCTATACGGCTTTTGGAAATTCCCAACAATTTGCATAAGTAGGACAATAAATAGTACTCCTAGAAAATATTTGTGAACTGCATTTTAGCATGAGCAAATATGCATGTGTAGATTTCCTCATGCGAAAATCTGAGTTTTTGCAAGTTCACTTTCCCTCCAACCACTTTTTCCCCAACTCTGGAAGAAAGTTTACCTCTGCCATTGTCAGGAGTAAATTTCCAACATTTCTCAGTGTAGGAAAAGATTAGAGAAGAGTTGGTAAAAACCCTTAGAACATGCAAGTTAGTAGGTTTGCACAGACTCAAGAGGGCATTCTAACCCTGGAACCATTGCTTACCACTACCTTCAGCCACAGTATGTAGATCTGCGGAAAAGTGGCAGCATAAGGGGAGTGCAAGTAATCAGACACTATTATGGTATGAGCCCTGGTATAATCAGAGAGGCTATATCAGAGCTCTTATATAATAAGATTGCTGCCATAATTTGTCGCTGCAACAAAAGGGCAAGTGGATTTTGTTACAGGGCAAGTAGATTTCTAAAGCAACCTGCCCCATAGACAAGAAGATATTTTATTAAATTCCACACCCCTGGATGGTAGATTTAGATTGCTAGTTCGAACTCTGGAATGTGCATTACAAACGTTCATGCAAGTTTCCAGTAGCTTCCAAAAGTCTCCCTTTCCAGGTTATCTCTTACTTCTCCTTTCGCTAAGCTATTTTGCTTTGTTCCATTCACTCCAACACAAGGACCTCAATGTGGATTCTGTCTTTAGCTTCTAAGTTTCAACAAGTTTACCTCCTCCACTCTGTACATTCTAACCTTGTTGACTTCCTGGGTGTTGACTGTGATATCAACGGCCTGCCTGGCAAAGATGATGTATGTGGGCAGCCCAGGTGGCTTGACATCAACTGAATGCACAAACGCCAAACACAGGCTTCAACACTATGATCCCAGCAACCTTCTTTTTATGTATTTATACAACTTGTAATGCACAATAGCTATCCAAATAGGGTTTCCTGTCGCTAAGACAAAGAGAAGAAATACAGATTCTAGCCTAGAATAACCAAGTCTTTAATCCCCTACAAAGTGCACTTCCTCAGGCACTCAAGAAGAGAGTTCCACAGTTTACGACCCAGAACTGCAAAGGAACGACCATCCATCGAGTCAAACGAAACCTAGGCACAGTGCATAAGGCCTGGTTCAGAGACCTCAATGGATCGCAAAGGGAGGTAAGGCACCACCAAACATTGAATGTAGAGTGAGTTTAGCCCTGCTCTGGCCATGAACATATAGCACAGAGCCTTAGATTGAATATGCTTCGTAACGGTCAACCAGTGAAGCTCGTGAAAGAGGTGGGAGACCGAAGCATGCTTCGGTAGCTGCAACCAAAGTCTAGCCGCCGAGTTCTGGACCAATTGAAAGCGGTGTATGGAAGCCTAATTTATACCTAAATTGGGGACATTACCATAATCAAGTCTAGATATAATTAGGGCTTGAATTACTGTCCTTTCGGCTGACGGGGGAATCATCCGGATGATTTTTATGGCTCTTGAGCACCGCAAAGCAGGTGGAGGTAACCTTGATCACCTGAGGCTTCATAGAAAGAGGCTCATCCACATCAATGCCCAGATTCTTAACCTTGGGGAATAGATCTGGGAGGTTGCCGAGAGAGTCTCCTGATAAAGCTCTTAAATTTGGAAGAAAATGAACTCCACCTCTTTGGTGGCCCGATCGATAATCTGCAAAATGAAACTCAATGGTAGGAAATATTGTGTGGCAGAACTGTTAGCCCCTGAGTCGCCATATTCAGCTGCCCAAAGTTACCAAGTTGTGGAAGCCTAGCCTTTCTAGCCACCTGATAAACACCACAACTCTTGCCAGGAAAACAGCTTTTAATTGATGGAGCAAAAAATGCACTGGAAATTGAAGTGCCTCCAACCATGCATTGATTGATTGATTGATTGATATAAGCAATGCAAAAATTGAACGGCAGCTGTCCCATGAGTGATTAGCTCAAAGTTCAGCAGCACATTTCCGAGTGCTCACCTTCAAAGTCAGCAGCGACAATTAATACACTGTGCCGAGCATATTAGGTATTGCAATCTGAACAGTACCTGCATCTCTGTGCTCTGACCTGCTAACACATACTCACAATCGCAAGGTCAAATGGGCTGGTAGCAGACCTCTGTGGTTAGCTCAAAGCTCTGCAATGAGTCAGCTACTGCAGGTACTCAATTATAGAGCACTGGTATTACAGAATCACTCAAACATTCGCTAACCCATTATTGAACTTTTCCTGCTACCACAGATCCGCACAGTAAGCACATTTTTTTACTCTGAACAAATAAATATCTGATCTTCAAGTCAGACCTCCCGGTGACAAAGGAAATAGCTGCATGCCAAGCAATTCACATTCGGGTTTCCTAAGAAAACGTATTTTCAGTAAATAGTAGCAATTAGCTCCATGCAGTGGATAAAGGAGTCTTTGACACAACATCCAAATAATTATGTTGCAATGCAATAAGACTGCAAGACAAAAAAAAAAGAAAACTATCATATCTGAAATGAAAATACTAGTTTCCCTGTGTCCAGTTACAATGTGATTTTTGCCTCTCCCCTTATCCAATGTACCCACCCAAGGTGTTGAATATTCTTGTGCTAGTCAAAAGGGGTCCTACCAGGTCAACCTTGTGTGCCGCTGTAAACATACCCCTATCCAGTAATTATGCCAGTAGTTATGCCAGCCCCATATTAGCTTTTCCACCCCTTTACGCTTCACCACTTCCTTTCATCTTTGCCATGCTCATAGCCAGAACACAAGTTGGAGGGGGTGGGGGGAGGGGGGGGGGGGTTACAAACAGGACATATGACATACTAAGCACCACTACCACAACACCCCGCTGTCCACCTTAAAGGGTGTCCTTCTCAAACAAGTTCCGCCATTAAATATACCACTAACATACCCTATCTCGTTAAACACGCCCCTGCCTATCTGACAAAGACAAGGATTGCTGAATCGACTCTTTCAACCATTTCTGGCAAGCTTCCAGGAGAATGCTTTGTCAACATCAAAAAGAGGGTGTTGATCAAAGAGGAGGTGCTGTGTTGATTAATCAAACCCACAGCAAATGAGAAAAAGACAATTGCACATATTCCTCCTTTATTGTCTGCCCACCCGTCCATTAGTTTAGCATCCTGAAAAAAAGCTGACTATAATGGTACAAGTGATCATCTGGACCAGACACTGTTCATGTCGTGAAGGCTCAGTTAATAATTACACATCCTTAATATTTGCGTAAACTGCCTTAAATATGGGCCTGCAGAAGGAATTCATGAGGTTGTGGAAAATCTGTGTTTATGATTGGTCAACTCAAGATAGGACAAGGACACAGCAGCAATCTGTTATGACTAATTCCTATAACGTGTGGAATTTCACAAAATCGAACCCACTTGTCCGATTAAAAAAAAACGACCAGTGGCATTTGGAGCCATGCAGATAGGAGAAATATTATGGCACACTTCACATACCAAACCTCCGATGATATCTGCTGCAATTATGCCATGGCTTATATTATGTAACTGCATTTATATAGTACTTACTACCCCTGACGAGGTGTCAAATCGCTACTCCAGAACCCATAAAGGATTAGGGTTGTATTTGTATAGTGAAATATGAAAGCAAGTTGTCATGGTTTAGACTGTAGAAAGGCCATGATTATGCAACCTTTCTGGTTACACATGCCTCTGAACATTCGAGCGCTCTATTTCTGTCACATCTTTGACTATTCACAGGATTTACATATGCAGAGGCTCTATTTATGCTACGTATAGGCTGGTTCAGGGAGCATTCAAGGGGTCTATACGTGCAAGCACTTTCATTAAACCAAACTTCTAACTAGAGCAGATAACTGATTTAATTGAACCATTTCTCTCTTTCTTTAGAGTTTCTGAGGTAGAGTCTTTTCAATTTCTCTTAGAAATGTACTTTTGAGCATCCACGCGGTTTCACAAAATGCTACTGTCAGTAAACATAGACGTTACTTGTGGTCCGTGCCTAGGTTGATAACTAAGGCTCAAAGAGATTGCCTATAGTTTGACCACATGGTGTAATACTTGAACATACAACAACTCACTATGCCTCAGTTTCCTTGTGTGCCATAACCGAGAATATACCAAGAGCTACGTCAATGACTGCATCTTTTCACTGTTCATGCACAGAACTGTCAGAATGTTATTGGCCCGAATAGCAAAGGTACTGACGCATTCACGTTTGGTGTATATGTATAAAAACAGGCTGTGCATTGAACAAATTCACGCACACAAACACTTTTGTGTGGGTAAATCTAATCACAAGGCCTGAAGTGCCTTGTGCGTTTGCACCCCACGACAAACTAATATAGTAAAGGATAAACATCGACACCGCTTCACCCCATTTTCATCCAGGAAATTATTAGAAATTTGCTCTTGTAAGGGAAGGAGTAAAACATCACCTCTCCCAATAAAGGCTGTGGGTGTAAGAAAAGGGGAACAAAGAAAAAACTAACACGTGGATTTGCACTCATATTTTCACAAGGGGAAATATGTGCATGTATGTTTGCTTACTCTAAAATGGAATTCACAAAGGCTTGCTAGTAGTATGCCTGGAAACCCACAACAGTTTCAGGAATTTACAAAGTAGGCCTGGAAACCTGCAAGACACAAATCTACACACCCATTGAAGCCCTCAAGGAACAAGGATGCTATTTTGTGACTTTGTTTAAGAATTGGACCCTTTTTAAAGTTAAGTATTTATTTTACATATTGGCCATAATGGGATTACACAGATTCTATATCAAACATTTTATTTATTAATGCCTCAGGGAAATGGTATTAAAAGTTGTCCTTAAATTGCACAATAATTTAGTAAAACGGTTATTAACAATTGTCTGCTATTTTTCAATCTGGGTCAATGGATTTTGAAAGCAAACACATTGCACAATAATGTCTGCAACTTTCATCTATTCTTTCAAGTAGCAAACACAGTTTTGGATCTATTTTATTTTGAAAGCAAACAAACATTAATCTTGGTTCCATTTTGATGAATGCTTCTGCATATAGTAGTACTAACTTTATTTGATTTTGTCATAAAATCACAAAAGTATAGGCAATAAAACATTACAGTCATGAAAATGAGTGAGCAGGTTGAATGCCACATGAATGTGAAAAAAATACTCAAACAAGCACAGTGTAAAACATTATAAATTTCTCATACAAAATCCACATTAGAAGCAGGGCTTGCATCAACGCAACTATAATCTATTAGACAGAAAGAGGGTGTGCATCTCCAGTGCAGTATCCCAGATAAGAAGCGTGACATACAAAAACGTGTAGTAGGAGACTGTAGCAGTTGAAGAAACAGAAATGCTGGTCACACGACAAAATTTCAGGGAAAGGAGTAAAGGGCAGATATACTGATGACGTAAGCTGTTAAATCTTGGGCACGTCATAACAATATAAGTATCAAGGGTAGAAATATAACAGGAACATTCCTGTAATTCTGAAATTTATGACCAAGCTCCCTTGGGCAACATCAGCTGATAAAACAGATTTAACCTAAAATAGGTCGGCATCCCCAAATTTAAATACAGTTCCATCCCAGGGACGGTTTTGACCATGCTAAAATGACATTGAGCGCTTGCTCAGGGCCGAGGGCTCTCGCTCCGTTGCCACTCTGGAGAGAAAGGCCTGCTTTACCCAAAGAATATCCCCCTTCACAATGCTCTCAGGTTCTACAAAACTGGGCGGCCCAATAAAGTAAGATTTCATTTAATATATGAGAACCATGGAATGAATATGGGGCATATAATCCAGGTTCAAAAAAATCTCGCACTATAGATCTGTTAAGATTCAGTTCCTCCTTTAACCCAATGGACAACCATAAAAGCAAGGGTCGTAAACTGATAAAATCAGTGATGTACCCCAACCCGGTTTTTTCATGGACAATCTTACTAGGTGTGCCCTGGGGGACTTTTAAGAGGCCTTTAATAAAAGAAATATCGATAATCTGTAATTGGGCAACTGACACAAAACCCCAAATATCACACCCAAAGCAGACTGGGGAGATACACTTACCATAGTCTCTATATATGTGTGTGGCCTGAACGCCTTGAGAATACGTGAATGACATTAATGGCTCTTTAGAACCTCGAGGCATTTTGATGGGCCGAGGGTTGGCAAGTGAAATGGGAATCCAGTAGGATCGCTAAATAGGAGAAATGTTCAACCCTGCTGATAGGGTGACCCTTTATCACTGCATCTGCATATTTTCAAATGGCTTAAAACTGATCTATGTGCAAGACCAACTTTCGTCAAGTGTCTTCATTGGCAGCAAAAACATACACACACTTAACAGCCCTATGTTTTTATTTATTTTTATTTTCAGAGTTTTATATAGCGCTGGCCAGACCTGAGGGTATCGGAGCACTTTACAACCTTTTGTGATGTAGCAATCATTAATAAAGTGAGACAATATAAACACAGTAGTAACTGCAGCGATTCGTGACAAGTTCTTTTCAGGGAGGGGGGGACAAAGGTATCAATCGCATAACAGTGAAAAACAATAGTTAACAGATTAATTCTTGACGCGAGTCCAGAGGCAGGTGGTGACAAAGTCTTCTGGTCAGCGTGACTGTATACTCTCTACTGGGCAGGATTGGGTGGCAGCTATCCCTTCGGAAGAGATCGGCTGAGGTAGAGGTCTTTGAGCTGGCTTTTGAATTTTATGAAGGAGGGGTTTGTCCTGATATGGACTGGGATGTCTTTCCAGATTTTGGGAGCATTATCGGAGAAGGAGTGTGATAAAGTTTTTTGTTTTTGAGTTCTCTGAGGGATGAGGAGTAGGGTGTTCGTACTCCTAAGGTTCCTTGTCTGACCCGCCTTGGTGAGTTTGGATGCCAGGTAGGCAAGTTTACCCGTGTGCAGAGCTTTGTGAGCGAGACACGCAGTTCTGAAGCTTGCACGCATTTCTAATGGGAGCCATTTTAGCTCCCTGAGAGCGGGAGAGATGTGTTCATATTTCTTTACTCCCATGACCATCCTGGCTGCTGCCTTTAGAGTTGATCGGAGGGGAGCCAAGTGAGATTTTGCTGTGCCTGTGAGGGTTGCATTTCCGTAATCCAATCTGGACAGAACCAGGGATTGTGTGGCTTGTTTGAGGACATTGGAGGGATGAAGGATTTTATTTTGTTGAGTAGTTCTAGGTTGAGGAACACGCTCTTTGCGGTGTTCTTGATGTGTTTGACCATGTCTAAGTTAGGGTCCAGAGTGATTCCAAGAGATTTTACGCAGTCAGCAGGGGTGAGTTTGCAGTTGAGAGCATCAATGGTTTTTAGCCAGTCTGTGATCTTGGGGGTCTGCTCTTTATTGGATATGAGAAGGATTTCCGTCTTGTCTTGGTTGAGTTTCAGGTGGTTGAGGGCTAGCCAATGTTTTACTTATTTTAGGGTGTTGTTTAGTCTCTGAATGTCATCAATGGAGGAGGTTTCCAGGTAGATCTGTGTGTCGTCTGCATAGAGGTGGAAGGGGATGTTAGCTTTTTTGAGTATGATGGTGAGGGGCTCCATGTAGATGTTGAACAGTGATGGAGAGAGGACTGATTCTTGGGGGACACCCCTACTTATGCAGAGTAGGTCAGACGTGAAGTTTTAAATTTTTACTCTTTGAGAGCGGTTCCGTAGAAAGGAAGTAAACCACTGTAGTACTACTTCTTCCGCTCCCACCCTTTCTCGGAGTGCGTTAATGAGCAATTTGTGGTCTGTCATGTGTCGAAGGCTGCCGATAGGTCCAGGAGTATGAGTATACAGCATCGGTCTGTGTCGAGTGATATGTGGACATCATCGAAGACATTCAGGATAGCTGTCTCCGTGCGGCAACCTTTTCTGAAACCCGACTGGTGAGGGTCTAGTAGGGTGTTGCTGTTGAAGTGTAAGTTGAAGGAGAACACATCTTTCTAGGATTTTGGCTAAGAATGGAAGATTGGATACAGACCTGAAGTCATAGAGATCATTTGAGTCAGAGCCTGTTTTTTTTTTTAGTAGCGGCATGACTTGAGACAGTCTGGCAGGATTCTGGTTGTCAGGGAGCGGTTTATAATCTTGGTCCAGTGCGGGCTAGTGTGTATTTGAGCTTTCTAGCCAGTTGGGCAGGGATAGGGTCCGCAATGTGAGACGAGGGATTGGATTTGGTAATCATTTCAATGATTTCTGCTTCAGAGATGGGGTTGAACGACTTCCAGTTGGTAGAGGGGTGTCTGGGTGGGATGATTTCTTCTTTGCCATGGGGCGGGTTTTCGCTGGGTGGACTGCGGTGGACGTCCAGGGAGAGCTCAATCTTGGTGATTTTATCATTAAAGAAGTTGGCAAAGTTGGCACATAGGATTTTGGAAGCCTGCACTATGTTGTTAATTCTCTCTTCTGTCTCTAATCATAGCTCCTGCAATCGCTCTCTGGAGTGTACAGAATTGCTGCCTGTACAAATTAAACTGAGGTTTCCCTTACTAAGTAAACATCATAGTTAGGATGGTGTGTTCTTTCTTTTGATACCAAATTATCCCACGACATGAGAGTTTTTATGAGATGTTAAAATTGTATGGAAATGTTGTATTTGTTATTATTACTAACACTTCCCAACAAATAAAAATGTGATATCTGTCACTTGCGCTTACAGTCATCTAGAACATTCATTATGACCTGCAGAGCAGCAGATTCCTCCCTTCAAACATAGAGCAAAATAAATCAGCCAAAATGAATTGGGGTTTTTCCAAGTATCACAGACAAGTAGCACAATCTAGTGATACAAATGCTTATTATTCAAGAAGTTTCTTGAGGGTTGAAGTTCAAGAAAAATACCTTTAGCTCTAGCGGTTAGTGATGCCGGTTGATTGAGAGAAAAGTACTGATTATAACTACAAGCAACACAAATGTAGGGAATTTGCCATTTAAGTCTCATGTTTATCGAGTTGAGACCCTTAAACGTTTGGCCTAAGGGGTGGTATCGAATAGACAAGCATATGTCATCTGTCTGTGGTACTTGCTAAAAAAATATATATATATATATTTGTGGCATGTCTTGTTTTCATCCAACATCAAACAGAATGTCCTTTGGGTGGGAAGCATAAATGTATTTATAGGATCACTTTCTCTATGCAAAGAGCACACAAGCATATGAGGGAACGATTTCTCTATGCTGAGAGCTGACTGGTAGTAAATGTTTACTGACACAGGAAAAAATACAGGAAAGTTTGTCAGGGATTGATCCCACACTCAAGACAAAAGCCCTACATTGAAAGGATTACTTCCAGTAGGCAGAGAGAGAACACATGAAAGCATGGATTCTGTTATGCACAGAGCAGGTATTATGTTAGGATTGCATCATATACACATAGAGCAGACGAGAATTAAACGACTGATTCCACTTTGCAGAGAGCAGTCTCATATGTAAAGGATCGTTTTCTAGGTTAAAGAGCAGAAATGAGTGTAAGGGATCTCTCCCACTTTGGAGAGAGCAGACACATACACAGCATAGCTTTCATGAGAAAGGGTGGCATGACAAATGATCACTTCTACACAAGATTCAACTTTCTTTCTATAGAAGACTACAACGAATTCAGAACACAGCCACAATTTTCCTTTACCTTGTAAGATATGCACACACATCTACATGGCTTTGAATGCTCTCCACTTGTTACCAGTCACAAGAATATCATCACTTAAACTATTATGTAGCACTCAAAAGGTATAAATCATACAGGTCCTGAATTAAGACTTTACAAAATCACCAAATACTACCATCTTAGGAATTTACGCTCAAGACTAGCACTGTGACTAATCTTACCACCTTACAAAAATAACAAAAAAAAACAATAGTTGGCGACAATACTGTCTCCACACAGGACTGCAAAGGTATGGAATTCGCTCCCAGCAAAAATAAGAGCCAACCTAACCATCACAAACACACTTATGTGCTACATTTTAAAAGGTGGGACAAACAACAACGCCTGCCCTGTCCACAGACAGCAGCTCTGACCTATCTGTTGTATAGGAGAAATCAATCTTCCCTGCTTTTCTATCAGTTCCTTTATGATTAAATGTACAAAATAAAAGTACAATCTCACACCCAAATACTCTTATATTTGCATGCAATACTATAAGCAGCCACCCTTATATTGTAAGCATCCATGCAGGAAAATACATTACCTGATTTAAGACCATAAAATACCTACCCATCCTCTGCATGCCCTTCTCCACTGATTCCACTCCTATTCATAACTGCATGTATTTCAGGGAGTTGCCCATATCTTGAACCGCAGTCCAAATTCCCCTCTGTTCTTTTAAAACTGGTAATCACTTGCCTGCAATTCATAACTACACCAATATTCCTCTGCCCTGTCTATTCATTAAACAGACCATTCACATCAGTCAACATAGCACATCCAGCATGCTAGCGAAAACATCTAACTCGATGTAATGCCACCACAAAGTAACTGGGGTAATTGCATAAAGGGTTTCTTTCAAAAACACAAGAGTTGACTGAATAAAAAAGTTAAATAAAGAATAATAATAAATTGGCCACTTCGTCAGTGGTAGTAAGTACTATATAAATGCAATACAGTACACTTAGAGCAGTCACATCTAAAGGGTAATTTGAGGAAAGTAAAAGCCAAAGCCGGGAGTAACCGATTAAAAGACAGAGCCCAAGTCAAAATATCAGAAAAACAAATCGGTAGCCAATGCACACATACTAATCTTCCGCTTACATTTGTTCCCCCAAAACACATTCAATTTCATACCACTTTGGCACAAGGCATGTTTTTGCTAAGAGCATTGCTACAGAGCCCATGCACATGGTATCCAAATTCAAATGCCTTCTTGCTTCAAAAATGGAGGCAGTCTGTTGTGGCTGAAATGTCTTCGCTCCACCCCACGCCAATCTGATACTGCAGCGCGGAACTGCTCGGATGAAGAAGATAATGAAACTGATTCAGGTCATTTCAGCTTGGCCCTTTACGCCCATGCATAAAACAAAGGAAGCCTTCATGAACAGACGCGCAAAGCGCACCGAACATAAGGAGTAAGGAGGCTGTTGCACCCATCACCTGTTCAAGTCCTTCTGTGCAGCACAACCACACTCCCCATTTAAGTGAGACAACTGGGATATAACTGAAGACCTCAGGGTCACCCGAGCGCGTTCTGAAACAGCTGCTAACAGACACCCCTCTCACCCACAAACCACCTGTTGTACCTCTACCACGAGCAGAGAAACACCAAATAGGCTGGCAAGTGCAGAGATGGATGAAAGGGGTTATAAATGTGCACAGACACGGGTTATTGTCTAAAATGCAGTAAACAGGTGCACGGTAATTTAAAGGCTGTTGCTGCATATGTGAGCACCGCAGGCCATATACATCCAAGTTAGTATCAGAGTATGTGCGTAAGGAGAATCAAGGCCCCCCCAAACATTATTTACATAGAGCTTACCACCAGTTTTATTATTTCTTAGTGCTGAAAATATTTAGTTTGACTACTACCCAACAGATGGAGTATGTTATTGCATTACATGTACATATTAACCATCAAATACAATAATTCGGCACACAGCCGCAGCGTGGGAGGGATGGAGGTGAGTTGCAGAGAGGACACAACGATGACACAATAACATCCGTCACTCTTTTGCCAATCGCCATCACTTCCATATATGGTGACATAATCCCCTCAAAGCACCGGCGGTCATTCAACCTCTTTGTCTGCCTACTGTTTGCAGCAGCACCCAGAATTTGGGTGGCAGAAGAGAACTAGACCCGGGGAATGCCTGGCTCAGGATCCTCGTGTCAGGATTGACATGGCACGCGCAAAAATGAATGCCTAGAATCGGCGCCTTGGGACCCCAACACTTGACTAGTCGTGCTTTCCAGGTTGATTGAGACATGGAGTGATTGTTAGATAGAATTGTCTCAGACAGTTGATCTGAGCCCTGTGCCAAATCAGCGAGCAGCTGTGCCATTGACTAGAGTGGTGAAGGACTACTTGCACCAGGGACATGGGAGTATAGAATTGGAGGGACTGTGGCAAGGGTGCTCTTGCTCTGGCAGACTAACGTTATGTAAGAAATCTTGCACAGACAGCGTTGTACCGGTTCTGCGTCTGGCAGAAGCTTCCAAGGCTACCATAAATGATGTACTGACAGTGCATCTATTTAGACAGAATGCTTGGCTAGCTGCTACCACTGCAAAGCCTTGGCCGGAGGGAAAGCGAGCAGTCTGTTCTATACCTGCATTCTGTGTGAGCAGTGTAGGAAAAGAGGGGATCCAGTCAGATCCCAGACCCCACACTCATTTCCGAGCAGGGTCTTAGATCAGGGAGTTCTACTGAAATGTGCCGACTGAGTCCTGGGGTAAGTTGCCGACAGAGAGACACACACAGCAGTGCCCACACTTTGCATGTTTTGCTTGCAAAACGCAACCTGCAATGATTAAGGTCTCTTCTTTTTAAGTTCGAGCCAGGCTCACGATAAATGGATCACTTTAAGAGCCATCAGCAGTCTTTTCGTCTGGGGCTCATTGAGTCAAGGAGCTACCTGGAGCCCAACACCAGGATATTAATGCTAGTGAGGAAACAAAGACACCCAGCTCGTCACTTCACAATTACTTAAGAGATAAACTATGATGTGTATGTAAAACATGCATGCACTATAAGTGTCACAGATGTATCTATCTGTATAGCTAATAACTATTTACACAGCATTTAATAAGTGTATACGTGTATATTACTATCCAAGAAGACCCTTTCTATAGCAAAACAGTAAGGGCCAAATGCATGCAGCTCCTCGATACCGGTTCAGAACTCGCTGGGCTATTCAGAACTGCAATGCGTGACCTGCAAATAACACATGGATACAGCAACAATAACCGGCTGAGCTATCCACGTAGAATTCAAATATGTGGCTTGCATGTTACACTCTGCTTTGCAGCATGCACATTAACCTATTTATGCTATTTTAGGCCAAATCAAACCAGTGACTACACTGCAAATAAAACTCAACTCCAATTATATTAACCATGAGAGGTACCTTACTGCTAAAATAACCTGGAACTTGCTGGGCATACCAAGAGCTCTGCAACAGGCGACTTAACCCTTTTAGACATTTTAAAATTAAGTCTCTTTGTGAAAAAATATGTAAGCCAGGCTACACCTACTATCACAGTTGTCATTTTTGCCCATTTCTTCGTGGCAGAATTTTTGCAAAAATAAATGTATACTTTGTCAGAGTCCAATCCTCATGACACCTCCACATTTCTGCTGCCACCACTTATTTCTGGGATCCCGGAGAATTTTTTGACCCCATATTCAGAACTGTGTCTCAGAGAAAGGTTCAATGCTGCTCATGCCAACAGCAACATCTGGGGCCGTATTATGCATTGTGAAGGTTTGCACCCGGCGCACCTTTTAAAAGGTGTGCCGGGCGCAAACAATCACAATGCGCTATTTTATGATGTTCGTGCTGCCCCCGGGGCAGCACATTCATGTGAAAACACGGAGCCGCTGCTTCGTATCTTCACAGTGCAGGCGGCATTGCCGCCTGCACTTTTACAGGGTAATACAGATCTCCTTGCAGGTCGTTGCATTCAGTGACTGCACCCGCCTCTAAGGGGATGTCTAGGGGGCCCAAGGGACCCCCTTTACCCCTTGCAGAGGGGTGCTTTCAAGAGGCGCACTGACAGTGCTCCAGTTTTAAATGGTGCACTGTCAGTGTGCCTCCTGAGGGCTCCTTTGACTCTGCGCCCGCTTCTGTAATAGAGTCAAAAAATTTCCCTCATTGGCATAGGGCAAATATAGAAGGGGACGCACAAGCGTCTGCGCCCCCTTCTATAAAACCAAAGTACCCCAAGGTGCACAAAGCGGGCGCCAACGCCCGTGGCGCCCCCAGGGCACCTTGTGTAATATGGCCCCTACAAGGCAAGTCTACCCTGTTCATCCTCTGGATACCGGTGCCTCCAGGCCTTTATCAATCTTTCGTCCACTTATGAAAGCTACAACCAGGGAACTTGAAGCATTAGAACCATGAAGTTCACTTCTCCACTGGCCCCTTCATCACTGATGCTTACTTACATCTTGACCCATTCCTACCAGTTCAGCCATTACTTGTCTAAGCAGTGTGTTTGTTAACTTGTTTTTATGCTCTTAGTATCCATCGCTCATCAAAAAAAAAAAAAAATAACACAAATCGCTGATACTTCTTGGATTATATTTCTGTCTCAATCTTCACCTCCAAACTGCTCAAATAATGCACTGTTCTTCAAGCTTCCGAATTTATTGAAACCAATAACCCTGGATTCTATCCAGTTTGGCTTACAGCCACTCAGTGGCATGAATCCACTCTTCTGGTGACCTTCAGTGAACTGAGGTTGATGGTCGATCATGGCAGCATGGTGCCTATAAGCCTCTTAGATCTCCCAGTAGCATTCAATAAGGTCTTTCTCATACCAGCTGAATAACTATTCTGGAATGGGTATTCAGCGGTTTTCCTCTGGCCTAGATCAACCTTCACTTTCTGAATACCCACCTTACCGCTCACCTTTCAAGCTTCTCATGTGAAGTTCTCATCAACTGTTGAGTTCTCCTAGGCTCTTGCCAGTACCAGATTCTTTTTAATATTTACGCCGCCGTACTGTGAAGTCTTATCCTTCCCCGCTGCCTTTCTCTCATCATGGCCATTCCCACAACCATTCTCTAGTGGCCTATCCTTTGAAATTCGATTGACATCAGTCTTGAGGAAAAAACGGGGCATTCTCAATCTTCTTTTTAAGTTTGTCTTTCTGAAGGTGTCGGGTAGATTGGGGCCAAAGCTCTCACACTGAACCCAAATAAAACCAAGTTTTTGATCAAAGCTGACTATCCTTTTCAGCTGTTCATGATTATGGCGGCTGTCAAAATTACACTTCTCTCCCACTCTATCAGAATAGGTCTCGAATTTGAACTTCTTTGATCACATGCTTTCTTCCTCCAACCAAATCACACTCATTGCTACCAATTAATTCCTCTACATTTATATATGCAGCAAAAATCATTCCAACACTTTCTGCAGATTACAATAAAATCATAGTAATTCAATCAGGAATTCTTTCTAGCTTGAATTGTGGCATTTCTCTCTATCTAGGTCTTTCGTACTACCTCACTGTATAGCTTGAGATAATGCCATTTTTCTGCACTAAGTTCATTCGGGTGTCTTTAGCCAATCATTTTTTTATACATCCTTGGCTCCACATTGTGTATTGATCTATGTTGAAGGCCCTCTGCTGCGTTCATAGTGGTTACGATACGCAAGGTCCTACCTATCTGCAGCCACTGTTTCTTCTTTACAGACTTCCTTGCCTCGTTCAAGCTACTCAACCTGATATTTTTTGCCTTCCCCATATTTGCAAATCCCATGCCAGTGGACCTGCTTTCTTCTTTATTGGCAGACAAACAGTGGAATCTTGTGCCATCAATCCAATTGTGTATATTTTTGCAAAGCACCTAAAAACGTAGCTATTCCCATCCAGGCATGTATGTAGCCTCTGATCGCTCATAACGTCAGTGCATCCCTCAGGTAACCATGCGCTGCCTTAAATTAATTTCATTCATAGTGGGTGCGCGAATAGGCAGCATTACTGCTGGTCATGCACTACATACATGTCCATGTGTGAGGAGAGCATTCACTGTTGTGGTCCATGGAGTACATATGTGGATGAGTGCGTGTGAAGCATTCACTGCTATTCCAGTGCAGTTTGAGAACACTTTTTAAATGATACCAGAAACCTAAACCAACATTTTCAAAGACTGGTTTGAGCAGCCTTTCCATCAATTGACTAAAAACGATTTTGCTTTGACCCTGCGGAAAAATAATCTCAAAGATAGAATCTGAACATCTTGAGTCTGACATTTTCTATATGAAAATGTTCGAATGTGGCGATGAAATAACCAATGGCATTCAGTCCGGTTATAACATGTTAAGAAATCCCGGCCTTCAGTGAGACCCAAAAGCCGCAGAATGATTTATTAGCAAAATCTTAATTTTTTGAGATAGTATACTATCTAAGGTACTGGAATCGACTATATGAATAGTAGCAATTAATTTCAATTTGGCAAACTGCCTTTGTAGCACCTAAAATTATCTTTTCATACAGTGGTACATCACAAAGATGCCCAAACAATAAAAATGTATTCTTAAATACCCAAAAGACAATTTGTAAAGAAATGTTCTGTTGTTACATATGGAGATGGGATTTCAGGTGATAGAGAGCTAAAATAAGACACGGCCAACAAATGACGACTCTTTTCTGTCAGTGATGCTCTGCATATGGCCATACCAGTCGCGAGCAGTGGTCGAAGTGGGGGAAAAAAAGTAGGGGGAACTGTGGGCTGAAAATTAGAGGGTGGGAATCAGAGGTGTGGCCAGAAAGAGCAAATCCTTCTAATTTTTAGTATTTGTTTTGCATTTCACAACCCAGTTATGCTATTTAATTCAACCAATGGATACACGTCTATTTAAGGTAGAATATGAGTTATTGACATTCAGAAAGTGGGATATCTTTTCAATCACAAAATGCCCTAAATACGCTTAGAAGTGGAATCACAAGCCATTTATCTCCAAGCATGGAGTTTCTGTCATCAGCACTTCTCCCTTTTTCTACAAGAGCAGTTCAAACATGAATGGCAAAATATCCTAGTTTGCAAATTTTTACTATATAATTATGGCTATGCCATATTTTCCTCATAATTCATCATCTGCTGCATAATTTGAAGATTTTAACAAATAATTTGTTTGTAGCTCAAACGTATCAAAAGTTACTAAAAGATGTGACTTCTGTTTCTGAGAAGTGGAGGGCCTTTTGCAAAGGTTGACTGGTCACCTTTCTCACTGCTGCATTTGTATGTTACACCGGTACTAATAAGGCAAACTCTTCGCAGAGACTGTTAACATGTTTAAAAATGTCAAAATAATAAAGTATCAGAAAATATACTGCATTAAGCTGCAGCCTTTCTTTTGCTGCATAATTTAGTCAACACTGTGGCATAATTGTGTCCCCCATTGCTGCATAATTCCAGTGCCCCAAAGCAGGCAGCACATGTTAAAAATGCTTGTGCATTAAGCAGAGAGACCATGAAGTTTGAGAACTTAGTTTGGTGTGCGTGCAAATCCTGCATTGCCAACCCCTGGTGAGTTGCAGCTACTACTGCTGAAACAAAGTCAATAGAGGTACCAATGGGTGAGGTGGACTGGCCTCAAGGGCAGGGCCTACTTTAGCACTGGTGGAGCCCTGTGCGACAATATTTATTGGTGCACCGCAATGACTCCCTTCGCCAGGGATTCCCTGACTACCACCCTTTAACAGCACCCCTCAAGTCTCCATAACCACACTCTCTCTCTCAGATGCATTTAATTTGATTTACAGCACCACTGATACCAGTGTAGGTTGTCAGAGCACTTTACATCACATGCATATGTAAATCACTATATAGGAAATGTTATATAAGATAAAGGACTAAAAGGTGTAGGAGTCACATAACAACCGTACTAGTAGGCAGTATAGTTTAATAGTGGTTGGTCTGGAGAAACACCAACTCTGAATTTAGAACGTAATACCATGGTTGGGGGTTCTCTTGGATAACCAAAATGGATTTCTATCCAAATGAACCCTTTTTGCAACGAGGATAATCAAAGACTGGGGAAAAAACACAATGCTCTAATTTATACCTTGCAGTTTCCATCCAGCTCTTAGATGACAGTTAACAGCTCAATGTTCTATGTTAGGATTTCAACGTATAAATTGCAAGTAACAAAAGGATCTCTCCGACAAAAGCAGTAACCCACTGACCTATTTACATTATGTGCAGTTTGTGAGTCAAAACTTCCACTTGACAAAACTCCATCTCTCTCTAGGAAGAACATTAATCACCAGAATTATCATGACATTTGTATTGTTGCCGAAAAATGCTGGAGGCCAGGAAGGAGGCAGCAAGTCCTTTTAGAAACATAATATATTTGCCCATAATCCTGTGAGTTTGCATCCTTTAGACGCCTCCTTGTGAAAATAAAAAAAGCAAGTCTTTATCCTTAAACAAGTTTTATATGGGAATACTTCTCTGAATTCAGATATGTATTTCGATGACCTCTCAGACTAACAGGCTACAAGAATTCTAAATTAAACACATCTGCATGGCTGCAGCAACTATGGATCACAATTGCCTTAGCAAGGATGCTATGGACCACAAGGAACTACAGGCGTTTACAGTGGCGGCCACCGTTTAAAGTCTTGGGAGAGTCCTTTGACTCCTTAGGGCTTGTAGTCCTTGTTTTCATTCAGCTGTTCAGTGTAGCGCCTCACTCTGAGAAGTGAGGCTTGTCTTCAAGTGGTGTCCACACACTGAGCACCCCCATCTTCTTCTGATCCTGAAGCATGCATGTTTGGGAGATCAGGTGTTGCACGGCGCACAGAGGTGAGAGCGTCATACGCAATGTCCCAACAATAATCATATGTATTTCATCAGCACACTTTAGGGTCACACTTGGACTTTTTTGCCTTAGTCATCATCATTATTGTAATTATTGCTGCTATTGTTATTATTTTTACTTTTATCTCTGACTAAGCCAGTGTTTCATCTGTGTATGTTAGGGGTCTCGCTGAGAACTTCCTTAACAGAGAGTAGCAACTGTAGCGCAAGGAAAAAGTGGAAAGGAGCTGGCCTGTGTAACTCCCAACTCCACCAAGAGCTGAACTGAGTCCTAACCCTTACCACAAGTCACCCAGAGTTTTCCCTGCAGCAGAGATGCACCGACCAGGCTCCAAGTCTAGCTTTCTGGCCAGTCGTTTTACATTTTGGTGCTCTCAGTCTCTTAGATCTCTTTGAAGCACCTATGAAATAAAGCAATATTAATGTTTTCACATTTTGAACCATTTCTCTACCTCCCAAGGCTGCACTTTGGAATAGAAAAATGTCCAAAAAACATTACCAGCAAAAGGGTTTTTCTTTTTTGGATCCATTTCACGGAGGAACAAATAAACGAAAGGAGGAAAGAGAGGGTAAGAAACCGTTTCTTGAAGTCATGGTTTCCAGTAAGTGAGGAGAAGCGAGACAGAAAGAAAGGGAGGATGAGTGAGAAAGATAGGGGGGCAGCTGTCCGCGGCAGTGGTCGACACTGACCTTGTCTTCTTTGAGGAGGAAAGAAGTGACTTTGCCTTTCCTTCTCTGCCCGCCCTGCCCGTCCCTCGACGTGTGTTTAAAGTAATAAAGTAGGGGAACGGAATCAAAGTAAAGAAGTAGGGGCATGCCGTGCCCTGCCGATCCTGCCCACTTCGACCACTGGTCGCGAGAGATATTCATGTGCCTGTCACAGCCAGTGCTGATGGTCTGGTGGCGGCTCTTTCTCTGGCTCAGTCCCAGCCCTTGTTTAGTGAACAAATATTTACAAGCTGCTAAACATCTCTTTTCTTCACATGGGACATCTAATAATTCACAAGTCATATTGAACCCCTGCCAACAGGCTCTTACATTGTGAAACCCTGATCTGCCACTAGCCAGAGGGACTAGCAACCGCTGGAAACTGGCATCAGTAACTTGCTCTTTGCAAACAGATATCCACCCTGGAATGGGCACCCATGACTGGCTCCTGAACCCTTTACTAGGCACCAATGCCTATCTCCCGATCCTCAGTTTGGCAGAACTGACAAGCTCCGGACCCCGATATATCCAGAGCTTGTGTGCAAGTCACAGCACCTGGCATTTTCAAGGGGAGCCCTCATTTCTTTTAATCAGAGTTTAGTAGGTAAGAGCTTTTTAAACAAGCATTGGCATAGCCAATAGGTCTCGCCTTTGGGACCTTATGTGTTTAGCCATGCAGCACTTTATCCTGTTAATGATCCGGCCACACAATTTTACACCCTATGATGTTTAAGGACGCGATCCCTGTGTGTCATGGACAGAAACATGCTTTGTAACGTACCGTGGTAACACTGGGCTGCAGAAGTCAGTGCAGACTATCAGTCTATGCAGATCGACCAGTGGAGATGTCTGTTAAAAAAAAATATCTTCCACTCATGTGGTAAAATGCAGGCATGTGCAAATGGTGGCAACACATCATACTGTAAGTACATGAGCCGGAACATGTGAAGTATTCTAGAAGAATTCCCCACCAGGGACCTGTCAAGAGCTTCCCCCATTGCTTAATGAGCTGACAAGTCGCTAGTGGAACACACTCGGCTCAGCTCCCGATTGATGTGTGTGCTAAACCATCAAATTCAGGGCCCCTGGAACTATGCGCAGGGTACGGCCAAATTATGCGGCAGGGTTGACTAAATTAAGTGGCAAGAAATGGCAAATTATGTGGCATAATCCGGCACATTTTCTGATAGGATTAGTTCATTTTTCTGTCTTACACTGGTTAACGCTGTCTGGACATATATTGCACCCACTTAGTACCGGTTTAACACCCAGACCCTGATCATACCTTTAACAAAACCAATACACACTGTGTTGGGAGTAAAAGGCCACAGTTTAATAAACAACTCAATTCTCATGGCCCCCTCGCAGGCGGCATGGCAAAGATTTATTCACGTGAGGTGCTGGCAATTAAGTAATGTTTTTTTTAGTCCAAGTTCCCGAACCCTGTAATGGGCAGACGTAGCTACTGCCCCTTTAAACACCAATTGCCCCTTGCTTTTTTACCCTCAACAGCACATCCACTGCCCTCCACAAACCATTTAGAGCAAGGCGATTAATCATGCCACGTCGCCACCCACACAACACCGCATGCAGCCACGTAATTGGTAATAATGCGGCTCAACGAGGCAGCTTTATTAGGCCAGGCAACAGAGCAGAATGTTATAAACAGCAAGTGATTTTGCGCTACAATAATACAGATAATGCTCTCAACTAATATATTCCACCCAGCAGCTGTGCAGCGCCAACTATGACTGTGCCTTTTAGTAACAACAAGGGCACCCAAAGAAGGTCAGCTAGGGACCTTGGGAATTAAGTAATTCTAAGCAACAAATGTCCCTAGACATAGGAAGAATAAAGTTAGTGATAAATAAGGACCCAATCAGTACTTATAATTTGGGAGACTTGTCCAGCCGGACAGAGGTCATGAGTTTTACTAATATAGAAAAATGACCAAACAATTAGAAGATTCATAAAGTGGGACACAAGCCTGCGTCCAGTACATACTTTAGGTCAAAGAGACAAGAAGGTTCAGGCATAAAAACATAGTTTGTTATAGATATCATAGATAATTAAGAAACAAACATTTTAAACAACACCCTTATGTGTCAAATATCACTGTTTATGCCAGTGTCATGCCTCAGAAGAGGTGGGGGGATGCATTATTGTGGCCACCTTAATTAGAATTCTCTGGTTGTCTCACTTAAAGTAGGAGCTGTGCATGCAGGCCAGGATTTATGCAGCACATTCTGGAACTGTTAGTATTGCTCAACAGTACTCGCAATTACCAACAAATCAAATATGGTAAAGGACACCTAAGGAAAGGGAGATTCAGGACTTTTAAGTGGGATGGAAAAAGGGGAGGGTCCCTAAAAGGGGCGTGACCAATATAATTAAGCATACGGCTTCAACATGTAAAAAAAAAAAAAAAAAATTTTAAAAATACACATACCATACTACTATCCACACGACTGCAACCGACATTCATGACCATTGCTTTGTGTGCTCTGCAGAGAGGCCAAGGACTGGAAGAGCAAGTATCCTGAACACATTTTTGATCTACAGACAGGCACATTGAGAAACTCACTTTGGTTTCAGCAAGCAACTCAATTGTGGCCAATTATAAACACTTGTAGGCGACTCAGTTTCAAGTATGCATTAATAATAATATACGATAATAAAATACCACAAAAACATCCAGGAAATAAGAACCACTCTTAGGGAATGCAAGATTAAGTAAAGCATGTGAAATATAACTAGGAAGGAAATGGATTACTTTAATGCTTTTTACACTCGTAGTCCAGAAATCAATCAGTGTGTTTGACGGTTATTAAATGTGAAACAAGGACAAGAATACAGGGCCCGAAAGGGACCCATTTCAAAGTCTGTCTTTAATTACCAACAGGTCTGAGACCCAGATGGACCCGGCACACTTAAAGCCCGGGGCAACGTACTCAAATCTAACACAGGATAAATTAAGATCCACGTGAAGAACAAAGGGCATTTAAGTTATGCCCATCCCCACCTCTCAAATGAATAAAAACAAATACAATTAAAAGTACACCTAGTTGTCAGGTGGCAGTGATCTTTTAAAGTTGCTACAAAGGAGGACTGATTGGTGGCGTGGTAGGTGTGTGAAATAGGGGCCCCTATATTTGCGAAGTTGTAGGGTCCCTTACCTTTCTCCTACAGGGGTCTGTTCACCTCCTCTTTGCTGACCTGGGTGATGACAGACTGCCCAGCCATTACCCACCAAGAATCCTGCCTTTCTCGTTTAAATGCAACCCTTTCATGACTGGGCCTCTCCGGTCGCCATTTTTGAATACCTGGTTTTGTTTAAGGGTAAGGAGAAATGGGATTGCACAAAGAGGGGAAGAGAAGGGAAAGGGGTGGGAGGGGGGAAGAATAAAGGGAGAAGGACTGAAGAAACTTTGCTATAACATGGAGTTTCCTCTTCATAATTTCTGATGCAAACATGGAAGTCAGATACGGTTTCGAGGGACCCGTTAAACAGGTAATGCCAGTTATGTCCTTGTGGGTCCCAGAGCTGCCACTGCAGTGTTTTGGTAAACGTTTTTTTGCCTGTTTCTCCTTATGGACACAAGATATTTAGATAAATAATCTGTGTGTTGCATTTTAGGTGTTGTCAATCATTATTTTTAAATGCATGCTAGTGGGATCAGCGTGCAGAAGTCCCCATTTTGATAAATCTTTTTTTAACAACATAATGCATACTGGCATTTGTAGTTCTGCTTCAAGGGAACCAACTGGATTAAAATTCCCAGTGGTTTGCAGAAGGAAACACTGGACTGGAATATATTCCCCATCGGAAAAGAGTCATCCAGTAACTGAAGTGCTTGCAAATACATATTTTATTAAATGTAGCAGCCATGTTGGTACCCTACTATTTTAAATAAAGCATCCCTGCTGGGAAGAACCACAAAACAGCGGCCCCCTGTGATGTCATTATACCCTCTCATACAAAGTATACAATCAGGGTTGGATTGGGACGCAAACACATTGGCCAGGGTAAAAAATATAAATAAATAAAACAGACGAGCGCCGTGCTGAAAGATTAAGCATGGCTGCAGTGAAGTGGGTGCCATGCTGATCAAGGGAAACAAACACCAAAGCTTGTGTGAAGTCCTATTTCGGAATTTATAAAATAGTTCCGGAGCCAGTAACTAAAATGGGACAAGTAGAAGACTACAAGTAATGGGGAGCTGCTCTGTGGGAGTGAACAACCGAGGAAAGAGAGGGGCAAACAGGAAAGATTAACCACTTGGAAGCAAGGATTTTTAAAGAACACTGAAAGAAACAAATGAAAAGCAATGGGTGGCTGTAACCCCACAAAGTAAATACGTGTCTCAAGACAGCGCAAGCGCTGTCTAGGCTCGACCTAAAAAGCAGCATTTAACATTTTTCTCAAACTTTTTCAAACCTAATTCATTGAAATTGAATGTGAAAAGGCTGGCATTCGATACCCTTACCTAATTTTTGTTCACTAAATAATTCATGTTAAATGTTGTTCCAACTAAAGGATAGAAACTATTCACCTAGATTTGCAGTCACTTCTTTAATCCAGAAAGGATTGTTGAGCAAAGATACACCATCTACAAAGACACGGGGTTTATCTAACGACAGGATGCCCTTAGACAGGAAAATGTATTCATATATTTCAACAAAGAGCTATCACATCAACATAATAATAAGAATTACACCTCTATTTGAAGAGCAACATTTGGCCAACATTACAAGCGCAATAGACAGTGCCAAACTAGGCTACATTAATTTTCATATATGCGTGTTTGAAAACCTACATTGGGAAATTGCAGGCACTTAGAATATTGCAGTTAGGGTGTACATTAGACAAATCGCATCTACCGTATTCTGCAAAAGGTGCATTATCTGCCAATACAGCAAAGTGTTCTATTTAAATCTAGAACTCTTGTATATAAAGTAGTACACAGAACTACAAAATACTTGAAAGAGAGACTTCAGAATTATAAACCTAACAGAGAGTTATGGTTAGGGCAAAAAAACATCTAAAACCAAACTAAATTCTAAAATCAAGAGCTGGGAGAAGGCGCGTCTCTAAATCAGGCAACAGCTCTATGGGAAATGCTTCCATAAGAGCTATGCAAAACCAAAGGGGATGATGGACGGAGTGTTGAACATTGCAAGCACTCACCCCCAGTGAACTGATCTGGGTTTAATCCATCATTCTTTAGCTCACTCCGCCACCCCAGTTCAGACATGGCCATATGCAAATCAGTCTGACCCTGTGCCTCATGGGAACAGTCCAGCCCGAACTGCCAAGCCATGTCTTCCCTGCACCAGAAACAAGCATCCTGGGACCGGTTTCTGGCTAATCAGCCGTCATCAGCCAGGCTAGCTTAAATCCAGTGGCAAAGTGAGCAAGGGACCAATGTCTGGGCATACCCTGCCAACTTAGGGCGAACAAAGCAAAACCAAAGGGGATGATGGACGGAGTGTTGAACATTGCAAGCGCTCACCCCCAGTCAACTGATCTGGGTTTAATCCATCATCATTCTTTAGCTCACTCCGCCACCCCAGTTCAGACATGGTCATATGCAAATCAGTCTGACCCTGTGCCTCATGGGAACAGTCCAGCCCAAACTGCCCGACCTATAGCAGTTTCAAACAGCTACTTTTCAGAAACCCATTAAAATAGATTTTATAAAAATACCTGATAATTATAGATTACAATATCTAGCAACACGTAAGAGTCAGACTTTAAAACAAATGTTACCATTTCTTAAACACTTACAGTAAACTGCAGTAGTGGAACAATGAACAGTGGTATTTCACCAAAACACTACAACAGTAATCTAAGACTCTGAAGAAAAAAAATGTCTTTCTGAACAATACTGTTAAATCATCAAATGCATTTGGATTCACAACTTTAGACAGATTAGCTTCAAATCCATTACATGGATATTAGATAAAGTAATTAAATATTCCATGACAGATATTTGTTCACACGCTTACTAAGGAAGAGGTTAGAACACATAGCCCTCTATGAACGGGCAGCCAGCTTTAATGAACACTAATTAAAATCATGCGTCTTGGGACTCGTGTGACTAGAGGAATGAAGAGCTTGTGACAGTCTTGTGACCATGGAGGATCAACAATGGCCATACTTGATCACTGTCCCAACTCAAGGGAAATACTTTTCTGTGTACGGTAGCCGAGAGGCCTGCAAGCATCGTTGCTTACAAACAGCAAATGGCATTCCTATCCTTTGACATTTCCATGCGATATGATATTTTCAAAGGTTCCAAAAATACCTTATGAGCAGTCTTACAAACCTCGTCTTGAACACAAGACTGAAGAGGAATCATCTTCCTAACTGAACTGTATACTTGATTTCCCCACCGACAATCAGAAGATGTCATGTATACATGCCATTGACCAGGAAAATAATCTTGTATTTTAAGATCACACAACACCTAGCAGGAGAAAATCCTGCATAGTGTGTGCCATTACACAAGATCTATGCTGCAATGCTCAAAAGATTCCTGTGATTATATCCACTCTACAAGGAGACCAATTTGGTCTTTCCTGAGGCCACATGTTGCCTATGAGAGGACTACTATGTTGCCCCAAGACTACATATCACCATTCAAGAAATTAAATCCTATTTTACCTTAGATTACATAATCAAAAGTTTAATCCTGTGGCCAAAGACTGCGTCACCTACCAGCAGATCATCCGATCTTCCTGGAGAATATATGCTGAAGCTCAAGGCGCATGGCTGTTGTTGAATCGTGGGTTCCCTGGGAATACATGCCCTACATGGAAGAATTTTATAGCCTGCCTTTTCATCACGCTTTAAAGTGAAGATATTCTGCTCTACCCATGATTCACAACAAAAACCCTTACATAACAACCAGAGACCTGTCTCTCTGATATTGAATGTTAAACACTAGTGAGAGCTCAGTAATTTAATGAATCCAAAACTGAAGTACTGCTTCTCAACACCAAGTACACTAGCAACATCTATCCTCAAAATTAGTGCCTCACACTCGATAAGTAAAGCATGAAAGCATCAATATCAAAGATCCCGAGGCACTTGCTGACTGCCTGTATGGGATGATAAATCGAGGATTATCATCCCATCCAAGCAATCACTTTAAAAACCTGTATTAAAAGGAATAATATAAAAAACCCAGGAGAGAAATCGTAGGACAACTAATAATGAACATCATCTGTCATAAGAGGACAGCTGGGCCCTTGAGAGTTGTGGCAATTGATCGAGGATTACAATATAGGAGCGAATGCACATTCCTAACTGGATGGGCATCCATAGTAAAATGCACCTACCAAATAGAATGAAAAGTGAGGGAAACATTAGGGTATAAACAAGTTGATTAAAGGTGTCATGGTCTTTTTCCACTGTTCAAATATTACAATTTATATCATCCATTTATTTAACTGAGACAAATGTAATCAAAAATAACAATTTGAAAACGTTTAAAGAAATATACACGTGATGAAAAATAAGCAGATCAGAAGAGTCAAGGACATAAGCCTTCGTCACAATTGTTCATTCTGTTTAGTCAGTCTATTTTTTTAGTTCCAATCTAGATATGTTATATTTCTGTGGTTATACAGTGTCTCAAGATTTAGAGCTATGTTAGCAATGTGTAAAACAGTATAACAAAAACAATGGTGTTACTAGTTGGCCAGTACCCCATACCCCTAAACCAAAGGCACCAGAAAGCATATGTATTCATAGCAATATTAGAAATGACTGACTTGTATGAAGGCCTACAGTTCTGTTTTGTGTGCTGCCTAGCCACCGCTTAACATTGCTTCTATTCACTTAATAGATATCACGCCATCCTTACAATATTGTTGTCTTCTTAAAACTGGTTGGGGTCATATGAATCATGTGGACTAACTATCACTAGTTTTCAAAGTGGGTGTTTAAGAAAAATGTGTTGCTTTTAAAAATCCTTCTAACTATATATTTATCGCTATTCATTGTGCTAGCTGAACATGCAGTACTTGACAAATACTGTCAGACCGGATCTGCTGGCTCAGTGGACTAATGTGTCAACTGTGCCGCCTATATTTGACCTCATGGTCACAGGTTGAAATCCCGTAGGTTCACTCTGCCTTTCATCCTTCTGATGTCAATAAAATGAGTACCATTAATTTGCATAACAATAAACATCTTATTCAGTGCCAAGATACATGTCGCAATGAAAGTGTGCTTTTCAAATACAATTGTAAAGTTACACCAGCCAGGTGGTCACCTATTAGTGGAGTTGCACTGTTCACCACCAAAAACGCAGTATATATCATTCTGGGCCACAAGAGTCGATATGTAGCAACACATTAGGAGAGCTACGTTCTCACTACTAGTTATAGCATAATAAACAAAAGCTTAAACACGTAAAATTGAATTTTTAACCAGAATGAAAATTCTGAATTGTATGCATAACACCGAGTGCCTATAAGGTGATCCATTATTTGTTCCTTGTTTTAAGAGTCGTTTGTCAGTAAAGTAATCATATATTCCTTGACAGCTATTCCACTATTATGCGAGAACTTGCTGCTATCAGAAGACTCCTCCATGACAAACTCACAGACTCTCAGAATTACGCACAAGGGACACGCTCACACAAATATAGCTGGGCGAATCGGACTAAGTGTTAACTGAAATTGTCTTTTCCACACGCTTGAGTAAACACCATGTCTTGAGTACAGACTAAGACTTTAGATTTTTTCGGCGAATTAAGTTCATGCTGCAATTATTGTTGGTACTAAGTCTGTCTACGACAGCAAAAGTAGCATGTGTTCTGAGAAGGTCAACCTCCAGAAATTAGTTCTCAATTTACCGTGACTTTTAATGCCCACTATCATGCAATAAATCCGAAGCCAACTCTTGCAAGGTTATATGGGTGCTGACCCGAAAAGAAGAATGATCTTATATAGCAACATATTACGAAAATAAAAAAACGAATGGATTTTGTTGCTTGAAATTTATTTTGTACCGAAGGTAACCATATGTTTCCTACTTACACTGATCTTCTGTGAATTCAGCCTAAGCTCCGTGTCCCGTTGTTGATCTTTTAACGGATGTCATTTGTCCGTGATTTCAACACTTCCGGGTCGTATACAACCAATCCCACAAGTGAACATATTCTAGGAAATCCTTTGGGACTGGAGTCGGCGGTGCTGCTAACGTGTCAGGTGACCTAAGATTGGAGTATTGACAGCACCTCGGCCAATCGCAGTGCACAGCTCAGAATCCCGAAGTGCTGACAGGCTGTGAAGTTGCATGTGCGCTTGAACTGAAGCAGTTTTCCTGGCGATCGGGCGGCGTCTCCCAGTATGCAGCTCTCCCGCGTGAGACGAGTTAGTTAGTACATGACTGACCGGGCAATGGCGTCCTTTCTAGGCCAGGGTAGGCGATGGTAACTGCTGCTGTCGGTGGTTCTGGATGTAAAGAGGGGACCGGACAACACAATAGCAGCTTGGAGCAGGTGTTGAAATGAGCGGTGGTTGGATCGTGTAGCTAATCCACGCTCTCTGCAGCGATTTCTCTGATGGGTTACTGTAGTGGCGTCTTTGAAGTCAATTTTAGTGGAGTCATGCAGCGAGCCGCAGAATAAGACTGGTGGCGGTCATCTGTTAGGGGTTTGTGTATTTACATGTTCGCCTAAAGTGTTTACATCTGACTTTTGTACGCACATACAAAGTGAGATTTAAACATTGTGACACATTTACGCCGCCGCTGCGTCACTTCCAGCGGCGGTGTAAATCATGCGCCATGTTGAGCCGTATTTACAACATGACGCATCTAGGGAGATGTGTCACGGTATAAGCCCCTGCGCCACATGAAACATGCGTCATGTTTCATGTGGGCATTATAGTGCTGGGTGGGCCTTCCCTCGCAGGTACGCCTCGTAAAAGTGACGCAGTGAAATCTACAAGATTTCACTGAGTCACTTTTACGGCCATGATGTGTCAAAACCCTGCCCTTGCTTGATGCAGGCGTAAGGATTGACGCAGCATGTTAGCCATAGGGCACCCCCGAGCCTTGCTGGAGCCGCGTCGCGCTTTCTACGTGACTCCAGCAATACACCGCATTTCTGCCGGGGGATGTGGCACGCATCTGCCCATCCATGCGCCACGGCGCACCGCATTGTAAATGCGGCGCATCAGTGGTGGCGCAGGGGTGGTTTTTGCGGGTCGCAAGTGTCCTGACGCATCCCTGCTGATTTGCAGAGATGCGCCAGACCTTGTCAATCTGCCCCTAAGAGAGGATGTGGCGTTACGGCATTAACTGCCGACTCTGTTTCGATTCTCGGCGTCGGCCTATCATCTTATGATTCGAGGGAAAACACTTAATTTCGTTGTGCCTACCAAAAATAACCATTGTAAGCAAACAACACTGTTTTGTTGCTATGAAAGGTAATTGGGCAAAATACTGTGATTGCCAAGGTGCAGTGTCTTTTAGAAGAGGTGGGCGAGGTTAACAAGTAACAGGGAGAGCCGAGCCAAGGGTATGGCTCGGATCTTCGAGCCTGTTCACGAGCCGAGCGCAGGAAATGTTTGCTATGTAAATCGTATAACCAACGTCACGTTCAATATGACAACGACTCTTAAAAAATCAAAGAAGGGTTTTGAGATGTGGGAGCTTTCACATTAAGTCGTCGCATTATAGCACTGCTTTTTAGAAATACTTATTAAAAGTGATAATTTTAAGCATGAACCATTAGTGAATTAAGAAGCAAGACTGTTGTCATGTAAACCCTTTACATGGCCCAAATTGTTATAGTGAAGCATTGCATTCTATTAAATAAAAATAGGTTTTATTTATGGTATTCTAAACTCACATATTTTAAAGTGCAAGCGATATTGAAGAAATAAAAGAGTTTGCCGAAATAAAATATTTGTCCAACATCACAAAATTTAAAGTGGTAAGCCGCGACTCATCCATGTTTTCTGGTTTCACTTTGTACAAATCAGCTACTTATTGTGTTTTCATTTGTATCTCCTTTTTATGTAAAAGCTTAGCATTTGCCTCGCTGTCCATCTTTTGGCAGTTTTTATATAGCACAACTCTACCCAAAGGTATTGGAGCACTTTACGTGAACACCAGATACATTACACCAGATCGCATTCATCTTTGAAAAGCACAGGGATTGAGTGATTTGCCAAGAATCACAGTATGCTTAGACTACGCTGAGACTCAAACCCGGTTCCTAAATTCCAAACTCAAAAGCTCTGTCTGTAATGTCACAATCTGGGTAGATTTTTTGGTGGTAAGCAGAAGCCATCTCCAGACTTGGCTCTTTATTGGCTTGAGGCTCCAAAAGACCTCACACCGAGTTCTAGTTTGAGCCTGGCTTGAGCTTTCAGTGGCTCGCATATCTCTGTCTCTTAGGCTTTTTTTCTGGGTCTCCTGTGCACATTCAGCAGCTGTGGTGGTGGGTACAAGGGTCGGGAGGCAGGACAAACTACATTATTTCACAAGTGGACCCATGCCAGCAGCTTACTCTTCTTCTCCTTGCCTAACCTGGATGTATCAGGTCTTTTGTAACTGTCCCCCTAGTAGAACAACACCTACACACTTTTCTGTCTCAGTCTTCATAAGTAGAGTTTAATACAACCAAAATTAGTTTCATCTAGGCTAGGTAATAACTGTACTCTTCTGTCATGTATTGTAGGCTACTTTCTGAGTGTTGCTGATCTCTACCTGCTAGTGTCCTATCCTGCTCAGTAAAAGAAGTTACTGCTCTGAAAATATTTTGTTTTATGATGTCGGCACCTATAGTGACCTTCAGTATCATTAGGATCTTTACACCTGGTGGGGGTCAATAATTTAATCACAAAAATGAGCCAGAAGAACACTCCGTGCTCTAGCGAAGCACTCTGCAAATGAACCTCGAAGGTTTCAACAATATTCTTAATCGTTTAAACAAGATTCGAAACATGTGTGAATTTTTTTCATTACAAACATTCAGTAACTTGGTCACAATAATATTACTCCATAGGGTTAGCAGGTTGAGATTCACCATGGTCAATGATTTAATGCCATTGACCAAAATGTCCTGCTCCTATCCTGCCAATAATGTTCTTTCTGGCATAGGAATCTGAAGGCTTTTTAAATGTTAGGCACACTTCTTCAGTACAGTTGTCTCCTGTTGCATCACAGGCAATTCTATTGACCTGTGGATTTCTTTAAGGTTTTTCCATTGTAAAAATGCTCTGTGATGCTGAAATGTATTTTTCCAACGCTAATTTCCTTTTCTGATTTTTATCTATTGCACGAGTGCCAACAAGGCACTCGTGCAATATGCTGCAGCATAAGACCAACTGGGATGAATCCAAAAACTAAGCTTAGGAAATTGTTGGAGAGCCCATCATCAAAGTAAATATGAAAGGTAGTGCCGAAGATTGAGGTGATGTTACTGCCAGTCGTGATGACTTATCAGCCACATTCGTACCTCGCTATTCCTATCCACCAAGCGAAGAACCTGTGAGTTATCTTGCACAGCCAACTGTACTAATGGGCACTTGGTGAAATGCAATTTGTTTGGGTGAAAACAGCATACATAGTGTGCTTTCATTCCTGTTGTATTGAGTACATCATACTCCATTATTTATCTTCTGTGTTGTAAAGTTTGAGAGACAATCTCACATGGTTTTACACTCTAATCTTGTGTTTTTGGGGTGAAACCAACATGTCAGTTAAGTTTTCTACGACATTATTGTTACTGGCTTCTGGGCATAAGAATAGCTTTCACAAAATACTTTATCCCCTACAATATAGCGTGTTGAGCATAGTAGCTGCTTCCTAATAGTGAGCAGCAGTCTGAAAGCATACATGGAGGGAACTAGCAGCTAGTACAGAAAGCACATACAAAGGAAAAAAAATTATTAGGAAAAATTGATCATTAGCGAGAGAAAAGATGCACATTTACTGTGAACAAAGCTAAAACAATGCAACAGAAGGCCAGATACAAGAAGCAATAGTGTTTTAATAGCTTGAGTTTAAATTTGGGTGGTAGCAATGTAATAAAGAAGGTGCAACAGAACAATGAACAAGTGCAAAAGGATGATAAGCTGTGTGCAAACTACATACAACTTAACATTGTTGAATCTCATTCATATAGAGGAGTGAGAGTTGTACATAAATGTCTGAGTTAAGTTGAACTTCAAAGATTCTGTGAGAAATTTATCAACATTTGTACCTCAAATCGAAATGGACAGGGACTTCCTAAAGACTATAATTATTAAATTAGCCTCCAAGAGTATAGAAACAGAAATCCCTCAATACGAATGGCATTTCACAACCGCCTATCATTACCTCCCCTAACCGCCTTGACCTGCTTAAACCAAGATGGGAATCCTGGGTAGGTACCCTAGGTGGGGAAGATTGAAGGGACGCTTCTGTGCCCCACCCCCCTTGCTATTCTGGCCCACCTACGCTTATGACTCTGGAGGGCTGACAAACACACCTCACCCAGGCTCATCAACGTACACAGATTTATTTCCTATGGTGTGGTCCTGCCCTGTGATAGGGCCCTACTGGAACATCATTGTGGCAATAATGTCTGAGGTTCTGGACCAATCAGTGGACCTTACCATATGGTTGGAAATATTATGTGTCCTGGATGATCTTGATCTTCCCTGTCATGATCAGATACTAGTTGGTATTGACACACTTTTGGCCAAGCAAGTTACTGGGCCGCAGTCACAGCCCCTGCGGTGGCGAAATGCACTTCCACCATGGATTGGTGTGCCAACATTGAAGAACCCAATATACAGAGCCAGGGGGCCTCTGAAGAAACATAGCACAATTTGAGGGAAATGGTGGGCCTGTGCAATGTCCATTGAAGAATATATGAGGAATTGGGATAGGCGAGGAGCGAAGGTTGCTGACAGCGTTGTATCTTTGGCTAGGATTCCTTCTAAATGCATTGGGTCATTTTGTTATTTCATGATGTATCAAAAACCTTAATAAAGTTAGGTATGAAAAAAAGTCTTGTGTGATGAAACACAGCACCACTACCGTTGCAAGATGTGTTTTTTTTTTTTAACCGTTTCTAAATAGTAAATATATGAATCCCAAAGCATGGAGCGCTGCATTCTGTTCTGTAATAACGACAGTAGTAGTTGCGTGGATTACAAGAAGGACTAGCTCCAAATGCTAAAATCAGCTAAATTTTTGAGTTCAGGTTTTGGCTATTGATCTTATAATATTAAGACACAAAGGAAGAATAATATCATGTAGCAGTGTAAACCTAAAATGAACACAATTATTATGCCGCATTATTTTGTGTTTATTTTTAGTTTTGTTTCCTTTTATAAAATGAGTCATGTTACTAGAAGGACCTGAGTACCTAGTATAAATATATTTTTAACGTCGTCAAAGTACATTGTTAAGTCACTGACATTGTAATTCCCTACTCCTGCGTCAACAAATTACTTCTTTGTTTTCTTATTACAGATGCTTTCTGATGAGGTCATCATGACCAAGCCTGTAACAGAAAAGAAAACTTATCAGTTGGCATTAAAAGCTAACACCATTAATTGCTCCACATAAATATATTTAAAAAAAATACATTTCATACATTTCACGTCACCAGGCGTTAGGTGATTAAGCAGCAGCTATTAAAACCCCTCACTGTAGCAAAGAATGATACAATAGTACTACATTAATTGTGGAGTACCATACTTACAACAAACCAAGGTAACTTTAGCTAATTATTAAATATATCATACTTTTATCAACAAAGCAGCAAAATATTTGCTAGGTATTCCTGACCCCACCAGCATCCCCAATACAACTGTAAAACAAGTAAGTCTTAAATCCCTCATGATTGTATCTAAAACTATACTAGAGGTAAGTCTGTTTACACCAGCCCAACCAAAATAAACTAGTATTTCAATTTCACAATAAAAGTAATAAAAAACACATTTAACTAAACTAACAAGAATAAATATATTGCCTTTCTGCTTCAAGTTACTAAAAACTAATTGTTTCAAGACAACAATTCGCATAATAACAATTGTCAAATAAATCAGCTTTCCACACACCCCCTACACTACACAAAATATATACTAATTGGAAAGAACGCAATTATTTTCTGATTTAGTCCAGCATTGTGTATTTCTGCTACGTGTGCATAAAAATGATCTGCTTAGGTCAAAGACAAAGTTTTCCTTAAGTGTCAGCCATAGTTTCACACATGAGGCCTGAAAATGTCACACACAAGTTGAGTTTAACCTGGTAGCCCTGTTTGACATTTTTAAATGTAGGCATGGTGTCCTCTGCATATGCAATAAACTATGGTGAGGAGTTCGGGAGGGATGTGTGACTTATTATAATCCTAGGAGATGCATTGAAAAGGTGACCACATCCCTTATATTTTTTTTTCTCAGAGTTTCATATAGTGCGAACTAGTCACAAAGGTATTGGAGCGCTTTACTTGAGCACCAGTTACGTTACACAAGGACACATTCATTTTTGTTAGGCACGGAGAGATTACGTGATTTGCCCAGAATCACTGGATGTTGAGCATCCTTGCCGAGACTCGAACCTGGTTCCCCACCGATCGCCCTAGCCTGTTAGGCCACATCCTCTCTCCACATTGACTGTGAACACTCTATGACACCATGACCAAATGCCAAAAAGTGAATTGCCACAATAAAGGATCTCGACTTGCTTATTGTAAAGCGACAACTCTACCTGCCCATGTCCGAAAAACAAGACGGAAAGCAGGCAAACTCTTCCGGCAACTACATTAAAATCCAGGAGAATTAGGATCACGGCAACAATTCCTCAATGAAAGACGGCGCCTAAAAAAAAGAGATCTGAGCGCACAAAAAGCTAAAAAAGAAATACTATGGGCCCAACTGCTCCACTCTGCCAAATCAAATGACTCAAACATTCTGGTGAATAAGTAATAGGAGCGAGAAAAGTCCTGCAGCAGCAAATAACGCGAATATTAGCAAAACAGAATGGGTGCAATACTTGAAATTACATTTTAAGGAAGATTTGACGGGTACATCTAGTCCTCTTGGTCCCGAAAAAGATAAAGCTGCACCACTGATAACATCGAAGGAGGTTGAGGGCGCCATTAAAAAAGCTCGAGTTGATTGCGCCCCTGGGCGAAATGGGCTCCCCCAAGCACTTTATATCATACTGGGCTAAATGTTCAATCACACCTTGGAAAATGACATAATCCCTGATAGTTGGAGGAGTTCAACACTTCATCCCATTTTTAACAAGCATTGGCATAGCCAATAGTTCTCGCCTTTGGGACCTTATAAGTGAATAGAATTGGTGTACTCAGAAACCCAAAAATAATTCATTAAAAAACCATAGGACTCCAACACCAAACATAACCAACATACCAAGTGTAACTGATATAAATATGAGTGTGACTGATATGTACCAACAAAACTCGCCCAAGAATGTGTATAGGCGTGAGAAGGAAACCAAGAAATTAAAGTGGTTGATAGATAACCCAGTATAAATCCAACAAATACATTAGGTATCGCATCCATGTAGGTACTCATACAAAAAGGCTTAGATCTTATCTCAAAATATATACACATGATTTAAATGTATTCACTTGCGACAACTTTTCCACTCAGGACTCCATGCACTTTGTTCTATTTTGTGAGCACCTTTTACATATTCGGAAACGATTTATAATTCCGATTTTAAAAGGTAAAGGTTTTATCCAGGCAAGACCGGCCCTCATTTATCTCCAAATGTTAAATAATGCGTGGGAAATTTTTAGTATTGCTAGCTTTTTAATTGCTGCAGTAAGAATAAAGAAGAAAGTAGGGTATGATAATTTGTGTACACTGATAGTTACTTGATGAGATTTCTTTTAACGTGTATATTGATGAATTGGATTGTATTTTATGATATTTTTTGGATATTTTTATTGTATATTTATAGTATGCTTTTATGGTTTTAACTAACCGAATAAAGTGAATTTGACTGACTGATATACACAGCTCTTAAAGCAGGTGGGCAAAACTATCCCTTAATCAAGAGTGTGCTCCCAGGATGAACAGTTTAATTTGTGGCCCCCAAGAAAAACAGGACTAAAAGCACTAGCTGTCTGATGTTGTAATAATTACATACCTAGTGTTGATAAAGCAAAGCCCCAAAGGGACTTCTAGGTAGATGGCTGGCATACAAAGAAATAAAGACTGAAGACAAGGAACTTTCTCCTGAGAAGTAAATGTAACCCAACAATGGCTCTGATATACAATGTACATCATCGTTCTCAAGAGAATGCTGTAGGAGAAGAATACAACAATTTTAAAGAGCTGGTATAGGATAATTTCTACTTACTCCGCATAATGCGGAAAAGTAAAAAAATATGAGTATACATATATAGTAAAGAGATTGAGGTCTCCTATAAAAAAGGATGCAAAGGACTGAACAAAGTATATAATAAAGAAATACAACCCACATGGAAAGCAGATCATTAAATAGAGATCTCAATACTATAGAAAATACTGCTAGTGAAAAGTAAGCAGAAGAAAAAAAAGAAAGAAAACTTTTCCCATGGTAGATCTAATGTCTACCTAATAGCAAATGTGATCCCATGAACAGGCTGTATTTCAGTCTATAAATAAATCTACAATGAAGGGAGTAGAAAGCCAGAACAGGCAACACGTTAAAACGTTAGGAGGTCTCACCTGGTGTAAGTAAATAGTCACACAGAGGGATCAACAACCCTAGTAGACCCACACCAAAGAATAAACCCATACGAAGTAGCGATCTACATGGAGATAAACACCCACAGAGGTCAGAGCGACGGGGGAAGTCGTGCGGACGTGGCCATAAGATAAAATAGGCCATCAAGCTAGTAGAATATGCGCAAGCATTCCCGAGAGGTATCTGTGGTAAAACCTGGGTAGATTGCAGGTACACATTGGGATAAATGCGTACTCGAGTCAAAACAACAGGGGAAGGCGTAGAGACATAGCCGGGAATAGAATATCCCCTAATGCGAGACAAAAAGAGTGCAAGCATACCAGACCCGTATTGGTAAAGAAAGTGAGTTGGGTGCCATGCACACAGAGCGGGAAACCGCTCTAAATTTAAACAAAGAGCTGGAGGCATACGGGTGTATCTTACCTGAAAGCGGGCAGAGGACCGTTGGAACGCAATATATCCGACTCCAACCCCACGGCAAAACATGCAGCCGAGAAAGCGCCCTTAATCCGGGTGCATTGAAGCACGGGCTGCGTGTCACGTGACGCTGCAACAAGAATATAGAAAGAGGACTGTCGCGCCGAAGAATAGAGGAAACAAGCATTGGCCGTGAAAGTGACACGGCCGCGCGGCTCGTGAAAGTGATCGCGATCAAAGACATATGGCGGCTGCGCGCATGCACGCTCGTGTGAACGCAAGCGCTAGGCCACCAAAAGCCTGTGGCAGCACTTTGGAAACCCGTACACTAAATGTTTCGCAGAGCAGCACATGCGCTGGCTCAGCAAGACCTAAAAGGGTTCAGGCAAGTTCACTCAGTAATTACCAGCTAATTGCACTGATGGATGTTGAACTGAAATTCTTCTCCATGCTACTATTACATGACTCGGAATCTTGGTCGTATGAAAATGGAATACTACCCTTAAATCAAACTGGGCTTTCAAGGGGTTAAGGCACTATTACCAACCTTATGGCCTTGAGCCTAATCACAAATACATGTGTTTTTTGTAGATTGTAAGGTAGCGTTTGATTGCGTGCCACGGAACAAGATTTGGACCAAACTTCAGCGATGGGCCATACCACCCATCATCCTACGTGCAATTAGGCTGGTTTATTCGTACTCTTGGGTCAAGATAAAAAGTGGTGATAGCACGCATGTATCAAGGAAAGTGTAAACAACAACTTGCGTAAAACAGGGCTGCGTGTTAGCCCCCCTTCTTTTTAATTTGTATTTGGCGGTTCCCCGCAGAGCTAGATAGCCCATGCCCGAGTGTTGGAGGACGACCAATGTCTCACGTTTTATACGCAGACAATCTACTGATGTTTAGTAGCACTCAAATAGGGCTCCAAAGGTTGCTTAGTTCCCTCGGTACTTACACAGAAAAGAATGGCCTGGAAGTAAACTATAAAAAAAAAATGCAATCAGGGTCCTAACAAAAGTCGAAAATGGCATCTTAATGAAAATATAATTGACAAAGTTCCCTCCTATGTATATTTAGGGGTCAAAATTGATGCAAATGGCACCTTTGCATATCAGAAGAAGTTGATTAAGGCAAAATCTCAGGCCATTAATTTAGGCTTTTCAACATTGGCCAGATCCATCAAAGGGCATGTGCTGAAATCTATGGGAGCAGTTATGAAAGCCAAATTGCTGCCAACCCTTGCATATGGATCAGAGACAATGCTAGACGACAAGGCTTCTCTGCTTGACAAATAGTTAATAAGAGCTTATAAACCTTCAGGTTACCTAGGTTGGCCTCGCCCGCTCAACTATGTTTAGAGTTCTCTCTTACAAAATAGTCTATTGCTAGGCAGGCTGCATTTGTAAACTGCGCGCAGCAGACGATAACACCCTGCCAAGTCTAGTCTGGTCCGATATTAATATACAACGGAGAAACGGCTCCCACAAGAAACATCTTGATAATAGCATTAGGTTATTGGAGTTGAGTGACCTTTGGAACTCTAATATCACCGGTCCATCTTTTAAGAAAGTGGTAAATAGGTTGACTAGATTGCAAAATTGGACTGCAGACAAGGAGATGCTGTCCAAATGTTGTCAATGGTGGCTGGTGTTGAAATCTTATTCAATCCCAAGGGAATCGCTCCTGCTTGCAGCACCTTACGACCGGAAGGTGAAACAGTCATTTTTGGCCCTCAGATTTTGAGAGATTCCCACACTAGACCTCATGCCAAAATGGAGGATGGGCAGCCTATCTGAAGTCTGGACCTGTCGCTGGTGCCATCGGGAGATCGAGACTCTGCTCCACGTAACCTGTATCTGCCATATGCAGATGGTCCAACGTAGAAGCCTACTAAGGAATCCGATCCTGTAGGACAGCCCTTGTGGAGTCAAAGGACCCAGTTAATATAAGGTTAAACATTAGACCTGTGCAGTTTTTGGATATGTTTTTAAATTATTGATTGAAAATTGATTAATACAGAGCACTGAGTGAACTTGGGGGGACCTGAAACCCGATTTTAAGCCGTGACACACCCGTCGCTTTTAGGTTAAATTTGCATGAGTAGGTAAGCGGCAAGAACGGGCTGCTAGGGTTCCCCATAGTGGTGGTTTCCTATCCCTTCTTGCCAAGGATAGTTTGCTCAACCTGGCCTTTTGCCTCACACATTGGCACTTTAATAAAGCCCAATCTCATATATAGGCACCTTATTTCACTATAAACCATTGTCCATTTAGCATAGCACTTATACCCGCTACCCGACCCTGCATATAAGCACTTTTACTACCTATAGCGGTATATTTAGGAGCCCGATAATTGGCAGCTCTGCATATTTTCATTTTACTCCACCTGGGGTTATTGTCGGTGTTTGATCAGCCAGCCCATGATATTTAATTCCTGTACTGGGCATTTTTTATCCTTTTAGATACGAAAGTTTGAAAGATAATGTAAAGATCTATCAATACGATATCCAATAGCGGAAGTAGACATATGGTGATTTTTTTTCATTCTTTGTTCTGTATTATTGTGCGTTGTTTTGTGTTCTGTTTATGGTTGTAATCGACTAATAAACTTTCACTTTTCAGAATTCAACTGTGAACCCCTCTACAAGTAATTTTTTATTTTTTTACTAGGGCCACTGAAATTATGCAGCATGGAGGAAGGACCAAATTATGCGCCAGTTGACTAAATTATGTGGCAAGATAAAGCTAATTACTTTACGCAATGTTTCACATTTTATGATGCTATTACATCATCATTTTGTAATTTATTAACTAGTTGATAATACCTGGGCAACAAGCTGACTTAATTTGTTCCAGATAAACATACAAATATAGTAAAAAGCATAAAAAATGTGTTCGTTCAACTTTTGCATAGGGCCTTCTACTGCACGGCAACACGTCACTTTTTGTAACTTTTGACCTGTTTGAGTTAGAAACAAATTTTGTTATGCTAAAATCTGTACCTTATGTAGCAGATGATGAGTTATGTAGCAAATGCATAATAATGTGGAAAACGATGCAGCTGTAGAATCGCATAATTCCACTGTCTATTACCCAAAACAGCAATTACTCATATTACCCATGCCTGCGTAGGCCATTACATATATCTGCATTATGTTCTCTATCCA
Source organism: Triturus cristatus (assembly GCF_964204655.1). Lineage (NCBI taxonomy): Eukaryota > Metazoa > Chordata > Amphibia > Caudata > Salamandridae > Triturus > Triturus cristatus. The sequence goes on from NC_140592.1 coordinate 307,852,102, forward strand.
TTTTACTATATGCGATCCGGTTAAATCACTGAAACAACATGCCTTAACAATGCTGTCTTTACTACGACTGCGTCTTTACCACGCATGCCTTTATCACGAATTTCATTAAGTCTCAGATAAACTGGTACTGCACTTGGGCACTTAAAATAAGGCATTACATGGAAAGGGGAAATGTCGATCTCATAGAATGGGAGCTCTGCAAATTTACAGTAGATTAACTTGCTCTGCCAAAGTAGAAATAATTTGCTTAATCTTCACCTTTTGATTACTAGATTTAATTTGCATCTGTACTCCCCTATTTAGACACCAGGGAGGGAAACATTCAGTCAGCCCCTAAAGTTACATTTTGTTAATAAAATTTATAATATAATTAGGGCTCCCAGTTTTCCCTTTAAACGGATTTTTACATATAAATACAGACGGAAAACCTTTTGGTTTTTGTCTGTATTTATACATAGAAACGGGAAAAACTGACTAAACAAATGCTCCTGCCACCTCTGTGCTTCTCTATAAAATCCGTGTCAAAGGCGCACAGGGGCTGCGAAAGAAATCTGAAACTGCTGCCCTCAAACTGCCACTCTGGAGAGGGGTGAACAAGTGCAGCTGGGAGCGCCATGTCTGCAGAGACCCTCCAGCACCCCTCGCTGTGGTGCTAATGCACGGTGAACTGTTGGAGCAATGCAAGCAGCTGATGCCCATTAAGAGGTGTAAAAACACCACAGGACATCAGCGGGAGCCCCAGCAACCTTTTATTGTATTAAAGGGAGAATGAGGTTGATGGGGCAGACATGCCTTAAACAGCTATCAGTATAAAGCCTGGGTGCATGTCTCAAGTGAGTATACGCCGCTGTGGGCCAGTGAGGCTGACCGAGAGGTGTGCGGGTCAGAATGATTTAATTTTACTACTTAGTAAGCGTTGAGTAAATGATTTCAAGAATTGATCACTGGCAATCAATGTAACACAGGCTGATGGATTTAACTGCAATATTTGAGCCATCTTTTTAAATAGATTGGACTTTACTTCAGGTGGGTTTGTCAGAAATACCAAGCAGCATCAGGAAGCAAGGACACAGGCTGCTTTGTCATCTGATTTTCCGTGGGGGTTTAAAGCTTTGTTTATGAACCAGATATTTCATTCATGGAAATTATGGAAAATGGAAAGCTGGAGACTGTAATATTTAGTAGCCATTGGTACACTTTGGGTTAGGGGTGTGTGAGAATGAAAAATTGTCTAGCAAACGCGACAAAGAATTTTCAATTCTATTAAGGACACGGAGGCGAGGATTATGCTTCTCTTTGCTTTACTGCAAAAACACAGCAGCCAATTAAACAACTTTAAACTTCAGCATACCCCGGAAGTACAACCCCCTCCATAGTATGCACCAATCACTATCAGTACTTAGTATATATAGTCTGAAACCGCGACATCACTTCCTCTTTCTTTGCGTGAAACTCTTAAACACAGTCCACAAACTTGATTGTTGAACACTGGACCACCGATTTCCTCATCGACGTGCGTCCAAACTTGAACCCCGAACTTCATCTCCTGAAGATGTTGTCCTCTGTCTTATGTCTATCTGGAAAATCTCCCTGGCAAGCCGTATCATCCTTGCCGATGCCAAAACTCCAGAACCTCAAGGTTGCTTGGTCTGTTCACCTGGAATGGAAACTGCCATCGTAACGTCCATACAAAACTGGCGTTGAAGTCAATGTACAGAATTACAGGGTGGGTACAACGTTATAACAATTACACAATAATGTTATCAATCCCGAAGCTTGGGTGGGATAATCCTCGCCTCCGTGTCCTTAATAGAATTGAAAATTCTTTGTCGCGTTTGCTAGACAATTTTTCATTCTATGTCAGTCCACGGATGCTCCGATTATGCTAGTTTAAAGTTGATCCACCACCACCGAAGCTACATCCACAATAGGGTTATGGTAAAACGTTTTGAATGTGGAATCAGTCGACCAGTCCGCCACAGCCATGATATCTTGCAACCGGGAACCCGCCCCAAAGTACTTTGAGGCCATAGCTCCTCTAACGGAATGTGCTCCAAATATGGAAATATCCACCCCCGCAAGACCCAGTAACCAAGTGACCCACCTGGCCAGGGTTGCAGATGTGACCGGGTGAAAAGGTCTCTGAAGAGCAATTAATAATTGTCCTGATACATCAGATCTAAATTTCCTAGTACAATCTTCATAAACCTTCAAACACCTGACAACACACAATTTGCTGTGATGAGGAAAGGCAGGGTATGTAATACACAGAGAATGCGTTTTAGTACGTCTGGAAATCGTAAAGGAAACTCCCGAAGGAGTAAATACTCTACCTGCCAAATCCAATGCCCGCACATCCGACACTCGTCTACATGAGATTAGACACAGCAAGACTGTCAATTTTGCAGATAATTGTTTCCTAGACAAGGCTTCATTATTCGGCCAGTTCCTCAAAAAACGCAATACCACCGAAACGTCCCAAAGTACGGTGTACTTAGGTTGGGGAGGGTTCACTAAACGAATCCCTCGCACCACCTTGCAAACCAAAGGGTGTTCCCCAACCGGTCTGCCCTCCACATGCGGATGGCCCGCCGAAATTGCCGATCTAAAGTTATTCACCGTCCGGTATGCCAAGCCGGATTTGGCTAGTTCCGACAAAAAATTCACAATTAGATGAATGTCGGATCCCACTGGATCACTCTGTCGCTCACCACACCAACGAACCCATCGCTTCCAAGCAGATTCGTATCGCTTGTGTGTGGAGGGTGCCCAAGCCTGGGATAAGAAAAAGAGAGTGTCTTGCGAAACTCCCGGCACTTGCCAGCGACGCCTGAAAGTCTCCAGGCCATGAGAACCAACTGGTTCTGCAACACTAACGGGTGGCGAAGCCCCTGCGGATCCGTGAGAATGTCCGGAAACGAGCGAAGTCGAACCGGAGGCGCACAAACCAAGGTCAAGGCGGTTGGGAACCATGCTTGAGCTTTCCAACAAGGAGTAACCAGAACCAGTTCCGCTTTCTGTCTGCGAGTCTGTGCCAACACCCATGGCAAATGGTGGAAAGGCATATAGAATGCCCGTCGTCCACGAGTGAAGAAAGGCGTCCGAGCCGACCGCTAGAGGGTCCGGCCGCCAACTGTAGAACCGTGGAAGCTGACTGTTGAGTCTGGACGCAAACAGGTCCAACACACAACGTCCCCACTTGAGATTCAACGCTTCGAAACTGCTGGGATGCAGCTTCCAGTCGCTGCTGTCCCGCAAATGTCGTGAATTCCAATCGGCAATCACGTTGGATGACCCGGGAATATATTCCGCCGTCACCATCAGACGATGGTCCAGGCAATAATGCCAGAAGTCCTTGGCTATCTCCGCCAAGAGGCGAGATCGGGTCCCTCCGAGCCGATTTATGTATCGCACCGCGGACACATTGTCCATGCGGAGAAGAATGCAACAAGAAACCTTCTGAGGGGCCAGTGTACGAATCGCAAATGCTCCCGCAAGAAGTTCCAAGCAGTTTATATGCAATTTCAGCTCCTCCGGAGACCACCGACCCCCCGTCGCCATGGTCCCCGAACGCGCTCCCCAGCCCCATCGACTCGCATCTGATTCTATCACTACATCCGGGCTGGAGGAGAAAATGGCCCTGCCGTTCCAGGCATCCATATGGTCTAACCACCAATTGATCTCCGTACGAGCCTCTGCTGAAAGGGCTATCTGTTGCGCATACGAGAGACGCTTGCCTAGATGCAAAATTTTCAATCTCTGAAGGGCCCTGTAATGCAATGGACCCGGAAATATCGCCTGAATGGACGCAGCCAACAGGCCTACAAGGCGAGCTAGCGTCCGTAATGATATTGTCGGAGAGGCAAGCGCTCTCCTCAATTCCTTCCTGATTGCCACTCTCTTCTTCAAAGGAAGCAGTAACTGACACGTGAGAGAGTTGATCTGAAATCCCAAAAAATCCATCGATTGCGATGGAATCAGAACCGACTTCTCTAGATTCAATAGGAAACCTAGTTCCTGCAACAGTCGGAGCGTCCAAGACAGGTGCCTCATCAAGAGTTCTTTCGACTGTGCCATAATTAGAATGTCGTCGAGATAAATTATCAGACGTACCCCCCGTTCTCTCAACCATTGCACCACCGGTCTCATGAGTTTGGTGAAACACCAAGGGGCGGAAGACAGACCAAACGGCATCGCGGAAAACTCGAACCACTGGCCGCGCCAGAGAAACTGGAGAAACCTTCTGTGTGGCGGGAATATAGGAACCGCCAGATAGGCGTCCTTCAGATCTAAGCGAACTAGCCAATCCTGTTCTAGAAGGATGTCCTGCAGTAAATGGATGCCCTCCATTTTGAAGTGGCGATACACCACCCATGCGTTGAATTCCCTGAGATTCAACACTAACCGAAACCCTTTGTCCTTCTTTGGAACCAAGAAAATCGTGCTTACAAAAACCCCGAGGATGAGGAATAGACCGCACTATCGCGCCTTTTTGGAGTAACGCTTCCATTTCCCTGTCGATGAAACTCTGTTCTTGTAGGGAAAAATGTAGGGAGCCGGGCATCTGACTCTGATTCGGAGTGGCGTAGAACTCTATGTGGAAGCCCTGCACTGTTTGTAAAACCCAGGGATCGACCGTAATCACTTGCCACCTGTGAAGGAACAACGCAATGCGACCTCCCACCATGCACTCTGTGGTATTCAAAATCGTTACCTGAATAGGAGCTATCTCCGGAATTTTGTTGTCCTCTGTAGACTCCTCTGTGGCCTCGACCTCATCCACCCCGATTGCGGGAGGGGTAAAACTGCGGCTTCTGACCACCTCTGCCTCTTTGCTCAGCACCTCGGGAGGTCTGGTTATAACCTCGGCCGGACCCTCGACCCCTGGAGCGTCCGGCCCTATCAAAAACACCAGTGTGGAACACCTTCTTGATGTTAGCCTGCGCCTTATCAAGTGCTGAAAACGTGGCGACGTATTTGCCCATCTCTTTGACACATTTATCGCCAAACAACATGCCATTGGCCAGGGAACCCGGTTCCGTCGTGGCCATCTCCGCCAGTTGAGAGTCAATGCGCATCAAGAAGGAGCGCCTCCTTTCCGTTGACAGCGCCACATTGGCATTGCCCAAAAAACACAGGGCCCGTTGGGCCCACTCCATAACATCCGAAGTGTCCAACGGAACGTTTTGATTCTTGGCGTTGACCGCCGCATCCAATATCTTGGTAAGGGGGCCCGAAACATCCAACAGTTTATCCTGGCACCCCCGCCAGGCTCTATCCAAACCCTTTTTCGGGACCTTTGCGAATTTGCGCATAAATGTAGCCATATTCGGATCTAACTCTGGCGTGTCCGCCACTTTTCCAGTCAGCGAGGGTCTCGGGCATTCCGACCTTAAGGTGGCGCGCACCTCTTTCTCAAAACCCTGTCGTAGGTTTACCCCCACATAATGGGCCACCTCCGGACAAGGAACCCACTCTGAGGATCGAGGGTGTATAAGACTCTGAGGGTCAAATAAAAGATTTTTGGGAGCCTGACTATCATCTGCTTTATAAGCAGTATGTGTCGCCTTTTTCGATTTCTTTTTAGGCCTCACCGACTCCACCTCCGAGTCCGAGGTATTTGTAGTAGACAGAAGAGTCATCAGTGGTATAAGAAGCCATGGAGCCATGGTCTTTCATGACGTTTTTGGCCATGCGCGCCAAAACCTTGGCAGAAGACTGCGAAGTTCCCGCGCCACTATGTTGAGTCTTCATCTTCCTCTTACCATATTTGAGGAGAGGCTTAGTAAAAGGCTTTAGGGCTTTTATTAAAGCTTTATTAACTGAACCCTGGACGTGGGTATCCAGGGCCTCAACCAAATTCTCCTCCAATTGTTCAGGCTCCTCATATTCCTCATATGCATCGCACTCTACCCACTGATCTTCCTCTTCGGCGTAGTACGCCATTGCTTCAAGCAGAGAGGTCTGGAGGAGATTCAAGGGGGGGAGCAGCCCAGGGGTCTGTCAGAACCTGTCCCTAGAACTTGCACAAAAAGAATTGAAACCTACACTAAAGGTTCTGAACTAATATCAAGGTGGAAGGAGAAACCCCTAATAAAACTCCCCTAGAGCAAAGCTCTATGCCGGTAACACGCTCCGGTCAGCGTTCAGATAATGAGGCCAGAGATGTGTGCAGTCTTTTTACTCTGTGCGCGAGGAGCCGTTAACTCGAAATAGACGAAAACGGGGTTCTCGCGCACAGACACAGCGTCCGGGGCAACGACGCGACCGCTCTCTGAGCACGAGCGTGTCGTGTCTGCCTCCTCCTTCTCCACCGCCCCTAGCGCTCGTAATAGTCCAACGACGCGCGCACTGCCGTACACGACGTCCCCAGAGGGAGCCGGAGACGCGAACACAAACACCTCAGGAATACTGACACCGGCAGCGCCGTAACTTCCTACAACATTACAACAATCCTGAATATATGCATAAACCAGCCGTAAAATCCTTAAAACAAGAACTTCCCCACAATTCTACCACAACGAGAAAGGTAAGGAAAAGCACTTATCTGCTGCTGCAGCAGCAAAGAAAGAGGAAGTGATGTCGCGGTTTCAGACTATATATACTAAGTACTGATAGTGATTGGTGCATACTATGGAGGGGGTTGTACTTCCGGGGTATGCTGAAGTTTAAAGTTGTTTAATTGGCTGCTGTGTTTTTGCAGTAAAGCAAAGAGAAGCATAATCGGAGCCTCCGTGGACTGACATAGAATTCTGATGACCCGCCGGACCGGAAGTGGAGAGAAACGGGCCTGGACACTGGAAATGCACCGGAAGAATCCAGCTGTCTAGCAGCGGTGGGACGGCTCAACGAGGCCCTTCGGACATCATCACGGCCGACCTAACAAAAAGGCTGGTATTAAAATCCTGAGAGCGGCGAGTGTTGCGGAGAAGAGACTGGAGAGAGGGAGGCAGCGACGAGGAATGGAGAGCAAGACAAGTCTGAGGAGGAGCAGAGTGGAGGAAGAGACGGAGAACTGAAGACCCCTGAAGTATTATACACTGTGGAAAAGCCCGGCGGCCCAGAGAAGGGAGAGGACACGCCAGGTCCCAACGCCACGGCCCAGGTCCCGGGTCGTGGCCCAAGGCATGTAGCTTTAAAGGGGTCGTTCTGGTGGGGGTGTTGGGGTGGCATGGGGAATTAGGACACATGTGGTTTGTGTAGGTTTTACCTCCCCTTTCACAGAGCACCCACATGATATCCCTGTTTTTTTTTTTCCCCAACACAACCCTTGGTGGTGGTAGCACATTACTATAGAGTAGAGGTCCTTGAGCTAATCACGGTATTTGTTCTTCCTTCCCCTTTTTCTGAGTGCCCGGGAGGACAACGCCAAACGGCCACACCGGTACTAGACCCCGAGAATCCATAGGAGGACGGCCAAGAGGGAGAAGAAGCTCCACTGTTCTTTTTTTCTTTTTTGTGTGTTTTGCAAACCTTCTTTTGTTCGTAATACCCGGATCTTATGGGACTGACAAACAGAAGATCCCTCAAACAGTTATCGCATAAGAAAATAAAGACCCTTTAAAACTTCTACTGTGCGTGTCCAGTGTTCCCTTCTGCTCCCCGGGCCAGTGTCCCGCCTACAGGGTGGAACATACCAGGAAAGCAAGGCAGAACTAAAATATAAACCTCTCACATTCACCCGGTAGGTGCCTGGTAATGTGGCTTGTTGTTTTGGCTTTCTACTGCCATATTCTGTTTGTCACTTGGCTTTCCGCTCTTTACACTTTGTTGTTTTCCTCTTTCCTGAATCCCCATTCCCTTTTGTTCCTTCTTACCATATAGGACTTCTGTATGATCCTTGCTGTTGCCTGCTATTGAGTTCTTCGCAGAATCTTCAGTACCGCCACCTACCTGCTCATTGCTGTCCAGCTTACGGCCCTCCAGTTGGCATGGAGTAACTACTTTGCTTCTGCAGTTATATGCTCCTTCTCCTCAGAGTTCCAGTAATACTTGGGCTGATTACCGACTTCATGTACTGAGTGGAGGGTGAAACACAGATATGTCTTAAATGCTTCACATTTGTTATTGAAGAAACGTTTCCTAAAGACAATGCACATTATTCTTGCTTTGTCAATACTAGCAAGCAGTAGTTCTGTGAAGGTCCGAAGCTGTGGTATATGCCATTCGAAACCAGCATCTCCTGCATCTTATCCTTTACCCCGATTTCCGACTGAAATATTACTATTAAGTGTCTTGACTGGGAAGGGAAGACACTTGGGATTGTCAACTATATTCCAAGGGTTGGACATATCCTTCACAAAACTGACTGTTTGCCAGGCTGCTTATTCTTTCCCACTGTGGATTCAGCCAAAAAAGTATGCATGTCAATTTAAATAAATGTGGTAAAATACTAGCTGCAGTGTCTTTTTTTTGCTTGTGATACGAAATAAATGTGGATACAGATAAAATGACCAAAAAAGAAATATGGATAAATACAGAAGGAAATGTTACAAACATAAACACCATAAAACCGGGAGCCCTAATTATAATAAAAAGTATGACTACAGCTTGGTTTTCTGTTACAAAAATATATACCATAAAACCGGGAGCCCTAATTATAATAAAAAGTATGACTACAGCTTGGTTTTCTGTGTTTATGTATGTAGAGCATGCCCATCCCACAAGGATAATTTTTGTCTTTGATGCTAAACCTATCTTGGAAACTCCTGCTGATGTCATGTGGATGCAGGTGACTAAGGTGAAGCACTTCTACAGGGTGGTTGGCGACTGCAAGGGATTGGCGTTGTAGAGAGCCCCCTTCCCCAACCCTTGCAGGGGGGCCCACTAAGGTTTTGTTACACCGCTGTCTCTCCCTATTGAGAAACCTTTCCCTCTGCCAGTGTTGGGAGGATTCTATCCCAATTGGTGTGTATTATTTCCACACTTTATCCAGTAGCCTGTGGAGGCTCCTCATCTGAGACATTCAGGGTTTGGGGTCCTACCCATTTGCCATAGTCCATGGGATGTGAAGTATACCCTATAGAGGATTCCTGCACTGTGGGAGTGCAAGATCTGTGTAGAGATTCATAGCAGACTGCGAAAGCCTCTGCGCACCTTGGGCTTTTTGGAGCATTTCCCCATTGGCGGCACTCAGACTTGGCACCAGTCCGGTGGTTCTCTCTTTGGCAGCTAGTCAATAAATAAGCTTTCCTGATTTATCTCAAAATTTATAAAACCGAAATTGTGTTGCTATCAGTGCTGCTCGTGAGCTTTCTGTTAGCTTCTGTTTTAGTGCTAGTCTGATGGCTTTTAGCTGCTGTAGCCCTTCCTCCGTTGTGAAGGAGGTTTGTTGGGTCTATAAGGTTCGAAGTTGATGATCTAGAGATCAATATTCTTTCCCTTTCTCTTGCCTTTTCCCTACTATGTAAGAAATGATTTGACCCCAGATTACTGCCTTCATGACTTCCCAGAAATTAGCACGGGACAGGTTTGGGGAGGCATTGAACTTGGAGTTGTCCTCTATCCCCTCTCCGACACGCTCGCAGAAGCCTGTGTCCGCAAGCCACCAGGGTGGAGTTGCCACTGCCTCACTGATCCCCCTCCCATCTTTCAGATTTCCACCTCAGCCAGGGAATGGTCTTAAACCACACATGGGTGAATTATAGCGCTTTCGATCCCCAGAAGATCTATCGACTAAACAACTATATATTCTAATCTGAAATTAGAGGCAGGGGGGTGTGAGTAATATGTACATTTTCTGGTATTCTAGTGTAGATGCCTCCATACATCATGCAGCCCTAGCAAGTCCACCCAGCTACTCATTGTAGCTGTCATTGTGTTTCATGTGTCTTTGGTGTATAGGGAGGCCTGCATAATACTATTGAAATCACCCCCAATGATGGTGCGCCCCTCCAGAGATGCGGCTTTGGCCCTCGTAAGATCAGTCAGGGTTTGTTCTTCCAGGGCATTTGGGACATAAACACTAAATATCGACCATGTGTACCCTCGACTGAGTCCGAGATCCTGACCAAGCACCCAGGGTGGTTTCAAAAGTGTTGTATACCACTAGTGGGAATGAACTGTGCAGCAAAGTTGCAGCGCTCTGGAGCCCCGCGTGAACCCTGTATGATAGGCCCTGTTGAACCTAAAGCAGCAAGCACAATTGCTACCAGGTAGGTGGGTTTCCTGAAGAAGGAGCACTGTGGGGACCGCATTGGCCCAGTGCAGTATCACCTCCCTTTTAACCTTGTCATTCAGGCCATTGACATTGCAAGTTAAGAATATTTTAGGTCGCTGCTCTTTGACTATGTGTAATGGGGGTAGTCTGGAAGAGCATAGTCATCCTTAAAGCGTGTGCAGCGCCTGTACTGTGTTAAACTGACTCAAGAAGCTCTCACCCCCTATTTTCCCCCTTACCAGTCACTCAAGGGGTGTTGTGTCCAGACTCCACCCTCCTGCCTCCCCCGCCAGAGCCCACCAATGCAGATTGCCTACCTCTGCGTACCCCTCTGGCCCGGGAACTGTGATGCTTCTTGTCTCGTGTCTTTAGAGTGCCTGCAAGTTTTTGGGTTCCTAACTTCCGCAGCTCCACCCCACCATGGGTGGTCATTGGATAACCTTAATTTTTGTTAGACAGTTTCCTTATCTCCAGCCAGTCCTATGCCCATTCTGGGGTGTCAAAAAGTAGGACTTGCCTTGAAACAGGATCTTCAGGCATGCAGGATAAAGTAGCTCATATTGAAACTGGATAGTATGTCACTTTTGTTTCACCCCTAGTAATGACTTACATTGGATTTGCACTTTTGTGGTGGAGTCCAGGAACAGCATAACTTTTGCCACTGAGCAGCGCTGACCCAGATGCTGCAGTACCTGTCTTAGGATAACTTTCTTGTCAGTATAGGTCAGTACCCTTGTGATGAGGGGATGGGGGGGACCCTGGAAGGAGCTGAGGTGACTGTGTCCTCTCAAGAATGAAATAAGGCTACAGGTCAGACAACGCCGCCCAGGACCTGAAACAGTCTGTGAGGAAGGCAATTGCTGTGGTTCCTCTGAACCCTCCAGTAGGCTCACAAGCAATAGATTGTTCCGGCTGAATCGACTTTCAGCGTCTTCTGCCCTTATCTTCAGGAAGTCTGTTAGCATCCGCAGCCTTTTGAGTTGTTTGAGCTCTGGGCTCAATTCATCCTCAAGTGTCGAAATGTGTTGCACCACCTCTGTCCTACACGTCAAAAGGTTGCACAGGTCGTGCCTGAGAAGAAAGAGCTCCGTGTTCACCGCCCCTATTTTTTTTCATTTAGAACCTTGTGGCCTAAGTTATTGTTTTGCCTGATAGGCCTGGCCCTCCAGCTGACTGCCAGATTGCGACCGTAAACATGGAGCATGGCTTGATTCATTCGCCCTTTTGGGTCCAGACTTTTTCTGGTAACCTGATACCTGGATTCACTCCCTTCTGTACGCCAAATTATTTTTGGACTCCTTGCGACACAACCTCGGTTTTTTATGGGTTTTCTTCAGAGGCTAAACCTTACGTTAATCCTCTTGCAGGATACGGTTTGTCTAGTTTATTGATGCTAATTCCTGATGACTAATTACTTTTTGCACCTGTTTGCATGTTTTCAGCAGCAGTAATTGTGTGGCTTCTGTACTCTGAAAAGTTATAACAACTGATGTATTTTGGAAATGAGCAGTTTATTTCTGGGCCTGTGTGGGGAGCAGTCTGTCAGTCTATTTAATTTATATCTAGTTCTTTCTATGGGTTTTCTTCAGAGGCTAAACCTTAAGTTAATCCTATTGCTGAATACAATTTGTCTAATTTGATTGATGCTTATTCCTGATGATTAACAAATTCCTTTTTACTTCTGTAATTCTGATAATTCTGAATAAACTCATAATGTTTTAACCAGCAGTACTTGTCTTGCGCAACCTTGGACTTATTCTTACAAAGACTCACAAGTGGGTTTACAAAGACTTAGACAGTTCCGATCTTGTGCATTGACCCGTTTAAATTACTAATTAGCATCAACATCCTGAATAGACCTTTTAATTACAGTTGGTAGCAAATCTATATTTTCTGAATGGGAAAGTGTAAGCCAAATCTCAATTCACACATGTCGGGCATATGTCCAGCTCACTATGGAAGAGGACAGTTCACTCAACTCCTTCTTAAACAGGAACCACACCAAAAACACATTTGGGAAGAAATTAGACACATTTGTCAATTCACTAAAACCTGAAACAACAAGAACCCTGAGGTCTGAACTAACCAAGGCAAGGAAGAAAAAGAAGAACGAAAAGGTGATGTATGAATAACAAACAAAAGCCCAATTCACTAAGTGAAAGGGCAATCCCTTTTAAGGACGTAATCCCTCACTCACCCTGGGTGACATGCTTCATCATATGGGATTCTCCACCCAGAGAAAAATCCTAGTTTCTCTGGGGGCTACAACCCCCTCTATGAGAGGGAGGAGCTCAGGGATGTTTTGATTGTACACTAAAGGATGGACTAAATCCACATATGATGAGCTGATTCGTATGAGTGAGGGGTGCAGTGCTGACAAAAATGTTTGTGCAGTGAAATAAGTGTATTAAAACTAGTCACGGGACAGCAAAGGAAATTCTCTTAGCACAGCCGTGCCGAAGCTAGATTAAAATCGTGAACACCACTAGTCAAATGTAAACAATGGTGATAAACAACAAAGGAAGGTCGACATGTTTCAGCCAAAACGCCTAAAGAGGCTCGGCTTTCATCAGGACCACAAGAGCTACTGCAAAATGAAAAAAACGGTGTGAATCCTACACAGAAAAAAGGATACTGTGAACACCCAATGATTGCTTGAAGGGTGTACGTCACCTTGTCATCTCAACATCACCTAAACAAAGAAAACTCGGTATAAGAACAAGTTGGTTCTCAGTGCAAAGTACTTAAAATACAGGAAATGAAACTTAGTAACTAATTGCATTAACCACTCACCCGTAAATACTGGGTGGGACTCTAACCTCCACCTGGCAACCGCTCAGGAAGGGAACACCGCTCTGAAAAAGGATGTAAGACGACTCAAACTTTGGTACTTACATCTCATGGGCGAATGTTCTAATAAGATGTGGACTTATAAACTAAAAACAAGGGAGACTGAAATTTTTGCTAATTGCACAGGGAAAAGCATGAGTACTACTTGAAAGAAGAACTAATGAAATACAGCGTTCTCCAAAGTGTATACGTTACAACAGAACATACTTGTTAATGTCTCGCTGTCATTGACATTTAAATTGGACAAGCCAAGAAAACCACTGTTTAATCAAACCACTGTTTAAACTCTGCTTATGAAAACGAAAGAATAGGCCCACTAAACTTGGCACTCGATCACAAAAGTGCGTTGGCTGTGAAACGAGTAGCCAAGGATACTTGAGAAAGGCATAAACCGCCTTCTAAATAACTATAAAGAACCTTTCAGAAGAAATGATAGCTAGGCAGTATATCAAGAGGTACCAGAGGGCTACTCCACGCGCTTACCTATCCGTCGGGGAACCGGGGCTAGAATGAGCCTGAGGCCGGAGGTCCCGCGGGACTGGTAGACGTGAAATAAAAGCCGTCAGTATCTTCAGTCAGTGGCCAATCGGAGAGCACACTGTAGAGAAACCAATCAGAGCTGCTCTAACGCCCTTGTCCCTGTTGTCTTGACAACGGGCGATGCAGCACGCGATGCGGTTTCATGAAGGAACTGCACGAAAGAAACAGAGGTACTGGCTCGTGCTATTGAGCTCGGCAATGACTTAACTGCCGAAAAACGGAGGAATCCTAGTTTAAATAGACACTTGCTCCGTTAATACAGACAAATTGACGCACATATGCTCGTCAAAAATACAACTTAAAAAACACCAAACTAGGTGTACAAAACTGAAAAGAAAAACAGAGCGTGCTAATGTGAAAGTAAACAGCAGATGTCTTGGAATAGCGAGACAAACTCAGACAGCTTAGAGAGATTGTTAGACAGTAAATCAATCCAAAAATAGGACAAAATAGTTCAGTGAAGGCAAACACTAGGTGGCACAACCTAAGAGAGAAGTAGAAGACATGAAACAGAGGGACAAGAGCAAATCTGACTCTCACACAGACTACTCTCTTGGCTTCTCCTAGGTGCATAGTGTAAGATTTCGGGACCAGAAGCGGTCTAACTCTCTGAAGTTCACAGTAACAACCACGGTATATCGTCATTCAATCCTTTGACATGCGTGTTAAGTTTATAAACCCACCTTTGCTCTCGTTTGAACAGAAAGGAAGAGCAATCTGTCAGATGGGAGGGTATGAAAGGTTTGTCAAGGACTGTCCAGTGTAAGTCATTTGGGGCATGGTTGACTGATAGAAAGTGATTGGTGAGTTTGGTTGAAGAACGGCCACACCGTATGGTACTTTTATGTTCCAAAATTCGGGTTTTTACCCGACGGGTGGTCATTCCAACATATCGTAACCCACGTGGACATGTTATTAGGTAAATCAAATTTGAGCTGTTGCAGTTACTGTGACTTCTAAGAGTCCACGGCCTGCCAGTGCCTATGTCGATCTCTTTAGTCACAGAAGTATGGCAACAAGCCGCACAGGAACCACATGGGTAGTGTCCTACAACTGGCGGTAGACCCCACAAGGTATGTTGAGTACCTGCTTGATGAGTCCGAGGACGAGTGTGTACTAGTTGATCTCTGATGTTACTGCTACGTTTGAAAGCAAAGAGAGGTCTCGGCAACTTAACCTCTCCTATGTTCAAAATTTTCCAATTTGTCAAGATGATTTTATTGATTTGATTGGAAAATTTACAGTAAGTGTGTACACAGGTCAACCTATTGTCAGAGGATTTTGGGACCTTTGGTTCTAATAGAGCCTCCCGATTGTTATTTAAGGCGCGTTTCGAGGCTCTACGGATCAATTGCTTAGGATAATGCCTAGCCAGTAGTTGTTTTGATAAATTGCTCGCGTGTTCCTTATACTTATCATTTGAGGAGCAATTTCTTTTTAGGCGCAAGAATTGGCCAAAAGGCAGGTTGTCCCGCAATGCCCGTGGGTGAAAACTGTCGTATTTCAAAAGAGCGTTCACCGCCATAGGTTTTCTGTACAGCTCAGTACTCAAACCACCCTCAGAGGGGGTTATCAATATGTCCAAAAAGGGGAGTTGGATCTTAGAGTACTCACAGGTGAATTTTAAGAAAGTGTTACAATTGTTAAGCCAGTTCTTGAAAGCCAACAATGAATTCAGTGGTCCGTGCCATAGTACGAACACATCGTCTATGTACCTCTTCCATATCCTTATTTGGTCTTTGTATGGATTGTTGATACCAAAGACATGCTGTTCCTCAAAGACATGAACATACAGATTGGCCAGGCTGGGAGCAAAAATGCTCCCCATCGAAGTGCCTGACACCTGTAGGAACAGCTGTTCTTCGAATTGAAAAAAGTTTTCTTTCATGGCCAACTTCGCACATGACATGATGAAAGGAACTGGAGTGATGGAGTCCGGTGGATTAGCCAACAGGAGAGTTTCGATGACATCCAAAGTCTCATCCTGTGGAATGCATGTATAAAGTGACTCTACATCAAATGAGACTAAATATTCTGTCTCACAATCAAAAGATAAATATTTGAGTAAGATCAAAATGTCCTTGGTGTCCTTCAGGTACGTAGGCATTTTGATAACCAAAGGACGTAAAAAATGGTCTGAAAATGCCTACAAAGGTTCCAAAAGGGACCCTAGTCCAGAGATAATAGGACGACCTGGAGGGGGACTCACATTCATGTGCACCTTCGGCAGAATGTAAAAGTAAGGTACAATAGGAGAGGTTTTGACCAAGTACTGGGCTTCATTTGCAGTGATCCAACCATTAGTGCTGGCTTCATTTACCATAATCTGAATGGTCTGTTGTAATCTTTTGGTGGGATCCTCAGTAAGAGGCCGATAGGAGTGTGCGTTGTTTAACTGTCTCAAGCATTCGGTGCGATAAGCGGTGGTGTCCATGATAACCGTGGCACCACCTTTATCTGCCGGCTTGATCATGATCGTCTCATCGAAAAGTGAGAGATCTTAAGGCTTGTCGCTCAGATTTAGTCAGGTTTTGATATTGACGGTTTTCTGCTGCACAAGTATTAGACACCTGTGCAGTCACCGCTTTCTCAAATGTGAGTACCTGTGAAGGAACTTGACTGGGCAAGGGATTGAAAGTGGATTTATTCCGCAAACCCGTGTTAAGGTCTTGATCATCAGGAAGGGTATCAAGATCTGTTCGGAAGAAGAAATTTAAACGGATCTTTCTGAAAAAAAGAGCAAGTTCTTGGTTTATAGAGAACAAATCGCCTCCGAAAGAGGGAACGAACCCTAAACCTTTATTCAAGAGGGACATTTCTTCAGGTGTAAGGACTTTCTTTGACAGATTGATAACTAGGTTGTGCTCGTGCTCGGGACCACTGGAGTCTCTCTCGAACTCGATGCCGGGGTTACTGGTTGTTGATCTGCCCAATGGACCTGGTTTCGTCTTCTTCCCCTTGACCGGCCTCGGCCAAACCCTAAAAAAGGCTGGTTGGGGTACATTTGTGGAGGTAGGGGATAAGGACAAGGTTGACCAAAAGGAGGAAAGGGTGGATAATTATATGGGCCAGGAGGCCACCACTGAGGAGGATACATGGTATTGGGTGCACCTCGCAAGTTTCTCCTGTTGCCCCTACCTCTCTTTTTAGTGCCTCTAAATGAGGAGTCTTCACCTGAGGCAGTGTCTGACCCACTTGACCATTCATCACTCCCTGATGTAGAGTAGTCGGACCCATACCTGCGACCCTGTCGATTGAGTTGTGGGGGCACATAGTCAGCACTTGTGTATGGATACACTCTTTCTAGGGAAAAACGGGCCAAGTCCTTCTTGAATTGATTGATCTTCGTCATCAATACCGAATCTTTAAATTCTTTGTTGTGTTTATTTGATTCTTCTTGTTGTTTCTTGAATAAAGCGCCTGTGAGTGTCACCTTGATTTGTGATTCCAATGCCTGAATCTCAATCAAAACAGCATCAGCAACCCGTTTGGCAGTGCTGATGATGAGGATCAACCAATCTCTGGTACACTTCCAAGCTATTAGGGACCAATCGTTGAGAAAGGTTTTGTCGTCCTGGAACAATCTTGGTGTATTAATCACAATGAGTCCTGTGGGAGCACAATTGGCTCTCAAATACTCAGTCATGATTGCTCCATGGATGAACACTCGTGAGTGTGATTTTTTTAGGGTCAGAATCTTGTTCCAATCAACCTCTGAACTGATTGAAGGACTTTGAAAAGTATCCATAATACTTGGTGTATCTAAAATGGCTTGAGCTATGGTGTCATCAAAAGTTAGACCCAGGCGTTCCGCCATAATGATGAAGGTATCAATTATGTGCAAAGAAGAAGAAGTCAGTCTCAACCTCAAAATAAGAAAAATTAAGCCCACGAATGTATGTACGTGTGTGCTAAGAAACACACTGGAAAAAAAATCAACCTGCAGAAAATAATAATTCCGCAAAACAGTTTAGACACTCCTAATGTGTCAAAAAATATATAAATGTAAGACCCACAGCCACAAAGCTGTTCGTTAGACTTGCAAAAAACGGTTCAAAGCCGGAGGGTCACAGGGAACTTTTTAAGACCACACAGGGTTAGATCCCCAACTCTAGTACCTGAAACAACAAGAACCCTGAGGTCTGAACTAACCAAGGCAAGGAAGAAAAAGAAGAACGAAAAGGTGATGTATGAATAACAAACAAAAGCCCAATTCACTAAGTGAAAGGGCAATCCCTTTTAAGGACGTAATCCCTCACTCACCCTGGGTGACATGCTTCATCATATGGGATTCTCCTCCCAGAGAAAAATCCTAGTTTCTCTGGGGGCTACAACCCCCTCTATGAGAGGGAGGAGCTCAGGGATGTTTTGATTGTACACTAAAGGATGGACTAAATCCACATATGATGAGCTGATTCGTATGAGTGAGGGGTGCAGTGCTGACAAAAATGTTTGTGTAGTGAAATAAGTGTATTAAAACTAGTCACGGGACAGCAAAGGAAATTCTCTTAGCACAGCCGTGCCGAAGCTAGATTAAAATCGTGAACACCACTAGTCAAATGTAAACAATGGTGATAAACAACAAAGGAAGGTCGACATGTTTCAGCCAAAACGCCTAAAGAGGCTCGGCTTTCATCAGGACCACAAGAGCTACTGCAAAATGAAAAAAACTGTGTGAATCCTACACAGAAAAAAGGATACTGTGAACACCCAATGATTGCTTGAAGGGTGTACGTCACCTTGTCATCTCAACATCACCTAAACAAAGAAAACTCGGTATAAGAACAAGTTGGTTCTCAGTGCAAAGTACTTAAAATACAGGAAATGAAACTTAGTAACTAATTGCATTAACCACTCACCCGTAAATACTGGGTGGGACTCTAACCTCCACCTGGCAACCGCTCAGGAAGGGAACACCGCTCTGAAAAAGGATGTAAGACGACTCAAACTTTGGTGCTTACATCTCATGGGCGAATGTTCTAATAAGATGTGGACTTATAAACTAAAAACAAGGGAGACTGAAATTTTTGCTAATTGCACAGGGAAAAGCATGAGTACTACTTGAAAGAAGAACTAATGAAATACAGCATTCTCCAAAGTGTATACATTACAACAGAACATACTTGTTAATGTCTCGCTGTCATTGACATTTAAATTGGACAAGCCAAGAAAACCACTGTTTAATCAAACCACTGTTTAAACTCTGCTTATGAAAACGAAAGAATAGGCCCACTAAACTTGGCACTCGATCACAAAAGTGCGTTGGCTGTGAAACGAGTAGCCAAGGATACTTGAGAAAGGCATAAACCGCCTTCTAAATAACTATAAAGAACCTTTCAGAAGAAATGATAGCTAGGCAGTATATCAAGAGGTACCAGAGGGCTACTCCACGCGCTTACCTATCCGTCGGGGAACCGGGGCTAGAATGAGCCTGAGGCCGGAGGTCCCGCGGGACTGGTAGACGTGAAATAAAAGCCGTCAGTATCTTCAGTCAGTGGCCAATCGGAGAGCACACTGTAGAGAAACCAATCAGAGCTGCTCTAACGCCCTTGTCCCTGTTGTCTTGACAACGGGCGATGCAGCAAGCGATGCGGTTTCATGAAGGAACTGCACGAAAGAAACAGAGGTACTGGCTCGTGCTATTGAGCTCGGTCGAAAAACGGAGGAATCCTAGTTTAAATAGACACTTGCTCCGTTAATACAGACAAATTGACGCACATATGCTCGTCAAAAATACAACTTAAAAAACACCAAACTAGGTGTACAAAACTGAAAAGAAAAACAGAGCGTGCTAATGTGAAAGTAAACAGCAGATGTCTTGGAATAGCGAGACAAACTCAGACAGCTTAGAGAGATTGTTAGACAGTAAATCAATCCAAAAATAGGACAAAATAGTTCAGTCAAGGCAAACACTAGGTGGCACAACCTAAGAGAGAAGTAGAAGACATGAAACCGAGGGACAAGAGCAAATCTGACTCTCACACAGACTACTCTCTTGGCTTCTCCTAGGTGCATAGTGTAAAATTTCGGGACCAGAAGCGGTCTAACTCTCTGAAGTTCACAGTAACAACCACGGTATATCGTCATTCAATCCTTTGACATGCGTGTTAAGTTTATAAACCCACCTTTGCTCTCGTTTGAACAGAAAGGAAGAGCAATCTGTCAGATGGGAGGGTATGAAAGGTTTGTCAAGGACTGTCCAGTGTAAGTCATTTGGGGCATGGTTGACTGATAGAAAGTGATTGGTGAGTTTGGTTGAAGAACGGCCACACCGTATGGTACTTTTATGTTCCAAAATTCGGGTTTTTACCCGACGGGTGGTCATTCCAACATATCGTAACCCACATGGACATGTTATTAGGTAAATCAAATTTGAGCTGTTGCAGTTACTGTGACTTCTAAGAGTCCACGGCCTGCCAGTGCCTATGTCGATCTCTTTCGTCACAGAAGTATGGCAACAAGCCGCACAGGAACCACATGGGTAGTGTCCTACAACTGGCGGTAGACCCCACAAGGTATGTTGAGTACCTGCTTGATGAGTCCGAGGACGAGTGTGTACTAGTTGATCTCTGATGTTACTGCTACGTTTGAAAGCAAAGAGAGGTCTCGGCAACTTAACCTCTCCTATGTTCAAAATTTTCCAATTTGTCAAGATGATTTTTTTGATTTGATTGGAAAATTTACAGTAAGTGTGTACACAGGTCAACCTATTGTCAGAGGATTTTGGGACCTTTGGTTCTAATAGAGCCTCCCGATTGTTATTTAAGGCGCGTTTCGAGGCTCTACGGATCAATTGCTTAGGATAATGCCTAGCCAGTAGTTGTTTTGATAAGTTGCTCGCGTGTTCCTTATACTTATCATTTGAGGAGCAATTTCTTTTTAGGCGCAAAAATTGGCCAAAAGGCAGGTTGTCCCGCAATGCCCGTGGGTGAAAACTGTCGTATTTCAAAAGAGCGTTCACCGCCATAGGTTTTCTGTACAGCTCAGTACTCAAACCACCCTCAGAGGGGGTTATCAATATGTCCAAAAAGGGGAGTTGGATCTTAGAGTACTCACAGGTGAATTTTAAGAAAGTGTTACAATTGTTAAGCCAGTTCTTGAAAGCCAACAATGAATTCAGTGGTCCGTGCCATAGTACGAACACATCGTCTATGTACCTCTTCCATATCCTTATTTGGTCTTTGTATGGATTGTTGATACCAAAGACATGCTGTTCCTCAAAGACATGAACATACAGATTGGCCAGGCTGGGAGCAAAAATGCTCCCCATCGAAGTGCCTGACACCTGTAGGAACAGCTGTTCTTCGAATTGAAAAAAGTTTTCTTTCATGGCCAACTTCGCACATGACATGATGAAAGGAACTGAAGTGATGGAGTCCGGTGGATTAGCCAACAGGAGAGTTTCGATGACATCCAAAGTCTCATCCTGTGGAATGCATGTATAAAGTGACTCTACATCAAATGAGACTAAATATTCTGTCTCACAATCAAAAGATAAATCTTTGAGTAAGATCAAAATGTCCTTGGTGTCCTTAAGGTACGTAGGCATTTTGACAACCAAAGGACGTAAAAATGGTCTGAAAATGCCGACAAAGGTTCCAAAAGGGACCCTAGTCCAGAGATAATAGGACGACCTGGAGGGGGACTCACATTCTTGTGCACCTTCGGCAGAATGTAAAAGTAAGGTACAATAGGAGAGGTTTTGACCAAGTACTTGGCTTCATTTGCAGTGATCCAACCATTAGTGCTGGCTTCATTTACCATAATCTGAATGGTCTGTTGTAATCTTTTGGTGGGATCCTCAGTAAGAGGCCGATAGGAGTGTGCGTTGTTTAACTGTCTCAAGCATTCGGTGCGATAAGCGGTGGTGTCCATGATAATCGTGGCACCACCTTTATCTGCCGGCTTGATCATGATCGTCTCATCGGAAGTGAGAGATCTTAAGGCTTGTCGCTCAGATTTAGTCAGGTTTTGATATTGACGGTTTTCTGCTGCACAAGTATTAGACACCTGTGCAGTCACCGCTTTCTCAAATGTGAGTACCTGTGAAGGAACTTGACTGGGCAAGGGATTGAAAGTGGATTTATTCCGCAAACCCGTGTTAAGGTCTTGATCATCAGGAAGGGTATCAAGATCTGTTCGGAAGAAGAAATTTAAACGGATCTTTCTGAAAAAAAGAGCAAGTTCTTGGTTTATAGAGAACAAATCGCCTCCGAAAGAGGGAACGAACCCTAAACCTTTATTCAAGAGGGACATTTCTTCAGGTGTAAGGACTTTCTTGGACAGATTGATAACTAGGTTGTGCTCGTGCTCGGGACCACTGGAGTCTCTCTCGAACTCGATGCCGGGGTTACTGGTTGTTGATCTGCCCAATGGACCTGGTTTCATCTTCTTCCCCTTGACCGGCCTCGGCCAAACCCTAAAAAAGGCTGGTTGGGGTACATTTGTGGAGGTAGGGGATAAGGACAAGGTTGACCAAAAGGAGGAAAGGGTGGATAATTATATGGGCCAGGAGGCCACCACTGAGGAGGATACATGGTATTGGGTGCACCTCGCAAGTTTCTCCTGTTACCCCTACCTCTCTTTTTAGTGCCTCTAAATGAGGAGTCTTCACCTGAGGCAGTGTCTGACCCACTTGACC
This sequence comes from Triturus cristatus, assembly GCF_964204655.1. NCBI lineage: Eukaryota > Metazoa > Chordata > Amphibia > Caudata > Salamandridae > Triturus > Triturus cristatus. The sequence goes on from NC_140592.1 coordinate 307,874,292, forward strand.
ATTCATCACTCCCTGATGTAGAGTAGTCGGACCCATACCTGCGACCCTGTCGATTGAGTTGTGGGGGCACATAGTCAGCACTTGTGTATGGATACACTCTTTCTAGGGAAAAACGGGCCAAGTCCTTCTTGAATTTATTGATCTTCGTCATCAATACCGAATCTTTAAATTCTTTGTTGTGTTTATTTGATTCTTCTTGTTGTTTCTTGAATAAAGCGCCTGTGAGTGTCACTAGGATTCCTCCGTTTTTCGGCAGTTAAGTCATTGCCGAGCTCAATAGCACGAGCCAGTACCTCTGTTTCTTTCGTACAGTTCCTTCATGAAACCGCATCGCTTGCTGCATCGCCCGTTGTCAAGACAACAGGGACAAGGGCGTTAGAGCAGCTCTGATTGGTTTCTCTACAGTGTGCTCTCCGATTGGCCACTGACTGAAGATACTGACGGCTTTTATTTCACGTCTACCAGTCCCGCGGGACCTCCGGCCTCAGGCTCATTCTAGCCCCGGTTCCCCGACGGATAGGTAAGCGCGTGGAGTAGCCCTCTGGTACCTCTTGATATACTGCCTAGCTATCATTTCTTCTGAAAGGTTCTTTATAGTTATTTAGAAGGCGGTTTATGCCTTTCTCAAGTATCCTTGGCTACGCGTTTCACAGCCAACGCACTTTTGTGATCGAGTGCCAAGTTTAGTGGGCCTATTCTTTCGTTTTCATAAGCAGAGTTTAAACAGTGGTTTGATTAAACAGTGGTTTTCTTGGCTTGTCCAATTTAAATGTCAATGACAGCGAGACATTAACAAGTTTGTTCTGTTGTAACGTATACACTTTGGAGAACGCTGTATTTCATTAGTTCTTCTTTCAAGTAGTACTCATGCTTTTCCCTGTGCAATTAGCAAAAATTTCAGTCTCCCTTGTTTTTAGTTTATAAGTCCACATCTTATTAGAACATTCGCCCATGAGATGTAAGCAACAAAGTTTGAGTCGTCTTACATCCTTTTTCAGAGCGGTGTTCCCTTCCTGAGCGGTTGCCAGGTGGAGGTTAGAGTCCCACCCAGTATTTACGGGTGAGTGGTTAATGCAATTAGTTACTAAGTTTCATTTCCTGTATTTTAAGTACTTTGCACTGAGAACCAACTTGTTCTTATACCGAGTTTTCTTTGTTTAGGTGATGTTGAGATGACAAGGTGACGTACACCCTTCAAGCAATCATTGGGTGTTCACAGTATCCTTTTTTCTGTGTAGGATTCACACAGTTTTTTTCATTTTGCAGTAGCTCTTGTGGTCCTGATGAAAGCCGAGCCTCTTTAGGCGTTTTGGCTGAAACATGTCGACCTTCCTTTGTTGTTTATCACCATTGTTTACATTTGACTAGTGGTGTTCACGATTTTAATCTAGCTTCGGCACGGCTGTGCTAAGAGAATTTCCTTTGCTGTCCCGTGACTAGTTTTAATACACTTATTTCACTGCACAAACATTTTTGTCAGCACTGCACCCCTCACTCATACGAATCAGCTCATCATATGTGGATTTAGTCCATCCTTTAGTGTACAATCAAAACATCCCTGAGCTCCTCCCTCTCATAGAGGGGGTTGTAGCCCCCAGAGAAACTAGGATTTTTCTCTGGGAGGAGAATCCCATATGATGAAGCATGTCACCCAGGGTGAGTGAGGGATTACGTCCTTAAAAGGGATTGCCCTTTCACTTAGTGAATTGGGCTTTTGTTTGTTATTCATACATCACCTTTTCGTTCTTCTTTTTCTTCCTTGCCTTGGTTAGTTCAGACCTCAGGGTTCTTGTTGTTTCAGGTACTAGAGTTGGGGATCTAACCCTGTGTGGTCTTAAAAAGTTCCCTGTGACCCTCCGGCTTCGAACCGTTTTTTTGCAAATTCACTAAAACCACCATAACTTGTCCATCTCCTTATAGCTCCTGTACCCCTAACTATCACTAATGGCACCACACAAAAATGATTAACCAAACGGTACAGCCCTATTCCACTCCTCTGTCTTTACCTCTTTCTATTTCTTTCTCTTTCTCCTTTTCTATTCCTGTATCCTTTTTCATCACCATCTTTTGTCTCTCCTCCCCAATACTTCCTTTACCTTCTATACAATTCAACTGTAAAGTAGTGGTTCCATATACCTACACTTTGCTCATTCTCAGCTAGAGATGTTTACTAGCCTGCACTCACAAAAATGTCTATGCTACTGTAACTTGGCAAATCATATAAGTCCTATAATGTTATACTACATTTGTCAAAATGTTTGGGACCTTCAGCAATATGCTATGATCTTTTTTTATTTTGTTGGTGTATTTTTTTGTTTTTGGCTTTCTTACCTGTTTAGCCAATTGCCCTGGTTTGAGTAGTGTATTTTATGTTTAAATCTTTTTTCATTATTATTGTGAAAGCAAGTAACACACATTAGTTAATCAACATACTCACATCTGCTTTAAATACAACCTAGTTCTTTGAGAGTCAATTTCTTGTAATATTCTATTTCCAGTATACCATAAGAATGTTCTCTCTCCTCTCACTAATTGTACTTTCTTTATTGTGTTGCTAATCCAAGCAGTTTAAAAAAAAGCAATTTACATACTACAACCCATTCAAACGCCTCCCCCCCACCCCACCGGTAATCTCGTTTCTTCCCTTCCTGATTTACTTAGGGGCCCAAGGACTTCCCATTTTGGGTTCCCGGAGTATTTTGACCCACTAGGTCTGTCTCCGTTAGGCGCAACACTCCGACATATCTCGGGCATGTAATTTCATTGAATTCTGTCAACAAAAGAGAGAGAAATTGTTTCCACACTTCTCTAAATGTGGATTCGGAGTTTGTCAAGATGGCAGTAATACGCTCCATCCGTAGGATGTAACATAGCCTATGTAACCAGCCTTTATATGTGGGTGTTGTCTGCGTCCCCCAATGTGTCAGAATATCTTGGAGAACTGCACCCAAAGCTAGCCCCATATGTCTTCCCCTGAGGCTTTTAAGTGAATATGTCACCGGATTAGGCAAGCCCAACACCACATACACCGGCAATCTTGGGATTTGTGTATCAAATTGTTGATCTATGTCATCCAGAATTCTGGACCAAAATGACATCAGAGCCTGACAACCCCACAACAGGTGTAGGAGGGTCCCCTTCTTCCCACAACCCCTCCAGCATGTTGGGCTCCGATCTGGATTGCCCCTGTTGAGATGGACTGACGTAAGGTACCAATATGTAGCTATTTTGGTGGCTGTCTCAACACTGGCAACATTGTGTGCCGTATGTTTTGCCCTGTAATAGATTCCTCCTCACTCTTTCTTCGATAAATCTCTTCCAAGTTCCTTCGCCCATCTTTTCTGGCTAGGCGTAGGTTGCTCTGGAGTCGACTGCCTAAGCATAGCATGCAGTTCAGAGATCAGTCCCTTATCATTCTCTTTCGTAATCAACCATTTTTAGGTCTCGGCTGGCGTAGGCTGCGCAGACATGCGCAGTCTCGCTGGCGAGATTTAGTGTTAGCAGGGTATTTTCAGTAAGGGGCTTTAAGCCATGCCCCTCTGTTCCATTGGCTGGCGTCACCGTTTATGCTAAACAGTGGACAGCCATTGGAACAGAGGTGTCTATGACGTTTTTGCTTTGCTTTTCGAGCCGTCCCATTTGGACAGACTTGTTTGCTATACTTTTGCCGTAAAAGCATTTGTTATCGTTTTGTTGCTATGTTGATGGCCGCCATTCCGTGGAAACTACCCCATTGATGCCAAGAAGAACGTTTCCTTCATGGTGATGGGGGCGGAACCAAAGCCTTGCCGAAAGGGGCTAACTTACACATGAATATTTACATCAACCGAGAAAACAGCCACTAAATTCGGACATTTACCATTTACGTATATGAAATTACACGACGACACATTTTAATTCCGTGGAAACTACCCCATTGATGCCGAGAAGAACGTTTCCTTCATGGTGAGGGGACGGAACCAAAGCCTTGCCGAAAGGGGCTAACCTACACGTGAATATTTACATCAACCGAGAAAACAGCCACTAAATTCGGACATTTACCATCTACGTATATGAAATTACACGACAACACATTTTAATCGTATTTTAAAGTTACGAGTCTAATCCCTACAAATAATTATTGAATAATAAAGCAACTTTTTACATAATTCGTTATTAGGGCATTACGGCATTGTCAAAATTTGATTTTTAAATAGGTACTTGTAGTTTCCCGATTCATAATGGAGCTCTCGTTCTGCACTGAGAACAAATGTAACTCTAAAATGGCCGTATAGTGTCTAATGTTTTATAAAAAGGCGTATTAGCTTCTCCCTCCTTTAATTTTAGCTTCTACCGTGGGAGCGTGGTGATGTTACGTGCCGGCGTTTGGCGGGCGGCCGGCCATCTTTCTCCCCCTCTGTGTCTCGCTGGTTGTGTCTTTCGGACGGCGGTTGTTGCTGCAGAGCCCGGGCCTTGTGCAGTGGAGCAGGGGACCGCTGTACATTAAGACCAGCAGGGAAGGTGAGGCATGTTTAGGGGTACATTGTTGGGGAGACTGGAGTTAGATTAGGGGGTTGGGGGAAGAAATTGGCGAACAAGGAAGGAGGCCCTTGAACCCTCTGTGTCTTTTAATCAATGCCCATCTCTTTCGTGTCGCTTGTCATCTACTTCACGCTACCTATCCCAGCACTCACTATCCTTTCACTGTGGAGCGCCTGTTTATCTTTGCCTGTCACACGTTTGCCGTCCTTTCCACTCACCTTCACGTCTTCGAAAGATGCAGGTATGCGATTGTGAAGAAACCGGAAAGGTTCTTAAACGCTAATAGTCATCTTCTCGCTGCCGATTACCCCCCCCCCTTTGGTCACCGTTTCAATTAAGACATCTGCCAATCTCTGAAAGTGATAAGCACGTGACTGAAAGGTGTCAGTGTGTGTGACTGTTGAGCATCTTTGGCAGGTGCTATCCTTTACGTTTTTGTTCAAATTAGAAGCTGCAGGCACGTTCAGTGATGATCAATGACGAAAATTTGACTCCTGCATATGTAAATACAACTCCGTGGCATCCAGCTGCTGATAAAGCCAGAATGAAATGCTACGGTCTGGGGAACACACTTTAAAAATATCCTAAAACAAATAATTGGTTCTCTCTCAACCTTGGATGATAACGGCTTATTTGGGAAAAGGGGGCACAACGGCCCTGTTGTGTCTACCTATAGCAGCCTATAACTTCTTACCTACCCTGACTGAGTGCTTGATTGTGCGATGTCATAATAGACTAGAGACCAAGCCTGGCCTATCAGAATGTTTGAGTATGTGACATCACAAAGGGATTCTCCTGTGTCTTCACTATCCAGTCTGGGCACATTTGACGTCACAGTGAAACGCTCCAGTAAGAATGTTTGATTGTGCGATGTCATAATAGACCAGAGGCTGTCCAAGCCTTCCTGGCCTATCAGAATGTTTGAGTATGTGACGTCACAATGGGATTCTCCTGCATCTTCACTATCCTGTCTGGGCGCATTTGACGTCACAGTGAAACGCTCCAGTAAGAATGTTTGATTGTGCGATGTCATAATAGCCAAGAAGATCTAAAAGCCTTTCTCTCCTATTATGTTTGACTATGTGACGTCACAACTTGATCTCCTGCGTTTTAAGTATACTGTCTGAGTGTTTGTGACGCCACCGTGAAACGCTCCTCTGCTTCACTATCCTGACTGTGTTCACGTGATGTCACACTGAACGCCAATCCTCCCCCTCCCCCGTCTTCCCTATCCTGAGTGAGTGCTTGATTTTGCGATGTCATAATAGACTAGAGACCAAGCCTTCACGGCCAATCATAATGCTTGATACTGTGACATCACAATAAATGGGTTGCCCTCCTGCCTTCACTGACCTAATACAGCGATTGATTGTGTAATGTCGGCAGCATCACTGTAGGTGTCATCAGTTGCAGAGAGTCCTTCTAGCTGCCTCATTCCCTGTGAGGTTCCTCTGACATGGAATCTGTAATAAATGTTTCAAATGTGCTCGTTTTCCTGTTGGTCCTAGAAAGAATTCAGTGTGTTGTGAAGCTTTTTTGTGGCGCTGCGCACTTTCACATTTTCAGAGTCACACCGGACCCTCTATCACACGCCTCTGCACAAGGTGATGGTCTCAAGTGCTAATGAAACAAGCATTAGCAATGCAATAGGTCTCGCCTTTGCGAGAGTTTGAGCTATTGGCATTGTAAATGACAATGCCTTTTATTTATGTGTTTTGAAAACCTGTAAGCGGTGTGTAAACACACACTTTATACTTATAGTCGTTGCTTACAAGGCTGGCAGTAACTGCGCCTCTTTTACTGCCAGCTATTAGTACAAACTGCGTGTTTACGGACCGCTTACAGGTTTTCAAAACACATAAATAAAAGGCATTGTCATTTACAATGCCAATAGCTCAAACTCTCGCAAAGGCGAGACCTATTGCATTGCAAATGCTTGTTCATATTGCGTTAGTGTGCGGCTAACCTGTGATTCTATGCCGGGCTGGAACACCCAATGCCAAAGCTGCAAGTAGCGCAATCTTTTCGTCTCCGGTATCCCGTAATCTTGTTGAATCTGCGGGAATGGGATTATGCCTTCCACATTAAACAAATGCCCTGCTGATCTGCATGGCGTATCGTGCCATGCTGCAAATGCCTTGCCTTTCTATCCGGGAGTGAATAATCTGTTCTCAAACATGAGGTGTCAAGGGTGAGGGAAACGTCGTAAGCCCCCGTTTAGTGGCCACCCCCTCCCATACTTTCATCACAGATTTTGTGATCAGTGACCTCTGTAGGCTTCGGGGTCTGTTTGTTTCATTAAAAAGGGGACCTTCCACAGAGGGAGCCCAGATAATGCTCTGTCCAGGAAAAGCCATACATTTTCGGACTCTGGTCTACTCCATTCTACAAAATATCTCAGTTGAGCCGCCTTGAAATAGTCTAACAAATTTGGGATCCCCAAAGCCCCGCTCTCAGGACACATGTAATCCCGTTGCATACGCGTCTAGCCATCGCCCAGACAAATTGAAGTATATCTCCCTGCAATGAAGTGAGAAGAATGAGTATTGTAGTGTTTGGGGATGAGCTTTCCTCCATAAATCTACCAAACCCATTTCTTGCAGCCCTCTCTTTCCTTCCTGTGATATCTCCCCTTTTCAGGTCGAGCCTAGCGCAGCGCACATGCGCTGCCCTAGGAAAACAACCTCTTGGAATCACTCTGGACTTTGCACACGCTCGTGTGTGTGGTTTTTTTTGTAGCTTTTTTTCTATTGGGCTTTGCGTGCGAAGACAGCACGCAATTGGGCAAAGGCGGGTGCATGTCCCACCTTTCCCAGGAAATGTATGTGCCTACGGCAGTTACGAGAGGCAGCAGCGCGGTGTGTCATCTGTTATGTGTCAGATTTCACACTAGCACGCGCGCACCACTCGCGGGTCGCTGCAAGCACAGCCAGGATTCTGTCAGGAGCCCACTTTTATGCACTGTTTTCCATGTTTACTTAATGTGGTTGATTTCTATGCGTTTTATTTACTTGTGCTTTTTATAAGCGTTACTTTACTGCTGATAACCTTTAGATAAGAAGGGTGCATTTCCATACTTTTATTCCAAATACCTAAAAGAGGCTCTAATGCTCTGAGAGAGGAAGGGATTCCTACCGCCCCCGGCCAACCTCTCAGCTGGACAGCTACACTACATGTCGGGGTAGTTGTCGTTCTTTTCACGAAACCTTTTTTGTTTCTTTAATAAATTACTCCAAAATTAAACAAATCTGAAAATTATACGCAGCATCTTTGGCACCTCTTCAGTCACCCCTAACTATAGTGCCCCAAATTCTTCTTCTCCCCACAAAGTTTTAATTGGACGTGCGTTGTACTACAATTGTATTTTTGCTTGAACGCCTCGTTTGTTTTCTTGGGTGGCGATTGTGACGGAAATGCATTGTTGCTTCTCGGACACGCCTGGCGCCATTGCTTAACGCTTGGTTTAGGCAATTTATAAAGTGCCAGCATGCCACCCCTGGGGTGCTTGCTTGAGTCGCAGTAAGCATGCAAAGGCTTTAGGAACCAAGAAACGAGGACGTTTGGATCTATAAACTATATATATATTTATATATATTTTTTTTTATTTGATGCACCAACTCAGGAAATTAAGTTCCATGAAATCGAAGCCACCTTTGCCACTATACCAAAAATCATGTAAATTATAGAAATATATTATGTTGCCTTCTGACGGTGCATGTGGGAGCATTTTTAAGTGTAAGAAAACAATAGTGCAGCTAAACCACCCCCTGAAGAACACAGCTCTGTAGTAAACCCGCGTGTTTATTGTTCGCAGTGGGCGGGACGGGGCATGGACGCACTCTAAACACTGGTGCAGATGCCTCTGAAAAACCCTGGATGGCTTCAGGCAGGGCTGCGCAGGGGTTCGAGGAGGAAACACTGTCCTTATTTTTGACGACATAGACATACTATGTGAGGCTATAATCCCTTAGTAAAGAAAGGGGGCATGGTCGTGGGCTGAGTAGCTAATCTCATTAGTCCTGTGCAGCCTAAATAAATTTATTTCTAGCTAACGCGCCAAGAATTTTCAATTCTATTAAGGACACAGAGGTGAGGATTATGCTTCTCTTTACTTTACTGGCAAACAGCAGCCAATGAACAACTTTAAACTCGGCATACCCCGGAAGTACAATCCCCTCCATAGTATGCACCAATCACTATCAGTCCATAATGTATATATAGTTTGTCATGAATAAACGACTTCCTCTTTCTTTGCAAACAAACTTTTCAACACAGTCCACAAACTTGGCTGTCGAACCCTGGACACCACCGATTCCTTCAGCGACGTGAGTCCAAACTTTGATCACGGAATTTCCTCTCCAGATGCAGAGCAGATGTCACCTGAGCCTTTATGCCGGCTTGTTCTGTTCAACTGAAACGAGAATATATGTTGTAATATACCATTCACCGAATGTATGTATCAACAAAATGGGTGGGAAGAAACCCTTAGTAGATTACATAATACAAATATCATCATCAGCAATATGAACAAAGTCCAACATAATATTGAAAACACAGTTTCCAGGGTGGGATAATCCTCGACTCCGTGTCCTTAATAGAACTTGAAAATTCTTGGCGCTATAGCTAGAACATTTTTTATTCTAAGTCAGTCCATGGAGGCTCAGGTTATGCTAGTTTAAAGCTGTCCCTCCACATTAGTAGCAACATCAACAATAGGCTTATGATAAAACATTTTAAATGTATTATCAGAAGACCAATCCGCCGTAGCCATAATATCCTCCAAACGAGAACCTGTAGCAAAAGCCTTGGAAGCCATAGCTCCTCTCACCGAATGAGCGCCAAAGGCCGAAGTATCAGTGCCTGCCAAATTTAACAACCAAGTTACCCACCTGGCTAAAGTTGTGGCAGTGACTTGATGGAAAGGTCTCTGTAAAGATATGAACAATTGTCCTGCCACATCATTCCTAAACTCATGTGTACAAACCTCATAACATTTTAAACACTGAACAACACACAATTCACAATGATGCGGAAATGCAGGCTAGGAAATGCACCTAGAATTGGTTTTATTTCGTTTCGAAATTGTGAATGAAACCCCCGAAGGAGTGAATACTCTCCCTGCTACGTCCAGAGCCCATACATCAGACACACGTCTACATGAAATCAAACATAACAATAAAGTCAGTTAAGCTGATAATTGCTTACAAGATAGACCTTCATTAGCAGGCCAATTCCTGAGAAAACTAAGTACTACGTCCACATCCTACAATTGTGAATACCTTGGTTTTGGAGGGTTTACCAACCTGATACCTCTCACCACCTTACAGACCAAAGGATGTTCCCCCACTGGCTTACCATCCACGTGAGGATGACCCGCTGAGATAGCAGATCTAAAATTGTTCACCGTCCTATAGGCTAACCCTGTACTTAACATCTCCGACAGGAAGTTAACAATCATAGGGATTCCAGAAACCTATGGGATCCCCTTGCCGTTCAGTACACCAACTAACCCACTTATGCCAAGCTGATTCATATTGCTTGTGTGTAGCTGGGGCCCATGATTGGGATGAGAAAAACAGTGTGTTCTCAGAAACTCCCGGCACTTGCCAACGTCTCCAGAAAGTTTCCACACCATGAGTGGCAGCTGGCCTTGAAGTACCAGAGGATGAGGCTGACTCAGAGGGTCCGTCAAGATCTCCAGAAACGATAGCAGACGTATTGGAGATGCACAAGAAAAAGCCAATGCCACTGGGAACCACGCTTGTGCCCTCCAACGCGGGGATATCAGCATCACCTCCACTCTCTGTCTGCGGATCTGCTTTAACACTTTCGGAATCATGGCGAACTGAGGAAATGCATACAGCTTGCCCGTCGTCTATGATTGAAGGAATGCGTCCGAGTTGCTCGCTAGAGGATCTGTTCTCCAACTGTAAAACAGAGGCAGTTGTGTATTGAGCCTGGACGCGAAGAGGTCTATCACACAAGGACCCCACTTGTTGTTGAGTTGTCGGAAAATCCTGGGTTGAAGACGCCAGTCACTGTAATCTCGAAGAAAACGAGAATTCCAATCCGCCACCACATTGGAGCTGCCCGGAATGTACTCCGCTATCACTGAAATGTGGTGGAGAAGGCAGTAATGCCAAAAATCCTTGGCTATTTCCACTAGTAACCGTGACCTGGTGCCACCCAGCCGATTGATATATCGTACTGCCGAGACATTGTCCATTCTCAAGAGAATGCAACAGCTCGCTTTCTGCGGGGACCGAGTCCTGATCGCAAACAAGCCCGCCAGCAGTTCTAGACAATTTATGTGGAGTCTCAGCTCCTCCGGGGACCATCTGCCCCCGTCTCCATTGAACCACACCGGGCTCCCCAGCCCCATCTGCTGGTATCCAAATTTTTCACTACTTCTGTGACTGACGCAAAAATGGCCTTGCCATTCCACACATCCATGTGCTCCAACCACCAAGAGATTTCTGTCCTGGCCTCATGACTCAACAGAATTTGTTCCGTGTAACTCTGGCCCTTGGGTAAGTATAAGATCTTTAATCACTGGAGTGCCCTGTAATGAAGGGGACCCGGGAAAATGGCCTGGATCGACGAGGCTAACAGGCCCACCAACCTGGCTAGAGTCCATAAGGATATGGTCTGAGAGGACAATGCTCTCCTCAATTCCTTCTTGATGGCAATCCGTTTCTTCAGTGGGAGCAGAAGCTGTGTCGTCACCAAGTTCACTTGGAACCCCAAAAACTCCATCGACTTAGCAGGAGTCATGATAGATTTGTCTGAATTGATGACAAACCCCAACTCCTGTAGGAGTTGTGTCGTCAATGCCAGATGTTGAAGAACTGTGTTCACACTCTGAGCCATTATCAGGATATCGTCTAAGTAGATGATAAGCCTGACCCCCTCGCACCCTTAAAAATTGAATCACCGAGTTTAGGAGCTTGGTGAAACACCATGGGGCAGACGATAGTCCGAATAGCAGAGCGGAGAATTTGTACCAGTCGTTTCCCCACTGGAACTGAAGAAATCGTCTGTGGGGAGGAAATATAGGGACTGCTAAGTAAGCGTCATTGAGGTATAGCCGTACCATCCAATCCCCTTCCAAGAGCAAGTCTCAGAGTACGTGTATGCCCTCCATCTTGAAGTGGTGATACACTACCCACGAATTGAACTCTTTGAGATTAAATACAAGACGAAAGCCCTGATCTTTCCTCGGGACAAGAAACTTTGTGCTGGTGAAACCGTGAGGGTGAGGTATAGTTTGTACAATTACTGAAAACCTTGTACTGTCTGCAGTACCCAAGGGTCGTACGTTAGGGTTCTCCATTTGTGTAGTGTAGTGAGGGCCTGAAAGCGGCGGACCGGAAGTGGGGACAGGACAGACAAAAACCAACCGCACCGGAACTGAGTGGCGGTCTAGTGGTGGAACGAGCCGGGGGGAGGAGCCGGTGACGTATCCGGAAGGAAAATGCCCACAGGTTAAGGGGAGAGGAGGAACCGAGCGCCAGAACAGCGGGAGCGAGGAGAAGCAAGAGGAGGATACGGAGCGAAACGAGGCAGCGATTGTTAGCTACGCGGAAGGAGAGGAGCGGGAGTCAAGAGCAGAACAGAGAGAGGCGGCAGAAAACATCGGCGGAGGAGAGGAGCAGGGGACGTGTACGGTACAGACCAAGGAGAGAGACGAAGGAAGCACGAAGGTATCAGCACAGCGGGACACTGCACGGATATTGTATACAGCGCGCATACCCGGTGGGCCAGAGAAGGGAGAAGACGCCCCGGGTCCTGAAGCCACGGCCCTGGGAAGGGGTCGTGGCCTGAGGCGAGTACCTCTGCAGGGATTGTTCTGGTGGGGGTGGTGGGGAGGTTTTGGGGAATAGAGTACACGGGTGTGTTGTGCGTGTACAATCCCAACACCGACCTTTCCCCTGTCTCACAACCCTTCCTGTGGTGACGGTAGCACGAGCCCCTTAATAAGGAGAAAAGGCCAAGACACTGACCCCATTTTTCTTTTCTGTTTCTTTTTCTCCCTTCCCTCCCCGACGGTAGTAAAAGCGGAAACAGAGAGGAGAACCAGAAAGACCCCAGTAGCCCAGCTGTAGACCCAAGGAGAGGACATTTCACCCCTTCCTGTTATCTTTCAGAGGACCTGGCCGAACTCTCGCTTGCCACTTTCCACATGAGAACTTGAAAGAATACCACTCTATGTATATAAATAAAGACGTTTACTCCACTCCCTCCGTGTTGTGTTCCCTCACACCCCTCGCAATTACCCACACGGTCACATGTAGAAACAAAGCAATCCGACCCCCCACCTTGACATTCCCACACTGAGGCAGAATTACCTGAATAGGAGGAATCTCTGTCGCCACCCTGTCCTCGGTAGCCTCCTTTCTGGAATCTGCCACGACCCCCACGAATTGGACCTTTGGGCTCCTCCTCTGCCTCTCTGCTTGAAACCTCTGGAGGCCTGATTGGATCCACGACCGGACGCTCAACCTCTGAAGCGGCCGGCCCTGGTAAAAAGGCCAGTCTGGAAAACCTTCGTAATATTGGTTTGGGCCTTATCCAATGCGGAGAAAGTTGTGACGTATTTACCTAACTCCTTCACAAACTTGTCGCCGAACAAAAGACCATTGGCCAGGGTGCCTGCTTCCACTGTGGCCATGTCAGCCAATTGGGGGTCTATTCGCATTAAAAATTACCGCCTGCGCTCTGTGGAGATTGCGCAATTGGCATTGCCCAAAAAACACAGGGCCCTCTGTGCCCATTCCAAAATTTCCGTAACATCTAGTGTCGGCCACTTTACCCAACAAGGCTGGTCTAGGACATTCCGAGCGTAAATTGGCTCGCACGGCGTGCTCAAAGCCTTGGAGAAGGTTCTCCTGAACATAATGCCCTACTTCCACACAGGGTACCCAGTTCGTGGAACATGGGTGGATGATGTTCTTCGGGTCAAAAAGGAGGTTTTTGGAAGGTGGAGGTGCGCTGACGTAGTGAGTCTTGTGCTTCTTTTTTGCCGGTTTAGGTGGTTCAACCGTGTCCTTATCTGTGTCAGAGGTGTCTGGGGCAGCCAGAGATGACTCATCAGTGTCCCCTGTCAACAGGGTGGAATTTTTGTCCGGAAAGGGTTCACCATAGGAACCATGAACAAGGACCGAAGACGCCACTTGCGCAAGGCTCTCCACAGAGGAGTGTCGAGATGTGGTGCCCAAAGCCTCCTGCATTTGGCGCTTCCCATACTTCTTCAGGGGCTCAGCATATGGCTGTAGAGCCTTAATTAGCGCCCTGTTCACCGAGCCCTGGACGTGGGTATCCAGGGCTTCAACCAACTGCTCCTCCAACTGGTGTTCTTGGGACACCTCTTCATAGTTCCCATAGTCTTCATAAGCAGCACACTTCTCAGCCTCCTCGGCGTAATATGCCATTGTGGAATAGGAGGTGTGGAGGAGTTTCAGGGGGGAAGAACCCAAGGGTGAGACTGGCAGGAATATAAATATATACACGAGCAAGCTAAGACCCTAACTAATCTGTCCCCGAAAGTGAAAGTATCAGCACACTGGCCCTAAACCTAGATAAAGCTTCCAAAACTGCCCAAAAATCTTTTTATATCTGTGTGGAGGGAGCCACCCTTCACTTCCCCTAAGTCAGAGTCTTATTGCCGCTTATTCGCTCCATCGGGCGTTCAAGAGGCGGAGGGTTGAGCAGCTGAACCCGTGGATGCACGAGAAGCAGATCGGGACTGAAAACTCTGATTCGGCTTCACGATTGCGCGAGACTCTGGGCAAGCAAAAGAGGACTTGCTGCCCCTCATGCGCGCATAGCACGTCTGCCTCGCTCCCGCTCCACTCCATAGGGAATTTTCCACACCAAGCGCCGAAGCGCTCAATTACCCTAAATCAACGCGCGCACGATCGCACAATCACCATAATTAGCATAAGTCAAGCAGGAATCACGCACGCGTATTTGCACAACAATAGCATTTAAATTGACTGAAAACATGCAAATTACTCAACTCGCTGCTGCAGCAGCAGCAAAGAAAGAGGAACTATATATACACTATGGACTGATAGTGATTGGTGCATACTATGGAGGGGGTTGTACTTCCGGGGTATGCTGAGTTTAAAGTTGTTCATTGGCTGCTGTTTGCCAGTAAAGTAAAGAGAAGGATAATATGAGCCTCCGTGGACTGACATAGAATCTGCTTCGTTAACTCGGTTCTCTTTCCTGAAGAGTGTGCTCAGCTTGAGGGTTAGTGGTGTCATAGGTGGAAGTGGACGTATATTATGCGTAAAAGTAACGGAGTAACTGGTGCCTACGGGCAGAATACATTACGTCAAAATATGTATGAATATGGTTGAGGTTAGGACCCATGTTATCTTAGAGGGTAGTGCTTCATTTGAATCTTTTAAGCCACATGAGGTGTGCTTGGCTGGCTGGGTAAGCGGTTTCTATCTAGCTGTTGCTTGGGTGGATAGGAGGTTTCTAACTGGTGCATAGATAAAACTCAACCCAGGCAGGGATTTCGGACAATGAATTAAAATGTATTGTGGCGACTGCATGGAACCTTTGATATACTTTTCTACGTCATAATTTCTAAGCTGGGGTGAAATGGGACCACGAGAAACTTTGTTTGTCAGATGCGTTGCACTGTTTTCAGAGGACGGAAGCGTGCATGTGTTGTGGTGGGGGAAAGGGACATTTGGTTCAAGTTTGCCTCTTAACGGTGACGCCATCAGTAAGTAGCACCGACGCCCGCAGATGGAAGCTAAGAGGAAATGGGGAAGGCGTTCGGAGCGGATGTGCTGTTGTTGAGACAGCGCGGTGCAGGATTAATTTCTGCCGTGATTCACTCCTGTCAAAGGGGGTGGAAATGCTGCATTTACAAGCTCTGCAATACTTGCTTCCATTTCGTTGGATGCATTTATTTTGCAGGAACAGCGTTTCAGCCTGCACAAGTGAACAATTTCCATATGCATTGTAATCAGTTGTCATTGTTGTATGCCAAACGGTGGGTGGGTGAGATGTGGCCTGCGGATAACTTTGTGGGAGTGTGAATGGATATTCAGGCAAGGGCTTCACATATTTACACGTGTTATCTGAAACTGGGGTGTGGGGCGTCTGGGTGACGTGCTTCAGTTGTGCTGGTGAGTCCCATCTTTTACATTGTGTTTTAAAGGATTTTTTGAAAGTGGGAACAACTCTGAACTCTAGGGAGAAGGTCAAATTTAAAAAAAATGGAAATAGGCATGCCATTATTTATTTGCCGACCAACGCTGAAAACCTAAAATGGACTTTGCTTCTGGATGATAAGAATTTTAGGCATTTTGGTGTGCTGGTGCTTCATTGCATAGCAAAGAGTCAATGGGTTGCAAAGTTTGGTGGAAGAGAAGGCATAACTATGGTGCCCATGAACAAGCTGGTCCAGGAGACCACAACAAGCACGTTTAGGAGCTTTTTTGCAGTATTGAATGGAAAGTTGGGACTGATTATTTTTTGTTCCTGATACTATGTGGCTGTGGTGGGGGTAAGGGAGTTCAACTTCAACTGGGAATTTAAAAAAAAACTATTTGTATTGTGCCTGTAGAAGAGGGAGGGGAGAGTGCAAGGGTCTCAGAGTGGGAAGGTTGGTTGAAGCTAGAAAGTAGATTTTCTGAGCAGAGCATAAGCGAGTACAGGGCCGTCCGATGATTGATGACTATTGGGACTGTAGTGAAGTGAAGGAAATGATCTGCCAGTCATTCACTTACAATTGATATGAGAAGCCGAAGGAAGAGATGGTAGCACCAAGAGTATATTGTGAGAATAATTAAGAACCAAGGATGCCTTGTACTGCGCCCACAATGTGGAGTGGTCACAGCACCAAGAGCCTGGAAATGAGTGGATGGAGTGGTCGGTGTGTAGATCTGCGGAAAGGTGGCTAATTCGGAAAGAGGTGCACACTTGCGCCCTTGCCACAGAGTAAGGGTTTGCGATCTATGGATTTGAGTACTCCTAACACAAGAGAAGGCATAGACATTACCAGCATGGATAGAGAAGCATCCGGGAACACTATGCCAAAATCAAGAGCAAATGGCAATAATAATCTTGCTGACATCAATATAAATAAGCAAATAGCTCTCTCTCAAAATGTTTCCTCATGCTGCAAAAGATTTGAAGTATGCCAAAAATGGCCCAGGGTGCCCCCAGTGCGGTGGGCTCATGCCAAAGTGTGCTTCTGTGCAAATGCCACTAACACAATATGTATGCACATATGCACATGAACTGAACCACCACATTGCATAAGGAATAGAAGCGATATGGATTTAGAAGAAAATTCGGAGACCAGAGCATGTTGCAACAGCGACTTGCTTCTGACAATAAATTGTTTGAACTGAACTGAATATGGATAGATAGGGAAATGCGCAAATATAAACAAGCATTGGCATAGCCAATATGTCTCGCCTTTGGGACCTTATAAGTGTTTAGTTATCCAGCACAATATCCTTGGTACAACAACATCAACTGTTGCATGGCTAAACACTTATAAGGTCCCAAAGGCGAGACCTATTGGCTATGCCAATGCTTGTTGATTGAAGCAACTACCAGACCTGTCTTTGGCCATATCCAGGACCATGTTTAAATCCCCTCCTACCAACGTCATGCATGTCTGCAGGACCATAACATCTGCTATAGCTGCCTTCAGGAAGTCTTCCTGGCCTGTGTTACGGACATATATCGATCGGATCACCATAAGGTGGTCCCCAAACTGAATTGTATAAGCCAGCAGCCTCCCTTTCATTTCTGCCACCTTGTCTTTCACTTCCCCTTTGCAATTTTTAGTGATCAGGATGGCAACTACTAATGGGGCATGGACCGGGCATCGCTATGAGGCGATAGTTGTGTTAATTTGACTAACTGTCTAAATATGCCGCCCGGCCCCCGGGATGTGGGCTAAATGGCTGTGTGCATTGTTACACCGTAGGGTGTGATCGGAGATTGTACGTGGATGCCGGTTGCCCCGATGGTTGTTTTGCTTAAAATGCTGCAATAAAAACATGTTTTAAAAAAAATCAGGATGGCAACTACTGCTTTCTTTTCTGCAGTGGAGGAAAAGAACTGTTGGGAGAATGCTCTAGAGCGCATGTGGTGCCAATCCTTGGGCAGAGGTGTGTCTCCTGTAGTAGACACACATCCGCTTCCGAGTTTTCCAAGTAGGAGAGGATAGCTCGCCTTTTAACGGGGTTATTAAGCCCTTTCACATTTAGAGTTAGGACTTTTAATATGTCTTTTGACATTCTAGATGTCACATCATGTCGCTCAATTGGACCCATTTTCGCCCCCTGTTTCCCCATTCACTCTGCTCTCTCTCTCTCTCCCCTCCTGCTCTTTAGTGACGATTTTACCACTTTCGGGCCCCACTTTCTTCAGGTACCGGTACCCACCCCCTCTACCTAACCCCAACTGGAACAAGATTAAACACATCCCCAAATAGTCCAGAGCACGCAGAGCTAGTCCGCGTTTCCTTGGTAAACTAGATTGAAGGGTGCATACTGTGACCAACAAGCTCCCCACCGCCCCCATGAGTTCGGCCTGCCGCCCGCCCGACACATCTGTGATCACTTATCTGTCCCCAAAGTGTCTCAAAGACCATCCTTAGATCTGGACTCATTCAATAGTGTTTCCAGTATGGCTTGTCTCCTGCTCTATTGTCTCTGGATCTGGTTTTGTCGTCTTCTTCGGTATTCTGCCTCCTCTGACCCGTCTCCACCGCTCGTGTTGCGATGCTTTGTCCACATGGTACGACCCCTCCTGCTGGGTATTTTTAATGCCCAGAATCCGACATGTCTCATGTAGTGACCTGAGCTGATGCAGCTTGCCTTCGCATCTGAATATGATTCTGAAGGGGTGACCCCATGAGTATGTGATGCCTTGGCTCCGCAGGTGTGTCGTAACCGGCTTAAAGTCCCGCCATTTCTGCAGCGTTATTGTAGCCAAATCCTGGTACAGAGCAATTGCATGACCCTGTTACATCAGAGGTTGAACATCAGATGCTTTATTTATTTTGCATTAATTGTTCTTTCAACTGAAAGTCCAGTAAGTATGCTAAGATGTCTGGGGGAGGGGCCGGAGTTCGTCTTTGTAGGCCAACCCTATGTGCCCAATCAATCTTGATTTCAAAGTCCTGGGGCACCTTTAAGATACTTCAGAAGAGGCCTTGTAGATAGTGCGTTATGTCCGTTCCTTCCTCTTTAGAGGGCACGCCTTTGACCCGTATATTGTTTTGTAGGGACCGGTTTTCCAGGTCCTCCACATGGGCCTGTATATCGATCTGCTGGGATCGGAGGAGTATGACCTCTTGTTGCAACTGTTCCAGTTCCTCATCCAGGGGCATTTCGTGGTCTTCCATGTTAGCCATTCTCTCCCCTACCACTTCGATCTCAGTTCCTCTGCATTTTCCATGTTTTGCCCCCCGCCGTGGTTAGCGAAGCTCTTCCATCCCCTCCGCTCGCCCCGGTCATCTTAGTTAACATGTCCTTCACAGATCTGTCTTTTTTCCCCCGCACTGTAGACATCTCCGATCTAATCCCGTATCCTCGAACTTAGTGCTTTGATACTGGGGCAGGCTCAGAGAATTCAAGCTTGGGACCGACTCCTAGTGATCCGATGGCCACCTCGCTGCTTGTCACCGACTTCCCCGGGTCTGCCCCACTCTTTGACTTTCCTGTGTCATCTTGTGGTTTCGCCAACCCTTAGCGTAGACATGTTGCCGAGAGTTCTTTCCCTGTGCAGGGGCACTAAGTGATCTATATTGTCCCCGTACTCTGAAGGGACTCCCACCTCTCCTCCTTGTCGTCTGCCCGTTTCTTTCCGGTCCTCAACGTATGGGTAGTGTGGGCCTTATATTTCTGCTGGGCCCAATGAGGTAAAGACCCCTAATTCGTACATCGCAGGCCCCTTTCCTTTCCGCTTCCCCCAGGGGCATGGGCTGTGTTGCAGGTGGTTGCTCTTTTCCTGTGGGCCAGGCCACAAATTGCGCTTTGCCTCTGCGGCTGGATCCTCTTACTAGGAGGCCTCTCAGGCCTTGTCTCTATTGTCCCGTTTACTCAGGCTCCCTCCTAATCGGATCGATTGCTCTAGCCCCGTCTGGGTTCGCTTTCCCCCCAGGGCGCTTCCGCTGGTGTTTCCCTAGTGCGGGCTGCCTGTTTGTGTCGTTTCACTCACCCCCTGCGCTCCAACGTGCTTACTATTTGTTGCGGAGCGGGCGGTGTCCTCTGTTCCTTCGCCTCTCTGATACTGCCTCGTTGGTGTGCTCTCTCTCCAGATCCTAGCGATGGAGCTTGGGCTTCTCTGCTGGTAAGTCTCCATCACTGCTGCCTGCACAGCTCCGTGGCTGCTCTCTGGTATCCTTTTTGTCCTTCTCCCGCAGTCGCGGCTCCTCCCAGGTTCCTCCTTCAGTTTTCAGTCCAGGAGCCGTGCCGCCATTTTGATCCGATGCTTGCGGAATCCTCGAAGCTTGTCTTTATGGCTTCTCCGTGCCGTTTTTCCTCCGGAAAAGCCACCACTGTGGTCACGCTACTGTTCCCTTTCCTCGTGGGGATTTTCAGCTAATTTAAACTTTGGTCAATAGCACGGCGGGCAAATGGGTGCCGGTAGACGAACTACACACGTCTTACCCGGTCGCCATCTTGGCCACGACCCTGAGTAGTGTATTTTGATGGACATCATCTCTGTTCTCCAGTGGCCTCACTTGAGATGACCATTAGTATTGTAGGTTTGAGGCTGATTGTATCATTACTGTATGATGTTAGTTTTGTGAGTTTGAGGAAATTGTGACCTTGATGTTGTATAAACACTACCCCTCAACCATTAAGTAGTACGAAAAACAATGGTCCTAGACCTATTTTTGTTGGATGATACAAATAATAAACAAATTATTCAGTAACTCGTAATTAATTCATGAGCCTGTATCCTGTGGGCTCCTAGTAATTAATACAATTAATATATTAAAATGCAACAACCAGGAGATTTTTTCTTTGCAAAACAAGAATTTTAATCACATTTTATACAAACAGTAGATTCCTTACTCCAAGCAATTAAGTGAGAAGGGAGGTTGCTTCAGGGGGCGTGCAGAAAAGGAGAGAGGGTGCTCTAGTGTAGAGAAGGAAAGGAAGCAAATCAGAAATAGTGGTTAGAGGGATTAATTACAATTATTCACTGGTCAGACTGATCAACCATTTCTCAGTCTTCTTCCACTGGCCACATATATGTCATTTCAAATTCAATTTCAATTAATTTAGACAATACACAGATCAATGCTTGTGTTGCACGTTACAGGAAGGGCTTGTGGACCAGGTGGGGTGTAGATGGGTGTTGACGTTTTGACCCGTCTTGGGGCTCAAGGAGTACTTGTGGGCCTCGGCCTGCGGGTCTTCCTCAGGACAGGTATGGGGCAATCTGAGGGCAGATGTGATGTCAGTCACACACCCGCTTGAGACAGCTGGGCTGGGGGTTATGCTTTTGTCTAGAGTAGAGTCCTCAACAGTGTTTAAGGGGAGCTGGAGTGAGGCTTGTAGTTCCGGTTTGCACATAGCCAAATGCACCAATTAATCGCACTTGCTTGTGTGGGGATAATGCAATGCCTGTTGCATTTTAACAGGAATGGGTCCAGGAGCTTGCTGGATCTCGTATCCGGCGTCCACAATCCACGTAGGATACTGGATACAGTATCCTACTAGTAACCCAGGTCCACGACCACTATTGGGTCACCCCATTTTTCATAATGGCCTCAACCATTAAGAGCAGAGTTTACACAGGATAAGGCTGACAGTCGCTACTTTTCACAGACGTGTAGCAAAGATGTCTGTAGGCTGTATAAAACGTTAACTTATTGGCGGTTGACATTATCTCTTTGGAAAAGAATTAGAGTGAGTGCCTGGTGTCACCTCACATTGTTGATGGCCTGGCAAAATGGCAGAAAGGAAGAAAAAAGGTAAATAAGAGTTATTTAAACTGGAGGACCCACACAAAAGGGCCAAAAAGTGATGACGCATGATTCCCAAGATGAGCCGAAATTGAGCAGTGAAGAGAGTGCTCCTCTGCTCCACACCTTGCATATTTATCTGGCCCAGACAACTGCCTTTATTTACTGCACAGTGAGAGCAGTTGAAAACAAAGTGGATGCACTAGCAACCAGGGGAGTTCAAGTGGAATGTGAAGTGGCTATAGCAGCCACAAGGATCAAACTTTGGCAAGCAATGACAAAATAACCAGATAATACTGGGAGACCATGCAGCTTTCAAAGAACATAAAGTAAAGAGTATCCTTGCAAATAGAATTCAGCATGAAAACGTTTGAGAAGCGACATTGAGAACAACTGTGGAATTTATTCGACATGTGTTACAATTACGAATGGGGAACAGCCATTACAACGCGGTTATTACCACGCTGTGCAGTTACATCGCATGCGTTACAACGCATGCGATGTTACAACGCTATGCCATTAGAACGCAAGTCTGTACATCGACTTGCGCTAGATGGCGTGCTAACATTACAAATAGTGTAGTTTACTATCCCAACACCTTCCCTACTGTTAAGTGGACTGGAGTTGGAATAGTAAATTACACTTTTTTAATGTCAGCACGCCATCTAGCGCAAGCCGATGTAAAGACTTGCGTTCTAATGGCATAGCGTTGTAACATCGCATGCGTTGTAACGCATGCGATGTAACTGCACGCGTGGTAAAAACCCGCGTTGTAATATCATACATCCTTACGAATGAGTGGATGCAGGTAACGAGCACTAGAGACAGCCTGATACATATGTTGAAATATTTATTACCATATAGCAGTTGAGTAGTTCGGTATATCCACGCCCCATAGGAGCTTAATGTTATTTGCTCAGCCTCTGGGTAGCTACTCCTGGTTACAATGCATAGTTACAGAATTCTGAGAAACCACATGACATCACACACAGAACCATGACAGGATGTGACACGTGACATCAGTAACAGGCAATAAGATGAACAGAATAAACACCATATCTCCCTCCTGTAACAATGAAAAAGAACAATGCACCCAACTTTCCGAAACCATAACAAAAATCACACAACAGTTCAACTAACGTAGTCTAAATGCTCAAGAACAAACTGCCACAAAAAAAATCCTTTTCGAGCAACAATACTGGCTCCATGTTGGAATTGATGGTCCCCTATCTAAAGGATGGTTTGCAGACTAGTTCTATCACCCTTTGGCATTATCTATGGAGTAAAGATGACAATAAATTTAGTAAAGAGATGATAACAGATTGCCTAACCTTGGAACATAGAGCAAGAATACCATGGCTTGCCTATGTGAATGGCCTGCTAACGGAAGTGGATGGGAATCCGAACATTGAAGATCCTGTTGGAACGTTACAATTTAGCAAGAACAATTAAAAACAATTCTGAATAGGAAAAGGATAGTTGATAGGGAAACTAGAGAGTGTCTTAAACCGACTGTTTCAGTGTATCTCTCAGGCCATTCCAACCTAGTGCCCAGAGCTATTTTATTCTACTATCGAACATCCATCATAGATTCTATTTAACTAGACTGCGAATAGGCACACTGCACTTTATGGTTGCTTTTCCAAACATTACCCAAAAGGCCAATGCAATGGCGAGTCCTACCATTCCACAATTTACTTTATTCTTTTTTGCAACGTTTATAGGGACCTGAGGAAACAAATATTGCAGCCATTGTTTTTAAAAGGAAATTGTTTTATTTGAAATATGTTTTTAACCTTATACGTAACCTTGACACTGAATTTATCCTATAGAGTGTCTGTTAACGTTTCTAATGCCATCCATAGAAGAACACCACTTTTACACCTGGAAATTTTAAGATATGAAAATGAGTATTAAAGGATATTATACTCTTAACAATTCACTGATATCTATTACAATCTTTCATTTTTCTACTGTTGGACAGCGAAAATATATGTCAAATAATTCTCCCCTATATGATGCTTCTGATAATGAGTCCCCACTCATTGGTCATTGTGTCGTGGCCAGAATTCCTCAGGATCGCACGTTGCTCAGTATGGTCCACCTCTCGACACCACCACGGTCTGAATGTATATATACACAGACTCCGTGGAGTGGTCATGCGGGGGAAGGGAAGGAAGGGGACAGCGGGGAGGGAGACCTGTAAATACAACAGAACAATATATAAACACAAGATATCATTTGCAATTCTTCCTACCCTACCCTGACCCCTCTACCGAATGCTGCACCATACATCTAGAATGAGGTACCTTTAAAGAAAATATCCTCTCTTCTGGTTCCTCGTGAATGCGGGTTCATCTACTTAGTGCGGCAAGATCTGGTGAGAAACACCCTGATTAGAAAACACTTCATATTAGGTATCATTTGAGGTTACATGGTACCCCTGAGTCCTGTACCTACCCCTCTATTAATCCTGTAGGCATCGACAGGGGGTGAAGAAGAACCTTCCGGGATGTTCCCACTCAAACACCCCTGCTACTGCACATAGAAAGAAACCAGAATAAATCCACTCAGTGAGGACTATGTGTCATTCACATACAGGATACAAATTAGACCTTTAACCCCAATACGTCTTGGGACAATCTTTTGGTGTGTTTAGGCACCTTCTTAGCAACGAAGGAACTGCAGGGGGGGAGCAACCATCCCTTGTACATCAAAGACAGTTCTCCCTGATAATAGTTATGCAAAATAGACGTCACACCATGCCACTTGCAGGTGATGACCGCTCACTGCTCCAAGCAGGATTACTATGAATCCAATCCAATAAACAATAAGGCGCCTCCCCTGCCAAGGGAGAACGCGAGGGATTACCTTTCCCCTTCTTGGTCGCGGTATCGTTTTCCTTGCAAGAGCCTAGGGGCTCACCAACAGGGAAAGCGCTAGGCAGAAGGATTCATCCTTCCTAGTTAGGAGAATACTGGCATGAGAACAGTTTAGGCCCCCAGTAAAGCTAGAGGAGCTAGCGCGTGTACTGGGTTCGCCTCCGGGCCATGTATGGGTTCCGTGGGAATGGCTTGCTCCGCATGGAACTGGAAAAGGTTCCGCCAACGGAGCAAACCCAGGTCGAGAACGGACCCCCACCTGTTGCCACCACAAGGAACGAGCCTCTAACAGTTTACTTACTGGAACGCGGAAATAAGTGTCGGTGCTCACAGCACCCTTACCTGCATCCTTCGTTGCAGTGGCTCCGTATTCATCAAAGTAAACGGCAGCGTACAGCTGCCTCGGAACAGCTTAATACGCAACTCGCCTTGCACGCGTCGTGACGTTCTGACGTCCTGGCGCCGAGGCTCACGGGACCTGTAGTTTCCTCGGCGGCTGCTTGCGGTTGGTGCGCCGCGTCAGTGTTCGCCGGGCCCCCCTCTGGTGGGCTGCAACACATTGATTTTTGTTTCTAATCCTGTGTTTTGTGTGTGTATATTTCATTTGCCTATGTCCTGAGATAAGTTTGTATGAATTTTAGTTGTATATTTTTTTTAATTTTTAATGCTTTTTAAGACATCTGTATGAATTTTATCTGTGTGACTCTTTTATGGATATTTTTATCTGAATAAAGATTTGTTGATGATCTCCCTCCGGTAACAATGAAAAAGAACAATGCACCCAACTCTCCGAAACCATAACAAAAATCACACAATCATTCAACTAACGTAGTCTAAACGCTCAACAACAAAATGCCACAAAAAAATTATTTCGAGCAACAACATTGGACAAAGCATCCGCAATTCAAGCAGAAAGCTCCCCTTGTAGTTTCCTTTGAATAGGCTAAAAACTATTACAGCAGGATTGCGACTGCACCCTAACATACAGCCCTCAGGTCTCTAAACTACCACAAGTAGTCTAGCTGAACATTGGTACAAACTGACCAGAAGCAAATAAATGACAAGCATGTCTTGCACAGCTCAGTTAATAAGATTCACCCTAACTAAAGATTCACCTGATAAATGTACAAATTAGCATATGAACCTAGGCTCGTATCTCAATCATCGAACATATTGAACCTCAAACCTCCCGAAAGAATACTAGACACAAAAATAAACATTTGCAACCAAACACCTGCAATCATATACAGATTCCCTACCTGTTTTCACGGCAACATGCACACAAGGATGCACCTGCTGGAAGCATATATTCGTCACTCCCAAATTGCCATAGGCCCACATGCAGCAGATATCAATCAACATTGCCAATAGCAAGAGCACATACAAATAGGAAACAGTGCTAAGACCAAAACAAAATGGAAGCACATCTTTCAACTCAAGAATAAATTAGCAACAGAAGTGATGACTACCACAGGACACAATGAAATGGACACTGTAAAGACATCTGCACAGGGACAATCTACAGTACTAAATAAATGTGCACCTTAATAATCACTAAATGACAACTTCATAAATTCAGACGAATAATGCAACGTGCCAATCCCAACTGAACAGATAAGTTCAACTACATTGTGATGTTACATTGCACACCATAACAATGTAACTTCATTTTGCAATGACTAAAAGTTATCACATCATAAGTGACAGTCACAGTTCCCTTTTTTCCTCCACATCAGCATGTTATATATATTTGTAAAGTGCACTATCACCTGAAAGGGTAGTCTGTTGCTGAGCATGTGTGTGTGCTTATCCCTGCCTATGGTAGGTTGGTTAATTGAAAAGCCAGGGCTTCAGCTTCTTGCAGATTTCAAACAGAGAGTAGGAAGCTCTGATGTGGAGTGGAAAGTCATTCCACGCTTTATGAAGGATGTAAGATAACACTCGATCTCCTAATCTGGTTCTGTGTATGCATAGGATATGTGCGAGTAGGATCCCTGCAGAGCAGAGGTGTCCGGGTGGTTTGAGGAAGATGTGACTGTTCAGTGGGTTGGGCCCGAGTTGTGTAATGCCTTGAATGTGTGTGTAAGGAGTTTGAAATGAGCACGTTCATTTATCTGGAGGCAGTGTAGTTCCCTGGGGTGTGGTGTGATGTTGGTTGTGTGTTGGAGGTTGAAGATGAGTCTGGCGGCGAGTTCTGGATGGTTGTAGTCTAATAGTAAATTGCTTGGTGATCCTGGCATAGAGTGTGTTCCCTTAGTCAGGGACGTATCTTCAGAGATGGTGTTTGGGTTATGACACCCCCCCCCCCCCCCCCCCCCCCGAAAAATGTATTCTTGGCTCGGGGACCCTGAGAAGGGTCTCCTATGTCTGTGTTGGTTTTATTTGTTGTGCGCCATGAATAAAACACAAAACAGTGACCTTTAATGTAAAACAGAAAAAATAGATTGACAGAGATTTACATCTGGTGGCTGCATTTCATAATGTGAACCCAGATAACCTGTAATTAATACTGGTGTCCCTGCCTGTCCAATTTGTGTGATCCTTGGCAAACATTTCATTTCACATACCCTCATTTTTCTTTATGATCATATGAAAGTACTTTTAAAAACTTGAGCTCAAGATGTGCGATGAAAAAGTAGTCTTATGTTTGATTTGATAGAGCATAATGTTGCTTCATCTATAATAAGAATCTAGGCTACATTTAAGATTTACAAGGCTACACCGACTTGCTTCTTAGTTTGCTAATGGCATTGTCATTGCTTTTGAGCCATTAGTGTTTCTATATTCATGTTTAAAAACTATCACTTTTACTAATGTCTGTATATTCAGTGATATCATCTGATGTACTAAGGTTAAATGCTTCTGCATGTTAAATAAATATTTTTAATTTTGAAGGGACTGTTATATGTTTACATGATGTTTGTTGCACAATATACATGCTAAACATTTTCATAGCTTGGCTCATGCACGGACTCTTGGAGCCAAGCCAGACCCTTGGCTCAGCTCTGGCTTGCCTTGCCTAGTAATTTGCTGGCACTCACCTCTATTTACGACTCAGGTTTAGTACATTAGTTCATCAGTCACTTGATAAAATGATTTGTAAATGGCGAGGACTGGAAACCTGGAGCCCTGCCTACATGCACAAATTTGACAATCCTACCATCAAGGCTTCTCGTAGGAGAAACGAAAAAGAGCGCGTGCAATGAAGATACATTTAAAATAAGTAATCCCAGCGGAGAAACCCAAGGTCATTGTCTTGTGCGTGACCATATGTTAGACTGGCTTCCTGGGCACCAGGGCACTCGGGTTTCTGTGCTCCAATCGCATCAACTGGAGTGTTCCCCGTTGGTGTTCTGGGGCCTTAGTACTAGTGGACCTAAAACTGGATAACCAAGTTCTGTTCTCCAGCACTTGATTCTCTCAGGGTAGGGAGACAGAGCAGTCAAAGGCTTACTCAAGGAGGGGAGATGGGGTTAGACATTCAGAATACAGTACACACCTTACTATCAGCTGATAAAATCAATGCCCAGTCAGTGCTTTACTCTTTAAAAGAAAAGTACTTTAATACACACAAAAGAAATATGCTACACATAAAACTAGGAAAAACTGTGAAAATTAGATATTTCTCCACCCTCTGGGCCTGAGTTCTGACCCAAGCCGTAATCTAGCACCTAAAAGCTAAGCACACAGTTATCATGTCGACGCACAATTATCATTGCATATTACAGACTGTGTTGCACAGTGTTGCTCTCAGTCACCAGAGACATGATACCAGTACTTGTATTGAAATTATATAGTTTCAGCATTTGGGGCCTCATGTAGGTAGCGAAATACCGGTCGGTAACGGCCGATTTTCGGTAAATATGCCGTTACCGACCGGTATACAGACAAGTGAGATGTAGGAGTCCAAAAACCACTTTTCGGTAAATATGAGGCGGTAAATACCGATTCATAGTTACCGAATTCTAAAATACCGATTCATATTTACCGAATACATAATTAACGATTCGGTAAACATGAAGTGGTAAATATGAAGTGGTAAAATTTTAAAATGACATGTAGGAGCAGTCGGTAATTAAGAAATCCATCAAAATCGGTAATTAAGAGTCGGTAATTAACACGGATTAAAAGCAGGTGGTAACCATCAACAATGGATAAAAGCAAACCCAAAATGCAACAGCGTGGACAACATGGCCGCTATGTACGTCATTGCAAGGCGCCTACGTCTACAGGCAGCAGGACTGAGGGTGTGGCGACGGGAGGAACAAATCTACAGACAGCGCATCACACTATTCCAGCTGACTGATGCAGAGATACATGAGAGGTACAGGCTAGACCCCGAAACCATCATGGACTTAATCAGGGACCTACACCCACTCCTGGACCAGCCAGTTAGAAGGGCGCACGCCATACCCCCACATGTGCAGGTGCTCTGCAGCCTACATCTGTTGGCATCCGGCAGTTATCAGGTGGTGATAGCTGCGGTGGGTGGGGTATCCCAGAGTTGCCTGTCACGTTTCTTCAGGAAGTTCCTGGATGCCATGATGCAGAGAATGCACCACTACATAAGCTTCCCGAACACACAGGCTGCACTGCAGAAAACAAAAACTGACTTTTATCACATGGCACAGTTCCCCCATGTCATCGGCTGTATTGATGGTACACACATCCCAATCTGTCCACCAGCTGATACAGAGCACATCTACAGGAACAGGAAGTCCACCCACTCCATCAACGTGCAGGTGATCTGTGATGCAGGGAACATCATCACAGATATTGTAGCGAAGTTTCCTGGGAGCACCCACGACTCTTACATCTTCCAGAATAGTGGGATATACACACGACTGAGTGCCGGAGAATTCGGAGAGGGATACCTGCTAGGTAAGTAACAGTGACGCCCCTTGAAACATGCAAATCATAGTGTCATGAGGCATGTTACTGATGGTTCCCTTTTACCCATCCAGGCGACAGTGCATATGCATGCCGGTCATTCATCCTCACTCCCTACCTACACCCAGCAACCCAGAGTGAGAGACGATACAACGTGGCACACAAAACAACACGCAATGTGGTGGAGCGCACGTTCGGACTACTGAAGAGCAGGTTCCGCTGCCTGCACAAGAGCGGAGGCGCACGCCAGTACAAACCCATCACCTGCTGCAAGATTATTGCCACTTGTGCAATGCTGCACAACCTTGCCACGAAAAAAGGGACAGATGTGGAACTAACATATTTTGAGGACAACGAGGATGAGTCAGGCCAGCCAGAGGGCAACGCAGCTAGAGTGCCAACTGCAATCGATGGGAGAGAGAGACGGGCAGAGATCACATCCAACTATTTCTGAGTAAGTAAGGGGACACAGCGAGTTGTGAGCAGTCATGACGTAGTTTAATGTGGCACCACGCCATGAACACATGATCAGGCCAATCTGGCAATATACCATCTATAGTATGTCCAGGGTTACGTCACCCATTGTGAAGTGGCTAGGCAGGGCGACATCAATGTTTGCGCATACGCGCTGCAGTGGTGGATTGCACGGCCTGTGCATCCTCACTAGAGCCAACCCCAAGCCGCCTGCTGCTCCTGCGTGTTTCTGGGACGGGGGGTGTGATGCTGCTGGTGGTGTCGATGCTCTCCGCAGCATCCCCTGCAGCAGTTGTCGACGCCTGACTCGTCAATAGCACCCCTAGTGCACTTGTCACCTGCACCATCCCCCGAGACAGGTCGCTGCAGCACTGTGTTAGGCCCTCCTGCATCGTCACAGAGCGCCGGCACAGTAGGGAAGTGGCAGTTGCCAGACGGTTTAGTGCCCTGCTGGTAGTGTCCCTTCTCTGGCGTTCCCGGCGCCGTGCTTCGATGTCAGCATCCAATTTGCTGCACAACTGCTGGATAGACTGGGACATGTCCCGAATGCCCGCAGCCATGCCGCCAATGTTTGTGTCCATGTTGACTAAGCTTGTCTTCATCACCCGCATGTGCCTCTGGACTGACATGACTGCCTTTGATTGCAGGCGCTGTTGCTTTAACATTTGGCCCTCGAGCCCCAAGAAGACACCATGGCCGTCAGTGGGTGCTGGTGGACTCTGGACACGCGACCTGCGGCGCCCTCTTGCTTCCGTCTGTGCTGCCTGTGAGGTGTGGGGCACAGTGGCATGGCTCCCTTCCTGGGGCCCGGTGCGGTCTTCTGGGCCCATGCTGTCGTCTGACGAGGTGTCTAAGGCTCGTAGCCTGGCTGCTGGACGCCTCCTCTGTCTCACGGCTGCAAGCGGAGATGTGGCCGGTGAATCGAACATGAGTGGCGAGGCTGGCTCTGGTGGTGGTGATGCTGGCTCTCGGTGAGGTGATGCTGGCTCTGTGTGCGGCGAGGCTGGCTGTGTTGGTGGTGCGGCTGCCAGTGGGCCTGCTCCCTGGTCTGTACTTGTGCTGGCTGGAGGTGATTTATGTGGCCGGTGTGCCGTCTCTCCTGCAGCATGCCCTGTCCTGCATGATGTCACATCTGTGGACAGAAATACAACATTGGCTCAGTGTCCCCGAAGGGCTGCATTGCAAGCGTCACAATAAATCATTTCACATTCCAATATGTCCCCTGTCTCCTTGTGCCTCGAGTGCGTGACATGCCTTGTTGCCCTGTAACATTTACGTCATGGTTAGTGTTGCCCTGACTACATCTCCCGAAATGCATTGCCTGTCTGCACTGACACGTGTGGACTGCAGTGTGATTCTCGTTTCACATTTGGGGGATGTGGGATAGGGGTAGGGGGGGATACATTGCTGTGCTTTCGTCTTACCTTGGTGTGTTGCGGCTCTGGCAGAGCTGTCGGCGTCCCCAAGTCCCACGACGCTCTCTTGCTCGATTGTGGCTGCCACCAGCTCCTCCAGTTCGGTGAGGGCAGGTGCCCTGTTGGTTCCACCTCCGGTCTGGCTGGCCTCCTTCTGGATGTCGCCCATCTTCCTCTTGGTTACAATCCGGAGGTCATACCAGCGCTTTTTGAGGACCTCAATGTCCCTGTGGGTCACTCCCACAGCATTGACCTGCGCCTGGATGGCCAGCCATATGTTGCGCTTTTCCACCTCAGGCACTTGCAGGGATTGCCTGCCGAACAGCTTCTGGTGCTGCTTCACGACCTCCTCCACCAGCACCTGGAGTTCCTTGGGGCTAAATTTCAGCTTCCTCCTCCTTTCCCCTCCGTCTTTCTGTGTTCTCTGGCTGGACATGCTGTTCGTTTACCCGCTCGCACATGCAACTGCTCCCTGCCTCTCCTCTGCACTCCAAGCCTCTCCAGGGTCGGCTAATTATGTACACCTGCCTGGGTGTGGCCACTTCGGCTAATTGAGTACACCTGCCTGGGTGTGGGCAGTTCCTGGTTGGGTGGGCTGTCGTTGCACTGGATTCGCTGTTTCGTCAAGTCATGTGATTTTCTTTACCGACTCCGTACATACCGAATAGGTATTTTCCGATTCGGTAACTACCACCTCGGTATTTTCCGAATCGGTAACTTCCACCTCGGTATTTTCCGATTCGGTAAATACCACCTCGGTATTTACCGATTCGGTGAATTCCGATTCGTAATTACCGAATGTTACCGAATCGGTAACTGTTACCGAATTTTTACCTACATATAACTTACCGATTCTAATTTACCGATTCGGTACGGCTCGGTATTTAAGAACCGGTAAAATTTATTTACCTACATGAGGCCCTTGATGTGAAGTCAAATGTTCTTGATCAGTCCTTAACCCATCTCCCAAAGAATCAGAAGTACCCTCCTGTCTTGAGCGAGGACACCGCTCTAGTTTCGTCAGGGGTCTGATCACAGGTTCCTGATATATTAGCACAGTTTAGTGGAGTCTTACTAGTCCCGTAGCCACTGCCTAGCTGTAGGAGAGTAGTGGCTGGCCAGAGTGACAGTACACCATTATACCCCCTGATGTCACAAAAAGAAAGGTGGGAGCCTGTACCATCGTACACTCTTCACTAGCTACAGATTGTAACTGGATGTACCGCACAGGCTCCCACAGCACATTGAAGGGATCTGGGCAAAGTGATCTAACCTTCAAGTACTGGGATTAAGTTTCACCGTTTCCCTCTGTCCCCGTTGAGGTGCTGCAAGCTTCCCTATCTTGAGCAGCTGTCTGCCATTTCCTTGTGTTCCAAGTGGCAGTTCCACAAGCCTCATACGACAGGCTGGTTCTCTGACCAATTCTGCTGACCGATGCCCTTGCAGCTCGTCAAACTGACAAATTCCTTTGCAGCATAATCCATCAGTCACAGAGAAAACCTCCTCAAATTCAACCCCTATGAGGGTTTTTCAGATTTCCAGACGCATGAGCAAGCTTCTTATCTTGCCTTCACACCACGAACCCTGACTGGCTTCCTTGGATGGACCCAGTGTGGGCTGCCTTGATAGAACCATAGGCCAGTCTTGAACACCAACTGACCACTAAGGTAGACTTTTTCCACCTCTGATTGATAGGCTGAGCCAATCAGAGGGTCTGCTACTTTTGAACCCTGAGTGCCCCTCCCATTGTGAGGCACATTTGTGGCATGTTCTCTGCATGCAGAAAGCATGCAAAGGATGGCTTACTGTCTTTCCCCAGACAGGCTCTTCGTGCCAGCCCAGATTATTCACCAGAGAGGAATTTTAATTAACTCCAGACCAGGAGGCCCTGACCATTTCACTACAGAAAGGGGAGGAAGGTTCTCTCCTAGCAGAGTTAGTGCAGCTAAACAGATAATTGCAAGTGTCTACCCCCAGTCCACCAGGCTTCTCCAAGGAATAGGGAGGGACATGGGGAAGCTGGGATGTCCCGCAGAACAGCTTGGTTGGTTCACATTACACATAATGGCTCAACTCACCATCTTCCCCTAGTTCACCCACTGGATCTCAAACACATGTCGCAGGTAGACAAAGGCAACAGGACCACAGGCAAGGGAGACTGCACAGGTTTGATCAAGAGGGTGGCCAGTAGCTCACCCCAACTCAGGTACAGGGATACAGGTATCCCTGACTATAGATTTATTGCTGCCACCACTGTCAGTCTACCACAGCCTGAATAGAGAGGGCAGTAGTCATTCTCTGTGAAATAGGGGTGCACTATGCAGGCCCCCCTCGACCTCAGAGACACACTCCAGGGTCTCCATCCATGAAAACTTGAAGACCCTCAGTGGACATCCATGAATGTCATGCTCACTGAGGTAGGGATCTAGAAAGCATACAGTAACATTGAAGTGACTTGCCCATAGATCAGGATAAGGCCGAGGAAGCATGCTTTCCAGAGACATGTAGAAGACTTCCTGTCACAACACCATAGTGATGAGTTCCAAAAGAGGATGACCAGGCCCAGGTGGGATGGGAAGGGACAAATGTTGAGGGGGTATTTGGGGTGTGTCACCACCCCCCCCCATGCATTCTTGGCTTAGTAGTTGGGTCAGAAGACCATGAGTTGGGCCGCATATGCCTATGCCTGTTTTTCTTGTCATTCTCATTTTACGAACAGCTTTTAACTTGTTAATTTTTTAGAGAGGAAGCTTAAATATATGGATATAGTGGCTGGTTTACCAAAAATAAATTACTCTACACCCATAGAAGTACTTCTTCTAAAAGTGCAAATTTACTACTTTTTGGAATTCACAAACATAGGCTGTATTAGGCTTGGAAAGCTGTGTCAGTCTCATGGTTCGAGGCATATTACTGGCAACCAAACACTCAAAAAGTTGATATTATGAATGTTTGCAAATAGTCTAGTGGCAGTTGCTCGGTGGCATTCCAAACCATCATTTTTCATCCACTCTGCCACTCTAAAATGAGGCCCACCTAATGGAAACCAGTACTTACCCTGTTCCTCAGGGAAACAGTCCATCCTGAACCTTCATCATCTCACCACTCCGCCCTGCAGCCCACTGCTTTTTTAGTTGGAAAATTTGAGATTCACACCCCCTGAATCTCAGTAAGCTAGGCCCTACTTGCTGCTGGCGAGCAGATATGACTTAAGGGTGAGTGATCCTTTGTAACAACATCAACATGTATTACGTTTGCGCTTTCTCAGTGGCATCTAGATATTCCAAAATAGGCCTATTGTGGTTTACTAGTGCTTTGTTATGTTAATAGGAATATTTTCCTATTTATGTTTAATTATTGTGTCAGACTAAATTCAGGAGCTCCTGGACTACACAGGTTTCTAGGCCCAAAACATTGGGGTTATGGGTATTTACCACAGCTAACACAGGGCCTTACCTACCATGGCCTGCAAATCAAGCACCCAGGACATCCTATCAACATTTGCATCTCAATGATGGATGTGGGTGAGCAGTCCAGTGCTTACTTAGGGAGGTGGTGTGGGAGACTGAAAATTTAACAATGCACACAATGACCTACCAATAATTATTAGGATCTCAACAGATTACATGTACAACTCTACACACAAGACTACTCATCACATATAAGAAAAATCTTGTGGTTTGTACTCCAGTGATGCTGTTGCATACAATTTCTCAATATTTGTATCCAGACTACCGAAGAAATGGGTGCAACTTTTCCATCTTGTTCCCTGCCCTTCAGAATAGTTTCCCGCTTCCACTGCTGCTCATTCCTGCTTTGTTGTGCTGTTGGAAACCACCTTAAACTCTGGTTGTCATCTTATCCTTGTTATCTTATAAATGTTCGTGCCATTCCCTACAAATGATGTTCAAAGCAGCGGTTTTGTTATTTCATCTAATTAAACTTTGCCTGTCTCATTGTTTGCTGCACCTTGAAGCCGACCCATGGCCTAATTTGCACATTGCAAATAATAAACGAACAAATACATTCAGAACACCTTGATATCAATTAATTTCCACTGCCAAGAAAAAGGTTTGCTGTTAATCCTACCTACAAACAGCCAACATAAGTGAATGCAAAAGACAAGCAAATGGATCTCAAAGCGAGAAACATGGATTTGTGGTATCATGCAGGTGCAGGTTTGCTTTGAGGATTGTAATTGCATTTTTTTTTGTCGCAGAGGTAACAAGCTTTGGGGCAGTGGCGGCCGGCATGGACTCGCGGGTTGCGGGAGGGCGCTGGGTTGTGCGCAATGTAAAAACAAATAAACACGTACCTTGCCGCCGGGTCCCGCTTCTCCGCTCCTCATTTTGACGAGAGGAACAGGAAGCACAGCCAGGCTCCCCTGACCAATCACAACACTGCAATGCAGCGTTGTGATTGGTCTGAGCATCCTGGTTTGAATCTCAACCAGGGAATGGGGGTCTGGGCATATTCTCCACCCAGGCTGTAATGCAGCATGCATGGAGAACAGGGAAAGTGTGCATGACTTTTTGCAGAGCAGCAACCCTCAAAGCAGCACAGAAACATAAAATGATAATAACTCATAGTTATTTTCATTTTATGTTTCCTTTATTTTGCACTGCTTAAAAGCAGTGGGTCGACGCTCCTCCGCCATAGCTGAGAAGCCGCCACTGCTTTGGGGCTGATTTAGAAGTACTGGTCAGGGCGATGAAGTAAAATACTACTTCACCCCAGCTGACATCTCTTACATTGGTAGATTGGTACATCACAGCGGTTCCTGTCAATTTATTAAAAGTTTGACTTACGGCTTAGTCAACATGATGATATAATCTGTCACATTTTTACATGTGTTTTTGTTTTTAAAAACAAAATCCCAAAGTGGCATTTTGTTTTCTAAAATAGAAAAACTAATGACCCACAAATCATGGGAGTTTTCTCCCATGGTGTGGGGGTCATTTTGCAAGTTTCACAGTCCATTAGACAGTGAAAACTAGCCCTTTTGACTGACCACTCAAAATCAGGAGGGTGGTCGAATGGCTAAACCTTCGACAGCCCTCCCCCTGGTTGGGCTAACGGAGCAGTTTGTCAGCAACAAACATGAATCAGACTCCGTCGCTGACATACTGAATTTCAATCTAACTCTAAATGAGGCAGGCAAACCTTCAGTTGGGCAGAGAGAGTATGCTGTCACAGTTGCAACAGAGTACCCTCGCTGCCAAAATCTATATCAGGCGGTTTGTGAATATTTTTTATTGGGTGTACATTTTTGTGCGCACACACCCCTGATTTGGTCCTCCTGAGAAACATTTGATGTGCAGATTACACACATATCCCATCAGCTCCTCGAGCTCTCTTGGCGGCTGGGCCATTTTCACGTGAAACTATTTGCAGATACATTTATATATCAGCCTTTGTTTGTGCCCGATGCAGCATCATGTAAAATGTGCAGAAAGTGGGTCTTTTAAAATGCCTGGAACCTTTTCCCAATCTTCTTCTCCTCCAATTCCTTAGAGCCAGGACTAACCTCTCCTTTGTTGACTGTTGTTTTCCCCTGAGGATCACAAGGTTATCCCCCATCCAAGTGCTCCAATTGTTTTTGCTTTGACTGTGGTTCTCTTTCAATTATTTTAGGGTGGATCTCCGCAGCTTTGGGAAAGCCTCCATAGTGAATTTAGCAAATCCTTGCTTGGTTATCTAGGGATACAGTCCTGGAAGTCCAGACAGGAGAGATACTTTGTAACATTCATTAACGTGAACTTGAGAGTTTGAGAACAAAAATCACAGTATGTTTTGAAAGCTGTGGGCTTTTAAAGATGCAAGCAGTACCAAGTACTGTCAGAGGGTCATGATCACCACTAACAAAATAACACTCATACGAAAGACCGAATAGGTGAACAACCGCTATGCGCCATAAACAAGTTTAGTTGAGCACAAAAGTTGTAATGGGGAGTAGGAAATACCCCTTTTCTGGAATCAAATACTCTGTTATATTCCCCGTCTGAATATATTATTTTATGGGAGAATTGTTTTGTACATAGTGAGTGTGTTCCGCCTGGCCACACTCCACCATTGTTTGTTACCATCATTGTGGCGTGAACTTTATACATTCATGGAGAGCAACATGTGAAATATTAAACAAGTCCCAAACCAACAGTTATAACATTCCAAATGTATTCCGTTTAAATATTTATTAGAGACTGCGAAAAAATGTATCTCATGACTTTTTTATATTTCTCACAAGTACTGAAGAAAACTGTACAGTTGATTTTGAAAGGGTCTATGTCACAGAACCTCCATGTTGTACAGTAGAGCTATCATCGTGTCTAGTCTATTTTCTTTGTGACAAATATTCTTCTGTACTTACTAATTCCTGAAAACCAGCACATACAAGGCAGCCTCAGACAACATCTGCTTCATGGTGATAAGCCATTTGTTCATGGCGAGAAACCAGACACGTATAAAGATACATGTCTGGTGGTTTTGCTACAGTGCACAGGCGACCACAATTGATCCCAGCTGAACCCAAGAATAAACAAATAATGGAAATGAAGAACACAAAAGTACACTGTTATAATAACATTAGAAAAGCAACTTAATTTGGTTTAGTACATGACTATTTTTAGTATACAGAAACACTTAGAAGGAGTAAATCGGTCCTACAGCAAACACGTTTTGTCCCACTGGACATTTTCATGGCTCATATTGAAGAGCTTGTAAGTAAATAGCAATTTTGTTGAATGATACTTATTCCAATAACGGCTTAAGAACAAGTACAGTGCCTTGGAAGATGTAGGAGCAATGAATACAGCAAAAAGGTTGGGCTATGATATGCCCATATCATCTAAGTTTTTGTTATGCAAATCATTCAAGAAGAGGAGATATCCAAATGGGTGTCTCCATTGTCCTGGCCAGAAAAGATTATAGCAATATGAGATTATGTATTGACCTGAGGTCCCTAAATCCCATCATTCTTATAGACAGTTACGAACTGCCTAACAAAAAAAGTGTGATTTAGTGATAAATCTGGTGGGAGCGAATATTTTTTCACACTAGATCTTACCACCAAATTGCTTTGTCTCCAGAGTGGTATCTTTTTACAATTTCCCTGATGCTGCCAGGCCTGTCTGATTATAAAAGAATTCCATTTGGTTTGGCCTCTGTGGTGTTGAGTTTTCAGGAGGCAAGTATTACATGTTCTAAGATCCTAATTCCTATGATAAATGTTTCCAGGACAACATTTTATTTTCTTTACCAATGAGGATGAGCCTATGAAAGGTCAGAAAAATGTAGGTGGTGGAAGGTTAAGTAGAAGTGGACTTACGTTGAAAGGGAAAAAGTGTCAACTTTTTCATGACAAAGGAGGTTACCTCAGGCACACACACTTGTTATGTTGTGGTGCATCGTTAGTTGATGCAGTCAAACGAGCTCCCGCACCAGACAACAAAAAGATATCTCCTGCTGGACTTTGTGAATACTACAGCAAGTCTATAAATACCTCTGCAAAGAAAATGGAACCACTAAGTGCTTTGTCCGAAAGGACATGGAATTTTATTTGGACAAGTGAACAGTAGAAAGCAATAAAGCAATATGTAATATCCTGGCTTTGTTGTTATGCACTGCATCTCTTGCTTTGCCAGTGGAATGTTCATCCTATGATGTAGTACAGAATGTTGGGAGCCAGAGAGGTCAGTTGAGAAGGGCTGAGCACCACACTGGCTGCTCCTGGTGGGGTCTATGATTGGTCTTGTACTGTCTTGTATTGGATTGGATTGGATGACTTTTAACCAACTTCAAATAAACATCTAAAGATCCTCTACACGTCTGGACTAAGTCACTACATAATTTTGGCGACGATCTTCTAAAGAACCTGCATCTTTCACCTCTTCAAACTTCAATCAACTTGAACTACAAACTCAACAGTAACTGAAGCCTTGTTTCTACCTTCAACTGGCACCCTTGACCCCACCAGTGACCTCCCATCCGTCGCCCTCAACGCAAAGTGCCAGTTCCAGTCTCTATCCGGCTCAAGTTCATGTCTGCTTTTCCTGTCTTCAACTGTGCTGCACAGAGTATGTGTTTGAGTACTGCCTGCATTGGAACAAAGCTTCTCTACATCAATGCTGCGCAGTTAGCTGTAAACCACTTCCTTTTTATTACGCTGACAATCTGTTCCTGTGTGCCTATTTGGGACGTACCTGCACTGTCTGTTAGTATGCTCCTGGTACCCCACACTTCGAGATACGTACTGTCTTCAAAAGCCTGCCCAACTCAGGTGTACCTACTGTGAGAGAAATGTCATCTCTATTTGCTTGTGGATTTTAACAGTTCCCTGTTTATAAAGTGTGTAAACTGCTTCCTGTCAGTTCCTGCTGCCTTGGAACTATTTTGTGTCAAGAATGCCTACAGGAGGAGTTTTAAAGTGCACTTTGGGCAATTTTTTTTTACAGCTCCCCGTGTTGTGTAGTGTGCAAACTCACTGCCCAATTCAGTGTCTTCTGTGCTGCCTGCGCACAAGATAGATTTGCGACTAGTGGCAGTACAGAAGCAATATTTTTACAGTAATTTACTTTGGGCCAAATTGGATTTTATTTTGATGCAAGGACATTCAAGCTACCGCAGAAGATCTACATGCTGGTGTCTAGTTTCGCTTCTGGCAACCTCTTTACATGTGTCGGTTCACACTACAGCTGCTTGTCTACATAATGTGATTGATTGCTGGTTAAAGCTCACTCAGGAGATATACGGGGAATAGCGCTTTGTCTGGTTGCCGGATTTGAGGTACATTTTTGTTTTTTAATTGTCTTGGCCTTGCGCTCTCTATCCCAGTTAAACCTCTGCCTGTTTCTTTTTAAATTTCGTTCAAGCTGTACACACTGCGGACATACAGAGTGCGCGTGCAGTTTTACCGGTGTCCATCACACCGGACAGCCCCCACACAAGCGTGTTGTACAACGTCTAAAGAGGACACCACTACAAGACACCTCATTGATGCTGCGCAGAGACACTTCTCAAATACAGTAAGCTGTTTAATTCATTTCATGGATGCTGCGCAGTGATGATTGTGCTCTGACAGATTTTCATGGCCCCTCTGATATGAACGCTGGGCATTGTGTATCTTTGTTGGACATTGTGTTTTTCATCCGGATCTGTGCGCAAGGAAGTATATTCCTACACAATCTGTTTAAATGCTCTTGGCATGGGGCAAATGGCAAGATTCTCATAGACAGCTGTACTGCGCTCAATTTATCTACTGCCAGCTGTGGGTGCTATTTTGGAGGTGCTTGATGAATGGCTACATGCCACAACGCGTGTACAGGGATCAAGACACTTTCTCTAGCTCGTTAAAGAGGTCATTACAGCTGTGGACACACTCAACTATTTGAAACGTACACGGAGCAGAGCGGGGAAAATTTGCAGCAGTGACACTTCGTTTTGGCAGGTCTTGTTTGTTTTCACAACCACCATTGTTTTTGTACATTTATTGTTTTGGGGCCTAGTTCTTTTCATTTTCTATATGGGCCTGGTTATTTTTCTGTAAAATCGCCACTCCACTTGTTTAAAAAAAAGAACGCGCGGTCTTGCCTACCTTCCACATGGGGGTCGCGCGCTGTTCATCCAGTGACGTCCTGCCATCCTGATGTGTTCAGTTCTGACATCGGTGGCAGTCCAAGATTTGCTTATGGACGCTGTCCCGCACAACGTACTGTGAGCCTCCCGGCACAAACGTCGGGGAACGTGCCGCCATTTTGGTATTGGGGTCTTTCACCATTATCTTTTCTCCGTTTTGCCAACCACGTCATTTCTTGCTTGTTCCAGTTCAAGTTTCAACAAGCATTTGCAATGCAATAGGTCTCACATTTGTGAGAGTTTAAGTTATTGGGATTGTAAATGACAATGCCTTTTATTTATGTGTTTTGATAATTAACACAAAAAGGCATTGAGCCAGTAGCATAAGACATACCATGTAACAACTGAAGTAAAAGGACCAGTCCTCATAGGAGGTTACAAATGAAGACAAGGCGGTACTAAGGAGGGACTAACAAGCCTATTCATGAATTAGAAGCCAGCATTTACGAAAGACAATTACACAAGCCAATGAAAAATATGGGGGGGATAGTAGGCGGGGCTTCAAGTCCATACTCTAAAACAGTATGTCTCGCAGAGCAGTGCATGCACTGCGTAGGTTCGACCTAAAAAATAGGACACGTGGAATTTGAGCTCTCTATGATAACACCCTGTGTGACTAACTACAGCACATTGAAGTGTGTGCTATATTGCACATTTGTTCATACAACTTCTGATGTCACCCTGTCCCTCACTGCAAATCACAGAGCCGCTAATGCCTACAACCCATGGCCCTGAACAACATCATCCAGTGCCTTGATGTACAGCAGCAGGCGCAGCCACGAGGCACGCCACTCAGTGTTCCTCAGAGGCGCATCATAAAGTGCTCCCCTGAGGTACATTCAGTGGTTAATTTGTACCAGTGTGTGGCGGTGGGGCTTGCCAGCATGCGGACTAGGATTCACTTCACAATCCTTCCCCCTCTCACACACACACACACCCCGCTGCTTTTCTACAGCCTGTTAGTTTTGTGTAAACGGTGCAAGACTGGCGCTGTTTACACAACACTAATTGTCTGTCTCTTATGGCAGCGTGTGACGCGAGAATGAGGAGTAACGAGAGAAAGAGAACAAATGTGAGTGTGGCTGTGTGTGAGGCAGGGGTTGATATGCGGTGAGTAGTTAGCATCGGCTGTATTTTAAAACAGACTTTGAAGTTTACCCTGTCTTTCAAGTGCTTAACTCTCAGGCAGGGACAATGATTTCTTGGTAGACAATGTATGCGAGAATTATTTAGGTAATCCAAGTCAGTGATGCGTTCTCTGTTACATTTCACACTTTCTCTTCAGGTTGTGTGGGGTATGTTGCCTATCTCTTAACAGTGTTTCTTTTCCCAGGCGTTTTGTTTCTGCGGTTGAGTTTTTCATGCCAGCGCATACTGAGTGAGTTGCTTTAGGTATGGGGCTGCACTCGGGAAGTGGATTGGTGTTCATGACAGCACCACTGCGCCCTCTGGAGGGGAGGCGGAAGGCAGCCCGAGATTCGGACAGTTCCACTGTCAGTCATTGTCATGAATTGAATGTGCTCTTACTACGGGCTCATCCTATCCTTGGCCTCTGCAGAACGGTGGCCAGGCATGCGCCAGTTGAAGTTCTAATTCGATGGGAAAATCTTTTGAGGAATTACCTAACTTTTAAAATATGGAAAGGGCCAATGGAAACATTTTCTAGGTGGCTCGCTCGCTTTGGTTGTTGACAGCCTGGCGTGTGTTCTCAGTGCAGGCAGTGGCAGTAGTGAAAGTGAGCTGTGCCACAAAGGGAGGGGGGGCCGAGGGGGGATAGACGTCGGACTCCTTAGAAAAAGTCTAGGTACATTACACTGTGCTTCCATGTGGCACATTTTCCAGTACCCTCTTGGTACACATCTCCCTGTGCACGCGCTCTCTCTCTCTCTCTCTCTCACACACACACAATTGCCTTGTGCACCACGCATGTTTATAAACTAATGCCCCCCCCCCGCGCTTCCTCTTGGGCTCCAATGTGAGCACATTGCCAGTGCTCCAGTATTATACATCAACCTGGGCCTCTTGCTGGTGTGTGGTGTTTTGTTATGTTTTATTATCTACTTTCTCCTCGGGTTATGTACCACTGTGGGTCCATGTGCATGAACGGCTGCATGTTTCTTGTTCTGTGTACATGGGTACAGGCGTGTATGTCTGCTGAAGGTCGATAAAACGGCTGTAGGCATATAGGCGATCTGCTTGTGTGGACACGGGCCCGCCCTTCGTTGTGTACTTTTGTGCCTTGCTGGGCGTACACTATAGTAAAAGCCGAACTAATGGCCTAGTTAGTGCTTGCTCTTCATTATTTTTACGAGTTTCACACTTGAAAATCTCAAAATTGTGGTCCTGCTTTAAATCTTTGTTCAAAAACAGCCCTGATTGTTTCTAGACTCCACTGCATTAGCAATGACAATGAATTCATAGAGAGCCGCGGTTAAAGCACACACAGAAGCTTTGCTTTCTTCGCAGCGCTTTCCTCACTCCCGTGTCCAATTTCCCAAAAAGCTGCACCGCGCCTACTGTTAACTTAATCTGTCTTGTTGCGGTCGCACCCAGGGAGAGGGCAGTGTACCACCAGAGGATGGGGTGTGGCACAGCTGCACCCGGT
Organism: Triturus cristatus; assembly: GCF_964204655.1. Classification (NCBI taxonomy): domain Eukaryota; kingdom Metazoa; phylum Chordata; class Amphibia; order Caudata; family Salamandridae; genus Triturus; species Triturus cristatus. The sequence continues at coordinate 307,917,675 of NC_140592.1, forward strand.
AAATACACTGACTCACCGTAGATTTTGGACAGGCTTTTCTGCCCGCTGCGTCTTTGCTTGGCTGTACCGTGTGCTGCGATGGCCAACCCCCTTGTCCCGTTCTGCATCGGAAGTGGCACGGAGATGATGAAGTTGGTGGATGGGCACATGTGAAACGTGTCCCGCTGGCTCTTGCCTGAAACCAGACTGTCCTTCTGAGACGCACCGAAAGGTTCAGGGCGTGATTAAGAACAGCTTTCATTTAGATACCCCGTGTCCTTGCTTACAACTTACGAGGCCGGTGGCGTTTACTGGGAGGTAAAGGAAGTCACAATTTCCGAGATGCGTTTATATTTTGGTAATGAAAAGTGGTTACCCGATTTTTATTTAACCATGCTCACTACACTGACTTCCAAGTCCCTCACATGAGAGGCATACATGCTTAGTGTATGTTGTGGGGAACATCACTTTCTGAAAGGGTACCCTACATTATCTTGGCATTGAGTTTACAATGTTACATAAAATACACTCTTGAAAGATAATCAAAGCATAGCCAGGGCTTTAAGTGGGCCGGGTCCAGCCGGCCCACTTAAATATGGTCTCGCCTTTGGGACCTTATAAGTGTTTAGCAATGTAACAGTTGCATAACTAAATACTTATAAGGTCCCAAAAACGAGACCTATTGGCTATGCAAAGCAGCCCTGTGGCCACGAAAGTGATCGCGATTGCGATCAAACATCAAAGCGGCCCTGCCGCGGCGAAAGTGAAAGTAATCACGGTAAAAGTGGCGCGCGCGCTCGCGCACATGCACTGTAGCTCTAGGCTGGCCTGGTAGCACTTTTTGGAGCCCTCTCAATAAGTCTCGCCAGACCAGCGCATGCGCTGGGTCAGGCGAGACCTAAAAAGGACAGTTGGAAACCTGTCGCAGCGCGGAGATTGTTTAGGCACGGCGTGTTGAGGAATCGACTACGAGGTATTCCCAATACATTTTCATCAAATACATACGGAATCTGAGATCCAGGTTGCATCGTCGTTGCTACATTTTCTTCGAGTGTGAGATATCTCTCACAGCTGGTGCTTGCCTTAGAGAAATGTTTGCTGCTGATTAATTGACTTTGACATGTTTATAGTGGCCTTACATGTCACCACAGTATTTTTACGTTTATAATGGTTTCTAATGTGTATTAGGTTTCCATTTCTACAGGTCACATTGCCACTTACATTAAGGTTGGCCCTACATCGGGTTTAGTTTTTGGGGACCTTCTCCCACATACATATTCGGTACCTCTAGTGAGGCTGTTTGGGTTCCGTTCCTCATTGTTTCTGCATTAAGAGGTTGCATCAGGTTCCCAAATCAAGGGTTGATATAGGGTTTTGTTTTCCCTCGCTTACATTTATGAGGGTTTAGTCCCATTGTACGCAATTTCACATGGTACCCTTACATGAGGGTGACCTTTCTTTGTTTTGTTGCAGGGGTGAGTCCCAGCGTGCTTAAGACGCCTTGCGCCGCACGAGTTTAGTTGCAGGGTTTTGACCTTGCCTGTCTTCTCACATGGGAGAGCATTCACGTTTTTACTTGGCAGAGTTGTCCAGTTGTCCCTTGTAGTTTGTGGGACAGGACATATGGCACAAGTCCCTTTGTTCTCATGACATTATATTCCTATCTTAGTGTGATTTTTTTTTTTATTACAAATCACAAGTTGTCCATTTTGGTAGGTGGGGATAAGATGTTGGGTCACATCCCTTCTGTCCACATTTATTTACATGTTGTCCCCTGTTTAGGGTGGAGGCAGGAATTTGGGTCTTAGTCCCTCTTGTCCACAGTCACATTCATGTTGTCCCCTGTTTAAGGTGGGGGCAAGATGTTGGGTCACATCCCTTCTGTCCACATTTATTTACACGTTGTCCCCTGTTTAGGGTGGAGGCACGAATTTGGGTCTTAGTTCCTCTTTCCACACTTTTACATGGAGCGTTCCCTACATGGGATTGTTCTCCGTCATCCCTGGGTTACTGACTTCTTATTTATCCTTTGTTTGGTTGTACTATTTATCCATGCCTAGTTGAGATGTCTGCACATCTTTTAACTTTGTACCTTTAGCTTATAGTTTTAGGCGTCCAGCTGTCCTGCATTGCTAATCAGGGATCCTCTATGACGCTTTCTCCTTGCAGCATTTCTGCCTGTGGTGAATGTTTCGAGCATGGTGACGCCGGAAGCCACCCGGCGAGGTGTCACCGGTTTTACTTGTGACCACAACATCCACATTTTGGTTGATACTGCGACATGTTTTGATAATTTTCATCTTACACCGGATTTTGAGCTGTTGTTGACGCTACTACATTGAACTTTTGCCACTCAAGTGAAGTTATGTATTGATTTTCTAATTGTCTATGGCATTTCAACATTAAGGGGCATATGTATCAACATCACCATTTGCGATTCTCAAATAGCGATTGTTAAGGAATCGCTATTTGAGAATTGCAAAACGGGATGTATTTAAAAATTCGCAAACTTTTTGCGATTTCTTAAAATTCCTTAATTGCGATTAGCAAATTGCGAAATCGCAATTAAGGAATACCTGGCCATTCATTTCTATGGGCCAGGAGACCCATAGGAATGAATGGGAAGTAATTCTCAAATAGCGAATTCGCAATTTGCTAATCGCTATTTGAGAATAATTTCAAAGGTGCAAGGGTGTCATGATGACACCCTGATGCACCCCTGAAATGAGCATGTGTGTGCATATGGCGCACATACATGCCCTAAGGGCATGTATGAGCGTCACGTGGCACTTTGCAAAATTAAAAATAGTGCATTTTGAAAGGAAATCGCAAATTACCACCAACTGGAAGTTGGTGGTAATTTGCGATTTCTTAAGGATAATTCGCACAACTTGGGTGCTTTTTACATATCATTTAAGAAATCGCAATGTGCGATTTCTTAAATGATTACGCAAAATTAAGAAATCGCTAAATTAGCAATTCCTTAATTTTGCGATGGGATTTTGCCTAATACATCCCGTTTTGCGAATTTTTACTCGCAAACGCTGTATTTTGCGATTCGCAGCGTTTGCGAGTAAAAATTAGCTTGATACATATGCCCCTAATTGTGTTACGCTGCCACCTGGTGAGCCAAGTTGGAATTTGTTTCAATTTTTTTTTTTAATTTTAGAGATAATCTTTCAGTCCATGGGTTCTTGCTTTTGCATAACTTGAATTTTACATAACCTGTACTTGTATTTGTATCCTGTATAAATTGTTTATTGTTACAGTGCACAATGTCTGTACCTCAATACGAGGTGTCTCGGAAGAGTTTTGGTCCCGTCTTTTCAGTGCACATCTATAGACCACACAAGGTCGTCAATTTTGGTTTTATTCCCTTACTCAGGGTGAATTTTATGGGCTCTTCGCCCATTTGTTACAATGGACAACTATATATATTTAGTGGTTTTGTCCTATTTCTTACAGTGCACGTTTTACCCTTCATAGGGTGTCTAAGGTTTTTATTTCTCAGTGCACAGGGGTTTTAGTCCCGTCATTACAGTGCACAGGGTGTCAGTCCTTTTTGCATTTATATGTAGGTTTTTTTTTTGGGTTTCAGTCCCATCTCACGCGAGGTGTGTTATGGGTTACAGTCCCATCTCTATGGTGCATAACATTTTTTTTATCCCTCGTTTTCGCACTTGGGTTATTTGGGTTTCTGTCCCATCTTCTACAGTGCACATTTTACCCTACACAGGGGGTCTATGGTTTTATACTCACGCAGTGCACAATCTGTTTCTCAACACGAGGTATCTTGTATGGGTTTTGAGTCCCGTCATTACAGTGCACAGAGTTTTTTTTAGTCCCGTCATTACAGTGCACATTGTTACCTCCACACGGGGTTTCATACAAGGGTTCTAAGTCTCGTCATTATCGTGCACTTTTTCCTTACTTTCACACGTGGTGTTACGTAAGGGTTCTTGCTCTTCGACTGGTGCACAACTATGACCTCTGCATGAGGTGTCTCATATGGGTTACATTCCCATTTTTACGGTGCACATCATGATTGCCTCTTCATGAGGTGTCTCATATGAGTCACATTCCCATCTGCTCAGTGCACAATAATTTACCTCCAGGGTATTTCTTTCTTTTCAGTGCACACTGTCACAGTTTACTACCCATGTACTCGGGTTCCTACCTGATAAGCTAACTTTTATGTTGCTTTAGTGCACAGTGTGGAGGCTCCACACTAGTTGTCTATACACGGACACCTCTTGTCTCATTTGTTTACCCTACACAAGTTGTATTTGATAGTTTATTGAAGTTTTCATGTAATGGGAATTTTGTGTGATTTATCTTAAATTGACTCATCATTTCCCTTTACAGCTCAGTTTTCCTCTTGTTATCTTTTATGTTTTTCATCTGTGAATTCTGGATTCTATTTTTCTCTGTTTTTCTCTCACAATGTGTTCTTTTGTTCTTTGGAGGTTATTTTCTCCGTCTGCCTTTGTCTGTTGGTCATTGTGAGGAAAAGGGGATGGTGTTGTCACCTTTTGTCATTTTCATGGCATTCTCACCTTTTGTATTTCTTCTCTGTTTTCTTCACTTATGTTTTCACTTCTTATTTGGGATGTTCTGTTTCTTATTTACTCTTTGTGTTTTTTCTATCTTTTTGTTCTCTTTTATTTCTTCATAGTTTTATATGGAAGGAAGGGGATATGTAATATCCTGGCTTTGTTGTTATGCATTGCATCTCTTGCTTTGCCAGTGGAATGTTCATCTTATGATGTAGTACAGAATGTTGGGAGCCAGAGAGGTCAGTTGAGAAGGGCTGAGCACCATACTGGCTGCTCCTGGTGGGGTCTATGATTGGTCTTGTACTGTCTTGTATTGGATTGTATTGGATGACTTTTAACCAACTACAAATAAACATCTAAAGATCCTCTACACGTCTGGACTAAGTCACTACATAATTGAACGGATTTAGTCGAATATTATCTCTTACTTTTTATTGGTAAAAAGTGTATTATCACAGTGGATAACAGTATGCATTTAGAGGTGGCTGTGTTGTCCCAGAGAGCTGGGAAAGAAGTATGAAATATTAATTTTGCTTTCAGGACCCTAATAGCTCTGAGCATAGGTATGCTGTTATTGAATTGATCTTCTGGCTTGTGCCTGGGCTGTGAAGCACTGTAGAAACTAAGGCTCAGTTATACTATCCTATTTAGTGATTGTAAATGTTCTGATTCACAAAATAGGGGCATTTGCAAAATAGGTTTTTCTTATTTACTAAACCCACTTTAGAAGTCCTTAAACTGGGACCGGTTTTTGCAACCAGTATAACATCATATCTGGCCCTAAATCCAGGGAAACCGGTATGCACTTAGGCGTGCATTTTTTATCCTGGAGGTGGGGTGGAACTCCACAGAATGTATTACAAATCTGTAATCCAAGCTTCAAGAGTATTGCTTCCTGGTAAAGTATGTACCCGCTGAGAACAAAACAACAGACTTTATGTAGAGATATTTGTGTGAAGGAACAGGCCAGCATAGCACAGTGACCAGGATGTGGTTGCCACAGTTGAGGGAGTCACTGTGGGATGCGTCTATGATATTACGGTGGCAGAGTGGCAAGAGGCTGAGGATAAAGATTCATTACTTAGGTCAGAAAAGTTGTAGGTGAAGGAGGGGTGTCCTAACTACAAAAGACTACCAGTTGAACCTCTCTCATACCTCAATGTTTCTGAGGAATTAGACGTTTAAGGTGATTTGCTGTTCAGGTCTGGGAAATGTGTTCTGTCTTTTGGAGTGTGTGAATAAAATGTGTGTTGGCCAAGAAAGTAATTCTGGAATATAAGCAGTGAAAAGGATGCTTGGGTAACATTTCCTATTTACTTGGCTTGACAAGATGGTGAATTCAAGGGTGTTGGAATGTGCTCAGGGCAACGATATAGTGCTTAGACCCAGATCAGTTCCCTTCAACCCAGTGGTATTTCCCTAAGTTTCCTTAGAAGAAAATCAGTTTTGACAATTCTGACTCATCACTGTTTTTCAGGCAATTCACTCGTTGCTTTGGTTCTGTTCGATTACCACTCAAAATGGCTTTTGGTAAGTTTGTACATTAGCTGTAACAGGGTTTCATAAGAACGTTTTTTCAAGAGACAGGAACCCTAATACATTGTTAATAATAATAATAATAATAATAATAGTGTTACTTAATATAGCGCAAACAGCTGCCTCAAACAGAGGCGTCCTGGTGCTTAGTGGCAGTCAGGAGTAGATGAGGGCAATAGTTTACCTAGTCAAAGAGCCATGTCTTCAGCTGCTTTCGGAACTCAGATTCAGTACTCAGCATGCGGAGATGCAAAGGTAAAGCATTCCATAGCATAGCTGTTTTTACAGAGAAAGCCCTGCCTCCCTTTCTGGCTTTGACAAACCTGGGAACGCACAATAGGAGCTTAGAGTTGGATCTCAGAGTGCGGGTCGATTGGTATGGGAGAAGTCTCTTTCTGAGGTAACTCGTCCTATGTTGTGAATTGCCCGAAAAGCCAGGGTCCAGGCCTTAAATTCGATGCGTTTTGCAACCGGGAGCCAATGGAGGCGCCTGATATGAGGGGAGATATGCTGACGGAAAGGAACTCTGTGAATAAGCCTTGCAGCCGCGTTCTGGATCATCTGAAGTCTGTGAATCAGATAACTGGGCAGTCCTAGGGATAAACCGTTAGCATAGTCCAGATGGGATGTTACCGCCGTGTGAACCACCTTCCTCCTGCTCTCGTCTGGCATGAGGTGCAAGATTTTTTTTTACAGTTTTTAATTTGCCAAAGCAGGTCAACGATACATGGCGTATGTGGGTTTCGAAGGATAGATCTGAATCCCACTTAACGCCAAGATTTCTAGCTGACTTTACCGGACGTGGCGGGGTACCCATCTCAGCAGGCCACCAGAGTCCTGCGGATGGGGGGGAGGGCCGGACAAAGAACATGATCTCTGTGTTGTCCGCATTTAATTTCAATTTTTTATTGTTCATCCAGCTAGTGATGTCTTTCAGGCAGCTCCTTAATCTGGCAAATGGGTCCTTTGACTGATCCTTAAAGGAAAATATCAGCTGGGTGTTGTCAGCATACGACACAGCCTTTAACTCCCAGGTGTCAATGATATTGAAGAGTGGTACCAGGTAGATGTTAAAAAGTAAGGAGCTTAGTGCCGAGCCCTGTGGGACCCCACAACTCAAAGGCTTAGATGATGATTGATATGGAGTGAGGAATACACTTTGAGTGCGGTTGTAAAGATAAGACTGGAACCACGTTAGGGCAGTACCCTGGACACCAAACTGTTGAAGTCTATTTAGTAGTATGAGGTGAGCGACTGTGTCGAAGGTCGCAGATAAGTCCAGCAGGATCACATAGTTTATACTCCCACGTCCATTGGCATTCTTATGGATTCAGTCACCTCCACCAAGGCAGTTTCAGTGCTGTATCCAGTTTGGAAGCCTGATTGAGTCTCGTGCAAAATGTCATGAGAGTTGACATACGTGGAGAGTTGGAGTTGTGCTAATTTTTCCAACATTTTTGCTGGCGCTGGTAACAAAGAGATAGGACGGTAGTTCCCAAGCTCCATGGGGTCAGCACTGGATTATTTCAAGAGCAGTAATAGGAGAGCCTGCTTCCAGATATCAGGAAAGATGCCCGTCACCAGAGACACATTCCAGATATAATTCAATACTGGATTAATCCAGTGAGCAAGTTATCTGAAAATCTTAGGGGGACAAGGGTCAGTGGGAGAGCCCGACTTGCACCTCAAGATTTCAGCCAGAGATTCTTTCAAAGTTATCTGGGCAAACTCTATGAAGGTGCCCTCAGTCTAACACGTTATTGAATCCTGAGGAGCCACTAATGGCTCTTCGGATGTGAAGGAAGAGTATAAGATCTGAATCTTCTTCTCAAAGAAGTTGGATAGATAGGAACATAGAGCTAAGGAGGGAATGATTTTTCATTCAGCCACAGAAAGATTAGTGAAGGATCTAACAAGTCTAAAGATTTCTTTGCTCGAGTGCTCTGCACCCTCAATTTGTTTAACAAAGTACTCTTTCCTCGCCATTCCCATCATTTTATGTAGTTTTTTTAAAGCTCCCTTATACCTCTGCTTTGCTTCTGGGTCATAATCTTTCCTCCATTGCCTTTCCAATCTCTTGCATTCACTTTTTTCACTCCTAAGATCGTCCGAGAACCAAGGGGCTGAAGGGGAATCTCTTTTGGATTTAGGAATTGTTAGTGGCGCCACCTTATTGAGTGAGGCCGAAATCCTTGCATTAAACAGCGCAGCATCCACATTAGGATCCCTGAGCAAGGTTGGTCCCCATGAAAAAACAATGGGCCCACATTGTCAGCATTCACTCTCTTCCAGTTCCTCCCTGCCGTTGGTTGTTTATGGCCAGGCAGCTGTTGTTTCCCGATATTGAATGAAAACGGGACTAAATAGTGGTCTCACCATATCATTCGTAGAGGGTTCTCGATTCTAGTAGAGTAGATGTTAAAGAAAATAAGGTTGAGCGTATGCCCAGCTCTGTGAGTGGGTGCGGACACGTATTGCGTGAGATTCGCTCCCTTAAGGGATTGCACTAGTTGTGAGGCAAGAGGGATCATCCACGCAGAGATTGAAATCCCCTAGGGCCAAGAAATTGGCATATTGTAAGGATTTCTGCGCAATCAGATTGCTCAACTCCCAGAGATGAAGATTAGGACACTCTGGCGGTCTATATATTAATAGACCAGCCTGGGAAACGATAGGGGTCGGCTTAATGCAGAAATTCATGCCTTCAATGGGACCAAAGCCACTAAATTCGGAGAAAGTGATGTCCCATGACTCCTTAAAAATAATTGCCACACCACCCCCTCGCTTCTCACCTGCTCTATTGACGCATACTATCCTGAGGCCAGGGGGGATTGCAAATGTTAGCGTCTGGAGGGTGTTCGCTTTCAACCAAGTTTCCGTAAGGAAAACTTTAACCCAGTCTTTATCTGTTAGTAAGACCGAAATGGTGTCAGTGTGCCTAGGCAACGATCTACAGTTAAGCCGAGCGGCTCTTACCCAACCTCTTGATGACCTTAGTATCTTGGGAGGCTTACCCCGGCTGCTAGTATCCCACTTGGGATTCCCTGCTTAAAATTGCATTTCTTACAGTGGTAAGAGGAGTCAAAATTCTCCAATAGATCTCCATGTGATCCAGTGCATAAATTACTACCTAGGGCAGTGGTTCCCAAACTCTTGACTCCTGAGGACCCCCACTGAATCACTACTGGAGTCCGGGGACCCCCAAGCAATTTTCACAATTTAAATTTCAAAAAATTAAAACAGGCCGGCTTTAGTGCTGGTGGTGCCCTGTGCGACAATGTTTGTTGGCGTCCCCCCCAAATGACCACCTCCACCAGGGAGTCTCTCACTAGCACCCTTTAACAGTGACGAAGTCTCCATAACCACACTCTCTCAGATGCATTGAATTAGTTATATAGCGCCACTCATACCAGTGCAGGGTGTCCGAGCACTTTGCATCACACACACATTACACAGAGACAATCAATCATACGTGTGTAAATCAGTGTATAGGAAATGTTACATAAGCCAAAAGACAAAGTGTAGGAGTCACATGTCATCCATACTGGTAGGCAGTATAGTTTAAGAGTGCTTGGTGTGGAGAAGCCCAAACTCAGAGTCGAAAAAAAAACAGCATAGCTGGGAGTTCTCTTTAATAATAAGAATCGATTTCTAGCCAATTAATCCTTTTTGCAACATTAATCAATTTTCTAATATGTATTCTTTGCAGTGTGTATGCTGTTCTGGGAGGAAAGTCAATAGCTCACTATTCTATATTAGGACTTTAAGTTATAAATTGCAAGTAACAAAAGGAGGTTTCTTTTGAAAGCAGTAACCTGCTGATCTGTACATACGCACTCTGTAATCACTTGGTACACGTTCTTTGCAGAAGGCATATTAACCCTCTGCACTAACTTCACATAAGTCAAAACCTCAACTATGCAAAATGCTGATCTCTCTCGGACGATAATTAATCACAGGAGTTATTGTGACATTTATGTGAGCCTGGTAATTGCCGGGGGAAAGAAACGCTGCAGTGGGTGCTTCAAAAGCGTAATAAACGTTCAAGCACGGCGCCCCCAGGAAGGTGGCACCAGTCGCACCGCCCTAAAGCCGGCCCTGGCGCTCCATGCTTCTTTAAGTTATAAATTGCAAGTAACAAAAGGAGGTTTCTTTTGAAAGCAGTAACCTGCTGATCTGTACATACGCACTCTGTAATCACTTGGTACACGTTCTTTGCAGAAGGCATATTAACCCTCTGCACTAACTTCACATAAGTCAAAACCTCAACTATGCAAAATGCTGATCTCTCTCGGACGATAATTAATCACAGGAGTTATTGTGACATTTATGTGAGCCTGGTAATTGCCGGGGGAAAGAAACGCTGCAGTGGGTGCTTCAAAAGCGTAATAAACGTTCAAGCACGGCGCCCCCAGGAAGGTGGCACCAGTCGCACCGCCCTAAAGCCGGCCCTGGCGCTCCATGCTTCTAACCGAGTTTATGAGTTGATGCTGGGGACATGGAGGGGTGATGCTAGGGTGGGCACGGGTGGGGATGACCCAGATGCAGCAGATAAATGAACATGAATGCGCCTGCAACCGCCCCCCCAAAGAAAGGCGTTTTTAGTGGACACCTCCCTCATGTACACATGAATCTCATTCCACCTAACTCAGGATTATGTGAGCTGAGAAGAGCCTGAAAGAAATGTCTGCTATATGTAATATGACAGACTGCGCATACACTGTTGTTGTAAATATACGTAGCATTAAGGGGGGGGAACAGCAAAGTATTGAGACCATTTAAAAGGAGGGGTCGCGCAACTGTAATATGCTCAGAAAGTTTTGTTACACATGTTCAAATCTGTTGTATAATTACTTGATAACCGGTCACAGCAGCAGCGGGGTTTGTTGCAAACTGGACAATATTATTGACAATACTGGCTCAGCTGAGCACCGTAAACAGGTAAGAAAAACACGTGCATTTGCGTTTTAAATGTCCGATCCTGCAGCAACACACTTCCAAGGTCCATACATGACAGTAACCCGATTCAAGGCCCCATTCTCCCGATTTTTTTTACAGAATCGCCCACTTTGCTCTCCTGAAATGTTGGCATGTATGGGTAAGGACACCCGGCCTCAATAAACACGGCGTCCGAATTCCCCTGGCCTTGCCCTTGCCCACTGCTGTAAATTTAATTAAAAAATAAACACTCACGTGCTCCTCGAGTGGTCCGAGAGGCCGGAATGCTAGTGTTCTAAGCCGAAAGCGGAGACAGGGCGTTGGGCGGCAAAATGCTCCTGGGCTGGCCGCAAATGCAAGGGAAGACGCACTGCCGTGCGAACGTGCGCGAGCGTGCGCGCCTATAAAATAGTAAGCCAATCACCCTTCAGCTTCCACCCCAAAGCTGAAATGGTGATTGGCCCGATTTTTTTTTTGGTCCTGCCGCCCCTGCGCTGTCATTCAATGGTTGTAGCCGAAGTAGCGCATGGGCGCTTCAATATAATACGATCCAGTTCGCGGACCCCCTGGGAATGTGTCACGGACCCCTGGGGGTCCGCGGCCCACAGTTTGGGAAACGCTGACCTAGGGCAAGCTGCGAATCACGCAACCAGGACTGCCCCCCCTTGCTACCGAAACTGGCAGCATGGCTGGCGCAGGACGCGGTCCAGGCACGGACGGGCGCAGACGGGCTTGCCTTGCCTTACATTAGGCAGTGGCAATGACATGCAGCTAACTTAATTAGAAATTAGTGCATTTTTGACAACTTGTGGCATCAGGCTTGTCACTAGAACCCTTTACGATCAACAAACTAAAAGGCAAATTGAACATTTTAATAGAGACTTTGAAGTCAGTGTCATAGAGCCAGGATAAATAGAGTTGATTGGAAGTATTTTCCTAGGTCTCAGCTCTGGTCATACTGTGCCACTCGCCACTGTACTACTCCTACTACTGAAGATATCCGGTGTCTAAACGGGATCTATTGTGGATTTTAGAGAAAACAGATGAATGAAATGCAAGATGAAAGAAAGTATGCAGTCATTAAGGAATCTGAGAAACACATGTGTGTCAAGGCTTGGTTGGATTGGGGGAAGAATGTTCAGTTCCCTAATCTCCTCGAGGAGACGGTATCAGGATAAGCAAACCTGGTGGAAGTTCAGAAGGTTACATGTATGGAAAACCCATAAAGGTTCTGAAAGTTAATGGTTAGAGTGTTGTGACATAAGAGGGCAGAGTGTGGAATGTCCATAGAGTGGTTAAGTGGAAACAAGCAATTCTGAGAATGCAGGACCCTCAGAGGGAGTTCTTGTCAAAACATCTTCCATGGGGCATTCAGATGTGAATGGGGTTAAGTCTTCAAGTTCAATTCGAGTTGGCAACCATGAAGAGAATCACAGTGTTGATGCTTTCATGAAAGTGAGACAGGTTGTGCCAGAAGATTTTCTTCCAAGATGGGTCAAATTAATGGGAAGAAACAGATCGCCTTCCACAAGACTCAGAGACTGTGTTTTAAGTATTCTTGCTCTGCCTTTTGGTTCTCCTTAACATTTTGTCTCCTCTTTCCACAGTTTCTTTTTTTTGCTAATCATTCTCTTTGTGTTATGATGATCAACGGTGGTACTGTAACTTTCCTTCTTGCGTTCTACTTTTTAAAAAACGTTTTACTTACCTTCCTCATTGTTTCCGTTTAACCTGCCTCATTTCCTTTTTTTTTGTTTAGGAGGGGAATGTGATAGATTCCCCACCTATTTGTATTATTCTAAGGTAGAATGTTACATATGTCATGAGTGCATTCCACCTGACTGGGCTCCATTGCTATTTGAAAAGTGTCAATGTTCCCGGGGAGTGCACCTGCTTATTTATAATTTGTCTTCAGTGTGGAAGCAAGCAAAAAAATGGTCTGTAGTTTTCCAACGTACTTGGATATGCATGGAACATTTGAATAGTGGCAAAAGTAGCCACTCAAGTGCTAATAAAGACATGGCCTCCTTCTCAGCACAGCTTGCTCAGTGGTGCTAAGGCAGAGAAAATGTGTTCCTTAGCAGTCAAGGGGTTATAGTCTGATCAAAGATGTGCTATAGCTAAAAGCAATTAAGAGTATTGCAAATCGAGAGAATCATGATCTGTGCTGCTTCACTGAAGTAGTGTTGAGAGCAGGGATCTAAGTGGGAATTTGATGTGATATAAACTAGGCCTACTATAATTACAATTGCTGGTGAGTGGATAGAAGATGGCCAAACTGTCTTTCTCCTAAGATAAGGAGATACCCTCCACAAACCTTAGACTGCACAGCTCTTGATGGGAATGTTCTCAGTTTTGGAAATAAAGTCCAAAAGAGAATTGCAAAGATCCATCAGAGTAGTGATGGTAGTTCAAATACTAGTAGATTTGTTCAAACCAGTCACAAATTCGAAGATGGTTTTAAACACTATTATTAGAATTGCAAATATGTATGTATAAAAGTGCACACTTATGGCCCCCCAAAATTTTTTGGGTACAATTTAACCTCAGCCATGTAATTAGCCTTAAAACCAGGATGCATCTTGAGAACTATTGCCAGTCCATATTCGTTCAATAATGAGTTAAGATTTTGAAGGACCTTCTTTGGAAGGTACATTGTTTAGCTGGTAAAATAGAATCTAATGCCTTATTAATCTGTTTATTAACCCAGAAGATGCTACAATCAGCGTGATCTAGTGAAGGTGGCATATTTTCTTTTAGAAAATGTGTATGCTTCTCATGGATAAATTTAGCCCTTGGACTATAGGTAGTGACAATCATAGCTCATGTTATGTAAGGAGACACATTAGAAATTAGGACCTAAACAAAATAGTGCCGTGGCCAGTCCTATTCAAAGAGCAAATCTTATTCACCTGAACACATTTCAGGGGAAAGAGACAACATTCTTCAGCATGTGTCCTGTTTGAATGGAACATGTCATGAGCTCTGCAATTAAAAAGCTAGTTTAAGTAAGTTGTGAAATAATTAAAACTTTGTTGCAAGTATGAGTACCTCCCCCCTTTTCCAGTCGAACAATTATCATGCCAAACTTATTACTTGGCCCCTGAAAGCAGAAGCAGCTTTGGGTTTGTTTTGTTTTGCCTTATTGATACTGCCCCACCTTTCTTAAACATGAAAACATTCATATTCACATTCTAGTTAATTATATCTCTGATGATGCACGCATGAATCCTTAATGTGTATATTAGCATTTTATGTGTAATTACTTAACTGTCAGGGCATGTCTACATGGAACACTGTTCATAGCAACTAAGTAACAGTGCATAGGATAATATCAATTTGGATCAATAGATAGTTTCTACATGCAGCTAGAGTAGTGTAATTTTGGTATCATTCTGTAGTATTAATACATTTTTATTCAGATTCATCAAGTAAATTACATACAAAATTAGGTTCCCATATGATGGTGACAAACATTAAAACTTTTATTAAATCCTTCAATATTTACAATTAGTTCCTTACTCCAAGGCACTCCAGGCCTAATTACGGTCATATTATACAGGTTCCTCACCCTACTAATACATCCTTGATTAATTCTAGACTGTTTTTGGGAGAAAGAAACCAACTTCATCATTTGGACTTTCACATCTGAGTATGATCTTTCTGAAACAAGAATAGAGAATAGAGAATATTCATCCAATTCTGAAATGCTTTGTATGGACTTGACTTGTTTATTCACACCTTGTAATTTTAAGTATACCGCCTGAAATTCTCATGTCACATATGAGATTAAATTTTGTAAAAAAGAATCTCTGTATGATGTTCTTCCTTTTGAAATAAGGATATTACATACTGTGGTCTCAATTTCTGACAACAGAATAGCACTTAATATCATCATAGTGTTCCCACTAAAGAATTGTTGAACTGTCTATGAAAAATCTGTGATATATACTTTTCACCATCACAAAAACTTTAGAGTGCCGGGGTATAGCTATATGCTAAAACACTAATTCTTGACTGCTTGTCCACCCATCCTTGCAGAGTTAAATATATAAAGTCAGTTGTGGCTAACTAAATGCAGACACAGGGTATTAAACTCTGTAATATTTGAGGGACATGTCTGTACCCATGAGAGGTACTCCCGGGACTCAATAACTGCTTTGCAGTGGCAGTAGAATCCTCACATGACTTTCTAGAGATTTCTTATATTAGGCAGCATGATGATGGTGGTGTAATCCTAGAGCACAGTGTCCTGTCTTCTTTTAATACTTAAATTTAACTTGTAGGTATGGGTATAGTGGTCCTTTTCCTTGGGAGGGTTTGGGGACAATGCACAGTGCCTTGAACATTGCCCTTCTATCTATAGGTAGCCAATGGAGCAATTGTAAGACCGGAGTCAAGTGTTCTCTTGGGTGAAGGTAGAGAGGTTTTGTGGCAGGATTTTGGTTGAGTTGTATTTTGTGTATGATGAATGGGAGTGTGCCAAGGTATCGGCTTTTGGCATAGTCAAAATTACAAGTTTAAGGGTAACATGCAGTTTCCGTTGGTGTCCAAGGTATTGGAAGATGCAAAGCAGTGTTTTCGTTGTGTATATGGCTCTCTTTGTGCCTTTGTTAACCCCTTCCCTGCTCATGACGGAACCACTCCGTCGTGAGCCACGGGTGCCTTGTGCTCATGTCGGAGTGGTTCCATCATGCTGCGGCCGTTGGCGGCTGCTCCGCCCATGCGGCACTGATTCCCCGCCTGTGCGGGCGAACAATGCAAGTGGGCGGAGTCATGACGGAACCACTCTGTCATGAGCACAGCTCGCCCGTGACTCATGACGGAGTGGTTCCGTCATGAGCATGGCGGCGCCGCGCTGACCCCAAACCCCCCCAGCGCCGCGGCGGAATTCGTGCCGCAGCGAAGGGGTTAATATGTGATATCAAGGATAGATCTGACTCCATGTTTACCCCTAGGTTTCTGACTTAGCTTGACTTATCTTGATGTTGTTGGAGGGGCCTCAAATTCCTTGGGCCATATAGCGGTAGGCTGTTATTTTTGGCACTGACCACAGATCGTGATCTCTTTCTTTGACGGATTGAGCATCATCCATGTTTTGAATTGTAGAAGCTTTCTGGATTATCCATGTTTAAAATCATTTGGGTGTTATCTGCCTAGTTGTAACAGGAAAGGATGAATGATTTAATCAGGTTTGGTAAGGGATTTAGACAGATGTTGAATAATAGAGAGAACAAGATGGATCATGGTGTCGGGTGTGAGAAGCTGATGTGAATGTTGGTAGGTACCCTACACTTTGTCTGTCTCTGAGATAAAAAGCATTCTATTTTAGTCCATTTTTACACATTTTGATATGATGGAATCTTTGTAGTAGCGTGAGGAGGTGGACAGTATTGAATGCAACTGATAAATCCTGAAGCAATAGGGTGGCCATTATGTTCTTGCGCACTGTGAGTTTTAGATTATTCCAAATGGATATGATATCTGAGTCTGTGCCTCTGCAGCTCTGATGCTGGTCTGATAGTCTAACATTAAGTCATTATGTTCTGCAAAATTTGAGAGTTGAGTAAACAATGCTCTTTCAAATATTTTCCTAACAATTGTCCTCAGGGTGCAAATATGTATTTAGAGTGGTTCCTGTTGAGTGAGTTGGACCAGTAACAATTGTTTGGAAGTTGAAGGCGTCAAGGTTGGTTGTTATAGTTGTGGTTAGATTCTTCTTGTTAAACCTTTAGTTGAGGTCTCCTAGAATGTGTTGGATTGAGTAGTGCAGATGGGTGTTGGTCACTGTATATAGTAAGACATCTTTAGAGCTTGCATTGCTGGGTTGTGGTCTATATATTAAGATGAATAAATTATAGTTGGATTAGGGAGACATCATTGATTCACAGCCGTCCATGATGTGGTTTTCAATTCGTGTTATTTTTTGTAATTCTTTTATGGATTACTACTAGGTCTCCTCCAATATTGCCAGTGTGGTTTTTGTTGATGATGCAAATATCTGGTGGGATAGCTTTGTGGTATGTGCACGTAAAGTCTTCATTAGGCTATGATTCTGTAATGAAGGGGAGGTCTGCTGTGGTTTCTGAGAAGAGGTCAAAACCGTTGAACTGATTTTAGTTCATAGATGTTGCATTGAAAAGTAAGCATTTTAATTGTGTTTCTTTCTTCTTCATGTCGTGGTGCTTTGAGAAGGATTTGTGGTGTAGTATGGCAGGGGGAACAGGGGCACAGTGCATATTAGTGTGGTCATTTAGGGTGTACTCTGGTTGCAGCTTGGGGTGGAAGGGAGGCTGCTTAGGTAAAAAGTATGAGATGTGTTTGTGTGTGGGGGATTTTTGTGGCAGGTAGTGGTGTTGTAATTGCTGTGTTGTCTGGTGGTTTGAGTGGACTGTGTAGCGGTCTCAGGGTAATGTAAAATCAGGGAACCTATTGATCATATATTCATGCCTTCCCTTGATTGGTTATAGCCTTCTGGCAAGGCAAGCGATATTTTCTTTGTTAGTTCATTGGGTGGTAGTTGTAGAGTTGGTGCTGTGTGGTGTAGGTGTAGTGGTTGGTTTTGTTGTTGTAGGGATTACGTGGGAAATAACTATATGTTGGTATGGCTGACTACTTAATCTCTTGTTTGCAGGTGACCCAAAATGCATCAGTCAAGCTGGTTTGTAACAAAAATAAGTATAGCTCGGCATCAGAGTATTTGGTTGAGATACATTGGCTGCCTGCGCACCAAAGAGCTAAGTTTAAACTATTGTGCTATGTGCATAGAGCTTTATACAAGCTTGGCCCCAAACTCTGCAGGACAAAGTAGAATTATATGTTCCTTCACTCTGGCTAAAACTAGATGCATAAAGAAAGTCCGAGCGGGAGGTCGCTCCTTCTCATACCAGGCTGCGGTACATTGGAATAAACTTCCTTTAGAACGTCGCCCAACTGACGACCATATAGGGTTTAGGAAGAAACTAAAACCATGGCTGTTCAGGACTTAATTGCTGATGCCTTTTATAATCTACTGTCTTTAAAACAGGTGTGAGCTAGCTTAGCGCTGTGATATCCCCCGGGATAAATGTTGCGCTCTATAAGTACAATCAATAAATACATAGTTAATGGTGGTGGTTTAGTAGAAGTAATGGTCGCTCAATTAATGCATTTGGGATAGCCAGTATTTAGGGTGTAGTAAGCAATAAAGATTCTGTAAATCAGTGGTTACTTACCTGCTATTCTTATGGTGAAGATGCACAGTTTCTGACCCAAGGCCCTTTACAGGCCCTAAGAGGGATCACCCATAACCTACTGCCCTTTGCTGGGACGCCTGGGCTTGATGCCCTAAGCCAAAGGTATTAATAGCTCCAGTGATCAGGTGACCTGGACCAATGGGAACCCTAGCTCTAAGGACCAACAGGAAGCCAAGCCTTAAACCTAACCAATGGAAACCATACCCTGGGAATTAATCAGTACCCAAGCTCTAACCCTGAGAAACTATAGATACCCCGAACCAAAGAGCTAATTTGAGACCAAGCCTTAACCCTACAGCCAAAAGAAACTCTAGACCTAACAACCAATGGGAAGTCAAGTCCTAGACCCTATAGCCAATATAAACCCTTTCTATAAGAATCAATGGAAGATCATGTCCTAAACTGTAGCCCTACCAATCAATGGGACATCATGCCCTAAAACCCAATAGGAACCCTAGTCATAAAAACTAATAGAAGACCAAGCCCTAAACCCAACAGCCAATAGGGTCCCTAGCCCTGGAAGCAAATCAAAAAGCACAGCCAATGGAAAATCTTGCTCTATAGGCCATGTGACCTTAAATATAAGGGACTGTGAACAATGGGATGGAAGGAGGAAGCCCTGCTTTGGTGACCCTGGGCCCAAGCCTAATCACTTACCGGAAAGGGGTGTGTTGAGGGGGAAGGAAGATGCTGCTCAGCTCACAATTTCCTTGTTTGCAGACTGGCCCAATACAAAATGTTCAGTTCCTGTTCAATGCTGCAGCTAAGGCCCAATTTAAAGACACTAACAAATGTTTTCACACACTTTAAAACCCATCTCTTACCACCCCAAAATGAGTGCTAAACAAATTCCCAAACACAATTTCACTCACACAAAGCAGATTAAGCAGCTTTTTTTCTATGGTTGAGGTGGGGGTTGCTCTTTAGACACTGAAGTACAGTTTTGAAAAAGAGTAAAAGAATTTAAGTAGATGCAGACATACAAACATCAGATTCAAATGTGAAATTGCACAAAGAAAGTCGTCTGCCCTTGCTAACTTTATTATGGGCTTGCTCTCAGGGCTGCTCAGGGCTCACACAAGCTAGGGGAAATACTTTGTGTGCATATAGAGGGCCACCTTACACTGAATGGGGATTACCATTCTTTAATATCAACAAAGTATGTTGAGGCCATTCATAAATAGCCACCGGTGTGTGCAAATTCACGATTGGCCATCTATGAACGTACTTGGAATACTTTGTAATTCTTTACCATTCTAAGTTGCCCAACATATTGAAAGAATGAAAACAGTTCTAAAAACATTCAAAGATGGCCACCTGTGCATGCGTAGATGTTACCCATACCCAATTTATTGATACCCAGTTTACTGTGAAAAATGACTTTGTGCGCAATCCTTGTCAGAATTCATATCTCTGCACATGCCCACAGGGAGCATTTAATTCGCTGAGTAAACTGCCAGCAATGTTCATTTTCATACTCTCAGCCCCTCAACAGATTTTTACTTGCTGATTGATTAGTAAGGAATGGCCAATCATGAACATGACAGGCTTACCAAAAAGGCAAGCTAGGGGTAGCAGCTCTGGCTACCCCTTATTTACATCCATAAACATGCCACTTAGAAAGTGGCTTTCATTTTACAGTAATTTCTCCATGTGAGGTAAAACCTAACCCTGCAAGACAAAAGGTACCTTACCAATTTCTCAAAATGATGTCTATTACTAAGTCCATTTAGCATTGGTAGTGTGCTAAACAGGGTCTCTAGTACTTTGCCTGCCAACCCCTCTCCTTACTGGTGCAAACAAAACAGGAGCAAAGCTGTGCATAGGACTACAGTGATAAAGCAATTTGTAGGAAGGCCCAAATGTTAAAATACAGGCATCTTGTAAAGGATACACCTAAGGCTGACTGAGCTATGCGATGCATCTCAGTCCTGTATGAATCGCAAGAAGCGAAACAACACTGGAACGAGGAGGAGATGCATTTGTCACCCGAGTGCGCCGGGTATGCCCAGATGTGGGTCCCGTGCTCTCCATGCCACTGGAATCAAGCTATCCTGGCTGAAGAGGGGTGAAACCCCGAAACCGGTCCTAGGATGCTTGTTTCCAGTCCAGGGAGGAACTGGCTTGGCAGTTCGGGCTGGACTGTTCCCATAAGGCACAGGGTCAAGACTGATTTGTATATGGCTGGGTTCAAACTGGAATGGCATGGTGAGCAAAAAACGATGGATTTAGGCCCAGATCTCTGTACTGGGGTGAATGTATGACATTGTTCTGCATTCTTTCCATCAATTGTTGTTTTTGCATTTGCAAGTAGCCATGAGGCAAACTAGTTTGACACTATAAGAGAAAAATGCTGTCCATACCGTATTCAGCCTTTCCACTGACTGTCTTTAGAGATCTAAGACTATTCCACTTAATCTATTCTATACAAGCATATTGAAACTGTTGAAGCAATTGTCAGGTTTATGTTTTTTAGAGGGGATAATACGTTCTTACACTGTTGGTAATAGCAGACGCTTCAGCAACGACAGCTCTAATGCCTCCTCAATACTATTGTTTAGTAAGGCGGTGGAATAGAAGGGGCTGGCGGCACTTTCACAGCTAGAAACACGAAAATGGCAGAACTTAAACACAATAAGTTCATTTTATGGCTTTATGTGAGCATTAATAGACAGAGGGTTTGACTCTATCCGCATGTTTTGATTGGGCAGACGTGGTGTGCTTTCACAAAAAGGAAGTGCTTGCCCTCCACGCAGCTGTGATCATTTTGTTTATGCATCTGCCTAAGCTTGAACTTTCAGGGGCACTCACATGACACTGGAATGCTATTAAAGTGTCTTAAATAATTAAATATTTTATGTTGTTAGGTTGAGCATTCGAGACCTCTTGTATATGCTTTAGTATATACTTTTTATATACTTATATGTATATGTACTTTGTGGGCTCTGGAGATCAGCCCTAGGACTTGTCTGCTTCCGCTTTGTGATTTTCCTTTCTGTTCAACTGCCTCTATTTAACTGTCTTGATAAAAAACGACCAGCAGAGGTCAGTAAAATACCAGAATAACTTTAGTATTCTCTAGATTCCAGTCCATAGAAATGGTCTTCCATCAGCACCAGTAGACAATAATATTTTTTTCAAATCTTGTATTTTCAGTGATATGACCACCGAAGGCGCTGATTTTATATTAAAAACAGAGCTTTGGACTATACCATTTACCGCTGAAAGGCAATATTTCTCTCCATGTGTTCCCATGTCACGCAGTTTTGATCCTTACTTTCCCTCCATGTTAAAGAACAGTAGATGTTTCAGCACCCAGGCTAATGTGCTGCACAGCTAAATACATATAAGGTCCCAAAGGCGAGACCGATTGCATTGCAAATACTTGTTTTTCTCTGGCAGCAGCACAGATTGGAGGAGGAGAGTCATTATCCTACATGGATACTTAGGTCTGGTTTAACAATGTAACTGTCACCTGACCTTTCAGTCTCCACAAATATTCTATATTCTTTCCTTCCACGCAAATACACTTCTATTCCCATGCTATTTACTTGTAATAGTTCTCATTGCCATTCAACATTCCTATAGAGCCAGACCTATTGGCATTGCCAATGGATGTTGGGTTTTACTGTAGGACCGTTGATGTGAATTGACAAACAATAAAAGGAGATTTACCATTCCAATTACGATTCTTACTTAAATATCCCACTTACTCCGTAGGCGGCACTCCAAGAAAAATGCATTGTTAGTGTGTGTATTTAACCAAACTCTCTCTTTGTACCTATTTTTGATTTTAAACAGACAGTGGTTCTAATAGCTGTCCAAAATTAATTTTTAAATATCCTATTCCACTGATCCATGCCCACTGCCAGGGGCTTTGCAATTGATAGAGCTCGTTTAATTACAAACATAGGCATTACAATGGCATCACTAATCAATTAGCCGTCCCAGTGATGACCTTATTTATATCCGAGGCATACTGGGCAGATCTTGTGAGAAAAAGTGTGGGCACAATGCTCTGACACATGGGTAGTTTAGGTAGTAGCAACCTTAATCAGCACGGTCCACAATATTGAAATACCCACTTCAAAAATAAGGAGCAGCAGCAGCCTGGAAGAGGAGGGAGGCTCCGTCTATTTCCCTCTGGCACTCTCGCCTATGCTGACATTTTCAGGGATAACTATAAGAACTTTGAATTTAAATGGGGACCCCTAGTCTCCTTCCTTTCAAGAGGTCTCCCATCGACTGTGTGTCCTTCCTCCTTATGAGCTCTTCATCTCTTTCAATTTTGATTGGAGTCCCGGGGTCATATGACTCCTCTATCGTATGAGTGTTGCCGCCACCACGGGTAGGGTGGGGGGAGGGTTTTCGGGGGTGTTATTTTGTCCTTTATTACAGTCATCTCACGTTCGGGATAAGTTGGTATACGATTTATGCTCACTTCATGTAACGCACTCCAATTGGACGGCTTGGGGAAGTAATCATCACAGACGGAAGTTGAGCTTTCTGTGGTGCTGCCTGCTCGTATCTTGCCCCAGAAAGGACTCATTTCAAGCTCCTTTACGTTTAGAAACTGTCTCCCCCACTCGGGCCACTCAACAAGGAAAGGAGCTGGTTTATAGTGCGCAAGGCACCCTGTGCAGCTATTATAGTCCTACTGAAGCTTTCTGTTCCCCTGCGAGGGATGATGTGATGGTGCTGTCTCTGATTGTAAGCTGTGAAAAACTCAATAAACATATCTTTGAGAAAAAAAAATAAGGAGCACTATTATATTGTTTATGCATTTTCGTGGGAAAAAAAACTTTAGGCTTGGTAAAGTTTTGTGTAATGATAGAAAGATGAAAAAAAAAACACACAGAGAAACAATGCGGCATGTTTAAACTTTAAGGTAGGATCACTTATCACACTTCCAAAGCACAACTGAATGGAACAATTACAGACAACAGTATGGTGGCCGGTGGACTCACAAGGGACAGAGAGCCTTGAAATCTACTGAATAATGTTGATCATATGCAAATAAGTTCAACAGCAACTGCTCGAAATGTTATTTTTTAATTGTTTAGAGTCTTACTCCATCGACCACCTTCTTGCAAGAAAGAGACAACACCCTATCCACTATATTCAATATGTTACGTTCCCTTTCATCATGAAAACCGCTCCATACACTCACTCCACATTTCACTAACGGGAAACAGCGTTTACAACGCTGCCATTACATTGCGTTCCTTTTACAACAAGGTTGTTACAACGACCGCGTTGTTGGAACGCAATACCTTTACATCGCAAGTCATTAGATCGACTTGCTGTAGGGGGCACTCTAACCTAAGGAATAGTATAATTTACTATACCAACACCTTCCCTACTGTTGCGCACGCTGGAGTTGGAATAATAATTTATACTATTCCTTAGGTTAGAGCGCCCCCTACAGCAAGTCGACCTAATGACTTGCGATGTAAAGATATCGCGTTCTAACAACGCGGTCATTGTAATAGAACGCAATGTAATAGCATGCATAGTAACATGCTATATTCTTCACTAACAAGGTGCCTGAATGGTAGCAGGGGTGGGAACTTCAATGGGGAGTTGGGGGGTGGCCGACCACAGGGCAGACTGCCCCGGAGATTTTTGGGGATGTGGTGCAGTCCATCAACTGCACCGGGTTTTGGGCTCCAGTTGGGCTACTTTCGTAGCCCAACATATATATAGGGCAACATTTTAAGGTACCAGCCACCTTTTTGTCTATTGTTATGAGGGGAGGGGTATGTTAGGGGTGGGGGGTAGCTTATCATAGGTGATTTAAGATGTATAGTGAGGTTATAGTTTTGTAAGGCAAAGGCCAGGTTATGTTGTAATGTGCACCTGTTTCAATAATGCAGGCTTTTTCACTCACAATACTGGTGTCTGTGGAATGTGCTGCTCCCCTCTTCCCCAAAGTGATGTCTGGAAGGTGAACTGCATGGTGAAGGGAAGAATAGCCCGGCTGCTCCAAGAGATCAGTGGGTGCAAATCTGACAAACGGAGCACAGAGGAGAGCAGGAAAATTATATAATGAGGCAGCAGTGTACTTGGAATTTAAGGCGCATGGCCTGGCGAACGAGTGAAGTTGCGAGGCAGAGTGTATACGGCAGCAGGGTAGCGGGAAAGAGGACTGATGTGCATCAGTGGAGACTGCAGGGCAGAAATAGGGACAGAAGGCAGCATGGTCTGTCGGAACTGAAACGAATGTGGCTTTCAGGCGGAAAGAAGCATACGGGAGAAGTCAGTGGGTCTCTCATTTGGGACAGTGCTTCAAGTGCATTAAAAAGTATGTGAACTGTGATGCTACCTGCAAGGGAGCAAAGCGAGTGAGCGTGTGGGCGTGGCTAAAAAACAAAGTATTCTGAACTTTTTTTGGTCTTTCTTTTATCTTCCGGTAACTATATATAATAACTTTCAGCTTGAATGGAAATTAAATACAAGTTATGTTAATCAGTGAGAAATGTACTATTGTATATACATTATGAAACCTCTGTTAGTTAATGCACTGCAGAGGTCTGTGTGTGTAACCAGAGGGCCACAAAATTGAATCCTGGTTGGTGCAGTGGGTAATAGGGACTTGTGTATGTTTAATGTTACGCTATCCCAGTCTGTGGCAGAAAGCATTGTGAATATGTAAGTCATTATTTTAAACTTACCTTACACACAGTACAAGATAGGCTACTACAGAATGCTCAACAAGGTTTAAGATAAAAAAGTGTTTTCAAAATATAGATTTTCCTGCAGACTGCATGTATTGCAGTTTTGTTTATATAACCGTCTTTTAAAAGCACACATTTCACAGTTTAGCTGCTAGCTCCCTTACGATACCTCTTGAAAAGAATAAATGTGTGTCATCAGGAAGCTTGAAGGGATTCCATCAATTAAAGCCAATCCCGGGCTTCCAAGCACCCTTTACATCTGCAGATTGATCAGTTGCACACATTTACATTCCTTTCAGGCAGCAGGCACCTTGGCAAGATGGCTTGTCTCTTGTTAGCTGTCTGTCCCTCCCTCTTTTTCACAGCATAGCAGACTTCCTGTCCTACACTTCAGCTGAAGCTTTTCAACTGTCAGAATTAACCCACCCGGGAAGGTTGTCATTTCACAAAAAGGCAACTGTTTTTCTAAAATTAAGTATGGGAACATCGTGCTCCATCGATCCCTCCCACTTCAACCACTATTTGGGACTTATTGGCTTTGTCAATGCTTTTTGGTGATGCTGGGGGTTATTGGAAAGAAAGAGAAATGTGCCATGACGCGATGTGCTATGACGTTACTGGTGCCCCCATCACTCAGTAGGTGCGCGCAAGTGTGATGACACAGATGTACGCCTACTGAATTACGCTCACACCTAGTGACGCCACTTGGTGCTGTATATATAAAAAAAGTTAATTGCATTCAACAGTTCTGGAAGTGGAGCCCCTCAGCAGGAAATAGGCGCTGCTGAGCCCTCTAAGAAAAGTTAAAAACATAAAAGACTGCAATAGATGGTGCACAATGGGGAGTGGCTAGGAGGGAGTAGATAAAAATAAAAGCCATGGGGGGGAGAGATAATGGAGGGAAAGAGCAGTGCATGAGGGAGAGAGCAACACAGACTGTGGGGTGAGGATTAGGCGAAGGTGGTGCACAAGAGGGCTAGAGCTAGAAAACGTATGCACTCTCAGAGTACTTAATGGAAAAGAAAAAAAGTAGATCTTTGAATGTGATCAGTGGAATGATACAAGTAATCTAATAAAAAGGATGGTAAAGAGGTTATGCCCCAGAGGAAGGACAAACAAGAGAAGAGGAAGGAACGGGGAAGGAAAGCCGTTGGAAAAGAAGCAAGCAAATGAGAGGGACAATAAAGCCAACCAATGGAAGCAATGGGAGGGCTCTAATCCCATACGTTCTTGTTATAGCCCCCAATAGGCTTTCAACTTCTGACAGCTAAAAGCTGTCTGGTAGGCAATACCCAAAGATATTACATACCTCAAGGCACATTTGTGTTTCATGCATGCAATGGGTTAGACGAGTGAAAGGGTGAGAGAGGGATCAAGCCAGATAGGGGAAAATAGGAAGAAGAGAAAAGAAAACCATTGTAGGTGCTATGGAAGAGACAAAAGGGTTCACCAGTGTAGGAAGGAATATGTAGAAATGGGGGCACTGGGGAGACTGAAATATTACCTCAATAGATTGCCCACGAGCTGATTAATCAGAGACGGTGTTAAAATTCAATTTCATGAGACAATGTGTCCTTGAGGTAAGGTCCCTCCAAACACATAAAAAATACAGTCAATTAAGGGCCCATACAATATTTTGGCCAGCAGAATAGATTTAAAGGATTTATTTCAAAAATTCAAATGATGCTGTGCAGAGTTGGCAAATACATCAAAATCATTGCCATGATGGCTCTCTGTAAATAGATCATTACAGAGTAGTGCAAAATCACAAATATTTTAGGTCCCAAATAAGCATCAAAATCAAAAGAGAAACACACAGCATCCCTAGCAGCATCTAAGTCTTCAGTGTAGTCTCCTGGCTCACTCCCAAAATCAAGGGTTTGTATACACTATTCCAGCATATTAAATCGCTATATCACTAAAACTGCTAAGTGATTGCATTATGATCAAAAATTTAACATTCTCAGAAAATCAGAGCGCAGTTTTATTAAACAACATATTGCCCTAGCATCTAAGCACTATCCCAATGCATGAATACTGATGCTGCCCACTCTATGCTAATGTCATCTGGAGATGGTAGAACAAACTAGTTTCATGAACAACAGCACGTTAATATGAATAAATAGAGCACAGTGAGCTAGCAGAACAACACTGAGGAAAGAAGCATTGTTGTAACCAATCTGGAAAGTTTTCTTCAAGAGCTTCAAGAACAACATCAATGGAAACAAACAAATGTGAATCTGCTTGACTGTGTGCTGCAGAAATAATGAACAGTAAAAATGTGAACAAGGAAGTATCCATTTTTTTTAAAATGGCTACCGGCCCCTGACTGAGGTCTAGGTAACAAGAGACAGGAAAAACACTTCTACATGCTATAGAAAAATTTGTTTCAAAGACAATAGAATTATATCAATGTGTACATGTGAAATCGACAGTACAACCACATTTCTGCATGTTGTTAATAATGCACAAAAATATAAATTCATAAAAACTCTAACATAAGAGAGAGAGGAAGCCAATATAGTGGGGGAGGGGAAAAGAGGCTGTCGGGTGTGTATGGGGGAAGAGAGAGAACACAAGTGAACGTAGACTAGAATAAAATCGAGATCAAGTGTAATATGCAGGAGAGAGAAAGAGTCAGGAAGCCAGTATCAGGGATAGGGAAAAGACAGGGAGAAAGAGAGAGAAACTGAGGAAGATGGGGGGGAGAGGGTAGGAAATAGTTTAAAGAGAGGTGTTAAGAGGGAGACAAAGGGCTGGAACAGGAGAGTTACAGAGCAGATCTCAAAAAGAGGAAAACAATCGTGAATGGAATGAATGTAGGGCCTCTAGGTAAGTGAGTGTATAATGGCTGTAAAAGAGAGTGGAGAGGCTGCAAGCTAGCAAGGAAAGAAATAGAGGACGCTCTGCAGCAGGGGTTGAAATATTCACCGGGCAAGAGCCAACAGTGTCTCTGCAGAAGATTGACTTCCCCAGAACACAGATTGGTTATACAGAATCTCAGTACTAAATAGCCAGTTGCCTAATAAAGGAACGCTGAGGTATAGCTGGAGACCAGTGTCTGAGATGAGCAAGGGGCTGCAGGTTCAATCAGTCAGGAGCTCTCCGTCTGTTTTAAGTTATGCATCGTTCTAAGCATCTATCTTACTGTTTTAAAAATGTGTTTTCAGTGCACTATAAGTGTATTTCTATAAAAACAATTACTTTCAATTTTAGTAAAACAATATGTTGTATTACTCAATGGCTGACTTAAAGTTTCTCCTGGAAACTAAAGTAAGCAGCAGATAGTGCCATTACAGTCAGGAAGATACCTCAGTGGGATAATGCACGTGCTGTAGAAGAATATGTGCAAACTTTATGATTACAAGGCAAATGGATGAAAATAGTGACCGTTAATCATACGTAGTTTAGACTGCAGGACGGTGATAATGACCAAGCAGTATATAAAAATAACTATTATCTGGAAAATCCATGCACTAATATAGATCTGGACAGCTGTTGTCAGTAAAATCAAATGTCTCTGTGTATTTTATTGCAAAATGTATACGGCACCAACTAGACCAACATGGGACACTGCAGCGCTTGTGTACATGGGTAGCACACTACACCATGTAGGGTGTGTGGTCGAAAGTGTGCTGTATTTGTTTTGATCCTATGTGTGAGGTGTTTACATGTTGTGTATGATGACCACCAAGGTGCGGGTAATGTGTTATGGGATGCAGTGCTTAGCAGTGTGATGGATGAAGAAGTGAGAGAGAGAAGCGCAGATTATGGTTTCCAGTAAGCTAGCAGCTTTGAGCAGCTCTGCAGGTCCCTTATGGTATTTCTTATGATCATAGGCCACTTAGCTGGTTACTGCGCCCGGTTGTCCATTCTGGGATATTCTGTTTAAAGCTTATAGTCCTGAACAGGCATAAGTTACAGGGAGAAATGGTGGAGAGAACTGCTGAGAAGCGCTCATAGTATATAGCTTGTTGGGACCTGCAGTGGTGGACTAGATTAAAGTCCAGCAGTATGTTGAAGATCTTCTCAGTTATTCCATTCCTGTTGAGTTACCAACTGTATGGTTTACAGCTGTGAACTGGTATAGTACTGGATGGTGGACATGACCAATAAAGGTTTTGTCTTATGTGAGTGTAATAGTGTCAAGCAGTTTAAGGGAATTATTACGCAGCCTGTGTGAGCTACAATCCATGGATGAATGTTAATGTTAATGTATAAGTGTGGGTCTGGAAGGTTATATATTTATTGCATTGTAAGTGCATCTATATCGCAGTTACTGTTCCTGATTAGGTGTTATAGTGCTTTATGCCAGACAGCAAGCTGCTCTGGAACCCAAGGCTAGTATTTTGTTTTTGGTTATTGTGATTAGTATTGTGCTCTTAAGGAAATTATTCCATGACTTTACTCCTGTTTCTATGTGGTAGATTAAATTAATAGGAGTTAGGTGTGTTCTAATGCAATATTTGAGGCATGTCGAGCAGGCTCGTCAGGGCTGAAGGACTGTAACTCCACAAAACAAATATATTATCTTTTTCTTTTGTATTTTGCATGGTTTCTTTATGACAGGGCAGAGAGTGATTCCAAAAGGGGCCGTGTTTTTGCAGGCCAATGGACAGTTACCATTTGAGAGACCAGTAGAATGCCCCAGCATTGTATTTCTTGCATAAATGTAGGTAATCAGGAATTCCTTGACACTTATGCAGTTTAGTGCCGATTGTGTTCTTGCAGAGGAGTGACTGACAAATGCAGGAATGAATGCTATGTAAGTTCCCAGAGGCTGTAGGCAGATCATGATTTCAGAGTGCAGAGCTTGGGAAAGAGGAGAGAAAAGAGAGAAAATGCATTGGGAGGAAAGCAACAGGACACGTCTTGGGGGAAGAATTAGATCCCCATGGGCCCGGTCTGGAAGTGACCCCAGGGCTGGCTTTAGGGCAGTGCGACTGGTGCAACAGCACTAGGCGCTGACCTGGAAGGGGGGGTACTGACCTAAGGGGGGTGATGTGTTTAGCAATATTGTACGATTTAGTAGCATATGCTGCAGTGTTCCGTGTGCGTCAGGCTTTCAGGCAGCGGTAAAGATGTTATGATAACTTTTGTAATTAATTTTCCTGCTAGAGAGAGAGATCAGAGTTTTGTCTAGTGGCAGTTTTGACTCGCTATAAAGTTGCGCAGAGGGTTAATATGCCTGCTGCAAGAACAGATCTGTATTTTATGTGGATAGCTGAGTGGATAGGTAAAGCCAGCCTTTACCAGTGCTTCAAAACAAATTAAATGTACGTGAGAGAGGACCTATGGACGGATGAGGGGCACTTTTGCTATGTGGTAGTGAGGGAATCCAAGGAGGAGGTCATGGGGAGGGTGCACCAAAAAAGATTGCCGCACCGGGCACCACCAGCGTTAAAGCTGGCCCTGACTGACCCAGATCTGAGGCAACAGTTTAGGTATAGGCTTGTCTCAGCAGCATGTCTTTTGCAAGCTTTCTGTTAGAAAATTGAGAAACTGAAGGGACCTGGACAAAACAACCTTTGGATAAGCAGTACATGGGCAAAGTGAGCAGGTGATCTCTGTTAGGGTTTACAACCTTGGTGGTGAGCTTAGGACACTGCATAGGGCCCTGCTACATATGTGCCATAATACAGGGCGACTGATGCACCAATCAATCTGGCCTGGTTGACCATGACGTGGCCATTTCTGGTGCAGGAATCGGGCATTATCCAGAAGAAGTCTAGAGCTTGCAGACCATGAGACCAAATATAATGCTTTCTCAATGTAGTCATTTGGTAGTTAGCCTAGTGAAACAAGTGAGCATCATGTGTACTTTGTTTGGAAACGGCTCCTTCAGAGTCAACAGCTAGAAACACAGTGCACGAGAGGGTATGTGAAATAAGAATAAAAGATGAAGAACTAAACCCTGCCATAGTTCATTGATCGTGGGCTGCTTAACATCTCTTCCATCTTTAATGGAACATCAACAGTGAGCCGTTGAAGAAAGTCAAGCTTGCGCTTGCACAAGATTACGGATCTGTTAACTACGACCACCAAGCCTCTGGTCCATGCTTCTCTTTAACCACCCAAAAGTCATCCACAATCTCGCCGTTCTAGGAAGAAAAAAACAGGAATTGAGACCACAACAAGGACAACATTTTTGAGAGTTAAGTTATACAAATGGAGAAAAATGCAACATAAACGGAGTCGTAAAATATTAAAAAACATTCCCTCATTGAAATGCATGAATTATTTCACAAAGTTTTACATTTGTTTTGCAAAATTTAAACTGAAATTTCATCTGCACACCAACGTTTGAGGGTTATTTACGATTTTCATTTATCAGATTTAAATCAGGTTATGAACCTGACACTGCTCGCGTCATTGCAAAGAAAGAAACATGCTGAATGAGAATCACATTTATAGATCTGAATCAAAGTTTCTTACTCTTTGCACTTTTATCCGCCAATATGGCGTGACTGCCATGGTCATGCACAAGGTTTCCCACCCCTCTCCCCAGGGCGCATTAAAAGTATTCTGCTACTCCTACCTGGTCATCTGAAATCTGCTGTAGGTGCAGGTGAGTCCTGTTCACCACCCACATGCGGGTGAACCCGTAGTCCTTGATACGCACCGCACTCCAACTCCGGGGGTCGGGGACGAAGGGGTCAAGCATTTCCCTGCAGCCCTAAGGAAATTGTAATGGGAGCTATAAGACCACAACATGCCTTGGGTAAAGGCAACATATTTTAAGGCTGATATTCTCAAACTCTAGTCCGCCATCCCCACTTCCTCCTTTACCCCATCATACAAACTCCATCTCGGTCCATCTTCCTCGGATAGGTGTTCAACCTTTTTAAAACAAGCGGATGCAGCTGGCCACAGAGTGAGACGTATCAGATGGCACCTGTCACTGGTTCTGTAACAGTGCAATGTTTAAAAATGTATATACAGTTAACAAGCAATGCTAAAACCAGTAGGTCTGGCTTTATTCCATTTATAAGTGGCCCACAGTGGTCTTTTGTGATTAACTATTCTTACATTGAATGAGGTAAATCTCTTTTAAGCTTGACCGTAAAAAAGAATGTATAGCGCATCATAATATCTAGTATGGATGAAGTACCAGTAATAATGGTTCTTATGTCTCACTTGGAGTATCCTTTAAAGAGCCTCTTGCCTCCAAAGACAATCTCAGTACTCAACACTGGTTTAGTGCTAAAAAAAAACTCCTCCCTCTTCTTCCTTCTTAGCCAGAAGGTTGATGGTACAGGCCCTCATTCACTCATGCCTTGACTATGGGAATGCCCTATACCTAGGCATCCCTCAAACAGCAACCGCAAAGCTACAGATTGTTCAGAATAGTGCCACCCTACTACTTCTGCAGATCCCTTATCGACAATTGGCCAAACCTGCATGGAGGACACTCTATTGGCTACCGGTACTGGAGAGAATATCATTTAAAGCCTTATGTATCACTCATAAGGCCTTCGGGGGGAAAGGACCAACAATTATTCAAATTATTGTCTCACCATACTAGAAACCTCCTCTCAACCAACCTCCTTCTTGCATCAGTTCCAAAAATTAAAAAAGCAAGAAGTGGTGGGCGTTCCTTTTCTTACAACGCTGCCAAGCTTTGGAACACCCTCCCATTCCATTTACCCCAGGAGTCTAATCTCCTGACCTTCCGGAAACTCCTTAAAACTTGGCTGTTCCACAAATCAGTATTAGCATTTGTGTCTGCTCCGTCCACTGATGCTGTTAGCGCTGGGATGCCTTCAGGTAGCTACGCACTTTATAAGTGTTTTTCCTTTCCATTCCATTCACTATGATCTGTGTTGCGCTGTTTCTATATTTCTGTTTGTCAGTAGCACAGCACTGGCACACACATATTGCATGCAAGCATCGTACAAGTCTAACTACCAATCACTGCAATGCACTCAAAACCCACTGAGGGCATTCATGCTCAAGGAAACCAATACCTAAATATATGTAGTTATTTTGTTTCGTTATACAAAAGCAAATACACCCTATTCAGAATTACAAACTTCAATTTTGGGCAGCCCTAGCAAAGCCAGTGCCAGACATGAAAGTTATCATTACCATGGCTGGACGTAGACCTAAAAGTAGCCCTGAAAATGCTTTTATACCACATATTACACTGAACAAGTTCTGCAAACAAGACACACCGTCTCCAAGAGGAGTAATGGATTCTCCCCTACCCCTCAACATGTTGTAAATGCGTTACTTTTGTAAATAATAATATCAGCATTTGTAAAGTTTGCAGCTACCTCAGGAGAGGTGTCCCGGGCTGGGGGCCGTCGGGACGATTAAGGGAGCTATTGCCCAGAGTCACATGGTGCTGGGCTAACCTGCCGCTGATGCCGGGGACCAAACTGTGAGCCCACGTGTTCCGGAGTCAGCCACCCTGGTTGTTGTACCACACCTCTTCCTGCAATAAAACTGCCAGGGCTGGGGACTTGGTGTTGAGGGCTTTATAATGCATGCACATCACCTTGAAGATGATCCTGACTGGAAGGGGGAGTACGTGTAGATCTTTTTACTTGGATGTGATTTAGTTGAATTTCTTTGATCCATTAATGAGCTATGTTGCTGCACGTGGTGTACCATTCAGGGGTGCTAGATTTGTATCTGAGGGCACTGCTGAGCAGGGCATTGCCTGACTCCGGATGGGAGAGGTATAAGACTTGTACAGTTGTTCTGAAGTCATCTCTCAGGAGAAACGTCTTCACTTTCTTCAAGAGGGAGAGTTGGTTTTTCTTGCACTGTGTTGTTTGAATGAGAGATCTGTGTTGAGGGTGAAACCCAGGGATATTGCACGGTCTGTCAGCTGATAGGTGAAGCCTTTTAAGTTTAAATTGGAGAGCTGGAGTTGAATCTGGGGTTGTTTAGTGCTGCTGGCAAACAGGATGAATTTAGTCTTTGTGGTGTTTAACTTCAGAAAGCTAGTTGACATCTAAGATCCAATGAGTTTAAGGGGTTTTAAGTCTCTGCAATGTCGCTGAGTAATGATATTTTTAGTTACAGTTGGGTATTATCTGTGTATTGATGGATCTTGATGCTGCTGTCTGAAAGAATGAGAGTTTCCATGTAGAGGTTAAAGATGATGGGAAAAAGGACGGAGTCCTGAAGTATGCCACAGAAGATGAGGATTGGCCTTGATCTTGTGAAACCTATTTACATGCGCTGGTGCTGCTTGGCTAGGTAGAATGTGAACCATTTCCAAATAGTGCATGGAAATCGCACGCATCTTTTCATGTTGTTGATCGAAGCTGGATCGTTGACTGTTTTGAAGGCTGAAGAGAGGTCAAGCAGGAGAAGGAGGCGAGGGTCCAGGAGTGAAGAGCCTAGAAAGGGTATTAGGAAAATCATAGACGTAAAATGAGGTTTGGGATGATGCAAAGGAGGGATAGAGGAGGGAAGAGTCTAGAAAGGGTAATTAGGGAGATCATAGAAGTACAATGCGGTTTGGGATGAGTCAGAGAGTGTAGGTACAGGATATATTGAGAAAGGCATAGGATGAAACATAGAGCAGTGCATCGGTGAGAGTTGAAGGTGTTTTCCCTTTAGTAGGAGTGAAGTAATAAATATATAGATACATAATGTTGTAAAGTGCCCTTTTTGGATGGTCATCCCCCATATTTTGCTGTTAGATGCTGTGGTAATGGATCTGAAAGTGTGCTGGGTCCTGTTAACCAGGTCGAGCACCAGTGTCTTTCCCACAAACTGTAAATGTGAATAGTACACCCAATTGATATGTACTTTTCCCCCTTGAAAGGCCCTAGTCTATGGTACCAGTGGTACCCAGGGCAGGGAAGTAAAAGGGGTACTAGGACTGCAGCACTTATTGTGCCACCCTGAGTGACCCTAGTAAAATCGAAGTTCGCAATTCTGCCATGTCAGCCCTGCATGATCAGCTTGCTTGCTTGCTTGCTTGCTTGATTTCGACCCTGCACACACCATGTGTAACAGGGTCAATTCACTGCAGCTATATATAAGTCAACCCTAAGGTAGACCTCCTGTAGCCTAGTAGGCAGGGTGTATTATATTACCTGTGTGGAAGTATATGTGTAAACATATACTACCCTGTGGTAGCGTTCTCAACGTAATTCTACCGCAAGTGACCGGCGGTCAATAAGATACCATGGGCTAGCCCTAAGACATTACCTATATGTCCAGCTCCATGATGACCAAGCCGATTTCTTTTGTGTTTGGTGCCAAACAGCATGCTTTTTAACTCCCAATACACTGGCTGTATCGATGTTTAACCAGCATGTACCCAGGTGGCACTTTAGATAGTGCCCACCTAGTTTAACCAGTGTTCCAGTGCCTTGGCAGGCTTTTTCGAAGCTTTGCCACCAAGACAGAAGTCTGACCTCATGCTGGGAAGTGTGTGCCACTCCCAGAGGTCAGAGACGAAGGAATTGTGTGAGCAGAAGGTGACAGCTCCGCCCACACAACATGGTTAATTAATTACACCGCTGTGGGGGTGAGCCTCAAAGGCTTCACTGATGCCACTGGACAAAGGAACTGTCCCCCACTCGAGGACAACGCTTACCCCAGCCTCAGGCACTGTGTTTTTCAAAGGCAGGGGGTAATTAGCTATGCAGGCAGACGTACACATCCACAAGGCTGACCGCTCCTCTAAGGGCTGCCTGCTAAGGTGCACAACCAAGGATGGTTATGCCATCTTGAATTTAGGATAGAAATCAAGTTCTAGGTGTAAATCACTATTTTTTGTGATATACACCCACAAGATGTTGGCACTACTGGAGCGGATTAGCTGCAGGACTAGGTGCCCTTTAGCTACTAGCCCTAACACCCACTAACACCTCCTACATCCATGATTTAAGGGGCACCGCAGACACCAGAACCTTAGATTCGACCTGATATCAAGAACAGACCCGTGTCAACGACAAGGCAGGACTCCACGAAAATAAGCGCTAAGCTCTGCACCTGTGGCAGCCACCTTGCACCCGCTGGATTGAGACTCAACCAATACAAGAGACTGGTTCCACAAGGAAGGCGAACCCCTCTCCAAACTCCAGACTTCACAAGAACTCCTTTGGGCTAGATGAACTAGTCTCCTGCAGTCGGCAAGCACAAACCGCAAAGTCCACAACCTTGAAGCCTTGCAACCGAGCCGCCCAGCATGGCCACTCAAAGTCCCTGTGCAGGTAGCTTCTGGGAACTATAGTCCCAACAAACAGGGAGGCTCAGCTATGTACACCGTTCACCTAGGGCTTGTTGATGGTCAGTCCGACTACTGTGGCTCCATTGTAAAGCTCTCGCATTTGTTTTTGCCCTCTCTTGGCATGCCTGCCAGCTCCTCTGGCCGCAAATCTAGTTCAGCACCATGGATAGCCAAGAGCACCTCTGCACCGAGTACCCTGATCCAGGTAGACTGGATCTCTCTGGAGACTCCTGGTTCTGGGCCAGTTCCTTGCTTTGCTTCCAAAGGGTTTTGCTCAACTCACCCAGCAAGTACCTTTTTGCTAAGGTAACCATTTCAACACTGCAAGTCTCAATCAATCAATCAGGATTTATAAAGCGCGGCTAATCACCTGATAGGGTCTGATGACAACTCCATTTGACAGCTGAAGGAGCACCTCTACACCCCGCTCCACTGAGGCAGGTACAATCGTGCTAGCTGTTGTGAACTGGTCTAAGGACTCCAGCAACGTTAACTCTAAGTGGGTTCTGGTAAACTCATCCTGTAAAGTATCAAATGCATATATGCGTGTTTTTCACATTGCTAAGTATTGATTTATTTATTGCTTTAACATTGATAACTCTAGAAGAAGTTACTTTGTTGTTTGTATTTGGTGATTTTATTCCTGATGAAAAGTGGTCCTGTTCTATGTATTGTTTTGTGGATGATACAAAGCAGCTTGAAGGTGGATCTTCTGGCAACTGGTAACCAATGTAGGGCCCTCAAGGCAGGGGAGATGTTGGCTTTTGGCTTTACATGTAGGAGTGGTCTGGCAGCAGAGTTCTGACTTCTTTGTTGTCTTTTCATAGTTGATAAAAAATGATTTGATTTAGAGGACATTGGCGTAATTAACTTTCTCAATAGAATTTAAGTCTACAAAGACGTCTTACTTTTTACTGAGTGTATTGCATTGCTCAGATCACCTCACCTTCATTATTACAGGAGAGAACTGTACTTGCCTTGCCTACACAGTATTTTCTACAGAGGGGAAATGAATCTGTCTGTGTCTAATCTTCTAGGGTCTTGAAAGTTCTCAAAGAGCTGGGGATGGAGTCTAAAGGAGGCAGCAGATTAACAGCTTCACTGGCATCCTCTGTGCAGCAAACCCACTGAGGCATCTGTATCAGTTCCCAATCCAACGCAAAGCAAGTCTTCAATGCACTGACGGTATTGTTTCCTGAATAATGCCTGTATATCCACTATTCCTTTCTTCATTAGATAGAATGGTATCTTTTCCTTGACCATGTTCAGGATATGCAGTGTCTCTGGCCTCAAAACCAGCACTGTAATCTTCAACAAATATGCTGGAGGAGGTGCTGTACTTGAAGAGACTTTAGCTTTGAAGTGGTGTGGCATGCGGCTACACAGAGTTAGTCGGAGGTGGGGTGCTGTCTGACAGTCCTGGAGAAAAGGGATCCCAGCAGTAGACCAGACTGAACCGAAATCACCCTATTAGACTTCATGACACTTGAGGACAGCACATGCAGCCTGACAATATTTTTTTCATGATGCGATGGCAAATTCATGTACTTCTGTTTCTTGTGGTGTCTCTGAGGTGACCAAGCCTGTGAGCAAAAGAGCAAATCTGTTGCTCTCCTTGAAGGTGAACTGGATCAACCTTTGAAGACAGCCACCATGAGCTTGGCTTCCCACTGACAGATGGCTTCTGGATACATGAGTGTGCCGAGGTCACAAAAATGTGATCTTGAGAGGACCCTTAGAACCAATGGTGTTCTTTTCATGTCTAGTTACCAACATGGAGCCTTGAAAGGCGATTAGGGCTTGAAGCACAAAGACTTTGAAAATGACATGCCTTCGAAATAGAAAAAAAATTGACCCAATGTTGACAAAAACAAAGCTGCTCCAGATCCTTCTCTAAGGAGGACTGGAAAAAAGAACAATGTCACGAGCGGCATCTATACTAATTATCGTCCCATTTTCTGGAGTCATGCTACATCCTTTTCACGATTCTGTTGAGCATCTTCTAGTACCTGTGACTGGCAATGGCTGAAAAAAAAATTGAATCCAGTCTTGGTTCTGGGAATGATTTATCTAAGAGATCTACTGGTGCACGTATCCTTGGAATGCACTGTTGCCGGTTGGTCTGTGGGCACTTGTAATCTTTTTATCTATTCCATTTTTCATTGGTTCATAAACTCATTTGTTTATTCAAGGAAGAACACATGATATGGCTCTCCGATCACCTCTGATCATTAGGAAAAGTGGTAGCTTTAAGTGATTTAATAAACATACATTCAGTTTCTTTTTCTTTCTATCTGAGTAGAACACGGTCTACCTGTGCACCTTCACCTTAGAGCCTGGAGTTATTAGTTGACACTTGATGCCCTGGTTCCCTACAAAGAAGTGAAAAATAGTGTCAAACGTAGCAGCTTGAACACAATGTCACAGGATCTTGGGTAATATCCATTTGTTACCAGTGATGTTCCGTATCATATTTAGACTTGTCACACTGGTCTTTAAATCTCTGTATGGAACTGGACAACACCAATACCAAGCCAGAAGACTACAGTCCTCAGACAGCATGCACCCAAGCTGTTGTACACCACGTAGATGTGCCTGTTTTATTACAGAAGCAGTCCTGTGGAACTTGCTGTCAAAATAACTTAGAAATAGAGAATATCACACATTATTTCAGGCTCTCTGAAAGACTTCTTTTTGTCCCTTTCCACTTCAATACTTTATTTATACTTTCGAAATGAGTAAATATTATGTTCATAAGTAATGCTAAATTTCACTAAGGTAGGGTTGTATTTAACCTTAAAAATTTGCTTTGATAATTAGGGGCACACTCTGCAAACTGGGTCCCCAGATATCTATAATGTATTACGGAGCCTACAGGATAACCAAACACACTGAGCCTCTGAAACGATAAAGTCAATTGTTTGGAGGAGCATGCAGACTTACCGCTGAGCCAGTTATGATATGGACTGGAGCTCCAGGGTTGGTGTAAGGAGCCTTTGTGCTGCCGTTAAAAACCTGCATTGTAGGAAAAAAGATGGACGCTGTGAGGTATTAATTCATTTGCAAATATTCTTTTGATGTTTCTTATGGCGGAGAAAACACTGATAAGGTATTGAAATACTCATATTCAGCTGCTTAAATACAAACTCAATCGAGACTCGTACAGAAGAAACATTACATTCACAGCATGAAGGCAGTGTGGGAATCCCACCCAATCAATCAGCGTTTTACTGATGCCCTAGCAACAGACTTCTCAAAATACCTACTTTATGGAATGATACTAAATGCCTCGTCTACTTCTAGTAGTTTGTGAACCGCCCCAGCAAAAGCAGCTAGAGCACTTTAAAACATTTTGCGGTTTGATTTTCAAACAAAATGGCTATAAACCCAAATGTTCTGAAGGGGCATTAATGAAATACTCCGATACTTTTCTGGTGTGTCGTCAGAAAGCCTTTCTTTCCAAAGGGGTATTGGGATATTGCTGTCACCAAGTAAGCTGTGAAACCATGTCAATGGTTCAACGAAGTGTCCCATAAAAGCGAAATATCTTCCTGTCGTGCAGGCAAGAATTAAAATGTGCTTCTGGAAATGGTTTCAGCATCTCCCTACACTTTATTTACCACCCATCTCGTTCCATGTAGCTTCACCACCATATTTTCTGACTGAATCTTTGCATGGAACAGATAAACAAGCATTAAAAATGCAATAGGTCACGCCTTTTATTAAGTTAAAGCCATTTGCTTTGCTATACAATACCATTAGCAAAGCAAATGGGTTTAATCTAATCAAAGGCGAGACCTGTTTGCAGCAGTAAGCAACTGAAAGGTGACAAGCAAACCTTTGCGATGGGGTTCCCCAGTGCAGGACTGGTACCGCCATGTTTAGTAACTCGACCAGTGCCAGCTAGAAAAACTCTTTTGTTTAAATACGCAGATAATGCAGTTGACGATTTATTATCTATCATTACAAAAAGGGGGTTGTTTACAATAGTAGATGTATCCGTCTAGAGAACTTTTCTTTGTAATGTGAATATGCCCGTGTTCTACTAGGGGATGCAGGCATCCCCACTGTATAGGCAGTGATGATTAAGTATTTGGCAAAGCCATACTAATGCAGAACGCCACAGGACCGCATCATCCAAGTGGGCCTTCATACAGGCACTAGGCAGACAACCATTAACCCACACTTGGCTTGGCAGCAATGGGCATAACCAGATGTGATCACATCTGACCCTAGTGCTTTGATTCCAAGAAAAAGGTATGGTTTACATAGAGTGGAGATACCGAGTAAGAGCGGACCAGTTACAAATATTCCGATTTAAAAAAAAATAATGCTGCACCTTTTATAAGGTCCAGATCACAGGGATGCGTAGACTCCGTATTTCATCCAGAAGTGAATATCGTTTACTGCTAAGGCAATGGAGAGCATAGAGTGCGCTGTAGATAATTACTAATACTTTGTCATGCCCTACTCTCCTGAACTCTTAACGGCGCACGTCTTCTTGTAACCCTAGCTGCTTCCTTCGCACTAATGGAGATGCTTCCTTAACTCAGACACATTTGCGAGTACGCAGACTGTCGAAGTGGCCTAGTCAGCTTTCCATCCTTCCGAGGTCGGTAAAATGAGTACCATTAAATTGGTTAACATTAACCCCTGCAATTTACAGTGATTATAAAATGCGTAAATGCAGCAAGAGGGGCAAAATTAAAAAACGAAATCCAACAGCTTCTTTCTGTATGCCCAGCTTCCCAGAGGTTCAATGATAAACAAACTCGGCCGTTCCCACCTCTTGTCTCTAAGGCCGGGGGAGGGGTAGTCAACAGCACACCGACCACTGAAGGAGCATTGTTATGACAACGCTCCCGCTTAACATATCCAGAACTGTTTAAACTCAACACAAGACAAAAGTTATGACTGTCGACAGAGCCGTGCAAACCACCATCACAAAAGCAGGGAACAAGTTTACAGTGTGAAAAACAAAAATGTCCGAATCATATAAAAAAACCTGCTTGCTGAAGAAAAGCACATAAAACTAGTAATTATGCTCCTGAAATGACGCAAAGCCAGAGTGCATTAATCATTAAAGGGAAGGGGCCGTATTGACAGAATCCATTGTCTGCCCGGAGAACACTCGTCTTGTGCACAGCAGCTGCCAGGTCGTATGAGCTGGATAAAAAGGGGACACTTGTGAGCACGGAGCAGGCCAATGTAAAGGGCAAACATTTTTTACCCCTTTTCGCGTCCCCATTATTTAATGTGTAAAAAAAAAACGTTTTCGACGAGGTGCGCAGCCCATCCCGCTAGTGGTGGGTGTGAAAGTGGGACAGTGAAAGCATGCATAGTGTGCTTCAAGAACAAAACAAAACTAGTGTACACAAACACACTGCCTCCTGTGACCGTTTGCAGCTGCGGAATGGAATAAAAAAGTGCTTACCCACTAATTAGACGACAGTGTCTACCGCCACCAGTGAAACATCCAATCCCGGTGGGTGGGGCCAAAAGCTGACAGGGTGGCAACCAGGAGGGATTAAAATGCCTCCAGTGCAATCATTACACTGTCTTTTGCATAATTCATGACGCCAAACGACGAGCACGAATGAAAACTGCAGGCGGAGCAGAAACACGACTTCGGAATCCGTATTGATTCCAAGAAGCCCTCGCATAGCGAGAGCAACGCATGCGCGCTGCTAACCACAGGCGAGACCTAAAAATATACAATTCTCCAAATAACAGGCCACAGAGAGCAGAACTAGACAAATCATGATACATACAAAAATGCTTTTCAATATAGAAGATCAAATATTCCATGCCCATCATTAAATAACAACAATAGCAGTAAGTGCCATCTAGTACTAAGGGAGTAAAATTAGCAACGAGTCTCCCCAAGTCAGCATGAACTGTCGCTGAAAAAGTTACTTTAAAAATACTTCAGAAATGAAGTAATTTTGTCTGAAATGCAGATTTTTCACCATGAAATATAACATTGTTGATAAATTGCTCCTCAAATAAGCCACTAAAGATTATTCATGAAAGTACAGAAAATGTTATCCCCAAATACCAGATTTTCCTTTTTAGTAAATACATTTGTGGCCTCAAATGTCATCTGGTTATTTTCACCAAACACCCATATTTACTACTGTCACACATCAATTGATTCTGCCTTTCATCTCAATTTATATATTCATCATCATCAGCAAATACCCAGTATGTCAACCATGTGGCAAGGATTGTAACCACTGTTATGGCAGAGAATGTCAGAATTATGTGAAGAATTGGCACAAAAAAGTCGAGGATGGGCCAAGATTGAACATTGACAGTCACCATATTGCCATTAATGCCAACAAAAAGGACATTGACTTTTGAATAATAATCAGGGATAGCCAGTATGCCCCCAAAGAATGATCAAAAGTATGTCCAATAGGATAGCCAGATGGTAGCCAAAAATGATACCACAGTGTGGCACAGATGGGTCCCATTGCGCAAGGGTGGACCTCTAAACATTGCAACCCAGACCAAACACACACATACATGTGCAGATTACATTCATACACTCTTGGCACCTTTCCCCATCCACTGCTTACCTCTGAGGTAGCAGTGGCAGTCCCAGTCCAGTGCCAGGAATGTTCCTCCTTCTCGTGACATTCTCGTAAGTGGCCGCTGGTGGTGGGAGGAGGTTACAATGGGCACCAGCGCCTACACGACGGGTGCTAGACATCTCCAGGGCTCAAGAAAAAGAGAACCGATTTCTACTGCAGCTTTCCTCCTCTAAAACTTTGAAGAGGTCGAGCACCAACACCAAG
The DNA here is from genome assembly GCF_964204655.1 of Triturus cristatus. Classification (NCBI taxonomy): domain Eukaryota; kingdom Metazoa; phylum Chordata; class Amphibia; order Caudata; family Salamandridae; genus Triturus; species Triturus cristatus. Next base: position 307,960,596 of record NC_140592.1, read on the forward strand.
AAGACTGTGTGTTGCACAGGAGAGGCCAGGGACTCGCAAGCAGAATACAGTCTGAAGGGATAGGTGGAGGCAGTGGGCAGCAGTGAGGCAGGAAAAAGTTCTGTCCCTCCAGGATCCTGTCTCCTCTGCCCATTGGTTGACCCTCTGAAGGATCAGCCAATAAACAGAAGACCTCAGCTTACACCAGGGCTCAAGATGAGCCCACTGATTTCCCCAAGCCAGAAATAAATGCTACTTTCTTTGGCAGTGTTGCCACTCAGACATACAATAGGAATGTGAGAAAGGGACGAATTTAAAAGCGGAAACCCTTGAATGCCAAGTGGGTGCTTCTATACTGTTCAGATGAATTTCTACTACAATACTAACCACATGAGTGTATCAGTAGTCTACCCGTCTCTGCCTCCTCATCCAGGACAGGTGGGTCTCTGCCCAAATACACCCATGGAGAAGCTGCCTTTGTTCTTCAGAAGATGTGAGGGAGAGGGCTGGATTATAACCCTAAACTATTAAAAATACAATTTCTCTCCAATGATGAAGGGGTTTATCTCAAGGTTAAAAAGGTTAGATTTCTAAATCAGAGGTCCACAAAACATCAATAACAACTGCCAAGAAGTCTCAAAAAGATCCTACTGTGTCACTCTGCTTGTTTCTTAAGATCAGATCTTCGAGGGTAGATTCTTCCAGAGAAATACAATGGTTTGAAGCAAGGTATGCTTGTTTCATCACTTACTTGTTTTTTTTTCTTACAATGAGAAGCCAACAATACTCCCATTCTATTCCAAAATGAATAGCATCAATGTGGGAATAGATGTGAAAAACCTCTTGTGATTTTCTGAGAGATTGATACACCTCCCCCAAGCCTTCACTCTCTCAGCCCTTTCAAAAACTCTCCAGTATGACCTTCTTCAAAGGGAAAAATCACTCTCTTCTCACAAATATACAGGCTGAGAGTCTGTTTGAGGACTACATCAATCATATAGCACACAGTGCCTAGAAGAGGTCACTCAACTTACTGGTATCTTCCTTCAGTTAAGTTCTCAAGTGAGGCATCACAGTACTAGCCACTTTGGTGATCTTATTTGTCAACTATCCAGCTCAGTTGGAAACCCTCTGAAAATTCTGAACCATACATCCATCACTACTATTCAGGTGAGACAAAGTGTCCACCTAGAGAACTGATCCAACTACAGGCTCATCTCAGCCTCCCATGCACTGCAAAGAGTCATAAAAGTGCATTATGTGGAATATAAAATGTTGACAAATACAGGACATAGTAAGTACAATAGGACTACCCAATAATCATCAAGACTAAGACCATAAAAAATACAGAAAGGCACTCTCCTTCAACAAGCAGAGTTCGATTTCGCAATAATGAAACTGCTTACGTTGGAACCAGATACGAACAACATGTGAAAATGCTAGATTCCTCAGATCACCATAATATTCAAGGCCGAGTCTCGTGACTAGCAAGTCGCTGACAACTATCTCATATCCAATGTTGAATGCATGATTACAAGCTGTGCCCTAATACTTCTAAAACAGACACTTAATACCCGACCTTGTGTGACACACAGCCATAAGTATATTATGCCAACTGTAGCGCCTACGAGGTATCCTAGCTTATCCATATCATACAGGAGGTTCTATTTTTTGCCATGGTTTTGCTCCATAAGAACTGATGGAATGCCATATACAAAGGTATCCTGGCTAAAGATATGGACTAGAGTGCAAAGAGCCCAAAAGCATGATTCAAGCGTCATGTTCAGGCTGAAATGCAGGGATCGCATCACGCCACCCTCAATGGCCAGACAATGATTGCCAGTGTGTGAAAGAACAGAGTTAAAAACACTCTGTATCTTCCAAAGTCTGGACACTCTGTACCGCCAAATGCCCAATGACCACTTCCACTGAATACCTTTTGTAGCTATGGACTTCTTTTTCTGGTTGTTGTCCTTAGCTGAAAGGACATTTTACAAATGGCTGTTTCTGCAACAGAGATTTTGTGGATTATTTGGAGGCTCTGAATTGTTGCAACCATTTCAAGCAGTTCGAGAGCTGAAGCTGGCAGTGGTACCTTTTCCTGGTGGATGAGGTTTGCTCATGTCTGCACTATGATTTGGTGATAGTCTTTGACAATGTTCTATCACAAACAAGATACAAATCAAAATACAATATGTTTGAAATAGTGTGATTTGACCCTCTGTGTTGGCTGTTATCTTCTCCCTCACCACTAGTCACTCCAGTTCTGTGGAAGGGTGAGGAAGATGATTGTAATGTGATGAAACGGTGAAAGGAGTAGTCTCTAAACCTGACATTTAAGCATTAGATCTCATGAATCAAGTATGTGCGCTGCTGTCTAGGTGTTTGGTGAGGTTAAGTCACTGAAGAGAACGGTGGCAATTGATTATATTACCATCTTTAGCTGTAAGTTTTCTAATTTATACCTACACAGATGCATGCTACCGAAAAATGAGTTGTTAAGCTGTCTAGTCTATTTCTGATCAAAACCAATTCAGGGTGCTTGAAGGCCAGGTACAGTATCTGGACAAATGTCATGACTGGTCATCATAAGGAATCTCTCACCAGGTCACATATATTGTAGGCAATTTTTCCTGAGAGGCTGTAATGATATGAGAGACTCCGATAATATGCACTTCAGTAACATAATGGGGATAAAGAATGTGGCTGCAAGAGAGATTTTGTACTTATGGAGAAGGCAGTTTTTTCCCCTTCTAATTTTCTTATTCCATTCTCTTGCATCTTAGTTCTATTACATCTACTTGGTTCTTCTAAAGAGGCCACACTTGTGTTTGTTGTGTATAGTGCCTCTTCTGGAACAATGGATCACAAAATATTTCTAACTGGCACTATTACTTGTCAATGGTAGTAAGGTAGTGCTTTTCACAAACACCTTTTAGCACTGTATCATGAAATCAGATTTGTGTAGGTGGTAATATGTGAAAATACTGTTTTAGCCTAATTATTTTTATGCAGTTTGCGGTTGTGGTCAGGTTGTTTTTATGGGCTGCATACTTGGTTGTGTTATTGTTGTGTAGAAGTGTGGTTGTTCTGTTGCATTCTGTTTTGACAATTTTGATGTGTTGTGCCCTTCAATGTTTTTGTTGTGTTGTTATTTTGCTTTGTGACTTGATATTGTGTTCTATTCTGTTGAGGTCTGTAATTACATATTGCTGCTCATATGAGAATAGGGTGGGCCAAATATATATGTGCGTGTGTGACTTTTTGTCCACTTGCGAGTGCATGCGCAGTGGGATAGGGATAGCAAGGTAGATTCTAATTATGACCCGGCTTTAGATCACAATTCTTCGATAACCATTCCATTCTTCAACCACCACGGTCAAGGTGCAAATTTAACTGATGAATATAAACACTCCACAATCTCTCAAATACTTGATTTCATTTTGATGGACATCATCGGAATGCTTTTTTGTACTGAGAATAAAATGTGTGAGATTCTACTTTGCTCACTTAATGATATTGGAGTTCGAGGTACCTTTCAGCAGCAAAACGTTTTATAAAGCAATCTATTTTTGAATTGTTTTTAGTTTAATGCAAACATTTGACAACAATTAAATAAGGTGCGCTTTCAACCTTGGTCATATTAGCAAGGCGTAATAAATTATGAAAAAGTCTCTGTTAATAATAGTCAGACACAACTTTTTGGATCAAACATATTTAAGCACTGGTATACACAAGACATAAAGAACTCAACTATTAGTTGTCTCACTCCTCCTCCCAATATGCCTCTCATCTCTGCCAAATCTTGCTGTGTTTCTGGGGTCAGCCCCCTGCTTCACAGACTAGCCATTGTAAAAGACTGCACCAGTCCATTCATCTTTCCACTTGATTAGGTGAGGAGGGTCGAGCTACTCCAATTCTGGGCAATATATATTTTCACCAACACCAGCCACATCCGAGAAAAACCTTTTCTGTACACCAGAATCCCTCATCTTCGAGACTATTCAATAGACCTAGCTTTTGTGGCTTAAGACTGTTTTAAAGACTCTAGAAATTTTGGTTGCATAACCATATTGGATGTATGAAATCTCAGACTTCCTTTTGACATCTTAAGCAATTCAAACCCCGGCCATTTCAGACGTTCCTGTCATTCTATGGGTAAATAAACTCTATGGAGATATTTACATTTGATTAGCCAGAGTCTGCAAGACAGTGATGCCTCTTGTGGGGCATGAGCACAGACATCCATTCCTCTTCCACTTGGACCAATATCTTGTCCATTTTCTTCAAAGTTAACCTACAGTATCAGGAGTATTTATGATCCATGTTTTGTAAAGACATGAGATTTTACCCCTATCAGGAAGTTGGAACATTATTATTTTTACTTAAAGTAGCCCAAATTGCTCCGCGATCCGACATGGTGGATGTGTGCTAGGCGAGCTCCGATAGCCCCGACTCTCATGCTTCTGCTATCCCGCCTGATCCTCGCCTGCGGACAGCGCAACAGTTCCATCGCCCTTTGAGCACAACAGCTGCATGGCAGTGGGGCAAAAACCCAGGGCCCTGAACCCGAGATCCGACCACAGAGATCGAAGGCGGCTGAGAGGCAGTGAGATCGATGCAAGAGCCAGCCTGTGGCCTAGTTACTGCGGCGGCGCTGGTGGGGCTTGTTCGTGGCAGACTCTGCAAGAAGCCCCTCGCACCTTGGGGGGGACTCCTAGAGGTGCCTCGCCGGGCTTGTGCGCTACCCCTGGCTGGCCACGCTGATCGGCCTTTGCCAGTACCATCCCCCCCAGACTCCCCACCTGGGGGCGCTGGGTGGATCGTGCCCGTGGGCCTGGAGGCCGTATGTGCCGCAGAGGATACAGCAGAGTGCTTGGGGCCTCTCGGTGGGGCGCCACTTAGTGACTGGGGAAACGTGAATCCATGATAGTACTTGAAGAATATACATTTCTCCACCAGGTCCAGAACTGACCGTCTCGAGCTGAGAATTGGAAACGCTGCACTCCAAAGGGACATACATATAAACCATCCTAGGCTGAAGTGAAGAGCTACTGACGGCTGCGACGATGTGGCAGCAGTCCGGGGGATCGGCCTACTGGTATATGTAAGAATTGTGGGGACGACAGCCACAGACGTACACTCCTGGTGGTCCCTTAGTGCACGGGGACCCATAGACATCACAGCGGCCAGGAGGAGGTGGTACCTGCTGAAGGGCACCTTGTGACACCCTTGTACCTGTGGCATAGTCGCCGGCTCCTTGTGTTATTGGGGAGCGGAGAACACTGAGCCATAATTGAACACAGTATGCCACATCAGCATCGACTTAAGAGTAGGGTACCCATTAGGGGGGTGGGGCTATCCCTGCTTGCGGAGGCCGTTGGGCTAGATCCCGATGTGGCTTGTGGGTGGCGGATTCCCCACATGACCTAGCTCTCAACAGACTGCCTTAGTAGCTGGACTCCGCTGGACACCAACCCCATAGAAGGGTGATGATTCACCTGCTGGCCACTGCACATCCTATCTTCTAGGCATCCATACTCCCCCACGGCACAAGATACAGATGACAGTGCTCTGTCGCACCCATCATGACTCGAGACAAACCGACAGGTGGAGCCTCCAAACAGAGCACCACAGATCACTATACAGAGTTGGGGGCCCCAGCAGCAGAGACACGGAACGCGCCTACCACCACCCCAGACAACGCAGCCTTGTTGGCTGCCATCACTCAATCCAGGGACATGCTGGATGCCAAGATCGGCACTGTGGGATCGGATGTCATGCTCCTGCAACAAGATCTCAATAACGCAGTGGTTAGACTCGCCGAAACAGAAACGAGAGTCTCAAGCATCGAAAACACAGTAACTACTCTCCAAAATAAAGTCGCTACCCTTGAAACCTTGACGAAAGGCACCACATCACGATAGAAAGAGCAAGCCGCAACAACCTCCACTTCGTGGGCTCTGCGGAGGGCTGCAAGTGCGAGGACGTAGGAAACTTCCTTGTGGCCTGGCTGCGGAGTTGGCTACCGGTGGACTTCCTCTCCCCCTGCTTCATTATTGAAAGGGCGCACAGGGCTCTTATCCAAAAACCTCCTCCTGGCACCAAACCCAGACCAATGATCGCTACAATACTAAACTTTCATGACAGAGACACCATCTTACGCCAGGCCAGACTACAAGAGTCCCTCAGGTATGAATTGCAACACCTAATGATCTTCCCTGACTATACCAAGTTAGTCCAGCAGAAACGTCAATCATTCATGGAGGCAAAAGCGTGCTCCGCGGCCCTAAAATTGCATACACCCTGCTCTTCCCGGCCCGCCTAAGGGTGATATACAAATCATGTACTTTGTTCTTTAATACTCCAGAGGAGGTATTCGCCTGAACAGATGAAGAAATCCACGTGAGGTCCCGCACCCCGCTGCCGCTCGAGTCAGATTCCTCCACCGGTGACAGCACATGCTGCCAACCCAAGTCCAAAGGAAAACCGCACCACAGGTCCAGATCCTCTTGGCAGTCACAGGCACACAGCGAACGATCGATCTGTACCCCCTTGAACAAGCCAGATTATTACTAGGGTGGTGGCTTTGTGGGTGATGGAACCTGATATCCTTGACATGTACCTTGTTTGGTTTTCTTCTCCCACAGGTTATCACTGGGCATATATGTTGTGGCTTTGCCCCCAGTTTGGACACAGCCTGAATATCAGGTATATGTTATGTTAGTGGGTTGGTTCCTAGGGATCCATTGAAAGAGCATGATCACCAACCCCCGTTGGAGAAGGCCAGACCTGCCCACCGCAACAGATGCTTAACTGTTCCAGAAGTATTGGGGTTGGGGAGGATTTGGGGAATGTTTATTAGTTCCACATGATATGCTCCACACAACAACTATGCCGGCCCACTCAGGGGCGATTATGCCCCACCTGCAATTTCCCACACACACAAGACATCCCGATTATGGCAGTTGAGTCACTCACTTCAAAGGGCAAGCTACATAGGATATTAGAGGCATCCCCGATAAAGTGAAAAGGTGGGCGGTATCACGACAAGCCAAGCGCCTAGGTGCAGACGTCCTCATGCTTCAGGAAACGCACCTTCTGGGGACAAAGACCCCATGCCTTTCCAGATTTGTGATGACTTAGTCTATAACTCATTCTTAATCAGAGGCTCCAGAGGCATGGCGCTACTAATACTCTGCATAGTTCCCTTCCACTTTGCACACTCCTGGATAGACAGACAAGGCAGGTATGCAATAGTAGCATGCACCATATATGGTGAGAGGGTAGTCCTGGGTGGTGTATATTCCCCCCACCATTGGCTCAGACCCTCTTTGAATGACTAACGACTATTTGGTTAGAGATACCAAAAGGATTAATGGCCATAGGGGGGACTGGAATGATGTAATGCACACAACAATTGACAGGTTGCGGCCCCCAGGGGGACAAGGGAACACACGAGAATCCCACCTGTTGCGCTTCTCTAAAGGCATGGGATGGACAGATTTGTGGCGTATGCTACATCCAACGGAACAAGGCTACAAATACTACTCACAGGTCCACCAGACATTTTCCCACATAGATTATCTATTCGTTCCCACTAGCTATGCCCTTAGGGTCTCGGGAGCGGAGATACTGCCCAGGGGCCTTTCGGATCATGTCCCTATATCACTCAGCCTAAGAATAGGACCAAATCGCCCACCCCTTTCGCTGGCGCATGTCATTGTGGCACCTACACAACAAATAATATCGAACACGCATATATTTCACCATACAAGGATACATTGACTCAAATACAGAGGCAGTGGCTTCAGTGGAGAACCTGTGGGAGGCCAGGAAATCAACCCTCCGCGGGGTGGACATCTCCCTAAGCGCATACAAACGCAAACAACAGTGAGAAAAACTCATACAAATCGAAGCTCAGCTGCTGACTCTGGAGAGGCAGGGGCGAGGTGAGGGTGGGGGGGATTTGGCATGTCGGCAAATGGTCCAAATGCAACAAATATCCCAGGGAGAGTTAATGGAAGAAACAAAGACAATATGGCTAGTTTCCGCAAGTCACATTCACCAATGGGGGACATATCCAGCAAACTACTGCATAGGTTATGTCAACAAGCCACATGGCCAGCCCATATACCATGCCTCAGGAGTCCAGACGGAGAAGTCCTGATGGATCCCTCACTGATTGCAGACAGCTTTGCTGACTATTATCGACAGCTCTACCAAGAACAGGATAGCATGCCAGGAGCCACTGTTCAAAGAAACTCTCAGACACCACTAGGGCACAGCTTGACACCCCACTCAGAATCGACGAACTCGTGGCGGGGCAGGAAGGTAGACTCCCACCGGACTAGAGACACTCCAAGGTTGTGATGTTCCCAAAGCCGGGACGTCCCCTGGTGCTCCACTCCTCACACCGTCTGATCTCCTTCCTCAATTTAGAAGATAAGTTGCTCGTCAAAGTGCTTGCCAAAAGGCTCATGCCCTACTTAACAGACATAGTTCACGTAGACACAGCTGCGCACCACAACATCAGATGTGCCCACAATGCCATAGCTGCCGCGAACCGCCTGAGAGCCCCGGCTACTTTACTCTTGGCGTATATGGACAAAGCCTTTGAGTCAGCTGGGCGTATCTTTTCGCGCTCCTCCGACGGCTAAATCTGGGGCCGCGGTTCCTAACATATATAAGCCTGCTATATACTGATCTTACAGCAGAGGTGCAAGTGGCGGTCTCAGTCTCTTCACGATTCCCTATCCATTGAGGCACCCATCAGGGCTGCCTGCTATCGCCTTATCTCTTTGCATTGGCAATGGAGCCGCTGGAGGCATGGGTGAGGGTGGATACGCAGCTTCGGGGGTTCGAGTGGTCACTAGAAGTGTCAGACTGCATTGCATTATATGCTGATGTGTTATTCTTCATAACCGAGCTCGACAGATCCGGCCCTCGGCTCCTCCCCATAATGGAGGTGTTCTGAGAGGCCTCTAGGCTCCACATGAGCATGACCAAGTCAGTCCTCTGGCTGCCTTTGGGCGCGCAGGCAGTGGATGCTTGGGTGAAGGGACTCACAATAACCACAGATGGCATGCAATATCTAGGTATCTTTTTGAAGGCCTCACAGCCAATGGTGGGCTACACTGATGGAACGAGTGCAGACAGACGTGAAATCATGGTCCCAACTACCTCTTAACCTCTTTGGCCGATCTGCCATCTTTAAGATGGTGTCTTTGCCCCACCTGTTATACCAGCTGCAAAATCATCCATACCCGATTTCGGCCATATGGTTTCGACAAATTAATGCCATATTGAGTCAGTTCTTGTGGGGAGGGAGCACCAGCCCAGTGGCGTAACGCTCATGCGATCAGTCTATATACTGTGGCGGCAATGCAGCGGCAGATGTACAGTCGTATCCTGCAGCGGCGCACTTAAAAATATTAAATAAATGGTGGTATGGCAATACCACTCCATAGGTGCGATCCAGCATATGCAGTTGAATGCCTACTAATGGGACACACCTCTGTTCATACCTATCTGTATAGAGAATCCGAGATCCGGGCATTGCCACCTGCAACGGGGGTAGTCTTTCGAGTATGGAAGCAGTCACTGAGACATATGGGATGGCAAACTAACAAAGGAAACCCCACTGTGGTGTGGCGGGCTTCTCCCCCAGATGGATGCCTTGCAGGAGTTTTGGTCCTGGGATGACATAGGTAAATTAACATTAGAGAAGTCACACGTGGTACGACATTTAAATCCTTTCAAGAACTGCGAACCAAATTTCATATGCCTCATACGCAATTTTACAAATACCTGCAGTTTAGACATGCCTTGGCCCTATATCTCAAAGACCTGAAGATGCTCCCTGAATTTAATTTAATTTAATCTAGAGGGCAAGGTATTCTTGGGTGAACTAGGAGACCATAAAATTACCAAGATATATCAGACCCTCACCACAAACAGTCGTAATTCGTTGACAGACCTCCGGGAGACTTGACACATGGAAATTGGCCCACTCAATGATGATGACTAGAACAATGCACTGGAGTCCCCCCGCAGTGCAGCCATCTCATCCTGTCTGCGGCTTATCCAATTTAAATACCTACATAGGGCATACTTCACACAATCTAAACTATGGTGGTCCGGCTTAGTGTCCTCTCCTATTTGCCTGTGCTGCAGTTTGGTTATGTGGTGTGCTGGTCTTATTTTGGCAGAGGGTACTTACATTTCTCTCCGAGGTCCTGGGTTGGAGGCTTCCCATATCCCCCAAATTAACCCTCCTACATGTAGCCGATGATATCGGGGTTAATAAATATACATGCCACCTTCTTTTTCTAGGCCTCACCATAGCCAAGAGGGACATAGCTCAACTCTGGAAGGCTCCTGCCACTCCATTGATAGGAGTATGGAAGCAAGGATTAGATTTCTGTATGGGCTTGGAACGCCCAGTACTCATTCCCCGAGGGTGTCCACAGAAAACACGCAAAGATATGGCAGCGATGGGCAGACTACCGCGGTATTCTGCTTCCCACCCCGCCAGCGGATGTATATGATGCACCCTAACTGAGGTATAGCTATCTATAATTCATTATATTGTGTAAACAAGATGATTATCAGATACTATGGAGTTATGACATATGTTAGTATTAATATTTAATATTGTTGAGTTATTGATGTATCTGCCACAGATGCTAAGCCATGATGTGTATTCTACCTTAATGCTCTTGTACACTGGCCCTATGGGAAAGATGTGGTGCTAAGGCATGCCCAAGTTGGAGGTACTATTAAAACTGGGAATTTAACAACGCAAATGTTTCCCTAATATCTGAAAAGGATTGAATTGCATACAAAGCACTGCTCATCACCAAAGTAACAAAGGGAAGCCATGTTTTCCGATTTTCTAGAAACCAGGTGCAGCACCATGGACCTAAACATCAGTAAGAAAACTTGAAATCTTTGTTTAGAAGTGATCAGATTCAGTCATTTGTTTCTGAAACTGTATAAAATAAGATAGTAATGAAATAACATGATTGGTCCCGATATAAAAATTATAGAATGAAATGCTAAAGATTATGATATAAGGGAGTGAATTTGAATGAATATATTTCTGTTTTCCGCTTTTTGCAGGGTTTGAGAGCTCTGTCACCAGCAAGAGATTTATAGATGTTATCCTACAAACATATATTTGGACGAATTGCACACTTGAACAGAATATGTATAGGAGATTGATAATGTAATAATTCACTTCCTAAGAATGCATGTGAGACGCTGAGGAGGGAACACGGCGGCCGCGAGGTAAACGGTCGCGGACCGCCGGAGTGAGGAGTGCGGAAGACAGAGAGATAAGCATGTAGGCTTACGTCAAAACAACCCCCCCAATCCCCAACCCGCAAATTTACTGTCGGAACCGAGAAATACCTTTAACCCTCTCTCCCGGGCCATGAGGGATCTATGCAGCTCTGTTTTTCGACTTACGGGAGCCCTCGGAGCCGCCCGCTGACCAGAGATGCCGTTTAACGTGGAGCAGAGCAACGGTGCAGCTGAGGCGTGCATGGGTGGCTCGTGCTCTCTGGTGCCGCGGCAGAGGCACCACAAGTTGGTCGGACAGAAGCGATCCAGGCTGAATGAATTCAGAGGTACGAGAGTGCAAGTTATAAGCAGTATTCGATGAGAGAGAAAGTGTGGCCCCCCAGCCTACGTGTGGTAACCAGGAGCAGCAGTTTAGAGACCTAGAAAACCTTAGTGAGCAGTGGAGTGCTTGTATGGAGAAATCCACAGTGCCTTCTGGTAAAGCAGACACCCTACCAGATAAAATATCCAGATATACTCTGCGCACTCGTGCAGCGGGTAAATCCGGGGTAAGTCCTGACCTATATGCATCTACGGCTATAGAGGTTCAAACAGAGTCTGTCGCAAAAAAAGGCTGTGCAAGGCAAGATGTTAAAAGCGGGCAGGTTGGTAAAGCAACTGGGGAAGAGCCCCAAAGGAAGGGGAAAAGTATCTCGCCTCCCCAGGGAAGGGTAACTCCCTCCCTTAAAACCTTCTATAAAGTTATGTCGCATTCTATCTCAGTGGGGGTGGGTAAGGAGGAATTGACGGCTAAGACCCAATGGGAATTGGGGAAGGGAGAACCTACAGGTGAAGCCCCAGAAAACACTAATCCAGCACAGGTAGATGAAGATGGCGAAGAGGTGAATAGTGGTCGTGGAGTATCAACCAGAGTTGTTTTTCAGGTGCCAACACAGAACAGGTTCACCGGCCTCGAAATGGAGGAAGAAGTCGAAGGTGAAGGTAGTCCTACCCAGGAGGACCATCCTGAGTCAGTACTAGCGACTGCGACTGCGACTGAGACAGTGGGACCAAATTTACACACTGAAACCCCCTTGGCCTCCATACTCCTGGGATTAAAAGATGAGATTAGGTGCAGGTTCAAAACATCGGAAGCAAACCAAGTGGATATACAAGCCTCTTGCATCACCTTGGCACAGAAACTAGATGAAATCGCAATACGCACCAACGCACCAACGCGTTGGAGGTGGAGGTAGGGGTGATGCGACACGATATCGCCAAAAATACTGAGGGGTTGCGAGCGTTGGCCAAGGAAAACACAGGACTCAGGGCAGATTTGGAGAGAGTAGAGAACCACGCCTGGAGAAACAACCTGAGGCTTTTAAATATCCCCGAGGCAGAAGAAGGGTCAAACATTAAGGCTTTTGTAATCAAGATGCTTGGTGAGACCACTTTGAAAGATAGGCCAGATATTAATCTGGATAACGAAGTACAGCGTGTACATTGGGTTCCCTTCAGACGGAACCCCCAGAGGCAGAAGCAAAGGAAAATTCTCATAAATGTTCTCTCGTATACTGTGAAAGAATTAATATTGACAGCTGCCCTGAGGAATGGCCCATATTCATTTCAGAATTTTTCTTTTAATATGAGGTCCGATCTGTCAAGCCACATATTTGAAACAGTGGGACCTTTGAAAAAAAATGGACGAATTGAACAAACTCGGAGCCAAGGCTCAATTGAAATTCCCGGCAATGCTCCGTGTTATGTGGGAAAACCAGATGCAAAATTTTAGGTCAGTGGAAGAGGCGGATGATTTAATAGCCATTATAAAGAAGCGGGGTACCTCTTGAAATTCTTATAGGAAGTAAGGAATGATATTCCATACAAATCGAGAAACCTTGTATAACCACATGAACTAAACAATTGTAGGATCACTTAAATATGCTCGGGGTGTAAAGGGAAAGGACAGGGAAGGGTAGGAAGTGGGGTGGAAATACATTTTTGTTCTCTTTTTTCTTTATCCCTTTTTCTTTTTTTTTTCTTTCTTATTTTGATTTAGAAAGGATTTCCTCACTCCGGTGGTTCAAATAAGCATTTGTATGCTTGAAGAGCAAGGGAGGGTTCCCAAGGGTAGGAGAGTGGGGGTGGCGGTAGAGGGCGGGACGCAGGGTGGGGACCAGCGGGAAAAACCCAAAAAATAAGTCTTTATGACAGCACTATTAACTTTAGACAGGGCCATAATCAAAAAATCACATAGGGATGAAAGGGCGCGAGAATACACTCCAGTTGCTAACCTGGAATGTAAATGGTCTCAGATCTAAAGCTAGGCAGAGGCTAATATTGAAATATTTGGAAGAATCTAAAGCACAAGTCATCATGCTACAAGAAACTCATCTAACTGCAAGTGAAAGCAGGGAACTGTACGCAAGGAAAAGTGGATAGAGGGTTTTGCTGTCTCACATCAAGGAGAATATTGCAAAGGATTGGCGATATTGACTAGGAGGGGCTCTGGAATGGACTTAACTACCTTCAAAACAGACAATTCTGGGAGGTGGGTTATAGCGACTCTTAGATGCGCTGGCACAGAATTTAGATGTGTGGCCTATTATGGCCCTAATGTAGATGACCCCCAGTACATATTGATCTACATCTGTCGTTGGTTGAAGTGTCCACCCCCATTGTTATCGGAGGGGATTTTAACACCCTATTAGATCCATTACTAGATAGATCCACCAGCAAGATTAGGAGACAGGCTCAGGCACCCAGGACAAGGCAGGTCCTGAAGCATATGATCTATGAAATGGGCTTGGTGGATACATGGAGACAGTTAAAAGGGCAAAAACGAGGCTATACCTTTCACAGGTAACAAAAATCCCACTTCTTCAGACTAGATTTTCTATTAGTAGATCGTCTGTGGGCAGGTAAATTAAAAGAGATACATATTTTACCAGGCCATATCTCAGACCATGCTCCGGTCAGTGTAACATTATTTGGGGTGAGAATAGGTTACAATATGAGATGGACTTTGAAAAGATCCATCCTACTAAACTTAGACGTGTCCACCCCTGTGAGGGAAAAGACAAGGGAGTTCTTTTTGGATAATTGCCAGTCTGCCCCCTTGGATATAATATGGGATGCCTTTAAGGCTTATATACAGGGATACTACAAAATCAAGCATCATATTTAAATAAGCTTGATAGAGCAGAACTAAAACGTTTAGAGGGGAAAGTGGGGGCGTTGGAACTGAAGTTGCAGTCTGTAGACCCCTCCCATAATGGTGAGTCTTTAATGAAACAACTGGAAGAGGCAAGGTTAAATTATAGAATGAATCTAGAGGCTAAGTGTTGTGAGAAGTGGGTGACAGGTCGCACGAAACAATTTGAGTATGGAGAGAAGGCCGGCGCATTGTTGGTCTGGAAGTCAAGGGCTAATAGGTCGCGTAGTCATATTCGAGAATTAATAATCAACGCTCAGGGAGACACTTCAAATAAGGAAGAAGAGATGCAGGATCGCCTGGTCTCGCTTTTTTCGGAATTATATACTGAGGAAATCAGGCCAGAGGAGGGGGTATTAAAGCATTGGCTTGATAGATTGGATCTCCCAGTTCTTCAAAGTGAAGGCAGGAAGAAGATAGATGTCGAGATTACCGAGGGTGAAATTAGAGAGCATATAAAACATCTAAAAAATGGGAAGGCAGCAGGCCCGGACTGATTACCAGGAGAGCTATATAAGATAATTGTAGATGAATTAGTCTCAGAAATGGTATTACTGTTTAATTCGATCTATAAGGGGGAGAAACAAATCCCAGCTTCATTCATGGAAGCTATAATTACTTTGATCCTTAAGCCTACAAAGGTTCCAAAGAGTGCGGATTCGTATCGGCCCATCTCCCTGCTAAATGCTGATTATAAATTCTACACTAGCATTTTGGCAGGGAGATTGGTCAAGGTAGCCCCCCAACTAATTCATATAAATTGGAAGGGTTTTATCCCAAAGCGACAGATTCAGGAATTGATTCTGTCCTTGATCGGGACTATTGATCTAACAACCACGCGATCATTTCCCTTGGCGGTAATCACTATAGTAGCCGTCAAGGCATTCGATCGCCTTTGTTGGGAGTTTCTATGGGCGGTCTTGGAATCAATGGGCTTTGATGCGGGTTATATTACGGCTATAAAAAAACTGTATCAAGGTCCTACAGCTAAGATTTTAGTAAACGGAGCTTTGACAAAGAATTTTAAGATCACCAGGGGTACGAGGCACGGCTGCCCATTGTCCCACCTCCTCTTCGATATTTACATCGAACCCCTGACCCATCTCCTACGGAAAGATGACCAGGTAATCCCTATTCACTCACTCCACTTTTGTAGCAAAATCGCCCTATTTGTGGATGATCTTATAATTTATACCTCTGACCCAGCTAGAACGATACCAAGGATGGAACAGTTAACTAAAGAATTAGGGGAAATCTCTGGATATTTAGTAAACACTACTAAAACTGAGGTGATGGTTTGGAATTTAGATGGTTGGGAAGGTAGAGGGTGTGAGGAGATAAAATATCCAGGGATCAATATAGTTAAACAGATTAATGATATGCCGACCCGGAATCTAGTGAGAGTGGCAAAAGAGAAAGACAGGGCCCTGACTAGATGGAAGAATCTCCCGCTCACTATCTATGGGAGGGTGAATTTGATAAAAATGTCTATTCTCCCTAAATTAAACATACATATTTAATTGTATCCCATTAAAATTCCCTAAAGAAATGATAAATACAATACAAGGGAAAATAACTAGTTTTATCTGGGCCTCTCGCGGAATACGTCTTTTAGGAAAAAGCTAAGGAGGCGGCTTCAGGTGGGTGGCCTAGCCCTGCCGGATCTTAACTTATATTGTATGGCATTCCAATTTTAAAAATTTCAAATGCTTATAGGGGACCCTGATTCAACTACCTGGGGCTCTATATTATGGGAAATGACAAATGAATTCGGGACAGCTTTTTTGTATAAATTCGGGGCTCAGAATTTTTTTTTTTTAAGTATTAAAGGCATCCTTGAATCTATGGTATACACTAAGAAAGATGCTTAATATAGGATACTTCTCTGAATTCGCTCCTATCTGAGATTCCCCAGGGACAACGGAATGCCTAAAAGATGGTTTGATGTTGATTAAGAAGGGTGAACTACTATTCGAAGGCGAACTGGTCCCTTGGGAAGTATTGAAAGCCAAGACTGATAATAGACTATCGAAATGTAAATACATTCAGTTAACTTCATGGCTTTCCACAATACCCCGTGGGACAGGGTCGATATGGGACTTCGAGAATGATATTCAGGATACTAGAGCAAAGAACAAAGAAGTCTCCAAGTGGTATACGTAATTTGTGGATGTAGAGGAAAGGAAACTAGAGCCTCCACATACTAACTGGCAGGATGTACTTCAGGAAGAGGATTTGCAATCAATCTGGAAGGACTCCCTAAAAGCATTATACTCTTTAGTCACACCAGCAAATTTCAAAAGACATCACTTTTTTACACTAAAAAGATTATATTGGACACCGCAAAAAATAGCCAAGTTCATATCTCAGCCGATCCCTAGTTGTAATAGATGTAACACACCAAAAGCCAATGATATACATATTTTTTTTACATGCCCCGAAAAAAAGCAATATTGGAAGGTGGTGGAATCTACCATTTGCGACATCTTTAAGATACCAGTAACATTGACAGCAATTCTTGTGCTCTTCGGGGTAAATCACGATTTGCAAACAAGGCTTGACAGTAAACAAAGAGGGTTGATATTTTACCTGTTATTATTGGCCAGACGAGAGATATGTAAATATTAGATGGACTCTGTGCCCCCGCATCCTACTGGTTGGCTGAAAGCAGCCAAGTGGACATGCAGAACAGCTATAGATGGTAATCTACCAAGGACTAGGGATTTTTGGCAGGTATTTGCAGACTGGTCAAGCTAGGCATGCTGAGATGCCTGTCTCCTTCTATGTTTTTTTTTCTTTTATTCCTGTCCTATGGCGTCTATCCTTCGGAACGAAAGAGCTTTTTTAAGGGTTTGGCTGAGAAAAGGCAATGGTCCATACGATATAAGCAATGAACACTGACAAGTATTTAAACCTGACCCCTGCGCACTATATCCTAATAGCTGTTGCTATGTTATTTCTTTGAAACAGTATGAATCAAAACACTTTAAACATAAATCAAGACTTTCTTAAACATTCAGTTTCATACACCGCAACTGATATTGAATAGTCATTTCCTTTTACAAATTTTTTATTCCATTATCTCCATGGAAACTTTCTTGAGGCTCAATCTCTTTTAAATCAGTGCGAAAAGTCCATGAAATCCTTTCCTTTGACTGTACTTCTAATGACATGCCCAATGCATTTCGGGCCCCATCGGCCCTTCCTCAGGGGCTACAGTCTGTAAATTGTACAAATAAAATAATGTTTTACTATTAGGATATATTAGGATATAGTGCGCAGGGGATAGGTTTAAATACTTGTCAGTGTTCATTGTTCATAGCTAGGCTTGTTTAGGCAGCAAGTCAAACTCTGCAGCACGCCACACTTAAAATACATCAGTAAGAAAAAGAAATACGAGAATTAAAATTAGGAGTGCTCCTCGTTCAATTCAATTTCCATACGATATACGGGCGCCAGATAATGGTCCTTGACTTGCAAGATGCCATGCTGACATGAGGACACACACAAAACAAAAATGCGTCTCAATCCCAACTTCCAAAAATAGGAAGTAAAATACTCCCACTATAAAATCTTAAATATCTATCTTTATCGCTTCTAGCATTATTTCAGGGTGTATGGGTAAAGTGCTCAGAAGGCCTAGGGACCAGTGGTCACGAGGTAAGAGGCATTGATTGCTACTTCACCTGGTGAATGAAAACATTGCTGCCAAGCAGCCCTATGCTGTGTGTTATACTTTATACCCATCCTGGTTTTCAGCCACAAGACATTGCATCTTCATTCTTATAGTGTTGCTTTTAATGGTGATTAGTGC
The DNA here is from genome assembly GCF_964204655.1 of Triturus cristatus. Lineage (NCBI taxonomy): Eukaryota > Metazoa > Chordata > Amphibia > Caudata > Salamandridae > Triturus > Triturus cristatus. Next base: position 307,978,889 of record NC_140592.1, read on the forward strand.
ATTTGATATCTGCATTTCAGTTTGCCTGTATACAGGCATCCAACAGTTCAAGTTGTTTACCGCCGATCTTATGCCTCTTCACAGTTCAACTAGCATTGATATATATATAACAATTTGTAAATAAATGTTCTCTAGATATTACATGTACTTCAACTGTTGTAGTACTCATCCTTTGGTTCTTGGAGAGGCCATCAAGCCAGCTACACTTTGGAAAGGTCTAATGGGACTAAAAGGAAATGTAAGCATGTTGGATGTAAGAACAACAAGCCTAGGAACATCACAGATGGGAATAAAAACTCCCCAGCAGTACCTCTGTGAAGGTGGAGTAGAGGGGGAGTGGTCAGAAAATCATGTCAGCTCCAAGGTCTGTGACATCCTGATGAAAATAACCATCAAACTTTAGCCCTTCAGAGGCCTCTCACCTGGTAATTATATATTGGCCACAGTCTCTCATAGGAATGCTCGTGTGCCCAAAGCTCAAGGTCCACACCTGAGGATAGAAAAGTGCAGCAAGCTCAGCATAGCAAAGGCTCATATCAATATCTAGTTTTCCAAGATAGAGGACAATTCCTAAAACATCATAAGATAAAACATCAGACAGCTTCCACCAATGACATCTGGCACACTGGGACAATGTCATGTACTCTTGGTGCAATAGCACACTACAAGTCACTGAGAAACTTGTAGAATGCACACTAGTGACTGAGGAGGGACAGCAGAGGAAGAAGTGGTGTTAGGGGGGCTGGTAAATGACAATTTATAGAATGTGAACAAATGCACCAGCTGAGGTCTGGAATCCTACAGATGACCTGGTAGTGTGAAAACAAAAAGGCTAAAGACCAAGCTAGATGGAAGTTCTGCCGAGCATTACCGTATTTGTAGAACAGGTCCTCTAGGCCATAGTGACCTTGAATTCCTCTGCGAACCTGGTTGGAATAGAAAAAGGATGAGTATCATTATGTGTGGGTTTTGCCCTGCAGGGCAAACAATGACACACTCTTGGTGCGGATGTTAGTCCTGCATTGATTGCCCTGTGTTATTTTTGTATTTACGGGTTATATTCCCTCGGTGCCCCCGCTCCCTCTTCCCACGCTGCGGATGAGCACTTTGCCATGTGCATCAGCCACTTTGTTTATCTGTGAGGTGCCCTACAAGCGGCAAAATGCTCCTCAGTTGCAACGATGTGGCACAAACATGTCATACCCGTCCATTCAGTTGCCACAGATTTCTATTTACATGATTGATAGGCTCAACATTTCCAGTTAGCGTCTCCTGGCTAATTCAACTCTACCCATTGAGTGTGCCCAAGGATTTCATCAATTTTTTAAAAAAAAAATCTGGAGCTTCCATACCCTCAGGCTTGTTTTGTAACAACCTGGAATTTATTTACTAGATAAACTGAACTGCCAGTCTGCCTCTACAATGATATTGCACCTACGGCTGCACACACTGCCCACCCTTACTCACAATGCTCTCATATTTGGTGCAGTCGTCCGTGTCATTGTTGGAGCAGTACATTGGCCGATGCCCCATGGTAATAATCCACGGATGCTGCCTTCGGTTCTCTGGCTTGTTGGCTTCCTTGAAAGAGAAACATAAAAACAGCAAATCAGGAAGTTACAAGGTGGAGGGCAAACGTGTGGCCCAACATACCTCGTACTTCAAAAACAGTCATTTAAGCAGGAGACTCCTGGCGCTAATTGTATTATATTGTAACTGCATTTATATAGCGCTTAGTACCCCCCTGACGAGGCGTCGAAGAGCTTTTTCGGCGACTAGCATGCTACTCCGGAACCCATAAATGATTAGCGCTGAATTAGTATAGTGAAATATTAAAGTAATTTTAGTAGTGGTTATGCAAGTCATGACTGGTGTTTGAGCTAAAATGGCCCATTCGTGTAAGCTCCCTTCACCAACTGAGAGAGTTGTCTTATTTGAGTCACTGTTTCCCAATGGAACACCTCTTGCCAATAAGTCTCTCTCCGATTACCAGTTTAATGAAGACATTAAAATCTCATATCCCTCCCTCCACAGTACCCAGAGTAATGTCCTTTACCTGCAAGTCTTTCTCCAGCCACTCGTACTGCGTCATAATCTGCTCTGTTCCGTACTCAGGGTAGAAGTAGACTTCAGTGGAGAAAGAGATGATGTGTGCCTGACCTACATCATAACTAAAAATCGAGTCACAAAATGGATAACAACAGCATGGTTAAAAAACAAAAATACTCCCCTCATGGACACTCACAACTAAGCCCCTATGTCCTCAGCAAATACAGCCTTGATGCCCCTTCCAGCTCCAGAACCAACCACTTTGTCCTCCAAAAAAAAGGGCAATTGCCTGGCCTTCAATTCACCCTCAGTTATCCCTTTGCACATCAATGAGGCCAGTGACGTCAAAAAAATAATGGGCACTAATGAAATGTGGAATTTACATGCAGATTACGTCTCTACAATAGCCCATTAGTTGCCCCTGTAAATATCTCTAAAATTAATCTGTAATGTTTTGCATTACAATATTTGTACCATGAGCTTTCAATTTTTGTATGTACACATTAGAGTAGCTTTGAATTGTAATGCTTTCCACTACCACTGCCTACAACATTCGATACACAGTAGTTTGTTATACATAGCTGTAGGATAGGCTTTCTTAATGTTCTCGCTGGGCCTACCTGTACCAAAGGCTCTCGGTGTTTCCAGGCATGCTGAATCGGTTGCGATAGTTAGAGAAGTTGCTAGAGACAAATAGGGAAAATAAAAGTTAGAGGTAGAAAAGAACTTCTGCACCTATCCCCCCTAAAGTCACCTCAGTAAAATTAACCATAGATTACCTTCCTCCACTTCCTTCCCGTAGTCTCTGGGTGAAGAAATTGTTTGATTTTAGTCAGTTCTGCCTGGACTCAATTATCCTTAGGCCTGTACTATGGTCTTCTCAAGCCCTGATTATCTGTGTCAATCATGTTTTCACTTTGAACAGTATTGCAATAACATCTCGGGTCTTGGATCACCAGTAATTCGGCATCCTGCAGTGCACATTCGGCATTGCAAGCTGTTATGCTAGTTTCACCCTATACTTTCAAAAACAGCTGTCTGTGACTAGATTCCACAGTGGCCTACTGTGACCCTAGAGAGCCGACATTCTATATTTAATAAAAAAGTGAGGCAAACCTGAACACCATGTTGGAGCAAGAACTGTTGAATTTAAACCATTTCCCACTGAACATTTTCACGGAAATAGGCAAAATAAGAGGGTTCCTTCTGTGGATTTTTTGCAAGCTTAAAATGGTTGTTTAAAAACTGTTTTATTATCTCAGTCTTTACACCATGGCACACAGCCAACGCGTTTTGTTCCCAAACGTGCCAGAAGGGGAACTTCGTCAGGGCTTATTTGAATATGTACGCGTAGTAGCAATGAGTAATAATCCGATAACCGGTTATCATGCCACTCTGGGACTTCTGTTTATTAAGATATTTATCAACCTTCAATTTGGGTTTGACGTACAATCTGTATAGGATTATTACTCATTGCTACTACGCGTACATATTCAAAATGCTCCATTTACTCCTGACAGCTGTCCAGAAAAGGATGTGTATAAGTAAACGACTTCAATACGGTCAGGTATAAATGGTTTCAGAGGTGTGTTACACTCCTTTGAAGTGCTCCAAGAAGAGTGAAATAAGTATATTTGTTGTACTACAATCACCATAATGCTTTGGGTGGGCTATTGAGCCAAAAGCCTTGATACCATGAAGTTTGGAAAGATGAACTGTATTGTGCACAACCACATGATCCATAATCCAAAAACAAGACTAGAAACAAGGAAATGGTTATTAAAGCCATGCAATAGCGGCTGGTACGGAATGGGGTGGCGGAGGGCGGGGGATGAAAAAAAACATATGAAAAAAAAAAACATACTTCTTCATGGCCGCCATCACTCCTCCGTTGTTTCTCTTTCACTTCTCTTACGGACTCTGAGTCCCGGAAGCAGGAAGCACATAGGCTCCACTAAGCCAATCCCGACGCTGCTGTCAACAGCATGACAGCAGCATCATGATTGGTCTGACAGAGACTGGGAGCCTGTGCATGTTCTCCACTCAGGCTGTGCAATACAGCCAGATGGAGAACATGCTAAGTGTGCATGACTGTTTGGCCGGCCCAAGACGGCCGGCCAAACCGTCATGTGCACTTATGGTGCACAAACCACTCCTCCTCCCTGTGACCCCAGCCCTGCCCCGCCCTAACATAGGTCTGTAGCTACGAAAAATAAAATGATAATAACGTTATCATTTTATTTTTCCTTTTTACACTGCTCTGAATGCAGTGTTGTGACGCGCCTTAGCAGAGGAGCCGCCCCTGAAGCCATGAATTGCAGCGATATCTAATGGTGATTTGTCAACCTGATAGTCTGGGCGCCCTGTTCTGTGGTTTATGATTCAGCTCAATACAATTACTCAGTAGTTAATAATTGCCATTTAAGGGGTGGGGAATGGGCTGGTCAAGGATTGGCTCACTTTGAGTGTTTATGAACACTCACAAACTCATGAGTTTGTTGGCATTATCAAACCCCTCAGTGACCCATTTCCCACTATGGAAACTGTCAGAAATCCCCACCAGCAAAGGGGAAGAGTATCTTCCTTTCCAGGGTGGGAAGGGGAACAGATCATCATCAAACTTTGATTCGTTATGGAGGATGGGGTTCTCCAAGGGCAAAATGTTTCCATTTTGGAGGGGAAAAAAACATGTACATTGGGCTGCCTTTCCAGAATGCATTGTTGTACACAATGTACAATTACACACTGTGGGCAACAGAAGCCTTTCATAAGATTAACATGACACTCAGTAGTATGTTTGAAAAAGCTACGACGGGTGCAGCCTTCTAGCGGTACTACTACTGAGTATTTTGAGAAGGTGAAAATCATACACCTGCACTCACGAAGACTAGTACTTCTGAGTGCAGCTTTCCAGCCCTGTTTTTCAATGGATCTATTGTCTATGCATTCCTTTTACATGACTCTGTTCAAAGTAATTAATTGTAGCATATTTAATACGAGTCAAAAATCTGGGTCCATCAAGTGTATGTAATGATACAGCAAAACAGTTTGCTGCATGACTAGGTCATAGCAAAAAATAAACATAGTTAACACTTCGGAGTTAAAAAAACAGCTCTAGTGCTCATCAAAAATAATTTATCTGGGCCTGATGGACCAACATTGGATTCGCAAAATGTAGGTGCAATTTGCGCACTGATTTTTTTCAAATCCAATCTGATTTTGCTCAGTGGCGTAGCAAGGTCAGGTGGTACCCGGTGCGAAAAATTTCTTGTCACCCCCAGCATGACAAAAATATGTGTTTACAAAACATATTTTTGCCATTTCGTCACCCCCCTCAGAGATTTCTTGTCACCACCGGCTTGACAAAATGGCAAAAATATTTGTTTAAAACACATATTTTTGCCATTTTGTCGCCCCCCTCATTGATGACACCCAGTGCGGCCTGCACCCACCGCGCCCCCCCTTCCTACGCCACTGATTTTGCTGACTGATCTATGTACTAATAGGTCGGCTTGCAGAAAAGGGAATTGGAGTGAGTCGCAGACATGCCTAATAAATATTAATTTGGCAAGTTATAATAAGCGGCTCACTACGAGTGCTACAATCACTGGGGCAGTGGCCCACAAGAGTCGGAGGTCCTCCATACCTGTGACTGCTTTTCAAAAATGAAAACTTATTTTTTTAAAGCAGCCCGATTTCCTTAAAAGAAAAGGGACTGATTTAAAAATTGAGAAGATTGCAGTGGTACCCTGGATAACTGCCTTCTCCCCTGAAGCAGCCAACCTAATTCACAAAGGGTAAGAGGACCACAGAAGACCCTTTCTCTTTTGCAAATTAGTTACTATCCCAACTTGGAAGTCGGTGACTTTTCAATGGTTTGTAAACGGAATTACAGTTGCAAACCACTGATACATCAGTGTCCCAATAGCTGCATGGAAGGGATGCCCTTAACACCCCCTTTCCAAATAGGGTTTTGGAAAACATTTTAAAATCCATTTAGTAAACTTTCTAAATCTCTAAATGGGATAATCAAGTAAGGAAAAGTGTTTAAGCAGTTACAAACCCATACATTTGGAAGCCAACAGAACAGTCACCCCACGCCAATGTTTTGTTTGCTGTTTCTGTAGTATTCTTTACCTGTTACAGTACTATTTGTAAAACTTTAATTTGTACTTGAGTGCATGCCCTGGATCTGATTTACAATTCACATTAAACTGCTGAACACTTTCCATGCTGAATATGCAAATATAATAATGATATTGTGCTTGCTTTTGTTCTCTTATACTAAGGATCTTTTCCTACATCTTTCATATAGTAGTAGTAGTTACTAAAGGAGTTGATTGAAATGGGTGAGGAAATTCCACTTCAGACAGCTGTTGCCTCACTGGGAAGGAACATCTTTGATTTTCAGCTACGCCTTAAAACACTTTCCTACTACATTGATGTCAGCATTTCGCATTGTTTACATGGCAATGCGTGACATCAGAAAATCCATAACCCCAGGAGGGAAATTACCTGCACTAGCTGAACAAATTCAATGCGAACCTTCAACGGGCTATGATTACCACTGGTCCTCAGCACGTTGCTTAAACATGGTCGAGAGAAAAATTGCGAGTCTGATTTCTGGACTGGTGATGCATTAGCGCCCTTTAACTGAGGACGCCTAGGTCTCAGTGATGAAGGTTATGAAAGGTGAAGATGAATCTGACTGACTTTAGCATCAACTACTTCATCAGGCTTCCACATAGGAACATACAACACCCGAGCAGGGTTCCACAGAATAGAAGTTTGTTTAACAATCTGAGGGCATACCGATCATCTGATCAGGCTTCAAATCAAGCCGTGCCTGATTATGTGACTCACATCACTATGAGCCACGGTGATGTAATGCTCCTTCACAGCCATTCTGGGTGCTGGAGAAACATCTTGCATGCCACATGCACTAGCATCTATGTTTGTTTTGCTGGAGTAGAACACCAACCATTTTTGGCAGCTAAAGGACTACCCATTTTGATTTGTTTTTCAAAATATACAAGTTCTGTACCATTCATTATGGGTATGAAGAAACAACTTACAGCAGGATTATTTGTGGCTTTAGGAAAGTTTACTGTTCAAAAGAGTTAAGGTTGTCCTGGAGATTAAAGAGCACTTTGTGGTCAATATAAGATGTTCTACAAGTCCAAAAGTTGTCTTGCAAACCCACAATCCATGTGCCAGCTGCCCCACTGGTGACCACTTTAATTGTGTTATTGCTCACAAGAAATATTGTAGTGTGAATTCTATACCAACATAGAATCTGTGATATCTCCTTCAGTATTCCACCCATTTCTGGGTTAACAATCAACTCGTTGAGAGGATTGGAGGGATGTTTTTGAGACATATCTGCAAGCTGTGGCTAGGGAGATATTCTTTTCAAAGTGCAATTTAGCATTTTAGGGACATGGACCTGGATGAGGAGTTCACTCAGGCCATTAGAATAAATTATGAAGCAAAAGTTAATATTCTGGAAGAATTTCATACATTTTTCTCTAGAACACAACTTCAGGGTAAAACAATTGAGAAATGTGAATCAGAAATTAAGTACTGTTGTTTCCACATGTATATTCGATGGCTTACGTGAGAAGACTGTCAGGGACCAACTCACTAACAGGACAAGCAATGTCAAAATCCAAGAGAAATTGTTAAGTGGTGATGATCCACCTTTAGACAAGGCTGTATATACTGCCAAGACAATCAAAAATACTTCCAGATATGTAAAGGCATTCAATAGGAAGGGTCAAAGCAAAATTACAATTTGAAGTACAGGTACGAATGTGGTATCAAGAAGCATGCAAAAACAACAGTTGATGGACAGAATGCAGAACAATGTCATACATTCACCCCAGTACAGAGATATGGGCCTAAATCCATCGTTTTTTTGCTCACCATGCCATTCCAGTTTGAACCCAGCCATATGCAAATCAGTCTTGACCATGTGCCTCATGGGAACAGTCCATCCCGAACTGCCAAGCCAGGTCCTCCCTGGACTGGAAACAAGCATCCTAGGACCAGTTTCGGGGTTTCAACTCTCTTCAGCCAGGATAGCTTGATTCCAGTGGCATGGAGAGCACGGGACCCACATCTGGGCATACCCGTCCCACTCAGGGTGACAAATGCAAAAACAACAGTTGATGGACAGAATGCAGACCAATGTCATACATTCACCCCAGTACAGAGATCTGGGCCTAAATCCATCGTTTTTTTGCTCACCATGCCATTCCAGTTTGAACCCAGCCATATGCAAATCAGTCTTGACCTTGTGCCTCATGTGCCTCATGGGAACAGTCCAGCCCGAACTGCCAAGCCAGGTCCTCCCTGGACTGGAAACAAGCATCCTAGGACCAGTTTCGGGGTTTCATCCCTCTTCAGCCATGATAGCTTGATTCCAGTGGCATGGAGAGCATGGGACCCACGTCTGGGCATACCCGACCCACTCGGGGTGACAAATGCAAAAACAACAGTTGGACAGAATGCAGAACAATGTCATACATTCACTCCAGTACAGAGATCTGGGCCTAAATCCATCAAGCTATCCTGGCTGAAGAGGGGTGAAACCCTGAAACCGTTCCTAGGATGCTTGTTTCCGGTCCAGGGATGACCTGGCTTGGCAGTTCGGGCTGGACTGTTCCCATGAGGCACAGGGTCAATATTGATTTGCATATGACCAGGTCTAAACTGGGGTGGCATGGTGAGCAAAAGAATGATGGATTTAACCCAGATCTCTTGACTGGGGGTGAATGTTTTGATTTGTTCTGCATTCCGTCCATCAATAGTGTGTCTTTTGCTTTCTCGCCCTAAGTGCGCCAAGTATGCCAAGACGTGGGTCCTGGGCTCACTGTACCACTGGAATCAAGCTATACTGGCTGAAGAGGGGTGAAACCCCGAAACCGGTCCTAGGATGCTTGTTTCCTGTCCAGGGAGGACCTGGCTTGGCAGTTCAGGCTGGACTGTTCCCATGAGGCACAGGGTCAAGACTGATTTGCATATGGCCAGGTCTAAACTGGGGTGGCATGGTGAGCAAAAGAATGGTGGATTTAACCCAGATCTCTTGACTGGGGGTGGATGTTTTGATTTGTTCTGCATTCCGTTCCTCAATTGTGTGTCTTTTGCGTATCAAGAAACATGACAGGTGAACAAGGAAGGAATAAGAAAAGTCAAGGACCTAGAGAAAAAGGGGTGGTTGCAAGCTTCTGCAGATGTTATCATTGTGGGACTGGAAAACACGTACCTTCATCTACTAATTGTTCTGCAATCAAAAGTCAAATGTTAAAAGGGCAGAAGAATGAGTAATTTCACAAGAGCGTCTAGGGATGATAGGGAAAAAGCAAAAAGAGTGAAAGCAGTACAACAAAAGTCTAGGGAGAGCAGTGATGAAGATGCTGTATTTATTGTGGTATGTGTGTGAGTGAAAAATAGGGTGTATAATGTGAGAGAAGGATATTGTCCTCCCATTCATAAGGTCACCGTAGTGGGAGTGAAATTAAATATATGAGCAGATTCCTGATTGCCCTTTACTATTATTGATGAAGCTACTTACCACCCGCTTTTTGGTTGTTAAGAACGCATGCTTGTGAGCTTTGAAAGACATTGTGGGCTAAATATCCTATAATTGGGTGGCTATTTTGAATCTAAAGTAGGTACTCGTTGGGCTAGAGGTAGACGAACAAAACAGGAATGGTGTTAGATCCCAATCATCCGGTTGAAGTGTTGCTTGCCACTGAAACAAAGGTCAACTCATGGAAAGCTGAACAGCTTGACATATTTGCAGAAAAACAGGGATTTTCAAGCACTTTACACACCATATTGTAATGTGATCAGGTGTGCCGCACTGGGAAGGGCGGGCGCTAGGCGTGGACAGTGTAAGCAGCTGCCCAGGGCCCCACGCTCAGCTAAAAAACATGGGACCCTGCTGCCAATTCAAAGGCTGCATTACATAGTCTTCCCACCTGCTCCTTCTGTGCCGCCTTCCCCAGCCCATCACAGAAATTTAGCATTTTGTAAATGAGGTGTCTTAACCTTGCAGGTCTAAAGGCGTGGTGGCATTCCTGGGTTGGGTGAATGGGGGTATGGAATGAATGGGGGGGAACTTGAGACAATAGCAGGGCCAACAATTGTGTAGCTAACAAGGTCAAAGGCTGGGCTGCACCTCTGTTAAAAAGGTGCCATGTAGTCTTACAATTACAGTCCATAGAGGTTCACCAGACTCTCTGACATACATTTCCTCACTGCACACATTATGACGCCAATTAAACGAACGACCTCTTATCAGGACCAGGGGGTAATGCAGGTCCCTGGTCCAGCTTTGCCCGCTGCTGCAGATCGAGTCCGCTCGACGCTGCACCACAAGTGTCCTTGATTTTGCTTCATTAACTCTAGATTGTTCTTTCCCCAGCTCACTTTTGCCTCCTCTAACTTGATTTTGCTTCCTGCTTGTTCTATCCCCAACTGACTTTTGCCTCTTAAATTGATTCTTGACCCCTGCTAATTTTTATTCCCAACTTGACTTTTCCCTCCTTTTTAACTCCTTTTAACTCAATTTTCCCACCATTTAAAGTAACGTTCCCCTCCTTTTAACCTGACTCTTGCCCCCTTCTTTACTAACCCCCAGTTTTCCCAAAATTTAACTCCTTCACTTTTCTCAAACTACTTTGCTGCCTTTTTTCAACCACCCGCTATCCCGCTTCCAACCTCCCAATCACCCTTCCCCGTATCCCGCCCTCTCCAGGAACCTAACTTAATGCAGGCCGCAGCGCAACATTGAGCAGGTCTCTGGGCCAGTTTCACCCACTGCTGCAGATCGGGTCTGTTTGACACTGCACCACGCCACAAGTACCCTGAATTTAGCTTCATTAACTCTTGTTCATTCTTTCCCTAACTGACTTTTGCCTCCTTTAACTTGATTTTTGCTTCCTGCTCGTTCTTTCCCCCACTGACTTTTGCCTCATCTAACCTGATTTTGCTTCATGCTCGTTCTTTCGCCACCTGATGTTTGCCTCCTTTAACTTGATGTTTGCTTCCTGCTCAATCTTTCCCCAACCAACTTTTTGCCTCCTTAAACTTTATTCCTGCTCCCTGCTTGTTCTTTCCTCAACCAACTTTTGACTCCTCTAACTTGATTTTGCTCCCTGCTCATTTTTTCTCCAACTGGACTTTTTCCTCCATTTGAATTCGATTTTCCCTCTTTTTTATTCAACTTTTTCCTCCATTTAACCTGACTCTAGCCCCTTCCTAACTCTTCTCCCGTTTTTCCAAAACGTAACTTTTGCTCATTTCACGTTTCCCCAACAATTTTACAGCCTTTTTTCCACCACCCGCTATCCCGCTTCCCGCCTCCCTCTCACCCCACCCACCCAGCGTCCCGCCCCCTCCCAGGAACCTACTTAATGAATTCCACAGGGCTGCTGTAAAGTGGGTAAGCCCAAGGCAAGCCTGTTTGCGCCCGTCCGGACCAGGCCCTGACTGCGCCCAGTGCCAGGACTCCTGGACCTCCACCGACCTACAGCTACACCAAAGCCGAGATCACAACCCTGAACCCCAGCAGTACACACTGCATCCGCACATCTCCGCGCTCTACGACAAGACCCTTCTCCTGCCACCACTGTGAATTCACCTGCAACACTGCACTCCCCCCTGCATTGGGCCCAAGAGACATCCTCTGCCTCTTCATCAACTCCTGCTCACTCACCTGAAATCGCCACTGCCACACCAAATGCACACATGATCATACATCGGGACCGCAGCAACAAGCAAAGTCCCTCCACTGCACTGCAACCACAGACTCCTCCAACCCCATCATGAAACACCTAAACTTCCAGCTCAACACAGACAACAAAACCACTATCAGAGGCACCCTGGCATAAAGTTCACCAGGCCCACAACCTGTATTCTGCTAAGCCATCACTGACTCCATTGCCCTCCTGGCCATCAAATTCAAGAACTTCATCTTCTTCAGGGACCCCAATTTCCACACTGAGGACCCCAACGACACTAGCACAGCCAACCTGATCGAGAGCATGAACTACTTAGTCCTCACCCAAATAGTCACTGACCCAACGCACTTTGTTGGTCACACACTAGAGCCCATCTTTACAGCATACAAAAGGATCAGATACATCCATGCAACCAAACTAACCTGGTTGGACCACTCAATGGTCCACTTGCCCAACATGACCACCCCCACCTCCCCCACAAACCATACCTGCTCCTTTCACAGGAGCTGGACCAAGGTAAGAGAGGACCTCTTGACCAACACCCTCAGCACCCCCACCCCAGACATCACCCCCACCCTCGAGGTGGCCATCAAAAACTTCAATACCTGTATGTCTGAGTGTGCTGACAGGGTTGCCCACCTCAAATCAGCCAAATGGGGTAGACCCACTAAGCACACCTACTCGTTCACCCCAGAACTCAAAACTGCCAAAAACAAATGCCAATGTCTTGAAATGATCTGGCACACCAACAAATCACCCACCAACCGAACAACCTTTAAACTGGCACCAAACCAGTACCACACAAACCTTTAAAAAGCGAGCAAAGACCCACTGACAGCCTGTCTCGAAGCCAGCTCCAACAACAGCAAAGGACTTTTCAGCATCGCCAAAGAGTTCTCCAACCCTCAGGCTTCCAAAAACACCATCACCCCCTCCCAGTCGCTCTGCAACACCCATGCAGACTTCTTTTTCAACAAAATCTCGTCCATCTATGACCACTTCAACCCCGAACCACTTATCATCAGTACCCACAAGCTACCAGACCTCACCAACTCCACCTCACCACCAAGGATCACACCGTGGGACCCTCTCACCATGCAGACCACTGCCACCATCATGAGATCCATCCACTCAGGAGCCACAGAGAGCTCTGTCCCCACCACATGGTAAACCTAGGAAACAACACCATCAGAAAAGAGCTCACCTCAATCCTCAACACCTCCATCACCTTGGCGTCCTTCCCAATGGAATGCAAACACGCAGAAAGTAAACCCCTACTCAAAAAACCCTCCGCAGACCCAGAGGAACTTAAAAACTAAAGACCCATCTCACTCCTACCCTTCCCGGCTAAAGTCCTGGAAAAAGCCATCATTCACCAACTATCCATCCACCTGGAAACCAACCTCCTGTACCTCTCCCAATCATGGTTTCAATCAACCACAGCACAGAGACTGCCCTAATAGCAGCCAACAATGACATCAGAGCCCTACTAGACCATGGGGACACCGAAGCCCTAATCCTCCTTGACGTCTCTGCAGAGTTCGATACGGTGTCCCACCACACCCTCCTAAAAAGACCCCACCACATAAAAATACAAGGGATACCCTAAACTGGATTGCATATTTCCTTAATGGAAGAACTCAGAGCATCTGCCTCCCACCCTACACCTCGGGCCCAAAGAATATCATTTGAGGCGTCCCCCAGGGTTCCTCACTGAGCCCCACCCTGTTCAAAGCATAAATCGCCCCTCTCGTCACCCTAGTCAGAGCCCACGGTATGAACATCATTTCATATGCTGATAATACTCAGCTCATACTCTCCCTATCCACCAACTCCACGAACAACAAAAATCATTTCCACAGATGTATGACCAGCGTGGCAAGCTGGATGCAGAACAACTGCCTCAAGCTCAACTCTGACAAAACAGAGGTACTTATTTACGGGAACAATGCCAACCCCTGGAATGGCACTTGGTGACCAGCAGACCTGGGCCCCAACCCACACCTGCAGACCATGCCATGAAACTCAGCATCATAATTGACAGCAGGCTCACAATGAAAAAACAAATCAACGCAGTCTCGTCAGCATGTTTCTTCATGCTACGCATGCTCCAGGAAATCTTCAAGTGGATCCCCATCAGTACCAGATGCACTGTCACCCAGGCCCTCATCACCAGCCGCCTGGACTACGGCAACTCTCTCTACATGGGAGTCACATCCAGTTACTAAACTGACAGCAAACCATCCATAACTCAGCAGCCAGGCTCATCCTGATGTGGGTCCCTTGCTCACTTTGCCACTGGATTCAAGTTAGCGGAAACTGGGTCAAGACTGATTTGCATATGGCTGGGTCTGAACTGGGGTGATGAAGTGAGCTAAAGAACGATGATGGATTCAACTCAGATGTGAGTGAGAGTCTGAAAAGTTTCAGCGCTCTGTGCATCGTCTCCTTGTGTTTGCTTTGTTCGCCCAAAGTTGGCAGAGTATGCCCAGACGTGGGTCCCTTGCTCACTTTGCCACTGGATTCAAGCTAGCCTGGCCGATGAGGGGTGTTACCCCGAAACCGGTCCCAGGATGCATGTTTCCGGTCCAGGGAAGACCTGGCTTGGCAGTTCGGGTTGGACTGTTCCCATGAGGAACATGGTCAAGACAGATTTGCATATGACTGGGTCTGAACTGGGGTGGTGAAGTGAGCTAAAGAACGATGATGAATTCAACCCAGATCTGTGACTGGGATGAGTGTCTGAAAAGTTTCAGCTCCGTCCCTCATCTCCTTGTGTTTACTTGATTGTCAGCACCAGCTCTAATGACAGTTCACCACATGGTGGCGCTGTATAATTATAAAATGAGCACAACAGTGTTTAATAAGTCAACATACATTAAAAAAAGAAAAATCCCTGCCGCTCGCGCCATTATAGCATTCTGTTGCATAGAATAGTCTGAATTGTCACCCTTCTAGGAGTGCAATTGTTTGTAAGTGTGTTAGTACTTGATATTGGCAGAGTTGGCAGAGGCAACGTGGTGCAGGCTGCAGTGGCCTCTGGGAAGTGTCCTGAAAGTTACTTTTTTTTACAAATTAGGCACTCACTAGACTTGGGCCTTCAGGTAGCTCGCGCTGCGGAGAAAAAATATGCCTATAGCATGGAAACGGTTATTCAGTGACTACGAGACTCAATTTACATCTGGAATACACTGCAAGTCTCAGTCATTGGAAGGGTGGCATTCGCAACTATGGCTTTCCTTCCAAAATGTTTACATACTCTACAGAGATTTTTGTGTCCACTTTCTAGAGCCACCTTTAAAGAATTAGATAGATTATTGACCTTACTATGTAGGCAGGCTGCTGTTGATGGCTTTGAAAAGAGACTGAGACTGTTGGATCTGAAGCTTTACTATATTGCGGCACAACTCCAGAATACACCGCGATGTGCTACAATTACAACTATAACCGGGGAAAACGTCTCCTCAGAGGAGCAGTAGGAGGTCTGATAAGGGGGAATAATCAACCTAGCGAGATTACACAGATTGTATGACAGGTTTCAACAGCATGAGAGAAGAGTCTCCTTCTCCAGGACCCTCCCCATGTGGTGGCGGCAGCCATTTTGTAAAATAAATCTGAATATGCCTATTGCATGCTGCAGGAGGATGGTTTCCATAAGCTGAGGGACATATACCCTGATGAAGGATTTATAATATTTGAAGTAGCGCATGCCGCGTTTAATGTGGGCAGGGGTCAGTTTCCGCTATTTACAAAGATAGCTAAAATGGCTAGGGAAATATGGGTAGGTTTTTCTGATACCCCACAGCCACGTAACACGTACTGGCGGAAGCTGAACACACTCAACACTTGGTTTTGAAATTGTATAAAACACTCAAGGTGGATAGACCCAAAAACTATTTGAGCTATTGCCTAATCTGTAGTGGGAAACTACATGTGCTCAGGTGCAGATAATAGCAAGGAACGCAAGGTTTTAGTTCACAAATGTTATTTCCTGCAAATGCATGTACCTCATTCTGAGAGGCTTCATAAAATATATGCAAACAGATCTCTTGCTTGTATATGATGCAATGAAAATAACGCAACATTTAAAAACATGAGATGGGAATGTGGTCCTGTTCTGCAATACTGGTGGAAGTAGCTGCAAGTTTAAGACAGGCATTGCATAATAAACTTGAGATCATAGTGAAGCATTGCCAATTAGTCCTTATCCCAAAACTCAAAAAGGGAACAACTCAATATGAATTTGCTTCTCTAAGTCTCCTATTGGGAAAACGTAGAAAAGCCATACATTGGATGTCACATCAAACCCCTACTCACCTTGGCTTTGGGAAATGACGGAATGAGCTTTGGCAGAGGAGAGACACATGCAGGAAGTGTGCAGAGGATCTGGCCCTATGGGAGAATGCTCAATTTTCTCTCTGACCCCTCAGATGAAACTGGACATACTGCCCAGCTCAAAGTAGGTTGGTTATTGCTGGGCCATGCCAGTCAGGTTGTATGCAAATGGCGAATGTCAAAAATAGGCCTATGGAGAGTATCTGGATGATAATGATCTAGCTAAACACTAAAATGTGCCAAATTATAGTTGTTAACCAAGTTGGCGACGAACAGTGGTTTGTGAATGATACACATTGATATACTATTTTTGGGGGTCGAGGGGTTACATATTTATGACAATTCTCCTAATTGAGTGCTGCTCCATGTATGATGGGGATTTGGGGTAGGGAGGGTTTCTCGTTGGAAATTTTGTTCACATTGGGATTCGTGTATCACAGAATCTGTTGTAGCAAAACTAAATAATAATAAAGATATATGGGAGAAAAAACTTTCTAGTAAAGCCGGATGGGAGAGGAAATACCCCAGTGGCTTAAAATAAATTGCCATATTTGGGCTACAGTGAGAAATTACACCATCCATGCAAATGACTTAAGTGCATGCCACCAAAGTCCACAATTGAGATATATGGAGTGAATACAACACCACTGCAGTGAAACATGGCAAATAAAAGTGCTTTGCCATGTAGGTAATTTACTTTTATCATTTAGCTAGGTCATCTCCATGTGTGCCTTGTAAGCCCACAAGGCTGGATGCTGCATGTATAAAAAGGAAAATACTAATTAGTAAAGACACATATGCCCCCATAGTGAACAAAGTCTCAAAGTTGAGTTTTCACCATGTAGGTCAAACTTCATTTGCCATGAAATACCAGACATTTCACTTAAAGTTATTTTTCATGTTTTAACATAAGTATAATTCAATGGTGATAGTATATTTTAGATGTATATATATCATGAGCAGCATTTTTCTCTGGGAGGCTTCATTTATGGGTTCCTGTTCGATGGATATATATATATATATATATATATATATATATATATATATATATATATATATATATATATATATATATATATATATATATATATATATATATATATATATATATATATATATATATATATATATATATATATATATATATATATATATATATATATATATATATATATAGTAGAAACATAATTTTTTAAGGTATTCTTTGTGTTGCCTGCAATCAAATTGGATTAGCACCAGTTTGCCTGGTAGTCCTTCTCCAGGAACTGAAAAATACATCCCAGAATATCTATCAAAGACTGTCCTCCAGGACGACAGCGGAGCTACCTCTGGGGCCCATTAACAGGGATGAGTCCTGGGAGAGGAAAGAAACAGACAGATGGCAACAAAAAGGCTGCTGCCACTGCCTATCCTTTGAAATGGAGATCCCAAAATGGAGCCCTAGGAGCAGAAACAGTTAATTTCCAGAGTAGAGTCAGACATTCTTCCCAAAGAAACAACGGTGGACCTCCTATGCCGCACCTCATGCCAGTTCCTATACGTGAGTTTGCTGTCAGACATTCGTTTGTGCCCACAACAGGAGGAAACACTGGATCTAGCACTGGGAGGGAGGAACGTCTATCATTTCAAAACAGGTGAGCCTGAAAGGGAATATAAGGTTCCTGTAAAAGGAAAAGGGTTAGGGTCATCTTAAGGTTTTCCATTAAGTTAAGAAAGGAAGCGCTGCAAAAGGAGGTTGGGGTTCGGCAGAAAAGTTGCAAGGTTTGGGTGTAAGTAATTCTCCAAATCTGGAAGACGAAAGGAGATTTTACATTACTCATGGAAAAAGAAGAATGAAGGACTTCTTTACCATCCTGCTGGCACTCAAAGACTGGAACTGCTCTCCAAGGGTCATCTGGTTGGCTTCCTATTGCTGCTACAGAGACGGAAAAGGCGGAAGGGCTCTCTACTCTGAAGAATATACAGCAAACCATTTGCAAGCTTACCTAGAGAGAGGCATGGCAGGTGAAATACCTAATGTCGAAGAGCCTTCTCTGAGGACCTGAGGACTGTGTGCTGTTCCTAGAATCAAGAAACATTGGTACTCTTGGTTGTAGCGGGCAGCAGGGAAAGAGTGGTATTTCTTGCCCATGGAATGAGAGTGGAGTACCCCCAGAAGAATGCCAGAAAGACTGAAAAAAGCTGGAGTGTATTAGCATTGAACATTACTGACTCGGCCTTCACCTCCCAGATTTGACAGGCTTAGCAGTTTCCTTGTTTTGTTTTCAGGCACTACAATGGCATCCTGTGGCTATTTAGGGAAAAACACAGAGACACAAAGTGACTTTTACATCTCCATTGTTCCTATGGGCAGTTTTTGCCGTTTTACCGTAACCTTTAAAATACATGTCTGGTTTGATTTATTCACTTTTGACCATTGTAGTGTCCTTTACTTAGTATTTTTTGTGGTGTTTCTAGACTGGGTTGAGAAGTTTTATTGTACTGTCTTCTCAACTTGAAAGTCATTTGGTGATACATGAACTCACCACACATTTCTTTAAGGAATTTCAAACTATTTATACCATAATCATCAGGTATCAAGAGGAGATTTACTTAGGACTGTGTTGTGAACACACCAGAGTGTGTCTATTATGTTTTTTGGGGTAACACCCTTCCCAAATTAACCAAACACTTTCTGACATCAGGTATTGGTGATTTGTTTTTAGCTTTTAGGTAAGCATTGAAGGGACTTGTTTTGGGGGGACAAGGAGACAAGGGCAGCCAAATTAAGAGAGAAGGCAATGGTTTACCTTCGCATGATTTATCTTCACAGTCATTGATGTACAGCTTTGAAGTTCAGGCAACAAAGGCATATAAGGCTTTATGTAGGTGTGTGAAGACATGACGATTACCTCATTAAAGCTCTGTTGGGGATATAGGTTGTAACAAGGTATGAGCACTCATGGCTTCCAAGGTAGCATGTCCTTTATAAACAATTGCAAGGGACAAAATTCTTCATCACTCTCCCTTAAAGCATTTTTTCTCATGTCTTTAATATTACCCTCTTCCTCATCCTCCCTTAGTCTCTTTTTTCTTGCCTGTAGATTATCTGAGGAAGGATTCAATTTAAGTACAGAAGTGAAATTATCTGGCAACTCTCTACTCACTATTTCTCCTCGTGGTTCCCTGGGCAGGTCATATAGGGAACATAGGCAGCGACCGACTCCATCTGGATCATGAAAAGGTCTCCTAGCATGGCATTATACTGAGAGTAAAAACAAGAGAGGGGAGCCAAAATTAGGGGTCTCAAGGAAGGTGTGTACACAAGTAGATCACAATATGAATAATAATGAGAGTGCCTGAAAAAGGGAATGTGACGTGTGTGGTAAGTATTCTTGTGTTACTGCATACGCATGTCTGTATATGCCAGGGATTGTACGTGTAAGCTCTATGCCCGTACATTTCAGCAGTGTAGGTGTGAGAATGAGAATAATGGTACAATGTGAAAATATTTTCAACAACATCCATGACAATTTGTAAACTGGATTTGTAAGAGCTTATGAAATGGATGGTAAAAGTGGATTTGTCATAACATATGAAATAAATGGAAAAGGTCCTGTGTGAGTATATGTGTTAGGTGAATGTGCAAGGCCCTAGTGAAAGATAAAGCTTAGTTATGTAAAGCTGTGTGAAAAGGATGTGCAATGAGATGCAAGATACACAGTGAGGATGAACCTTGTGAATAAACATAAAAAAGATGGATTTACAAGTGTGCAAAAAGTGAACCGTTGAAGGATCTATGAGGGATGAGTAATGCTGTGCATGATGAAATGTGCAAGAATATACATCTAAGCTGTGTAAGAATATATGATGGATGAGCAGGGATGTGTGATATGGTAGCGGAGTAGCAAGGTTGCCGCAGGCCCTAATGAAATTAAGTGAAATATACACTCTGGTCCTGGTTGGGTGGTAAAAAAAGATATAATTGGAATGCCTTTGGCTTCAAATCCCTTGGCAAGTGTCACTGTGCCTGTTGCACTAATAATAACTGTGCCCTTGCATGATAAAAGTGTTGAAATATTTGTAATAAAGTGTGTGGGGGTCTTGTATTGTAGAGAGCTCATGAATGGAGATATATGCATGGTGAGAAAATGTAAAGACGTGTGGTGACTGCGAGGATGTGTGTGGTGAATATGTGCTTGTGCGTATGTGCAACAACAGAAAATCTTGAAAAATTAAGAGGAATAAAAATAAAGAAAGTATTTGAATGAAAGTCTTTCTTACCCAATCAAGGTCATATGCAAAATCACCTGGAAAAAAATGATTACGTTAAATATTTACAAAAACAGGGAAACAGTATAAAGGAGGGACACAGACAGGACACTTCAACCGAGAGAATCAAGAGGTTAGCTGCAGAATGTGAGATCTTACAATGCAGAGTCCATTGCATTAGGTTAAGGCACTGGATGTAATCCAGGGATCAAGCCACAAGAGTTATAGGATCAAAAATATTCAAGCTTTAAAAGTAAAGATACCAGATAAAGATGAGAGAGAAAGCCCCCTAGTTAAAGGGTCGGAGAGAATTCAGAGGACATTTTCCATAGGTGTGGTGATGGAGGATGTACCTACTATATTTGGGTATCTTGTTTTGGGGACTGAGACAAAATAACACACAGGTCCTCATCCCTCAAGATGCTTGGAGCAGGCCATGGATGTTGAAGCAATAATAGATACTGTCTGGATTGCTGGAAGCTCTCTGGTTTGGATGTGCCACTGGGGAAGACCGCTAGAAGGCTGAGGCAGAGGAACGCTGCATGCATCTGTAGGGCTTAGTGTTGTGAAGGCAGGTGTGAGTTATGTGAGGAAAACATATCAGTACCCACCTACATGAAGAATGATGTCATAGTCCCCAGCCTGTGTCTCTCGCTGTAGTCGATGTAGAGACTGAGGGTTCCAAAATCCCAGATCACCAAATATCACAAGACGAGGACTCCATTCTGTACCATTCTGCAGGGCCACAAAGTTGAACGTTTTGCTCCAGCCAAGGTCGCTACCACAAATGTACGCTGTGAACACACAATAACAAAACAGTCCGGCAAGTTACACTACCGCAAGAATGACCTTCGATTCTATATTAACACAAAAATGACTGAAGGCAAGAGTGCTCCTACAGAGCTATACACCGGAAACAGCCCCCTCTGGGCTCCTAAAGACTGGGGCTTAGCTGCAGTGATGAATTAAAAAACGCATTATGGACAGAGCCATCAATCCAACAGTGGTCGCCGTATCATAATATATATATATATATATATATATTCACTGAAAAAACCATAGGTTTCACACATGTTATAGTTAGCGGAAATTTTACTGATAAAAAACCAGTGAAATTGCCCCGTTATAGTTAGTGCTGGCAACTATAACTCACGCGACCGCAATCCTCTGCTGATGCTAATACTGTATTTAGACACTTATTTGCCCATGTCTTCTTCCATACATTTTTAGCTATACATATATTACAAATATTTTTTTTTCATAAAGACACATATGTCATCAGCAGAAGATTGCGGTCGCGTGAGTTATAGTTGCCAGCACTAACTATAACGGGGCAATTTCACTGGTTTTTTATCAGTAAAATTTCCGCTAACTATAACATGTGTGAAACCTATGGTTTTTTCAGTGAATTTGCAAGGTTTTTTAAATGCTAATTCCTAACTATAACGTGTGTGAAACCTATGGTTTTTTCAGTGAATTTGTACGGTTTTTTAAATGCTAAGTTACTTTACGCCATTCGAGGCGTGCGCGCCCACTTAACGCAGTTCGGTCCGTGCACGGTTTTTATCAACTTTAATAAGCCCTGTACATTTGGTGGCCTTCGGCCATCAAAAGCACAGGGGGTGGGGTCAGTGTGGATAGTGTTTTTTTTATTTGGAATTTATAATTCCATGTTGACAATATTTAGTTTTTTATCACCTGTAATATGCCCTGTACATTTGGTGGCCTTCGGCCAGCAAAAACACAGGGGGTGGGGTGAGTGTGGATAGTGTTTTTTTTATTTCTATTTTTTTACCGTACGCGTACGGTATGCGTAATCGGCGAAATTGCCGAAAAAATAATAATTCCGTTTTTGCTCTTGGGGGATCTTTGGGGACTCCCTCAACATGGCTATGTGGGTGGGAGTTGTCAAAACAGCCCCTTTACATGTTTTTGGGCTTCATATTTGAAAAATCACTCTCAGTGCGAGAGACAAAATGGTGGACGCCGCTTCCGGGTTTCGGCCGATTCGAATGTTTACTAAGATCTAAGAGCCAATCAGAATCGCGCTCGCGCACGCCACCGTACGCGTACGGTAAGCGTACCGTAAGCGCACCGTACGCTGGCTCAGATATATATATTGATTTAAAGGCTATTTTCTCAGATTCTACCGAACAGATTTACACAAAACCTACAAAAGGCACTTCCTTGACCCGAGGACTACCTCTCTGCCAAATTTCAAGTAAATCTGTTCAGCCGTTCGGGCTGTAGCCCTGTCTAAAGGTCCTATGGAAAAATGCATGGGAAAACGCGTTTTGGGACCCCCCTTTTATCTCAGCCCCCGCTTGACGAATCCCCCCCGAGACTTTCAGGGTAGGAGCGGAGCATAGCGCCCCACCTATTTTGAAAAATTCGCAAGGATTCGTCGACCGGCGCCAAAGTTAGATAGTTATAGTTAGGATTGTGTTTCCATGGAAAATCTCAAAATTCTATTTTGAATAACTTTGGCGCCGGTTGACGAATCCGCGTGAAATTTTCAAAACTAATGGGGCGCTCCATTCAGCTCCTACCCTGAAAGTCTCGGGGTGATTCGTCAAGCGGGGGCCGTGAAAAAAGGGGGGTCCCAAAACGCGTTTTCCCCATGCATTTTTCCATAGGACCTTTAGTCGAAGGTACAGCCCGAACGGCTGAACAGAATTACTTGAAATTTGGCAGAGAGGTAGTCCTCAGGTCAGGGAAGTGCCTTTGCAGGTCTGGTGTAAATCTGTTCAGTATTTCCTGAGAAAATAGCATTTAAAACCATATAAATATCTATAAGCGCGCACCGTGCGCGCACGGCGCGAGCGAAATTCTGATTGGTTGTTAGATGTCAGTAAACAATCGAATCGGTCGAAATCAGGAAGTGTCGGCCGCCATTTTGACTGTCGCACTGAAAAGGAACAGGGGGCAGGGTAGGGAGTTCCTGACCCCCTAGCCTTTGTCAGGGGGTCCCTGAAGGACCCCCAAGGGTGAAAAAAAGAATTTTTGTTTTTTTTTAAATCGCGGGGTGGAAAACTCTTACAAAAAAAAAACATATAAGAACTTGAAAAGGGGGCAGAGTAGAGAATTTCTGACCCCCTAGCCTTTGTCAGGGGGTCCCTGAAGGACCCCGAAGGGTGATTTTTTAAAAAAAAAATTTTATAACAAAAAATCGCGAGGTGCGCGCACGGTTAAAATCCAAAAACAAAAAAAATACATAGATAAATTAGCATTTAAAAAACCTTTGAAATTCACTGAAAAACCATAGGTTTCACAGACGTTATAGTTAGGAATTAGCATTTAAAAAACCTTGCATATTCACTTAAAAAACCATAGGTTTCACACATGTTATAGTTAGCTGTACATTTCACTCGTAAAAAACCAATGAAATTCCCCCGTTATAGTTAGTTCAGGCAACCATAACTCACGCGACCGCAATCCACTGCTGATGACGTCAGATATTACATCGCTGATGACATATGTGTCTTTCTGTAAAATAAATATTTGTAATATATGTATAGCTAAAGGTAAATGGTAGAATAAATGGGTAAATAAGTGTCTAAATACAGTGATGTGATATCTGACGTCATATATATATATATATATATATATATATATATATATATATATATATATATATATATATATATATATATGTTCTAGTTGGACCTAGTTTCCATAGGAAGAGTGTTTGTTAATTTGCCAATAACTTTGCCATTGTTTGATGAATCGTCGCAAACTTTTCTAAACTAGTATTAGGCTCACTTCAACTGCTGCCTTAATCATTTCGTGGTGTCCTGTCAAGGGGGGCCAAAAAAAGGAGGGGGGGTTGGTCCAGAAAGCGACCTTTTTAGGTCTCGGCTCGAAGGCTGCGCTTGCGCAGTCTCGGTCCGAGATTTAATGTTTTGGAGAAGAGGGGGTTGAACCCGCCCCTCTTCTCTCCTCTTCTCCATTGGCTGGCCTCTTGAATGCTGGCCAGCCATTGGAGAAGAGGATTGTCTCTCAGAAAGGCCCCATCCTTTTTTGGATTCGGGGGCGTGTTTTTTGCGAGGTTTTCTCTGGGCGTGTTTTTCTCTCCTCCAGCCAATGGCAAGAGGAGAGAAAAGAAAAACACGCCCCCGAATCCGAAACCGCCACTGCGTTTCTCCGAGGCATTTCTGCTTCGCCTCGGAGAAAGGCAGTGGTGTGCTTGTTTCCCTCTGTGCTCACTTTTCCTTTCCTTATCCATAGTTGTCTGCTGTAGCTTCCAACAAAAGGTGTTGTTCCCCCATATTCACATCTTTCCATGTCCAAATCAGCCAGGCCCATGTAATGAATGACCCCACGTCTGTCTGAATTTCGGGGGAGACAGTGCTGTGAAATGATAAATGTTTGTTTGTACAATGTTTTATACAGTATTACAATGTTTATTTACCCTTGTGTTCATCCAGCTTTGACAGATAAATGCGCAGAGACACAATGAAATGCTATGATCTGCTGAGGATCACACAATGTAGCCCGGTAACAAATGTGATTAGAACTCAAGCTGCTCTGTTCCATAGCCAGACTAGTCCTCTGCCTCTGCTCGCCCTTCAGTCATTTCTTCATTGAACGCTGGAGTCTGAAATCACCAGCACTTTTTTCGTGAGTTGAACGACCTCACATGACTCCACAGAGGCACTGTGAGATGCAGGAGGAGGGGGACCCGCCCTGACAGGGCATACCATGCAGCACCATCATATATTTACACCAAATAGGAACTCAAGTGATGGAGTTAATCGTCCCTAGTCTCATCCCATTTAGTATCGGTCCTGAAACTGAATCCAAAAGCACGTGCACGTCGCAGCTTTACTTTATCTCAAAACGTTTCTTTGGGTGTTTGTGTCTGGTTGAAATCCCCATTAGAACAAGCATCATGTCGGAGAAAGCGCCGAGTGTGCACTGCGCGCTGTGCCTTGGTCTAATGGACACATTAAATATGTATAGTATCCGCTAACCCCTATTTATTCAGCACTTAACTCTCTTTGAGCCTGTCCTATCTCGGAAATACTCCAGAGGTACAGTCACTAGAGGTACAGTCTCCTCCGCGCAGGAAAGGCATGCGCTGGAGCCTCACCAGCCCAGCATCCTCTAACCAGGGGCTAGTTTAAGGGGGGTGGAGGGCGTGGAGGGTTGCGGTGTTATATGCTGTAATAAATATAATTTCCGATAAATAGTTGCTAACAGGTGTTTTCAGTCTGGTATGCTGAGATAACTGTCGAATTTCACCAGGAAGGTATTTAAGGTATTTTAACAATCTATGCCAGCGTGAATGTCGGAAAATCTGAAGCTCACAATCCCGCCCCCCCTCCCCCCAACTTACTGACCAAGCAGCGCTCTCGCCCCTAACATCGCTTACATGCGTACTGTCGTAATATTAAATGGCATCCTACGGTCGTAACATGCTATGCCATATTATTACACCACAGTGACGTACGCATTACAAAAGAGCATCAGACGTCCCCAACTCAGATGGTGCCTTTTCATCAAATCGCTGCATATTTTTGTGGCTGACGGTACCCTGTAGTCCAAAGAGAACTGCGCTGCCTGACCCCAGAGGACCCTTGCTTAGTTAAATCACATTTTCGCAGGACACACATGGTGCGCCACACAGGGTTTAAATTGTATTTTAATTCACCTCACAGGCCCGGAGCCAGGAAGCTCCTAGCAGGAGGGCCGAGGCAGCTGCAGAAAGAACAACCTCGCACTCCCTTGGAAGCCCACTCATTTTCACGAGCTGGAACTGACGTCTGTCTTGTGGCGGGGGTGCGAGGAGTTTAGAGGAGGCCCGTTGGAGTCTCCACTCAGTGAGGTCATAACTCCTCTTGGAGATTGTGTATAGCTCTGGGAGTTCAACTATGTCGCGTGCTGATTTGCTGTAAACGTGTAGGGCTGTCTTCTTGATGGGGATATTGGTAAAAGCAATGCCGAGACGTGCAACTACTTGCTAGGTTCGACTCCTATCACAGAGGCATAAAAAGCATTTGTACAAAACACACACAGTAACACAGTGAAAACACTGCAAATGGACACCACACCAGTTAAGAACAAGCATTGAAAATACAATAGGTCTCGCCTTTGATTAAGTTAAAGCCATTTGCTTTGCCAATGGTATTGTATAGCAAAGCAAATGGCTTTAATTTAATGAAAGGCGAGACCTATTGCATTTTTAGGTCGAGGGACCGTCCGGTCTGCCGAAGGCAGAACCAGAAGTCCGGAGATCTTATGATGCTTAGAGTGGCTATTTAGCCCACCTCTCTTTTTGGCTCTCCTCCATTGGCTGGCTTCCTAAACGGAGGCCAGCCATTGGAGAAGAGAGCCATCCCTCCAAATAGGCTCCGTCTTTTTCAGATTCGGGGGCGTGTTCAGTGCTGTTCTTTCCACTTTTTAGCCAATCCCTTTTTAGGTCTCGGCTTGAAGGCTGCGATTGCGCAGTCTCGGTCCAAGATTTAATGTTTTGGAGAAGAGGGGCTTGAACCCGCCCCTCTTCTCTCCTCTTCTCCATTGGCTGGCCTCTTGAATGCTGGCCAGCCATTGGAGAAGAGGATTGTCTCTCCGAACAGGCCCCGTCCTTTTCGGATTCGGGGGCGTGTTTTTTGCGAGGTTTTCTCTGGGCGTGTTTTTCTCTCCTCCATCCAATGGCAAGAGGAGAGAAAAAGAAAAACACGCCCCCAAATCCGAAACCGCCACTGCGTTTCTCCGAGGCATTTCTGCTTCGCCTCGGAGAAAGGCAGTGGTGTGCTTGTCCTCTCCCCCTGCTCTCAGCTCCCTCGGTTTGAAGGATGTTCCAAAATGAGAAGAAAATCGGGCACATCTCGCACAGCCTGTCCCTTCCGCAACCTCGCCCGGATCTTCTCCCCGTTAAGCGTACAGCCGGGTCCCTCAACCATTGTTACCCCCCCCCAGGGGCCGGAGAGCTAAAATCAAGAACGGAGAGAGGGAGAACAAATGTTATATAAATGCAGGGAGGGGTTGCGGTGGGGGGGGCGGGGGGGTTAGTATACACACTGTACCTGTTGTGTTGTCTTGTCCCACAGTCACTGATCAATGTTTGAACTGTGGCGGCCGCGGCCTGGGGTAAGCTCCGCCCTATGTGGGAGGAGCAAATGACGAGTGTCAGTGTACCCACAAATCCGATCCAGAGAAGTGAACATGTCCGGGCGAGGTCCCTACATGAGATCTGTCTCAGCAACGCAGAAGGAGTCGCTGCTCGTGCACTCTGTGCGCCGATTCGTATTCCTCTTTTCTTCACTTCCTGAATTTAGCTGTGTGCGTTATTAATCTGTTTCGTTTGATTACTAAAAAGGTATGTTTTTAGGGGTTCCGCCATGTTTTGTTTTATCCAGTTGTGGGAATTTTATGTTGATGCACCGGAAACGTGCGAACAGACCGAAGTAGTAGATTTTGCCAGATCTGCTTTTCTTGCTGAACGAGTGTTATTGTTCTGGCCATATTGCAACCGGGTTACAGGAGAACCAAATTTCACTTAAAAGAGGTACGAACTATAGTTTCCCAAGGTGGGAAATAGCATAGTAATGTCTGTGCATGAAATATATTAGGTGATATGTGATTCTGCTCCGATTTTAGGAAATGACTAGTCAGCCTGGTCCACATCAAAAGTGGCAATAACAAGCAGCCCAGCTGTTTCCAATGCTCATACATGAATAGCAGCTCCAGTTCTCTTTTTTTATTTTTTATTATTTCACTTCTGGCACTTTTGCACTTTATTTAATTATAAGACCAGAACTACAAGTTCTAAAATTCTGAGAAATAATCCAGCGCTGGAGCAGCTCAGCGCATGGACATGAGATACTTGGACACCATGAATAGTTTTTTGGAGGTCCAGTTACAGACTGCTATCATTGTTTCTTATATTATCAGTTGTTCAAAAGACGTCAAATACAAAATCGAGCGAGTGTGGAGTGGACTTTTGGGTCAGCCTCTTAATAAATTGTTTTTCATGTATTTTATGGTTTGACTTTGCTTGAAAAGCATGTTTATCAAGACCATGGCATTACCTGGACTGCTACATTGTTCCTTTTGTGTTCCTTTAGTTTTAGGCGATGGGGAATCAAGTGGTCTTTTTGACGTACTGAAGATAGTTTTCAAAATGCACCTGCAGGCAAAGGCTAGAACTGCAACCAGGCAGGGCTCCACGAGGCCGGATACATTTACTGCAAAGTCCCTGTGAACCTCATTTCAGCTCAGAATAAACCTAAGAATGGAAGGAACTGTGTGTTCTTGCCTGCCTTTGTTGTGCTTTCTCTTAGGACACTGTGACAACTTGCCCCTGTACTTCAGAGGTAGAAAAATGACTAAGTCCAACTTTTTTCAACTGCAAAAGAATTTCCTCTTGAGAGTGATTAAGCTATTGACAGTGTAAATAACAATGCCGTTTCTTTAAATGTTTTAAAAACAAAAACAAAAATAATGTCATGAGCAATGCCAATAGCTCTAACTTTAACAATGCCGAGACCATTGCATTGTAAATGCTTGTTGTAAATTGGCGTAAATCTGTTCAGTAGTTTTTGTGAAATTAAGAGAAAAACCTAATTGTATATATAGAGACGTGGATCCTCTGAGGAACTAACAGTCCTCGTGCTGAAAAAAGTAAAATAAAAAAAAAGAAGAGGGTAGAAATACCCTGACCCTCTAGGCCTCTTGTGGGGGGACACCGAGGGACCCGCCAGGGCAAAAAAATGGTAATTAAAAACAAAAATTTTGGCAGCCGTGGCTCCCGCCAAAAAATAAAATAAAAAAAGAAGCCGGGGCTCCTGTGCTTCTTTAGTAATAGGCCCCCTTGTTGGTCAAGTCCCGAAGGCATGTTGCACTTAAAGGAAGAGGGCTAATAAATGTTCCAGGGACAACCACCTCCCCGGGGCTTATAAGGCTATAAATGGGGGGGGGGGGTCTCTCAGACCCACCCCCGGGCCCCAGGAACCACCAACTCCCCAGGGCCACATTGAAATATGTAATTTGAGATGTCATCAGTGTTGTCACTGAACACGTCATGAGTGATGTAATATGTGAGGTCATAAGCAGTGCATTGCAGGGGCATAAGTTATAGTTAGCTCAGGCAACTATAACTGCTGAATTCTAATGGTTTTGTACTTGTGAAATCTGAGCCTAACTATAATGTCTCTGTAACGTTTGTTTTTTTCAGTGAATTTCTATAGTTTTTATAATTCTATTTCCTAACTATAACGTTCATGTAACCTTTGTTTTTTCAGTGAATAAAGTGAATATATGTACATATATATATATATATATTCACTGAAAAAACCATAGGTTTCACACACGTTATAGTTAGGAATTAGCATTTAAAAAACCTTAGAAATTCAGTGAAAAAACCATAGGTTTCACACATGTTATAGTTAGCTGGACA
Organism: Triturus cristatus; assembly: GCF_964204655.1. Classification (NCBI taxonomy): domain Eukaryota; kingdom Metazoa; phylum Chordata; class Amphibia; order Caudata; family Salamandridae; genus Triturus; species Triturus cristatus. Next base: position 308,008,673 of record NC_140592.1, read on the forward strand.
TTTTACTCGTAAAAAACCAATGAAATTGCCCCGTTATAGTTAGTTCAGCTAACTATAACTCGCGCGCCCGCAATGCACTGCTGATGACGTCACATATTACATCACTCATGACATGGTCAGTGACATCACTCATGACATCACTGATGACATCTCAAATGACATCACTGATGACATCACTGATGACATCATCCAGTGAATGTGTGTTTTTCAGAAAAATAAATATGTTTTATATATGTGTATCTCAAGGTCGATGGAAGAATAAATGGGTATATAAGTGTCTAAATGGATGATTTGTTTTTGAAAAATTGATTGTGTTACTGACTGATTAAGTGTATCTCTCACTTTGTGTATAAGTGGCTGCATGGGTTGGTGAGTAGCTACATGGGTGTCTATATAGGTTATTAGTTGTTTTTTTGAGTATCAGTCTGAGTGTCTGTATGGTACGGTGGGGGGTATTACGTAGTGCATAGATGCATGAATGAGTGACTCACTGTTTGTATGTGTTGAAGACAGCATGTGTGCAGGACTGTATGGGTGGATGAGTGTGTGTATGGGTGTGTTAGTGAGTGAATGACTGTCTCAATAGTGTCTTCAGGAGTAACTACATATGTTTTTAACTAGTATATGTGACTATTGGTGTATATATGTGAGTATATGTGAGAGGGAGAGATTGAAAGAGTTCCTGTATGAATAAGTATGTGTTTCTATAAGTGATTGTTTAAAAGACTAAGTATGTGTAAGTTTCCGTAGAAGTAAGTATGGTGGTGTGTGTATTACTGTATATGCAAGTAAATGTATGTTTTATTCTTTATTAGCATGAGTGACTATGTGTGTGAGTAACTCTATGGATGAGTGGCATTGTGTAACAGGATGTATAGATGTATGAGTACATATGATGAGTGAGTACATGTATGAGTGACTGTATAGGACTGTTGGTGAATGAGTGGATGTGTATGTGGATCTTAGAATTACTGAAGAGGTTGTTGTAACTGGTATTGGTATGTCCATTGTTTTGAAATTTTTAGTCTCTATTTTTGAATGTGTGTATCAAAGCTTATATTAAGGTGAGAGGAGGTCTGCCACTCTATCACAAGGATGATGTCATCAGTGATGTCATCAGTGATGTCATTTGAGATGTCATCAGTGATGTCATGAGTGATGTCACTGACCATGTCATGAGTGATGTAATATGTGACGTCATCAGCAGTGCATTGCGGGCGCGCGAGTTATAGTTAGCTGAACTAACTATAACGGGGCAATTTCATTGGTTTTTTACGAGTAAAATGTCCAGCTAACTATAACATGTGTGAAACCTATGGTTTTTTCACTGAATTTCTAAGGTTTTTTAAATGCTAATTCCTAACTATAACGTGTGTGAAACCTATGGTTTTTTCAGTGAATTTCTAAGGTTTTTTAAATGCTAATTCCTAACTATAACGTGTGTGAAACCCATGGTTTTTTCAGTGAATTTGCAAGGTTTTTTAAATGCTAATTCCTAAATATAACGTGTGTGAAACCCATGGTTTTTTCAGTGAATTTGCAAGGTTTTTTATATGCTATTTTTTTTTTTATTCTTCATTTTTTTCAAACATATTTTTAATTTAATTTTCTTATCTTTTATAAAGACTATGCTTAAATTTTTAAAATCCTTAAATATTTTTTTTATATATATTTTTTAAAATAAACATGTAAAATTTATTTCCAGTTTTTTTTTTTTTTTTATTATTTTTTTTTATAGTACGCGTACCGTAAGCTCACGGTAAGCGTACGGTTTACGCAACGCCCGTAATCTATCTACGCTGCTTGCGTATAGTTACGTACTTTGCGTAGCCGCGCGTACTGCGCGTGGGACGCGTGCGCGCTTACGCAACACGCGCACGTTACGCGGAAGTGCCGGGAAATGACTGTTATGCGCATGCGCGCAAGCGCGTGTCTTTTTTACGCGCACGCGTACTTTTTGCCGTAAGCGTACCGTAAGCGTACCGTAAGCGTACGGTAGGTCATGTGATCTTGAAACACAACTTTTGATTGGTTGATACTACTTTCAGTTCTAGAACTCTCCTACACCACACCCATTCCCCTCATTTCTGCTTGTGATCCCTTGGGAGAAGGAGCTGGTTTGTCTTTGGGATACGATGGCAGAACAGCAGAGCTCTTCTGAGAGTGAGGCTAGCACCAGCAGCACTGTCTTGAGGCAGAGAGCGAGGAAAGTAAAGCCTTCTTACGTTTGGGAGTATTTTACTTTTCCAGAAGGCCAGCAAAAGGTGAATGCACCCTTAGTTACTTGCAAGCTGTGTAAGCGTGTACTTTCTAGAGGTAATCCTAACAGGAAGTATTCCTTTGGGAATCACACCATGAAGAGACACCTCCAGGAAGTACACAGAAGGACACATGGTCATCTTTTTGGAGGTAACTCTTCAGAAAGACGAGCCAGTACATCCACAGCAGCTCAGCCTGGACCATCATCTGCAGGGCAGACTCCTTCTTCTGCAGGTCAGGTGAGCCCTTCATCTGTGGGGGGAGAATCTCCTTTTGCTGGCCCTCTGGAAATTAACCCTCGGTTTGCGAGGGTTGAAGTACGGTGCGCCACTTGTCACGATCTAATTACTTATAGGGAGACCAGTGTTTCCCTGGTGAACAGTAAAATAGATCAGCACACTTGTCGTACCGTCTAATATTCCCAATCTTTCTTTCCTCTGTCCCTGCATGAACACAACGGTTCTTTTAAGAGCCAACCTTATCTTTCATCTTTTTTTTTCTTTTTTTTTAAAAACTTTTTTTTTTTTTTTTTACCGTACGCGTACGGTAAGCGTACCTTTTTTTTATTTTTTAAAAAAAAACACTAAAAATCATTTATCTCATTACAAAGTCCTTGAGAGACTACAATTTTTATTTTTAACTTACCATACTCACTCAAAAAAATATTTATTCATTTGTTTTTTTTAAAAATAGTTTTTAAAATGGTTGTAGTTTCCGAAAATTTTCTATATCGATCTGAAAATAAAGAAAAAAGTATTAATATTTTTTATCCATTTTATAATACAATACACATATTTACATTTTTTTAAAAAAAATATTTTTGCCTTATTTTTGCTGTTTTCAGAATATATTGCATTTCACTATTAATTGTGAAAGCAATTGCATTCATCATTTTACAGCGGGCAAAAAAAATTAACAATCACAAAGATTGTATTAAAAAAGCCCAGAATGTCTTCTCACTTAAACTTATCATTACAGAAATGCATATTATTCTAAAAAAATATCATCTAAAAACAATACTTTTTTCTTTAAAATACCGTCTGATATGTTTGTTTCAGAAGTATAATCACAATATTATATCTCAAATAACTCCAAAATACATCTGATTTTATTTCCTTTAGGCCAAATAGTATTTTTTTTTTTTTCCTGGAATAAATTTCCAAGGGAAAACCATTAAAATTCTAAAGTTTAATCTGTCCAGATCTCACCAATTCTCTGTAACATTTTGGTTCACGAAAATTTTTTGAATAATTTATTTAGTCCACAATAGAATTGCTTACTTTTCCACATGGCCAAATAGTAATTTTTTTAATCATTTTTGAAAAAATTTCCAATGGCAGTCCAATAGCATTCCATAAATTAAAATGTGCAGAAGTTACCGATTATCTCTAAATTATTGGTTTTTGAAAATTGCATTAAAATTTAAAAAAGTCCACATTACAATTGGTTATCTTTCCTTTAGGCCAAATGATAATTTTAAAAATCTTTTTTCTACAAAATTGCAATGGTAATCCAGTAAAATGGTAAAATTATTTTGTCCAGATCTTGCCAAATCTCTCTAAAATTTAGGTTTCAGGAAGATTAGATAGGAATTTGCTAAATCAAAAGGCAAACGTTGTTTGAAAATCAATTTGGAATCATTACACAGTGTCCAGCCTTTTTCACATTTTAGATAAACTGTGTAATGTCCAGAAGTAACAGTAGGTCCATCATGGAAAATTATTGCAACAGTTACAAAAGTTTTTCCTGAAATTGATAATTGCTGTCCTGTAAACTTCTTTATTAAAGTATCCAATTTTGATCCATCAGCTCTACATCGTTGCATCATTAAAATTACATACTGTCCGTATTCCCTTAAAATTAATGTTGAAAACATGTCAGAATTACACTCACCACATTTCATGCTATGATTAGCATCTTTAACTAATTTTGCAAAAGTGACTGTTTTACTCTCTGGCAATGTCAAATAAATAAACCTTTCATTATCAACAATAGAGCCACATATATTATAACAATTATCACAACTATGTTCCCATTTATAAGAGAGACCAAAAAAAATGTCAATGGGAACTCCTTCTTCTTCCACTACCTGAAGAAAATACATCAAAAATTCGTGTGCATCTTGCTGTTCATTTTGAGAAAACTGTGTTCGTCCTGAACATACATCTAAAAGTTTTCTAATTTCAGTAGCACTTTCTATTTGAGTTTTATCTTTACTCAGCTTTTGAAAAAGGAGACTGAGCTCTGAACAGAATCTTTTTCCCTGATTTACTATTATCTGCTCTTGCAAACTTTCCAGATAAAATGCAACATTCAGCACTACATTAGCGTAGCAGTTGACACCAGAGCTATTTTCAAAATGACATCCTACAACCTGTTCTTCATTTTCCTTATTCTTTTTGCTTGCAATTACATCACTCCTCTTTTTTTTCCTCTTCTCTACATCTTCATTACAGATATTCTCATTTCTCCTTTTACGAGAAACTACACGTTTCTCCAACACAGGATACTGACCTAAATGAGGAGCATAGCTTCTTCTTAATCTATTATACTCCTTTACACAGTTTGTATCAGCACTAACTTTTGAGTCATCAAAGTCTATCATGAATAAACCTGATAATGTTTTGACTCGTGACAAAGCTACATATGCCATACCTTCTTTGAACACAGTTGAACCAATGTTCACAAATGCACAATCTACAGTCAATCCTTGAGACTTGTGGATAGTTACAGCATATGCTAGTGAAAACGGAAACTGCTTCCTACGTACATATAAGTCTTTCACAAGCATGAAACGAACTGAACAACGACAAATGTCTTTAACTTCCTCTATCTGATCAAATTTTATCTGTAAACATTCAATTCCTTCTTTTTTCTGATAATTAATAAAACCCACAACTCTTCCCATCGCTCCATTCACTAAGCCTTTCTCAACATCCAAATTTCTCCTTAAAAACACTCTACAGTTCATGCAAACATAAAGATTTTTTTCAAATCCTGCTGTTTTGGAGATGTTCTTCTCTAGTGAGTCCAATTTATTTTTCAGTTTGCCTGTTACTGTGACTGTAATTCTTCCATCCTCAATTTTGTCCACTGCTTCCAATTTCCTGATGTCTTCCTTTTCCAATTTCAAAAGCTCCTCATTAAATATTGAGCATTCACGTAGAGTTGGCATTAAGCAGATGACACTTTTGTTTTCTGCAATATTCTTGTATATTTTCTCTGCAACTATTTCTTCCTTTGGAAATAAATTATGTAGCAGCCGACTCTGTAATGCTTTTTTCCCAACATCTGTGAGTAGTCCAATCCTGATATCTTTCAGAATACTTCCATATTCTTCATCGTTTGCTTGCCTCATATTAGTTGTAAGTTCCTTGTACTCAAAGAAGGACCAAATATTTGTATTTCCAATGCTTCCCAATGACTTCTTCGTGTCTTCATGTGTCACAGTATTAAACACTGGTTGTCCTTTAACTGGAGTAAGTTGCAAAAGATCCCCAAAAACTATGACGTGTTTTCCACCAAATAACACGTCATAGTCTGTCTTCAAAATTTGCTGCATTCTTAAATGCACAAAGGCAAGCATTAAGTTTGATACCATGCTCACCTCATCAATAATGAGAACTTGCATCTTCTTCAATACTCGTAAAACTTCCAAGGATGCTTCTCCAGTTAGCTTGTTGAATTGTATTTTGTTCTCATGCTCCACTGGTAACATTAGCAAACGATGTAAGGTGATTCCTTTTATGTTATATGCTGCTAACCCAGTTGGAGCAGTAACCACACAAGACAAAGTAGAATCCGTTTTTTGCTTTAGGTAGCTTCTGATGACTTTAATTAGGAAACTTTTTCCAGTGCCAGCTTGTCCGCTTACATACATCCTGATTGGATGAAATGATGTGCATGAGCACTCTTTTTTGATATGTAGAAATCCGTGATCAATTTTGTTTCTGATCTCTTCATAAATTTGTTGCTGCTCTTGATTCAGTTGTCTTTCCAAATTTTCTAAGTCTATAAATTCTTCTTGAGCTAGATTCATAGCCGTTTCCACTTCATTCATGGCTATTGATGCTTCATTTTCAACGATTGGTTGTCCTAGGGGATCTTGACTGTGTGTTCCTGAACTTTGGCTGTCCTGAGAACTGTCTCTAGCTATTTCTGCTGCAATTGTAGTTTCCTGTTCAATTTCTTCATTTAACATTTGCAGATAAGTTGAGAATGTACTGCATTGTATGCTGTCTTTGCAAGCATTAAAAGAATCTTCATAGCTCTGGAATTCTCCCAGTAGTTCATCCTCTGTACGCCATGGTTTAAACAACTGTAAAAGAGCCAAGTAGTAAAATTCTTTCTTGTCGGTAGTGTCTCAACTCAGCTTCCGGTGATTTATCAAACTTCCTTTGGTTTGCTTCACCAAACATCCTTCTTCACCAACAACTTTATATTTTCCACTGTTGATGTCTTCTGCAGCTTTCCGTGAATAAATGTAGTTCTGCAGCACTTCATAGAGACACATGTTCTCCAGATGATGACTTCTCTTGGGATAATATGTGTCCAACATGTTTGTTTTCAATATGTCTGTACTTTCTGGGTCATTCTCGGCCAAATATTCAATTTCTCCAACAGATTTCAGTACCCGATTTCTCATTGCTGCAAGGCCTAAACTTGCCCAAATTATTCTTCTTGACTTCGAGTAGAGACTTGCAGAAGATAACCTATCTGAACATTCGTAGGATCCAATTTCTCGATGCGATAACATCTTCAAACTAAAACTGTACAGCTTCTTACTGACAGTCTTCTCGTGAGAAATCTCTTCCCACATTTCCTTCAATTCTGTTTTTTCTGATTTCGTAATGTAAGACGTTACATATCGAGCAACAGCAATGGAATTGTCAGCAACATACTGTATATCCATGTTAGCGTTCCACATGGATAAAATGACTGGGTTGTAGTCATTTATATTTTTTGATTCTTCTTTTCTTTTAAGGTTGTAGGTATTCTTAGGTGATTTTCTTGTGATAGTATGTCTCACAGCTGACATAAAACTGTTGACTCTTCCATTTGTAAGAACAGGTCTAGGAAATCCAAATCGACATTTAGTGTAGTATTTTTCTTTGCTCTTGTATTTCCGTCGACAGTATTTTCCACACCGATGACTTTGGAAACGTAGAACTTGCTCCTTTAACTTGTTCTCTTCTGTGTTTTTAGGTATAGCACATGTTGCATATTCTTCAATGTAAGATAACACTGCTTCATCAGTATCTGTTCCAAACTTTGGGGCATCCTTGATCCACAGCAGCATATGAATATGAGGAGCACCTCTTGCCTGGTACTCTTTTCTCCAAAAGAAATCCACTACTTCTCCAAGGGGTGGATTTTTTTTATTGCAGATGAAGGACATCATAGCCTCAAATCTATGATTGAAATATCTGCAAACATTAACCGGATCCAATGAGCACAGTTCTCCTGCTGTCTTGTATTCGATGTTTTCAATGTTTGAATTGGCCTCTCGTAGAAAATCCAGTAAATCATCCCAAGCGTACTCGGCGCAGCTTAGGGTAAGGAACCATGTTGGTGTTCCTAAGTTGCGTAACATGCATTTTAGTTCACCATGGCGTCGGTACCAATATTCATTTGTCCCACGCTGACAAGCCATCAGATTGATCAGTTGTGTTTCCAAATGATCATCTCGGTGCTGCACTTTCTCCATAAAATCCTTAGCAGACACATTTTGTAAATGTACTCCACTTTTTAAAATGTGATTTACTGCATAAGACAGTGCAGACAAGTCGCTTTCAAATAAAAGATGGAACAAATAAGGGATACTTTGTCGAAATCTGGGATCTTCAGCATATAGTCTTGTAGTCCGATACTCAGAAGCTGGAATCTGTTCCGGACGTTCATCGTATCGTCCTCCTTTTCCTTTAGGAAACAGCTGGGGAAAACATCGAGCTTCCAAGCTCTCCTCCCATACACTCACAGGATTTCCTTTTGCTTTCTTCATCTGAAAGAGATCAATATTGTCTCCCATAACTTCTTTCGAATGGAGAGGATGTATGCTAAAATGTTCATAAATTTCTTCTTCCTTTGACTTGTCCACTTTTTCAATTTGTCCAGTTGGTGTTTCTGTGTCTCCTTGTAAATCTTCTTCTTCTTCTTCTTCTTCTATATAAATTGATTCATACCATTTGTTATTTTTTTTCAAATACAAATTTGCTCTTTGTACTTTCCGCACATCTACCAGCTCCTGCCAAATCTTCTTATTCTTTGTAGGGACACCATTAACCAGAATAATTAATGGTTCAGTTTCCAAAGTATCTGCATCAATAGTTTCCATATTTTTTTTCAAATCCAAGGGCAAATACACCACTCTACCTTTTAAACCTCTCAGTAAATCTGAAGGAGGTAATTTACCAGTTTTGGGCTCCATACGTACTATGGTCTGGAACGGATGAACACATTGAATGAGTATAGACTCATATGTATTTAATTCAGAAAGTTCAGCAGGAATAGCATCCAATTCTAAATTATTATGTACAGCTCTGGTCGGCATTCTATTTTCCTCTAACTTGTTGTAGCAGTATTTGCAAATACGCTGATCTTCACCCAATTCAAAACAATTTTCAAGAAATATATATGTGGCAAAATCCATCCACTTATAATTATCTTCATTTTCACTCTTTCTGTAGAGATCAACATTCCTAGTTTGTTTTCTATAATGAGTTCTGCGGCAACAAATACAAGTAACATTTGGTCTTTCATTAGAGACTATTGCAAATTTTGTTATGTGATCATTAAATGTGTTACTTACAGAGGGTTCTACATTCTCTTCCACTTCTGCCTCATTTATTGTGTCCTTCTCTGCACTGTTTTGTTCAGGACCAAAGTAACAAAACTGAATTTCATCAACAACCTTCTCTACATCTGATACCGTTCCTCGGAACAGAGCCCTATTCAATTCATTTAACTTTATTGCTGGACTTTTGGCAAAATACAACCGTCTCACAAACTTTCTCATTTCAGTATGATGAACAGCCAGCATCCTAAAATGATGGAAAACACTATTGCACACTTTTCTAGATAGACAAGCAAGAGAATGACCCTGCAAACCAGTATTCTCTCTCACTCTGCATGGATCCAGACTTTGAAGCACCTTAATCTTTTGTTTTACACTTTTTTTACTATATTCTCTTAGAAACTCTCGAAATCTGTCAATAGATTCCTGACGCACAGTGCAAATACTACTACAATTCCAAGTGTACACTGGGGCTTTAGGACGTCTCCCCATTGCCTCATCTGCCATCACTTGTACCTCATCTCTTGGAACCATTATCTCCTTCTCCATTATGCAACCGTTTTTTACTTCGTATGAACGACCTCTGGTGTCAACTGCATGCAGCAAACTATTGCTTTGAAAATAGCTTTCTTCATTAAAAAAAGGTTCACTACTTGAACTATGCATCCACTTTCCTAAAAACACTTTACAAAAGTTTGTTCTGTTCACTACTCTTTTGCTTTTGCTTTGTGATTTCAGTACATTAACCATTTTATCTAATGTACGCATCCTATTCAAAATTAATATGAATAGTTTCCTTTTTAATTCTAATGCTTTTGCTGCAATGGCTTCAATTTCTTTTTTTCTCTTATAATATTTAGCCTTCTGCTTATATTTCTTTATATCCTTTATCAAATTGGACATAACTCTTCTCTGAAACATTTTTCTACGTATCTCTTTAAATGCTGTTTTTCTGTTTATGTTAAACTTTTCAATTGCAGAAGGTATATTTGCATTAACTAAATCCTCAATTTTTTGCTGTTCTGTAGGTTTTGTTACATTTTTCCGAGAACAGACATTTTGTACATTTTTGTTTGTTTTCAATATTTTGTTTAGGAATTGTCTTTTTTGCTTACCAGAAGATTTTTTCTTTTTCCCAACATCAGCATCTTCTACTAACTTTGGTCCTCCAGTTGTCCTCAAATATAGTTTTTTTTTTAGCGTTTTTTGAACTCGAGATTTTGTAGGCATCTTAAATTTTGTTCACTGTTCTTCAGCAATACCTGAAAAAAACTAAAAAAAAAATCCTTTATTGTATTTAAATATATTACTACATTTCTTTTCACAATAGTCACAAAACGAAATTTCTTTGCCATTTTCAATGCACACAAACTGCTCTTTTTTTAAAATTTATTTAAATGCACATGTCCAAGCTTTTTTTTTTTTTCAGATCACCACCGTGTGTATTCTCTGTGACTGCCTACACTCCAGCAGGGGCCACCAGCCTTAGTGATGCTGAATATATTTGCATTACAGACTTAAACCTGAAAACCCCACTCGCTTCTAATTACTGTGCATGACTATACATGGCAAGCACATGGGTGTGTGCTAAGCCTCTGCTTCTTCCCCAAAAAATTCGCTCCTCTTTTCCATCTACTGCAACTGTGAAATCACCAGAGCAAGACGCAATAAATTTCTGCCTATAATTCTTCTATGCACACAGAGTCATGTTTTCACATAAGTGCCAAAACGAAATTTCTTTGCCAATTTGAAAGCACACTTACTGCTCTTTTTTTTTTGGGCCAAGTGAAAATCTCTTTTTACACTTTGAAATCACTTTTACAGACTGACACATTCTGAAACCTTTTTTTTTAAATTTATTTAAATGCACATGTCCAAGCTGTTTTTTTTTCAGACCACCACCGTGTGTATTCTCTGTGACTGCCTACACTCCAGCAGGGGCAACCAGCCTTAGTGATGCTGAATGTATTTGCATTACAGACTTAAACCTGAAAACCCCACTCGCTTCTAATTACTGTGCATGACTATACATGGCAAGCACATGGGTGTGTGCTAAGCCTCTGCTTCTTCCCCCAAAAATTCGCTCCTCTTTTCCATCTACTGCAACTGTGAAATCACCAGAGCAAGACGCAATACATTTCTGCCTATAATTCTTCTATGCACACAGAGTCATGTTTTCACATAAGTGCCAAAACGAAATTTCTTTGCCAATTTGAAAGCACACTTACTGCTCTTTTTTTTTTGGGCCAAGTGAAAATCTCTTTTTACACTTTGAAATCACTTTTACAGACTAACACATTCTGAAACCTTTTTTTTAAATTTATTTAAATGCACATGTCCAAGCTGTTTTTTTTTCAGACCACCACCGTGTGTATTCTCTGTGACTGCCTACACTCCAGCAGGGGCAACCAGCCTTAGTGATGCTGAATGTATTTGCATTACAGACTTAAACCTGAAAACCCCACTCGCTTCTAATTACTGTGCATGACTATACATGGCAAGCACATGGGTGTGTGCTAAGCCTCTGCTTCTTCCCCCAAAAATTCGCTCCTCTTTTCCATCTACTGCAACTGTGAAATCACCAGAGCAAGACGCAATAAATTTCTGCCTATAATTCTTCTATGCACACAGAGTCATGTTTTCACATAAGTGCCAAAACGAAATTTCTTTGCCAATTTGAAAGCACACTTACTGCTCTTTTTTTTTTGGGCCAAGTGAAAATCTCTTTTTACACTTTGAAATCACTTTTACAGACTGACACATTCTGAAACCTTTTTTTTAAATTTATTTAAATGCACATGTCCAAGCTGTTTTTTTTTCAGACCACCACCGTGTGTATTCTCTGTGACTGCCTACACTCCAGCAGGAGCAACCAGCCTTAGTGATGCTGAATGTATTTGCATTACAGACTTAAACCTGAAAACCCCACTCGCTTCTAATTACTGTGCATGACTATACATGGCAAGCACATGGGTGTGTGCTAAGCCTCTGCTTCTTCCCCCAAAAATTCGCTCCTCTTTTCCATCTACTGCAACTGTGAAATCACCAGAGCAAGACGCAATACATTTCTGCCTATAATTCTTCTATGGACACAGAGTCATGTTTTCACATTAGTGCCAAAACGAAATTTCTTTGCCAAATTGAAAGCACACTTACTGCTCTTTTTTTTTTGGGCCAAGTAAAAATCTCTTTTTACACTTTGAAATCACTTTTACAGACTGACACATTCTGAAACCTTTTTTTTAAATTTATTTAAATGCACATGTCCAAGCTGTTTTTTTTTCAGACCACCACCGTGTGTATTCTCTGTGACTGCCTACACTCCAGCAGGAGCAACCAGCCTTAGTGATGCTGAATGTATTTGCATTACAGACTTAAACCTGAAAACCCCACTCGCTTCTAATTACTGTGCATGACTATACATGGCAAGCACATGGGTGTGTGCTAAGCCTCTGCTTCTTCCCCCAAAAATTCGCTCCTCTTTTCCATCTACTGCAACTGTGAAATCACCAGAGCAAGACGCAATACATTTCTGCCTATAATTCTTCTATGGACACAGAGTCATGTTTTCACATTAGTGCCAAAACGAAATTTCTTTGCCAAATTGAAAGCACACTTACTGCTCTTTTTTTTTTGGGCCAAGTAAAAATCTCTTTTTACACTTTGAAATCACTTTTACAGACTGACACATTCTGAAACCTTTTTTTTAAATTTATTTAAATGCACATGTCCAAGCTGTTTTTTTTTCAGACCACCACCGTGTGTATTCTCTGTGACTGCCTACACTCCAGCAGGAGCAACCAGCCTTAGTGATGCTGAATGTATTTGCATTACAGACTTAAACCTGAAAACCCCACTCGCTTCTAATTACTGTGCATGACTATACATGGCAAGCACATGGGTGTGTGCTAAGCCTCTGCTTCTTCCCCCAAAAATTCGCTCCTCTTTTCCATCTACTGCAACTGTGAAATCACCAGAGCAAGACGCAATACATTTCTGCCTATAATTCTTCTATGCACACAGAGTCATGTTTTCACATAAGTGCCAAAACGAAATTTCTTTGCCAATTTGAAAGCACACTTACTGCTCTTTTTTTTTCGGGCCAAGTGAAAATCTCTTTTTACACTTTGAAATCACTTTTACAGACTGACACATTCTGAAACCTTTTTTTTAAATTTATTTAAATGCACATGTCCAAGCTGTTTTTTTTTCAGACCACCACCGTGTGTATTCTCTGTGACTGCCTACACTCCAGCAGGGGCAACCAGCCTTAGTGATGCTGAATGTATTTGCATTACAGACTTAAACCTGAAAACCCCACTCGCTTCTAATTACTGTGCATGACTATACATGGCAAGCACATGGGTGTGTGCTAAGCCTCTGCTTCTTCCCCCAAAAATTCGCTCCTCTTTTCCATCTACTGCAACTGTGAAATCACCAGAGCAAGACGCAATAAATTTCTGCCTATAATTCTTCTATGCACACAGAGTCATGTTTTCACATAAGTGCCAAAACGAAATTTCTTTGCCAATTTGAAAGCACACTTACTGCTCCTTTTTTTTTCGGGCCAAGTGAAAATCTCTTTTTACACTTTGAAATCACTTTTACAGACTGACACATTCTGAAACCTTTTTTTTAAATTTATTTAAATGCACATGTCCAAGCTGTTTTTTTTTCAGACCACCACCGTGTGTATTCTCTGTGACTGCCTACACTCCAGCAGGGGCCACCAGCCTTAGTGATGCTGAATGTATTTGCATTACAGACTTAAACCTGAAAACCCCACCCGCTTCTAATTACTGTGCATGACTATACATGGCAAGCACATGGGTGTGTGCTAAGCCTCTGCTTCTTCCCCCAAAAATTCGCTCCTCTTTTCCATCTACTGCAACTGTGAAATCACCAGAGCAAGACGCAATACATTTCTGCCTATAATTCTTCTATGCACACAGAGTCATGTTTTCACATAAGTGCCAAAACGAAATTTCTTTGCCAATTTGAAAGCACACTTACTGCTCTTTTTTTTTCGGGCCAAGTGAAAATCTCTTTTACAGACTGACACATTATGAATCCACCATGTGTAACTACAACAAAAACAATTCCCATTTCTATTATTCATTTCTTAAGTTACCACATACATCCCCTCTCAAACTGTAAACTCACCTTTAAATTTAGTTAGTTGTGAAAGAAATGTGTCACTCAAACAGCAGATTATCAGAGCCAGGATCTCTGTTCTGTACACCTCTCTCCTCTCAGCAGAACCAGATAATGGCAAACTTTCCCTCTATTTTTCCACACATATACATGTAAGTTTCAAATCTCAGTGCTTCCCCCTTTTTTTCAAATGTAATGACACATTTCTATTGGTTGAAAACCAACCCTTTTCCAAAAGTACCCTGCCCCCAACTTGACTTCTGCCTAGTACCCTTCCCCCAACTTGACTTCTGCCTGCTACCATAGCAACAGCTCATGGAACACTGCTGTGTGCAGTTAGGTCAGAAGTTCGACACACAATGTTTCAATTCCACAGAGCAAGAGTGCTTGACTTTTCAAACCTAACTGCAAATCCATAGTACTGTTCTTTGGTTACACATTTTTTTGTACCAATACAAAACATGCTTCTATTAATTTTCACATACAGCCTATTTTTTATTCTAGAATGGTATGAAACAGCCAATCAGTTCTTTTTGTTTTGTAAAAAATATGTATGCCTCCATTTCCAAACTGTCTTTATTTTCATATTGCCATTCTACTGAAAGACACCTCCTGAGTGCATCCAGTTCTCCTTTGAAGATGTTCACAGTGTGGATTGTAGGGCACAGCTATGTCTTCTGGAGTGAAAAGTTTGCAGAGAAAACAGATATGGTGAGAGACCTTGCTTTGCCAAATGTAGACATTAAATGGATTGGTCAGAGAGGGTTAAAGTGGCACCAATTGATGCCATTGGTGAAATCCTTCATGCAAATCCAACACCCTGACCTCATAATAGTGCACTGTGGTGGCAATGACCTAGGCACTTTGACTGGGGTAGGTCTGGAAATGCTTATGAAGGACACCTTTGCACAACTGTTTACACTTTTCCCTAAAACTGCCTTTGTGTTTTCCAACATATGCCAAAGGCAAAAATGGAACTGGTCCAATCATTTCTGTCCACAGATTGACAAAGCAAGAAAGCACGTCAACAAATCTGTTTCTGCTTTCCTCCGTGACTATGGTATGGGTGCCATTTACCACAACAACTTGCGTTACGACATGCAAGACATTTATAGAGGAGATGGTGTGCACTTCAATGATGAAGGGAACAGAGTCTTCCTCTTGAACCTTAGACTCTGCATCGGTACTTACTTGTAAGTACCACTAAAAAAATGACTCCATAAACACAACAGCTCTTTTTAGAGCTCCCTAATTTCTAAACTCTTAAATCTGATTTTCATTTATTTATTTTTATTTTTTTTACCGTACGCTTACCGTGAGCTTACCGTACGCGTACCCCGTGATTTTTTTTAAAATCAATAAATGTTTTTTTTGTACTTTTCTGTCCTTCTTTGACCCCCTTACAATTGTTAGGGGGTCTGTAACTCTCCTCCTTGCCCCCTTTCTTTGTTTTCACTCTTTTTTTTCAGAGTGAAATACACAAAATGGCGGCCGCCGCTTCCTGGTTTCGGCCGATTCGAATGTTTACTAAGATCTAAGAGCCAATCAGAATCGCGCTCGCGCACGCCACCGTACGCTTACCGTAAGCGTACGGTAAGCGTACCGTAAGCGGGCTCAGATATATATATTGATTTAAAGGCTATTTTCTCAGAATCTACTGAACAGATTTACACCAAACCTACAAAAGGCACTTCCTTGACCTGAGGACTACCTCTCTGCCAAATTTAGAGTAATTCTGTTCAGCCGTTCGGGCTGTAGGTCGTTCTAAAGGTCCTATGGAAAAATGCATGGGAAAAACGCGTTTTGGGACCCCCCTTTTATCTCAGCCCCCGCTTGACGGATCCCCCCGAGACTTTCAGGGTAGGAGCGGAGCGTAGCGCCCCACCTATTTTGAGAAATTCGCGAGGATTCGTCGACCGGCGCCAAAGTTATTCAAAATAGAATGTTGAGGTTTTCCTATGGAAACGTGGTCCTAACTATAACTACCTACTGGCGACCGCCAGTAGGTAATGAATATATATGTGTATGTGTATATATACATATATATGTGTATATAAATATATACATACATTCACTGAAAAAAAATCAAAGGATACAGGGACGTTATAGGTAGGTTCTGAATGTAGTCACACAAAACCATAGAAATTCAGCAGCTATAGTAATACTTATAGTTTGACTTATGTAAAGAAACTATGACCCATTGCTTTAAGTTACCTAACGGCAGGAGTTATAGTTTCAAAACCTTAAGAAATTCAAAACCTAACTATAACGTCCTTGTAACCTTTGTTTTTTTCATGAATTTCTATGGTTTAAGGCCATGCGCAGCATAGGTTTGGCCGCATGCACCCAAGCTGCCATGACCTTCAGCAGTGTGCAACATGAGGTTAGATGCAGTGTGTTTTTTTCCTTCATTTTTATCTGGATTCGTGGTCCTGCCGCAATTTTATACAGCGGGGCCACAGTGGGCCCCGTGAGGGATCCGGGAATCCACAGACACAGAAAAAAAGTGGCCAATGTTTTGCCTACGAATAGTCCCTAAGGGTTCCCTCTATGTGTTCTATGGGGCAGGATATGGATATCCTGACCCCTTATTTGGTTTTGTACTCTTCTTTCCCCACCCCAGCTGATGTGAAAAACAAAATGGCGGCTGCAACGTTTGTGAGATGCTGCAGCTAGCCAATCACAAAAAGCATGATCTGTGAACCAAAAGCTAGCTTTCTGATAAATATGGTATATTTCCATGCAGCAGTTCTGGCTGCATGCAAGGCTAATGAGTGTAATGGAATTAACATGGGAAAAATGTGTTTTGGGCCCTCCATTTTTCTAAGCCCCCACTTCACAGACCACCCTGAAACTTTCAAAATTGTAGATCAAGTGGGCGGCGTACTAGTTTTGAACATTTTGTAAAGATCCATCAACCGGCGCCAAATATATAAGCAAGTCAAAAACGGCTTTTTAATAGAAATGAGGACCTAACTATAACTATAGATATTATATATATATGATTCTTTTTGGAACATCGCAAAATGGCCTTGAGCGCCTGAACAGAGGTGGTGCACAGCTTCTGCAAGGATCGCCAGTCTTTATAAATCTCTCAGATTCCTCTTTTCCTCTGACTAAAATAAAGCCGCCAACATGCTTCAAAGAGCAAGATTTATTGTAATTCTGTTCTGTGACAGAAGCTCAATGCGTTTCGGCAAGCTTGTAGCCTTGATCACGATTACGAGCGCTAAATTGAGTATCGCTCAAAAACACCACATGACAATACTGACTATCACCATAGAAGAAAGACTACTTAATTCCAACACTGTTTTCACATATCAGTCCGTCACTGAATATAAATACAATAAACCTTATTATTGCCAGAAGTAATATTATTACAAAATGTCGAAAAAGTTGAAGTGATCTCGGAATACAGAAAAGCACAAAATTTGCAATTTAGGTTGTTATTTTCCAAATAACAATGGAGATCTACTTGTGTTAATTTCAAACATGCAATTTTTATCTCTCTCTCCAATCCACTGGATTTCCTTACCGTAGCGCTGCCCTGCTTCCAGCCCAGTCAGCGTTACCCTGTGAATGTACATTTTCCTCTTCAATATTCCTCCATCTACAAAGATTGTGCTGTTTCCGGTGTCAAAATCTAAAAAAGTCTCTGGTCCAGGGAGTTTGCTGTACTTCACAACAGACGGAGTGTCGCTGAAGGTGGTCCAAGTCACAGTCATGCATGTGGGATCACCTGACAAAAGGACTTTGTAAATATCATACACATCTCAGAAGAAACCACAGACACAAAAGTTCCCTATGGCTAAGTTTGGGGAAGTTATAACAGTGTTTGGGCCTCAGACACTTGGGGACAGGTGTATCATTATACTAGTTGCAAAAACTGGAGACAATTTGTGACCAATATGTTTTCGACCAGTATGAAATTTTGCAAACTAACCAATGTACTAATAGGTCAAGTCACAAAATACTAATTAGATGTGGGTCGCAATCCGGCCTACCTCATGAATATTCATGAGATGGGTTGCAAATTGCAAATCAGTACGATTGGACAACGGTCTGCAGACTGTGTCTGTGACTGTGTTTAAATAAAGTAACATTTTATTTTTAAAAGCAGTCCGTTTTCGTAAAAGTAAAAAAGGGTGCTTTTTAAACAAGCATTTGCAATGCAATAAGACTCGCATTTGCGAGAGTTTAAGCTATTGGCATTGTGAATGAAAATGCCTTTTATTTATCTGTTTTGATAATTAACAGATAAATAAAAGGCATTGTCATTTACAATGCCAATAGCTCAAACTCTTGTAAATGTGAGACCTTGACCTCCACGGTCTGCTTGGAAAGTGAAAGAGCGCTTGGTGCGCTGAAAGTTGCAGGAAAGTATGTCATGCCTGTAGTAGCAAAAAAGCATTAAAGAAAATATTGCTTACAGACTAAATAAGACAAACCGGGTAACAATAGAGGTAAAAGGGCCAGTCCTCACGGGAGGTCACAAATGAAGATAAGGCGGGCTAAGGAGGGATTAACAAGCCTTTTAAAGAATCAGAAGTCAGAATTTACGAAGGACAATGACATAAGCCAATAACAAATATAGGTGGAGAGTGGGCGGGGCTTCAAGTCCATACTCGCAGAGCAGCGCATGCGCTGCTCAGGCTCGACCTAAAAAGGATTTTTTTGTTTCATGAGTAGTAGCAGTGGTCCTGTATCTTCTTACCTGGAATGTTACAAAAATTCACAAATCGGATCCCTTACTCTCTGCATATCAATTGCCACCTCCTTTGGAAAGTCATCTACTTTTTAGAGATTTGAAACCACAATTACTGTAACCAACCACTCATACAGAATCACAATTTGGAAGGCACACCAACAACACGTCCCTTCCAAACTATGATTCAGCATCTAGTCGCAGACCTATTTTTGGAATCAGTATAACTTTAGCGACAAGTAAAACATTTAGCTCAAGCAATCGAGACCTCTTGTATATACTTTAGTATATACTTCTTTTGTGGGCTTAGAAGCCGTCCCCTTCTTTTCATTTGTTTGTTTCAGTGTCCTTTAAAAATCCTTGCTTGCTAGTGGTCAGTCCTGCCTCTTTGTGCCTCCTTTTTCTCTTTCAGTCCTCCCAAGGAGCAGGGAGCAAGTACTGTATCATTATGCTTTAGTTGTTTATTTGTGGTTTGGGGGACTATTTTTTTTTGTTTCCTGCTTGTGTTTCAGTGGGTGCGTGTTCATACGGTTAGGAGGAGGCAATCTCCGATAAAGATGTAAGCTACCGACAACAAAGCCGGCATCTGCACCGAGAGGAACCTGCTTTGATCAAACATCAATAAGGTCACTTAAATTTACATTGCTCAGGCTCAAGAGTTGGGCAGGCTTCCAGACAAAGAGCAGAGGTGGCGTGGGTCAATGAAAGAACTCCGAGTGTACAGTGGAGTCTCTTGCATTCAGTTGCCAGGGAGCTGAAGCAACTCTTTGGGCACAAACACCACCACTCTGTTGACAACATGAGCCGAGATGAATAGCCGTCCGGCGCTACCTGCATCCCATGCTTGCCATAGCTTACGACCCTCTTCTCTGGCCTGCAAATGCCACAGCAACAACCAGTGTTGAACGATCATTGCTGCTGCCAATGATGCCGAGCGAGGGCGAGATATTCATAATGAAGAGAGGAATACAGAAGATGGCCTTTGCAGTGCTGTCATATTTGAGCTGTGCCATGTCCAACTAACAAGTGTAGATCTTCCACTTTTCCCACATTCTGAACTCAATGGTTAGCCTGTCTACCAGAGAAGTGATCAAGGATGCCTTTTCAAAATGTTATCTACGTGAAAACTAAATCATTGAATATTGGCGCATTATTCAATTATCATGTGTCTTGATTTTTTTTTTGCTGGTTTACATAGCACAAACTCAACCTGAAGGTATTGAGGTACTTTACAAGAGCATTAGTTACATGACACACGGTCACGTTAATTTTTTAGGTTCACGTATATTAAAGTGCTTTGCTCAGAATAACAGGATGTTGAGCCGACACAGAGTCTCAAACCTAGTTCCCCAATTCCTAAACCAGCAACGTTTATGCTCTGGAGTATCATTGTGTAATAAATAAGCCATACTATTTTAATGAGCCTTCAGTTTTAAGCACAGCTGTTCTCTTCATTGCCGGTGTCACTTTCACTTTGTAAGATTCTAGTTATTTAATAGTTAAAGATACCAATTCCTCTGAATTCGGAGCCTGTGTTTACCTCCTACGTTACTCAAATCCTTTCCTTAAATACACTCAGAGTATTCGCAACCCACCTTGTTTACTTTTTGCTCTGGCCATAGCTGCGGGGGTCCAATTTTGAGGCAGATGTCATTTGATGCATTTTAACTATTTCACGAATCTTATGCCTCAACATTTGCAAATGGTGGCTCAGATCTATTTGATGGGACCATTGAAGTTGCTAATGTCTGGTCCCTAAAGGATGGACAAAGTGTGCATCAGCTGACCTATTCTCTATTTTGAACACCCCAGTGCCCTCACTTCAAGTCGGAATCAGCTTATCTTCTATTTTAGCAATGCTGGTGGCATGTTGCTCTAAATTTGTGGATTTTTCCCCCAAACTCTTTAACTTTTGAATTATTGCTTCTAACCAAGGATTACACACTTTTCCCAGAGGCCATGCACAAACATAGCTCCTCTACATTAGGGGTAAATCTTAGGGCCTACCACGCCCCCACTTGCCCAGTGTTCGGAATAAATAGGGGGTGATAATTATCAACCATTCCAAGTTTGTCTTGAAAAAAGGGGACTCAACTTGCAAATTTTGCTGCTTTCCGCACCAACGTAGTAGTAGCCTCCAGGATGAAATTCAAAATAACTTGTGTTTTGGGTGACTATCCTACTTTATCATTTGAATTCAGGGCATTCAAAACACAGCTGTCCATATTACTTGATCTACATTAGCAACATGATCATGTCCGCACAACTCGCTAAATTGTGAACATTTCAAATCATGTTGCATCACATACATGCACTATCTCGGCAAGGCTGTAATTTTTCTAAAAAAAAATAAGTGTATGTGAAATGCACCATAATGTGCCTCAAAAATGATTTGCTGGCAGTGCCTTCCCATTCAGTGCAACACACCAGGAGCTCGCTATCTTAGTTACAACCATTTAGAACCATTTCAGAGCCTGTGAGCACTCAAGCGCTTGCTCTTCCCTTGGTGATTCTCTTCTAGACCCTCCTGTAGTGTCCTTTATGATTTGTATAGCTAAGAAGTCATCCTCGTGGCATACGGGTCACTGGGAAGGGTTCTTAGATGAGCCGTTAGAGGCTTTGGTGTTATAGCAGTTATTTGTGAGGTTAGTTGGAAGCATATGGCTGCCAGGGCACAGGCATTTCGATTTTTGTGTTAAGCCTTGGTCTAAAATACTGAGGAATTCATGAGTGGCTATGTGAGTCTTCTGTGCCTGATGGTGGCAATCTAGTGTTGAGTAGACAGGACATATTTGATCCATGGTGCACCTTAAAATACATCAGGAAGCTTCCTCCATGCAATTTGTTCTTGGCTTTATATGCATAGTTGCTTCCTCCAATCAGGGGATATCACGTAGCAAATAAATCCTCCATCTTGGTACTTCCTATTTGTTCAAAGGTGTACTCCAAGCTTGAATTAGAGGCCTGTAGTTCGGTTTTGAAATTCATTGTTTGCATTAAATCGGCCAGGCTCTAGTGTTCTCACCCAGGAGCTTATTTACTAGTTGTTGACGCAGAGCAGTGCAGCAAGTCGCTTTGCTGCGCTGCCCTGCATCAAAAGAAAAGGGCAGGAATGCGCTGTATCTATGAGATATGGCAAATTCTTGTCCTCTTCCACTGCACTGGGGTACAATTGGCTGCCATGCGCCAATGCAGGCACTCTTGCACCGTGGTGCAAGTGTGTCTGTATTGTAGGAATGATTGATTTTTGTCCAGGAAGGGAAACCTTCCTGCACAAAAACAATCAATTGACGTGTTTCCTTCTTTAATGTGTGCTGTAGAATGCAGCACACACAGAAAGAGGAAACAATGAGGAGAAATAAAGATATTTCTCCTCATTACGCCTCCCCTGCGGAGGTGTAGGCTTCTGTTGCATTCCCAGGTTTACATCCTTGTAAATTGAGGAATGCAGCAAAATCCATGAGTGTTGCGTGGGAACACTCACCCTTACGCCAATGAAACGCCTCTTTGACACAGAGTAAGGTAACACAGCGACGTGCACTGCTTTGCCTTACTCCATAAATACGAGGCCATCAAAAGCCACACAAAGTGGCTTTGCGTGGCCTCTTCGATATGGGTCTGCACTCTGTGCTGCTGATGCGTCAAAAAAAGTGATGCACCGGTGGTGCAATGTGCTTTTAAATAAGTCCCCTGTTTTCCAAGACAAATGCCTAAATTAGGTAGGTAATCCCAGCTCAATATATATAGATGGTAACAGCAGTTACATGCAAATCCACCACAATATTTCCCAGTCCAAGCCAAGGGTTCTTAGATAGTGAAGAGAAACTGAAATCACAGATATAACCAGTACTTCCCCCCCAACACATGGCAGGGCTGAGCTGGGAACTAAACACAGCACTGGCAAAAATCATGGATATCATAGGCATGTAAGTACACATATGAGACCACAATTAGGTAGAAGAGGTGTCTGAGTATTGTTTATTTTGACAGGTGACATATTTACCCTGAAGGGATAGATTAGCTGCTGGGGTGGATGAGACACATTCCTATAAATTAGAGCTGAATCTGGTTGTACTGGCTTAGGACAGAATGGGCAAAGACATGGTAAGGGCTGGGCTTGGGTAGATGAGGAGCACACATACTCTGGCTGGATTCAGCCATTTGCAACAGAACAATGGATTGGACAGGGGCATCAGCTCCAGTTTGATTGGAAGTGATGAGGTATGCACTAAAACAGGCCAGTTATAGGTGAAAGGTGAGGTGCACTGTTTGGTACAAAATGTGAATCTTCTAAGGCTGTACAATGACAGGTAGAACACAACCTGGATAACAATAGACTATTCCAACAAGCAGTGCTTTGAGAAACAGGAGACATACACAGGCACTACAAGCGTATTTTCTTACACTACGATGAGACAAGTCATGGACATACCTGGGTAGGAGAGGTGTATCTGCTCTGGCTGGTGTTGGAAAACAGGACCACTCATCAGCTCAGGAATTATGAGGCTCAGGCACATAAGTACCACAATACCCACCATGGCTCTTACAGAAGGTGCAGGATAAACCTTTTTCTATCACTCGAGGAGATAACAGCTTCCTAGAAGAGCAAGTGATTTTGGAGAAAAACGATTTATTCTGGTTGATTCTGCAAAAAAACAGATGAATCAGAGTGAAAGGAGGAAGTGTAAAGGGACTCTGTGTACTTTACTGTAGTTCTGCTGACACATACAGCTAAGCCCTAATTGAGAAATATCGCTAATAGGCCATTTTCTCCCTCATCAGCAGTCTTGATGCACACTGAAGGAACGTATGGGAAGCTTGCACTGTTGTGGAGGACTTCAGGCTCAAATGTTTTCAATCTGAAGCCTTTCAAGAGCTCCAAATTTACACCCAAGATAATCAAAGTCCCTCAACACCTCAATCCCAATGGGCAGTGAACAAGAATTCCCACTCGCTTACCGTCCTTCAGATGTGGATGAGCAACCGAACCATGTGAGATACGACTACATCTCAGCAAGGCACAGAGACAGGCAGGTCTGGTATAAACATGTAACAAACACTAACCTTGACTCAGGGTTGGTATACAGAGCATACAGCACTACCAACCTTAAAAAATCAATCACATTCCAGATATATCTGTAAACCCAGTTAATGGTTCCAGGACAGCAGCCACCAAACAAAATTGAATGCCACAATAGTTGCAGTGGACGTAGAAAAGGGTGGAAGGAATTGGTGTTTTGCTTCATGACGTGTCAAACATTCCTACTCTGCGCTATGTTAGAAGATATGGGTCATTCTTAGAATCTATGAAAAGCATAAGCCATGTAGAGGAAGAGGCAGTAGTCATTAAGAACCTGTAACATATGCATACAATCAGTTTGCTGCTTCTGGGGTACAACCTGCCTGCGGGCATCTGCTGATGTTTGGCCAAGTGTTTTAATTGTCTCATACTTGCACTACACAAACCTTTTTTAGATTGTCTCCCCCATTTAGAGTGAAGTGCCATGTAGAATTCTATGTGTACAATGTATGGGTTGGACTGGGAGCGGCTTGAATAGGAGGAGAAGATGAGACTCGGGTATGTAGAGACAAACTGATAGACCAGAGTGACATACGAGCTGACTCATGCAAAAAAACAAAAAAAAAATCAGTTAAAAAACTAACAGATATAAGCATCTTCACAACAGGCCTACTGCACCAGCAGCTAGTGTACAACCAACCTACTGACCATCTGTTAAACCACAAACACCCAGCTGCTCCCTGATAAACTTGAAATAATCTACCTCCCATGTGATTGTAGCACAAATAACCAGCCCCCCCACACTCATTAAAACACAAACAGCACGCCACCCTGCTTCAGAAACTCTACCTGCTGATTTAACTGCTGGCTCTCTCCTGAAGTACAAGTCTGCTGTTCCAGTTGCTGATGAACAACCAGCCGTCTGCCCTCAAGCTGGATCAAATCATGTCTGATGGCCCTATTGCAAGAGCAGCCAATGCCCCAGCTGCTGAAGCACAACCGATCTGCTTCCGCCCTTCCGGTAAAGCCAAACCTGCTGCCCTTTGATAAAGGACAGCCTGCTACACGCACAGAGGAAGCACAAACAACCTTCTGCTACCCATGGCACAAGACCTAAAAAAAATCAGTGAGGAGACCAATCAGCATAAATAATATCACGTGCAGTGATTTCACGAGGAAGTGACATCCCTGGAATGATGCCATATCCAAATGACATCCCTCATTTAAAAGAGAATCGGCCTACTTTACTCCCAGATTTGGTAAACAGTCTATGTTATATATAAAAGCATAATATATGTATGCAATGAACGTGTTCATATTTAAACCAAATATAAATGTACATCAACTTGTTGTCTAAAGTAAACAGTGACTGTTTTAGATAATAAGTCAGTCTATGTTTAAATCATTTAAAAACATTTAATTAGCAAAACTTGTACTAATGGGCAAATGTATAACAGTTAATTTGCAAAGCGTGTAATAATGGGCAAATGTATACACCTGATGTACAAAATAATATAAAATGGATGAATACTGATATTGATTCAGAAACTAAACGTTGTTAGCGAAGTCATGTATATGTAGAACTGAAAAAAGATGGCATCAGGAATGATATGTGAAGTTTATACTATTTTTGTGGTACATCTTTGAAACATGAGATGATGGCTGAGGTTTGTGATATGAAGAGGCCTCAAAACTACATATGCGTTTAAAAAATAAAAACAAAACAGCATAATAACACAGTCACAGAGAGATTTGAAAATTACATTTTTAAGACAGTTTTTTTTCTGTAACTCGTGTGCGAGGTTTCCATATATCAATGTGTAACAGAGCTAATATTTGGCTCATAATCATAATATTTTAAACAGATTTTTGGAAGTTAGCGAATACGTTTTTTAACTGAATGTTTGATGTAAAATATATGTGCTGCGTGCATCCTTTTTAGGTCTCGTCTACTAGACTGTGCAAGCACTTTCTCTTGCAAGATGTTTCGTTATCTTACAGGGGGCTAAGGACCCAGCCACTGCTTACCATTGGTTGGCTTCACTGTTACTTTCATTTGCTTGCTTCTTATTAGTTAGTGCATGTGGTCTTTCTGACCTCTTCTTGTTTTGGTCCCTCACCTGGAACATGGTCACATTGCTTGTGCCCTTCCACTGCTCCCTTTTCAGGCACTACTTTTTTCTTTTTCTTTAAGCACTCCTCAGTAGTGCCTGTGTTTTCCAGCTGTCCCCCTCATGTACTTCTCTCCCCCCCGCCGCACTCGCTGGTGTCCCTCTTTCTCTGCCCGTGTACGTTTCCACCGCCCTCTGTGATGTCCCTGTGTGCTTATACCCCTACATTTCTTATTTGGCTGTGTGCTGCTCCAACCCTCCGCATTACACTCTCTCTTGTCGATTTGCTCCCCTCTGTTCCTCTCTCTGTTTGCTTCCTCCATTTATGTCCTCCGTGTTAATTCCCTCAACCCAGGCCCTCAGTGTTGCTTTCCACCCGCTGCACATCGTGTTGCTTTGCCCCCCTCCCCCTGTTGTTTCCCGAATCCTCCACCCCTTCGTGCTGCTTCACCCCACCCATGCTACTTTTCTTTTCTAAACCAACTCGGATCTGCAAAGGAAAAAGAAAAATAACCGCTTGCGTCATTTTGTAAGCGTGTGCATAAACGTACAAAATGATACGGCTGGTCATGTTATAGGCCTGTATTTTTTGTCTTCCAAAAATCATATTGCACAGCACAGCTAGAACCATTGACAAATCCAATGCGGAATCTACTGGCTTTGCCAATGCTGGTTTCCCTTGCTGTTAGTGTGTTTGTCTCCTGCAGACTCATGTCATTAAACAGTGAAAGGGTTGATGATGGGCACATAAGAGGATCAAAGACAGCCTTCTATTGTGCCATTTTCTCAGATAGAGAGTGCAAGTGGATGGAGGTAAAACAATAGGTCATACCTGTATGTGATAGCACACATACTGCTCTATGTTCTTACATGTGAGCCCGACGAAGAAGGATCGGGGCTAAAGCTGATAATACAAACACCTAAAAGACTCCAGGGTTTGTCACCAACATACATTCTGCTACTTACTCAGCATCAAATGGCCGGCTGCCCCAACTAACCCCAACAGCAGCTTCCTGCTCCACACACTTCAAATAGCGTGTCTCACATCCACATAATTTCAACAACTTGCAGCCGTCTCTACAAACCCCACACTGCACAACCCTTCCAGCAATCCCTAAGAACTTGCTGAACCCACTTCTAATGCTTAACAGCTTGCTGGCCAGCCTGCCCCTCTCCCACAGCGCACCCTCCGATCTGAATTGCCTACGTTCTGACCCTATACAAACTGTGAGAGACTTGCTGTCTCTCTACTAGTCCAACAGGTCTTGACATTTGGGTACAAACGCCAATTAAGAGCCCCTACAAATTCCTAACCTGATGTCTGCTCTAATCCCCATTTACTGCTTAACAGCTCCAATCACAAACTCTAACAGCTAGCTGCAACTACCACCCCAAATTCGGCTGCTTCCCTTCTGATTCCAAGGAGCCTCTAGGGCAGAGGTCATCAAACTTTTTTACTCTGAGCCTCCCCCTTAAGAAAAATGTTTTGAGGTCGGGCCCCCTCCCAAACTTTATGGTAAGGATTAGGGTAGCGGGAGGGACATGGATGCGTGCAAGGAGCGGGGCTTACGAGATGATTTCAGTAATACTTTTTCTATAGCTTATAAACCGCACTAAATATGAGACTTATAAAACAGCAAATCTATCAAACAAAAACAGATATTATCCAAAACAAATTGCTACCCATAATTGGGGTGTTGTGAGCCTCTCACACTCTTTGACCCCAATGCAATTACACCTGCTGCACTAATTATAACTGCAGTCCTGAGTAGCAGGCTATCTCCTTTGTGTCTTTTACCTCTTCCCCACCATGACGGATCACCACCTCGGTCCTAATGCTTGAAAGGAAAATAAGCTCTGATGCCCCTTTTTTAAAGGTAGACAGATGCAGTGGGCCCCTCAAATCCCTGGGCCCGAGTCCTGCTGCATCTGCTTCCTTAATGATAACCAGCAGTGGCCACGTTCACACTTGGCAGCAGTACAAGCTTACTAATGAATGTCCCTTTAAAAAAAAAAAGCACTTATATTGTCCCCTTCTTTGGGGTACCTCTCTGAAGAAGCTGTCTCTTGCCATTTGTAAACATAACAAGCATTTGCAATGCAATAGGTCTCGCATTTATAAGAGTTTGAGCTATTGGCATTGTAAAATTACAATGCCTTTTATTTATGTTTTGGTTTTAAAACAAATAAAAGGCATTGTCATTTACAATGTCAGTAGCATAAACTCGCATAAAAGCAGTGTGTAGAGTGCAGCAGTGTGCCGCGTGCAGCAGTGTGCGGCGTGCAGCAGTGTGAGGCATGCAGCAGTGTGCGGCATGCAGCAGTGTGCGGCGTGCAGCAGTGTGCGGCGTACAGCAGTGTGCGGCGTACAGCAGTGTGCGGCGTGCAGCAGTGTTTCGTGTAGCAGTGTGAGGCATGCAGCACTGTGACGTGCAGCGGCGTGCAGCAGTGTGTGGTGTGCAGCAGTGTGCTGCGTGCAGCAGTGTGCGGCGTGCAGCAGTGTGCGGCGTGCAGCAGTGTTTCGTGTAGCAGTGTGAGGCATGCAGCACTGTGGCGTGCAGCGGCGTGCAGCAGTGTGCGGCGTGCAGCAGTGGGCTGCGTGCAGCAGTGTGCTGCGTGCAGCAGTGTCGTGCAGCATGCAGCAGTGAGTAATGCAGCAGTGTGCAGCAGTGTGTGGCGTGCAGCAGTGTGCCGGTTACATCAGTGTGTGCCGTGCAGCAGTGTGTGGCGTGCAGCAATGTTTCGTGTAGCAGTGGGTGGCGTGCAGCAGTGGGTGGCGTGCAGCAGTGTGCGGCGTGCAGCAGTGTGTGGCAGTGTGTGGCGTGCAGCAGTGTGAGGCGTGCAACAGTGTGTGGCGTGCAGCGGCATGCAGCAGTGTGTGGCGTGCAGCAATGTGAGGCGTGCAGCAGTGTGAGGCATGCAGCAGTGTGAGGCATGCAGCAGTGTGAGGCGTGCAGCAGTGTGTGGCGTGCAGCAGTGTGTGGCGTGCAGCAGAGACACGTGGAGGGTGAGGAGAGACACGTGGAGGGGGAGGAGAGACACGTGTAGGGTGAGGAGAGACGTGTGGAGGGTGAGGAGAGACACGTGTGGAGGGTGAGGAGAGACACATGTGGAGCGTGAGGAGGAGACACCTGTGGAGGGTGAGGAGGAGACACATGTGGAGGGTGAGGCGGAGGGTGAGGAGACACGTGTGGAGGGTGAGGAGAGACACGTGTGAAGGGTGAGGAGAGACACGTGTGGAGGGTGAGGAGAGACGTGGAGGGTGAGGAGAGACACGTGTGGAGGGTGAGGAGAGACACGTGTGGAGGGTGAGGAGAGACACATGTGGAGGGTGAGGTGAGACATGTGGAGGGTGAGGAGAGACGTGTGGAGGGTGAGGAGAGACACGTGGAGGGTGAGGAGAGACACGTGGAGGGTGAGGAGAGACACGTGGAGGGTGAGGAGAGACACGTGGAGGGTGAGGAGAGACACGTGGAAGGTGAGGAGAGACACGTGGAGGGTGAGGAGAGACACGTGGAGGGTGAGGAGAGACATGTGGAGGGTGAGGAGAGACACGTGTGGAGGGTGAGGAGAGACACGTGTGGAGGGTGAGGAGAGACACATGTGGAGCGTGAGGAGGAGACACCTGTGGAGGGTGAGGAGGAGACACACGTGGAGGGTGAGGAGGAGACACATGTGGAGGGTGAGGCGGAGGGTGAGGAGACACGTGTGTCGGGTGAGGAGAGACACGTGTGAAGGGTGAGGAGAGACACGTGTGGAGGGTGAGGAGAGACGTGGAGGGTGAGGAGAGACACGTGTGGAGGGTGAGTGTGGAGGGTGAGGAGAGACACATGTGGAGGGTGAGGAGAGACGTGTGGAGGGTGAGGAGAGATGTGTGGAGGGTGAGAAGAGACGTGTGGAGGGTGAGGAGAGACGTGTGGAGGGTGAGGAGAGACACGTGGAGGGTGAGGAGAGACATGTGGAGGGTGAGGAGAGACGTGGAGGGTGAGGAGAGACACGTGGAGGGTGAGGAGAGACACGTGGAGGGTGAGGAGAGACACGTGTGGAGGGTGAGCAGAGACACATGTGGAGGGTGAGGAGAGACGTGGAGGGTGAGGAGAGACACGTGGAGGGTGAGGAGAGACGTGTGGAGGGTGAGGAGAGACACGTGGAGGGTGAGGAGAGACGTGTGGAGGGTGAGGAGAGACACGTGTGGAGGGTGAGCAGAGACACATGTGGAGGGTGAGCAGAGACACGTGTGGAGGGTGAGCAGAGACACGTGTGGAGGGTGAGCAGAGACACGTGTGGAGGGTGAGCAGAGACACATGTGGAGGGTGAGGAGAGACACGTGTGGAGGGTGAGGAGAGACACGTGTGGAGGGTGAGGAGAGACACGTGTGGAGGGTGAGGAGAGACACGTGGAGGGTGAGGAGAGACACGTGTGGAGGGTGAGGAGAGACACGTGGAGGGTGAGGAGAGAGACGTGGAGGGTGAGGAGAGACACGTGGAGGGTGAGGAGAGGCACGTGGAGGGTGAGGAGGGTGAGGAGAGACACGTGGAGGGTGAGGTGGAGGGTGAGGAGAAACAGAGTTGGAGGGTGAGGAGAGATGGAGGTGGAGGGTGAGGAGAGGCCGAGGTGGAGGGTGAGGAGAGACCGAGGTGGAGGGTGAGGAGAGACCGAGGTGGAGGGTGAGGAGAGACCGAGGTTGAGGGTGAGGAGAGACCGAGGTGGAGGGTGAGGAGAGACCGAGGTGGAGAGTGAGGAAAGACCGAGGTGGAGGGTGAGGAGAGACCAAGGTGGAGGGTAAGGAGAGACCGAGGTGGAGGGTAAGGAGAGACCGAGGTGGAGGGTAAGGAGAGACCGAGTTGGAAGGGAATCAGAAGTGGAGGAGAGAGAGAGGTGGAGGGTGAGGAGAGACAGTGGTGGAGTGGGGGGGAGGAAAGAATATCACTTTTACTTCCTCTCCTAGTGTAAGGTAACGCCCCCACCCCACAGGCCCTGCCGGGGCCGAGAGCAGATCACTGTTCGCATCAGCCGTCACCCGAGACCGCTCCGTACTTGTTGGTAAATAGAGGTTCACTATCTGTTGATAATGTGATTCACTTGGGGGGCTGACTTACCTCCTCCACCCCCAGGGCCAACACTGAGAAGGCATCAGAGACCTGGTGCTGCCTATGCTGCAGTACTGCGAGAGAGAGGGATGGGGGGGCGGGCAGAGGAAGAGGAGTGGGGTTAGAGAAGGGACAGGTGGGGAGAGAAAGAGGAGAGAAGGGACAGAGACAGAAAAGGAGCAAAAAAAGAATTAGAGAGAGTAAAGAGGAGAGTTGGGAAAAATGAAAACATTACGAGAGAACATGTAGCAAAGAGGTGGAGAGAGAAGATGGGAGAGAGTAAGGACGCAGCCAAGAGATAGGGCAGAGACAAAAAGAATCGAAACAATACAAAAGTATTTTCCAAACTCGTAAATAACCACGGGCCAAACAACTGATCTGCAATGAAGCATCCGAATCCGGTATATCATGACGTTAACCATGCAATAAAAAATTAATTTAAAAAAAACACCAAAAAACACGTATACACCATGTTGACCCTTTTCCATGCAACGTATTCTAAAACGCCATTCTCATTCATACATTCACAGCAAACCTGTTCACAAGAGTGACAGAAAATGTGGTATTAGTGTTACATTTTTGTTTACATCCATACCCCCTCACTTATGCAATTAAAGGATTCATGACCACACGGTTAAACAAAACGTACTGATTGGCCTTGCCGTGAAGGAGAAACACGTGCTGACACACACACCCCACTTTCTCGAAATTGAAACCAGTGCATGTGTCCGACGAACTTCCTGCCGCTTATCTGAATGCACCAGTGGCAGAAGATAGTCACCATCTTGCAACAACACAATTAAAGGGAGGCATGTCTGTCTCTCCCCACCGCCACATGTCTCTGAGTCTTACTGTCTCATGCGAGATCTCCCTCTAGGAGATAGCTGACACCGACTCCTCCCCTGAGACAGTACGGGAGAGGCGTGTGTGTGCATAGTGAGTGTGTCTATATGTATATATCTGTGTGTGTATGCATGTGTGTGTGTTTGTATGTGTATATGTTTGTGTGTGCATGTGTGTGTTGGTGTGCAAGTATGGGTGTGTCATTGTGTTCACTTGTCTTCATGGATGTGTACACATATGTTTGTGTGTATTCCTATGTCTGTGTATGCATGTTTGTGTGTATGTATATGTGTTTGAGTATGTTGGTGTGCGTGCTTGTTTATATGTGTATGTGGGGGTGGTGTGTGGGTGTGCATGTATATGCATATGTTTATGCATGTCTGTGTGTGTTTGTATATGTTCATATGTGTGTGTAAATGCATGTGTGTGTTTGTATGTGTGCATAGTTGTGTATGCATGTGATCAGAGGGAAGAGTGCACTTGAGGGCAAAGAGGAAAACATACAGGGAAGAGTATGTGAGGGCAGAGAGAAAAATACAGAGGGAAAAGCACATGAGGGCAGAGAGAAAAATACAGAGGGAAGAGTCCATGTGAGGGAGGAGAGAAAAATAGAGAGGGAAGAGCTCATGTGAGAGCAAAGCGAAAAATACAGAGGGTAGGGCGCATGTTAGACCGGAGATAAAAACATAGAGGGAAGAGAGCATGTGAGAGCAGAGAGAAAAATATAGAGAGAAGAACACATGCGAGGGCAGAGAAAAAAATACAGAGCGAAGACGACATGTGAGAGCATAGAGAAAAAATGCAGAGGGAAGAGTACATGTGAGGGAAGAGAGACAAATACAGAGGGAATAGCTTGTGTGAGGAAAGAGAGAAAAATAAAGAGGGAAAAGCACATGTGAGGGCAGAGAGAAAATACAGAGGGAATAGCACATGTGAGGCCAGAGAGAAAAACATAGAGGGAAGAGCATATGTGAGGACAAAGAGAACAAGTACAGGCTATGCCAAGCGGAAGTGAGTGCGTTTGCGATCAAACATCAAAGCGGCGAAAGTGAAAGTAATCGAGCAGAGCATCAAAGGGCTGGGTGAGAAGGGAGGGGGGAATGCAAGGGTCAAAGCGGCGAAAGTGAAAGTAATCGAGCAGAGCATCAAAGGGCTGGGTGAGAAGGGAGAGGGGAATGCAAGGAGCAGAGGAGCAGCTGTGCACGTGCACACCATCGTGCACTCAAGCCCTAGGCCAGCAAAACCATGTGGGTAGCACTTTTGAAAGCCCACTTACAAAATGTCACTAAGAGACAGCTTTCGCTGTCTTAGCGAAACCTAAAAATGAGTCCCCATACAGTGCTCCCTATTCTGGACCTTTTCTTTGACAATATCCATGAATCTCAATCCTTTCCTCTGTCTCCTAGACCATTACTGTGAGGCCCCAGGGATCGAGAAGATTAGGGCTCTGCATCTGAATGCAACCCTGCTGGCCTTCTACCTGCCACCCAGGGCCGGACTGAGAACCCAAGATAGCCCTGGCAATATTGTCGGACCGGCCCCCACCCCACTGGGGGAGGGCAAAGAGGGAGGGCAGTTTAAAGCACTACTGCTAAACAAAACCGGCCCCCAGCACTGCTGCTTTTGTGTTTGGGGGCCGATATTGCAGCAGTGATGCAAAACAGGCCCCCACCACTTCCCACCCTTCCAGCCTCCCGGGTAAACGCCCGATGCCCGTTAGGCCAGTACGGCCCCGCTGCCACCCCATGGACTCAGCTTTCACAAAAAAACTGTCCCTGAATGGTTAATACTGACTTTGAGGTGCCTCTGCCTGGACACAATGGGTGCAGTGGTTGTGCAGAAAGTTAAAAAAGAAACCAGCCTTTTTACCAGCCATTAATTGATTGAGTCACCTATAGCCAGGGCCACTAGAATTATGAGTTTCTGCAGCAGCAGCGTTTTCCACATAATTATCAGTTTACTGCATTTGCTACATAATCCGCAGATTTCAACCAAAAAAACTTAATTCTAGCTCAAATGGAATAAAAGTTACTTAAAGCGTGACAAAGTGTTCCGGAGCATTGGAAGGCCCTTTGCAAAGATTGACTGGTAATCTTGTAGTTGCTTACTGCTGTATTTGGGA
Organism: Triturus cristatus; assembly: GCF_964204655.1. Classification (NCBI taxonomy): domain Eukaryota; kingdom Metazoa; phylum Chordata; class Amphibia; order Caudata; family Salamandridae; genus Triturus; species Triturus cristatus. The sequence continues at coordinate 308,042,770 of NC_140592.1, forward strand.
TTTAAACTGGTACTAATGAGCTGAAATATTTCCCCTGACCGTGTTACCTTGAGTTAAAATGACAAAAATTAATTCTAACCACAAAATGTGGCGCATTGTGCCGCATAATTAACCTTTTCGTGCTGCATAACTTAGTCAAACCTGCTGCATAATGTGATCCTCTTCTGCTGAATAATTCCAGTGGCTCTGCTTAAACCTTCGTGGTGGCAAAGATGTATTCTTTTTGAGATGTAATGTAAGGGTGTTATCAGCTGAGATCTGAATAGTGGAGACACTTACAAAAATGTCTGCATTGGATACAGTTAGATTACTTATTTCTGAAAAGGATATTTTGTAAGAACTTGTTGTATCTCGATCACTGCATCATTTCGGAGCTGCCTAGCTTAGAGTATGTAAATACTGTTTTAAAATAATGACTTACATATTCACAGTGCTTTCTGCCACAGGCTGGGACCTCATAGCACTATAAACAGGGCCACTGGAATTATGCGGCAAGGGACGGCCAAATTATGCAGCAGGGTTGACTAGATTCTGCAGCAAGCAAAGGCAAATTATGCTGCATAATGCTGCATATTTTGTGATAGCTTTACTGCATTATTTTGCATTTTTTACATTTGTTAACACTGTCTTGGCTTTTATTGCCCCTCATAAGTACCACATTATCACCCACATATAGCAATAAGCAACAGAAAGGTGACCAGCCAGCCTTTAGAAAGGGCCTTCCACTGTGCGGTAACATATGTTGCTGCATCTTTGGTAACTTTTGAACCGTTTGAGCTAGAAACAAGTTTTTTTTTAATCTGAAAATTATGCAGCAGATGATGGATTATGTGGCAAATGCGGGCAATCCATAACTATGCGCAAAATGCCAAAACTGCACAATTGCATAATTCCAGTGGCCCTGACTGTAAATACAAAGGTCACTATTCCTCTGCACCAACTAGTGTTCAATTATGTGTTGCTCAGCTTTAACACACACGGATATCTGCAGTGATGGTAGGCGCTAACTTAAGTTTCATAACCTAAAAGAGTGCATTTATCACCAGTTAGTTTAACTTGCATTTATTATTCACTTAAGCTGTTATTGCATTATTTTATACACACTTGCATGACTGTGAAAACACAAAACACTTAGGCTTTTTATATTTTTTATCAACCTCTTTGAACCCTGCTAGAACATCCGGGGCGCTACTAGACCCAAACTTTGGGGGGCTAACACTCCCAGCCAGGGCTGGCCCTAGCACTGGTCGCACACACTGCAACAGTCTTTTTGGCACCCCTCCCCCATTTCTTCCTTCTCCATGAATTCCCTCACTACCACTCACCAATAATGCATCTCATCTCTCTGTAGCACCTTTCAGACAAACATTTAATATTTTATAGAGCTACTCATAGTTTACTCATCCGCATGGTACACGTTCTTTGTAGCAGGCACATTAACCCTCTGCTCTGTGTGGGTGGCAGGAGTGCCCGTGTGAGTTCATGGTGAGCGATGCGACAGTGTGAAAGTAGGGTAAGAGGAGTGACTGCAGGGTGTGTGAGGTGACCATATGAATTTGGGTGTGGATGTAAGTGCAGAGTGGGACGAATTAATGCATGGTTAGTGATGGGCTTGTTTGAGCGAGATCGCAGATTGAGCAGTGAAGGGGACAGGTTAGTGAAGTGTCACATGAGTGCAGGGTGAGTAGTGTGCTTGTGTGACTGCAGGGTGAGGTACAGGGTGAACAGCACAAGTTAATTGTGAGTGCAGAGTGATCGATGTGAGTGCAGGGTGAGCGTGAAAGTGAAGGGTGAGAATGAGGAGTGAGTTGTCTGAATGCAGGGTGCATTCCCAGACACTTGAAGTAAATCGACATGTTATTGACGGCGGCGTAGGGTTTCAGATATAAGTTAAACTATTGCTATTATGGCATTAATCAGGGATCGAGGGTGGAGGAAATAAATAATGTGCTGATCCTGCAACAAACTTCCAGTCTTATGATTAGGGTTGCAAGCTCATAATTTTGATGTCGCAGACGGTACAAAAATAAACAGTCACCTAAAGCCGTATTTTCAGCACTTATCAGTGCGTACTTCGAAAAACAATTATAAATAGAAGGCACTTTTAATTGTGTTCTAGGGCATCCTGAATGATCCATGACTGATAATTAAAGGGAACAAAAACAGAAAAATCACATTACAAATGAATACATACTTTTTTATTTATAACCCTATCTATTGCCAAGACAAGGTCTTTGCAGGCTCTTTAAAGAACACATGGCTGGCATTTTTCTTTTGGCAACCCTACCTTATATTGCTTTTCATGAAATGCATTCTCCCACTAATAAATGTAAAATACAAATGTAAGGAATAGGCAGAGAGGGGGGCCAGGGGTAATGGAACCAGAAAAAAATCTAAACCTCAGTAAGCAGTTTACAAAGGCATCTAAATATGCAAATGGTCTTTAGCGACCTGTGAAAAACTCGGGCGTTGCGGAGATAAGGCGCCCCAGACCCTGCCAAGCCGACTCAACAGCAACTCAAGCTGCAGCAGTCTCTACTAATTCCCAAATGTCTGCCTCTGTCTTATTTCCAAACATTTTCCAACTTCTTCTAAAAATCCCCAAAAAGCTATCTGCCCTGCTAATTACCCCAAACGGACATACTGACCAACCAAGAGGGCAAAACAGAATGTCGCTCCCGCCTGTCACACATTTTAAAGCTCTCACCACAAAAGCGTGATGCTTTTACGAAAACCCTACACTACTCCATCACCACTCTTGCCTGCTGGCACCTTAGCAATCGCAGTCAGCCCCGCTGGCCCTTTCATTTGCCTAAAATAATCTAGTAAACTGTACCGCTAATAAACCCACCCAGCCTGCTCCTTCCTACTCAATCCCACAAAGAGAGGATGTGGTCTCAGAGCTAGACTGACGACTTTGGAGCTGGGAAACCAAGGTTCGAGCCTCCGGGTCAACTCCACACCCTGGGATACTGGGCAAATCACTTAATCTACCCGTGCCTACCCAACAAATTAATGTGTCCTTGTGTAACGTAACTATAGTGCTCATGTAAAGCGCTCCAGTACCTTTGAGTTAGCGCTATATGAATCTGCAACAAAAAAATTGCCTTCACCCTCACTGAGCACCAACCAGCCCATCGCACCTCTATAGCAAACGCTATACAGCACCAAAGCACACCCTGTCACCCACCCCCACAATAGCCGGATGCCCCTTACTTACATCTTCCTGCTGCTTGCTGTTGCCCCAAAAGTCTGATGCCAGCTGTCCTTTCAACACCCAAACAACCTGATGCCCTTTCACTAACCCCGACTTCCTCAAAACTCCCACCTTAGCCTAAAAAAAACGCGGATACTCGATACTGCGATTTCTCCCTTACAAATCTCAAGCAAGTTGCTGCCTCATATGAGACATAAACAAACGTCTCCTATTAGAGCTAGCAGAGCAGCACAGTGTAAGAATAGTGGTACCTAAAAGTCCTCTTTGGGTTGTAGAGAGGCGAAGTAGTGAATAACCCGGTTTTTGTAGGATTATTTCCGGGTCTTTCTTCTCAGGTTACATGGCACTGTTGTTTTAGAGACCTGAGCCACACTAGAAAATGGCACTTTTGACCTGGATATTTGGCGAGTCACAGAGCTGTCTCAGATCCTCCTATCGAGACACTCGGGATGCCGGGGGCTCCTGGGCAGCAGCACCAGCCCCCTCCGCACGCGCTCTCCGGGTGACTCCTGCCTATTTACGGTAGTCGTTCGTGAGTGGTTGCACAAGCATCCCAGCTCTGCGCCTGCATTCAGGAAGTGAGTGAGGTCACTTGTCTGGATTCCACCACTTCCTGGTAGCGCAGGGTGCACAGTGCAGTGCAGGCTGCCTGGGAGCCCGTCCTAAATACTAATCTACCACATAATAGAGAAACGCCTGCAGCGGGCGCAATCGCCTCTTTTGATGTGCATCATTTAATTTAGGAAAGTCTGTGATTTTCAGTGCAGTTTACTGCTAATCCTTTCGTCTTATTTGTTGCTACTGATGGTATGGTTTGTGGTTTCATCTTTAATATCAATCCACCACTCAAATTTCTTTCATAACTCACTATACTAATTCAACTAATTATGGGTTCCGGATTAGCGTGCTACTCGCCGAAAAAGCGCTTCGATGCCTCGTCCGGGGTAGTAAGTGCTATATAAATACAATTACAATACTACAATACAATACCATACCGTAGGCATGGACTTAGCCAACAATACTACAGCATGTGTAATGGCACCCAGCCTCATAGCACCCCGTTTAGAGCCATGTCATCTTAAGGAGCTTGAAGCAATGAGGCGCATTTTCGTAGACAAAAGATGCTGCTCTGTGGGATTTTGAAAGAATATGTGTCTGGAGTGTGGTTCATGTTGGAATTGTTTTGATGTCATATGTGAGGACCAGAGTTCTGCTTTTATCATGATCAGTCGTGCTCAGTCAAGAGGATGAGGTGAAAAGGGGTGACGGCAGGACACAAATCCTAAAAAAAGAAGTGAGGAGACTAACCAAGTTAGGCAGTATGCAAGTGACATCACAGAGTGTGACATCACGGGAAGAGGACTCACAACCCATGACGCCACAAGAAGTGACATCAGATCTTAACACCTCAGACATATATTTAGCAGTTCTATCACATATACATCTGAGTACCTTACAAGATTTAACAAGTGAGATTTTGTGACGGGGTTGTGGCAAAAAGTGATGCAACCGCGACACAAAATCTGGGCTTCAACTTATTCGACTATTTTTTTAAAAAAGCTGCCACAAAGAAATTAGCAGCAAGGAGAAATGTGGCACTAAATCTGTTCTTAATTGGTTGCAAAGTCTGCATTTTAAAATATCTTATTGGGATTAAGGCACCTGCTGCAGAGACCTTTGTGTGCCCAGTATATCGCAGGGAATAATAATAATAATACTAAAATAACTATGAAGGTTAACACATTTGCTGGAGAGATCTGTGTTTTGTCTAGCCCCAATTTAGAATCAAAGTAGCATAGAGGGTTAATGCGTCTCCTGCAAAGCACATCATGTAACATGCAGATGACAGATTTTTATTTTATGTAGCTAGGTTAGTGGGTTACTGCTTTAAACACAAAGATCCTTTTGTTACTTGCAGTTCATAAATTGTAATCCTTCTAATATAGCACAGTGAGCTATGAAGGGTATGTGACTCGTACAGCTTGTAACCCTCACTGTCTTATGTAACACATTCTGTACATTGATTTAAACACATATGATTTATTGTCAATGTATAATGTTTACATGTGATGCCAAGTGCTCTGACATCCTGCATTGGGATGAGTAGCAGTATAAAATAAATTTTACAAAACAGCAGTTTAAATTTTGTATTTGTTTAAATACCGGAACAGACACATTTGACGTTCTTACAGTGCATCCATGTCTCTTATTTACAGGCACTGAACAAAGTCAAAAGCATGCCTCTCTTAAGTTCCTGTGAAGTGATAAGTTGTGTGCTTTTCTTATTCCTCCATTGGATTTAGGTGTGAGGCTCCAGATAGCTGACAGCCAGGATACTCGAACAAAAAGAGGCCCAATGGCCCCTTAACTTTGCCCTTTGTTTTGGGCCAGCTTGAATCGAAAATAACAAAGCTCCCTCCCCACCTGTACGCTGCTACTCGGAACGTAAGCAGATTACATACAGGCGCTGCTGAAAGTGTTCCAGTGTTTGAAACCTACACCGGGATGAATTCAGAATATTTTTATTTTAGTGGAGCCCAACCTCTTGGCAGGGTGGATGGTGTCTGCCCTGTGAAAATCGTGGGTGGATGCCGTCTACTTGCATAAACCCCCGACTTGTGCCTTGGGTGATGGATAGGTCACTTAAGCACTAATGCTGTTTAACAGAAGGGTGAAGAGGCAGAGAGTTCACTGTAGCCTGTGTGAGAAGTAGGTTTTCGTGTTGTGTATATACAACAAAGAAAGCTCAGCCTATAGTGCCACAACGGTGAGACTGTGCATAAGCAAATGTCAACATCTCTGCTGTGTTTGAGTTAAGTTAAAGGTGGGTAGTCCACATGCATTGGTCCATGGCTCTGAGACATCAATCTAATCAGGATCTCTTCCAGTGCTTAATTTGTGAAAACATAAGTGCCAGGGCTCTCGTCATCCTCCAGTGATAGTAACAACACAACTAATGACCATCAAATTTCTATAAGTATGACAATTCAGACTATTTCAGGCCCCCAAAGCTATAAGAATGGCTTGGGCGGCAGGTAACAGTATTTTTTAATGTATATTGAAATAATAATGAACTGTTGTTCTGGTCATCTCTATTAGCCACACGGCGCCACCTTGTGGCAGACTGTCACAAGCGCTGGTTTTGACAATTAAGTGCCGGTGCCGAGCACTGGAAACCACAGCCTCAAATTAAGTACTGATTCTCTCCAGGTTCTTTGGGGTTCTGGTTTTAGTGGTTTACTGAGTATCCCTGGGCTCATTGTAGCATCTCAACTTGAAAGATTTAGTCAGATCTAGCTGTAGTGTGAGGTAAACGTTAAATCAAAAGAAAGGGGGAACAAAAGAGCTAGTTATTTAGAGAGGTACTACTCCTGTGCTCCTTCAAGTACGCATTGAATCAAGGAAAGGAGCCCGTTCCTCTATAGGGCAGATGCACTGCAGGTCGCTATCTGATTAATGTTCAAGTCGCTGGGGGATCTGGAATTGATTCAGATGTAGTGTGGGGTAGACATCGAAGAGGATGGAAGAGGAAGGGGGTAACAATTGATCAGGCGAGGTGCGTCCATTGGGGCGTGGGGGCGTTGCCCCCCCGCCCGCAGCTCCCTCGGTGTCTCTGAACTTAGTTTACTTAAGTTCAGAGACGCCGAGGGTGGGGAGAACTGACAATGCATGTCAGTCAGCATGACGTCGGACCGTGGGCGGTCCGGCGTCATGTTGACTGACATGCATTGTCAGACCAGGCAGCACTGCAGCACAAGTGCGCATGAGTGGGCATGGTGAGCTAGTTTTTAGCCCGTGCCCAGTCATGCGCACTTGTGTTTTCACGGATTTGCGCATGCCCATTAGGAGCCCCTCGGTCTCCTAATGGGCAGGCGGCGGGCGAGGAGTAGGCTGTGCCCTCAGTCAATCCTGGCGCTGCAGCAGCGCCAGGATTGGCTGAGGGGTTGCCACTGCAGTGCTGACGTGACGTGCTGTTCCATCCAGTTTGAAGAGGGCAGAGGCGCCAACGCGGACCAGGAGCAGAGGCGGTCAGGTAAGTTTTACTTTTAATTTTCAAAGTATTCTCCCGTGCGACCCCCCCGCACGTGACCTCCCTCGCGACTGCTCACACGTTCGTTTGCTTATTCTCCCGTGCGACCCCCCCCCCCTCGCGACTGCTCACACGTTCGTTTGCTTCCTTTGCAATCATTTTACGCCCGCCACTTTCAAATGTCACCAGCCGCCCCTGCAATTGATCCATAAAGTACCCTTTCTTTGATGCTGATAATTGGTGATGTTAGGCAGGGCTGAGATGAAACTTGATCTGTTAGACAGTGAGGAGGAGATCCAGCCCTGGGTGTTTCCTTTTATATGGATTTCTTGTATTGTATTATAATTGCATTTATATAGCGCTTACTACCCCCGACGAGGCGTCAATGTGCTTTTTTGGCGAGTAGCATGTTACTCCGGGAACCAATTAAGGAGTCTGTGTGAATTAGTATATTGAAATATGAAAGTGATTTGAGTGGTGGATATGTTAGTCAGTTATTTGGATTGAGAAGGATAGTGGAGGGATAGAAGAGGGAAAATGGTTTGCACTTATATAGCGCTTGCTACCCTCGATGGGGTGCTAAAGCACTTTTTTCGGCGATTAGCACGCTAGTGGTAGTTAACTGTCAAATGCAGCGAAAAGGTCAAATAAAAGGAATGAAGCAATAAAGCACCCGCATTTCTGTCCATCATTGTCTTCGGGGAGAAACCCAGTTTGTTGGCCTGATGGTAGATTGTTTTTTCACGGAAATCAAAAAGCTGAATGAAATCTGCCCTTTATTATCAGTTTTCCAAAAGTGGATCATTCCAGATTGGTCCTTAAGTGACAGGGACTGTGGTAGGTCAAGGGTGTTGGTTTTCAGTAGTACTATGTAGGATATTTTGAGATCTGAAAAGTAGGGAGTGTTTTTCATGTTCAGTCTAGAGAAGTCATTGATAGGCTGTTTTTTCACAGGTTTAAGCAGGACAGAACCCACAGTTCCACTAGCCTTGCTTGACCAGTTCCTGGAATTCTATGGCTAAGAGTTATTTTAAAGAAGCAAACGTCAGTTGTCTGTTGGGTGGTGTAATCAGCTTTGTCTTGGTTTCAGACAGCTGTGGGTTTGGTGTCCCATTGGTGCAAAGAAGTTCAAGTACCTTAGCTTCAGCCACAAAGTGATCTGCAATGGAGTTACAGACTTTTTGACATTAAGGAGTTTTGCATTCTGAGTTACAGAATTCTGTGAAGAACCCGTGGAGTACTCTTGTAAGTCAACTTTGCATGAGACATTCTGGTTGCATTACGCTTTCTTTAGGGTGACGATATAGGACCTATTGAGCCTCGAGTTGGGTTTAGTCATGCTTTGTTCTGGATTTTTTCCATTTGTTTTCGATTGTAGTCATCTTTGATTTGATCTTCTTTCTTCAATCATTGATCCAAGGTGTTTTATGACATCATTTAGGGTGCATGGGTGTTTTTAATAGGGATGAGTTTGCCAAAAGCTCTGGAGAGATAGTCATACATGATCAACATTTGTTAAATGAGCCTTCCTAAAAAAACAGACAGTACATTTTTAATAGGACAATACCAATACTTTTAATGGGTCAGTATTGGCATTTCTACCCATTCTTTAAAAAGCACAGTAGAAGCACTTCTTGGAAGGGCTGCTAAACATTCAGTGGCTAGCCCTGTAACAGCACATCTCAGCAGGGGTGATGTTATTTTAATGGGCATTAAATCACTTCTCAGTAGAGCTAATGTATATCCATGGTTCACCACAGTTGGAAAGTGGATTATTAGTAGTGGTAAATATGCATCTACCAGTGACAATAGTGCCACGAGCACAATATAGTGCTCCAAATAGGTCGCAGAATATTATTCCAATGCTCAACCCTTGGTAGCTTGGCTGTGAGCAGGCAGGCTTAACTTGAAAGACAGGTATGTAAAGCATTTAAACACAAAACTTCAGTAAACAATTAAGACACAGCACACAATAAAAATCCAACAGAAATGTATAAAAATAGGAAATATTTTTATCTTTAAAATGACACCAAAACGAAAAAAGTCCATTGTAGCGAATCTGAGATAAGATTTTTTTTAATTTAGCACTATATAGCACATAGAAACCTGCAGTGCCTGTTGGGACATCTGCAAAAGAAACAATTGATGGACTAGCTTGAATCCAGTGGTGTAGTGAGCACGGGACCCACATCTGGGCATACCCTTCCCACTTTGCGCAACATATGCAAAAGAAACAATTGATGGACGGAATGCTGGACAATGCAAATATTCACCCCCAGTCACAAGGATCTGGGTTTAATCCATCATTCCTTTGCTCACCACACCACCCCAGTTTAGACCCAGCCATATGCAAATCAGTTTTGACTCTGTTCCTTGTGGGAACAGTCCAGCCCATTTGGCACAGGATCAAGACTGATTTACATATGGCTGGGTTCAAATTGGAATGGTATGGTGAGCAAAAAAATGATGGATTTAGGCCCAGATCTCTGTACTGGGGTGAATATATGACATTGTTCTGCATTCTGTCCATCAATTGTTCTTATTGCATTTGTCCCCCCGAGTGGGACGGGTATGCCCAGACGTGGGTCCCGTGCTCTCCATGCCACATTATGCATATGGCTGGGTTCAAACTGGAATGCATGGTGAGCAAAAAACGATGGATATAGGCCCAGATCTCTGTACTTGGGTGAATGTATGACATTGTTCTGCATTCTGTCCATCAATTGTTCTTGATGTATTGAGACATCTGGCCGTGCTAAACTGGGACAAATTCAAAGTTTTAGGCTGACCGCAATGGAGCCCTGCATGGTAGGTCTCGGTCAAAGTTTTTACCTTTTGACTTAGAAACATTTCTGGAGCTTGTCTTCCCGTGGTCCCTCGAAGGTGTCAGCCAGTCCGGATTCGGTGAGGGTTCGCCATCTTGCCTTGGGTCGAGCTCCCAGTCAAACTTATGGAAGTCAGACCTCCAGAGCTTTCCAGCGGGATGAACCAGAGATCTAGGCTGGCTCGCGGTTGATGGTGGGCGGCTTGATTCTCGCGGTTGGTCCCGGTCCCCTTTCCTACGTTCGGACTTAGAAACTTTTAAGGAGTTTTTTCTCCCGGGGTCCCTCAATGCTCTACACCAGGCCAACTTTGGTGAGGGTTCACTGGCTTGGGTTTCGACCAACTCCCGGTGAAACTCTGGAAGTCGGAACTCCTTAGCTTTTCAGCGGGGCGAAACTGGAGGGCAGGCCAGCTCGCAGTTGAGGGTCGCTGGCTTGGCTGGCCAGGTCAGGTTGGTCCAATTATGGAGCTGTTTTTCAAAGTTGCTCCAGCTCTGAAACTTTTTCTTGAAGTTTCTTTAAGGGTCCCAAAGTGTCCAAAACGTACTCCGAGGATCTAGAAGCTCCAAGATGGTCCTCGAAAGTTAGGGACTTCATCTCCCAAAACCACTTGGGCAAAACCCTTACAAATCCACTGGTAGTACTCCAGTTTGGAGATTATTGGTGGTGATGGTCCAGGTGAGCTCTGTTAATCTGTAGCTTGTAGGGAGTCTACTCTTTAGTCCTTATGAAGCAGGTTTGATCCACAGGGCTGTAGTTCCAGTTTGTGCAGCAGGCACAGTCAGTCAGAGTGCAGGGCCTGGTTAGGGCAAATCAAACTTCCCACATGGACTTCCTTCCTTTGTTTCATGCATCAGATCTGAGAGGCACTGCCCCTCTCAGATACTTATTCAGTGTTCTCTGGGGTCACACAGGAGGGCACTCCTGTTCAATGAGGTGCAGGGCAACACCTCAGACAATGATCATTTCCTCCCAAGTGTGGCACAAAGGTCTCCCAGAAAGCACTATTTCTCCAAAATTCAAAATGGCTGAAGTCTCAGCAGGGAGGCAAGAGCTGGCTAAGCCAACCTCCAGGATGGTTTCATCTCCATAGACTCCCCCCTTCCCCCGGCATCTGCACATTCCTTCCTTAAGTCTGCCATCTGGCTGGGTTCAGAGGGTAGAGGCTAACATTAAACTGGTTTCTTCTGCCTGTCACCTTCTTGTTTTGAAGCTCATTGTTTACAACCCCTCTCCCTTGCTCTGGCATTCCTAAGCAGCAACATCCTCTCATCCTAGAATGGCTCTTACACCCCAGGAGCTACTTGTTACCTATCAAAGCAGCCTGGCTAATCCACTTAACTCTGACCAATTAGGGCAGATCACTGGAAGGCTGAATTTTGGCTTACAGACAAAAAGTCTTATAACTTATTTTCTGTACATTTTAGGATAAATTCAACAATAGCAATTTTTCCAACATCAGGACTTATACATCATCTTTAATAAGGACCCTGCCTATATATCTAGGGCCCCCACCCCTGTAACCCCTAAAGGAGACTTTAGGGGTTCTGAATATGTAAAAATATTGCAGATCCTCACCTCACAATGCTCCTAGCACAAAATTCGATTTTAGGAAGCACTTTACTACAATGCAGGAAGTGAAACGTGTAATTTCATTAAACCCAAGGTATATAAAACCTGACTCCCCACCACTGGGACACCTAGGAGAGACCCTGGGGGTACCTAATATGCCCAAAACTAGTAGTTTATTCATTTGTAAGTGCCCCAAACACCAAAGTCGAGTTTGGGCACAATTTACATGTTAAAAGCAGCCCTGCAACACTGGGCTGCTTTTAAACTGACTTCAGGCCTCAGCAGTGCACACATGCAATTGCAGAAAGGGCTGCTGGCCTCTAAACTGCCCTACCCTATTATATACTAGGGACTTTAGGTAGTTTTGATCCCCCATGCCCTATTATGTGCTAGGGCCTTTTAGGGAAGGCCATGCCCATCATAGGGGGACCACTAACCCATAGTATACCCTATTATATGTAGGTGTTTTCACTGTATTCTAAGGGTGTTTTCAACATAGCACCTTCCATGGGCTTGGTTAGGCAGAGTCCATGGACAGTCTGAGTCAGTTACCACTAGTAGCAGTCAGCAAAAAGAAATGGGGGTGCCCAGGGCACAGGATGATTTTACAACAACCACTAACATATTTTAATACCTCTCAATGAGAAGAGAACAGTGACTAAATAACCCTGCTGCCAGCCACTTTCTCTTCTTTAGTGTTCCCTTTGAGGGGGGAACCGAAACGTGAATAGTCATCCCCGGATACACCACACACGTCACTTCGCACTCTCACTACTCAAATGCATCTCGAGCAGCACTGAGCCCTTCAGCAGCTTCCTGCTTGGTTCCCAGCTCCACTGCAACGTGTTCCATAAAAGCTCGACAGTGCTGGCTCCACTCACCCAACATTTCCCTCCACCTGCTTTGCATATTGTAGGACACAGCTGGGAAACAACACCTACAAGGCTGGTGCTCAATACACTATTTTTCACTATAGTTTCTACTACAATATGACCTGACCAGTCCAGTTCAGGGGCCTTTGCAGCTCTTCCTGTGCCCAACTCAGCTTCACCACCATAAAAGTACTACCACATATTACCCCCACAAACTGTAGTCCACTGAACATACCCAAGACCAATGCCCCCAGATATGTGCACGTTTTGGGGTCGTACAGTGCAGGTTTCGATTGGGTGAGGGACTTCAAGGGATAGAGCCGAGTTCCTGTCAGTTTCCATCACAAATATCCAGGGGTTGTGAGAAGCAGATTGTAAGGACAAGAGTGCAAGCAATATGCAGTTAGCTCGAAGATCCCTTGTTTGTTCACATTTCTGGCCCCATCTGTGTTTTTGTCGAGTGTCCTCTGACCCTGAGGCCACTGGGTACTCTGTTTCACGGCTCCTGCTGCTCCTCAGCAGGGTGATGGGCCCTTTTGGACAAGGTGTGGCCCTAAAGAGCTCTGCCTTTCAAAGTCGAGGAGTCCTCCCACTCCTCACCAGCGATAGCGAGGTCAGCACCTCTCATGTTCAGTTCTTTATGTGAGAAGTGATGTTGCAGGCCTGGTATTCGGGTTGTATTTGATTGTGTATCTCTGCATGTACTAGAGTCAATAAATCGCGGTGTGTGCCTGTGCCACAGCTCGAGTCTGGGATGCGCCATGCGTGTTGAATGCACCCTGAGAGTGTCTATATTCATATTATAATCTTATCTCCATTGTAGGGTGGATGTAGGAGCATGTGGTGTGCAGTGTGTGTGTTTCTATGGGATTGGTGCGTGTGTGGCTAATACAACATTTCTGTATTAACTTTTCTGGGGTCTATCTAGTATTTACATCCAACAACAACAGTCCCGGGGAGCCCCTGCTTGGTTTGCAGATGCTAGGATTGGGATAACAATATACATTTCAAGTGGCTTCTGTTTTCTTCTTCTGTCTCTCCCATCCTTCCAAAGTGGCAGCACCAGGATGACGTCCCCAATTCTCAAAAGTGTCGCCAGTACTGATTGGAAGTGTGCTGTACCTTACCATACCTTGTGTCTCTTGTCGGAGGTTTCTAGGCCATGGTTCTGTTCTGTAGAATTAGAGTCCTGGTTGTGTGTATCTGAAGAACATTCAGATAAAACAGTTGGGTAAAGTGGTACCCGGAGGGACGACACAACTATGTGCTGGGCTTCTCCTTGTGTCTGTGGGCCAAAATAAAGGAGTAAAGTTATACCTTCATTGTTGTGGATCCTCGGTTTCCTACCGACTTGTTCAGGTTCATGTGGAACTCTTTGGACACTTATCTAGACTCTTACGAACCTCCATGAACACTACTGTATGCCCTTGAATCAAATCCTGTGCCTTTACTGACGTATCACTTGAATATTTGTATTTAATTATTGTTACCTGTACTAGGCTGTTATATGTTGGGCCTATCAATATCGGACTGCTCTTGTGCCAACATATGCATAGAATTTTGGGAATAAATGTTATAGCTCGACTAACCTTCGCTCTCCCTTTCCTTCTCTTCTCTTCTCTTCTCTTTCTTTTCCTTTTCCTTCCTTTCTGTCTGTCTTTTCTTCTTTTATTATTGATCACTTGGGTTAGTCTCTTGATACCCATATAGACGTAATAACCTCACTTTATGATTGTATATGTGATAATTTTGACTTAGATATCCTATGTTAACCCTGTTACAGTTTTTCTGTCTTCCCTCTTGAAAATCAATAAAGTATTTTGAAATCAAAATAAATAAATACTGGCCCTCCAGAAGGAGTAGTTTCTAATCATTTCAAACTTAACTTAAAGATTCCGCTGGCTGTCAGAGAGATATCTTGATAGGACCAGGTCTCTGTTGATGTTCCAAGAGAGGATAGGATCAAAGGTGTTGTTCGTACAAAAACCCCTCTAGTTCACTGAGACATTCTATGTTATTTCAGAAGACCCCGCTTAAGGGGTCTGCCATTGGATGCGACATAAGGGTTGTGCAGTCCACCAAAGCAGTAGGAATATTATGAGCAGTGCCGGACTGGCCATAGCGGGCACCGGGCAATCCCCCGGTAGACCGCACGGGTGGGGGCCGGTTTTGGGCCCCTGGGGGCCGTTTTTGTTACACGGGCGATTTTGCAGCTATGCTGCAAAAACGGCCCTGTAACAAAATCGGCCGAAAACCGGCCCTGGCAAAGAGCTCGGCGGCACCCCCAACCCACTGGGGGGGGGATGAGGGGGCTGTCGAGCACTTTGCCAGGGCCGGTTTTGGTTCCCAGTCCGGCCCTGAGTATGAGGAAACCAAGCTTGGCAAAGACAAAAGGCCTCGCTTTGTGAGAGCTGCTGGCTTTGTCAATTTCTTTTAGCCATGTAGAACAGTAGTGCAGCTGCTTTGCAGTAGGACTGGACGTTAGATAAAAAAAAAGCTCTATGATGCAGCCAGTGCTGACCGCAAGGGGCAGTGATCTGTTTTCTTTGTGTGGGATTATTCTCTGCCTTCACAAAAAAAAAGGAAAACATTTTCAGGAAGAATTGAAAATAACACCTTGTCTGCAAATGTAAACCAACGAAAGGTGAGCCAAAGGCTGAGTGGGCTGAGCAAAATACACATTAAGCAACAATAACAAAAATAAAACATAATTTCAATTCGTAAATGTGTGTGAAGGCTGCAATCTACCTAGAGCCTGAAGTTGTCAAAAGGGACAAAGATCATGGTATGACTTTGATGTCTAAAACTTACAAATGCATAAAAGGCATTCAAAGAAAAAAAACTCACTTGTTTACTCATCTTACCATCGAGTTGAAGTTCGCCGTGTTCCTCTTACATGACTTCTCCAAAAAGGCCATGGAAAGGAGTGAGCACAGCACCTTTTGCATCTTTGTAGCATCTTAAAACCTGCTGGTGCTTTTATTGGCACTTTTTTTCCAGAGAGGTGGCAGGAGGTGGCAAACAACAAAAGAGGAGGGCGTGGTGAGCAGATGGGGCAAACAACAATAGGGGGGCAGACCGATCAAGCAACAAAGCAGGAGGGGGGCGGGTCAAGCAAGAATGTGGGAGAGGGGAGGAAGGAAGGTGGTGCAAGTAAAAGGGAAAAAAGTACCTATGAAGCTAGCAAACAGTGGAAGGACACTGGGCAAGGGAAGCGTACTTGAACCATGCTTCAGGGTAGGGACAAACACACAGAGGGAAAGTGAAGCCAGCACTTGCTGACCTAAGATAAGCAAGGAAATGAGTGTTGATGAAGCCAACAAATGGTAAGCAATAGGTGGGCTCTTTATCCCCCGTACGTAAACAAAATGTGTCGCAAGCGACCCTGCATGCACCGTCTCAGATGAGACCTAAAGTTTAGGGCGTAGGGGTTGGACGGGGCAAACTGTCAAAGAGTCGAAAGTGCCCACCAAACATACTGAAGGCCCTAAAACAACTAAAAGTGCCCCCCAAACTCTTAGGGGGCACTACAGTGAATGAAGCCCACTCTCTAAGGAGTGGGTGTGGATGTGTCCTGCCTGAGGGGAAGCTGCCTTTACCACGTAGCTTTTACCACTCAGGACTTTGAGCACACAGTCTTTACCATGCTGGTAGGTACCAAATTTGTACATTTACCATGTATTACTTTACATGCAGGTAAGTACTTAAAAAAATACATACTTTTTATGCTATTTTGAAAAAGTGATTTTAGCGATGGGTAGAAGTAAAGGGAGGTATGGGTAATTTAAAAGTTTAGAAGCAGGTAGAGGTGAAGGGAGGTAAGGCTGGTTTTAGGGTTTGGGGTGGTTGGAGGTAAAGGGAGGTAAGGGTGATTTTAGGTTCAGGTGTGAATAGAGGTAAAGAGAGGTGAGGGTGACTTGGGGGTTCAGGGGTGGGTCAAGGTAAAGGGAGTTAAGGGTGATTTTAGGTTTAGGGATGGGTAGAGGTAAAGTGAGGTAGGGTGATTGTCGGGTTTAGGGGTGTGTAAAGGGAGGAATGTGTGATTTTTTATGGTTTATAGAAGAGTAGAGGTAAAGGAAGGTAAGGGTGACTTTAGGGCATAGGGATGGGTAGAAGTTAAGGGTGATTTTAGGTATATATATATATATATATATATATATATATTAAATCCCAATCCTGGCAATAGAACAATAGTCAGGCACAGACTCTGTGAAATGATGGCAAAAAGATGTAGTTTAATCCAACAAAAGGCAAGACGCGTTTCGACGGCGAACCGCCTTGTTCACTTGTCTATAGCACACTCATGTGTCACTTAAGTACAATATAGTTGTCAGAGCAACCACCACTCTGTCATCATAGACATAGAAAACCATGACTGAAACATATGGCATGACATGGCAAAAACACAAACAAAATTGTAACAATGGTGCTAGAATTTAATACATAGAGAAAAATGTGAAAAGCACAAGAAACATGTATTATTAGCATACATATATCTTAGTAACAGAATAACATCTTTAATAAAAACGTTTCTCGTGTGTCTCTGTGTCCCGTAAACAAGTGTAGACATAGAAGAAGAAGTAAAGGTGCCGAAGGGGAGATACCGAGTCAGATTTATGTGAAGTAAACAAGGTGAGCTAACGATAAAATTAAATTTAAGCAGACTACCCTAAAGAATCGGTGAACTATTTACTATCGTAAAGGAAGACGCACTCTTAATGATACTGTCTCACCTGCGTGTCTGCTAAAAAGTGGGCGATTCAAGTGAACACTCGCGTCAGAGACAGGCACGGACAAGGTGGAAAGTTAATGAACAAACCAGTGTAAGCATTTAGGAAACAGAGTGAGTCTAAAATTATCCTAATTCAACGACAAGTGGGTAGAGTAGATGGGGTGCTGCCCAAGTGGGCTTTGAATAATAAAAGGTCCTGATATGCAGAAAAATAATAACGAAACTAGATCACTTAAGCGGTATTGGAACGACTCCCTAGGGCATGGTTATATAAAGTACGCACAGGACAGAGATAACACAGGAAAAATACTTTATATACAGAAAAGAAGTGGGTTGCAAAGATATTGAAGACAAAACAAAATTAATTTGGAAACAATACATAATAAAAGGAGATGTGAAATAGAATGTTGCAAAATACTAGAGAGAAAACGGGAGTGACTGCAGGAGACAGGCTAAAGGTGTACAGTTAGCGCTTCATCTGCATTCATACCATTAGGGATTTTTGAATTATACAGAATGATGTAACGGGATTCCAATCTCCTAAGAGCTAGAAGGCGATTACCTCCCCTGGGGTTTTTGGGGATGCTGTCTACCACATAGAAAGAGAGATCTTCTGCTTTGCCATTGTGGTGAGTGTTTATGTGTCTTGCTACTGGGTATGTGGGGTCATTGTGTGTGATAGCTCTAAGGTGTTGTAGAATGCGTACATGCACAGGATGAATGGTGCTACCCACATACTTTTTGTTACATGTGCAAGTCAAAACGTAGACTGCGAAGTCCGTTTTACATGTGAAATGCCTTCTGATCACATAGGGTGATTGTCTAAATGGTAAAGCGATTTCCTTGGTGTTTTTTCCATGCCTGCAGGCCTTACATTTGGCACATTTAAAGAAGCCTTTAGGCAATCTGAGCCAAGATCCATCAGTTTTGGTTCTGCTAGGGGCGTTGTTTACTATTTCTTGTCTCAGGGACTTGGCTCTTCTGAAGGTGATTTGGGGTTTGTTGCTAATGGTTGTGCCAAGAACAGGATCATTCCTGACTGCGTTCCAATGCCTATAAATGATTTTTCGGACTTGAGCATGGTAGGCATTGAATCCCGTAACAAGTCTCGGGGTGTTAGTAGTGGGGCTTTCTTCAATTACTCGAGGAGTGCTGATCTTAATATCTAGAAGTTCTTTACGGGTTCTGGTGGCTACCTTGGATTTGGCTTTGTTAAGGGTTTCTTGGTTGTAACCTCTGCTAGCTAATCTGTTGCACAATTCGCCCGTGGCTTCTTCGAAGACGGTGTTGGTACTGCAATTGCGCTTCATGCGTAGGCACTCAGCATATGGTATGCTGGTTTTAAGGGAGCTCGGGTGGAAGCTATGTGGGTGGAGTATAGCGTTACCTGCCGTAGGTTTTCTGAAGGTTTTCGATTGTAGTCTATCTCCTTCCACATAAAGTTGTAGGTCTAAAAAATGAATAGTTTCCCTGCTCATGTTGCATGTGAAACTAAGGTTCAGAGCATTCGTATTGATTTCTTTAGAGAACTCAGTTGCACTTTCTTCGGAGCCCTTCAACAATATAAATATGTCGTCAATGTATCTGACGTACATTTTCACTTGTTCTGAGAATACAACCTGTTGTTCTACCCTGAGTACCTGCTCCTCCCACCAGCCCATATGCAAATTAGCATAGCTGGGGGCGAAGCAGGTACCCATGGGTGTGCCCTGCAATTGTTTGTACATCAGGCTATCAAATATGAAAACATTGTTGCTCAGACACAGTTCGGCCATTTGCACAATCATCTCAGTGTGCTGAAACATAGGCATAGGTCTTCTGCCTAGAAAATGGTGGAGTGCTTTGAGACCATCTGTATGCCTGATGCTCGTGTACAGTGAATTCACATCGAGTGTCATCATTAGGAAATCACTTTCCCATTTAACATCATAAATCTTTCTGAGGAAGTCTCCAGTGTCTTTGATGTAACTTGGAAGGCTGCACACAAAGGGTTGCAAAAAATAATCGATGTATCTAGAAGTGTTTTCAAAGAGTCCTCCTATGGCGGCGATGATCGGCCTGCCTGGGGGTTCCGTAGGGTTCTTGTGTATCTTGGGAATCAGGTAGAGCTGGGGTAGTACCGGATAGTCACACTTAAGATATTCAAATTCTTGTTTGGAAATGAGCCCTGTACTTTTCCAGTTGTAAAGGGCTTTGTGGAGTTTTTCTTTTATTCCAACAATAACATTTGGGCTCACCCCAATCCTTGTCATTAAGTTGTAAGGCTTCTTTATTGTATTGTTCCAGGAGCCACAGAACAACATTACCTCCTTTATCCGACCAACGTACCACGACATCATTTCTTTGCTTGATTTTGTTGATCAGTTCATCGTATTTTGTCATTTTGTTGCGATTGCTGTTAGCGAATGTTTTGCTGCTGGTAAGTGCCAAATTTTTGAGATCTTTGGTGATGTTTTCAGCAAAAACATCAATGCCATCCTTTGACATCATGGGTATGAAAGTGGATTTGGGTTTGAAGGGTGTTCTTGTGGTGTTATATATCGGTAGTCCCGGGGTAGTGGCAAAATCAATGAGTGATTCTGGGTTTTGAGTGTTATCCATATGTACTAGATCTTGGAGCAGAGCCATGTCTTCAACTGTCAAGGTGTTAGAATCAATGGGTATTTCGTTGGCATTGTTAGATTGGTTGGATACCTGAAAAAAATATTTCTGGAGTTTAAGTTTTCTAACAAATTGAAACACATCGATTCTGGTTTGGGCATAGTCGAAGTTATTCTTGGCGCAAAAAGTGAGTCCAAGTGAAAGAATATTTTCTTCATTTGGTGTAAGTAACATGTTGGTAAGGTTAATCACTGTATTTTGCGTGTTTGTGTTGCCATTCATCTCCGTTTGTTGTATCTGTATGTACGAGTGTTTTTGTTCTGAGTGTCTCTTGCCCCACCGTCTGTTTTTTCGTCTCCTGTTTTTTGATTTGCAACTGATTTGCCGCTGTTGTTCCGTTGCGGTCTTGGCCTTAAACTTGGAAGTCTCTCCAAACGTAAAAAAACAAATTCCTGTACTACTGTTGGCGCTTTCAATTTCTCTCTGCTACCAGATATACTATATATATATATACCTAAAATCCCCCTTAACTCCCTCCTTTACACACATATATATATATATATATATATATATATATATATGATTATATTAAAAAAGGGTTTTATGGGTCCCCTACTATATGTATATTCATATATTTTGCATATTTCATGCCGGGGAGGATAAGTAGAGCTGGCAGAACTCAAGACAAGATCTGATTGGCTGTCACCACATCAGTAACAATGTGGCGCAAGCTATCGTACCCCACTAGCCTCTAGGAGGAGGTGCGTAACCCGATTTCCTCTTCCCTAGGGGCCAAATAGAAAATAAAGGGGAGGGGGCATACAGCCCACATCCCTGAGCCTCTAAAGGCCCCGGAACCATCATCTCCTGCAGACGATAATATTTCAAAGGAGAGGGGGCACGTGCCCCCATCCCTGAGCCCTGAAAGACACAGGGACACCTTTATTTTGTCCTGGGGAACCCAATCCCAAATTGCAGGCAGTTACCTGCCTGCAAAAGCGCAGTCAAGGAAAACTTGTATGCTCCCACCCAGCGGGAGCTAGGGAAATGCTCCAGCCGGATGGGAGCACCCATTTTCCCCCCTGCTTATGCACTTGCAGTCAGGAAAACAGAGATTGCTCCCGCCAGGCGGGAGCATGGAAAAGTACCTGCTCCCGCTGCACCGAGGATGGGTGCATGTGGGGGGCGGAGCACAAGGGTCCTGAGGCTCCCCTTGTGGCCCCAACCTTTTGTGTTGTGGGTGCCCTGGGTGGGAACTGGGGCACCCACATTAAGCCCCGGGAATTGGGTCCTGTGGGCCAGTATCAGCTCAGGAGGTGCCATGTGCAGCCCACCCCTTAAAAATAAGGCTTGAAGAGGGGGCTTTGTGCCACCCTCTCCTTAAAAAAAGAATTTGTCCACAGGGATGAGGTCCCCGGGGCTTGTAAAGACTTATGGTGGGGGCCACATGCCCGCCGCCCATCACGGCCTGACTGGGAACACAAACCAGCCCTGGTAATACAGCTGGACCGTCCCTGGGGAGAGAGGAGGTGACAGGGGAGGGTTGGTGCTAGTGAGAAGCACTGCTGTGCAGTTTTAGCACTGCTGCCGCTTTTTTTTACAGGGGGCGATATTGCAGCATTGCTGCAAAACCGGCCCCAGTAACAAATCCGACCCCCACCGCTCAAAAAACGGCCCCCACCCTTCCGGCCCACAGGGACAATGCCTGGTGCCCGCTACTACCAGTCCAGCCCTGCCCCCCAATAATTTAGGAATTAAAAATACAGTAATTGCCAGCACCCAAGATGTGGGTGTCCTGGGTGGATACGGGTGCCCTGGGTGGATACCCACACACCCAAAATACAAACAAAAAAGAAAAGAATTCATAGCATTCAAGCGTCAGGTAGCACTCATTTATTATTCACTGCTAGTAGATAGGAGCGCTCCACGATGCCATGCAAATGGTTTTAAAAACATAGTTTTGTAAGCCAGGTGGTGCTCCAAGAATGGGTAGGTGAACCACCAAGCATATTTTTAATGTTGTGTGGAGCTGCAGGGAGTGCAGCAGCCCTCCAGCAAAATTAAGCGGTCTTAAAAAAATTGTTTAATGCACTCCTAGCTGGAGCTCTATGTTTTTGAGCAACTATGGTGCAAAGCCCTCTTGTAGTTTGTTCGATGGCTGCATTTTGCAGCCTGAAAATAAAAAAAAAACTCAAAAGAAGTTTTTTTTTTATAAAGCTTTATTACATTTTTTAATGACAATCACTTTTATTAAACATTGAACTGTGTGAATTAATTAAATATAAATTTAGTAAAATTATTTATCATTTTTTAACAAACACAATACATGCATTCTGACCCCTTCATAAAGCCAACAGGCCTACATTTCAAAATTTTGATATTCTGAAACTTTGACAAATTCAGTAGCTGTGCCTTACATCAAATAATACTCCTTATATTCAGCCATGTGAGTCCACAGGAGTTTGGGTGCCTGGCTGTGCGCACAGTCCCCTACATACTGCACATGGCTTGTGCATAGCCAGGAGGATAGTCACCAGTGGGGGTTGGGCGCAGGCCCTGGCCTGTGGCCAACAATATGCTGCACATGGCCAAAAGCCATGCACAGCGTGGTGTTGGCTGCCTGCAAGGGGTTGGATGCAGGCTTGGCGTTACATATAGTAATAAAATATTAATTTATCTAAAAAAGAACGTAGAAATCCACTGACAAAACCAAAGCTTAAAGTGACGTTAATTAGGAATTGTAATTATATCTTCATTTAGATTTTAAAAAAATGTGAAATTCACTGAAAAAAACAAATGTTAAAGAGACATTATAGTTAGGTGAAAATGTCACTGAAAATAACCATTTTAAAGGAATAAAACCACTGAAATTCACCGATTATAGTTATTTTAAGTAGCTGTAATGCAAGCCCTGAGTAACTATAACTTGCAACCCCACCATGCAGCGTTGACAACAATGATGTAATTTTAGATGTTACAGTCATGTTATCACTGATGTCATAGAACAAGTCACGAGTAATGGAATATGTGAGGTCAGAAGCAGTGCATGGTGAGGATGCGAGTCACAGTTACATTAGGGCTCGAGTTACAGTTATTTGAAATAACTATAACTGACGAATTTCAGTGCTTTTTCTTTTTTTAAGTTTTATATAGCACAAACTCGACCTAAGGGTATCAGAGCGCTTTACATGAGCACCAGATGTGTTACGGATGGACACATTCAATTTTGTTAGACACGGGGATATATATACATCTGTGTAGACACAAACATAAAAATATATATGTATGTACACACACGCACATATATCTTGCATAATGTAATCTGGTGCTTATGTAAAGCACTCCAAAGCCCTATGCAATATAAAACTGTAAAAAACAAAACAAATTTGAAGTAGTTTTGAAATGTGATGTTTGTCGCTATTTTACAATGTTAAAGTACCTTATGTTGTGTTGTGCTATGTGTTTGTGTTTCCCTGTATAATGTTATCAGTTTAAGTTTTTGTTTAACTTATATTGCATGGCACTGTGTTACATCACTTATGTAACATAACGTTTATTGTGTTATAGGCTGTGATATGGCATGTTATCACTTTCTTCTCCTACGCTGTGTAACTTATGTTTTGACTTTGTTGTCTGCTCTTTTATGTATTTTTAGTACACACTTATATTCAAATCCATAGCACTATCCCACTGTTGCAGATTTCCAAATCACACCAACCCTCTTGCATTGTTTGCGAACTGTGATACACGTTATTACCATGAGTGCCTCCTTTGACATCTGCAATAACATCAGTATAATATTTGAGTTGATAGAATCAGCAACAAAGCAATAACAAGCATTGGCATAGCCAATAGGTCTCTCCTTTGGGGCCTCATAAGTGTTTAGCCATGCAACAGTTGCATAACTAAATACTTATAAGGTCCCAAAAGCGAGACCTATTGGCTATGCCAAGCGGCCGTGCGGCCGTGAAAGTGAAAGTAAATCGCGGTAAAGCGTGGCGCGCGCGCCCGCGCACATGCACTGCAGCTCTAGGCTGGCCTGGTAGCACTTTTTGGAGCCCTCTCAATAAGTCTCGCCAGACCAGCGCATGCGCTGGGTCAGGCGAGACCTAAAAAGCAACAAAGATGCCGACAGGGATGAAAAAAAGGACCTCCAGCTCAGCGCGAGCAGTGGAAAGGACCCTAATCAAAAAGAACCAATAAGTAATTGGCCCATGCTCCACGGAAGGGAGAATCAGAGGAGGACATAGTGAAACCGATACGCACTTACCAATCAGGAGCCAGCAAATAAGAGTAACAACGAAGGCAACAAATGGTAAGCAATAGATGAGCCCTAAGCCCCTTTTAGTTAACGTGTTTTAAGGCATGTCTGCAGGAGGAGCAGAATTTGATGCGTAGAAGCCTACCCTGAGTTTTCATAAGTCACAATTATTTCCAAAAACAATATATCCTATATGCAAAGTGTTGCCTGCGTCCAGACCGACTACAAGCGGCAAGAGATTAAATTTTCACGTTGCATCAGTTAGCAACACGTGCGCTGGTGCTCTAAAAAAATCGTACACAAGGCTGGAGGCAAGATGGCAGCACAGGCCCTCACCGCTCTACATGCGGCGGGCCCATGAGTCACTCGGAGCTTTAGAGGAAATCTGCTCCTGCAGTAGGTCCGGGGGCTGCAGCACGGCCCAGAGACCTGGAGAGAGTCTTTAAGCTGCGGTGTGGAGGGACCCAGCGGCAGGAAGCAGCAACGACACCGGCCATGGCCATGCACTGGAGCTTCTCCAGAGGGGTTGCCACAGTGCAGTGGGTGCACATACGCCCATATACCATTTGAAAGGGGGCGCTGACCCCTAGCCCTTGAGGTGGTCGAGACCGGCGGAGGACTGGGGCGCTTTCAGAGGTCTGATTGCTCAGCTGGGCCCAACTCGGTGCAAGATTTCTACAACCTGGCTTGATTTCCCCCGTGTAGCTCAAGATTTACCTGCAGACTACCACACACCACCTTCGCCCACCACCACTCGGCCTTCTACCCCTACGGCCAGCACCAGCACAGAGATCCCTTCAGGCCAAAGAACACCGCCCGTGAGTGCACGTGCACCCTGATGGCCTGGCTGAACGAGCACCGCAAAAACCTGAGCAATGGCGAGAAGATCATGCTCTGTAAATATGTAATATATATTTGTCCAACCCAAATCGCTTCAACTTTTCTTAAAATATAATGTTGAGTGAATTTGAAACTTGTAGATTTGTAACTAACCTCTAGAATCCGTAGTACACATATGTGCATTCTACCATTCCTATGTGAGTGTAGTGTAGAGTTTCTTTCATGCAATTCATGTACTCTGAAGTCCTTATGTAATGTAACTGGTTCTACTGTAAAGCACTCTGATACTTTCAGGTAAAGTTTTCACGATATAAAAACGCATCAATAAATAAATAAACAAAATGTCTTGCAAATGACAGCGCATGCCCTCTCTCAGATGAGGATGAGACCTCGCAAATATCTTTTAAAGTCTTTATTGCATCCACCAAGTTAAAGCACAGCCTCTCAGGTCGAGCCACCACACCAACTGCCCCATCAGTTTCTAGGGCTACCCCACCATTCCATCACATGTAATGGGGATTAAAGGACCAGTGCAGGGCAATTGACAAGAAAAACCTTCAAACCGGTGGTGAAGCCACAACTGGGATGGAAGAGGTAATGGTATCATGGACATGGTGCTTCCGCTGGTACAGCCGTATGATGGCAAGCATGCCAGTTTTAATGTGTGCCTGCCCTTTTCCTACTGAGAACACTAGCAGTAAACATTATCCAAAAAGGACATTTACCAGTGGCCATTAGACACCGCAAGATCATGTTTTTTAGTTAACTAGTAGGGAATGAGGAGCTATATTAATGACTCGTTGATGAATAATGCCAGCTAGATGATTGTTGCATCCAGGATTCCTGTTCCTGCTTCCAAGAAAAACAGGAGTGGACAAGAAAAGGCATGGCAATCAGGACCAATATATGACAATTCTGGGCTAAATCTGTGCCAGGCAAACAAGGTCAGCAATGCTCCCTAATGTGATTTTGCAAGGCCTTCCTCTGATTTCTAGGACAATCCTTCTTCATCAGGGACTGATTTCAAATAAACATGTTTCCAAAGATTTACACACACACACACATAGAAATATTTATTTATTAGCCGTTTTATGTTGTGTGAAACATGCCCATAGAGTATTGAAGCGCTTTACATATGAACAAGCATCATCAGAGCCAATAGGTCATGCTTGAATTTTGAGTTCTGACTAAAGGGTCGATTACGATGTCGGTTGGAAATGCTTCAAACGGTATTCGGTTCGTCCGAATCCGATTCGAAGCCTTGTTTCCGACCGATTCGAAAACATTTCTGACCGACTGATTCCGATGGTCGGAAACTGTTCGGACTGTCCGACTCAGTTACCACTCACATCTGAACGGCATTGGGAGACACCAAGTCAGGAAGAGCCAACTCGTACGTCTCTACGGGCCGTGTTTCCGACCGAGCAATTACAATGTCAAATTCGGACAGCTTTTTCGATCCAGTCTGCTCGACACGGATCAGCTGTTGGAATCTGACTATGGGGGCCCATAGCAGGCCCCCATTCACCCGGAGGCCTCATGTTGGGGCCAGTGGGGGTACCCAAGGGACCCCCCCTTTCCATCCATGTGCAGTGTGGCAGGCACCATGGGGTGCCTACCACAGGGCGCAAGGTTTTCTGCAACCACCTCTTTTTTTCAATGGGAGCCTGTGTAGTCGGTCAGAACCCCGACTCCCATTGAAGTCAATGGGAGTCTGACCGAATGGTGTTCGGAACCATTGTAATCGGTCAGTCGGACTCCCCAAACCCGAGTCGGTTGGAAACCATTCCGAAACCGATTAGGTCGGAATGCTTTCCGACCAACATCGTAATCAACCCCTAAATATTTTTTTTAATCCGACTGAAAAAGGAAAAAAACATTGTTTTATGTTCACAGTACATCTATTGAATACCCAATTTACCATCATGACTCAGTGTACATTTGAAATGTAGAGTAGTGCTCTATGCTCGTCAATGCACCCACTACATTGGAGGAAGAACTATGCACTATACAGGTAATAGCATGTGCTGAGAGAGAAATATTTTTGGGAGCAGCCAAAGCACACTCTCTGTGTAGATTTAAAAATGTGCAGCAAACGTTCACACAAAAGTTAAGCCAGACTGTAAAAATGCAGTAGGGACACCAATGTCTACAGTCAAGCAGTAAGTGCAATACAGTAAAAAATGTTTGGGTACAGTGAAAATCCTTCTGCTTGAGCAGAGGAGTTCGAACTTTAAGAAACCTACTCAAATGGTTGAAGCACACTGCACCAAGTGGCCAGCAACCTCTGTCACTAATGTTGCTTTTAATATGTTGTACCCGTGAGGCCTGTATCTGAAAGCCTAATGAAATCAAATCAGCTACTAGTATCGTCATTGATTGACAGGATAAATTGATGATGTCATACTTCTTGTTAGTGGAACATCAATTTGATCGAAGATACTGTAAGATATTTAACACAGCCTGGTAGACACAGAAACAAAAGCAACAGTTCATTTTTGCAAAAAACAACGAAATACAAGCATTGGAATAGCCAATGGGTTTGTTTTTTGACCTGTATGAGTTTTGTGTAGTTATGGTGGTATATTCTTGCATGATATGTTTGACACACAAACATGAAACCAGACCCCCCCCTCCCCATGCACATAAACAATAACCAAATGCACAGGAACATGGGTAGTCAGACATCACTCACAGGGGCACAGGTGGATGTTGGTTGAATGCATTGAGGAGAACAGCATCCTAGACCCATAACCAGTCCGGGTTCCTCAGCAACCACAGTACCAAAACTGCCCTCATCGCCGTCACCGATGACATCAGTGCCCTGCAGGACAACGGTGAAACCACGGCCCTCATCCTCCTGGACCGATCAGCCGCCTTTGACACTGTCTGCCATCGCACCCTGCGCACACGCCAACGCAGGGATCAGAGACAAGGCTCTGAAATGGACCACCTCCTTCCTCTCCGGCAGAACCCAAAGCGTCCGCCTCCCCCTTTCCCATCCGAAGCCACCAAGATCATCTGCGGCGTACCCCAAGGATCATCTCTCAGCCCGACGTTGTTCAACGTCTATATGCCACCGCTCGCTCATGTCGCCCGACTGCACGACCTCAACCTCATCTTTTACGCCGACGACACCCAGCGGATCCTCACCCTCACCAAGGACCCCTCACCGCCAAAACCAACCTCCAAAAAGGAATGAAATCTGTCGCCGAGTGGATGAAGAACAGCCGCATGAAGCTGAACTCGGACAAGACGGAGGTCCTCATCCTCGGCTCCACCCCCTCGGCCTGGGATGACTCCTGGGGGCCAACCGCACTGGGAGCAGCGCCGACCCCCACTGACCATGCACGCAACCTGGGGTTCATCCTCGACTCAACACTCTCCATGAACAAGCAAGTCAACGCCGTCTCGTGCTCCTGCTTCAACACCCTCCGCATGCTCCACAAGATCTACAGGTGGATCCCCACCAAAACAAGAAGAATGGTCACCCAGGCCCTCATCAGCAGCAGGCTGGACTACGGAAACGCCCTCTACGCAGGAGCCCCGGCCAAACTCCTGAAACGACTACAATGCATACAGAATGCCTCCGCACGCTTGATCCTCGACATCCCTCGCCACAGCCACATCACACCCCACCTGAGAGACCTGCACTGGCTTCGCGTCAACAAGAGGATCACCTTAAAGCTCCTCACCCAAGCACACAAGGCACTCCACAACACCGGACCGGCATACCTCAACAGTCGACTCACCTTCTACACCCCGAACCGCCAGCTCCGCTCCGCCGACCTCGCCCTCGCCACCGTCTGCCGCATCTAAAGAGCGACCACCGGCGGCAGATCGTTCACCCACCTCGCCGCCAAAACCTGGAACACCCTCCCCATCCTCCTACGGCAGACCCAGGACCTACTAAACTTCAGGAGGCTACTTAAGACCTGGCTATTCGAGCAGTAACAACACCCCTGTGAGTAGTGCACTTTACAAATGTTCTGATTGATTGATTGACTGACGTCAGTGGGTGCATACAATGGTAGGAGGGTGTGATTGCATAGCATGATAGCTGGATGAATGAATGCTTAGATACGGGTTAAGTCATTTGTACTTGGAGGAGGGTGAATGATGGCTGCGTGGGAATAGGTGGATCACTCTTCAGGCGTGGGTAGATGTTTGTGGATGGAATGAGAAATATATGAGTACAGGAGTAGATTAATGCATGGAATAATTTATTTCAGATTACAGTGATCTGCTAGTGAGCAATAGGTAATTTATGAACAAGAAATAGTCCGCAAACTTACAAGATGCCACTATACTAGTTTGGAAAGGATGGTCACTATGGATTTACGTTCTTCAGATACCTTGTGAATCATTGTAAAGTAAGAAGCCTCTGCATAAGACCTTCCTTTGGTGCGAAGCAGCCCACACATTTCAGATCATGAAAACATGACTTTTTGATCCAGTCAGGGCCCTGAGATCTGGCAAATCTGCCTCGATCTTTCAATAGAAAGTGTGTCTGATTAAACATGGTGGAAGAACATTGAGACATATGAATATTATCAAAATAAATACTGGCCCTTTTCAAGAAAACCATCAATCAGAAAAGCTGAATGCAAACCACCCCATTTATATCCACAAAAGACCGAGCCAATGTGGATAAGTATAGCACAAAAGGGTCAACACTTTAGGCCACTGCACTCTAGCAGAGAAAAACACGACTGTGATCTCCAATGAGTGATACTGATGCCATGTAACACAAGTAATAACCCAGCACCTGGTCATGAAACAGATTATGTGCAAGAGCAAGTGACAATTGTAACTATATGGACTATGACAATCATCAGAGATTAAATTGCTGAACATATATGGTCACTTGTGTTGAAAATGAACGAATCTACTCAGTGTAGGTAGGCATTTTTATAGCCAAGAGAATAGGTTAGAGGGAGGTTGTCAAGATCATGCATCGTTATAAGAGGAAATGTTTTCACACGGAGTAGAGCAGAATGTGCATGAAATCCTACATAGTAGAAAAGCACACATTCCACTTTTGTATGAACCCTCCAAGAGGCATGAGACTGTCATGAGTAGCAATCACACCTGAAGACACTATGGTCATTATCGGCTGTACAAAGCGGCCTGTTGCTGCTTGGTCCAGAATCTATCAGAGCCCAAGTGGACCTGTAGAATTTACAGTGGTGATTTGAGGTTTACATGAGGCACTAGGAACATTGATATTAATACGAAGTCAAGATCCTATAGCCCTAAAGAAGTTCCTTGGGTTAGGAACAAAAACGCATTGGCTGATCTGTAGCTTTGACTACAGGTAGTAAAAATAAAATATTATCTTGTTGATACAAGCATTGGATGGGGCACATCAATTTGTCCTGAGAGCACCGAATGAGCAGCAACATTGATTTTTTTTTACACATAAATTACTGCTGATTTAGTGAGCACAGCCCCACTCAACTCAAATAAGTGTTCAGGGTGCATCACCTTGTTTGGGTAACAGAGTGCTTAAAAATCTGTATATATAAAGTAAATAAATACATCTCTCCGGCAGTTGCCCAGGTTGGATAACTCTCCTTTTCTGGTGTATGCTGCTTATCAGTGGCCAGGCTACATACCTTCTTCATACAAAAATGATTTTTTACCTGAATACATATCTTTCCATTAACCATTAAAAAACGGATCACTGGTAGTTTGTCCCATATAGGAAATGTTCTTTTGTAAAAAATGGTCACTTCTGTGAGATCCTGCTCGACCACTCCTTTGAACCTACGAGCATCTATATAAGCAACTGCCATGCCCTCGATCCTACAAATAAAAGATATGAGAACAGTAACATCTTACAGTTTGGTCCAATCTTCTTATGGTCTCTCAACCAATAACTCCCTTGTATACATTCTCATTTTGGGATTTAAATCTTTTGGTAGAAGAGCAATCTCTTTTTCCACATAGCTCACTGAGATTTTTTCTGACCCTCATTATTTTGCCGGGGGTTGCCACCCACCTCAGCCCTAGGTTTGAGGTGTGATTTAGGTGGTCGAGTTCCCAAGATATCAAACTAAACAATCACTTAATGAAAACAAAGTCGACAAAACTGTAAATGACACTTACAGGTGTATAGTAAAAACTTCATGAACCAACAAAAACTGTCGAGTACGATTTCACTAACTTTATTGTATCTCATCAGGGGAAAGGAGTCCCAAATCACAAGTTATAATAATTATTCACAATATCACATCCAAGAAGTAGTTAATAAGCAAAGGGATATCGTAGAACGTTCCCTGTACCAACTCTGGGATGGAAAGATTCCATACCACTTGCTTAAGAAGGAAACATAAAAGTCCACTATGGAGAAAACAATAAAACAACGACACTAGTCTATAAACAAGAAGTACTCTTCTGGCAGCTAAAATAAACACATGCATCACATTACGTTGTAATGACAGTTTTGCCAGCCTTGTGACAACCTGCAGTCACTGTAATAGTGCTAATGCCATACATAAAAGTGTAATGACCTTTCACCTGGTTTGACAGGTTCACTTAGGCAGCTAGGTTAGACTAGTTTATAGGCAGTGGCCATTAGATGTATGCTCCTGGTTCCTGGTATGCGGTATAGATGCTTGCGTCATCAAGAGATTGCATTCTCGTTTGCGTAGATATAACCACATTTTTCAGGAGGGTGACTCAAAAGTCTTGTGACCTGAATCGTAGCTGGTTCCCCATTAGCTAAGAGAGTTTGTCTGTTAACTTCCGAACTGTTATAAATTATGCGGAGAGATCAGGCCATGGGGCTGGAAGGAATATAGCATTTTTTAATTATATCTGGGAATGAAAACCCTACGTCAATGGTATTCTGACACATAGTCTAGAGAATCTAACACAGTCTCCATTACGGCCTTGGCCCCCCCAGGTCTGCTTAGAAAGCAGACCTAGGGTCCGTCCAGCCCACTCCACCCATGTGCTGGAAGTCCTAATTGTTCTGTTACAGGATCAGACAAGTCTGAAGGTGGGGACCAGAGAAACCCTGACATTGGTGGGCTCACAAGACTCCCATAAAGTAAACTGAAAACGCTGCCAGTGAATCACGTTGAGTAACATATATTTAAGCAGTTCATCCTGCTGTTCCACTTGTGCCCAGGAGCGCTGGTGATGGAGGGTAGAAGTTATCATGCATCCATCTTCACCAATTCCTACCTGTGAAATCAACTTACCACACCCTGTTTAATGGATGAGACAAAACAAAGATATGTGTGCTTACTGAGAAACATTTCATTTGCACACTCATGTTTAGATACTGCATCGTAAAAGCATGCAGGATGTTAGAATATATGATATATGTAGCAATGAGAAACTGTGCTAAGAAACGATAAAGTTATGCTGAAGCATTCACGTGTTTTAGAAGAAAGAAAAGATGAAAAACAAACTGTAAACTCTAGAAACATAATAATGTGCAGTGACAAATGTATTACCCTGAACTGTACAAGAAACTCACGTATTTACACTAATTGAATGTAAAGAATGCATTTAACAAAGAGAACTGACATAGAATGTTATAGGGCTTCTGTAACGTAATGTACCTATATTTACAAACATTGAAAAGTGAAATGTTGATATTTAAACATGCATTGTAACGTACGAATAATGACTTGGGAGAGAGAACCTTTTAGTATTTTAATTAATAAGAAAAGATTAAATGCATTTAGTAATGTGTGCACCTTAATAATATTAATATTTCGTGATATACCAGATTTCTGCTTAGGCCTCAAAATATTTTGTTTCCTTCACTAACTTTACGTCATGAGGAAACTGCCACCCCAGCCCTATGAGAAATGTAAAGTTTCCATTTGTATTATCATTTACAATGGACTCACTTCTCCCATGTAGCACACTCTATTGAAATTGTAACAACTTTGTTGCATCCCAGTCGAAATCCGTCTGGGAACGGACTGATGACAGATGACAAAATGTACTGCATACTTCCGAGGATTTTGCGAGACACTAACTGGAATATAATGATCCTAAAGAAGATGCGAGAAAAGGATTACTTAATTCTTCCGGATTTGTATATTTTACCGATCACCACATAACCGCCCATCGTGAGTGCCCAATGAAAACCCCATGGACTGATGAAATCAATACTTTAAGGGGTGTAAGACCGGATGTATTGGAGTATAATTGACAAAATGAAGGCGGAGCCAAAGCCTGGCTGGCTGTCTGACCTTTCCCTGCTCGTCATGCTGTTGGGTTTTTCTTTGATCCATGCATGTTGTTTGTCCTGAAATTTAATTCTTTCCTTGCCCCTAATCACTCGTTCTGAGTGGCATGGACTTGAACAAACTGATCCTTAAGCGAACTGAGACCTCATCCTGTGTTATTGCCAGCTGGCAATCGGGCACAGGGAGATAACCTTTCTCGGCTGAGTAATTATTCAGACTCCTGATGTGGCAATCGGAGCTTCATAGCGGTCACAAAGTGATTTCTTGAGGACAGAACCTGGAACGACATTGATTGGTTTGTATGAGCGTCACTGAACCTGGAATTGCTTACGTACTGTGTGGTTTACTGTGCAATTTCAGCGTGTTATTAAAATCTGATCTTTAATGTATTTCTGTTCATACTGCATTCTTGAGGCATTAGATCAATGTTTTCACTATATTACCTTTATCGATTTTGTCTCATTCTTTTAGTGATATTCTTTGTCTCTAGTAATCTATATCAATGGCTGACACCTTAGTTTGAAATAACAATTATCTATTCCAGGTCCCCAAAGGATAATTGTTCATTCCCTGAATATTCTAGTCCCTTATAGCTCAACGCAAGGTCCATCGGAGGACCTATATGATGATGGTAGCTGTTGGTAGTAGGTTCTAACTGACAAGTGATATATAATGAGAAATGGGCCTGATGATTTTGAGTTTAAGCTATACCAGAAGGGGATAAGTGATAAGTACGTTTTTCCCCAGACCTTGCTTGTACTGACTGGCAGTACGGGTACGGGAGATGCTGCAACATCCACAAGATCACCCTCCAGGAGTTAAAAGGGGAATGAGCCATATAGAGGAAATTACATTTTGGTTTTATCTATGAATTTGTTGTGAGTTCAAAGACAGAGGTCAAGTGTCTTTCTTATCTTCTGACAAAATGCTGTTTATTTAACATAGATATTGGTGTTTATTTTTCCTTTCCTTGAGGGCAACGGGAGGGAAATTTGTAATCTGAATCAAGTGAAAATCTTGCTGGAGGGGGCGTGGCCTGACACAGATGGAGTAGGAAGAACTGACCTGTGCTTCCGGCGGCGAGCCCCCACCCGGTGCCATCCTGACTATTTACATGGAGCTTGAGGGCCCTTATTTCTCACGTTAGACCCTGGGGACAGAGGAGGCTGCTGCTCCCCAGAACGAAGCTCTGCTGAATGGGCCGGGAGATCTGACGCTGGAGTGAAGTGAGGAACGGTGTGGTACTGGCTGCAAAATGGTGCCCCCAGCTCCCGCTTAGTCTACGAACTGTACTGCCCCATGGGGGCCAGCCACTTGAAGTCCTCTGGGGGCATCGCCCGATCGAGTGAAATCCCGGCAGAGCCTGATCCACCCTGAGTTGAGGGGACAGAGGGAGTGCCGATTGAGAGCCGGAGCCTGGTGAGGGCCCATCTGCCGAATAGACTGGAGGCCTGGGCCGGGGCCATGGACTGGTAGAGAGCTCTCCCTACGAACTACTGGGATGCGAGAAAGGAGTCTGCGCTCGCCGCAGGGAAAGGCCGCGGGCTTGCTGCGGAGGATGGCAGTGAACCACCCCAGTCAGCGGACGGAAGTAGTGCGGGGGACTGCGGTTGCCCTTGAAATCGGAAGCCTAAAGGGCTTGAAGGTGAGCCCGCGCCCTGTGCATGAGAGATAAGCAGAGGGCCTGCACCGGCTGTGTGTGCCACCAACTGGGTATCTCCCCCTTGCCCCCTCCTGGCTTAAGTGCTACTGGCCGCGGGCACCAGAGAGGTGGGGCTGAGGCCCATGGGGGGACATTCTGCTGGTGGACCCCGAGACTTTACACTGAGACTGGCCTTGAGTGCATAGGCCATTGAAGCGAAGCAGCAAGTTTGAAGGGGCTACAATGAAGGGCCGGAAGGGGAGTGGCCTCTCATCATCAACGGGTCAGGAGGGAAGTTAACCCCCTCCTCGAGGAAGCTGAGATGGAAACGGCCCGCACAGGTTGTGCGAGGGACCGGGAAGATGGACTCCTGATGGGAGAAGTCTAGTCTGTGTGCCAGAGTGTGAAGAGGAGGAAGGCCAGGAGGGAACACCCAGGGGGCACAGCAGCAGCGGGACCCTCGATGTGGAGGACAGTGAACATGGGAGGGGGAGTGCCCCGCACCTATACACAAGCTAAGCGTGAATAAAGAGGATGCCTGGACACCCTGAGAGGTCGCATTGCACTGCAGAACGGATGAGGAGGGGCTGCTTGGCCTTGTTGCATCACTACAGGCTGGAGAGATTCACCACCTTTGGGCCACCCTGAGGATCAAAAGGTGATATACGGAGACAGGGAACAGGCCAGGGGGGCTGTCTGAGGGGGCCCCCACTACAGATCTACTTTTCCAGAGGGCCAGCGGAGGTGGGCGCAGTGAAATAGCACCAAAGACCGCAGGGAGGGCTGAACCGTTGCTGCAGGGAGCTACCACCCACCGCTCGTGGCAAAATGAGGAAAACTGTCAGAAAGCAAGATCCTGAACCCAAGACTCGATAT
The DNA here is from genome assembly GCF_964204655.1 of Triturus cristatus. Taxonomy (NCBI): domain Eukaryota; kingdom Metazoa; phylum Chordata; class Amphibia; order Caudata; family Salamandridae; genus Triturus; species Triturus cristatus. Next base: position 308,078,451 of record NC_140592.1, read on the forward strand.
CGGAAAACACTGGGGGAACTACCCTGGAGGGGCTCAGTCACCCATCACAGCAGGATCCTCCTGATGGACCCACGCTGCAGGATATCCTCCATGCCATAATGGCCTCAAGGACAGCCGTAGAAACTAAAATAGACACCCTCAGAGAGGATATTGGACTCCTAAGGGCATACCACCGCCATCTGGTGGAATGAGCCACCACAAATTAGAGTGACATAGCAGACATGGGGCAGACACTGACTTCCATGCAGAAAATAGGTTGCGCCGCAACAACCTGAGAATAGTGGGACTCCCAGAGAAAGTGGAAGGCAATGATATGGTCAAATACTTTGAGAAATGGATCCGGGCGAAAGTGGCAGAGGAAGGCCTGTCTCCATACTATGCACTAGAGCAGGAAGGCATGTCTCCATACTATGCACAAGAGAGAGCCCATAGAGTGCTAGCAAGACCCCCTCCCCTAGAGGGACCACCACGGCCGGTGGTAGCAAGGTTGCTGTTCTACAAGGATCGGGATTATGTGCTTCCCCGGGCCTGGCAAAAGGGCCAGTTAGAAGTTGACAACAGCACGGTCAGAATGTTTCCAGACTTCTCGAGGGAGGTTGGGAGACAGCGTTCATCTTACCTGGTGGCAAAGAAAAAGATATATCAAATGGAGATCCAATATGTGATGCTGTTCTCTGCGAGTCTCAGACCCCACGAGAGCGATGTGAGATGAAGACTGGCCGACAACAAGAGAGGAAGGGCAGATCCCTGGCGGCCCCTTCTCATGCTGAAATGCAGCAGGAAAGGGACAAAGTGGTGGTAGCGATCACTTCACTCAGCGCTTCTGTAACCAGCGAGACGTCCGCATTGACTGGGGATGACACCAAAGCCTCAGACTCAGACCATAGTTCCAGTACGATTGGGGGTCCCACTCAAGAGCTCCCGTTGGTGACCCCCAGGACGGCCAATGACATAATCTGAAAACTTATTTGGCATGCATGTATTGAGGGGGATGTGGGGTTAGGGGTACATGAGTCGATAAGTGACTACTGCAGGGCTAAGCTGGGTCTCTGAGGCCGGCACATATTGTAGGCATCTTGAACAGTGGGTGGGGGTAAGGTCCTGAGGAGTTGTGGGCGATTAGGTTGCCCACTGCATACATGTCTTACATGGTCCTCCACGAGTACTCTTCAGTTGCACAGTTTGCACAAGTTTGGATGGGGGAGGACCACTCACTTGTCCTGGGGTGTGGGCATTGGGGGGTTACAAGGTTATTAGTTAGGGGAACTGCAGAAAAGGCACACCGGGAAATGACATGCCAGGGGATGACAGTTGGCTCCCATCTTCCTGGCCAGGAGGCATACAACGAAAGGGGACAGGCCAGGCCCTACCTGACGTACACCTATGGAAAACGTCACAACATGGTCTCTCATGGAACATTAGCGGGATGCATACTATGAGCAAGTGCTATAAAATATTCTCCTACTTCAACAGGCGAGGGGTTCATATTGCTCTTCTGCAAGAAGCACACCTACTGGCATTGGAGGGGCCAGTCGACAATGTAGGTGGCGGGGCTAGGCATACTACACCTCTTACTTGATGTTTGCCAGGGGGCTGGTGATCTGGATCAGGGGGAGATTCCCGTCCAACACATAGGGGATTTGGTAGACTCAGAGGGCCGGTATGTGGTGGTCACCGGCAGACTGGACGACCAAGACATGGCGATAATCAATATCTATGGTCCTAACACAGACCAGGGTGCTTTCCTGTCTGGTTTATCAGGCACCCTGGCACCATATCTGCTTCATTCCATGATCCTGGGGGGGGACTTCAATTGTATAGATGACCCTCTGCTGGACCGTTCCCATCCCCCGCTCAGAGACACTCCTGATCTCCGAGTAGCGAAGACCTTCACAGAATGGTAGGACAGATGGGGGTTACTAGACACATTGCATCCAATGACACAGGACGATTCCTATTTCTCACATGTTCATAACCGACATGTACGACTGGACACCTTTTCATGTTTACCGTATGTCCATGCCATTGCCCATGCAGAATACCTGACACGCACTGTGTCGGACCATAACCGGGTCCTTTTGCAGTTGCAATGGGGAACACCTCGCCAGACAATACCTACCTGGCAGCTCAAACCCGAAACGCTGGAAAACCAGGTCTTCGTGGATGACATTAGGGGACACATAGTGCAATGCTTCAAAGACAATGCCAACACATCCTCGTCCAGACTGATAGAATGGGCTGCTTTTGAGGCGGTAATTCAGGGTCGGTGCATGGTGACGTCTATCGGGGTTCACCGCACCCTAGTGGTTGAGGTGGAGGAGTCAGACCAGGAGCTACGGACCTCAGAGAAACCAAGACCGGGACGCCTTGAGCTTCGACATGCGCTGCTGGACAGTAAGGAGATGGTGGCCACCCAGGTGGAGTGTTTGAGGTGTTTTGATTATAAAAAAGTATATGGAACAGACCCATGCGGAAAGAGATAGGGCAGGTTCCCTGCTGGCTTGGTTGGCTAACCCGGCCTTTAGGGGCTCACCAATAGTAGAAATAGAGGATGATGCCGGACACCGACTGTATAGACAGGAGGAGATCAATAGGAGGTTCCTGGGGTTTTATGCAACCTTATACAGAAGTGCCGTCGGATGGGGGAGAGGACGATAGTGGAGTTCTTTGCGCCGCTCTCCCACCCTGACAGAAGAGGAAGCAAGGACTCTGGGGGCAGCCAACACTGTAGAAGAGGCGAGGTCAGCCATTAAAGGTCTTGCCAGGGGTAAAACTCCAGGAACTGACAGACTTCCTGTCGAGTTCTATTCCTCCGACATTGAGAAGTTGGCCCCGAGGTTGGTGGACAAGTTTGTGGCGGATGGAGCGGATGGCGCTCTACCCCGTACCACGCAGGAGGCACTAGTTGTTTCCCTTCTCAAGCCGGGTAAATCACCTTCGGACTGTAAAGCCTACAGGCCATGATCTATGCTTAATCTGGAATTTAAAATTCTGAGTAAGATAATAGCGGCAAAACTTCTACCATTTATGACCACCCTCATACACCCGGATCGGGCAGGGTTCATTCCGGGCCGCAACACAGCGCTCAATAAATGACGCCTCCTGTCCATAATGGAGGCACATGGGCATGAGGGAGGGGAGGGGCTGTCTTCGTGATTGAAATAGAATGCCTTCGATAGCCTTTAGTGGGGGTTCTTATATGCAGTCATGGAACGTATGCAGGTGGGACAGGGCTTCTTGCGGTGAGTCAAACTACTATATACAGATACCCTGGCTAGAGTCAGAACAATCTCGGAGCAGTATAGTGTGGGGAGGGGGACACGACAGGGGTGCCCCTCCTCCCCCTTGCTGTTTGCCCTGGCCATGGAACTGCTGGCCTGCTTGTGCGGACGGGCAACAGATACCAGGGTCTACAGTTAGGGAGACACAATCATCATATTGTGTTGTACGCTGATGACTTATTAATGTTCCTGGGCAACATTGGGGAACACTGGATGGCACCGGGGAGCTGCTGGCTGAGTTTGGGGCGCTGTCAGTGCTTAAAGTAAACTGGCAAAAATCTTGCCACTTCCAACTGACGGAGGATAGAGGCCCGCCCAATGGGCTGGGCAATCTCCTGTGGGTGACTCGCTGCTTAGGATACTTAGAAGTAAAGATCTATCACTCCCAGCGCGACCTGGAGGAAGGGAACATAGGGGCTGCCATAAGATCCCTGAAAGCTAGCATGGACTTCTAGAGGACTCTCCCTCTGTCAGTTGCGGGTAGGATAGCGCTTCTAAAAATTGTGGCACTCCCGCAGTTGCTGTAATTCTTCACGATGTTGCCTATATGGATACCGAGAACACGGTTCATTTAGCTGAACTCTCTTATAGTGTCCTTTATCTGGGGGACGGGTCGCAGGCAAGTGGCCTTGGCGACACTGAAGCGCCTGATAGGAGAGGGGGTTCCCTACTTTATATCGTATGACCTAGCGGGACAGCTACAGTGGTTCACACAATGGCCAGTGGGCGTCAGATGCAGGGGAGAGTGATGTGACAATTTGTACCAGAACTAGATGTGCTCTTGCGGGTGATACTGAAAGTTGGTGGGACACCATGGGGGGGCTCTAGGTGGTGTGACGCTGCTGGGGGAGATGTCTCCATAAAAAACAAATAAGATCCCTTACTCACAGGACCTCCCTCTGACAATTATACATATTCTGCCACACGGGAGACAGTGGAGGGACATAGAAGACTGGATACAAGCAGGACCTACTAAAATGGGGGACCTGTACCGGGAGGGGGAGCTTCTTCCGTTTGAGGATTTTAAGGTGGTGTGAGACCTTCCCCAAAGCCATTTTCTACTCCATAGAGTGGTGACGGCGGCCATCAGATGTCATTGGGGGATGGTCACCTCAGAATCCAAACACCACTATACTTGTCGGCATGTTGGCACAGCGGGAGGGAAAATTAAGGCAGTCACAGGCCTCTACAGAGCGATAGGAAATTATACCCTATGACCATTGACTGCATTGAGGGAATGCTGGACCGCGGACTTAGATATCCCTATGGAGGATAAGAATTGGGAGAACACCCTAGCCAGAAACCCCAAGGTATCGAGAAATTCTCGCTTTAGACTAATCAATTTCTATGTCCTTAACCAGGCATCTCTCACTCCTGGGCACATTAACAGATACTTTCATAGGGAGGACGTGGGGTGTCCACAATATGGGGAACTTGGTGTGGGAATGCTGCACATGATTTGAGCATGTCCAACACTACGCAGTTATTGGGACGAAGTCACAAAAACAGTGGCGAGTATCACTGAGAGAACGGTTCCCTGCTTGCCAGCCCACTGCCTCTTCAGCTTATTCCACTACACCTCCAAAATGAGGGTCACTAGCAGATTCCAAGACTTGGCTTTTATCCTAGCCAAACGGGAAATAATAAGGCACTGGAAGGCGCCAGAGGGACCCCGGATCAAGATAGGGAAAAAAGAATTCGAAAATTGGGCGAGCTGTGAAAGCAGAGTCCTGCTTAGGAACGCCCATAGGGGGTTAGGTAGGCTCGGTCGAAAGATCCAGAACCTGGGAAGCGCAGGTTGATTGCATCAGAGATCCTGCCTGGAGCTGAATCAGGTGAATCTTCACCGCGGGTACAGTCCCCACCTGGAAGCCCAACACTTCAAGATCCTGGGGAGAGGGGTGCGGCGGGAGGAAACTCAGCTGAGTAAAGAATAGACGACCTATAACATACGGGGAGACAACGAGACCGAGAATGGCTCAAAGGGAAGGTGGGGCATTGCCGGACACATTTTTAGGACTCGGATGCGACCTGCAGAGGGGAGTGGGAGGGGGGAGTTGGAAATGGGGAATTTATACCAGAAGCAACTGATTCGGGCTAATCTGCAACATGTAAATGATATTTGTCTGCTGACTAAGTGAAAAATGACTACTACATTCAATAAAAGGCTTCTGAGCCCCAACGCTGCTTGCTCCTGTGTTATGTCATGAGGTTCACAGAGCTCACGACCTCACAAGGGCGTTTGCGTATGAGGTTTAGGGTAGCCTGGAGGGCAATAAGCACAGGAGCCAGGATTGTATATTAGGTACTACTCTCGTCGTTCGCCTGACTGGCGTACGCCCGAGCGGCACCCATTTATTAGCGTTGGGTCACCTGACCCTACGTAGCGTGCCTGTTGCATCACAGACACGACACAACATTCCTCCCCAACAAACAAGAAATAAACAACAAATTTGCATTCTCAATGCCATACCAGTTCTGAAAGTGTCAATACCTAATAGCTTACCATGAGCAACATTTCAAACATGTAATTGAGAACAGTCTTAAGTGAAATAGTTCCTCAGCCGACGACTGGGCTCAGGATTTTCTCGCAGGCGGTACTGAACTCTGCCACGCCCCAGGGCCTCTCGGACAGCCACACCAGCCGGCATGGCTCCCTGGTCACTTCCAGCGTCACCTAGCCCTTTCTGGAGGTCTCATTTCTGGACTCACCGTCCTGATGTAGGTCACTGCTAGGTTCTTCATCCCGATCCCTAGCGGGTGATGTTCCAAGACTTATGTCCCCACTTGCCTCTGCCGGTGTCACCACTTGACGTTCCTGATCCACTAAGACAGCCTCGGGCAGTGAAGATGCCGGCTGGTATTTCTTGAAGGAGGACATCTTTCTGGTCACAGTCTCTCTTCCTCGCGTCGCAATAACTCGGGTGCCTTTGACGCCTACAACAGTCCATGGACTCTTTTCATATGGCAAACAGAATTTTCCGCTTGTCACCCGGTTCTTTAGTAGGACCATATCTCCTCTTGCAAACAGTCATGGTTGCGCACGCTGTTTTTTACTAACTTGAGCATGGGCTCGGAGACGTCGGGCATCCACTTGAACGTTATCAGGTACCTCGGGGCGCCACTGTGGGTGATGTGAAATAGAGTCATTGACTACTCTTCCCATGAGCAGATGCGCCAGAGCTACTCCCGTGGTGGTGTGGGGTGTCTGACGGTAACTCCGTAGAAATGTGAAGATAGCAAGCTCTAGGGACTGTCCTTTGTCAGAGGCAATCCGTATTACCTTGTTCAAGGTTCGCATGAACCTTTCGACTTCCCCATTGGCCTGGGGCCATCTTGGGGTAATCCTCCTGTGGCGAATATTCAAGGAATTGAGGTAAGTTGTCAGTTCTTGCCCTTGAAAAGGGGTCCATTGTCTGTCCTCAGCTCCTGGATAAGGCCATGGATCGCCATTACTTTTTCAAGCTTGGGAATCACCTCGGCAGCACTGAGGGATGATATGATTTCGACCTCAGGATATTTGGAATGGTCATCAATGACAACAAACAGGTGTCGGCCATCAGACAGGCTGCCAAAATCCAAACTGACATATGACCAGGGTGAAGAAGGCACTGGTTCTGTAATAATGGGAGCGGGACGGGGAGCGTCCCCAGTTACTTGACAGGACAGGCAGGAATGAACCGTGGCCTCCACCAGCTCGTCCATGAGGGGAAACCAGACCTTGATCCGGAGTCGTGACTTAGTTTTGACCATCCCCTGGTGTCCGATGTGAGCTAGCTGAACGACCCGGGCAGTGAAGGCCGTCGGAATGACCAGTTGGTGTCCCCTCAGGAGGCATCCTGAGGTGTCTTCTGTGAGCTCATCTCGGATGTGGTATAGGCTGTCCATGAAATGCTGGGCCTCTACGGTCAGAATTGTCCCCTCCTCTCTGGCTCGGTGCCAGTGACCATGCTTCAGAGCTACCTTGGCCCGTTGCAAACAGTCGTCCTTCTCTGTCTCGGTTCGCAGGTCATTCATGGAAAGGGGAAGGGGGCATGACCGGGCTGTGACACACATCACATATTCCTCTGTGTCGGCGGCATCTTCTTGCTCCTGTTCCGTGGCAGCTCTCTGATGCCGCGAGAGGTAGTCCGCTGGATTCCAGGACCCTGGCTGATACTCCACCCTGCAGTTATAATTTTGGAGCTGCAACATCCATTTCTCAATTCGGGGTGGCGGCTTGGAGGATGTCCCCGAGAAGAGAGCTACTAGAGGTTTGTGGTCAGTCGCTACCACGAATGGCTTGCCATACACGTATAGGTGAAAGTGACGGCACCCCCAGTGTATCGCAATGGCCTCTTTCTCGATTTGCGAGTACCTTTGCTGCGTGTCTGTGAGAGACCGACTGGCAAATGCTACTGGCGCCCAGTCTTCTTCCGGGCCTCGTCGTTGTAGAAGCACTGCTCCCAGCCTAGTTGGGCCGACATCAACGGCGATCTGGGTCATCTTCCGGGGATCGAAAAAAGCTAGTGTAGTCGCTTCTGAAAGCACCTCCTTGATGACCCTGAAGGCCTTGGCTTGCTCCTTGTCCAACTTCCACGGTGTGGAGTCTTTTGTGAGTTCCCTCAGCGGCTGGGTAAGTGTTGTGAGGTCACGAATGCAACGCCCACAATAGTTTACCATTCCGAGGAAACTACGGACCTCTGTGACGTTGGTGGGGGCCGCAGCATCCTTAATGTCACAGACCTTTTCCGGATCCGGATTCACTCCTTCCGCAGAGAAGGTGTATCCGAAGAACTGTAGCTTGGTCTTTAGAAATTCGCAGTTCTCACGGTGGAGGGTCAGTCCAGCATCTTGGATACGACGAAGCACCTGAGTCAGTCGTGAATTATGTTCCGGGATTGTCTTGGCGTGCACCATAATGTCATCGCTGACATTTATGACTCCGGGTATGTCCATAATCAATTTATGTATGGTATTCTGGAATACCTCAGCCACACTTGATACACCAAAACTCAGGCGCGTGTATCTCCGGAGGCCCACGTGAGTTGAGAATGTGGTTATATTGCAAGAGGAGTCGTCCAGTACTAACTGGTGATACCCGAACCTCAGGTCTAACTTGGAGAACCAGCAGGCTCCCGCCATCTCTCCTATGAGGTCATCTATGGTCGGGGTAATGTGCCGTTCCTTCTTAATCTTGTAAAAGAACTACAGGAGCGTAGACCCATAAACCTAGTTGAGATTAGGGTAAGTGAATAGAAACATAAACAGAGATCTCAACTGGTCTCATTCAAAGGCAATTATACATGCATGTCTATAACATTGCAAGCACAGAAAAGGAAGACTCTCAGGCAATGAATTTTTTTAACAAAAAGCAATCATGTATTAAATACAATTCATACAAAAGGACAGGGGTAAGGATTTTGAACAAATCTTCAAGGGAAGAAAGTTACAGTTATATCAGCACTGCACGCAGGATCAATTAGCAAAACACAATCCGAAATTGTACTTGGTGCTGGGAAGTGTACGTGACACATAAAGACAGCAACACAAGTGACAAAGTGAAGTCAGCAACGGGACGGCGCAAAGTGAAGTGAAAGTGAATATATACAATATAATACAGTCGGTGGTTCTAGTCTTAATTTAAACAATGAAGTTGAATATAATCCATTTTTCATAGAACCATATGACAGGTGTTGCCGTCAATTAAGCTGACAAGTCGACGGCGTTTCGATCCACACGAATTGGGATCGTCATCAGGACCGGATTGTTAAAATTTCAAACAGTGCTGGGGGAATTAAACACTGAGAGTAAGCGCATTGAAATGTGCATCCAAGGAAAATTCAAACCGAAGTCGCCCTCTGACTTGAAGCTAATTCGGGGTGCGACTAGAACGCAGAGCTTCGGAGCTCCTAACTGTAAACGCACTGTCCTCCAGGTGCGATTGAAACCGCAATGCTTCGGAGTTTCTAATGAATAGGGAACCGGTGTAGAAATCAGCCCGAGTCCGACAGAATGAACTGTCGGACTCGGGCTGATTTCTACACCGGTTCCAAATTCATTAGAAACTCCGAAGCATTGCGGATTCAATCGCACCTGGAGGACAGTGCGTTTCCAGTTAGGAGCTTCGGTTTGAATTTTCCTTGGATGCACATTTCAATGCGCTTACTCTCAGTGTTTAATTCCTCCAGCACTGTTTGAAATTTTAACAATCCGGTCCGGATGACGATCCCAATTCGTGTGGATCGAAACGCCGTCGACTTGTCAGCTTAATTGACGGCAACACCCTGTCATATGGTTCTATGAAAAATGGATTATATTCAACTTCATTGTTTAAATTAAGACTAGAACCACCGACTGTATTATATTGTATATATTCACTTTCACTTCACTTTGCGCCGTCCACTTGCTGACTTCACTTTGTCACTTGTGTCGCTGTCTTTATGTGTCACGTACACTTCCCAGCACCAAGTACAATTTCGGATTGTGTTTTGCTAATTGATCCTGCGTGCAGTGCTGATATAACTGTAACTTTCTTCCCTTGAAGATTGGTTCAAAATCCTTACCCCTGTCCTTTTGTATGAATTGTATTTAATACATGATTGCTTTTTGTTAAAAAAATTCATTGCCTGAGAGTCTTCCTTTTCTGTGCTTGCAATGTTATAGACATTCATGTATAATTGCCTTTGAATGAGACCGGTTGAGATCTCTGTTTATGTTCCTTCTTAATGGCAGCATTTGGTAACCTAATGTCCACAAAGATTCTCACTGCACCCGGTTGTTTTGGTTATCAGGTGACGGCGATTGGGGAAACCCACGGCGTAGGTCCCGAGACCTTCTCAATAATGCCAGCAGCTTCTAATTTTTTTTAGCTCTTCTTCCACTAGAGGACGCAGGTGGAATGCTATCCACCGGTGGCGCAAGGCTACCGGTTGTACTGTGGGGTCAATGTGTAGATGCACCTCTTTGCCTTTGAACTTCCCAATCCCCTCAAATACGTTCGCAAATTCCTTCAAAATGTGTTGGACTGACTCCTGGTGCACTCCAAACGCGAACTTCACAACCCCCAAGTCTTCAGCGGCCCGGCAACCTAATAGCATGCCCTGTCCATCTTCCGTGACATACACGTTGGTAGTGATTTAATGGGCACCGTGGGCTATCAGAGTATTAAACTTGCCTCGCATCTTCAGAGGTGAGTCTTGGCCATATGCAAACACAGTGATGGCCGTGTGGCTGAGTGGGGGTGCAGGGTTCAGAGTCTCATACAGGGCAGAGGCCATGATAGTGATGGTGGCACCAGTGTCTACCACCGCTAGGACGTCCTCCGAGCCCACCTTGATATTACATTGGGGTAGCCGTCGGGCTTTCCGGGTAGCTGTTCCTATCATGTGTACCTTATGTACTATGCGCTCCTCCTCCTCGTCACCGTCCATATCACTGGGACCTTTCTCTTCTTCCGGGACCATGTTCACCACCTGACGAGGTTTCCGATATCTCTTTGATCTACAGACCTTTTCAAAATGGTTAAATCGCCCACATCCTGAGCACCTTTTCCCCTTGGCTGGGCAGTCCGCTGTTCTGTGAGGTGGTCCTCCGCAGTACTCGCAGGTTGTCTGCCCCTGGAACGCCGTTCCCGCGTCTCTTTTCGTCCAGCGATTCATCGACTTGGTCGTCACGACATTCACTGGTTGTGTCTTGACCGGGGATTGGAGAGCCGCTTCCATATGAGCCACCCGGGCTTTGGATAGTTCCTTCGTGCGCCCCAATGTTAGTATGTCCTGTAGTGGCTTCCCAGATTCCTCCAAGATTCTTTCGCGGAGCTTGGCAGATGCACAGCCCTGGATGATCTGTCCCCTAATCTCCTCCGTTTCGTCGCGGAAACCACACGTCAACACCAGGTTCTTAAGGCGAGCGTGGAATGTGTCAAGGGACTCTTCTGGGAGTTGGCGCGCCTGCCGGAAAATGAACCGCTCATAGTCCTGATTGGCCATTGGCTCAAAATAACCATTGAGAGCATTTATCAGGGTGTTATGAGTCTTTGGCGTGGCTTCGGTGAGCGTCTTGGTTATGTTATGGATGTCTTTACCCCCTAGATGCAATAGCATAGCTCGTTTCTGATCTCTGTGCACCTTGGTGGCTTCAAAAAATATCAATAGCCGTTCTACCCAGTCTTTCCATTTGGGGGCGAGTGAAGACGGGGAGCCTTCCACGATAAAGGGCTCTATCGGGGGAATTGTGGACATGGTGACCCTCAGTTGCTTTATAGTGTTCCACCCCAGATGCTTTGTGGAGGTGATCCCCTTGCTGCCAGCGTTTTGGTTCTCTTTCACTTTCTTTCTTTTTTTTTTTATATGAGAGTTTCTATGAGCAGCCTCCCCTGGGGTCACTCTGTGTGGCACTTACTGCAGTGTGCTTGTTGTGCTGTCTCCTCTGGGAATTTCCTTTGGGGGCAGGAGGCTCAGTTGCTGACAAGCCTCTCCCTGCTGCAGTCACTGATGGGAGTGTTTTCCAGCGCTCTGTGGGCAGGAGGCTCACTTGCTGGCAAGCCTCTCCCTGTTGCAGGCACTGATCGGTGTCTTTTTATTTTTTATTTTCCAGCGTGCTGTGGATTTCACTGCCTCATCCCCTTCTCCTCCGGGTGCGCACCGAGTAGAGAGGCGCCAGGGGAAGCAGCCGCGATTGGCTGAGGAAGCACCGGCACGACGCTACGCACGTGGAGTAGTGCGCGCGTGTGCCCAGGTGCACGTGCGGAGGCTCTAATAGCGGAGCGGCTCACACGCGGTGGCAGTTCTCGCCGGCAGTATCCCAGCAGGAGCTCACCTTGTCACCGGCACAGTAGAAGTTACGCCGCCTCCGCACTCCCAGGCACCAGCGCACCGTGGCACGAGCACCACAGGGCAGGTGAGAAGCCCTCGCAGCCGCCACTCGGTGCGAGAGCGGGGCACGCCCACCTCTCGTCGCCAAATGTTATGTTGTGAGGATCGCGGAGCTCGCGACCTCATGAGGGCGTTTGCATATGGGGTTTAGGGTAGCCTGGAGGGCAATAAGCACAGGAGCCAGGATTGTGTAATAGGGGCTATTCTCATTGTTCGCCTGACTGGCGTACGCCGAGCGTCACCCATTTATTAGCATTGGGTCACATGACCCTACCTAGCGTGCCTGTTGCGTCACAGCCATGACACAACACTCCTGCTCTTTTTCCAGGCACCAGGCAACGAGGGGGCACTGAGGGGCCGTCCGAGGCCCCTGTAACTGCACGACATCGCTGGGGTGGAACTCAGACCCCCAGCAAGCCTTGCGGTGTCACGGCTGGTGACGCTACCCTTCCAACGCCTTATCATTGGCCGCACTCTCCCGCACCGTGAGATTCACCAAAGGGCTTCTGAGCCCCAACGCTGCATACTCCTGCTCCTTTTCCAGGCAACGAGGGGGCACTGAGGGGCCGTCCGAGGCCCCTGTAACTGCACAACATTGCTGGGGTGGGACTCGGTCCACCAGCAAGCCTTGCAGCGGTGCAGGAGGTGACACTACCCTCCCGACGCCTTATCATCAGCCGCATTCTCCCGCAGCATGGGCTGTGCCCGGGCATTTTGCCCGGGCGAAGGACGGGCCTGTCTGCGCCCATCCGCGGCCCTACGAGGCTGGGCTGGGCCAAGCCCCTTGGTCCTCTGTTCCTGGTATTTTTGATATTCTCTTTGTATTCCCCTCATATATGCTCTGGGGCCTGGACACACATAATGTAAGACATTGCCAATAACATGGGGAAGAAGATCACAAGCGTCAATCTGTAAAGCGGTGAGAGCCTCTAACTTTTAGTCAATCTGGTGACTTGCCCGCCTTCAACACTACTGGAAGTCACTGGTGTTTGAAGGAAAAGGAAGTAAAACCAAACAGGATAGAACTTTGATATTACCCTGACTTGATTTAATAACTGTACTTTAAAAAAAAAAATTTATAGCCTGATCATGTTGGTGAAGATTTTACCAATTGCATACATTTATTAGACTTTTTACTCGTATCTTGCACTTTGCACTTGTACTTTGTACTTTGTATTCCCATTTCTTCTTTTAACTATTTCTAAAAATACTTTATACTTGTATACCCTAGAACTGGTTAAGCACAAGGCACCAGCACAAAATCCCGTATTTGAAAATCCACGCGGACCGAACGCCGCCTGTCATCGAGAGTAGGAATGGCGGCAGGAGGGCTGGTAGGTGATGGTGGCAGGCTAGTATTGGAAGGTTGTGTGCAATCAAGGGAAGCAATCCACACCGATTTCCACTGAACCTCTGTGATCCCCAAAATGCAACAGAACTAGAGCCTTACACACAAACTGACCCCCAATTCATTCGTACACCTGACGGATCACCAACCCTAGAGAGAAAGAGGGGGTGCAGGAAGAACCAAGTGTTGACGGGTGGTAACAAAGACAAGAAAGGACCCACCCAGAAGCTATCCAGCTTATAACAGTATAATTGACCAGCCCACTCTTTTGAATACACACACTAAATTAATTATAGCCACTATTGTCACAGAAATTGAGGAGTGGTTAAACCCGCTCCGTGATAAACTTCATAAATTGTCCAACGAAATGACTACGATTAGTGGCTTGGTAAGGAGTATAAGCATTAATTCTGGGAAGGAGAAGCATGCTTTAAGGGGGGGGGGGGGGGGGGCAAGTGAGCACCTTCTCCAGGCAACCGTCCCTACAGACAAGGTATTGAGTAAGGTGCCAAGCAGAGAATTAGTTGGGAACCTAACAATTCAGTAAATATAGGGTATAAAAATGGGAGTACAGAGCCAGTAAATACTATTGCCCTAAAACAGCAGGCCCCGATAAAACAAGCTCATCTAGCACAAAGGGACATGGCTGACATGGAATAACAAACCATAGAATACACTAAAATGAGAGATAATGTGGCTCACGAGGGAACCGATGCACCTATAAATTCACCAACCAAATGCTTCCTCTATGTTCAGGTCCTCGTTAATGTGCCGGCCTTGCAGTGAGGGAAGAGGGAGACCCATGATACCCTAAAGAATAGAGTGGTACACTGGCTAGATAAAAATTGTGGTTACCCGGTGGCAGGAGCTGATCAAATACTCTCAACTAGAAGAGTGAGTTGGGTTGGTCCCCTACGAAAGAGTTTTAAAGGAGATTGCATAATCATAAATTTTTAAAATTCTAGATGGGCAAGAAACACCTTAGATAGAGCAATTCCACCAACACAGCTTGATCAAAATATAGGACATTAGAACCCCTTGGGTTCTTCTATAGACACCTAAGGCTGCCACATCATAGAGAAGAAGGACAAGGCCATTAACGCATGACTCCAGACCTGATAACCCATCCCCAATCTACATTACCTGTCTTGAATAGATATCAAGCCCTGAGCACTGATTGACAAAAGGGTGACTATCCCTCGAGCCCAGAGATCCCTTCTACTGGAGATAGGATAGCTGACTATGGAGTGGTGCCACCAGTTACAATCACCAAACTCGATACAGACACAAACTAGGTCATAGATACTGAGAGTATCCCCATTAAGACTACTTACATAGAGATAAAGGGAGTAAGTGCAAGTGCCCTAGTGTTAGCCCAGGGAGTAAATTAGAAAGGGCTATACAATAGCAACTTGGAATATTGCTGGTTTAGCAAGTAAACAGGATTCATTAGGATGGCAAGATTTTATTAATGAACTTGACATAATTTGTCTGCAGGAAACTTGGAGCATTGACCCTATATATATATATATATATATATATATATATATATATATATAAGGGTTTACCTCATACTGGCTACAGGCAGTGCCATCTCCTGCAAGAAGAGAGAAAGGGGGGTTTCTGTTCCTTATCTCAAATAAGCTACCCGCTGCTGTTAAAAAAGTTGTCACAATTGGAGTACACTCTCAGATATTGTGGTTGCATTGTAAAAATGGTAGAGATGTGGTTGTGGTCAACTATTATAACAATGTGCTTGATTCAACCCACAGTAAAATTGTATTTGAGCTGGATAAAGTACTTTATAATCTGTTAAGTATGATTAATAATAACATTATACGGGTTGGGAATTTTACTACGCAAATATGCCCATTATCTACGACCCAAGCCTGTGGGAACAGGAACGACGAGGGTGATGATTGTATACATCTCCCACACAATGACTATAGAGGAGCCTCAAATTCAATAATTGCCAAATACTATCTCGAATTACTTCAGTGTGCTCGTGATACTAGCGATGGCCTAATACCAACTTTTATAGGTAGGAATGCTGCCTCCATTATGGATTATGTGTTAATTTCATCTAGTATTAATCATATGTGTTCCACCCCATGGATTGCCCAGTTATTACTGAGCGACCAGAATTGTATTTTAATGTCAGTCCTTGTCTGGGATCCAAAGGTTGCAGTTAACCAAAATATTATAACTAATATAGCCCCTGTTAGACCGAATTGGACGCGTATCAAATGGGAAGGAGTGGAATCCCAAAAAGTCTTGCATGAAATTGTCATAAAATGTGGTGCAGAGATTATATACTGTCTTGAAGAGACTGTTAGCCCCACTCAGTTGATAGCAAATTTTAGTAGATTTCATACTGTTATTGGCGGGATATTGACGGCCCCCACCAAGGAAAAAACTAGGCAACATAAAGGGTGGTTTGATTATACCTGTACCCAGGCACTTAATCAATTGAAACAGGCATTGCATAATAAAACAAGAAATAAAGAACTAATTAAAAATCTACAAACTAATTATAAATCTGTACTTAAGTTGAGGAAAAGGGAATTACAGGAGTCAGCATGAGACAAGTTATCAATGGCAGATGATACAGCCAATAATAAGTTATTTTGGGAAACTGTGAATTCACCCTTTTTACAGTGTGATTAATTTCCAGAATTGCTATCCCATGTCTCCTGCGAAGCCTGGGTGTCACATTTCTCAAGTATTTTTAACCCGCCTGATCATGAAGTATTGTGGTCCAGAGAAGCCGAGGTCCTCCTCGACTGCCAATAACATCTCCATGTCCCTCAGAGTATGCATCTACGTTTTAAGGAAACAAACCACACTTATGGACTGAAGGGTCAGGCCTGCAGACGAAAACATTCTTTTACCAAAAGCCACAGTCCTTTTGGATTCCCTATCTGGAGTTGTCAGGAAGGAATTGGGATTGGCCACACTAGTGGAGATCTGTCCAGTTAGACTCGCTGTTTTAGGATGCTTCACTGGGAAGACCGGATCACTGGGAGCAGGGCTACTTCACAAGATGCAGGCAGGTTGATAGGAGGGCAAGAACAAAGCTTGGGCCATGCCGTAATTGATGTGTTCATCATTAAATAGGAAAAGGGCTCAGAAGACATTAGAACTGGTTAGGGGATTTATGTCAAAACGTTTGTTTTTGTGTCACTGGAGTGAAGCTGTAGATGTAGCACCTTAGCAGTCCCCTGCCCATTTCCCAAAAAAAGGCACTTTCTTTCATTGGTGGCCCATGTGGCAAGTCAAGCTCTGTTTTAGGGGATGTGTCTAACCCACTTTAATTTTGTAAATCCAAGTATAATGCATCATCAGTATAATAAAAGGGGGAAGTAAACCATCACCCTCCTCTTCCTCATCATCATCATCTCCATCATGGGTTCTGGGGGACCCCGTTTATCTCTTGTACAGGGTCATAGTCAAAAAGAGAGTCTGTTGATAGTTGCATCATGGCAGAAGCACTGGGTTAGAATTAGGCTGCACAATTACTTGCTGCAATTTTGTTATTTAGTAGCATGACATTGGTAGAGCTCAGGTAGACTTGGGTTCGGGGACCGACACGTTATTCGACACAGAATCATCCATCGGCACTGGTGGAGTCAATATCAGCGCTGTTGCTGTTTAAACCAGTGTGCATCTTAGTACCTGCATTGAATTGTAGCATGGTCAGTACATGCCTTGCAATTGGTCAGAAGCGGAGATACTGCATAGGGGTGGGCCCGCTGGTGTTAATCAGACTGGACGCTTGTGAAGCTTACTGGGGCCCAAAAGAACAAGTTACTTGCCTTCGGTAACAATATATCTGTAAGAGACATAGATTAGTTATAGATGCCTTACCTTAGAATTACCCCCAGGCGTCAGACTAGATCCGGAGAATATTTTCATCAGCAGTACCCCTGTGCGTCGATAGGTGGCGTTGGTCGACTCCGCGTTCGTCGTTGGCGTCATGGTCGCCGTAATGACTTCGCGGTATTTACTTAGATGCCGCCCTCACCCACTGTCAGTTCTTTACACGACATTCCACCCTAGAAGCGCAGAGCCATGCAAGACACTGACCACTGGTGCACAAAACTAGGGCCCTGAAAGGGAGTTCTTAACCCCAGAAGTAAGTTCGCAGAACGGGGAGAATGGGTGGGGCGGTAAGGAATTTATAACTAATCTATATCTCTTACAGATATATCGTTACTGAAGGTAAGTAACTTGTTCATCTGATAGAGACAATTAGTTATAGATTTCTTACCTTAGAATAGATACCCTAGGAATACCAACCCCGGAGGTGGGTCTGCGAAGTAAGTTCACACCAGAAAGTCCTGCAGAACAGAACGGCCAAAGAAGCTGTCTCTCCGGACCTGGCTGTCCAGGCAGTAATGTTTTGTGAACGTGTGCAGAGATGCCCACATAGCTGCCTGACAGATGTCATTTAGGGGGACACCCTATCCCAAAGCAGTGGTAGTTGCGGTCACCCTGGTGGAATGGGCGCGCAGTCCCACTGGAGCTCCTTCTTTGCCAAAGAATAGCAAGCTTTTATGTACAAAACGACCCACCTAGAGAGGGTCCGTTTGTGCACGGCTCAGCCTTTTTTGGCATCAACGTAGCCAACAAAGAGCTGGTCATCCACTCGGAAATACTTTGTGCGATTCAAATAAAATTAAAGCGCACATTTTGGATCCAGACAGTGGAGCCTCTCTTCCTCCTTAGAAGGATGCAGAGGCGGAAAGAAGGTGAGCAAAGTGATGGTTTGACCAATGTGGAAAGAAGTAACCACTTTGGGAAGAAAAGAAGGTCGAGTTCGAAGGACAACCTTGTCCGGATGAACAGCCAGAAAAGAAGGTTTTGAAGAAAGAGCTTGAAGCTCACTCAACCTGCGAGCAGAGCTGATGGCAACCAGAAAGGCAGTCTTTAAAGTAAGAAGTCTGAGAGGACAGTTATGTAGCGGCTCAAAGGGAGCGCACATAAGATAAGTTAGAACTAAGTTCAAGTCACACTGGGGCATTACGAAGGGAACAGGAGGAAAAAGAGGAGTAATGTCCTTAAGGAAGCGATTTACAACATGGGACTTGAAAAGAGAAGGCTGATCAGGAAGCCTAAGAAAGGCTGAAATGGCTGAGAGGTAGCCCTTTAGAGTGCCCAGAGCAGAGCCCTGCTGGGCCAAAGAAAGGAGGAACAAGAGAACCTCAGAATGAGGGGCAGAAAGGGGATCCACAGCCTTTGCTGTGCACCATGCTACAAATTTGTTCCATCTGCAGGCGTATACCGTCTTAGTGGAGGGACGCCTGGCTGCCAAGATAACTTCACAGACTTCGGGAGGAAGGTCGAAGGCTGTCAACTCTCCCCGCTCAATCTACACGCAAGGAGGTGGAGACTGGACAGGTTCGGGTGGAGGACCGTCCCCTGATGCTGCGACAGAAGATCCTCCCGAAGAGGCAGTCTGATCGGAGGATCGATGGCCATGTGTTATGGCTCTGGATACCAGACTCTTCATGCCCAATCCGGAGCCACAAGAATGACTTGGGCCTGATCGCGCTTGATCTTCTTTAGCACTCTGGGCAGAAGTGGTATAGGCGGAAAGGCATATAGCAGACCGCAACTCCACTCGCGACGAAAAGCGGCGCCGAGCGAGTGCCGCCTTGGAAATTCCAATGCACAGAATTACTGACATTGCGCGTTCTCTTCGGTGGCGAATAGATCTAAACAATGCTCTCCCCACTGCTGAAAGTGACCTTGCACCACCTCCGAGTGAAGACGCCATTCATGATCCATCATGCACCTGTGGCTGAGTTCATTTGCCCTGGCGTTCAGAGAACCTGGCAGGTGTTAGGTCACCATGGATATGCCCTGATGCTCCAGCCATGTCCAGAGACGGAGAGCCTCTTGACATAGGGTCCACGACCCCACCCCGCTCTGTTTGTTGCAGTACCACATGGCGGTGGTGTTCTTCGCGAACACCTGCACTACTCTTCCCCTGGCAGAAGGAAGGAATGCTTTTAGTGCAAGACGGATCGCCTAGAGCTCCAGAAGGTTGATGTGGAGCCCGGAAATCGCCGGAGACCAGAGGCCTTTGATCTCCCCCTCTCCCATGTGACTGCCCCACCCCAGAAGTGATACATCAGTCACCACTTTGCACTCTGGTTGGGGAAGGGAGAGGAATTTGCCGCTGACCCAATCCTGTTTCATTAGCCACCACTGCAATTGTCGCACACTGCCCTCCAAGATCTGAAAGCAATTGGACAGATTCCCCTGATGCTGTGCCCACTGGGACTTCGTGTCCCACTGCAGAGCCCACATATGCCACCTGGCATGATCCACCAGCAGGATGCAGGAGGCCATGAGGCCCAGCAGTCTCAGGGTCATTCTGACCAAAACCCAGGATAAAGGCTGAAAAATCGGAATCATAGCCCAAATATCCCAGACTTGCTGCTCGGGAGGATAAGCCCAAAACTGCGTTGTGTCCAGAACCGCTCCGATGAAAAGGAGCTTCTGAGAGGGAATATGGTGCGACTTGAGCACGTTTATAGTGAACCCCATGGGGTGTTGGGAGAGGAAAGAGGTGTCGCCCGGATTGGCATTGGGCAATCATCCTGTCCACAGGAGCCCCTGTGTTGGGCTTGGACCAGGTGTCCAAAAGGATGTCAGTAAGGGCTTCATTGAAAGGCAGCAGGGGCTCCGAAGAGGCCGATGCCAGTTGAAGCACCTTCATCAGGAGATTCGTCCTGACCGCCACCATAGGTAGCTCGAGGTTGAGGGCCTCGGCCACCCTATGCAACACCACTACGTATGAAGCACCCTCCTCCGTAGCCACGGTAGGAGAAGACAGCATGCCAAGGTCTGGGGAGGTATCCAGACCACCGGCTTCCCCCAACTCCTCTCTCCAGTCTGTTTCATCCAACTGGTCAGCTAAAGGGCCTACAGACCCCTCCCAGTCCTCCTCTGGTTGCCAATCTAGCCTGCAGGAAACAAAAGGGTAGAACAGAGGTACAAGTACCGCTCGGCGTTGGATCCGGCGTCGATCGATGTCAGTCCGACTCCGTGTCCATGTCCAAGTCAGGGTGGAGGCCGGGGTCAACGCCAGCTGGGGACACAACTGGCGTCGGGTGCAGAGGGGAGGTGTTATAAGGTCGACTGGTGCCGATCCGTATCCAGGCCTGGAACCAAGGGGACCAAACGATGCCGGGGCCGAGCCGCCGGCGTCGAAGGCCCAGGGCCCCCAGCCGAGTCCGCGGGGCCTGAAGGCGCGCCGGCAGAGTCTGGCTGCCCAAAGATGGTATGCATCGCTTCGTAGAAACTCTGAATCTGGGCAGGGGTCGCTCCGGCTCCCGGAAAGGGGGGAAACTCTGAGTCGACCCTTCAGGACCTGCACTTGGAGCCACGAGTTGGGCATCATCCGCATCCCTTGTCGCGTCGGCCGACGGACGGGGAGAAGTTGAAGAGCGACGATGCTTCTTTGACTTCTTCTTGTGCTTCGACTTACCTGAGGAGTGCAAATACTTCAATGACGAGTGGTGGTGACTCCGCGACTGGTCCCTCGACCTCCCACGCGACTGGGACCTCGAACGGTGAGGAGCGGACTGCTGCGCTTTAAGAAGCTTTTGGGACCACTCCCGTAAAGACTTCAGATTCATGGTCCGGCAGTCGGAGCACAACTTGGGATCATGGTCGCGCTCCAGGCACCACATGCACATGCGGTGCGGGTCCATAAACGGCATCAGCTTGCGACAGGTGTCGCAAGCCTTGAAGCTGGGCCGAGGACGACTGGACATCCCTGTGTGCACCAGGAGTCGATAGACTCAAAAAACTGTGTTGACAAAAGTCGCAAAAAAGTCAGTCAAAAAGTGACTGGTGGTACCGCTCTCTCCGGATCTGCGCTGGCTGGCGTGGAAAAAGAAAGAAGTGACGTCAGCGCAAAAGGGCAGCATCTAAGTAGATACTGCGACGTCATTACGGCAACCACGACGCCAACGACGAAAGTGGAGTCGACCGATGCCACCTATCGACGTGCAGGGGTACTGCTGACGAAAAAATTCTCCAGATCCAGTCTGATGCCTGGGGGGTGATTCTAAGGTAAGGAATCTATAACTAATTGTCTCTTTCAGATGGTGCATCACAGGATGCCAAAATCACATCATAAATGCCCTGCATGACCTTCTTGAAGGCTGCTATCTGCTGCAGGAATGAGGATTGCCAGGAGAACTTGGGTAGCATCAGGACAAGTGGTGGAATCGGTTCAGAAATCGGGGAGTGTAATATTATCTTGATGACCATAAGCCTTATCTTTTGAGCTATAGTGGCAAGATGAGGTTGAGGCTTGCTTCGTCTTTCTATGCTTTTGTTTGTGCTTCAAATTTGACTTACTTGAAGACTTGGAATGGGAAGTGGCTTGTGCAACTTGCAGTGGTAGGGAGAACTGAGTTTTGACCAGAAACTCTTCTTGTGTTTGTGGATTTATAGCTTCAGCTGCTGATCCTGACTCACCTTCAGGTGGATAAGGGCGTGCATGATGCAAAACTTAAGAGTCCGTCATGACCGGTGTCCAAGCACACCTTGTGAACATCCGTGAACTGACATCATCTTCCTGCAGTCTTGACACAGTTTAAAGACTATAGTTTTCAGAGGGGACATGTGTCTCTAGCACTCTGCCTGCAAATTTTGAGTCATTCTAAGAACAACAAAAGTCGAGTGCAGAACTCCGGATCCATGTCGGAGGCACCGAAAGAAAAAACTGAAGTCAGCCTACAGGGGTGGCACTTATATGCAGCTTCATCAGGACTAGGGTGCCATAAAACCCAGTGCTTACTTTTGACGATGGTTGCAGGTAGGACCCACCATTACTCATTTTCGGGGACTGGCACTTGTTTTTCCTTGTTAGACTTTGACCCAGAGAAGGGCAAAAGAAAGAGGAATAGAAAGATGAAAAAATTGTGACAAAGAGAGAAAACAGGAATGGAAAGGAACCTGCAAAAAAGAGATGATTGGGCAGGAAATGTCTGGTGGTGGATGACAGAGGCATGACGTACAACCAAGACTGGGCAGCCTTGGTACTCTGTATGCGTAGAACTGGCAATGGACTTCTGAGCAAAATTCGATTTACAAATTAAGCACTGAAGAAGCCTAAGCAGAGCAACAGGCTGCCAACTACCAGTGCGTGGAAGCATTGCCGCTGCAATTCTCCAGATCCAGCTATTGCCTGGGTAAATTCTAAATGCAAGGACTCGACTAGAAGTAGCCATCAAAAATATTAGGTACGATGCTTGCACAGTGCATTGATACAATATCAGTTATTCCCACTCTAACTAGGTTGGCTCTCTGTAAGAACACTAACAGTTCACATTATACTTTTTCAATACATTGTGCTAGGATTGTTACTCCTCATGTACTTTTGCAATTTGTTTTAATTCACTTTGTTGACATTCTTATATTGTGCAGTGCATCCAGAGCATACAGTAATTTGAAGTGCCTTGTTATGTGCTCACGTGTTCTGCTCAGTGTTGTAGCTCTATCCTTGAGGGGAAAGCACAAACCTGTCATTAGACCTGTCCCCTACAGAGAACAGACTTTATGGGGGAACACCACCCTGGTCAGCCCACTCTATTGCGGATGGTCTGTCCACGTTCTTCCGCCTTAGTGATGAGAACGTCCAGGAGGTTGGGTAGTTCTTCCCACTTTCAGCAGGGCGAGGACACATGTTAGACCTGTCAGCTTTAGGGTGGCCTTCCCCCAAACATTTTACCTTCTCCCCTCCTGTTTTGCTGAATTCCTTTTTATTGGGCTTAGGACTTTGTGCACTTTACCACTCCTAATCAGTGCTTATGCTCGCTCCCTAAAACATGGTACAATTGTCTCACACCTGATTGGCATATTTAATCTACTTATACGTCTCTTGTGAAGGGGTATTCTATACACTGGTATTCTATACACTCAGGGCTGGTAAATTAAATGCTACTAGTGGGCCTGCAGCACATATTGTGATACCCCCCTTTTATGCTCTAGTCGCGCATAAAAGGGGCCTAGATCCCACGCGCCAGTTCTGTGTGATTGTGTGTACCCCTCCTGAGGCGGAAGCCGGGAGGCTGTGTGCTCTGCTGCTGTTACGCTGTGTTCTACGCTGCTATTGCGAATATTTGCACATTTAGTCGACTTGCTTTTAACTCCGTAATTTTTTAACTTGTGATCGCATCTTTGCACTAGGCAGACCTCCTCACCTTGGTGTCTTCCCGTATCCCGCTGCCTGGCGCCCTCTCACCTGCAGCTGACTTGTAACGCTGTGGAGTTGGTCCCGGGGCTCAGAAGCGTGGCGGCCATCTTGGGGGTGGATCAGACCCGGAGCGCTCTAGTCGCGCATAAAAGGGGCCTAGATCCCACGCGCCAGTTCTGTGTGATTGTGTGTACCCCTCCTGAGGCGGAAGCCGGGAGGCTGTGTGCTCTGCTGCTGTTACGCTGTGTTCTACGCTGCTATTGCGAATATTTGCACATTTAGTCGACTTGCTTTTAACTCCGTAATTTTTTAACTTGTGATCGCATCTTTGCACTAGGCAGACCTCCTCACCTTGGTGTCTTCCCGTATCCCGCTGCCTGGCGCCCTCTCACCTGCAGCTGACTTGTAACGCTGTGGAGTTGGTCCCGGGGCTCAGAAGCGTGGCGGCCATCTTGGGGGTGGATCAGACCCGGAGCGCTCTAGTCGCGCATAAAAGGGGCCTAGATCCCACGCGCCAGTTCTGTGTGATTGTGTGTACCCCTCCTGAGGCGGAAGCCGGGAGGCTGTGTGCTCTGCTGCTGTTACGCTGTGTTCTACGCTGCTATTGCGAATATTTGCACATTTAGTCGACTTGCTTTTAACTCCGTAATTTTTTAACTTGTGATCGCATCTTTGCACTAGGCAGACCTCCTCACCTTGGTGTCTTCCCGTATCCCGCTGCCTGGCGCCCTCTCACCTGCAGCTGACTTGTAACGCTGTGGAGTTGGTCCCGGGGCTCAGAAGCGTGGCGGCCATCTTGGGGGCGGATCAGACCCGGAGCGCTCTAGTCGCGCATAAAAGGGGAAGGGCATGACTTCGCGCAGCGAACGCGCTCAGCGGGCGCGCCGGACTCGCGCCGGAGTCGTGCCAGAGTCCTGCCCGTCTGCGCTCGTCCGCGTCTCGGACGCGGCCACGCCAGGTTCTATCCCCTTGCTGCGGGAGTCCCTCAATCCCTTCATCTACAACAGGGAAACCCTTTTAGGCCTCAATTCCAATTCATGCTCTTGGCCACAGGCACCCCAAGCACTGCCGGACGACCCGACATCTTTTGTCTTCAAACCCTGCTGCGTACGGCATACTGACGATACTTCTCACCCCGCCTGCCACTTACGGCAGTCCGTACACCGTCAACCTGTGAGCGGCAGTAATACGTCTATCAAAGCAGGACTCATTAATTGTCGCTCGTTAGTAAAACATTCATTAGACATAGCCCAATCGCTCGAGGATAACAGGTGGGATATCCTTTTCCTTACGGAAACTTGGTTGGGAGATGACACCAATCCTGCCCTCTGCCTCGCTATTCCTCCCGACTACAAAATTCTGTGCGCTAACAGGCAGAATTCACACCCTGGTGGAGGAGTGGCCATTATATACAGATCTATCTGGTCGATCTCCTCCTTCCCACACCCTCAAATAGAGTGCATTGAGGCGTTACCCTTCTGTATTAAACTGGCCGCCAACTTTACTTATTCTGGCTTATTGGTCTACCGTCCCCCCAAATCTAAATTCTCCTATCTTCCGGCCCTCATTGATTTTGCTTTACAGGCATCTTTCCGCTATGCCAATTTCACCCTCTTGGGTGATTTTAATCTGCACGCCGACGATCTTAATGAACCTAATGCCTCCAACTTTTTGTCAGCCTTATCTGATGGTGGCCTAAAGCAACTTGTCGTTGGCCCTACACACAAGGGAGGGCACACTCTGGACCTGATATGTACCAACCTCACTGACACTATTTTAGGTAAGCCCACCCCTGTTGTCTGGTCGGACCATTTTTTAATCCCTTTCTCCTTTTCCTCCCGCTTGGTGGATCGCTCCAGACCTCAGTCCAACACCATGGGGCGGAATTGGAGGAGAATCTCTCTTGAGAGTCTAGGCCCTCATCTCTCCACGACCCCCACAGGGGAGGCCCACAATTTGGACTCTCGCGTGGCCAGTTTCAACCATTGGGTTACCTCGGCTCTGGATCTTTTAGCACCCTTGAGACCTATTAAATCCCTTCGTACCTCTCCCTCGGCACCCTGGTATTCTGAGGAATTGCGGCTACATAAATCTACCTGCAAGAGGCTGGAGAGAAATTGGAGGCGATCTTATTCTCCTGACAGTAGATCCAAATACAAAACCTCCCTTAAGGAGTACAGAAGAAAAATCATTGACCATAAAAGATCATACCTTGAGGAGAAAATCACCAGGGCTAAGGGTGCACCTAGAGTCATTTTTGATGCGGTCAGAGCCTTTACCGACCCCTTGGCCCTTAAGCGCCAACCACTGGTCTCTCAGGCTCTCTGCGACAAGCTTTCGAGCTTTTTTGAAGATAAGATCGCTCTAATCCAGAACTCCTTTCCCAGCAACATCACTCCTCCCCAACTGAAGGCAGATTTAACTAGCTCCAATCCGGATAAAGTCTTTTCCAAATTTGAGCCGATCTCCCTAGATCAGTCTCTGGCGGAACTACTCAAGTGCAAATCTGGCTCCCCCCTTGATCCGTGGCCAGCGAAGCAGTACAAATCCCTCGCTCCTCTGTTCAATCCAGTACTGAACGAAATATGGAATGACTCTCTCCTGTCGGGTATCTTTCCAGACCCTTGGAAACATGCTCGACTGGTACCAATCATCAAAAAGGCAACCGCGGACCTCTCTGAACCAGCAAATTACCGCCCCATCTCCCTGCTCCCTGCCCCAGCCAAAGTGCTGGAGAAACTTGTATATGGCCAATTGGCTGGGTTCTTTGAGAAGAGCGGCGCCTTCCACATCTCCCAGCACGGTTTCAGGCCGGGTCATAGTACCGAATCTGCCCTCCTGGAGATGGCGGACGCTATCAGGTGGAAAGTTGACGAGGGTTCTAGAGCGGTGTTGGTGCTGCTGGACCTTTCAGCAGCATTCGACACCGTATCTCACCCGATCCTCCTCAACCGACTACAGGAAAAAGGTGTTCAGGGCAAGGCCTTGGAATGGCTTGCCTCCTTTTTGTCCAATCGGACCCAGGCTGTATTCACTCCCCCCTTCACTTCATGCAGTCGTCCTCTTAAGTGGGGCGTCCCTCAGGGCTCTTCACTAAGCCCTCTTTTGTTTAATGTATATTTTTCCCCGCTGGCCGAGATCATCTCCCAATCTGGAATACAGGCCACATCTTATGCGGATGATATACAGCTTCTTTTTTCATATGACTCCCCCTCTGAGTCTACCTTCGACCCACTAAAAAATTGCCTTCGGAGCATTGCCAACTGGATGGATAACAACTGCCTCCGGCTTAATGCTGGCAAAACCGAAGTAATATTTTTTCACCAGCCCTCCCCACTGGATCCTACTCTGTGGTGGCCTCTTGACTTGAGCGCCCCTCCTTTGCCGAAGGACTCCGTCAAAAACCTGGGAGTCATTTGGGATAGTGATCTCTCCTTCAAGAAGCAGATTCAATCTGTATCTGTGGCCTGCTTTTCTAAAATGAGGATGATGAAAAAATTCATCAACTTCATTCCTAACCAAACTAGGAAAACAATTGTGCAGGCGCTAATCACCTCCCATCTTGACTATGCCAATGGCCTCTATTTGGGACTATCTAAAGGTCTCCTGAGGCGCTTGCAAACAGTTCAAAATGCCGCAGTCCGTTTGGTTTGTGGTCTTCCCCTTAGAGAACACATTACCCCCTACCGCCTCAGGCTGCATTGGCTCCCAGTACATAAAAGGTCGGAATTTAAGGCCCTCACCCTTGCCCACCGTGCTATCAACGGGAAGGGTTCTGCTCATTTGTCCTCATGTCTCCGCCCCTACAGCAACGCCCGTTCACTCCGATCGAGCTCTCAACATCTTCTTTTTACCCCTAGGGTTAAAAAGGCTCGATCTGGGGGGAAAACGTTCCAAGTTTGCACTGCCTCCCATTGGAACAACCTTCCCTTGTACATCAGGAGCGTTCAAGAAGAACCCCCCTTTCGGAGAGCCCTGAAAACTTTTCTATTCTGCTAAATCTTCACCTTACAGCGAGCATTATACACGTTCTCACACAAGCGCCGGGACACCCCGTTGGGGTATCTGTGCGCTATATAAGTTAAATAAATAAATAAATAATACCCACTTAAGTAGTCCCTTAAAACATGTCTGCCATTCCAGCCTGTATGCCATGTTAAACTGCCAGTTCAACTTTGCAAAATAAACCCCTTGCTTGGCCCAAAAATCCTTTTTACTATATGTGTCGCCCCTAAGGTAGGCCCTAAACAGCCAATAGGGCAGGGGGCATTGTATTTAAAATATAGGGGAAACTCACAAATGATTTTTCACTACTGTGAGGCCTACCACTCCCATAGGATAACGTTGGGTCTCCTTATTACGTTTAATAAGTGATAACATTTGTTTGGAAGCAGGTAGAAATGCCTTGACTTTAGTCTTCCAGTTCCATCATTATCTGCTTATTAGACCATAGGTGTAAAACCGCTTTGCCTCTCCTTTTACAACTGTTATGACACTTGGGCATACCTTCACCAAATGTTTGGTGAACTTTTTGTCTAAGTTGTCTGTACCAGCCACATTTTGTGATATGATCCAGTGGCCCCAGTACCTCTTTGACAGACCCTGTTCTAGGGCCAAGGGCAATCTAGGACTACTGGGCCTCAGCTGTGCAGCCTGGGGTTACTTATGTTCTGTTATGTAGATTTACAGAGTGTATTATCACCCAGGAGGCTATCCTAGTGCTGAGCAGATGTAAATCTAGTCAAACCTAAGGCCTAGTGGGACTACTTAAAAAGCCGGGTCTTTAGACTCTTGCAGAATTCAAGAAGTGAGGAGGAGGCTGTTAGGTGTAGTGGCAGATAATTCTATGGTTTAGAAGCAATGTAGGAGAAGGCTCGACCACCGGATCTGGTTTTCTGTATGTATTGGATGTGTACAAGTAGGAGTTCGCACAAGGGTCTGCTTACTGAGGATGTCCTTCCACAGGGTTTTTTGGGATTCCATCCAAGAAAGCAATGATGCCTATTACTTCAAATCATCTATATGGTGCATCTAAGCAATGTATTCAGATCACACTATACATCAAATTTGCCATCATCCACAAGCCTGTTCATATTTCCATTTTCCCAAGCTTGGAATGCAGCACCCAGTGCATATAGAATTATTATTCGTCACAGATCTGTAACTAAATACCCTAGTAATGATGATCGTTAAAAGACGCATAGCTTCTACTTGTTCATCCTTCAAGAAAGCAATGTCTTGAATTCTGCATTCAAAACTATCTTGCCTTCAAGTGACAGGCTGGAACAGCAAAGTTCAACAATCTGCAGGGCATGTTTTAATGCTCTTCTGCATTCAAATTCAACTGCAAAATTCAGCCTTATACATGTAGTGATACAATTTGTGACAGTAACTGCATATTTACCAATGCCAATAATTAAGTTTTAATTTCAATATAAACTAGAGAAAAAAAATTGGACACGAGTGGTGCTCAGCTTGTGTCAAGGGACATATAATGTGGCTACGCGAGAGCGAGCCCCTGCTGCACTCTGCACTAATAAAAACAGCCATAAAAGGCCCTCTGGAGGTTGTCTTCTTGAATATGGAACAGTCTCTGAACTGATTTACTTGTTTTGGTGCAGTCTCTGGACTGTTTTTTGAGAGCTCTTTTTGTTTGTAAATATGATTTACTATTGGTTTGGTTTGAGTACAGTCTGTGGGCTGCCTCTTGTTTTTGTCCTGGTGTTGATTTATGGTTTGATTGTGTGTTTGAGTGTCTATGAGGATTGTTGACTGACACCGGTGGTAATGCTTCCGAAGTACTTGTTTGAGTGAGTAGCGACTGTGCTTTGTGTAAGAATGGCTTGCCTCAGCAAGCTGTGTTATGAGTATGTGGCCCCTTCTTGAAAATGTTTGGAATTAGTTCAATTCGGTTTGTTGTCGTCATTGTGTTCTGCAGATGCCATTGGAAGAATTACACTTTAAATTTCAAAGAATGAATGATATAAAATATTTTAAGTAGCTGTACGCTACTATAGAAAGTAAAGCAGTAACAAAGTATAGATGTATGAACATTCAATTATTATATTGCCACAAAGGTAAAAAATTAGAATTAAAACTCAATAGGAAAAAGTAGGCCTCACAGAGGACTTAACAACATTTGAAATAGGTGCCCAACATTTTGTTAGTACTGCCTATCAGCTGTGCACAATGTTACAGTACTATCCTTGGATACATCATATTAAATATTAAAAGGCATTCACATTACATGAGTAATTGGTTGCTACTAAAATAAAAGCGTCCTCCTTTTACCACACTGCAAATAATAGATTTTGACTGGCTTGGAATGCCTGGTTTTTAATAGAATGAACGGAGCTTCATTCCAGCACCAGAAAGAGAGCTTTTAACAGCTGTTCAAGCTGTCTGTCCGAAGGAAGCTGTCTGTCACAGCAGAGGGAGGTAATGAGTGGTTTATCAACTTTTTGGGGTTTCTGTGAGCACATTAGAATACAGCACATTGCTGTCACATTGGAAACGGATAGCATCATAAGTTGTCATTAATTGTCAGACAGGATTTATCAGTCCTAGAAAACAGTGCCTTCTCTCCTGAACAAAATGTAGAAGCGAACACCTGCTGTTCATAAAGCACAGCTAAGTAAATAAGACAGGCCTTACTCGGGCCCAACCTACAAATAAACACTGTGGCAACTAGGTTTTAAGTTAGTACAAAATGGCATAAAGGCACGTGCATTAAAGACTACTCATTTTGAGAGTTAGAAATACAGCTTCATTATTTTGGATAAAAGAGAAAGGATAAAAGTAAGAACTTTCTTTCCTGTTGCTTTCCTAAGAAGCAAGTCTGTGGATCTGATGGTAAATAATTACTACTTTCTGAAGGTGAAACAAACTTTCTATGTTTCAGTAAAGCTTCTGTGCTTAGTTTCAAAAGAGGTTTTGCAAGTGTTATAAATAAATGCATTTAAAGACAAAAGGGAAAGGAATGAGGCTTGCTTTTCATATGTAGGAACAACAAAAAGGGTTAGTGAATATTATTAAAAAATGGCTACATGAAGAAAATTATTTAAAGTCATTGCACTAAAATCGTTTTTGCATTATTATGATCTTTATAATGTCTAATAACACAATTGTGAAAATTTAATAATATTTAGCAATGTAGAAAATTACCCTGTGCAAAGTGTGCATTAAGATTTCAATGGTTAAATATATTGTGCATCAAAATTAAAAAGGTGAATATTAGTTTCTCTAGCAATGACAATATTACTGTATCTTAGTGACAAACTTAAAATATGATTTCTAGTATGGCCTAATGGCTGCAGTCTCAAATACAATTAAACGTTATACAAAAAGAGTAGCTCTAGATACATGTGAATTACATTGCACGCCTTAATGCACAATAGTTCTGGGTGCATTATGGCATTCTAAAAACTAACATTTTGAGCCTGTTTTGTAGGTGCTAGAAAGCGCAGTACACAAGAATAAAAATAATAAAGAGCAAACGTTATATACCACCTTTGGAATATCAGCACACAGGCAGGGATGCCCCTCAGTCATGCGAAGAGTTACTTTGAATTTTGATGGCCACATGGTGATAGCTTTGCCCAGAGAAGGGACAACAGGTCTAAGGGTCAGAGGTCGAGTTCTGTATTTAGCAAACTAGCACGGCTGAAAGCAAGGCTTGCTCTGGCACTTCGACCTTGGTAGACATTCCGAAGGAGAGAGCTAGAGTGTAGAGAAGGGGGGGGGGAGGCTCTGCTTATTATTTTTGGCAAAAGACCAGGCAGGTTCTATGAAGCCATAAGAGAGAAGGAGGGGCAGCAGCATCAGTGGGCCATGTGCAGCTCCTGACACAGAAGGCAGCTCTGCTATATGTACAGAATAATGTTTTTCAAATTTAAATTGCTGTGCTAGGGCCAGATGAGGAGGCAATGAAATCAAGTTTGCACTAATGTGCCATCCTGTTAAACTACACAATAAGTTAAAGGAATTGGTAGTTGGTTATTGGATTAATGTTTTCTAGTTATCTCAATGTGCTTGTACACCAAAATTTACAAAGTGGTATAGTCCAATAGTATTGGACATGGCCTCTTTGGTGTGGTTTCCCCTAGTTATTTATCTCCTACAAGTCTGTCCGTGCCTAGCTGCCAAAAGGGGTACGTATTGTCGACAGGAGGTCACCTTCTTAGGTTACCTACTGTCGAAGGGGGGTAGGAGACTAGCGCAGGAGACTAGCTCCGGGGCAAATTAAGGGTAAGCAAAATTAAGTAACACACTGTTTTCTTTTTTTGTTTTTGTGTTTGGTATATTATTGTGAGCTATTCTGCGTGGAAGGTACGCAGGGCAGCTTGTTGTTGTGTTCTCTTTCTCTCTCTCTCACCTTTCTATGCTGTCTAGGAACGGCCATGAGACAATTGATTGGGCTCGCTTTAGTCATTTATTTCACAGGATGCTGTGAATATGTTCTTGAATAAATAGAGACAAAGCACCTCACCAGTGCACGTCTAATTGGCTATCAAGTAATACTGTTTGAACAAATTGTTAGAATTAACAAAATGAATAAATAAATATGCCATGTTACTGTCCCCCCTGTCTGTAAACTGATGTAATATGGAATTGGATAAGGATGAAAGGATGGGTAGAATAGACTGATGTTCCCTTATTTGACCTTTAAGGGGAATTATATGTTGGTAGTTTTTGTTCCCAAACTCCCCGGTGGCAACAACACCATTATTGTTGATGTTATTACAGTACTACATAAGTCGCAGAGGCATCACAAGTCCCTCATTAGTTGGTCTATGTAATCGAGCTGACAGCCCTTGCTAGAGCTGGTGAATAGGTTTCTCCCCTGAATACTCCGCTACACCTATAATATGAGAGCATGGTTATAAGCGCAAAACATGGTTGTTCATATTCAAGGAAAATAATTTTAGAGGAGTCTGCAGTTTTGCACAATAGTGAAGGTTCACAAAGTAGAAGCTGTATCGTGATGAATTATAAGTCCATGTTTGTTAAAAGAATAGTTGTTTTGAAATTCCTTTTTCTTTGAGGTTCTTCAGAAGAATAATATTGGGGCATTTCTGAAATTGAATATCCTCTTTTGATTGATTATTTGTATGTTGTGTTTAAAGATTTCTGTTCTGCTCACTAACCGATATCTGCTGCCTTACAACCATTGCCAGAGGGGCCCGGACATCAGATCCAGCCTGAGGAGTCAGCGCAAGTCCAGCATGGAGCCGAGGTGAAGGGAAGAAGTGTGTACCCCTACCACTGTCTTGGGTGAAAGACAGGGTCACAAATCAGGACGTAGCGCTGATTCCTTGCTTTGTTCCTTTTTTCCTGATGCTCAGCTGAGAGAGGCACAGACCGACAAGGACGGCAAGGAGGCTTTGCTTGAGGTGACCCCCTCTGAAACAAGAGTTGCTTCCTATACTCCAGCATCAGGCCTCTGAGTCCCGGTCCCCAAGTGAATGCAAGTCTGCACCTCTGTTTGTTGATCAAGAGGTACCTGGGCACACTAGGTACAACCTGTGGCCCTGACGAAAGGACAGTGCACCAGCAGAGCAACACAGGAGTTAGGGAAGGACTTGAGTTCAGGGTACAGGTGCCGTGCCTCTGGTGCCTGTTAGATTAGAGCGAAGAATACTGGTGCACTGCCTGACACACTGGACAGGGTCGTTGAGGGTATTTGCCCTGGAGGGGGATAGCCCTATCCTGAAAGAAAGACTTTTTCCTTAGCTTGGGCCAGGATTGTTTTCCTGAGATGCAAGTTGTGCAGCTCCACTGTGGGAGAAGTGAACACTTGATGAGCGATAAGAGCCTGCCTGTGAGGCTCAGACGGACACAGGGAGAAGCCTCCCCTCTGGCTGGTTGTACAGTGGCTTCAATTCCCCCAAGTACTTTTTTATTAGCAATGTAACCCTTTGGTCGTCCCATTTTTGAGGAGCAGCCCTTTCGGCTCCTAGTCCTAATTTCCCATGGCCCCATTTGGTCCTCCTGGTCCCCCAAAACAAAGATTGTTTTTGTGTAATATTCGTATTTGGAATACTGTTTTTTCTGTAAGAGAAACGTCTTGTGTACACTTTTGATATGTACTACTCCACCCTCCTCCTGAACATATCATTGGTACTCTAGCCCTCATAAAGAAGAATACCGGAAGGTCTAGCAAGAATATGTTTGTATTTAGACATTGCATCAGACATGTGCTGTTAGCTATTTCCAAACTGAATAAAACAGCCACTGAAATCAACTAGAACTCAGGGACATGGACTTGGACTGGTTGGCTTTGGACACTGTTTTCCGCCTGGGGCTGGAAGTTATTATCAACCATATATATATAATTGTTGCAATCCTTTTTTTCCTGCTGCCTTTGTATACAATGTGGCCCGATGCTTTGTTCCCTTTGTGCTGCTACCTCATGTATCCCAGTCAAACAAAAAAACAAAAATTTAAATGCCCGACTAGTAACTTATCAAGAGATTAGTCAACTGATGTTAGTAAATATAGGAGATAACTTTCATGTTTCCTCTATTGCATAGCGAATGTCTTCAGCTAATGCTAAAAGGGCCATCTGAGGAAATCGCAGAAATTGCCGTTAGCATAAGCTGAAGCCATTTTGTTTGTGGCATCCATTTTCGTTAGCCATGTGCTTCTTCCGTCTTCACTGTTGCCTGCTTTTCTATTCTGCTTGAGTCATCAACTATAGTTAACTCCTTCAGTACTGAGCCAGAGCTCGCACATGTTCAGAAAGGCCTGTAGCTGCTAGAATGCACCTGTTTTAGAATGTAACTGTGAGGCTATTCCAACTGGCATAAGCAGTTCTAGCTCCCCTCCCATTTTTTTGACCAAGCGATTTCTGTCTGCCCATCTTAGTCAATAACTATTCCTATATATGCCTGTACCTCCTATTTGAGTCTTATTCAGCGGTAAATAGGGTATATAAGACCCTTGGCTTCTGTATTCTATGGACTACCTCCTACAGTGCCCGAGGGTGTTGTATTGATGTAGTCCCACTCATGAGAGATTAATAAACTTGTTATTTGATATTCCAGCTTCCGTGCCAATCTCTTCTTTGTTGGTTTAAAGAACCAGTGAACAGATAAGGGTGAACCCCTGCACCGGTGGGCCTTTAAAAAGGCTAATTTCCACAGTTGGCTAGTCACTTTTTAATGGCTGAAGGTTGCCAAGCTTTACAAGACATTGCATAGGCTTTGTTTAACCTATATGAGTCCCATATCCATAAACGTAGATGGGTGTTTGTGTTTCATCTGGTGTGGCAACATGCCCATTAGACATGGTGCAATGTCCAGTGGTACTGGCCTGTAAGTTTCAGTAGTGTCATTGTGATTTGCATAAAATATTTCATTATCACAGTACATGTAACTATATAGTGCACTCCTAGAGCCTGCCAGCATGGGCATTTGTCTAGAGACCCTGGGTACATTTTCACCACCAGAGTCGGTGTATGTCTGATGCAATTAGTTGAACTGGGGGTATTTAAAGCACGGGTTTCTTGTGACGGACTTCGTGTATCATAAGATCTTTTTCCAGTCGCTATCCGAAACCTCTTTATCCAGTGCTCCTTCCCACTTAATTTTGACAAGGTCCAAGCTGGTGTGTAGTGGTGCCGAGATCGACCCATACAACTGTGTTATGGCCGATCTCTCTGTCCCGTGTAAGGATTGCATGCAAAGTGTTATTAGTAGGAGGTTTGACTCCCCCCTCCCCAATATGGCTACCTTGTACCTTTATCTTGTGTAATACTCACACACTGAAATGTTCTTGGTAAGTGATCTCAGAATGTGGCGAGGGCATGTGAGTGATGCAAAGCTGATGGCTCACCTTGTGTTGTGGCTGAAAAGTAATACTTCTGAACTTGCTACAATTATGATCATTCCTTTTAGTAAACTTGGGGTTTTTGTCTGTATACAGTAGGGAGCTCACAATTTCTGTTGCTTCTATATTCCATACAGCAATAATGCCATACTCCTCTGAAGGTTCTTCACAATTCAAAGAGCTGCCTTCATTCTTAGTTTTTTGTGTTTTAAAAAAGGATCACTCTGGACGATGAGGAGATTATTCAAGCTAATAGAGAATGCTTTAGCTTGTCAATATCTTTAAAAAAATCTTTTTAAAGAACCCTCAAAATACTGCACTCAGGAGAGCGATTTACAGAAGGAAAATTTTGACAAAACTCTGTTGGTTGTGAACAACCCTGTGTTCAAAGGGGAGAATATTTTTTGCTTGCTTATATTTATTTATTTTATTTTATTTTATTTTTGCTGTTTTTAAAGCGCGCAAATACCCATACAGGTGTCTCGGCGCTGGTGATCACAGAACTCCCTACAATATGACGGGGGGGGTTAAGAAGAAGAGAAAAGCCATGTCTTGAGGCTTTTTCGGAATCTAAGGAGCGTAGGAGCAGTTTTGATATGGAGTGGGAGGGTGTTCCACAATTTAGCAGTGGCTGTAGTGAAGCACCTGTCTCCCCAAGTGGCCTTTTTTGTCCGAGGGACATACAGCATGAAGGCTGTGGAGGATCCTGCGTTGCTCCAATGGGCGAAGAGCTTCTTTTAGGAACTTAGGCCCTGAGTTATTAAGGGTCTTATAGGCTATACAAAGAGCCTTAAATTTTATTCGGCTCCTGATTGGGAGCCAATGGAGCTCTTTGATGTGATGGGAGACATATGTGAATTTGGAAATAGAAAGCAAGGTTCTGGCCGCCGCGTTTTGCACGGTTTGGAGTTTGTTGAGAACTCCTTCCTGAGCATTTAGAAGCAGAGAGTTGCAATAATCCGTTCTTGAAAACACTAAAGTGCTGATGAGTGTTTTGCCGGCTGACTGTGGTAGGTAAGGAAGGCGTTTCTTAATTTTTTTGAGGGTGTAGAAGGCAGATGATACGACGGTATTGGCGTGATGGTGGAAAGTCAGTTTATTATCAAAGGTGACTCCCAGGTTGCGGACCTTAACCACCGGTTGGGGGGGGGATCCCAACTCTGGTGGCCACCATTGTGGGGACCATGTTAGTCTCAAGCTCCCGAATGTCATCACCTCCGTTTTATCGGAGTTAAGTTTGAGGCAGTTTGATGACATCCAGGAGCTTATCGCCTTCATTCCCTCCTGAAAGTTGGCTGCCACACTTGCTCCGTTATTGTACACCGATAGTACTAGTTGCGTGTCATCGGCGTACGTGGTAAGGGCAATACCATAAGATTTTATCACCCTCGCTAAGTCCGAAACATAGATATTAAAAAGCGTCGGACTTAGCAAGGAGCCCTGTGGAACGCCGCAGGGGAGTGAGAAGGTCTGGGAGGTGAAATTACCCATTTTGACAGTCTGTGGACGATTGGCGAGGAATGAGGCAATCAGATCTTTAGCTGTTCCTCCTATTCCCAGAGCTGCGACACGGTCGATCAGGGTGACATGATCGACCGTGTCAAATGCAGCGGAGAGATCTAGGAGTATCAAGACGGCCGTCCCTCCCTTGTCCATGGTTGTTCTGATTTCGTCTGCGGCTTTCAATAGTGCTGTCTCTGTCCCGTGTCCCTGCCTAAAACCGAACTGTGTGTCATCGAGCAGATTGTTGTTGTTGATGAATTTTGATAGCTGAATGTTCATGGACTTTTCGAAAATCTTTGCTGGAAATGGGAGACAGGCGATGGGTCTATAGCTTGCTGGGATAAGAGGGTCTAGCGTTGTTTTTTTCAGCAATGGCTTTATGATCGCCTCTTTCCAGACTGAGGGATATATACCTGTTGCGAACATAGTATTGCATATGGTAGACAACGGAGGGGAAATTGCTTCCGGGATACGGTTAAGAATGGACGGGGGACATGGGTCGAGGGGGGAACCGGATTTAGTGCTGACCACCAGACGTTGAATGTGATCCTGGTCCACGGAGTTGAAAGATAGTAAGGTTGGCTGAGTGCCCGTAAGGAGTGGACTCGAAGATGGTAAGGGGGCAGAGTGAGAGAAAGTCTGAAAGATGGAGCTGACTTTTTCCTCGAAGAAGCTGGCCAAGGCATCTAACAGTGATTGAGAGCCTTCTAAGGGCGGCGTAGGGGGGTTGGATAGAGTGGTAACTACCCTGAATAGTTCTCCTGCCGAGTTCTTTGCCTGATTGATTTGAGTGATAAAGTAATGGCTTTTCTCAGTGGTTATCGCTCTTTTGTAGATGGAGAGGGCATTTTTATAGTTTGATTTGTCTGCAGGGCTGTAGTTGCGACGCCATTGTCTTTCGAGGTTCCTGCAGTATTGTTTCTGCATGCGTAGAGCCTCAGTGAACCATAGGGCTGAAGGTATTTTTCTGTTC